>NC_133470.1:128538914-129788914 GCF_048565385.1 Saimiri boliviensis | reverse complement strand
ATCTTGGTGATGCAAATAAGAGGGCGGAAAAGAGAAAGTGAAGTACCTTGGCAGGCTGAAGAAGAAGCTAACAGCAGCCGAAGGGTGTCAGACTGTTTACTTGTTTCTAAGCATCAGAAGTCAAGAACAAGCCCCACAAGAGCCTCCTAGACACGCTGTACATAAAGCAAGTAATACCTGCTCTCTACGCCAGAGAAAAATGGAGCAGTTTTCCAGCCACTGCCTTCACGGTCATTCACTTTGGACAGCCCTGCATGCCGTTTCCATGGAGTTGCTCCTTCTCTGGGGCCAGTGATGCCAAATCCAGCAAAGGAGAAGTCCCCTGAAGAGCTCACAGAAGGGCAACCTAGCAACCTGTCCTTGAGCCAGGAAATGAAAGAGCTATATCAGTGACAGACAGCTGCGGTTTGGGGGTTAGGTTAAATGGGGTTTTATTTCTCATGCGTCTTCTTCAAGCATGACTTGAAGAAGGAAGACCTTATGATAAACTCATTTGAAAATCTACAGAACTGTGGACTCAGAAAAATGTCCGGAGGCCAGATTCTTTGCATACAATTCTAGGAAGGACCTCGGGTCGGAACCTGTGCTCTGGAGTTACATGTCATGACAGACATGCCATGGACAAATACACCAACAGCAGGCCCATTTACTTGTAACCTTCAGCGACACAGGTGGTGTTTAGAACAGTGGTTCACGAATCTCCCTACACCTCAGAATCAACTACAGAACTAGTTAAAACTACAAATCACACTCTTCACCCCTAGTCCTAGTATATTAAAATCCCCCAGGGGGAAGGCCCAGGAATCTGCATTTATTACAAGCTCTCCAAAATGACTCTGAGGCAGCCCACCTTGTCCTCATACTTTGATTGATTAATAGCATGAGTTCTGGATTCAGAGACTAGGTCCAAATTTTGGCTTCACCTTGTAACTTCAGACCAATCATTTTACCTCTCTGAGCCTTGCCTCCTTTGGGTTTGCAAAGGGCTGTAGAAGTCATGTTGCTTTTATAAAACAGGCAGCTTGTCGTGTTTAAAACAAACCAAAAAAAAAGTATTAACAAAAAACGAAAGAAAGAAAAGTGCCAAGAAGAGTTTCCACTTCTGTGCAATGGGCACCATAAAGGCTGCCTCCATTTGCCCTCAGCCCTCTCCCCACTACCTCCTCACCTTCTCCCTCACCACTATCATCACATTGAGACTGCTATTGAGATGGTTTGAGAGTACCTGTGCAAAAATGCTCTCCAGGCAGCACTGCAGGGCAAAGAATTAGCATCTGGAGAGCAACAGAGGGGTGCTAAGTTGGATGCTTCACTCAGGGTGAGATACAGGGCAAGACTCGTAACCTCTCTCTCTTTGGCTCAGTTTCTTCATCTGTGAAATGGAAACAACAGTCCTTGCTCACTAATTCTGTGCAATCCCAAGTTGGTCCTCCCATCCTGGCTTTGGTTTTCCCCCACTAACCCTTAATCTGACAGAATAGAGGAGTGTTGGCGAGGGGCAGTCTTTGAAGTCAGACATGTTGTCTTGGTTGTGAGCTCTCAGCTCTGCACTTCCTAACTGTGCTGTCTGGGTGCTTCAGTCCTTTCCTGTTAAATGGGCACGTTGCTACCTCCTTCACACGGCTGCCGAGAAGAAGATGTCCTTGCAGGCGCATCTGCACACAGAAAGCACACAGGAAACGCTCTTTCCCCACTTCCCCCTATGCAAAGGTGAGGAACTCTCATTGTTCACTTGGTTTCTGTCCCACCTCGTGTTTAAGGCATCCGGTCTCAAAGGCCGGATGACCGCCAAGGTGGAAGGGGATGGGGAGAAGGGAGGCCACGGGGTAGCAGCAAACTCACGGGTGAAAGGGAAATGGGCCCGGTCCGCGCGTCCGACCTGCACTTGACGCCGCGCCGGCTCCCGCGCCTGTCTGCAGCAGCCCCCGCCCGCCGGCTCCCAGCTCGCTACTCTAGCCAGCAGCAGCTCCCGGCCGGAGGCTGCGCGAGGAGGCCTTCCCTTCGCCCCACTGATTGGCCGCGCTGCCCGGCTCGTCACGCTCTCACGCCCTTTTGTTTCGGTGGGCAGAGACTGAAAGCCACCGCGGCTGCCCGGAGGGCCGAACTGGAGGGTGGGCGCAGCCGTGGCTGCCTTGGGAACCGCGCTGCCCCGACTCGGCTACCCCTCGCTGGGCGGTCCTGCGAAGCACTCGCTGGGTCGGGCGCCCGGGGTCGTTTAGCGGCCGCGGAGGCGCCAGCGATCCTGTTCCCCTGCAGAGCTACGGGGACCGGAAGGCGTGGAAACGGCTGTGGACGCGGGAGCACAGGCTGCCCACCAGTGAAGCGCAGGTAAAGAAAGAGCGCGCGATTGCCCTGCGCGGAGAGGGGTCGGGGAAGCGCCGCCCCTGTTTGGAGGATCGGTAACTGCGAGGCAGGGCATGGAGCACTCCCGTGGCCTGGTTGCGCTGAGGAAGGAGTTGTGGTTCACCTGGGTAGGCTTCAGGATTTGCCTGGATTGAGGTGGGCGGCGCTGTTGTTGGGGGTCGGGGGGCGGGTGGTGTTTGGAGAGGTGGCAGGGGGCGGGGGGGGATGATCGGAAGCTGTCTTGAACCCCTGCTGCATCTCCTCATCTCTTCCTGGGAAGGACTAGGGGTGGTGGGAGATGGTCCAATTTCTAGTCTCTCTCCCTGTCACATCATCAAAGCCGAGTCCGAACTTGAATTCTGTGCGGCCGATTGCACAGAGCTGGTAGGCGGACGGTTTTTCCGAGGAAACGTAAGGGGGTCGGGGGGAGGGGGCGGTGCGGGAGGCACTTTGCCTTCTGTTTAGAAGATGGGAGAGGGAGTGTTCCGCCTGGTGACAGTGGAGGCGGTGGAGGGGAAGTATCAGGTTTTCGGATGAGGCTGCTTCCAGTCCTTCGCTTTCTTCCTTTGTGGCCCAGTCTTGAGGCCCTGAGGACTGGGATCTGCGACCCCCAGCGAACAAAAGTCGGCCGTACCCCAGAGGCTAATTTTCTCGTGGCAGGCACCTGTTGAGAGGCTGCAAGTAAAAGAAAGGCGAACGCTAGTTTCCGAGCTCACCTAAGAATCTGAGAAATAACAGGGGAAACGTTGACAAGGGGGTGTGATTGAGATCTGAGGCCATGAGGTTAATGGGTTATTATTACCATAAATCTGTGACACACACCATTTAGCCCTGTTTTGAGGGTCCAGTATCAGCTCTAAACACTATGTCATCTCGAATTAGAAGCAACAGTTTTCACCCCTCCTGGAGTGCAGGCAACAGGGGACAGATGTGGCTCTGAAAAACACCGTACTAGTCCAGGGACACCTGCTAGTTCTGGAATGTCTTAATTGCCAGTCTCCTGCAGGGTATTTTTAAGGCACTGGGCAGATATAAAATGCACTGCAAGGCTACTCAGGAAGATGGAGAATGCTACTGCAGACTGCTTCCCCACAGCCTTATTAACCGTTTTTATTTTCTTTACAGTCCCTCCTGAAATACAAAGCAGGCAAAGCCCAGGATCGTTGCTCTGGAGAATCCTGCTGATAAGGCTTTTCCAAGAAGTGCAAGCATCTTCTATTCAGATACCCTGTCGTCGTCAGTCATGGCTAGCATCATTGCACGTGTGGGGAACAGTTGGAGGCAGAATGCACCTTTGCCACCTTGGGCCCATTCCATGTTGAGGTCTCTGGGGAGGAGTCTCGGTCCTTTAATGGTCAACATGGCAGAGAGAAACATGAAGTTGTTCTCGGGGAGGGTAGTGCCAGCTCACGGGAAAGAAATCTTTGAAAACTGGCTGATCCAAGTCAATGGGGTCCTGCCAGATTGGAGTATGTCTGAGGAGGAAAAACTCAAGCGCCCGATGAAAACCCTTAGGGGCCCTGCCCGGGAGGTCATGCGTTTGCTTCAGGCTGCCAACCCCAACCTAAGTGTAGCAGATTTCTTGCGGGCCATGAAATTGGTGTTTGGGGAGTCTGAAAGCAGTGTGACTGCCCATGGTAAATTTTTTAACACCCTGCAGGCACAAGGGGAGAAAGCTTCTCTTTATGTGATCCGTTTAGAGGTTCAGTTCCAGAATGCTATTCAGGCAGGCATCCTAGCTGAGAAAGATGCAAACCAGACTCGCTTGAAACAGCTTCTTTTAAGCGCTGAGCTGAATAAGGACCTGCGCTTCAGGCTTAAGCATTTTCTCAGGATGTATGCAAATGAGCAGGAGCGGCTTCCCAATTTCCTGGAGTTAATCACGATGATAAGGGAGGATGAGGATTGGGATGATGCGTTTATTAGACGGAAGCGGCCGAAAAGGTCTGAGCCAATAATGGAGAGGGCAGCCAGCCCTGTGGCATTTCAGGGCCCCCAGCCAGTAGCAATCAGCACTGCTGACTGTAACTGCAACGTGACCGAAATAGATGACACCCTGGATGACTCCGATGAGGATGTGGTCCTGGTGGAGTCTCCCGACCTTCTAGTGACACCCATAAGTGCCCCTCCCTTCAGAGGAAGAGCCAGACCTCTGGATCAAGTGCTGGTCATTGATTTCCCCAACAATTCTGGGGCTCAGTCTCTTTCTACCAGTGGTGGTTCTGGATATAAGAAGGATGGTTCTGGGAATATTCATAGAGCCAGGAAGCGAAAATACACAACCCGCTGTTCATATTGTGGTGAAGAGGGCCATTCAAAAGAAACCTGTAACCATGAGAGCAACAAGGCCCGGTTTTTGAGAATCTGATTATCACCCTGAAGGAGTTGACACATACAGAGGAGAGGTCAAAAGAGGTCCCTGGAGAGCACAGTGATGCTTCTGAGCCACAGTAAGGATCTAGACCCAGACCTAAATGAATCCTTAACTGTTTTCAGAGTCTGGTGATGGGAATAACGGGAGTGCGGGGTGGGTTTCTAACTGCATGAATTAATCCACAAAGCAGTTTTCCTTTGGGAAGAAGAGTTCTTGCTTACTAGCACAGTGGAGGGGAATGATGTGATTTCTGTTCCTGCTCCCTTCTCTGCCAGCTTAAGGGTCTATTCTTCATGTGTCTATTTATTTGGTGACTTTATGCTTTTTAATGAAAGGAGCATCTCTTCATTAAATCTTCAAAAATAAAGGAAGATAACAAAAACTAAAGTACAAATTACCTGAAACTCTGCACCCTTTTGTAATCATTGTCAGCCCTTTGGTGAATGTTCTTCCAGACATCTCTCTGTACCTGTGTACCCAGATATATATAAGTAAAGGTGATCAAATATAATTGCTGTCCTATACTGTGTATTTTTTTTCACCAAATAATATATCTTGTGGACTTCTATGTCCATTAATATATATAAACATCTAAGTTCATGTCTCTGTGTAATATTACTTTTAGAAAGATAAAGAAAAATGAAACTATAGAAGCTATGGGGGGGGTCATACCATGAGGAAAGATTTTTATCAACCTCATATATAGGAAAGTAGAAATGAAGCTGAAATGAACTGAATATCTCCCAAACAGCCCCTTAACACAACTGACCTGTCTCCTAGGTCATAGAGCCAATCCCTGCACCCATGAGTTAATAATGTTCCAATGCTTTCTTCTTGAACATGTCATGAAACATCAAATGGGGAACAGGGGTGACAAAAACTGAAAATGGGTATTCCAGAGGCTCCATTCCTGTTTGTATTGGGAAGGGGCAACTACTCCTGCCCGATCTCTTGACCTCAGATTGGAGGATGATAAAAGATGACACGTGACCTCCATCCCTGAGGGTCCCAAGTTTCTTGTAGCTACAGTAGTCGCTATCCTCATGAAGAGATCAAGACTGGCAAGGGACAGGGGAAATGATTTCATTTAAGGCAAGAAGTGGAGTGAAACGAATGCAGACCTGAGGATCTGAGGGAGTTTGCTGGGGAGGGAAGAGGGGGTCCCTGGGCTGAGGAGACAGGACGTGCAGCAGCCAGAGCTGGCACCTCAGAGAAAGGAGCATGGAGCTATGTAGGTGAAGGACAGGACAGGGGAGAGGGGAGGGGCATGACAGCCAGGCTGGAGGGCTCCCATCTACAGTGACAGGTAGACGAGGCCTAGCAGGAACTGCAGACCCACTGGTTTCAAACAGAACCCTGGGCTATGTGGTAGGGGGAGTGGAGGTTGGGATCTAATTAGGCTAGCAGGCTGATGGTGGACAAAAAGATCCAGGCTGAGGCGCCCAAGGAGGAGTAGAAGCCACAAACTGCAAGAAGCCTAATGCAGCCTTCCTGGGGCTGCCAGGCCCAGAATCTGCCTAGGAGTGCTCTCCCTCCAGAATCACCCTCAGCTCTCCTCTTCCCTGGCACCTTTCCCTTGTTCCATCCACATCCCCACAATCCCATTCCTATACCCCTGCTCCATTCATATCCCCACAATTTCATTCCTATCCCCTCTGCTCAATCCACACCCCCACAGTTTCATTCTTATCCCCCCTGCCTCATCCATATCCCCACAACCTAATTCAGATCCCCTCTGCTCCATCTGTATCCCCAGTTTCATTCCTATCCCCCTGGCTCCATCCATATTCTTACAATCTCATTCAGATCCCCCTGCTTCATCCATATCCCCCAAATCCCATTGCTATCCCCACCACTTCATCCATATCCCCACAATCTCATTCAGATCCCGCCTGCTTCATCCATATCCCCGCAATCTTATTCCTATCCCCCTTGCTCCATTCATTTCCCCACAATCTCACTTTACCACCACTCCCCTCCCGTGGAGCCACACTCACCTCTTGGTGGAGGGAGATGGAGGCTTAGCCTCCTGTGCTCTGCCCATCACCACCTCGCATTCCATGATGGCCTTGAGCCTCAGCCTCCTTAATGTTTATGGCCAGTAGACTGGGAGGGCCCTCTGCCTCTGACCCTTTAGCTGACAACTGAGCAGGAGCGAAGTTTCAAGAGGCCCACACTTTGCATCCCTCTGGGACACCTCTGGTCCCTGGTAGCCACCTCCATCTCTCCATAAGCAAAGAGAACCCCACCACCGAGGCAGGAGGCAGCTTATTCAGGCCCCCAAAGCCACAGGGGCCCCCAACACTACCTGGCTCTTACAACCCCTTATTCCTCCCTATCTCTCCCAAAATCTATCCTTGGAGGGGATTTGCCCACTCATCTCTCCCAGATTAGAATCTAGTTCCACTTCCTGCTCACCTTTTCTCAGATTCGCTCTGTAAATGCTATTGAATGATTTATCTAGATATGCTGTCAGAATTTCTTTCTGAAACCAGGTAGAGCGAAAAGAGGAATAAATGCTACACCTACCACCTTTTCACTGGAGTTAGCTTGGAGGTTCAAAATCATTACTTTGAAATCCTGCTCTGTAATTCATCCCCTTTCCTCCCCCCATCATCCTCTCCTCCACTGTGTAAACCTGAAACTGTCTACATTTTTATTTCACCAAAATGATGCAAAAGTGATACTTTTATTCCATTTTGTGTCACGCTGGCTTACCTTTATTTAAGAAGTATGTATTTTCTTTAATTGGAAGACATAGAAGACCTGGGGTGACTACAGGGTTAAGAGGAAGGAGGCTTTTAGAAAATGTTGTGTTCAATATCCTTCATTTATAATTATTGCTTTTCCCTTTCCTTTCTCCCTTCATTCTCATTAGTCACTAAGAGATGAAAATTGCTCTTTTGTCTTGTCAGAAGAAACCAGCCTTTGAATGACCTCCTTTTGCATTATCTCCCTCCTTCTTGATACTATTTTTCCTTGTTTCCATGACACCCGTCTCATGGTTGCCTTCTCCCAGATCTTTTTGATGCCTACTTCTCAGTCTCTTTTGCTGAATATTCTTTCCCTTCCTGATCCTTCCACAATAGCAATAAAAACTAAAATCACTGCAAGTGTGATTTATTCCAAGCTTATTATGTGCCACGCACCCAGTGCCAAGCCTTTAAATGCATTATTGGCTTTTCATAGCAATTCCCTTAAGTATTACTTTCTATTTCTAATTTGCTATTAATTTAATTACTATTAACTGACACGATATTTCAGATGACGAAACAGGCTGGGAAGTTAGGAAACTTACTTAGGGTCATGTGGCTATTTAGTGGTAGAGTCAAGGATAAGACACTAGACTGACTGATCCCAAAGCCTGTGTTCCTTACTTGAGGTAGCCATCATGTGCACAGCATCACATGAGGTAGGCGTTACTATTATATAGAGTTGATACACGAGGAAAGCGAGGTCAACAGACATAATTAGCCAAACGTCATAGCAGCAAGTGGCTTGTGCACCACACACAAGGATGCAGCCTTTAAGGAATACTTGTTTGACACAAGCTTTTTCCACCTTTCTTTCACTTTCTCTCCTTGTTGCAGCTACCCTCCTGCTGCCTGGAAACCATCCCCTCTCCCTTCAGAATTGCATTATCACATTCAGTTCAAGTACCAAGTTTCCAGTCTATGCTTTTGTTACAAATGGTTGTGAATTCAATGTGTGCAAGAGGAGACAGCTGCAACAGTGAGTGGAGGAGAGATACATTGTTCAATTCGTGGTACAGGGGGAACTTCAGTACCTGACTGGAGAAAAAAAGGTCAGTTTCCTTTCTTTCATGACACTAAATATGAATCCTAGATAAATTTGAGAATTAAATGTAGATTTTATGCAATTATGTACGAATTCTTCTTTAATCATATACTTTGTTTTTGTAAAAGGAATTAAAAAAATCAAATGTTCAAAAGCAACCCCTTTTAAAGCTGCAACACAATACATATTAAATCTCTGGGTTGGAGGGAACCTTCTATGGTTAAGAGTAAGGAAAGAAAGTATAAAGGAAAAGATCGTTAATTCAGAAGACAGTGTTAACAGAAATAAAATACCAACAGTAAGCTGAGAAACATTGTCAACAAATATGATGGAAAGGGAGCAGGGATGGCAACAAATAAGAGAAGCAATCATAACAGCAAATCTGTATTTTGTTTAGATAGCTAACATTTCTTAAGGTCTTACAAAGTGCCGGGTATATTCTAAGAGCTCTACATGGCTTTCTACTTCATTTCATTCCCACGACAATCCCTTAGAGAGATCTGAACATCTCCACATTTTAAAACACTCTAATTGTGGTGGGGGGAGATGTGCATAAAATGTAAAAGTGCAGCTTAACAAGTATTATAAAGCAAATCACCATAAAGATCAAGAAACAAAACACACCAGAAATCCAGAAATTCCTGAGTCCCTGCCCAGTCACAACCTCTCTCCTCTCTCTTCTAAAAACAAAACAAAAACACACTCTCATGACAGTTTTGGCTGTTGCTTTCTGACTTTTCTTTATAGCGTTACCACTCAAATATAGATCCCCAAACACTATTGTTTCTTGAGCTTTATATAAATAGAACTATAATGCATATATCCTTCTATATCCAGCTCATTTCCCTTACAATTATGCTTCTGAGATTCAGCCTGGTTGCATGTAGCATTGGTTCCTCATTCTCAGTGTTGTGTTACAGCTTTCCATTCTATGACTTTGCAAGAAATTATTTATCATTTTACTGTCAATGGACATTTGGGTTATTTCCAGTTTGGGACAATTATGAAAAATGTTGCTACGAACATGTGTTTAATGTCTCCTGGTACATATATGCACACACAAGGTATATATGTAGGAGAGGAATTGCTGGCTTATAGATTACGCACATTTTCAGTTTCACTAGATACCACAGAAGTACATACCACAGTTATACCAATTCCCACTTCTACCATCAGTGTTTGAGAGTTCCTGTTGCTCCACATCCTCACAAACACTTGACACTGTCAACAAAGCTTCGTAAGTTTTGCTTGAGGTTTTGTACATCTATTATTACATTTAGTTCAAGGTACTTGATTGTATATGCTACTATAAATTAAATATTGGTTTAAATTTCATTTTCTAAGTGCACGTTGATGTTATATAGAAATATAACTGGTCTTTTGATGTTGATATTGTATACTGACTTTGCTAATCTCTCTCAATAATTCTAGATTTTTATCTGAAGCTTCCTTAGAATTTTCTGCATACACAAGCATATCATCTGCAAATGATGGCAGTTTTATTTATTCTTTACCAATCCATATACATTTCTTTTTCTTACCTTACTGCATTGACTGGGACCTAGAGTACAAGAAGTGGTGAGAAGAGATATTATTCTCTTATTCCTATTTTACCATAAGTTTTTAAAATAATCAATGGATGATGAATTTAATGAAATGCTTTTTCTGTATCTATTAAGATGCTGGAGAGGATGTGGAGAAATAGGAACACTTTTACACTGTTGGTGGGAATGTAAATTAATTCAACCATTGTGGAAGACAGTGTGGCGATTCCTCAAGGACTTAAAAATAGAAATCCCATTTGACCCAGCAATCCCATTACTGGGTATATATCCAAAGGATTATAAATCATTCTACTACAAGGACACGTGCACACGAATGTTCATTGCAGCACTGTTTACAATAGCAAAGACCTGGAACCAACCCAAATGCCCAACGATGATAGACTGGATAGGGAAAATGTGGTACATATACACCATGGAATATTATGCAGCCATCAAAAACGATGAGTTCACGTCCTTTATAGGGACATGGATGAACCTGGAAACCATCATTCTCAGCAAACTGACACAAGAGCAGAAAATCAAACACCGTATATTCTCGCTCATAGGCGGGTGTTGAACAATGAGAACACATGGACACAGGGAGGGGAGCACTACACACTGGGGTCTGTTGGGGGGAAATGGGGGAGGGGCGGGGGGTGGGGAGGTGGGAAGAGATAGCATGGGGAGAAATGACAGATACAGGTGAGGGGACGGAAGGCAGCAAAGCACACTGCCATGTGTGTACCTATGCAACAATCTTGCATGTTCATCACATGTACCCCAAAACCTAAAATGCAATAAAAAAAAAAAAAAAAAAAGATTATCATATACTTTTCCCCCATTTATTAGTTAAAATGTTAAATTACACTGTTTGGTTTTCCAATAATAAACCAACCAGCCATTCCTGGAATAAACAAGATTTGGTCCTGATTTATTACAATTGTTATATATGGCTGGAATCAATTTGCTAATATTTTGTTTAGGATTTTTAGATATATGTCTGTAAGAGAGATTCACCTGTAATTTTCCTTTCTGTATAATGTCTTTATGAGATTTTGGTATCAAAGATTTGCTGGCTTCCTAAAACTAGTTGAGGAAAACAATTCTCCTTTGGCTTTCTTCATTTAAAAACCAGGGAACTGACCAGGCGTGGTGGCTCACTCCTGTAATCCCAGCACTTTGGAAGGCCGAGGCAGGTGGATCACCTGAGGTCAGGAGTTCCACACCAGCCTGGCCAACCTGGTGAAACACCATCTCCACTATAAATATGAAACATTAGCTGGGTATGGTGGTGGGCATCTGTAATCCTAGCTAGTTGGGAGGCTGAGGCAGGAGAATCGCTTGAACCTGGAAGGCAGATGTTGCAGTGAGCTGAGATCACACCATTGCACTCCAGCCTGTGCAACAAGAGCGAAACTCTGTCTCAAAAAAAAAAAAAAAACAAAACAAACAAACAAACAAAAACAAAAACAAAAAAAAAACAGGCAACTGAGGTCCAAGGTGTTTAGATTATTTTTCATAACTGCATTAAATCCAATTATTTACTTGTATCCATGATTTATTAAGCCAGCATCTTTAGTCAGTCATTATCTTGTTTCCATTGTTTCACTGTTATAAACTCACTCAGAACAGCATCCTTATTCACATACAGGTTTGCACATGTGAACAATTATTTCCTGAGGATACATTCCCGGAAGTGACATTGCTGAAACAAGCACTATGTTTCACAGAAACCAGAGCAGAAGGAGAGGTGCCCTTTTGGCACATCCTACTTTAGTAGCTCTGGCTCACATTCAGGGCCCTTCCTCAACTCTTAATTTGGTGGGAATACCCTTTAACTCTGAGCTACTAGAGACTTTAATACTTAATAATATTTAAAGGTCAAGTCAGCTCTAAGAAACTCCCCAAATTAAGTTTTCAAATCATTTGGCAGGAGGAGGGGGTTGTTTTAATATTTTCGATGGAGCTTTTCAAACCCACACAAAATTATAGAAATTGAGATGAATCCCCATGTAACCATCACCCAGCTTCAAGAATTATCAATATGTTACATAACTTGTCTCATCTATAATCCCCCACATTCTGATGAAGTATTTTAAAGCAATTACTAGACATCACATCAAATGTTACGATTCTTCTATATTCTTTTGTTTGCTTGTTTGATAGAGATGGCAATTGCACTCTGTTGCCCAGGCTGGTCTTGAACTCCTGGCCTCAAGTGATACTACCTCCTTGATCTCCCAAAGTGCTGGGATTACAGGTGTGAATCACCAGACCTGGCCTGATTCTTCTGTATTCTACCCATAGTTCTATCTCCCCTTTTTGTTCCAAAATTTTTATTGGGGTAAAAGTTACATAAAATTCACCATTTGCTTTAGGAGGCTGAGGCAGGTGGATCACAAGGTCAGGAGTTCGAGACCAGTCTGGTCAACATAGTAAAACCCTGTCTACTAAAAATACAAAAAATTAGCCTGGGTATGGTGGTGTGTGCCTGTAATCCCAGCTACTCTGGAGGCTGAGGCAGGAGAATTACATGAACCTGGGAGGCAGAGGTTGCAGTGAGCCTAGATCGCACCATTGCACTCCAGCCCAGGTGACAGTGTGAGACTCCATCTCAAAAAACTAACAAACAAATTCACCATTTGACCATTTTAAAGTGTACAATTCAGTGGCATTTAGCACATATTCCAAATATTTTTATTTGGTGCATTTCTTTATTCTGAGTCCATTTCTCCAGAGGTTTATTAGTTTTTTGTATAAATTTACTTTTAGTTTAGCTGATTTTTCTAATATTTCTCTTTCATTATTTTCTATTCTTCATTAGATCCTCCCTTCTACCTTACCTAAATTATATTGGACATTTACTACATACATTTTCAGTCTTCTTTTTTATAAATACATACACTTTGGCCTTAACTTTTTTTTTTTGAGTTGCATTCTACAAGCTTGGCTGAAAAACAGATTTTTCATGATCATTCAGTTCTACATGTTGTATTACCAATTTCTGTGGTATTTCATGCCATTTCCCAAATTTACACGTTCAATCCTGACCTCTTCTGTGAACTCCAGATTCATACAACCCATTTTTTACTCCCCACATCCACTTGGAATTATAATAGGCAACTAAAACTAAATGGAATCATAACAGCTCATGAAAACCTGTTCCTCCTGTAGTTTCCTCTCTTTCAGTGAATGGCACCATCATTTACCAATTGTTCAATCAAATCTCAAGATGGGTGTTGCCTCTGAACTCTCCTTCACCATCCATGTCAGTAAGTCCCATTGTTCTACCTCCAGAATAGTTCTTGCATTGATCCACCTCTTTGCATTTCCTTTGTCACCACCCTAGTGTGAGCCATGATAACCTCTCACCTGGACTTTTTTTTTTTTTTTTTGAGACTGAGTCTTGCTCTATTGCCCAGGCTGGAGTGCAGTGGCACGATCTTGGCTCACTGCAATCTCTGCCTCCCTGGTTCAATAGATTCTCATGCCTCAGTCTCCCAAGTAGCTGGGATTACAGGTGCCCACCACCATGCCCAGCTAATTTTTGTATTTTTAGTAGAGATGGGGTTTTAGCATATTGGCCAGGCTGGTCTCGAACTTCTGACATCAGGTGATCTGCTCACCTCAGCCTCCCAACATGCTAGGATTACAGGCAAGAGCCACCGCTTCTAGCCTTCACCTGGACTATTATTGCTAACTGATATAGTAAAGTCTATTCTCTTCCATCCTTGACTTTAGATATGGCTAATCTGCCTGACCACAGGTACTTGAGTACTTCCCCACCGCCTGGAAGTAGCTGCAATGCTGAAAGAACAACCTCTCCCTATAAGATGTCTGCTGATTTCCTCTTTCTTCAGTGTCCAGGGAGTGATGCTGGGGAAACATGTATCTGGGCGACCTGAAGATTCTCAGACATCATTTCTGAAGTGTAGAAATGGAAGAGGTTCTAACTACAATGAGGCCAACTGCCTGGGAAGGTTTGCTCCCAAAACACTGGGCAGAAGTGAGCCCTCCAAACCTGGCACACCTTTGAGAACAGAGGTAACCAATGATCACAGCAATACTGTTTATTCTCAGTAGATGCAGACACTTCTCTGGCTGAAGACCAACAGAATAATTGAGTCTCAGGATTGATAAAGGCTTCTGTAAACCTCCAGATCCACAACCCCAACCACTTTCCCTTCACCCTGGCTGAATACCACATCTTGAGGCAATCAACTACTAAAAGGCTGCTCACACTTTCTTTTTCTGTAATGAGACTACATTACCCCTCTTTTTATTTGGCTACCCTAAATTCTCCTTTTATAGGGATACAACACCCCTCAATGACTTATTAATGAAAAAGAAGATAATCACAAATTCAGTTTCAACAAGCAGGACATTTTGCTATACTGTACCAACTAAGCCATCTTCCTCAATCCAGCTCCTGGAAGTCTGAGAGGAAATACCTCTCAGAGCAGGGACTGAAGGAAATATATTTTTATTCCAATCTGAATACTGTACTTTGTATAAAAGTGGCTGGTCAGGTTACCTGTGGAATGGTTGGGTGGTTGGATGAGAAGAGGGATATGATTTGGGCATGGCTGAACCTTTGGCTCCTTTTCCTCAAAGGAGGAAAGGAATTTTGTCAAGGTAGGTAACCTCTCTGCTTCAGCTTCCTCATTGGTAAAATGGAGACAATAACAGGAAGTCCCTTGCATGGTTGTGGTTAGAATTAAATGAATGAACACTTGCAGAGTTTTTTAAAGAGTGCCTGGTGCAATGCAAGTACTGTGCTGTAGAATGCCATCATAACGACACCAATTGTTTCTCTCCAAACTCTCTGAGCACCCTTGTAGATGAATTACCTAAACCCTCCCTCCCAGACTCTTCACAGAGAATTTCATTAGTAAGTAGACTTCGGCTACTTTCTCCCATGTGAAGGGGAAAATAATATAATCCCTTTAATTGAGCTAACCAAATTAAATTCTCTCAGAGCAGAAACTGCCCTTGCATGAAGAACACACCTGCAGGGCTGCTTGCTTAGTTGGGGAGGTGAGTGAGGCTCTCTGGACCCACCTTAGATGGCCTGGGTCTAAAGAAAGAGAGTAGCTCAAATTCTCCACAGAAGAAGAACTCAGAAACTTTGGAGGATGGGAGCTGGTAAGCCAAAGAAGTGAGGAAGTCCAAGGGTCAGGCAGGAAGCTCAATGGAAGAGAAATTGTCCTACTGTTATTCTGTGTACTTTCCTGATTGGTTAATTTTTTAAACTTTTTACCCCCTTTTTTATTATACTCTAATTTCTGAGATACATGTGCAGAATGTGCAGGTTTGTAGCACAAACCTGTATACCTACGTAGATGGTGGTTTGCTGCACCCATCAACCCATCATCTACATTAGGTATTTCTCCTAATGCTATCCCTCCCCGGACCCCCAACCCCCAAAAGACCCCGGTGTGTGATGTTCCCCTCCCTGTGCCCATGCATTCTCATTGTTCAACTCCTACTTATTAGTGAAAACATGTGGTGTTTGGTTTTCTGTGCCTGTGTTGGTTTGCCAGGAATGATGGTTTCCAGATTCATCCATGTCCCTGTAAAGGACATGAACTCATCCTTTTTTATTGCTGCATAGTATTCCACTGTGTATATGTGCCACATTTTCTTTATCTAGTCCATCATTGGTGGGCACTTGAGTTGGTTCCAAGTCTTTGTTATTGTAAGTAGTGCCACAATAAACATACATGTGCATGTGTCTTTATAGTAGAATGATTTATAATCCTTTGGGTATATACCCAGTAATGGGATTGCTGGGTCAAATGGTATTTCTATTTCTAGATCCTTGAGGAATTGCCACACTGTCTTCCACAATGGTTGAACTAATTTACATTCCCACCAACAGTGTAAAAGTGTTCCTTTTACTCCACATATTTTCCAACATCTGTTGTCTCCTGACTGTTTAATGATCACCATTCTAACTGGCACGAGATGATATTTCATTGTGGTTTTGATTTGCATTTCTCTAATGACCAGTGATAATGAGGTTTTTTTTTTGGTGTGTTTGTTGGCCACTAAACTGTCTTCTTTTGAGAAGTGTCTGTTCATATCCTTTGGCCACTTTTTGATGGGGCTGTTTTGTTCTTGCAAATTTAGTTCATTTTTTATTGGTTAGCCTTTCAAAAAAATTTTTGGCCAGGCACAGGGGCTCACACCTATGATCCCAAAATTTTGGGAGGCTAAGGAGGATTGCTTGAGGCCAAGAGTTCGAGACCAGCCTGGGCAACACAGCAAGACCCCATCTCTACAAAAAATAAAAATGAAAAAATTAGCCAGGCTTAGTGGCACATGCCTATAGTCCTAGCTGCTCAGGGAGCTGAGGCAAGAGAATCACTTGAGCCCAGGAGGCTGAGGCTGCAGTGAGCTATGATCATGCCGCTATATTCAAGCCTCGGTGACAAAGTGAGACCCTGTCTCAAAAAAAAATTCAATTTTTTTTTTTTTGTACTTTAGGTTCTGGGGTACATGTGCAGATCATGCAGTATTGTTGCATAGGTGCATACATTGCAATGTGGTTTGCTGCCTCCATCCCCCCATCACCTACATCTGGCATTTCTCCCCAGGTTATCCCTCCCCAATGTCCTCACCACCCCCGCTGTCCCTCCCCAGCCCCCCACCAGACCCCAGTGTGTGATGCTCCCCTCCCTGTGTCCATGAGTCCTCATTGTTCAACACCCACTTATGAGTGAACATAAGGTGTTTTATTTTCTCTTGTGTCAGTTTGTTGAGAATGATGGTTTCCAGATTCAACCACGTCCCTACAAAGGACATGAACTCATCCTTTTTTATGGCTGCATAGTATTCCATGGTGTATATGTGCCACATGTTCCTTGTCCAATCTATCATCGATGGGCATTTGGGTTGGTTCCAGGTCTTCGCTATTATAAACAAGTGCCGCAACGAATATACGTGTGCATGCGTCCTTATAAGTGATTTATAATCCTTTGGGTATATAACCAGTAATGGGATTGCTGGGTCAAATGGAATTTCTATCTCTAGGTCCTTCAGGAAGCGCCACACTGTCCTCCACAATGGTTGAACTAATTTACATTCTCACCAACAGTATAAAAGTGTTCCTATTTCTCCACATCCTCTCCAGCATCTGTTGTCTCCAGATTTTTTAATGATCGCCATTCTAACTGGCGTCAGGTGGTATCTCAATGTAGTTTTCATTTGCATTTCTCTAATAAACAGTGATGATTAGCATTTTTTTCATGTTTGTTGGCCTCATATATGTCTTCTTTTGAAAAGTGATAAATTTTTCAACATGTTTAGTGTAGCGCACACTCAACTAAAAAGAAACAACTTTTCTTGTGACAAAAATCTCACTCTGTCACCCAGGCTGGAGTGCAGTGGCATGATCTTGGCTCACTGCAACCTCTGCCTCCTGGGTTCAAGCAATTCTCTTGCCTCAACCTCCCTATACAGGTACACACTACCATGCCCAGCTAATTTTTGTATTTTTAGTAGAGACGGGGTTTTGCCTTGTTGGCCAGGCTGACCTCAATTGATCTGCCCGCCTCGGCCTCCCAAAATACTGGGATTCCAGGCATGATCCACCAGACCTGTACCAAAAAATAACTTTCAAACACAGAAAGGGTAAAAAGTAGAAGTGAAAGTTCCCCAGCTCCCCACAGTCTGGTCTGGGGTGTGTTCTTCCAGATCTGCTTTTACACAAACACAAACATAACTATTCTTGTTCTTTTTCTATAAAAGTGGGGTCATAGCATGCACATGGTTCTGATACTCTCTTTTGTGTGCTGTCTGATGTGCTAAAATAAACCTGCTCCACTGTCCCAATCTTCAGCAACATAATGCTACCTGCCTTGTGCTGCTTATGCTCTTTGGACCTGCTGCTTGAAAATTTTCTCTCAGTGAAAGCAAGAAATTATAGTTTCACCTCACGACAATCACAGGGTAATAACAGCTACTGCTTATGGTACCCCTACTGTGTCCAGCAGTCTCTTTGGTGCTTTACTTGAATTCTCATACTCATTCCTCACAACCCCTTGGAAGTCAGTCCCACTATTATCCTACGTGGGTTCACAGATGAAGACTCAAGACCCAACAGGTAATGAGTGGGAAGTTAAGGAAAAAAGTACATATGCTCGAGGTAGGACTCGGGCATTCAGCATCTCCTTAAATCTTTACCATGAGCTTATGAGAAAGCTGTCACCACAAATGAGAAAACTGAGGCTGCAGAGTTCACAGAGCAAGCAGCATTCCTGTTCGCTACCAGGATGAGGCCACTGAGAGTTCGTAAGTACATCCCTTTTTGTAAAACTTAATGAAAGAAAGCTTGCAAAGATCTAAAAATGAGGAGATATACGCAGTGCTCAGTGACTGGAAAAAATATAATAAATGTCAATTTTCTCAGTTATCTATAGATTTAACGTAATTACTATCAAAATCCCAGAAGATTTTTCATAGATACAGACAGACAAGCTGGCCCAGCATGGTGGCTCATGCCTGTAATCCCAGCACTTTGGGAAGTTGAGGTGAGAGGATCACTTGAGGCTAGGAGTTTGAGACCAGCCTAGGCAACATTATGAGACCCAGTCTCTATAAAAATAAATAAATAAATAATTAGCCAGGAGTGGTGGCACATGCCTGCAGTCTTAGCTATTCGGGAGGCTCAGATGGGAGGATCACTTGAGCCCAGGAGTTCAAGGCTGCAGTGAGCTACAATCATGTCACTGCACTCCAGTCTAGGCAAAAGGACTTGCTAGGAGGAGACAGAGAAGGAAAATAAACTCTCAAAATTCAACAGTAAAAAAAGACTTAAAGATCCTATTAGAAGGCTGGGCACAGTGGCTCACACCTCTATTCCCAGCACTTTGGGAGGCTGAGGTGAGATCATCACGTGAGGCCAGGAATTTAAGACAAGCATGAGCAACAGAGTGAGACCCCATCTCTAAAAAAAAATTTAAAAATTAGTAGTCAGGAATGATGGTGCACATCTGTGGTCCTGGATACTCAGGAGGCTGAGGCAGGAGGATCACTTGAGTCCATGTCAAATCTTCAGCGAGACATAATTGCACCACTGCACTCCAACCTGGGTGACAGAGTGAGGCCCTGTCTCTAAGAAAAAGGAAAAAATAGATTCCATTAGAAAATGAGCAATACGTGAACAGAATTTCACCAAAATGAATACAGAGATGGCAAAGAACATGAAAAAAAAATGTTTAACATCATTAATCACTAAGGAAATGCAAATTAAAACCACAATAAGCTAAGCTATCATTGTACGCCTATTAGAATGGCTAAAATAAAAACACAGTAATACCAAATGTTCACAAGGATGTGGAAAAAACAGATACCTCATACAATGCTGTTAGGAATATAAAATGGTAAGGCTCTGGAAATCATTCTGGCAATTTCCTATGAAACTAAACATGTACTTATCATATGACCCTGCACATGCACTCTTAGGCATTTATCTCAGAGAAATGAATACTTATGGTCACAAAAAAACCTGCATGCTAATGATCACAGCAGCCTTATCTGTAATTGCAAAGCCAGGAAAAAACCTAAATGTTCTTCAACTAGTGATTGGATAAAGAACTTCTGGTCTATCACCTAAGGGAATACTACTCAGCTGAAACAAATTACTGATATACACAACAACTGAGATGTGACTTGAAAGGATTACCTTTGGTGAAGAACATCAATCCCAAAAGACTGCATAGTTTTGGACTCTATTTATGTAACATTCCCAAAAGTACAAAATTTTAGAGATAGAGAACAGATTAATCATTGCCAGGGAGCAAAGATGGGGCAGGGTGGGTATGATTATGAAGGGGAAGCAAAAGGGAGGTCATTGAATAGTTTTATATCATGACTGTGGTGATTGTTAAATCTATACATGGGATAAGACCACATAGAACAATACACACACACACACACACACACACACACACACACACACACACACACATGCATGTAAAATGGTGGAAAATTTGGTCTATATTCTAGTTAACCATCTTGTATCAATTTCCTGGATTTGATATTGTACTATAATTACGTAAGGCGCTACCACTAGAGGAAGCGTGGTTTCAGGTACATGGGACTCTATGTACTTTTGCAAATTCCTGTGAGTCTATAATTATTTTAAAATAATATTTTTTAAAAAACTAGTGTGGGGTCGGGAGCAGTGGCTCACACCTGTAATCCCAGAACTTCGGGAGGCCAAGGTGGGCAGATCACTTGAGATCAGGAGTTCGAGATCAGCCTGGCCAATAATGGCAAAAGCAGTCTCTGCTAAAAATACAAAAATTAGCCAGGGGTGGTGGCACATGCCTGTAATCCCAGCTACTCGGGAGTCTGAGGCACAAGAATGGCTCGAACCAGCAAGGTGGAGGTTGCAGTGAACCGAGATCACGCCACTGCACTACAGCCTGGGCAACAGAGCTAGACTCTGTCAAAAAAAAAAAATTAATGTTGGATTCCACGGTGGCAGAAAGCAGCCTTGGTGAATTTCTCTGCTAGACTTGTTCTTCCTGTGTTAGCTGTCCTCCATGCACAGCTGGGGTAGTTTAAAAATTTCTCCTCCTTTTGACAAGTTTTACAAACAGTGCTAAAAGGAAGTGCACTAATGCTTCTTTGTAAAAAGGATTGTTTTCTTATGTGACAGTTATTTTAATAATATATTTACAAATAAAAATTACATATACATGGTAAAAATATTAACATTTTTAGACCCTAAAGAGCTTTTGTTTATGCAGGTTACAGATCTATCAATATTTACTATATTAGAAATCAAAACTGAAATTTTAAAACATGTATTAATGGCCAGGTGCGGTGGTTCACACCTGTACTTTAGGAGGCCAAGGCAGGCAGATCACCTGAGGTTGGGAGTTCAAAAGGAGCCTGACCAACAAGGAAAAACCCCATCTCTACTAAAAAGTACAAAATTAGGCAGACGTGGTAGCACATGTCTGTAATCCCAGCTACTCGGGAGGCTGAGTCAGGAGAATTGCTTGAACCTGGGACATGGAGGTTGCGGTGAGCCGAGATCGCACCATTGCACTCCAGCCTGAGCAACAAGAGTGAAACTCTGTCCCAAAAAAGAAAAGAGAGAAAAATATGTATTAATACATCTAAAATAATAAATCCACTGATTATCATAAATAAAATTTTATTAAAATAATTGCATTTTTAAAAACAAAGAATTTAGGAATGTTTTACATTTCTAAAAATCTCTTAAATGTCTGCCTTAGTACAAGAGAGCTAGATTCTCATATTTGCTTCTTCATTTAATGTTGTAATATGCTGTTTTAGATAAAGTATATGAAGACAAATCCGACATCATGGAAATATGTAGTTGAAAAAAGGATTTCCCAGACACCTGAAAGGGTCTCAGTCTCAGGTGTCACCAGGACTCTTCACATCACACTTTAAGAACCAATATGTTAGAGAGACATATTGAAACATTTTCAGATAAAATGTTAAGATGTCAGCAGTTTGCATTAGAGTACTCCAAAATACACAGACAGACAGACAGACACACACACACACCACACACGTGTATGTATAATTGATTCATTATTTGTGGTAGTTATATTCTATAAGGTCACCTCAAGCAATGAATTACCAAATACTGAGCCACTGCTCCTAGCGGAAATACAGATTTAGGTTCCTGGGAGACTCTGGTTACATCCTTAAAATGATCAATACACAACTTAAAGTATAATAATAATAAAAAAAGAATAGACATAGCTATGAAAGAATAAAAGCCTGAAAACAGTTTTTAAAAAGATCAATACACAACCTTTTTTATGTATGCTTCTGTCTAAAGAGACCTTCTTTAATATGTTTCTTAAAATATAAATTATATGCAGTATTTTATAGCAAAACACCAGCCAAGAACTGTTCTGTGATATTTTTAAATAAAATATCACAAATTTTATTTATGATAATCAGTGGATTTATTATTTTAAATGTATTATTTTAAATGTATTAATGTTAATTTTCCTGATCCTGGGTTAACATCACCATAAATTTCTTTGGTTTTCAAAAGCCCCACAACTATGCTGTCCACTATGCTTTTTCTAATCAGTAGTCATCTCATGAAACCGCAAATTTTGCTGCTTTTCCATTTATTCCATAGCTTCATTACACACTAAAGATGTTATTTTAGCACCATACAGAGTGTCTTCACATATCGATTGGCAAATTTCCTATTCCTTTTTCTGGATGTACTATGTTGCTGATTTATTAACACTGAACTGACAGTGTTATAACTCATGCCTGATGGAAGCCTATCTAAGACATGTATTTTCCCTTATACGGCACATCGCTGCCTTCTGGCTCTTAGAAACAGTAGATAGTACTTCAGCACTATGATTGGGGATCATTTTAAACAGCAAAATCACCAACAAAAGTCACAAAAATATGGCACTAAATCGACTATGAAAAGGACACTTGCTTACAGTATAAGAGCAAAAACAAGAACACTGCCTTTTCTAACCTTAGCTGGGAACACTGAGTGCCTGACAACCAAAATGTTTTGCCACTCTACACAGGTCCATGAATGACTATTGAAAGCACTGCAAGTATCGATTTGGGGTTACTGATAAGTTTGAACAAGTAAGTGAACTTACAAATATGAAATTTGTGAATAAGAATCAACTATATATATAAAACTACAGGCACATATATACCCACACACGTATGTGTGTGTGCCATTCAAATGATGAGCAGAAATTGTCATTGTTGAAGCTGGATGATAGGTATATGGGGATTCATTTTCCTAGTCTAATTTTGTATATGTTTGCAATTTTCTGTAAGAAAAAGCTTTTTAAAGTGGTTCATTTTGGACTGCATTGCATTTACAGTTTCTTTGATTCCTTACCAGCATGCGGAAGTCTGCAGCTGTCAAAGTGATGTTTTGGTACTAACAGCCATCCGCCACCAACCTACCACATATCCTTCTGGGGGGTATTAATCTAGTACTCACTCTCTGCTAGAACAGGAACAGGGACAGGCAGAATTGTAACATCAACAGCTCTTTCTCTTGGAGAGAACCTCTGGGTCAGGGGCAATGGAATCCTGTATTATTTTGAGAGTCCAATGAGCCCAGACCAGCTGACTCTGTGGAAGTGCAGTTTTAATGTGCATCTATGGCTTTAGCAGATGGTAACTTGGATTTGGTCCAAGAGTGTGGATTCCAATCACTTAACTCCAGCCTGGGTTGAGTCTGCAATCCAGAGAAAGGGTCTCAGTCAAGCAATTCTTAGGAGACCTAGTCTGTCCAACTAACCTTCATATATTCTCTCGACACTAGTACATGGATATACTTGACATTTTTAAAGAGCAAGAGGTGCACAGACAATTCCTATTTTAGAAGGTGAAGAGTCCCACTATTTTTGTATGCAAGATCAGTCGCTCCAGCAGAGTTTTGCATCTCATCCCTTCCCTTACCTTCTCATAAACCTCATGCATCAGCCATCTTCTCTTTCTTCCCCATTTTCAGCATTCTCTTTCTCCTAACTCAACTCTTCCCCATCAGCATAGGCACACTCCCAAGTCTCTGTCATCTTCATAAAAATTATCCTGTGATCTTATGTGACCCTCCCACTCCATCAGAGCTTTCTCTTTCCAAGTTTAATAGAAATATAATGTGCATGTATGTTTCCACTACTTCAATGTCCAATGTTCCAGTTATATACTGCTGTGTAATAAACCACTCCCAAACTTGGGGCTTAAAGCAATAATCATTTTATTATACGCATGACTGTGTGGGTGAGGAATGTGGGCAAAACTCACTAGATAATTCTTCTGTCCCATGTGGCTTCTACTGAGGTCACTCAGTAGTATCCAGCTGGTTGGCTTGGTTGTTCTGGAGGGCCCAAGATGACTTCATTCATATGTGTGGCGCATTGGTGGGGATAACTGAAAAGCTGGTCTCAGTTGGGCTGTGCGCTCTCTCTCCATGTTGTCTCTGGACCTCTCTGGACCTCTCCATTTGGTTTCTCCAGCAGGGCGATCAGACTTCTTACATGATTCCTGACGGATCCAAAAGATCAAGGCAAAAGTTACAGGATTCTTACAACCTTTCCTTGGGAGTCAAGCAGCATTAATTCCTTGCATTCTTTTCGTTAACCCTTGTACAAGGCCCACCAGATTTAACAATAGGGGCACTCCACAGAGGTACAGTTACTTGGAGCTTGGTTGATAGGAGCCACATGTTACAGACGACCACCTCCAGGCACTCCTCAAACTGCTGCAATCTGGCCATATTTCCCCATCACTCCACTGAAACTGTAATCTTTGAGGTAAAGACAGACCATTTAGTTGTTAAATTCAATACATGCCTTTCAGTACTTGTTTTGCTTGTTTCTTCAGAATTGGACCCTAATGACCACTAAATTCCTTCTTGAAATTCTCCTCCTCTAGCTTCTGTATATCAGCTTTCCTGGTCTGTTCCTCATTTTCCTAAAGTGGCTTATTTCTTATGCTCTCCCCTTATTTACTGGACTGCTATCAGCTCTCTTCTCACTCTGCATATGCTACCTGGTTATATCAACTATACCTATAGTCTCATCTACCACTTATCTATTGGTGATTCCTCAATATAAATCACCATCCCAGACTTCTCTCCAGTGATCCAGAATCTTATGTACTCTCCTAGATATTCAGCAGGTACTTCAAACAGCCAAAGCTTAATTCATCTTCCTTATGCTTGCTCTCTTCCTTGTCTTTTTTCTCCTGTATTTACTACCCACCTAGATGCCCAAGGCTGAAACTTGGAAGTCATCCTTAACTCTACCCTGCTTCTGGTTACTATTTACTATGACCCCCAACATACACACAGACCCTAAACACACCTACAGTGATTCCAGAATTACCTATTTGAACACAAATTTAATTAGGACTTTACTGATTGAAAGTAATAGAAACACCATTTGGGCCAAAGAGTGAATCTACTGGAAGTTTCACATAATTGTAAGTAGATAAGCCTCAAGGCCAAGTACAAGCAGAGACTTGAACAGGAATCTTTCAATTGCTCATCCTGCAAGTTCACGACATTCTCTGAAACAAGTTTCCTCCCCGTGGCTATAAAAAGTGCTGTCAGCAGTTTCTGGCCACCCATCTCCCAGCTGTGCTACAAAAGCAAGAGGCAATATTTTCCCTCAATTAAATTTTTAAAAATTGAAGAAAAAAATTCTGACTGTCCTGACCTAGACCACATGCCCACACCTCAATCAATGGAATCAACTGTGGCCAGAAAGAAAGGTACTACGATTGGAAGCCCTCATGAGCACTGAATGGCTGAACAGCAGAGGAGTCACAGAAGGGTTCATTTCCAGGGCAAAGGAAGGATGCTGGGAAAAGAAACTATCAAATAATAAAGTTCTAACAGGTTTCCTGTGGTCTCCAATTTGTGGCAATATCATCCTCCATGCAAATATCAGTGACCTGGGATTTCTTTTATAGCAGATACTTCTGTTGCCCCCCGACATCTATTCTCCCCCTCCCCCTACCCAGTATTTTACTGCTTGAAACATAAATGCAACGATCAATGGACAAGTGTCACACGGTGGAGATGATGGGGCAGTAAGCCCACTGTTATTTTTGATGGCTAACAACTCACAGCTGAACCTAATACTAACTACAACCCCCTCACTCCCCACCTCAAATCAAGGCAAAACAACACTGAAGTTAAGAGTGCAGGTTAGAGCCAAACCACCTGAGTTTGAATCCCGGCTCTGCCACTTACTGGTTCTGTTCGGCACATAACTTTCTCTCTCTGTTCCTGTTTCCTCGGACATAAAATGACCTTAATGTACCTCATAGGTTGGTTGTGAGAATTAAGATCATTCATGTATGCACTTTGAACAGTGCTCAATGAGTGTTAACTACCATTTCAAGGCGTCTCAATTTTACCCACTAAAGATCTTGGAAGACTGGACCTTCTTTCACAGCCCAAAAGCCACTTTACGTTACTTCAATGAGCCATTGCCTCCTCCACGCTGCCTCAGCCTGACCTTTCTGAAACACCTTGACCTGACCATGTTACTTCTATTGGAAACCCCTCAATAGAAGTATTGAGGAAAAGGAAACCCCTTCCTTTCCTACAAAACGAAACCTTACCTCTAGCCTGGTGACCAAAGTTCCTTGCATAAGAGCCCAACTGGCCTTTCTAGGCTCATCTCCTGCCACTCCTCTATGATGGCCCAAAGCCTAGCCACACTGAACTATTCTCTACCATCACCTTCCTACCTGCCTCTAAAGTACTAACCACTCCCGTGTTCCCTCCTTCCTGAACTCTTTCCTCCGTCGGCTGCTGTCGCACCACACCCTCCTGGTTTTCTTCCAATCTCCCTGGCTATTCCATTTCCATCTTTCTCATGGGTTTCTCATTATTCAGCCCATCTGTGTCAAGGTTAGTGGGTTCCATCCTTAGTCCACTTCCTGTTTAACTGCATGTACTGCCCCTGAGTGATGGCATCCCCTGGCAAGCCTTTAAGCTCTGCCGATAGGCTCATGATTCCCAGATTTTCACTCCTGGCGTCTTTCCTGAGTTTTGGTTTCACACATCCTAATAGATCACACCCCCTGAATAGACACCTCAACCTCAGCATGTCCAAAACTGAACTCATGCTCCCCATCCAAACCCACTTCCTCTCTTTATTTTGAACCTGTTGTTGGCACCACCATCACCCAAGCCTGGAACTCTTCGATCTCCACATCTAAGAAATGACCAGATCCTGCTAATTCATGTCCTCAATAACTCTCCGACCTGTCTTCTCTCCATACTCACTGCCATGGCCCTCGTTCTGGCCCAAATCCCCTCTGGCACAGATTCTGCCATAGTCTCCTTCCTGCCTGCCTCCACTCACTCCTCCAATCCAACAGGCAATCTGTTACCCACCTCCAGCAAAAACCTCATCAAGTCACTACCCTGCTTGAAACTCTTCACTCATTCCCACTGCCCAGTCAAACACAATTATCCTGTGTCTCACAGGAGACAGGCCCCTGGAGACACGCTCTGCTTGATCCCTGCCTCTACTGTAACCCTGCGCCCCTCAAGCCCCAAAGTGAGTGCTCTTCCTTTCATATGTGAACAAACATAAACCTGAAAAAAGCCAATCCTTCAAGATAGATCTTGAGCAGCTAACTGGGCCTAAATGTAAAATAGAAACAACCAGCCGTTTGCTGACTAGTGGTCACACACACACTCTGAGTTCCCTGAACATCGGCCCTCTTTTATGTTTCAGACTTTCAGCCCTCCCCTGAAACAGCCAATCAGAGCTCATCTGCCTCAGCCAATCGAAACTCAGCTGTGTTGACCAATCAGGGCTCAGCTATATGGACCAATCAGAACTTAGCTGTGTTGACCAATCAGAACTCAGATGCATTGACCAATCAGAACTAAACACATTTCAATCCTTCCTTATAAATGAAAAGGAACCTTTAATTACGGTAATTAAATATCTACCATGTACGGGAGCCTGTGCTAAGTATGAGGAAAGCAATGTTGAATGTGAAATGGCTGCTGCCTTTTAAGGAATTTACCATCTATCTGAAAAGACAGATACATAAATAATGACTAATAACATGATGTAATAAGAGTATTACAGGAGCACAAGACTTAGGGGCAGGGACAACATCTTCCTAATCTTGTATCCCCAATATCTGATACCAAGTTTGATTCACTAGAGAATTTTACTTGCATACTGAAAAGATGTCCTTCTCTGAGCCTCAGCTTCCCACTACATAAAATGGCTCACAACTCACATATCGAATATATACAATTATACGTTTATGTTACATATAACATAAATATGCCTACACATTATATATGTATACATGTCTGATACAGTGCCAGAAGTCTCAAAAGACGTCAGTTTTGCTTCTCTCCTCACCCCTTTAACTCCCTCCATGGGAGGCATAGCAGAGGAAACATCAGGTCAGTGATGTCAGAATTAGAAGTCCAACAACTGAAATGGAAACAGCATCATTTCTCTCCTCTGTCTGGTAATGACAGAGTGGCTGGAGCACTATGCAGCTCCCAAAGCATCCTTGGGCAGGAACAGCAGTGCTCCAAGACCATCAGAACAAAGGAAAAGAAATCACGTCTTTAACTTTTGTGGACAGGAGAAAAAACCTGATGTGGACATAAAAACGGACTCCTGGCTGGAAGTGGGCTGCTCCTTTCCTCTGCTACTTAAATCCTTCTGCAATATCGCCACCTGGTGGCTATCTAGCATCCCTTCACTTAATTCCCCAGTGCAGTTTGCTCTGACAGCCAACTGAACTGTGAAAGTTCTGGAAGGGAACAGCCTCGCTGAACTATTCTCTGAACTGCTCAGAGTTAATCATATCCTTCTCCATGTCCCGGAAAGTGTCTTGTACTCAAGCTCTGTTATAGTACCTCTCATTGTATTATAGTTGTTTACCTGTAAGCATTCATTCATACACCCAACAAACTTATTTCATAAGTGTCATGTGTAGAACAGACAGGCAGAGGAGATACAATGATGAACAAAATCAGCTGAGCATGTAAACAAAGAATTAAACATGTACACAAAGAATTAAAACAGCCAGAGTTCCACCTACTATAAAATAATTATCATAATATTTAACATTTGTTGAGTACTGAATACTATATTTGTATTATCCCATTTAATGCTCACAACTCAATGAGGTCGATAATATGATTATCTTCATGTTACAGATGAAGCAAAAGAAGAACAGAAAGGTTGGGTAAATTGTCCATAGTCACACAGCCAGGAAATGCTACGGCTCAGATTTAAGCCTATCCTGGGTCCAGAACCCATGCTCTAGTTTGAAAACAAAACAAAAAACTACTGTCACTATAACCCCGCCCCAGTGCATGTTTGGTAATTCAATAAATAAAAACCTTGTACCTCTCAAAGTGAAGGAGGGAAAAATTGAGGTAACAGAATCTCTTATTAGGAGGTTAAGCTAATCAAGAACTTGACTCCATCCCTATGAGTCTCACCTAGCCCCTGGAGACACGCTCTGCTTGATCCCTGCCTCTACTGTAACCCTGTGCCCCTCAAGCCCCAAAGTGAGTGCTCTTCCTTTCATATGTGAACAAACATAAACCTGAAAAAAGCCAATCCTTCAAGATAGATCTTGAGCAGCTAACTGGGCCTAAATGTAAAATAGAAACAACCAGCCGTTTGCTGACTAGTGGTCACACACACACTCTGAGTTCCCTGAAAATCGGCCCTCTTTTATCTTTCAGACTTTCAGCCCTTCCCTGAAACAGCCAATCAGAGCTCATCTGCCTCAGCCAATCGAAACTCAGCTGTGTTGACCCATCAGGGCTCAGCTATATGGACCAATCAGAACTCAGCTGCATTGACCAATCAGAACTCAGCTGCATTGACCAATCAGAACTCAGATGCATTGACCAATCAGAACTAAACACATTTCAATCCTTCCTTATAAATACACTTTCATTTTACACTGGAGGCTGTGACTACTGGGTTTGCAAACTGTTCACTGGAATAGTCTCTTTCCTCCAGTTTCCTTTTCAGAGACCTTTTGTTCACAGATGTCCTGTCTCAAATATAGACCAAAAAAAAAAAAAAAAAACCATATGATTCTTCCTAACATGATGGAGACATTTGGCATTTTCAAGATGCTACCAAATTCTAAAAGTGAACAGAACAGAAATAAATTTCATAAAACATTCAAAAAGTTTCTATTTTCACCACACTTACATGGTTTTTAGGCTTTGTGCATTTGATATTTGGATTTATGGCTAAACTCAAGAGATTTAAAATGTGGCTGCCCACCAGCCAGCACAGTGGTTCACACATGTAATCCCAGCACTTTGGGAGGCTGAGGCAGGAGGATTGCTTGAGGCCAGGAGTTTGAGACCAGCCTGAGTAACATAGGGAGACACAGTATCTACAAAAAATACACAATTTAGCCAGGCATGGTGGTGTGCTTATACTTACAGTTACTAGGGAAACTGAGGTGTGAGGATCACTTCAGCCCAGGAGGCACAGGTTGTGAAACGGGAAAAGTTCCCTTGTCTTCCTCGCCAGGGTGTGCAATAGGGCTGTGGCTCACTTATTCAGGGTCCCACTGCTCAAACCTCTATGGAAGCATACAGATGGGCAGGGAGCCCCATGGCAGTGTCTAGGGTTGAATGTTTACAGCTGAAGCTCCAGTGGGCATGTGTTACAAGGTGTTCTTTTAGTTTAGCTGCCCATAGGCAGCTTGTGTTAGCTCAATTAGACCCCTGCCTTATCACAAGGACAGAGCTTTCTGTATCCCGAGTTCTTGCTTTGGTGTACTGGAGGAATGAGATCACATGTGGGCTTGGAGAATGAGTGCAAGGTTTCATTGAGTGGAAGCAGTTCTCAATAGACAGGGGAACCAGAAGGGAGATGGTTTTCCTCTAGAGTCGGGCCAGTCGGCGGCCCAGGCTCTTTTCTTACTGTCCTAGTCAAACTCCGTGTTGTTCTGCTGGTCGGTGGTCTGTCGGTGCGTTCCTCTCAACATCCAGCCACCTGTGTGTTCCTCCACTGATGTGCTCCTCTCAATGTCTAGCCACATGTGTCTCTGCCTATCAGGGTCTCTGGGTTTTTATAGGCACAGGACGGGGGCATGGCAGTCCAGGGTGGTCCTGGGAAATGCAACATTTGGCAGAAAAACAAAAATGCCTGTCCCTCACCTAGGTCCATGGGCACAGGCCTGGAGGTAGAGCCCCAGCCAGGGACCAGGCCCTTCCCTCCTTCCATATCATGTAAAGGTATCACTCTTCCCTTCCCAGGACTTCCCTTCCCCCTTCTGTATCAGTTGCAGTGAGCTGTGATGGGACGATTACACTCCAAACTGGGTGAGAGAGTAAGACCCTGCTCAAAAATAAAAATTGGCTGGGCGCAGTGGCTCATGCCTGTAATCCCAGCACTGTGAGAGACTGAAGCCAGTGGATCACTGGAGGCCCGGAGTTCAAGACCAGCCTGGCCAACATGGTGAAACCCTGTCTCTACTAAAAATACAAAATTAGTAGCCATGGTGGCACATGCCTGTAATCCCAGCTACTTGGGAGGTTGAGATAGGAGAATCACTTGAACCTGCGAGGTGGAACTTGCAGTGAGCTGAGATTGCACCACTGCACTTCAGCCTAGGCAACAGAGTGAGAATCCATATCAAAAAGATAAAATAAAATGAGGATTTTAGTAAACAATCTGTGCAAGACATTGTGCTTTGCACTAGGGATGCATTACCTCATTTAAACTTCTCACCAAACCTGTGAAGCAGGTAGATATTCGCATTTTACAAAGATAGGACCAAAGAGGTATAAAGTAAGTTTCCTAGGGTCACACAGCCAATAAGCAGAAGATCTGGCATTTGTACTTAAGCTGTCTGACAACAGGTCTTTAGTTTTTTATGACTATGATATACAGCCTGCCCTCCTTATTTATTTACTTATTTAGAGACAAAGTCTCACTCTGTTGCCCAGGCTGGAGTACAGTAGTGGGATCACGACTCACTGCAGCCTGGACCTCCAAGCAATCTTCCCACCTCAGCCTCCCAAGCAGCTGGTACTACAGGCATGTGCTGCCACATCCTGATAATTTCTATCTTTTTTGTAGAGACAGGGTTCTGCCTCTTTCTTGGTGGGTGGGGATCACTGCATAGTTTCTGGCTTTCTCCCAGGGATAAGCCTGGGTTTTATTCTTGCATTGGCTCAGTGAGGGAAATTAATTACATATATTTCCATGGCTTGTGTTAAATTGAACTACTTCTTTCTCACCACCCATTTTCTTCAACTAATCAGCTCTCACTCACTCTGTAGGACTAGGTCAAAACTCATGCCTCCTGCAGAAAGCCTTCCCTGGTCCCTCCAATTACCCCCTTTAACACTGGTCTCTCCCAAATTCACTCTAAAGGAGAGGTCCAAGTCTAATCAACTTTCTGGGGAATACCATCAATAGTAGAGGGAATTGGCGGTCCATCTCTGGGGAAAAAATTATCTCAAACATATCTCCAGATGTTTTCATATGTCTACGAGCAAAGAAACAGTCTGGCAGGGACAAGAACATCATGGTCTCACTGGCTGCCTATAGTTCTCACCCACTGGCCTGCTCACGAATACAGCGCAGCCTCCACCCAGGACAGTCTTTTAGAGTCCTGAAGAGACAGGAGGACACCTTAAGCATTTTGTGGGTCAGTCCAAATTCTGCCCACTGCTAAGAAGTTCTGACCTAAGTATCCACATATAACAAAATTATTATTTCATATGGAGATCCGATGCCCCAGGCAAAATAGAAACCCATGAGTAGGGACTTTCAGAATGGCAGAGTGAAAACCTCCAAAAATCTGCTCCTCAAATGCAGCAATGAGAATATTGGCAAAAATTGTTAAAATCAAGTTTTTCAATATTCTGGAAATTATCCAAAAGCTTGCAGCAATCTAAGGAGCAGTTATTCAAGAAAGCAACTGAATCTTGGCAAGAACACTGATCTTTGTGGCCTTTTAACTTGTTCTATTCACATCCCCCTCTCTTCGGCTCAGTGGCAGCCTTGAAAACCAGAAGCCTCACAATCACAGTAAGCTGTGAAATCCAGCTGCTGGGACAACTAGACATGCACCTGGAAAACAAAGCTGTGCTCCAACTTCACACCACATGCCAAACTTACCCCAAAACAAAGGCACAGGAAAGAAAAATATAAAACTCCTAGAAAACATAGGTGTAAATCTTCAAAACCTTAGATATTCACATGAATTTTTACAATGAAACAAGTGAGTGAGACATTTTGTACCTTGGCCTATAACCATGTGGTCACTTGGTAGCTGTACTCAACATTTATAACCAGTATCTTTAAAAGCTCACTGATTAAGCAATTCCAACAGTACAAGGACTTCCACTTCTCTTTTTTTCCAGGGTCTCACTCTGTCACCCAGGCTGGCGGGCAGGGGCATGATCACAGTTCACTCCACCTCCTTGGCTCAAACGATACTCCAACCTCAGCCACCAGAGTAGCTGGGACCACAGGCATACACCACCACATCTGGCCAATTTTTGTATTTTTTGTAGAGACAGGGTTTTACCATGTTGCCCAGGCTGGTCTCAAACTACTGGGCTCAAGCAGTCCACCCCTCGACCTCCCAAAGTGCTGGGGTTACAGGTATGAGCCACCACACCCAGCAAAAACTATTGATGTAGATAAAATATAAAATGTGGACACGTATGGAGACTTTAAAAGTGAGCCAGCCTTCTCACCACTATGTTTGACTAGTCTTTTTTTTTTTCTTTTTAAAGTGCTCATGATAAGCCTCAGCAATGTAGTGAAACCCTGTCTGTACAAAAAAAAAAAAAAAACACACAAAAATTAGCTAGACATGGTTGCACTGTCCTGTAGTCTCAGCTCTTTGGGAGGCTAAGGTGGGAGGATTGTTTGAGCCTGGGAGTCGAGGCTGCAGTGAGCCATGATCTCACCATCGCACTCTAACTGGCAACACAGTGAGACCCTGTTTCCAAAAAACGGAACCAGATTCTGCCAGATTAAAAGAATGATCATTGTGCTTTCCTCTCATACAATGAGACAGAGGTGAGCAAATGTCCTTTCAATCTCTGTTAACTAAGTACTATTACCAAGGAAGATTGAAGAGCTAAACATCTTCACAGTTTCAACACTAACGCTAGCCAAGTGTCATATGTTAAACACCTCAAATAAGGTATACTGTGGCAAACATTCACATAACCACAGCAAAGCAGAAATCATTTTTTATGAACAACTCAAGATAATTGACTGAAAAATGATTGGTGGGATTTCCTCAAAGGCTTGTCAGCACAGGCAACTACAATGTTAAATCTTGTTACTCACTGAACAGTTTGCCAATGTTAATATTATTTCTATTTTTACTTACCAAAAAAACTCCACACACTTCTGTTGTTTTTAATCAAGATGTTCAGGTAAAAAATAAATAGTTCAAGATTTTATTTTAAAAGGAGGCACAATTATCTAGAGATGTTTCATTTATCCAGAGCTGTTTCATTTAGCCTGATGGATAAACTCTCTTTACATTTTTCCCCTCTCCTGTCTACTTCTGTCCACTCTGAAGTCTCTGGGTTCAAAGAGCCCCTCAGCAGCAGCAAAGCGAAATGCTTTGTCTACCAGCCTGTTTCTCCTCTACCGACTATTTGCCTTCCTTGCTCCTTTTACTTCAATCCTTTTCTGTAAACCAAGCTCCCCACCTCTGTTTGAAATACTATTGCTTCATAATAAACCAATCCAAATTTTAGTGGCAATAAACAATCATTTTACTTTGTTCTCGGGTTCTGTGGTTTAAGAATTGAGACATCATGGAGCAGAGACAGTTTGTTCCTGCTTCATGATGTCTGGGGCCTCAGCTGGGAAAGCCAGAAGGCAGGGGGCTATAATCATCTAGGAGCTTTCATTCACAGGCTGCTGGTTAATGTTGGCTATTAGCTGGAACCTCAGCTAGGGCTGTTGATCAGAGGACCTACAGGTGGCCTTACCATAGGCTTGGGCCTTCTCACAGTATGGCAGCCTCAGGGTAATCAGACTTTGTAATGGCAGCTCAGGGGTCTAAAGGTGAATGTCCCTGCAGGTGAGCCAGAAGCTACACTGCATCTTATAGCCTAGCCTTAGAAGTCACAGTCTCACTGTGTCCTATTCTATTGGTTAATATAATCAAAGTCTGCCCAGATTCAAAGGAGAGGAGACATTTGACCCTACTTCTCAATGGAAGGGTGGCAAGGTCACATTACAGAAGAGAGTGTGGGATGAGAGGTACTACTGTGCTCATCTCTGAAAAACACAATCTGCCACTTTCTCCCATGTACATCTCATGTTTAACTATACTTTGATCTGATTTTTTAAGGAAAAACCACTTCAGGAGACTAATATTTTAACTGAGGCGCCGAAGCTCTGTTAGAAGGCAACCAGAAGGCCAGGCACAGTGGCTCATGCCTGTAATCTCAGCACTTTGGGAGGCTGAGGCAAGTGGATCACTTGAGGTCAGGAGTTCAAGACCAGCCTGGCCAACATGGTGAAACCCCATCTTCACTAAAAATACAAAAATTAGCTGGGCATGGTGGTGCACACCTATAGTCTCAGCTAGTTGGGAGGCTGAGGCAGGAGGATCTCTTGAACCCAGGAGGCAGAGGCCTCAGTGAGCCAAGATCGCACCACTGCATTCCAGTCTGGGCGACAGAGCATGAGTCCGTGTAAAAAAAAAAAAAAAAAAAAAGGAAGGTAACCAGATGCTTTCATCCACATCCAGTCCCAAGCTTTCCTGTTCAGCACATCTGACTATTTATCTGCTATAAACGACTCTTGGCAGAAAGGAAATCTGGCCTCCATTAGGCTGCTGGACCCAGCACTGGTCACTCTGGAGAGGAAAAGCAGCCACTGACATGTGGCAACTGGCCTGGCTCTTGCAGCTGGGACTTGGTGTTCTCCTAATGAACACAAACGATTTCATAAACCGCCACTATCAGACAAGGCCACTATGTGACCACAGTGGCCAAGAAAAAAACAATACCACCTCATAATTGTATCTGAAAAAACAAAACATGAACTTTGACCAAGCCACAAAAATGACCACTCTGCTATTCTGGCTAACAGTAACTGTTGCTGCTTTACCAATTAGCCTCTTTGTGGATAAGATTCACTAAGATACCCAATCACAGAATTATTCCCATTTCCTAACAGAGTCTAATCCAGAGCAAAGCCACGCTTCTCTAAATCTTCCTGAAATTAACCTAACACAGGTTCAAATCCCACAATAAGTCCTTTCTGACACCCTCCGACAGAGAAGCACCACAGCTCCCATGGTGTATGCTCTCCCTCCATGTGATGCATTGAGCAATCAACCCAACCTGTTCAACCACAGGTGTGTTCCCAGTGGTCTTGGGCTAGAAGGCACTGACAACTCCTCTAAGGACCTTGCATAAGAGAACTCGTTTCTGGCAGAGGTCACTTCCTGTCCCCTGAATTCTAGTTTTCAATCAGACTTTCAACTTGGCTCTTTTACACTGCAGTTTTGGCAGACAATTATATAAACTGCTTAGACTGCCAGAGCTATTAAAATGCCCCTAAAGTGATATATACATATACACATATATACATATATATACATATGTGTGTGTGTGTGTGTGCGCGCGCATGTGTGTATATGAGATCTGGTCCCCCTAGGTTTGCTCCTCATCATCTTACCAAGTGCAGAAAAGTTATTCCAGTAACAGTGGCAACAGCTACCCTGTCCCCAGCACGGTCACAGGACCTAAAGGAAACCTAGCTTCACACACACAGGGTGCTCAAGCCTTTGCTTTCGGAAAAGCAATAGGTAGGCACAGGATATCTCAGTCGCAGATCCCAGATTCACAATCCTATTTCTGCCACCTCCTCCTCCTCCCCCTACAGGGTTATTCATTTTTCTCCTAATCTTACTTTGTAAAGAAAAAATGTGACATTATGATAATTACCCTTTTCCTCCTCTCCTTTACAGTTCTTACTCACTTGATGCAATGCCTCTTACCCTCAGAAAAACTGCTCTAAAGAAAACACTGACCTCCATAGCCTAGTAGTTCAGTGCCAGACCAGAGACCCCACCCCACTTCAGGTAAGACACACAAACTGATTTAAAGTTTAGTTTAAGGAATCAGCTGTAGAACACAAGAATATACGGACTGGAAACAATCCCATCTGAACTTGAACTCTGGAGTAATTGTGTTTCATGCTCTGACACCCATGGCCCAAAATTCTTCTTCACAACCATCTATTTACTCTCAGGGTCCCTGAGATACTGGATGTTCATGCAACAAAATTAAATCATTCCTACTCAGGCATCATTTAGGAAATGGAGCTGCAGAGTTCAAAATTACAATAGGCTTCTTTCATCTCCTCACATTTCATGGAAATTAACACTGTCTGTAAGACTAGGTGTAGATTTAGGCAGAGATGAGGACTAGAGTGGAGGGGAAGAGTAAGTGCACAAATGTAAGTGAGAGGCTCACCAATCACATGCAAAATTTGATTAATTTTCAAGACTCATGTGTGATTGTCCTGCTGACTCCTTTGGAATATGGGTATGATAGAGAACAGATTTCTTTTTTTTTCTTTTTTTTATTTTTTGAGACCAGGCTAGAGTGCAATGGCACAATCTTGGTTCACCACACTCTCCACCTCCCAGGTTCAAGCGATTCTCCTGCCTCAGCCTCCTGAGTAGCTTGGATTACAGGTGCCTGCCACCATGCCCAGCTAATTTTTGTATTTTTAGTAGAGACGGGGTTTCACCATGTTGACCAGGCTGGTCTCGAACTCCTGACCTCAGGTGACCACCCACCTCAGCCTCCCATAGTGTTGAGGTTACAGGCATGAGCCACTGGACCTGGCCCGAGAACAGATTTCTGAAACATCCAAGGCACTGGCCATCTTAGCACCTTGCTAGCCCCTACAAAGACTCACAACAGACTCAGGCCAGTCCATATGTACTTTCTGGTTGTCTTTTTATGTGTGTCTGAGTATTTGGTTTGAAGGGGAAATATAACTGTGGACTGCCACCCTCCAGGAGACTGTTTAGGGCCAACCCCTAAAAGAAGGCTTCAAATTAAGCTCTAACACAATGAGATTTCTGATTCTGTGTTCTAGAATAAATAAAATGATTACAGTCACAACTTGCATAGCAACAGGAATATATTCTGAGAAATGCATCATTAGGCAATTTCATCATGAGAACATCTAGACTGTACTTACAGAAACCAAGATAGAATGTGTGTGTGTGTCTGTGTATTTCTTCTCATATGGAAAACCAAATGTCCCAGCACCAATAATGAATATCTATCATCACCCCAATCAATCTGCAATGTCAATATCAAGTGCTATATATCAGGTTTCTATATATACTCCATTATAATCTAATGGTATTACCATCATATATGTGGTCCATCATTGATCAAAATGTCACTATGCAATGGATGACTGTATTCCTTCTAAGGCGAGGGTTTTATTGGTGGGGGGAACTACCTACCAATTCTGACTTCTTATACTAATCTTTCTCTGCCAATTAGATTGTCACATGGTCTTTTTAATTTTTAACCTCAAACCTAATTTGTTACCAGAAATTAGAAACACTTCATTTTTGTTGTTGATGACACAGTGGGGGTGTGAGTTCCACTGTAAATAACTACTTGAATATAAATCAGCAAGGGATTTGAATAGAAAACAGCTACTTTGTGTCTTTAAACAATTTACGGTATAAGTTACTGTGACAACTACAATGGAAAAAAACAGATTTGCTTTGTTTAGTTCAGGAAGATGATCTTTGCTCGACCATCCAAAACAAACAAACACAAAAAACAAATCCGTTTTATTAAAGATTTAAACATATGACCTGAGACCATAAGGCTACAAGAAGCAAACCTAGTGAAGAAACTACAGGACACTGGTCTGGGCAATGAATTTTGGTATTTGACCCCAAAAGCTCACATAACAAAAGCAAAACTAGACAGATGGGATTACATCAAACTAAAATGCTTCCACACAGCAAAGAAAACAATTAACAGAGTGGAGAGACAGCCCACAGATTGGGAGAAAATATTTGCAAGCCATACTTCTAATAAGGGGTTAATGTCCAAAATACATAAGGAACTCAAACAACTCAATAGCAAGAAGACAAATAACCTGATTAACAAATTGACAAAGGACCTGAATGGACATTTCTTAAATGAAGACACATAAATGGCCAACAGGCATCAGAAAAAATGCTCAACATCACTAATCGCTAGGGACATGCAAATTAAAATCACAATGATATATTACTTCACACCTTTCAGAATGGCTATTATCAAAAAGATGAAAGATGTCAGGCCAGGATATGGAGAAAAGGCAAACCTATACATTGTTGGTGGGAATATAAATTAGTACAGCCATTATGGAAAACTGTATGGAGGTTCCTCAGAAAACTAAAAATAGAATTACCATATGATCCAACAATCCCACTTCTGGGTATATATCCAAAGAATTTGGAATCAGTATGTCAAAGAGAAATCTGCACTCTCATTTTCATTGCAGGATTTATCACAATAGCCAAGTTATGGGATCAACCTAAGTGACCATCAATGGCTGAACAGATAAAGAAAATGTGTCGGGAGATCCAAGATGGCCAAATAGGAAAAGCTCTGGAGTGCAGTTCCCAGGAAGAACAATACAGAGGGTGAGTGATCATCGCATTTCCAGACGAGTTTTTACTGCCCACAGACCAGGAGATTCCCAGGCCAAAAAGCGCCACAAGTTTCCAGCATAGCTGTTTCCGCCGGAGCTACGGGTTTCTGCACAAAAACACACAAAATCTGGGCGGCCGTTTCAGCTGGCGCCTGGAACACCTGGGAGACAGAGTGGCCCATTCAACTGAAAAAGAGGGGGCTGAAACAGGGAGCCAGGTGATCTGGCTTGGTGGGTACCACCGCCACAAAGACCAGCAATCTGAAATGCTCTGGACTCAGAGTTTTGCAGCAAGTGCAGCTCTACCTGGGACAGGCCAGCTCAGTGGCGGGAAGGGCATCTGCCATTACCGAGGCAGTCCACCACTACCAAGGCAATCTGCCATTACCAAGGCAGTCCATCATTACCGAGGAAGTCCTCCATTACCAAGGCAATCCACCATTACTGAGGCAGTCCGCCATTAGCGAGGCAGTCCGCCATTACAGAGGCAGTCCGCCATTACCAAGGCAGTCCACCATTACTAAGGCACACCTCCATACCGAGGCAGTTCTAACTGTACCTCTGTAAACAAAACCACAAGGAAGTTTACACAGCAGCTGGGCAGAACCCGTGGCAGCTCAGCAATGCCTCTGCTGGCAGACTGTGACTAGACTACCTCCTTGCTGGGCAGGGCATCTCTGAAAAGGGGCAGCAACATGTCAGGAACTTATAAATAAAGCCGTACCTTCCCAGGACAGAGCACCTGGGAAAAGAGGCAGTTATGAGGTCCGCTGCAGCAGACTTAAACGTACCTGCACAGCAGCTCTGAATGGAACAATGGAGCTCCCAGCACAGCACTTGAGCACCTATAAGGGACAGACAGTCTCCTCAAGCAGCTCCCCAACCCCTGTATATCCAAAGAGACACCTCATAAAGGAGAGTTCAGGCTGACATCTGGCGGGTACCCTTCTGGGATGAAGAGAACAGAATAAGAAACCAGCAGCAACCCTTCCTGTTCTGCAGCCCCTGCAGGTGATCCCCAGGCAAGCAGGGTCTGGAGTGGACCTCCAGCAGTCCTGCAGCAGAGAGGCCTGACTGTTAGAAGGAAAACTAAAAAACAGAAAGAAATAGCTTCAACATCAACAAAAAGGACATCCGCTCAGAGACCCCATCCGAAAGTCACCAAATACAAAGACCACAGATAGATAAATACATGATGATGGGAAGAAACCAGCGCAAAAAGGATGAAAACACCCAAAACCAGAATTCCTCTCCTCCTGCAAGGGATAACAACTCCTCACCAGCAAGGGAACAAAGCTGGATGGAGAAAGAGTCTGATGAACTGACAGAAACAGGCTTCAGAATGTAGGTAATAACCAACTTCTCTAAGCTAAAAGAACATGTTCTAACCCAATGCAATGAAACTAAGAACCTTGAAAAAAGGTTAGATGAAATGCTAACAGAATAAACAGCTTAGAGAAGAATATAAACGACTTGATGGAGCTGAAAAACACAACACAAGAACTTTGCGAAGCATACACAAGTTTCAATAGCCAAATCAACCAAGCAGAAGAAAGGTTATCAGAGATTAAAGATCAACTCAATGAAATGAAACAAGAAGGCAAATTAGAGAAAAAAAGAGTGAAAAGAAATGAACAAAGCCTCCAATAAATATGGGATTATGTGAAAAGACCTAATCTACGTTTGATAGGTGTACCTGAATGCAATGAAGAGAATGAGTCCAAGCTCGAAAACACTCTTCAGGATATTATCCAGGAGAACTTCCCCAACTTAGCAAGGCAGGCCAACATTCAAGTCCAGGAAATACAGAGAATGCCTCAAAGATATTCCTCAAGAAGAACAACCCCAAGGCACATAATTGTCAGATTCACCAGGGTTGAAATGAAGGAAAAAATGCTAAGGGCAGCCAGAGAGAAAGGTCAGGTTACCAATAAAAGGAAGCCCATCAGACTCACAGCGGATCTCTCCACAGACACCCGACAAGCCAGAAGAGAGTGGTGGCCAATATTCAACATCCTTAAAGAAAAGAACTTTCATTCCAGAATTTCATATCCAGCCGAACTAAGCTTCATAAGCAAAGGAGAAATAAAATCCTTTACAAACAAGCAATTGCTGAGAGATTTGTCAACACCAGGCCTGCTTTACAAGAGCTCCTGAAAGAAGCACAAAACATGGAAAGGAACAACCAGTAACAGCCACTCCAAAAATGTACCAAATGGTAAAGACCATTAACACAATGAAGAAACTGCATCAACTAATGGGTAAAACAACCATCTAGCATCAAAATGGCGAGATCAAATTCACACACAACAATATTAAACTTAAATGTAAATGGGCTCAATGCCCCAATAAAAAGACACAGACTGGCAAATTGGATAAAAAGTCAAGATCCATTGGTGTGCTGTATTCAGGAAACCCATGTCACGTGCAAGGACACACATAGGCTAAAAATAAAGGGATGGAGGAAGATTTATCAAGCAAATGGAGAGCAAAAAAAGCAGAAGTTGCAATTCTAGTCTCTGATAAAATAGACTTTAAACGAACAAAGGTCAAAATAGACAAAGAAGGGTATTACATAATGGTAAAAGCATCAATACGACAAGAAGAGCTAATGATCCTAAATATATGCACACCCAATACAGGAGCACCCAGACACATAAAGCAAGTTCTTAATGACATATGAAGAGACTTAGACTCCCACACAATAATAGTGGGAGACTTTAATAATCCACTGTCAATATTAGACAGATCACCGAGACAGAAAATTAACAAGGATATCCAGGACTTGGACTCAGATCTGGACCAAGCGGACCTAATAGACATCTACAGAACTCTCCACCCCAAATCCACAGAATATACATTCTTTTCAGCACCACATCGCACCTACTCTAAAATTGACTACACAATTGGAAGTAAATCACTCATCAGAAAATGCAGAAGACTGGAAATCATAACAGTCTCTCAGACCACAGTGCAATCAAATTAGAACTCAGGATTAAGAAACTAACTCAGAACCATACAACTACATGGAAACTGAACTGGCTCCTGAATTTTCTGTCTACTGGATAAAAAATGAAATGAAGACAGAAATAAAGAAGTTCTTTGAAATCAACGAGAACAAAGACACAACGTACCAGAATCTCTGGGACACATTTAAAGCAGTGTCTAGAGGAAAATTTATAGCAATAAATGTCCACGTAAGAAGTGAAGAAAGATCTAAAATCGACACCCTATCATCAACCTGGGAGGCAGAGGTTGCAGTGAGCAGAGATCATGCCACTACACTCCAGCCTGGGCGACAGGAAACTCCCTCTCAAAAGAGAAAAGAAAAGGAAAGGAAAAAAACAAAACAGTTTTGGGCCTTAAGTGTTACTCAGTTCTCCAAGCAGCTGAGCTTGACCTCAACAGAGAGGAAAAGTGCCTGGAGGAAAATTGTGCTTCGTTTTTGCCCTGCTTATTTTGTCTTCAAAATATATGTTAAATTACCACATCAAACAGCCGTCCCAGATCTCAACTCCCAGGTGAGTTCTGTCACCCCCCAATAGGTTTTCATAACACAGGATCTCTCTCTGTCTCCTTGTATTGTAATTGACTGTCTCCAAATGCAGATAACAACCGGCAGGCTGTAAATGTCGAGGAAAAAGCCTAGTTCCTTTCCTCGTCCAGGGCCTCTAGTGTAGTACCCAGCACAGAGCAGGTACTTGGTATTTTGGTAAAGGAAATCAATCAACGCATCAATAGCAGAATCTGAAACCAGGAACCTAGATCTTTCCAATAAAATCATCTTGCCGAGATATGACTTAGATGTATTGGTATCCGGCAGACAACACGTTTTCGCCCTGATTTTATCCTCCATTCATCCATTTGCCACCTCCCCCTTAGACCCTGCCTGTTCCCGACTACAAATAACCAGTAGATTCACACATCTCAATATCAACACACACACCACAGTTGACGCGCCCCTTAATACTACAACTACGCCATCAATTGTCGCCGCCGGGTCCGTCCGCTTGTCAGTTCCCCCTACTTCTCATTCCCTCGCAACTTCCGATCCCCTATCACTTCCGTTCCCCTTTGCCCGCTCTGCTGGAAGCAGGATGTGTCTACGCCCTCAGCCCATAAGAAGTGCCACAAACCTCCGCTTCGCTCGCTGTCTTGGCGGCGGCCGATGGCCCCTGTCCTGTGGCCTCGGAAAGCAGCGGCAGTCGCAGTGATCCGACCGTCACCCATCCACCGCCCTCACTTAGGCGACGCACAACGGCGCTCCCACAATCCTCTTCGCTTCCGCTCCCTCCATTCCTACCCAGCCGTCCGCCCCCACCCCGGCCGGCCAAGCCCCGACATTAACCCCTTCGCGACCACGTCGTTGGCCGGTCTGGTTGGGAGAGCCAAGCGACAAATCTGGTAAAGACACGGAAAAAACAGGTTAAAAAGACTTAAAAGACAGCCATCTATTGGAACATTTCCCCAGTTTGTTTGTAAGTTGTCTTGCAAGCTTATCAATCATTCTCAAATAGGAGCTTAACTTGTTTGGTGAACAGTTCATGATGATGCCTTCAAGCTGCTAGACCAACACAATCTCCGAATTTACAGTTTCTGACCTTTCACCTTAAACCTGTGCCCTTTCTACCCCCCATTCCCCATCTCCTTTGGTTCTTGACTGACTCTTAACTGCTTGTGTTAAGCACAGACTTTAAAACCTTAGCTCCCACATTCGAATCCCCACTGTACCACTGTCAAACCGCGGCATCTTGGGCAAGTGATTCAAGCATGCTATTCCTTGGCTTTCTCATCTGCAGAATGGGTATGATAATAGTACTTACCTCCAGGGTTGCAATAAAAATATTAAAATTTCACATGTGAGGAGCACCTAGAACATTGCCTGGCATGGAGTTAAGCAGTATATTGAAACGGAAATTTTAATGATTGAATTTGATTTCACCTAAGACCTTCTGGCTAATAATAATAAATGATAATAATCATTTCGCCTGGGACAGAGGGGATTGCCCTTTTCTCTCCAGGCTGAGGCAGTAATACCTGACCCTAGGGACTGCGGATATGGAAATTACTACCACTCTGGCTGGAGTCAGAAGAGTATATTAAAGAGTCTCTTTGTACCGCTCTAAAATAAGCAAAATCCAGTGTTTGCGATTCTATGGACCAGGCACTTATGATAAGTGTTTTAAACCCATTTTGTTGTTATTGCTTCATCCTCACAAAAACCCATTGCTGGTAGTTAAGTGTATTACCCTCTCCTGTCCCCTTTGTTTGCTCAAAGCAGCTAAGAAAACTCAGACTAGTCAGATTGCATATAAATCAATAGCTTGCCCACAGTCACAGAGCTAATAACAAATGCAGCCAAGACTTAAACTCAGACACATTCAGATGTGTCCTAGTGTCTCTCAAATATCACTGAGAAAAAGGCCACCATAAATTCTTTTCAAGTGCTCTCTCTCCCCCAATTACCTACCCCAAGAGTTGCCTAAATGCCCATACAGGAAGACTAGGTTCTCTTCAGAAGCAGAAGGGCAGCCCCTAGTAAGGCAAAGATGTCTCCCTTGAAGGCTGGCAGCCAAGGAGGTGACTATAGTAGGAATTGGCATAACCAGCTCACTCATTGCCCTCCACTGTGCCACACAGGCCCCATTACTGCCCATAGTACTGAAGGCCACAGGGAATAAAGATACAGGGCCTTCACCTTACCCCACCATTCTGTAAAGCTTGGATATTAGCAAAGATCTTGCTTATTTTCAGACAGTACAAAGAGACTTGTTAATATACTAATCTGACTCCATCCAGAGTGGTAGGAATTTCCATATTGGCAGTCCCCAGAGTCAGGAATTACTGCCTCAGCCTGGAGAGAACAGGGCAATCCCCTCTGTCCCATGTTAAAACAAAACAGGAATTTTCTCTATTTCTTCAGAGTGTACAGTACCCAGGATGTTGTTATTCTTGCTCCACACCCACCCATTCTCACTGCCCAACTTATCATCAGGTGGTCCAGAGTGATTTTTTCAGGGGAAGGATTGGTGATGGTGAAGGAACTGGGGACGGTGAAGGGACTGGGGACAAAGGAGAAGGTAAATCCCCAAGTTTGCTGAAGGTAGATGAAGCACTGCCTTCTCCCTACCTCTATACCTCTTTTGTAGCTCCCTGACCTTCTTTTTCACTTGGCATTTCAGAACCCATCACTGCAAACCTAGGAAAGCCTCTCAGGCTTGAATTGCAGACGAATCAGCTTGTCTTTTATTTTTTTCCTGAACACCCAATGATAGTGTAGATGTCTGGGCTTGGCTAAATTTGAAAACAAAAAGGACAGAGATAGCAAGGGAAGACTTTTTACATAATTTTCTTCATTGTTTCTAGCTGTCAAACTATTAGAAAATGTCAGTGTAAGGGGTAGAGCTGTGAGAAGTCAAGTTTCAGAGGCCAGGAAAGAGAAAAATCCTGGTGCAAAGCGAAAGTGTGGGCAGAGGAAAGACAAGCTGACAAGAGTGTCTCTAGGGCCAGTAGAAATAAACAAATTGTGGAGATTGGTGAGTGGGTCTCATACACAAAGAAACCTTGCCCTTTTAGCTCCTTTCACCATACACACCATATCCCCATTCCACAGACTTCATGTGCCTTAACTTCTCCTAAGCAATCCAGTTCTTTCATTGCTGGGCATCTTGCCCTAATGGCAGAATTCACCACCAGCTACTACTGCTAAGCAAACCGTGTAGTTGAGGGGAGAGGATGTTCGTAAACCCAATGTTAGAAAGGGAGATGTGTTCATAGCATCCCTAGTTGTACTCATAGCATTGTTAGAAGCCATGTTCTCATGCACAATTTAAGTATTCAGGTTCTGCAGTGCTCTATTCAGTATGGTTCAGTTATTTGTTTCTTAAGAGCTGTTCTGGGGTCCTCAGAAGCTGTGAGTATTAGCTGATAACTACAGCTTCCTCCTTCTCTGGAGAATTACACTCTGCAGAAGAAATTCATTGCCTGGGAGATTGCTGTCTAATACCCCCAATCCCTACACACACACCCCTGCACCCTACAAGCAATGACTGATTGATGATAAGGGTACAAGGGTACCTTGTCTCAAGGTTGACCAATTCTGTCGTGCAAATCCTACCCCAGAGCTCCTCCTGGGATTAGGATAGAGCTTGTTTCCCGCTGGCTTAGGATTTTTTCTCCAACCTTATCCTGCTTCTTTCACTCCCCTACTGTTGAGAGCACTCACTCTAAATCACTTGCCCAAGAATCATGCCCCGCTCAGGCTCCGCTTCTAGGGAACCCTAATCCTCTTGCTCAGCTCATGTTTGTCAAAGGATTGTGTCCCTCTGTAGGCCCCCTGTTGTAGGCAGAGCCATCATACCCATCTCTGGGGAAGTCAGGAGTGAGTTAAGGTGTAACTGGTTAAGACCCCTCAAGTCAAACTTGAACGTGTGTCATAACTCAGATTAAAATAAGATCTGGCCTATTCCTGAAATCTACTGCCTTGGTGACACCAGCAGACTACATTCTATCAAATTAGAAATGAAGATATATTTGTTTTTGCTTCATTGTAGAAAAATTCTTATATTTTTATTAAAAAGAATTATGTGGCATTTGTTAAAATTTTAGTTAGATTACAATTATTTTGTGATAGACACTGCTATAATAGCATGAATCTCTATTTATCAGCTGTTGCTTGTTATATGTCTGTTAACTGTAAACTCTGTATTATCAAAGATGATTAAGAATGAGCCCAAAGTTAGATACATGATAAAGATGCTCCAATTAATCTAGAAGGGTTAAATAAAAGAAGCAACAACAGACTGAATTATCAGTTTGGAAATAATAAAAACATATCCTAATTTAATAATTATATGATTCAGAAAACATATTGAATAATTGTTACAAACCTCAATTATAACATTGTAAAAGCGTACAAGTACTAGTTAAGAGCAATGTTCAGATTGAAAAAACGTTCAGGATGAAAATGACCAGATTGTTAAAACATACATTTGTAAAGATGTAAAGTTCAAAACGCCTAGCATATTTTGTATAGTCAGTCATTCTAATCTCACTTGACTAAATCCATTCTTCCAGCTACAATAAAAGAACCAAGATAATAATTTTAATTGGGATTAAATAACTTCTGTAGTTGAGGGGAGAGGATGTTTGTAAACCCAATGTTAGAAAGGGAGATGTGTTCATAGCATCCCTAGTTGTACTCATAGCATATTTTTAGAAACCGCGTTCTACACACATAATTAAGTATTCAGGTTCTGCAGTGCTCTCTTCTTAAATGTAACTTCTTTATTGTAACTTCCAGCTACAATAAAAGAACCAAGTCACAATGTTTTATCTAAAATGCCCATCTTTTGTTGGCCTACTCTTCTAAAAGCCCAGGCCAAATGTCACTCACTGTAAAGCCCTCAAACTCATCCTTTCCTTAAATGTGCACTGATCTTTGACAAAGGAGCAAGGGCAATACAATGGAGGAAAGATAATCTTCAATAAATTATGTAGGAACATCTGGACATCCACATGCAAAAAGAATGGATCTAATTCCTACATCCTTCACAGAACTTCCTGAAAGACCTACCACCTCTTCAATGGAAAGCATCAACAACAGTTTGCACCCTACAATTCTCTGAATTCCTCCCCTCAAAATCCTCACCTTGCTGCTTCCACCAATCCTGGATTATTGTAAAATGATTCTTACCCAATCTTAATCAAGACCCCACATTGAAATATTCACCTTAAATCAAACTCCCAATTCTTAATAAATTCTAGCCAGACATTCCCCTCTGAAACATTGCCAAAGCTTTGTGTAAGTGGAGGTTTTCTTTGCCAAAATAAGAAACTCAAGCTTTGTTTTATCAGCAGGTTTTGTTGCTGATATTTAACTTAGCTAAATACACACACACACACAGTTTAAGCTCATTAATCATGAAAAAAAATATAAGGGTTAGATCACCGACTATGGGGTCAAGTGCAGTATATTTCTATCCAATGGTAAACAAAACGATAAAAGTTAGTTGACAAATCTCAATACTACTCAGTCTCTCCTGCAGCCATCAGCTCTCTGGTAGGTAAATTATACATCTGAAAATTTCAAGGCAGATTGCCCCAGGGTTTGCTCTCAGGCTCAGATCTTCAGAGAAAATAAGGAACTGCTATACCCACCAACATTTTCAGAGAAACAGAAATTAGGAAGGATCTTGCAGAATGGAAGGGAGAGATGAATTGGGTAAATCCATTGAGGTGAACTACACCCAAGGGACAAACCAAGCAAATCAAGGTGAGACAAGAAGGCAGGATGCCCAGCAGTCATTAACTCTAATGATTAAGAACTTGGTTAAGATGTATTAGTACGTTATTACCACGTATTTAAGTAAACATACATACAGTGCACAAACTCTATGTACTGCTATCCATATCTATGTCAGTATTTCTTACTGAGAAATATATGTAGAGACCTCTTTTTTTTGAGACAGAGTCTCACTCTGTGGCCCAGACTCACTGCCTCCACCTCCCAGATTCAAGCAATTCTCCTGCCTCAGCTTCCCAAGTGGCTGGGACTACAGGCATGTGCCACCATACTCAGCTAATTTTTGTATTTTTACTAGAGACGGAGTTTCACCATGTTGGCCAGGCTGGTCTCGAACTCCTGACCTCAGACAATCCACCTGCCTCAGCCTCCCAGAGTGCTGCGATTATAGGCATGAGCCACTGTGCCTGGCTTGGGACCTCTTTTTTTTTTTTTTTTTTTTTTTTTTTTTTAATTCTCTCAGACCCAAGCATTTGTGTAAATTCTTTTTATAGTATTTCTTAAATGTAAACAAACATAAAACTAAATATAGACTCTGCATGTTCATAAAGCTCTTGTACAAGCTTAACACCAAAGCAAATTTACAAATTGTGCACAAACTTTTTTACAAAGTCAATGTAATGTGGTATATATGATGAAACAAAAATGCCCTAGAGATGTGAACATACTACTGACTGGCAAGCATATGCTTTTGGCCTTCAACATGCTTGTAAGTACGTCTTGGTGTTGACTCCACTTTCCCATCACTTTCATCTTTTTAGATTACTGCAACCCTTCATTTGTATAGGAAGATACCAAGTATGAAGTTCACCTCATTTGTCTTTTTACTAGATCGTGACAATTAAAGTAGTATTACCTGTGCTAATTCATTGTGAAAATAAACTCAAAAACGTGTCTTAATTATGTGGCACCAGTTAGTTATGATGTGGTCATACAGATACTTCAGAATATGCTTAAAATTAAACAGAAAAGTAAAACACATACTTGTAGAAACCTCACAGACTCTATCATTAGACTGCAGTTTAGAAAACACTCACCTTTTATAGTATGTGTAAAAAGTACATATATTTAAATTACACTGCCAGGTGCGGTGGCTCACACCTGTAATCCTAGCACTTTGGGATGTAATCCTAGCACTTTGGGATCCACTTTGGGTGGATCACTTGAGGTCAGGAGCTCAAGATCAGTCTGACCAACATAGCAAAACTCCATTTCTACTAAAAATATAAAAATTAGCCAGGCATCGTGACACATGTCTGTAATCCCAGTTACTCGGGAGGCTGAGGCAGAAGAATGGCTTGAACCGAGGAGGTGGAGGTTACAATGAACCAAAATCACCCCATTGCACTCCAGCCTGGGTGACAGAGCAAGACTCCGTCTCAAAATAAATAAATAAAATAAATAAATTAGACTATTTTGTTAGCTTCTTATTAACAGTTCCTGGTGCTATTACCTGAGTACCCACATTATCATGCAGCATTTGACTCCTGTTTATTTTGGATAAACAAGTATCTTGTTTGTGGGGACTAAGCCATGGCCCATTCAGCCTCACTGGCCTCAGACCCCTGACCCCTGGGGATTCATAAATTAGGGACCATAGGCTAAATCATCATCAGCCTCACTTCCACAATTTTTAAATTGGTCAGCCCCATTGTATATTAATGAATGACTCATTTTGAAAGTACAGAATGCAACATACCTTCTTGCAATCTCAGTTAAAGAAAGCAGGCATGCTCAACAGTCAAACAACCAAGTAACTGAAGCAAGATAATGAATACATTTTAAAGGCACGGTTGAGGAGCTGTTTTCACTGTAACGTGCATTGGTAGGGCATGGCACAGAGTTTAACACTGAATGGGGTTTGTTTTAGTGAAAACCCCCACTTCTCTTGCTCCCTTTCTCTTTTTCCTCCTTCCTTCTTTCACCTTTCCCCTCATTTACACCTATCTTAGTTCTCTGCTTTCCTGAAGGATGAATGTAATTAGTTTTTCAATAAAGCTAAATGTACTTAATGCAAATAATTACTTTTATTGAAAAATTATGCTCACATCAAAATGTGCTTCCTTTTATAAATTAGTATTAGGTAGTTTTAAACATTGTCTTCTTTGGGCAAAGTAACAAATTAGCAATCTTGGGTTTTCCTCTGAATATGTATTTTTTAATTTATGCATCCGAGAACAGGAACCACGTGTCCAGAATACAGAGAAGAGAGATGAGATAAACAGGGAAGAACAGTATATGACACCTAACAAGTTGATTCAAGTTGAACAAGTTAAGCTCCATGATATATTTTCTACCGGAGAGAGGGGGCATATTAGGAGGAGTGCCTAAGTCTCCTTTGGGACTCAGGGAAGGCTTCACAGAGGAGATAACGTTTGAGCCGGAGTTTGAAGGATTAGCAGGGGAGAAATGGCAGGGCATTCTTAGCAGAGTGCCTAATACGAGCAAAAGGCGCAGAGCACAAAAGAGTACTACGTGTCCAGCAGCTCTGAGTAGGCGAGTGGCTGCAGCGTAGGGTTTTTGCAGTTAGGTGATCAAGGGTGAGGCAGGGACTATTTTTTCCTTCTTGGACGATTTCTCCTATAACTCATTGCACGGTGCTGGACACACACACTGCTGGAGCTCAATAAATACTTGTCGAATTTGGACAGGGTGATCGAGTGCGCTGGGAATTAGGGCATCTGGATGCTTTCTCACGCATCCGCAGTGTGACCCTGGCCAAGTCCCTTTTCTGGGGCTGCGGTTCCTTCTTAGTTATCAAGTGCGATAGAGAAAGCGGAGGAGGAGATTGGCCAGAGACGCCAAGCCCTTCCAGCGGCCTGAATCCCTGATTCGAGGCATAGAGGGAGGGGCGAGCAGCTTTGGGCTGCGGCGGGCGGAGGTTCAGTTCCTCCTCCAGTCCACTAGGGGGCAAGGGAGCGGCTTTCCGCTGCCCTTCCCCTCCTGGCCGGCGCCGGGCGGACTGCTGCAGTCGCGAGCGGCGAGCGCAGTGGGCGGGGCGCGCCCGGCCGGGACTGGCGGCGGCGCTGAGCTGACGGGTTGAGTCGGGCGGCGGCGGCGGCGGCGGCGGCTGAGGCTGCAGAGGCCACCGAGGCGCTAACTGGGTGGCCGGCGGGCCGCTGTGGCCTCGAGCAGCCTCTTCGCGCGGCCCCGCACCACCCAAGCAGCAGCGGGCCGCGTTGCCCAGCCTGCCGGTGAGCTGCCGCGGGCACACCCTGGAGCGGCGGCGACTGCGGACAGGTTAGAGTGGGGGCAGGGGCGGGCGCGGGAGCAACCCAGGGCCAGAGAGGGAGCCCGAGCCAGGCTATCTCCAACCATGTCCGACGAGGCCTCGGCCATCACTTCCTACGAGAAGTTTCTAACCCCCGAGGAACCCTTCCCGCTCCTGGGACCACCTCGCGGGGTGGGCACCTGCCCGAGCGAGGAGCCAGGCTGCCTGGACATCAGCGACTTCGGCTGCCAGCTGTCCTCCTGCCATCGCACCGACCCGCTCCACCGCTTCCACACCAACAGGTACGTACTGCAGCTGAGGGCAGGAGTGGATTTGCCACCGCTGGTCGCCCGCATGCTCCTGGTCCTTCTTCCCGGGCTGCGCTTCCAGTCTCCCCCTCCCCCACCTGTCTTTGACCAGCGCTCATTCCCGGGCTCCTTCCCTGTCCCCCATCCGTATTTTCACCCCTGCCCTCTGATTTTCTTCTTGATCGGCGTTTCACTCTCTTTTCTTTCATTCATCTTCTGGCCATAGGCGACTCCTCCCTTCCCTACCTTCTCCCTCCCTCCCTTCCCTTCCCCCACCTGTATCCTACGAACCCCAACCCCCAACCCTTGATTTTTAAATACGCCCCTGTTTCCATCCATCTGCAAAAGTTTAACCCCTTCCATTTCCTGTACGCTGTAGAGGAATTTGGACGGCCCCAAATAAATCCATAGATCTTTTGAAAAGTGGAGTTGAAAGGTGGCACGTTTAAAGCTAGAAGCTTTATTTTCCCAATTTTTAACCTGTCTCATAGTCCTTTCTCCCCCTCCCCCCCACTACCCCTACCGCATTTTTTTAGTTGAGCGCTAAGAAACTAGTGGATTCTCTCTCTCTCTCTCTCTTTTTTTTCCCCCTCCTTTATTAACTGTTTGCCTTAACGCTTTAGGCTCTGCCAAAATGGGTAAGCTTAAATCTGGAAGATTCCTTCGTATGACGTATCCTTTAATTTGCTTCCCCTTTGAAGGGAGAGAGGCTTAGGCTGGACTGCCTTGCACAAATTTATTCAGAGAGTGTATCTCCTGACTGATTTCAGTAGAAGGTAGTGTTCTGGAGCCTTCTCTCATGTGTGCATTTACGTGTTAGATCAAATGTTCTGGGGGGTTTGAAGACGTTCTAGATATAGCCTCAACTTTTAATATAGGTGGATATTTGAGATATGTATACAAAGGGCTGGGAGATTGGATAAGGCACTGGGAGAGGGGTTCAGCTATGGAAAATACTGGAGATAAGAAATCTAGTTTTCATTTCTGATCCAAGTTTATGATGTGAGTTTGATCAAATTCCTCTGTATCTTAATGTCTTCAGCATATTTCTCCCCTCCCTTGCCTTAAATCGGTCTATAGATTGAATGAGCTTCTACCAAGTACAAGGCATGTATAAGATGATTCTTACATAAATGAAAGTTACAGTCTATTGGAACAAGGTATTATAGTTAAAGAGACAGAATATCAGGATAACACATCTCAAAAGGCAGTAAATTTATGACTACTCTAAATCGTCATTGCAAAAAATGAAGAAACAGGGCCAGAAAGAAAAGATTGAGTTCAAGGTCATAAAACCTAGTCAAGCAAATCCAAGACTATTGCTTTGAAGTTAGTCATTAAACTTGGAACAGAACTAATGGATCCAGTGTTACAAATAGAGTTTATGGTTTCTTAGACTAATTCACAGAAGCCTATTTAACCCCTAATGCCACTGTAATGTGAATGTTAACGTATTCATGAAATCAAGTGTGCTTACGGTTATTTATGTTGGAAAATAATATAAAAGAATACTTTTGTACATACTTGGCATTTAAGTTTTTCAGCCATGGAGCAAGTTACGTACCCAGGAAAGTTAAATGATTTCAGAACCATCCTGCTGTGATGATGAGGGCAAGGGAGTGAGGGTAGAGGCTGAGGGTAAGTACTGCCAAAACTGGGTGGAGGTGATGGGGAGTGAAGTGATGAGAATAATATGTTTCTCACAACTTGTTCTGTTCCTCCTCCTCCTCCCCATTTTTTTTCTGTGTTTTCTTCCCCTTAAAGACTGTGGTGAGGTCAAGGCTGTTTTTCAGTGGGTCAGTGAGGAGGGGAGAAGGAGGTTTTTCACAAGCCCCAGATTTTCCAAGTCAAACATTTTTCCTCGTTAACTGCCTGCTTTTTTTTTTTTTTTAACTTCCCTCTCCTACCCTTCTTTTCACAAGGCTTGGCGCGGTGGCAGGGGTTCTAATGCTCTATATCCTTTTCGGCAGAGAGTATGGGAAGCAAAATTAGCAATATTCACAGCAGACAATGTTTCTGCCCTAGGCTACCTTGCCTTTTAAATCTGTTATCCTTCTGGAATGTTCTGTCTTCTTACCCCTCCTCAAGATGGTGCTTGAGAGGACCATAGGCTTCCAGCCATTTCTTTTCAGGGAGAAGCACACAGCTAAATCATATATTGGGCAAAGTATAGTTTAGGGAGTTCTTTTATTTTGTAGTTGTATGTGTCACGTTTTTCCGCATCATTTGCCAATTCAGACAACAACCCCAAAATTAGATTTCGAATAATTGAGTGCTGAAATTATGACTTGGTTTTAGTCATTGTGAAACAAATTTCTTTGGAAGTAGGAAGCTTGTTAATGGGTAGATATTTGACTTAACCTTTATTTTGCTTCCTTCTTGTTACCTGATAAGAAAAATGTGGAGATTTTAAAACTAATGCCCTTGATAAGGACCTTATGATTATGACAATTTTGTGCCTACTCATTTACTGGATTCTGGGCTATATTTGCAATTTTCATTAACCAAGACAGTCACAGCACTAACAGTCCCTGAGGTTGAATGCATGCATTATTCAAATTTTTTTTTTCTTAAGGCGGAGTCTCCCTCTGTCACCCAGGCTGGAGTGCAGTTGCACAGTCTCAGCTTAGGGCAACCTCTGCCTCCTAGAGTCAAGCAATTCTCCTGCCTCAGCCTCCCGAGTAGCTGGGACTACAGGTGCATACCCCTATGCCTGGTTAATTTTTATATTTTTAGCAGAGACAGGGTTTCACCTGTCTGTTGACCAGGCTGGTCTTGAACTCCTGACCTCAGGTGGTCCATCCGCCTCAGCTTCCCAAAGTGCTGGGATTAAAGGCGTGAGCCACCGTGCCCAGCCCAATATTCGAATTAAAGTCATTTGTGACAGGTTGGTGTGTCACTGGTCTAGGTTCAATAGAAAATACATCACATGGATATAGCCAGTTTCCTAATAATTCATACTTTCCGAAGAGTGTCTTTTAGAATCTTAAGACTTACCTGGATTGGTCTAGAATTTTAGGAAAATAGAACAAATTTTAGTAAGCCAAAAAAGTGAATCAATTTTTTAAAAATGTGAAATGTCAGTGTGGAACATATGTAGTGTTTAAGACATTTTCTTTGGCTTGAAAGACAGGGATTTTCTGATGTAAATGGGGGTTTTCTCTTAGCACTTCCGAGCTATTACATAAATCAGTTACTCACTCATATGATTTTAGATCTCCATTTTCAATCACCTTTAACCAGAAAAACCTGAAGACTAGTGTGTGCCTTTGGTACCACCCATAGTTTTCCTATCTAGAGACAGAATTAGAGGTGCAGAAGAGCTGTGGGTTGCAGGTGGGAGAACCATGCTAGAGGAATTTGGTTTGGGGACTTGCTGAGACAAGTTGAGAATGGGAGTTAGGATGTGGAGAAATACCCAGACTAGAAATACAGATTTGGGAGTAATCAGTAGAAATCTGTGACATGGTAGAAATGGAACTACAGAAACTACAGGTTACAAAGGTTGAGAAAGTGGAAGCTTTTCAGTGAATTTAGCAGGGAAAGAAGAAGGGGATGTTGTGAGAATTTGAAAGGGAAGTAAAGGTTTTTTGTTGTTTTTCTTTTCCGAGAATAGAGATAATAGCTTCTTAGAAGCAGGCCACAGGAAAGAAATTGAAAATATAAAAGAAGGTGGGATGAGAGATGGAGATGATGAACTCAGAAGTCCAAATGGGATAATTACCCTTAGAAAAGACACTGTTTTTTACTTAAAAGGCAATAAAGAGTGTAGAAAAGATGAGTAATGAACCCAACACAATTGAGGTAGCTAGGAGGAAAGTAAGGAACTTAAATTGGTAGAAGTAGGGGTTGTATATTCTCTAACTGGGAACCTTGGTGGCCTGTTGGACTCCAGAATAGCAGCAGAGGTCAGGTTGGCTATATGGGGATTCTGGCAGAGTCAGTGGTGAATGCAAGTACTGATGGGAGACTATCCCCTAAGAATGAATATGTAGCATAGACTTCAAATGACCTTCATCAGCTTGACAGTTAGGACTTTATTCAACAGTGCTCATTGGCTGGATTCTCATCCTCAGAGGTGGCGGTCAAGTATACCTGAGAAAAACGGGCAGCAGAGGAATGTGTACATGGTGCACATTCTTTTCTTAATTTTTTTTTTTCTTTTTTTTGAGACAGAGTCTCTATCACCAGGCTGGAGTGCAGTGGTGCAGTATCAGCTCACTGCAGCCTCTATCTCCCGGGTTCAAGTGATTCTCCTGCCTCAGCCTCTCGAGTAGCTGGGACTACAGGTGCACACCACCATGCCCAGCTAATTTTTGTATTTTTAGTAGAGACAGGGTTTTACCGTGTAGGCGAGGATGGTCTCAGTCTCTTGACCTCGTGATCTACCCACCTCGGCCTCCCAAAGTGCTGAGATTACAGGCATGAGCCACTGTGCCTGGCTGCTTTTCTTAATTTTAACATTTAAATGGCTATTTACCAAAATACCATTGAAAGTCCTTAGTCTGTATATTCTTGCTAAAACACCTTGCAAAAAATTGTTCTTGGCTTTATTTTTTTAATTAAAATTAGGGCAGCAAGCCTAGGTATTGAGTTAAACACCCTTTCACTGGAATTCTTTTCAACATCTTTCAGGATTTTGGAGAAAGTCTCCTTTGAGAATAGTACTATGATTATAGCTAGAATCTCAGTGTTTAGGTAGCTTTCTCTTAGTGGAATAAAATGTAAGAGCTTGTAATTTTGAGTACTTTGGTGGTGAGCACACAATAGACGTTCATTACAAGTTTGAAACTGACAAAATAGTCTAAAAGAATCCCACTTAAATTTTTATTTAAAAACTTATTATAGAAAACTGAGAGCATCTAAAAAACTGTAAAGACCACTCATGATCCTTTTCCCCAAAGGTAACAACTGTCAACATTTTAATGATGTTTCTTTTAATATTTCTGTGTACATACATAATTTTTAAAAATCAAGATCAGTCTGTATATACAATTTGTGATCTGCATATTTACACTTATGTTGTTGGGTATTTTCCTTTAGAATAAATAGTCTGAAAATATGATTATTAGTGATTATAAAAATACCTTTCAGATATATCATTTAATTATTCCCCATATTTTAGGGGCATTTGTTTTCCCTTTGGGGGTGTTACAAATATTGTTTGGACATATTTCTACACACATCTTTTTTCCAAATTTCTGTTTGGGGAAGGGAACACAATCCTAGAAGGGAAATTACTGATTCCAAAGGAATGAACCTTTTAAAATTCTAGATGTACGTAATATTGCCCTATTGCTTTTTAAGAAAGATTATGTCAGCTTACACTGTCACTAGCAACGGATGAAAGTACTTCCCTACTTTTTAAAATCTGTATTGCCTTAAAATTAGAATTTTAAAAATTTGCAACTTAGAAGATAAAAAAATTTTCCCAGGCACAGTGGTTCACGCTTGTAATCCCAGCGCTTTGGGAGGCCAAGGTGGAGGGATTGCTTGAGCCCAGGCGTTTGAAACCAGCCCAGACAACATGGTGAAATCCTTTCTCTACAAAAAAATTGGAAAAATTAGCCAGGCTGGTGGTATGTGCCTGTAGTCCCAGCTGCTGGGAGGCCAAGGTGAGAAGATGAGTCAAACCCAGGAGGTCAAGGCTGCAGTGAGCCATGATCATGCCATTGCACTCCAGCTTGGTTAACAGAGCAAGACCCTGACTCAAAAAAAGAAAAAGGCCAGGTGGCATGGCTCAAACCTGTAATCCCAGCACTTAGGGAGGCCGAGGTAGGTGGATCATGAGGTCAGGAGTTGAAGACCAACCTGGCCAAGATGATGAAACCCTGTCTCTGCTACTAAAAATACAACAAAAAAAAATTAGCCAGGTGTGGTTGTGCATACCTGTAATCCCAGATACTTGAGAGGCCGAGTCAGACAATTGCTTGAACCCAGGAAGTGAGGGTTGCAGTGAGCCGAGATTGCACTGCATTCCAGCCTGGGAAACAGAGCAAGACTCCATCTCAAAAAAAAAAAAAAAAAAAAGAAATGAAGCTATAAAAACGTTATCATCTTTGCTACTAAAAAATACGATTTTTCTATTTTATACGTGATTTGTTTCAACTATGAGCCCAGTTTACTTGCCACTGATAATTAAAAACAAAAGACAAAGACTTCTAAGAACATTCAGAACCTTCTTATGATTACAAATCTGGAAAACTGAGGAACACAGTGATTTTACCCCATGGTAAGAGCACAAAATGAAGCAAATTCTTGACTCCTTGTGCGGTGATCTAATGGTTAGATTACTAAAGATGACATCTTTTTTTTTTTTTAAGGAATGCCATTATCCATGGAGAGAAACACATTTTTACAGAATTTTTATAAGCTGAAAAATTCTAATTTTAAAACAAGTATCTAACAGTTTTTCCTAGCACTGAACCTAGTGTTTGGTACATAGAAGATACTGATTAAATGTTTGTTGAATGAGTGAGTGAATAACGGGAAAACAAGTCACATGTAATTTGAAGACACAAGAGAAACATAGTTTGCTCAGAACACAATGTGGATAGGGTTTACTGTGTCCAGAACGTATTTTTATTTTGTTTTGAGACAGGGTCTCTCTCCGTCACTCAGGTTGTAATACAGTGGCAGAATCAGCTTGCTGTAACCACAGACTCCTGGACTCCAGGAATCCTCCTGCCTTAGTGTCCTGAGAGTAGCTGGGAATACAGAAACGTAACATCATGCTCAGCTCATTTTATAATTTTTTGTAGAGACATTGTCTCCCTTTGTTACCCAGACTGGTTTCAAACCAGGACATGATTCCTGTTCATGACTTTTACTACAAGATCTGGGATAATTTGGTTAATAAAAAATTTTTCTAAAATGAGAATACTGTCTCATCTAGCAAGCATGTGATGGAACTAAGTAATATTACAAGGTATTCTAGGATTCTTAGATGAATTTTAGTTTTTTTGCCTATTTATAAAAATTTAGTGACATCTTTTTATTTAGTGAACTATAATAGTTTGTGTATGTTTCCGTGTTTTAAAATGCTCTACCTTCAATTAAAAAAAAGGTACCATAAAGTTTTTCAGGTTGTCCAAATTTTGTATGTAAATCAAGAACTTCTAAATTAAGAGATTAGCCATACAAAATGGAGGAAGTTTAAAAAAATGAAGTACATAATTTAAGAAAAAGTAAATTTAAGGAAGGATGAGACACAACCTAATAATAGGTAAATAACAGACTTTGCATCAGGAAGTCATTATTTCAGGAGCTTGTTAGTACTGGAAATACTAAATCATTATCTTAAGGATTAATTCCCTATGCTACTGGCAAACCAGTGAAGGTTATCTTATTAATAGTATAAAGCTACTGGAAATTTACAAAAGAAAACAGATTGATAGACTTCAAGAGCAAAAAAAAAAAAACCCTGCAACAAATACTGTAGACAACATGATAATATCCTTAATGCATAAAGAACTCTTACAAAATCAATAATGAAAACATTAACACATAGAAAAATACCATAGCAAAATAATAAATATTTAAAAACTTGATCTTGTTAGTAATTAAATAAATAAAACTTGATATAAAAATGTTTCTGTGCAGTGGCTCATGCCTGTAATTCCAGCACTCTGGAAGGCTGACACAGACGGATGGCATGAGCTCAGGAGTTTGAGACCAGCCTGGGCAACATGGCGAAACCCTGTATGTACAAAAAATTCAAAAATTAGACAGGCATGTTGCACCTGTGGTCCCAGCTACTTAGGAGGCTGAGATGGGAGAATTGCTTAAACCCGGGAGTTAGAGGCTGCAGTGAACTGTGTTTGTGCCACTGCACTCCAGCCTGGGTGACAAAAGTGAGTCCCTATCTCAAAAACAATTTCTATCCTATAAGATAGGTAAAAAAAAAAAAAAAAATTTAGCAATTTTAGTGCAGTTAAGATTGTAGTGAAATGAGCACTTTTATATACTGCCTTGGGGAGTGTAAATTGATGCAGCCTTTCAGAAAGGTGTTTACTAAATTGATCCTTAGAAATGTTCATATTCTTTGACTCAGTACCTACCTTTCAAGCAATTGTATCCTGAGAAAATACATTTGATAAATAATTATAAACAAGGCTCATCTCAGTATTATATCTAATATTAAAAAAATTAAAAACAGACTTATTGGAGGAATAATGTTAAATATGCATTCAGTCAATGGAATATTATATAGGCATTAAAATGTTTTCAAGTAATAAACTTAGGAAAATGTTTAGCATATTAATGTTAAGTGAAAAAAGCAGTATACTAAAATACGTATACACAGAATGGTTGCTGATTCTGTAAAAAAAATATATATGCATGTAAAAATAAAATACTAAAATATAGATTAGTTATTGCTGGATAATGGAATTATTGATCATTTTATTCTTCATTCTTTACAACATCTTTGCAATGAGCCTGTACAACATTAAAATGGAAAAGTTACTTAAATATAACAGACACTTCTTGAACCTCTACCTGTGTAGATGCTTGTTGGTGCTTTTTCTGCCCTGCAATGGTGCCCCTCTTCCTTTAACAATAATAATAGCTGTCATTTATTGGGCACTTTTTAATGTGTGCCACAAGTGCTCTGTATGCATTCTTGTGTGATCATCACAATAGCTCCATTGGGACACAGACTTCGAGAGGCTGTTATTTGCTTAAAATCAGTTAGCTGGGAAGTGACAGAGCAAGAATTCGAACTGCCTGATTCCAGAGCTTACTCATAGGCACTATGCTATATGTTTTGTTTATGGATGAAGATTTTACTTTAGTCCTAATTTAAATACTTCTTTCTTTTAAAATAGTGTACTACAAAAATTTTCAGACAGCTACAGAAGTAGAGAGAAAAGTGTAATGGACCCCATGTTCCTGTCACCCAGTTTCAATATTTATTCACCTATGGCATCATGCTTCATCTGTACCCCATCCACTCCCCAACCCCTTCCTTATTTTGAGGCAAATCCTAGACATACTTCATTCATAAGTATTTTAGTATGTTTCCTAAAAGGTAAGGGCTCTTTTAAAAATACCAAAAAAAACCCTCACATTCCTTATAAATGTTATAAATATGTCCTGTAAAGTAAGCCTTAAAATTGTGTGGATTTTGTAGTTCCTGTAATTTCTTTTGTGTTGTGTTTTTGAAGGTGGAACCTAACTTCTTGTGGAACAAGTGTTGCCAGCTCAGAAGGCAGTGAGGAGCTGTTTTCATCTGTGTCTGTTGGAGATCAAGATGATTGTTATTCCCTGTTAGATGATCAGGACTTCACTTCTTTTGATTTATTTCCTGAGGGGAGTGTCTGCAGTGATGTCTCTTCTTCTATTAGCACTTATTGGGATTGGTCAGATAGCGAGTTTGAATGGCAGGTAAGGTTTTTTTTTTTTCCATTTATTGGCATTATTACTTCAGAAGTAGAAATATAAACTTCTCTTTTGATATTTTCATCTCTACTTCAAAGTAAATTTCTCTAATGTTTATCCAGTCCTGGAGATTCTCTGACAACATGTTTTAAGGTTAAGAATTGAATGAGATATCTTTATTTTTGCTAATGTACCTTTTAGGCCTCTGATGCTGTAGATATCCTTTTGTAGATTTTTATGTAATTTAATACTTGTATAATATTACCATTATTATATATCATTAGTACTTTTCTATGCATGAATCCAAGCAAAATTACTCTTTCTACCTTATAATAAATAGCTTTGGTGTTTTTATAGGACACATATCAGTCACATTATGTATCTAATATCATAAACCATTATAACCATAAATACATAATTTTTTGTTCTGTCGTCAGAAATATATAATTTCCCATTTTTTGTTCTGTTTGCATGTAGAGATGTTTTTCACCTGACACTTTTCTTGTGGCATATATACCATGTAAAATAGCTTTTTGGTAAATTATTTGAAAATACTGCCTTATAATGAGTGCAGTTTGTCAGAAAATTTAGATTGTGTTGTTACAATATCCATGTTCTGATTGTAAAAACAATAAAACATTTAAAGATGTTTCCCCTGCATACAGCAAAGATTTTATTCACTAGATAAACTCAAATGCCTACTGTGTTTGAAAGCCATCTGAATACTTGAAGTTTTATTCCAAAAGAGGAATTGAGTATTATAATTTCAAACAACTTTCAAATAATACAGAATGGCATCAAATTTAAAAAAGTCTCCAAGTTCTGCCCTACTATGGTTACAACTGTTAGGAGCTTATGCAGATACAAGTGTGTTTGTACACTGTTAAAAACACACATGGGATCATACTTTATCCACTGTTTGGCCCTATCCTTTTTTTCAACTAACGCATCTCATTCTTTTCCATAACCAGATCGTAATGTACTCAATCCATTTCCTAATAATGGCTATTTAGGTTCTTTTCAGTTTGTTGTTGTTATAAACGATGCTACACTGAAAATATGAGATTGTTTTTAAGAAAAAAAGTAATTCACAACCCTTCCATTTTTGTTTTTCATATTACTTGGATTAAAAATTTTTTTAATTCTTAAAACTTTTTAAAAATTTGAGATGAAATTCACCATTTTAATCATTTTAAAATGTGTAATTCAGTAGTTATAAATATACTCACAGTATTGTGCAGCCATCACCACTATCTAATTCCAGGACATTTCTGTCACCTCCAAAAGAAGTCCTATACCCATTAGCATGTAGTCCCAATTCTCCCCTCCCCCTTATCACCTGGCAGCTACTAATCTAATTTCTCTATGGATTTACTTTTGTGGATATTTCTTATAAATGGACTAATACGTGGCCTTTTGTATCTGGCTTCTTTCACTTGGCATAATGTTTTCAAGGTTCATCCATGTTGTACCATATAACAGTACTTCATTCCTTTCTATGGCTAATATTCCACTGTGTGGATGTACAGTACCACATTTTATTCATCTGTTTATTAGCTGATGAAGTTTTGGGTTGTTTCTACTTATTAGCTGTTATAAGTAATGCTGCTGTGAACATTCAGATACAAGTTTCTGTGTGGATTTATATTTTTAATTCTCTTGGATATACCCCTAGGAGTGGAATTGCTGGATTATATGATAACTTGATATTTAACTTTTTGAAGAACTGCCAACATGTTTTCCAAAGTGACTATATCATTTTACTTTTCCACCAGCAATTTATGAATTTTCCCATTTCACCACATTCTTGTCCACAGTTGGCATTGTCTGTCTGTTTATAGCCATCCTACTGGGTAAAAATTGGTATTTCATTATGGTTTTGAGCACCTTTTCATGGTTTATTGGCCATTTGTATGTCCTATTTGGAGAAATATCTATTCAAATAGTTTGCCCCTTTTAAAATTGTGTTATTTTACTTTTTATGGTTGTGTTGTGAGTGTTCTTTCTATATTCTGGCTACTAGACCCTTATCAGATATATGATTTGAAAAAATGTTTTTCCATTCCGTGAGTTGTCTTTTCGCTTGATGGCATTTGTTCACTTGATAGTGTCCTTTGACACCAAAGTTTTAAATTTTGATGAAGTTTATCTTTTTTTTTTTTTTGGCTGTACTTATGATGTCATATTTTAAAAACCATTACCTAATCCAAGATGAGGAAGATTTTCACCTGTTTCCTTCCCAAACTTTTAGAGTTTTAGTTCTTACATGTAGGTCTTTGATCCATTTTGAGTTACTTTTTGTATATTGTCTAAGATAGCAGTCCAGATTCAATCTTTCCTTTTTTAAGAACAGAGTCTTACTGTGTTGTCCATGCTGGTCTTGAATTCCTGGTTTCAGGCAATTCTCCCACCTCAGCCTCCTGAGTATCTGGGACTGCAGGCATGTACCACTGCATCTGGCTCCCAAATTTATTCTTTTGCATGTGGGTATCCAGTTGTCCCAGCACTATTTGTTGAAAAGATTATTCTTTATTGAATCATCTTGGCATCCTTTCAAAAATGAATTAATCATAGATGTGTGGGCTTATTTTTGGACTCTCAGTTCTACTCCATAGCTTTTCAGTAAGTTTTGAAATCATGTTATGTTAGTTCTCCCACTTTGTTGTTCTTTATAAAGATTGTTAAGGCTCACATCTGTAACCCCAGCACTTTGATAAGCTGAGGTGGATAGATAACTTGAGCCCAGGAGTTTGAAATGAGCCTGGGCAACATGGTAACACCCCATGTCTATAAAAAATGCAAAAATTTGCCAGGCATGTTGGCATGCACCTGTGGTCTCAGCTACTCAGGAGACTGAGGTTGGAGGATTCCTTGAGCCCTGAAGGTGGAACTTACCGTGAGCCAAGATCACACCATTGCACTCGTCTGGGCAACAGAGCTATTTGGAGTCCTTGCAATTCCATATGAGTTTTAGGATCAGGTTGCCCATTTTGCAAAAAGCATAGTTGGAATTTTGATGGAGATCACATTGAATCTGTAGATTGCTTTGGGGAGTATTGCCATGTTAATAAAATTAAATATTCCAATTCATTAATATGGGATGGAATAGCTTACTTATTTAGGGCTTCCTTATTTCAAAGATGTTTTGTAGTTTTCAGTCTTGAAGTCTTCCACTCTCTTGGTTAAATTTATTCCTAAATATTGTATTCTTTTTGATGCTGTTGTAAGTGGTTATTTTTGTTTTGTTTTGTTTTGTTTTGAGATGGAGTCTTACTCTGTTGCCCAGGCAGGAGTGCAGTGGCACGATCTTGGCCCACTGCAACTTTTACCTAACAGGTTCAAGCAGTCCCCGTGCCTCAGCACCCTCTAGTAGCTGAGATTACAGGCATACGCCACCATGCATGGCTAATTTTTTTATTTTTAGTATAGACAGGGTTTCGCCATGTTGACCAGGTTGGTCTCGAACTCCAGACCTCAGGTGATCTGCCTGCCTCAGCCTCCCAAAGTTCTGGTATTACAGGCGTGAGCCACTGTGCCTGGCCAGTATTGTTTTCTTAATTTTATTTTCAGATTGTTAATTGCTAGTGTATATATAGAAATACAATTGTTGTTTGCATATTGATTTTGTATCCTGCCAACTTTGCTGAAATCATTTGTTAAAAAATTTTCCTCTGTGCGGATTACTTATTATTTTCTATACAATCATGTCATCTGTGAATAGAGATAGTTTGCCCTCTTTTTTTCTAATATGGATGCCTTTTAATTCTTGCTTAATTGCCCTAGCTAGATCTCCAGTACAGTGTTGAATAGAAGTGGTAAAAGTAAGCATCCTTGTCTTTTTCCTAATCTTAGGGGAGAAGTTCAGTCTGTTTCTGGATGTGGTTTTTTAGTATTTTGTTAAGGATTTTGCATCTATATTCCTAAGGGATATTGGTCTGCAGATTTCTTCCTTGGTTGTGTCTTTGTCTAGCTTTGGTGTCCAAGTAATACTGGCCTCATGAAGTAGGAAGTATTTCCTCTTCTGGTTAAAAATTTTTAATAAGATTCTCTCATTTAAGATCTTACAAACTTTTTCATGATATTCATAATGAATTTTTCAGTGTCTCTTTTTGTTTGAGACAAGACCTCACTCTCACCCAGGCTGGAGTGCAGTGGTGCAAAAATGGCTCAATGCAGCCTTGACCTCCTGGGCTCAGGCAATCCTCCTGCCTTAGCCTTCTCAGTAGTTGGTACCACAGGTGGGCACCACCACAACCGGCTAATGCTTTTTATTTTTTTGTAGAGATGGGGGTCTCACTTTGGTGCCCAGGCTGGTCTTGAATTCCTGGGCTCAAGCGATCCTTCCACTTCGGCCTCCCAAAGTAGTGGGAATGGGAATACAGGTGTGAGCCTGTATTCCCATTCCCATGCTTAGTCGGTGTCTGTCTGTCTGTCTGTCTGTCTCTCTGTCTCTCTCAATCTCTCTCTCTCTCTCTCTCTCTCTGTTTTCTCTCTCTCTCTCTCTTTTCGTGTGTGCAGACTTTGTATTTAAAATCAGACTATAGGGATTCTTAGCAAAGCATAATTGGATGGAGTCCTGGTGATTTTAAGAAATATTTTTTCTGCTTATTATATATGATTTATTTAGAGTTATCAATAATGTTACAAGGTGGCAGGCATTTTAAAATTTTAATTGCTGGCTTCTTCACTCATTTTATGAGTAGAGTGGAAAACCATCCCCAGCCGCTCACCGTTAATGTACACTAGTGACTATGATGTTGGAACAAAAATCAGACCTGCCTTAGTATGTGTTTTCTGACTTGTGAAATTGGAGTATGGGTACTCTGTTACCATGGATATCTGCTATTTAAATATGCTGAAAGATTTCAAGTGCTATCTTGTCTTTGTGGGATTTCATAATGATGAGCAGTGAATTATCCAAGAAGATAATTAAAATTATATGTTAGGATTAATATGGACTAAAAATCATTTACTATAGTTTAAAAATTTGTATTACTTCTTTTATGAATAAGAACTACATCTGTTTAAATCTTTCTTTTTAACAGATGTTTCAGTTACTAGTAAAGTTAAATATAAATGATTTATAGATTCTCTGGGAAGAAAAATGCTCGCTACTTAATAAGATGAGATTTTAACCTTAGAATTAATTAGCATCTTTGCATTTTGCTTTGCTGATAATTTTCTTTGCTTACAGTCGTTTTATTATTAAGGATATATTTGACTAGTCTTAGAGTCTGAGAGATTGTTGTTGAGCAGGAAAGCTTAGGTAATTTAAAGAGTGAGTAATCAGCTGTCACACTTGAAGCCTAGAGGTGCAATCTGAAATTACACATCGGCTATTACAGAAACGAGCTTACTCATAAAATTCTGCTGCATTCTGCAGAAAATATGGCAGAGATTTAAGTCTCCCTGTGTTTCACAATTACTAACTGTAATATAAATATGCCAAATATTGCCCATGAAAGATATGGGCTGGGAGTTATTAAGCATTTATTCTGAAATACAGTATCAGTTATAAAATGGGAAATTGCTAGTCTAATAAATACACAGGAGCCCATACAGTTCCGTTGTACAACCACTAGTCTAATCCCATATCTCCAATTGACTACTTGACATTTCCACTTAGATGACCTTAATATTTAATACTAACCCATTATTTGATGCTGAGTCCTTGATCTAGTGTTGCAACTTCCAATTACAGTGTTTCCATGGAAAAAAATAGACTGTGCTTTGTGACATGTCTTTTGTTTTGTTTTTGAGACAGAGTCTTGCTCTATCGCCAGGCTGGAGTACAGTGGTGCGATCCTGGCTCACTGCAACTTCTGTTTTCCGGTTTCAAGCAATTCTCCTGCCTCAGCCTCCCAAGTAGCTGGGACTACAGGCATGCACCACCACGTCACCATGCCTGGCTAATTTTTTGTACTTTTTTTTTTTTTTTTTTTTTAGTAGAGACAGGGTTTCACCATGTTGGCTGGGATGGTCTTGATTTCTTGACCTCATGATCTGCCCGCCTCGGCCTCGCAAAATACTGGGATTACTGGCGGGAGCCACCACACCTGGCCGACATGTCTTAAAACTTAATGAAAAATTACTATTGTCCTTCCAAAGGACAATTGTGCTTGCTTCTCCTGTTATCACTACAAACCCTCTGTATCCCAAATTGCATTCCTCTTTTATTACAAACTTGCCAGACCGGCAAAACTGTCTGGCATAGTTGAAAGCATTAGATTTTTGTCCTACTTCGGATTCTGCCACTATTTGTGTGACCCTCCCCAGACATCATTTTTTTTAATATGTAAAATGAAGGTGTTGGATAGAAGATCTGTAACATCCTTTCAGTTACCTTGCTGAGAAAATTGAGGTCTTTAAGTATATCACTCTGGGTGGGTTGTATGACCTGAAATGTCACCAGTTTTTTTTCTGATCTCAAAATGAGACTCTTTTTTACCTTATCCATTCAGTTATCAAACAGCTTCGTAAATTTTCTTTCCTTTTTTTTGAGATGTAGTCTCACTCTGTCACCTAGGCTGGAATGCCAATCTTGGCTCACTGCAACCTCTGCCTGCTGGGTTCAAGCACTTCTCCTGCCCCAGCCTCCCAAGTAGCTGGGACTACAGGTGCATGCCACCATGCCCAGCTAATTTTTGTATTTTTGGTAGAGACAGGGTTTCACCATATTGGCCAGGCTGGTCTTAAACTACTGACTTTGTGATCCGCCTGCCTTTGCCTCCCAAAGTGCTGGGATTACAGGTGTGAGTCACTGCCCCGCACCCAGAGTGATACACTTAAAGACCTCAATAACTAAATCCTTTTCATGTGACATTTTTCCTATCCCCATTTTTCTTTCTGTTTTTGCTTATTTTGATCCGGGCCTAGATTACAAGAGCTTCCTATCTAATTTCAATCGTCCCTCACTGTGTTTTTTCCCCATAGTGCTTTTTAACTAATCTTCCGCAAAGACCAGTTTCATCAAGTTACTTCTTAGAAAATGTTATCAGTCCACTTCTCCATATCATATGACAGTTTCTGGTTCTTCTGTTGAACTTTCAAATCCCTAGCATGATTTTCTGTGTTCATTAAATTTGGCATGATTAAATGATACGATATTTGATTTCTAGGATATATGTCACCTCACACTATGTTTTCCCCATTTTTGACTTTACTAAATTATACACCTTACCTGAATGTCTTTTCCTTTTTCCCCTATCATTCTTAAACACTACCTTGTGAAACAACCCAGGCACTTGAGCAACATGTGACATTCTCTTAGGGATTGTGCTACTTTTTTTAAAGGGTCCAAAACCATGGCAAAGGATGGAAAAAGAAAAGTATATCTCTTTATTGAGTGTTGCCTGTGTGCCAGGCATGTTACCACATTTAAACCACTCAATAGTCCTTTGAGATTGATGGTGCTGACCACATTTTACTCCAAACTCTGAGGCTTAAAGAAACTAGCCTACACAAGGTTACACTGCTAGTGAGCCATGGAGCTGGGATTTGAACTCTGGGATCTTTTTACTTCTCCCTGAAAAAAATGGCCAAGGTACCATTAATTACCTTTTTTATACCTCTCCATCCCCATCAAACACATAAACAGAAGTAAAGGTACAGATTTAAGTGCCTAGAAGATACTCTGTGAAGATTTAGGTGAATTTTTTTCTTATATTTTGAAAGTATAGATATTTCAAGAGTTCCTCCTTTTGCCTCATTGAAGGAGCTTGATGTAGAGGAGGCCTTTTATCTGATAAGAAGTATCTCATTTTGTTTTAGGGGCCACAGGGAGATTTCTGATGTGACTTGAAGTCAAAGGGAAAATAGCAAAGCATTTTCTTTTTTGCCGTTAAAGGCTGAAAAAAAGATGGCATTTGTATGTGCATACAGCAATCATCCTTTCATAACACCAACTAGATAACATTATGGTCAAGGGTGAACAGTTCAAGCAGTGTTAGTTAATGAGATTTTATGTTTTGTTTTGTTTCTTTTTGAGATGGTCCCTCTGTCTCCCAGGCTGGAGTGCAGTGGCAAAATCTCTGCCCACTGCAACCACCGCCTCTTGGGTTCAAGCAATTCTCCTACTTCAGCCTCCTGAGTAGCTGGGATTACAGGCACGCACCACCACACCCAGCTAATTTTTGTATTTTTGGTAGAGATGGGGTTTTGTCATGTTGGCCAGGATGGTCTCGAACTCCTGACCTCAGGATTACAGGCGTGAGCTACTTCTGCCTCCCAAAGTGCTGAGATTACAAATATGAGCCACTGTGCCTGGCCCTTACTGAGATTTTAAAAGAAGTAATACAGATTGTTGGTAGTCACTTACGTACTTGGATTCGTCAGTAATTTTCATAGTGAAAATGTGTTTTTTTAAGAGTAGTAGCTACTTATGGGGATGTAGAAAGAATGGCCTCTCTCTTTGACAATTTCATTGTAAACATCATAGTCATCTTTTGCATACTGATTGACTCCTCGCTTTGTGGTTTCATTTATTTCTTTGTGATTGATTCCCCAGTGCCTGCCTGCAGTCCGTTCCAGCTCTCCCAAAAGTTAATCCTGCAGCTTCAGCCCACTGCTAGATGTTTCCATTGGTGACCTGTCATCTCAAACATAGCATTCGTCATGTGCTGTGTTGTATAATTATATGTTTGTGTTGTTGTATTACTTTCCCGAGTAAAGTTTTTGTGTAGGGACTTAACACTCCTTTGAATCTCCTGTACCTATTATACTGCTGTGTACACAGTAGGAGTTCTAATACATGGAATCAAAATCGTCTTCGTGACTAATGTAGCTCTTCTCTTTTTGGGTAATCGCAAAAGCCTAGAAATCATTCAGAGTTCAAATACAATTGCAAACTCTGTAGAACCAAAAAACAACAAAAGGTACTGTTTTATACCTTGTAAAAATGAAGTCAGTATATTTGAAAATTGTCATGTGTTCCTTATAGAAGAAAAGATTTTATCTTTTTGATGAATGACTTAAGTACATTTATTTAAAATTAAATCCATTCTAACTTTTGGAGGTAATGGATATATTTATTACCTTGATCCTGGTGATGACTACATGAGTATATGCCTAAGTGCAAAAATACACATAAATATGTATAAAATTATAGCACATATTTTTGCTGTTTGTCTCACTTTAACTTGATTTTCTGTATGTTAGACTTGCTTTTATTTCTCCTTTGTCTACACTTTGTCTTATATGATGTTTTTATAATTTTTCTCATATAATACTTCTGGTCCTTAAAGTGTTTTGCTTTATGCTAACAGCATATTTAAAATAATTTTATTGTTTATTTATTTTTTGAGACCAAGTCTTACTCTGTTGTCCAGGCTGGCACGCAGTGGCACGAACATGTCTTACTGTAGCCTAAACCTGCCAGGTTTAAGCGATCTTCCACCTCAGCCTCCTAAGTAGCTGAGACCACAAGCATGTGCCACCACACCCAGCTAATTTTTTTTTTTTTTTTTTTTTTTTTTTTTTTTTAATAGAGATGAGGTCTCACTATGTTGGCCAGACTGCTCTTGAACTCCTGGGCCCAAGTGATTCTCCCACCTCAGCCTTACAAAGTTGTGGGATTACAGGCATGAATTTTTTTTTTCTTTTTTTTTAATAGAGACAAGTCTTGCCACATTGCCTGGGCTGGTGTTGAATTCCTGGGCTCAAGCAGTCCTCCTGCCTCAGCCTCACAAACTGCTAGGATTACAGGCGTGAGCTACTTTGCCTGGCTTTAATTTATTTTAATTGTTTTGAGGTCACTAATACAGACTTGAGAACAAGGACCAAGATGTATTTGTCTTTATATTGACAGTATGTTTAGCACAGTCTCTGGCAAAAAGCCAGTTAGTGGCATATCATTCAGGTCTTCCCAGATGGAGACCAGTGCTGCTTATTCATTATAGTATGGAGGCCCTCCTCAGATTCTCATTATACATTAAAAAATTTAGTGATGATTGACTCTTCAGTTGCCATTTTAATAAGTCTTGATTACGAGTCTAAGCTTTTCAAAAACATCTTTCATTGAATAAATATATGCAAAGAATATATATTATATTGCTGCTTTGTATAAATAGGCATGGATCAGAATTATTGTCCTCTGATTCTGTATTTGCCATTAGTGTTTTTTTGTTTTGTTTTGATTTCTGAGATGGCGTCTCACTCTTGTCCAAGCTGGAGTGCAGTGGCACAGTCTCCCTCACTGCAACCTCCACCTCCCAGGTCCAAGCCATTCTCCTGCCTCAGCCTTCCAAGTAGCTGGGACTACAGGCACACGCCACCACGCCCAGCTGATTTTTGTATTTTTAGTAGAGACGGGGTTTCACCGGGTTGGCCAGGCTGGTCTCGAACTCCTGACCTCAGGTGATGCGCCCGCCTCTGGCCTCCCAAAGTGCTGGGATTACAGAAGTGAACCACTGCACCTGGCTGCCATTAGTCTTATGTTAAAGTTTAAGGAAGCCCTCTTAGCACAGCTGGCAGCAGTCAGTCTCATTACAAGTAACTTTAAATGTTGAAAATTGTGGTATTTAAAATGTAGTCTGAAAAAATTTTGCTTTCCCTCCTCCTACCCTCCTTATTTTTATAAAGTTACCGGGGAGTGATATTGCCAGTGGGAGTGATGTACTTTCTGATGTCATACCCAGTATTCCAAGTTCACCTTGCCTGCTTCCTAAAAAGAAAAACAAGCACCGGAATTTAGATGAACTCCCTTGGAGTGCAATGACAAATGACGAGCAGGTAAAGATCTTGACATTCTTAATTAAAAGCTCATATGTGGAGACAAGGTGAAGCTCAGTTTATTACCTGTTTGAAGCTACTGGGGAAATGTGGATTGCTTAGTAAATCTGAATTTGAGCTTTAACTGTTTTTCAGGGAACATATATAATTTTCAGTGCTTCTGATATGTAAACACATTATAATTGACATAATAAAGGATCAGAAGTTTTAGCAATGATCTTGTTTGTTGTGATTTTTCATCACATAGGTGGAATATATTGAGTATCTGAGTCGGAAAGTGAGTACTGAGATGGGTCTTCGGGAGCAACTTGATATTATTAAGATCATTGATCCTTCTGCTCAAATCTCCCCCACAGACAGTGAGTTTATTATTGAACTTAACTGTCTCACAGATGAAAAACTGAAGCAGGTATGTAAAGAAAATACACGTTATTTACCTATTAAAAATACCACTGTCATAAAATGTAGACTTGAATAATCATTTAAATACATAGATAATTAAGGCCAAATTACTACTGTGAAAGGTAATATTAGAAAAAATGATGTTCCATAGTTTTAAGAGGTTTTATGTACATCTCACCTACTAGTACCTTTCTGGGATCAGTATAAATCTAGAACCTAGTCTTCAGTTGTCTAGGCTTAGAAATTTAATGTCACCACTTACGGGGTGGTTAGGTTAAGATATAGATTTATTCTAACTCAGTTTACAGGAGACTAGTTGACAATCAAAATACTAATTAATGAGACCTATTCTTTGGTAAACATCTGAGCTGAGGGATTTCAGAAGGTTTATAGAGTAATAATTGAGCCAGGTTAGGGTGAAACCTAGTGAATCTTCCCTCTGCTGTTCTGAAATATGCATCTCTGGTATCTTCGCTTTCTGTCTGTCTCTCTCTCTCTCTTTTTTTTTTTTTTTTTTTTTTTGCTCAGGCTGGAGTGCAGTGGCGCAATCTCAGCCCATTGCAACCTCTGCCGCCCAGGTTCAGGTGATTCCCCTGCCTCAGCCTCCTGAGTAGCTGGGATTACAGGCACCTGCCACCACACCCAGCTAATTTTTGTATTTTTAGTAGAGACAGGGTTTTACCATCTTGGCCAGGCTGGTCTTGAACTCCTGACCTTGTGATCCACCCACCTTGGCTTCCCAAAGTGCAGGAATTACAGGTGTGAATCACCGCACCCAGCCTCTGGTATCGTCTAAATACGATTTTTGCTGTTCTTTTTCTCTGGTACATAGCTGAATGAATACTTATGTTCTTATGTTCTACTTTTGATTTGTTTCTTGTTTTGCCTTTATCATTATTTATGAAAAATTTCTCTCATTTCAGTATTTCTCCCAGCAGACATACTATAATTTTCTACATTCCAGCAAATTTTTCATTAATATGGTAAATTGATGACTTGCATTTGAAGACAGGTACCATTGGCCCCTAGCTAAGATTTAGGAAATACCCTTATCTTAGATAAAATCAGCAACTTACTTAAATTTTCTTAAGTGGATACCTTTAACAATGCCTCATCTCATCTATTTTCTTTTATTGTTAGTTTCTATTTTGAGTGCTTTTTTTTTTACAGTCTTAAATTATGAAGGCCAGTAGCCTTCCATTTACTGATTATATTTTAAGTGCTCTTAAAATCCAGCTGTATAACATGTTTTCTAGAATTTTGAACATTGTCCTTTTTTTCTCGTATTTATTTCTAAATTTAGCCTTTCTATTCTACCTTATATATTCATCTGCAGCACTTTTGACAATCTTTTAGATCAAGTACAGTATGATTTTTTCCCCAGCATTTTGAAGGTAGAACCATCAAGGTTCAACACTAACCAGTTTCTGTTTGTGCGTCCCAAGGTCAGAAACTATATCAAGGAGCATAGCCCTCGCCAACGGCCTGCAAGAGAGGCCTGGAAGAGAAGCAACTTTAGTTGTGCAAGCACCAGTGGAGTGAGCGGTGCCAGTGCCAGTGCCAGCAGCAGCAGTGCCAGCATGGTCAGTTCTGCAAGCAGCAGTGGGTCCAGTGTTGGAAACTCTGCTTCAAACTCCAGTGCCAACATGAGTCGAGCACACAGTGACAGCAACCTGTCTGCAAGTGCAGCAGAGCGGATTCGGGATTCAAAAGTAAAACGTCTAATCAATACAGAACTTTACCTTTCAATATTAACATTAGCACTCCTTCATATAAATTTCTTGAAGAGTTTAAATGATCCTGCTATCTAGATGCCTGTGGGTTTTGGTCTTAATTGAACAAGCAGGATGCTCTGCTGTTGAACAAAGCACTCTAGGCTGAGTGCTTTGAAATGCTGTTTTGACCAACAACCATATTGCATTCAATTATATCTGATTTTTATGTCTGTTTTAAGTAAGATAAATTGGTGGAAATAATGAGTTATTCTCAAGATTGCAATATTGACTGCAACTCACTACTGAGCGAATCTCACTATGTTGCTGATGTTGCTGTCTATTAGCTCCTAAGAATGTTTTGTATGTCTTTTGTGTGTGTTAAATGTTTTCTTAATGTTTTAATCTTGAATGTTTCTTCTTAGCTAGTTTAAAAATGTAATACTTTTCTCTAATTTCTCTACTCTTTTCACAATCGAGAAATTTCTATATAATAATGTTGGGCACTTAAAAAAAGAAAGTATATTTAGAATGGCCCTGTGGCTTAGCAGGGGAGTTCGATTCCTTGCAATGGCAAGAATCTGGAGCCAGTTTAAAGATGATAAGACAATCTCTTTAACTCTTTGGTGAACCAGTGGTGACTTGAAGATATACAGTGATCCTTTCCCTGGTTCTTAGGGAAGTAGCAGAAACATAGCTAGCTTTGTTGGTTGCTAAGGAATTTTTCTAGATATGTGGTCATTCCTTGTTAGTATCAGTTCACCAGTGACAAGGATCGGAGTACCCACTGAGTTTCTGATGGGTTTTTTTTTTTTTTTTGGAGACAGAGTCTCGCACTGTCACCCAGGCTGTAATGCAGTAGCACGATCTCAGCTCACTGCAATCTCCGCCTCCTGAGTTCAAGCAGCTCTCCTGCTTCAGCCTCCTGAGTAGCTGGGACTACAGGCGTGTGCTGCCATGCCCAGCTAATTTTTTTTAATTTTTAGTAGAGATGGGGTTTTACCATGTTGCCCAGGATGGTCTTGAACTCCTGACCTCGTGATCTGCCTGCCTCGACCTCCCAAAGTGCTGGGATTACAGGTGTGAGACACCGCCCCCGCCCTCTGATGGGTTTTAAAGATGATATTCGCCTAATACGAAAAAGGCATGATTTTTTTTCTTTGCCATTGTAAGATTGCTAGTGTTTTTGGATGAAAGGCACCTGAGAATCGTAAGCATTAGAGATTTAGGCAATGCTCTCTACATTTATATTCAGTATTGTCCCCTAATATTAATTGTGTGTTCACTCTGCATTTACACCAGCGTACCTTAATTGAATTTAGAAGAGAAATCTTTGAAGTGACTCGTTACCCATCACTAGCCAAAATGATCGCTTCAACCATTCCTAACCAAAGAGTTACTGTCAAATACCACAAAATTAGAATCTTAAAGAATCATTTTTAAGCCTAAGCCAGTGGCTCACTTATTGGAACAAGGTTCATACTACAGAAGGATTTGAACAGCTCTTAAAGTTAGAAAATAGAGAATTTGATCCATAAAACATTTTGGGGTGTATATGCCAAAAACTAAACCTTACTGATTTAGAAATTTTTATTTTGACAGAAGCGATCCAAGCAGCGGAAGTTACAGCAGAAGGCCTTCCGCAAGAGGCAGCTGAAGGAGCAGAGGCAGGCCCGGAAGGAGAGGCTCAGTGGGCTCTTCCTTAACGAAGAGGTGCTGTCCTTGAAAGTGACTGAGGAAGACCATGAAGCAGATGTTGATGTTTTGATGTAATAAGGGTGAATTCATCAGCGTTCTTTGTGAGCATTAACATACTCCATCCTTATTGGTTTACATGCATCTTGACCAAAATTTTGGTTAGGGCTGTGCTGATATACCATTAATAATTTAGGCCAGTGGTTATTGGCAGGTGGTCCCAGGACCTGCAGCTTCAGCATCACCTGAGAAGTTGTTATGAATGCATACTAGTGGGCTCCACCCCCCGACTTAGTGAATCAGAAACCAACAGGGAGGTGCCTAGCATTGTTTCTTAACAAGTGCTGGGTTATTCTGATGCACAGTCTAGTTTAAGAACCACTACTTGGGTAAACGTTTTGATTGTTTAAAGTTTATGGTGGTGAAGTGGGCTTCTTCAAAGACTAGTACTTATACTGTTTAGAAGATTTCAAGGTACTGCTGACAGTAGTTTATTATGTCAGTATAAATATGTGCGTAGAGATCATAATTTAGTTCCTTTCTTAATGTTATGATTTCTTAGTTTACTTTTCCTACAGGGCCATAGCATAATTCTTGATTCCTGGTGGAAACCTTTTTCTGAGGTGTGGGGGTAGGCGAGGTGTGGGGGTAGGCAAGGTGTGGATTGCTGTTTACTATAGTGCCTTCATTAGGTTTAGTTCTGTCTGTTTTCATTCATTATTGACTCAAAGGTATAAGAACAGGCCCTAGTCTTTTTCCTATTAGATTTGTTTTTGTTTTTTACTTTATATAAGTTCAGAATCCTTTTTTGTTAACTGATGACTACTGATAAAACAATGTTACTAGTAGCCAAATTTTAGACTTGATGCTATGTTGATTAATATTTAAATGGTGAAAGTAATTAGGCAAAATAAGCAATTCTGCTTTTCTGTTGCTTTCAGAAATTTTAGGCTGTAAAATTGTCTCAGGCAGGAAATCAGTCTATATCTCTCTCATGTTCTTAACTGTAGTAATTTTTTTTTTCAGCACAGCTCTAATTTTTAAATATTTGGTGTAACAGCTTCTGGCATGTGACCTAGTTAAAAATGTTGAAAATTAACCGATGAAAACCCTTATAGTTCTGCTAAACTTCTCTATAAATTGCTAGAAATATACAGAGTAATGAGATATAGAAAACACCTTAGCTTGTTGGTTATTAATAGAGCTCTAATTTTAACTGTGAAATCTTGGAGTTTCTTTAAATGTTTTCATAGAGAGTTTGTTATGAACATTAGAAATAGCGTGATTCCTTTTCTTCTACCACATGTCTTGAACATTCACATGGGTTGAAGATGATACTACTGACAATCAAGCTGCTTTCTGACTTTGATAATTTTCATATTGTGGATAGCATTTTGAAGGTGGTCGTGATTCTGTAGGAAGAGCTGTAATCAGTATTTTTCAAACTCTAGAGTACAGAGGTTAATTAGATTTCTACTTTTTTTTTTTACTTTTTGTTATGTCAAGTAGCTTATTAAAAAGATTCATGACTTAAATTATTAATTCTCAGTTGATACAAAGGCTTGTAATCATATGTTTTAAAATTTTGATTTCATTTTGGTTCCTGAAGGTTAAAGAATGAAAATTGAGGATAAAAATACATTGCAGCTTTGCCAAGGTCTGTGGTATGGCTGTAACCTTTTAAAGACTACTAAAGTGATAATTTGAAATTTTTACTAAAATAAAACATATATGTGTCTATGGTTTTCAATTGGAGTAGTCCTTCCTTTCCCGCTCCCCGTCTTTGGTTCTCCTAACCAGCTTAGAGGACCCAAAGAGAGCTTAGGGATAGACACCAGACTATTGTTCCCTTCCAAGTATAGAAAGAGCAGAGTAACTGTATCTAAGTTCTCTGCCTGCTCTTAGCAAAAGCCAAATCCCACGAAATGATTGCCTGCCATCTATACCTATTCTTCAAGGGAAACAGGCCACTTTTGGAGACCATAGAGTAGAATTGTCTGTTCAAATGCTTAGAAACGATTTACTTAACAGTGACCAGTAAAAGAAAATCCTAAACAAGGTTATGATGTAATTTAAGATCAACTCCTCTACTCTCCCAATAATCACATAGTCTTATTTCAGTTTAACTTGAGTCACTAGTAAACAAGTTTACCAAAGTGCCACAAAGTCAATTTTTAAAGTTTGTAAAGGTTCGAATGTTTATAGAAGTGCATCATGAAATTTTGTGTAAATCCAGATGAAGTGTCGTTATAGTACTATAAATTAGAGATCGTCCATAAAGTTAGGTTGAAGGAGATTGAAAATATTTCCTTTGATTAAAAGAAAATAATTAAATAACTTGGACTTGCTTATGATCCAAGAGGGAGATTAAATAGTCTTCTGTCCCTCCCAAAAAAGAAACTAGCAGAAAAAGACATAGAAAGTTCTTTTGTCTCTGTTCATGTGCTATACTTCTTTTCTATTTTAATATCTCATATAGATAATTCAAAGTTTGAACTATTTCTTTCTTGGAGCAAGTAATAATTTATTCAATATGGTATGTCTCTGAGTTCAATTTAAAACAATCTAAGTAGATTATTTCAATTTAAAATAGTCTAACTTAGTAGATTATTATATTAAATATAAATGCTAACTAACCAGTTAATTAAAAAGCTAGACTTACCTGCTCTAGTATTGGTTCTCATCTGTAGAGAACTGACATTGGAGCAAATTTTAAGTCTCCCTTTTGAAAATAAACCTTGTTAATTGAGGCCGTAATAAATTTCCCACAGATTTATCCAGAAACATTTTATTAGCGATCTTACAGTGTATCGCAGTTCCTACCACAGCTTTTTAAAAGGATGAGACTTGCATTTAACAAAATGACATATATAATATTTTTCTATAGTTTTGCAACTGAATTAAAGGAAGGTGGTGTATTATAATGTGTAGTGAGGCATAAAGGGCTAGTTCATTCTGTCCCAACAAGAACTTAGAATAAAATGACACTTTTTTTTCGTGAGACTTACCTCATTTTTGTTAGACTATGGCAGATTTGTCCAGTTCCTCTGTCCCTTGGGTAAGTTACATATTGCTGAATTAATCTCAGAAACTGACTTATAAAATAATGACTCTTTATAGATTGGGTGAACTCCTCATTTTATTTAGCTTTTAAAAGTGCTAAATCCTCTCATAAAGGAAATATTACAGGAAACTACTATACAAAGGTATCCAGATTCCAATGATCTTTAAAAATTATAAAATATAGCAAGTGTCTCCATATTTTAGCCAGAAATTTAATATACAACCAATATGGAAGTCTTGTTTGTTTCTGGGTTCTCCAGCAGAGACTTTTTGTTTGTGGCTTACTCTGTATAGCCTCATGTGCCTTAAAGGGGTGGACTCTGTACTTTTCGTCAGTATCAGGCTTTTCAAAACTCAGAAACAGTCCAAATGTTGTACTTTGTTTTGCATAATGCCCATGGACTTAGATAGCAGTAAGCAAAGCCATTAAATTGAACCAATCGATGGTAATAGAGTATGAAAACAAAAACCTTCAAATCTTAAATGTCATTTGCGTAATGTTATTTTTGGCCTAGCAAGATCATTGAAGAGCCTTGAAAGTTATCTAAAGTGTGGCTTAATGTATGTTTTTCCCTCTGAAAAAGATCGTATGCCAGGATACTTCTTCAAACCAGATCACTTTTAATATCTGGAAAGATAATTTTCAAGGTAGAGACAAAAGCACTTTAAGGACAAAGATTATATATAGCAAGTTGATTCTCTAGGAATTACTCGAATTCATTTGTGGAATAGCTGGAACACACTCCTTTACTTTAACAGATGACCTTTATAGCACTTCTATCTTCAAGAAAAACATTTGTTTGGAAGTGGTGGAGGGTACTCACAGTTTGTTTATAGTTTGGGACGATTAATAGAAAATCCCCAGTTGCATTCAAGTGATAATGTTGATGTTGAGTGTACTGTCTCATTCAACATGTCTGAATTAGAAGTAAATTTAATCCTGAAAAGTACTATTAGGAAATAAGTATTTGTATACACATGTACTGTGGTAACTTTGGATTCATTTTAAGTCTGATAAAGTAAGATAAACTTTGTCTTAAAAATAAAATTATGCTAAGTGAATAAAAATCATCTGAGATATTTTAAGCTAGGCATCTTTGTTAGCATAGTATCTGGAACATAGCTACTTATAATGCTTAGGTCTTATTTCTTTGGAAAATAATTTACTTATTCCAAAAGGCTTAGAAGGAACTCTGAAAATTCTTCTAAATGGCCATTAAGAAAAAGGAAGTTGCATGGTACAGCTGAAGATCTGAGTTGGCTCACTAAAATTTTATTTTCCTATTTTTAAACACTAAAATTATATATTTTTGGCTTTCCCTCCAGTTATTTTTAAAATTAAGGTAATTAGTGTTTTAACCTAGATCATATAACAGCAAATTAAATTTTAATTTGATACCCCTACCAAACTCAGAAAAACTTGTTTTGTCTTCTCTGCATTCAATATATAGTACTTTTTTAAAGGTCAGATTTCTTTGTTACATCTTTGTGGCCAAGAAAACCTGTGGAAATTTGTGTTCATTTTTGTGAGGAGAGATGGAGGAGAAAAAGGAGAGACTTGCTCTACTTATGCATACACATTTTAACTACATAAAGCTAGTTGTAGACTATATTTATAAATAACAAGTTAACACTTATTATTCTGAATTGTTCTAAGGAACAGTGGCCTGAAGCCATGAATTGTTTTGTGGAGCTCCTGGCTTTTTAACAGTAGCTGACCTATTGGATTTAAACTGAGACTGAATTTGAGGTTTGTGGTTAGGTTATCTAGCTGAGGCTTTTAGCAATGGAGCGGTAATGTCTTTTCCTGTAGTGGATCCATTTAATTTCCTATTTGAGTACTCTAATGTAACAAGTATTATCCATTCTGAATCTTTGCATTGGGAATTTAAGGACTGTTATCAAAAGCTATTAATGATAAACACAAGTAAATGCAAAACAATTCACAGATGGGTAAAAATTTCAAATTGTGAGTTTTTTGGTTTTGTTTTTGCTTTTTAGTTTCAAAGATTAGTTATGTAGCAGCAATATTATAACCAAAGCAAGTAGGAAGTTGACTGGTTTGGAGAATCTTCAAGTAGTCATAAATGCTGTAATGTATCAGATTGTTAACCAGGATTTTTTTTTCCTGTATTCCTGCTAAATGTATTACTACATTAATGCACTTTTGTATATATACCTGTCTTCTGTACATTCTGTACTTACTACAGTGTATATAAAGCCTGTTTTCCCTGAAGCTGTGAGGGAATAACAATAGCTGTATCACAAGTCATTTCTATTTTGAGTTCCTTCTTGTACTTAAAGGTAGTTCAATAGTGAAATCTAAATGAGTGTGTATGGTTGCAATTAAAACTGGCAATGTGGCAGAGCTGTCTTTTGAAACTGAATACCAGAATGAAAAGTGTTGTTTTGGTTAAGAACTCTTATCATACTATTTCTTTTGATGTACTCTGAGTTGTTTCAGACCCCACTCACTGCTGCTTACAACTTTATACTTCTGAGTAAGCTCCTTTCATGCTCTATCCCAGAGTATTTACCAACAAAGAAGAACTGCTTCCATTTCTTATGCTCACAGTTTGGTTATGGCTTTATAAACCTTTGTTTGGTGAAAGCCCCAGATACATAAATGTCATTGGCAAAATACTTTTTTCTGGAGAGATCAGATTTCTAGAGAGGTTAGCATTCATAGTAGATGAAAAGTATGTCTAATTTTTTAAAATCCATACTATTACTGGGAAGCAGGTCTTATTTTTGTTAACAAAAAATAGATTTTCCTTGTATATTGATTTAGAATCTTAAGTTAGAATTTTATAAAAGAAAATGTCTGAGCAGTTTTGTGTATAGAGGAGCAATTGAGCTTTTCAGCAGCAACTTTATGTTTTGCCACTAGAGGGGGATCTGTGGTTGCTTTCTCCTTTGGAGAATAGCTGCTTTGCTTTTTTTTTAATTTCTAAGGTTGAAATAGACCTTACTCTCAAAAATCGTTTAGTGTTATTAAATACTTTCATTTATTGGTCAAAGGTAAGTTAATTAAGCTTGATTAATGATGCCAATCTTATTCATGCTTTTCTGTAATCTTCAATTTTTAATAAATGTGAGTTAGATATTAGGTGAAATGTACGTGTGTGTGTTTCTTTTCTTAGGTACTCTAGAGCTCCGTGTTTGGCTAGTGACTACCATAATGGGCAGTATGTTATGTACTAGCCACATATGGATATTTAAATGAATTAAAATTTAAGTAAAATTTAAAATGTATTTCCTTACTCTCATTAGCAATACTTCAAGTATCCAATAGCTACCATGTGGCTACAGGGTATTTACTATATTTAAAAGCATGGAATAGAGAACATTTCCATCATCACAGAAAGTTCTGTTGGACAGTGCTGCTCTAGAGATTTGCTGGTTTATGTAGTGACCATTATCACCATTTTATCAGTGAACAGTAATTAGTGGCTAAAAATTGCTGCCCATAGTTAACTGTTGTAGGTCATTGGTGTGTGAGAGAGAGCAAACTGTTTTTCTTTTTCTTTTTTTTTTCAGACAGGGTCTCTCTCTGTCACTCAAGCTGGTGTGCGATAGTGCGATCATAACCCATAGCAGCTTTAACCTCCTAGGCTCCAGCGACCCTCCCACCTCAGCCTTCCAAGTAGCTAGGACCATGGGCACATGCCAGTATACTCAGCTAATTTTTAATTTTTTTTTTTTGTAGAGATGGGGTGTCTACAAAAAGTTTTTTTGCCTAGGCTAGTCTCGAACTCCTGGGCTCAAGCAGTCCTCCTGCCTTGGCCTCCCAGAGTGCTGAGGTTATAGGTGTGAGCCACTGTACCCAACCTGTATTTCATTTTCTGCTTCATAAAAGCCACTGCCAAATTTGAGAACTTGGTGATTTAATGGAGAAGGTTCTCAGTGACCATTTTATTTGACTATAAGATTTAATGTTTGAATAATGTGAGAAGTTTGGGCCAGTTTCACAGTTTTTATTGTTGCAGCTTTCTCTATGAGTTGGTTCTTTGATGCAAAAAATAAAAATAAAACACTTGTAAATGACAGTGCTGGGGCACAGAACTGAATACATTTTAAAAGACTCTAGTTGTTTAAAACTATGCTTACAAATATGTACAAACGTGAATTTTGGAAACATCCCTCAGGGTGGTGGTTTTTGTTTGTTTGTTTGTTTGTTTGTTTGTTTTTTCCTCTGAGACAAGAGTCTCACTCTGCCACCCAGGCTGGAGTACAGTGGTGTGAGGACTGCCCATCTCTGTAACCTCTGCCTCCTGGGTTCAAGTGATTCTTCTGCCTCAGCCTCCAGGGTAGCTGGGACTACAGGTACCTGCCACCCCACCTGGCTAATTTTTGTATTTTTAGTAGAGATGGGGTTTCACCATGTTGGCTAGGCTGTTCTTAAGCTCTTGACCTAAGGTTATCCACCAACCTCGGCCTCCCAAAGTGCTGGATTATAGGCATGAGCCACCACGCCTGGCCCAGAGTGTTTTTTCTTTATTTATTCTTGTGAGAGCCTTCATAGTCACTGTTACTTGGGTTGGACAATCCTCTGACCTCTCACCATGAGTTTGGATCTCATGGTAAGTGGATGTTTGTATTACGGTATTCTTGTTTCTTAGTAATTGGTTAGTAGGTACTAGATTTAGGTACAGTGTTGCTTCTCTTTGTAATAGCTAACATTTTTAACATTCCAGTTTATTCCTTTGGTTACCAGGATCCTTTATATGCTTTTTTTTTTTAATCTTAAAAATATGTATTTGAATTGGATTTATGTATTTTCAACTTTGTATTAAAAGAATTTTGGCTGGGCGTGATGGCTCACACCTGTAATCCCAGCACTTTGGGAGGCCAAGATCAATGGATCACTCGAGGTCAGGAGTTCAAGACCAGTCTGCCAACACGGCGAAACCCTGTCTCTACTACTAAAAATACAAAAAAATAAAATTAGTAAGACATGGTGGAGTGCACTTGTAATCCCAGCTGCTTGGGAGGCTGAGGCAGGATAATCACTTGAATCTGGGAGGTGGAGGTTGTAGTGAGCCAAGATCGCGCCACTGCACTCCAGGCTGGGTGACAGGGTGAGACCCTGTCTCCAAAAACAAACATACAAACAGTTTCAAGTCTAAGAGAGAACAGTAAGATGAATCCACACATACCCGTTTCTACTTCAACTCTTTTCTCACAATCTTGTTGATTCTACTCCCACCTACCCACTCACCTTACCTCAACTCCCAGTGATGATACTAAAGCAAATCCCAGGTAACATATTTCATTTTTTAATATGTGAATATATGATTTTTAAAAGGTAAAGACACTCTTATTTTTTTTTTTTTTTTTTTTTTTTTTTGAGATAGGGTCTCACTCTGTCACTCAGGCTGGAGTACAGTGGTGCAGTCATAGTTCACTGTAGCCTTGACCCAGGCCCAAACAATCCTCCTTCCTCAGTCACCCAAGGTATTGGGACCACTGGTGTACACAACCATGCCTGACTAATTATTTTATTTAGAGATGGAGTCGCTTTGTCGCCCAAGCTGATCTTGAACTCCTGGGCTCAAATGATCCACTTACCTCGGCCTCCCAAAGTGCCAGGATTACAAGCGTTAGCCACCACACCCGGGCTTCCTATTTTGTATATAATTACGATACCATTATCATACCTCCTTAATATTTATTTAAATATACCTTGCTTATTTATAAAAATTGTTCCATAATATCAAATATCTGGTCTACTTATTTGAAATCACAATCATAACCATTTGTGTTAATTTCAGAATCATTCTGCATTTTGCTAGCACCAAGGTAGAACAGTTATTTTTACTATTACTTGATAGGTCCTGATGGTGTCTTGAGCACATTTTAATTGAAGGCGAAGTATCTATTGTTCTTAGATAAAAATAAATTCCAGTTGTTTTCCTCACTACTTTATTATTAAAGCCACAGGATAATTTGAGTACTAGGCGGGAAAGTTCAAGATAAGCTGAGCCAGGTATTTTCTGTCCCACCTTACCTCTGGGCTTAAGAATTTTCTTTTTTTTTTTTCTTTTCTTTTCTTTTTTCTTTCTTTTTTTTTTTTTTTTTGCTAAAATTGGCCCACATGGCACAGATTTGAATACCTAGCATTTATTTTTTAAAAAATTAAGGATCTTGTGGGGGATATAAGATAGATATTTTTAACCTTTTATTTATTAGAAATTAAATCTTTTTTTAACATATAACTGAGACTAATGGTTTTTATTTTGCATTTTAACTTACCACAGTATGCTTTCCAAATAAATTGTAGAATTTGAGAACTTGAAAGGACTTTGGAGATCATCTGCTTGGTATTCAAACTTGAGCAGTGGATCAGAATCCTCAGGAGGGTTTGTTAAAACATTGATGGTCAAGCTCCACCCCCAGAGATTCTGATTTTGAGTAGGTCTGGGGTGGGGCTTGGGAATTTTCAGTTTTTGAAGAGGCCCTCCTGTGTGACGCTGCTCATCCAGTGAACACACAGAATTATTGATGCAGCTCAGTCAATGAGAAAAACTACACTAGGAGGAAAGTTACTTCTTTGTCCAAAACTGGTTAGTGACACAGCCAAATCTACATCTAAATCTTGAGGTGACTTACCCTAAATCCAGTGCTTTTTCTGCTATATGTTTTTTCCCTTCTGAGTAGTTGGCTCCCAAAGCTTGCTTTCAAGTATCCTCTACATATGTGAATTGTCTTGGTAGTAGTAAACCTTCAGTCTTCTAGGTCAGAAGTTTCTAACCTGGAGTCTAGCGATCAAAATTTGTTTGCTGATAGTTTTTCTAGGGAGGGTTTCACATCTTTTATCAAGTTCTCTAGTGAATTTCCCTCCCACTAATGACTAACATTGTGTTTTTATGGCAGTTTTGGTTTTTGCAAATAACCAAGGGTCATTTGGAAGCTGTCTGGTGGTTGATGGGACTGAGAAAACTGGAAATTTCTGGATTTGGTCAATGAGGTATAATTGTTTAAATAATGACCCTGGTTTTTTTGTGTGTGTGGCCTTAAAACTGGTATTGATATATATGAAAGAGTTCCAGAAATATCTTGGGAAGGACAGCATTATTAGACTAGGTGTATCCGGGTAACATGGAATGAAGATATTAATTTGGATGTATTAGCTCTGGCTTACTGATTAAAAATAGTTTTTATTGCTTTATAATCATAAAATGTACTCTAGAGAAATCTTCCACTAATGTTTTAGAAATACTGGGTTAGATTTCACGTAATCACTTATCAAATCTGAGATAACAGCTAGTTGATAATCTGAAAACTTGAATGAGATATAGACTTTTTGATTTAACGGTCATTAAATCGGTCTCTTTATTTTGTAGATGAGAAGCTTGAGGTCCAGGGCGGTTAAGTGCTTCATCCAGATCACATGGCTGGTTGATGACAAATTAAGGGCTAGAATCGAATTAGTCATCCAGGCGATACACTTGGATGTAGTGTATCACGCTGCATTATATCATGCTGCTACTCTTCACACTGGTTTGCACACTTGTACAACTCACACCAAGAAATTGGGAGAAACCACCTTAAGATTTTGGCATAGAACAGTGGTCCCAGTGTGTGGATCAGCAAAGTCAGCATCACTTGGCAATTTGTAGGCAGTACAAACTCTCAGGCTCTACCCTAGACCTACTGAGTAAGACATTCCGTGGGAGGGGCCCAGCAATCTGTGTTTTTTTGTTTTGTTTTTTGAGACAGGGTCTCACTTTGTCATCCAGGCTGGAGTGCAGTGGGGTGACCACCACTCGCTGCAGGTTCGACCTCCAGGGCTCAAACAATCCTCCCGCCTCAGCCCCCCAACTAGCTGCGACTACAGGCATGTGCCACGATGCCCTGCTAATTTTCATATTTTTGTAGAGACGGTTTCCCCATGCTACCCAGACTTGTCTGGAACTCCTGAGCTCAAGCTATCTGCCCGCCTCAGCCTCCCAAAGTGCTGGGACTACAAGCATGAGCCACTGCGCCTGGACAACAATTCATGTTTCAACAAGCCTGCCAGAAGATTCTTATGGACATTCAAGTTTGAGAACCACTGGTATAGAGCAGTGTATTTTTGGCTGAACATCAGAATCATCTGGGAAGTTTTAGAAAATACTGGTGCCAGGCCAGGCGCAGTGGCTCATTGGTGTAATCCCAGCACTTTGGGAGGCTGAGGCAGGCAGATCACCTCTAATTTTAATGCCAAGAAAGTCGGAAGGAAATAATCTAAAGAAACTGTATGAAAACTTTTCCACAATTCCACATTGTTATATTGATCATTTTGGTACAGACCAGTGAAAAGTTCATTATGTGGTACAGGCCACATGTAGGCTGCTGCTTCTAGGCACTACTTAAATGTTTATTGTATCTTTGGCTTGTGTGTCATTCTGCCTTACAATTAAGGTTGATTTATCTGTCTTTCCCACTAGTCCATGTTTTCATTTTTACATCCTTGTGGTTCCTTGCGCCTGTGTAAAGAACTTTGTTAATTTGATATTATTAATAGCTTTGTCAATCTGAGATTAATGGAGATTTCAGTTCAAATAGGTTACATTAAAAACCCTAACACCATCACTCTTCATTTTCTCCTGTTTTTAAGGGAGTACTTACTGAAAGCTTTGTAAATACTTGTTCCTTTCCAAATGATTTAGGTCATGATAATGATGCTTATTAAGGTTACAAGTTCTAGTCATTGCAAAACAAAGCAAAGCTATTTCAAGGCTGATGAAATGATAATTTATGATTCTTAAATATCTTATTGACATGTATTAAAATCTAGACTGTTTCTCTTAGTATTATATTATCCAAAATTTATCTCTAATATATGTCATTTTATATATCTGCACAACACCCATATGATAAAAATGTGCCAAAATATATTTTCTGCATACTCAAATACTTACGTCTGCTTATAGCTAGAATAAACTCATTAGCTTATAAATTTAGAGCTTCTAACTGCCTTGCAAGGGAGAAATGGTCTCTCAGTGAGCCTGGCAACAGTGGTTTGTAATTAATCATTTTACTTAGTTGATTCATCTGTGATCACAGTACAACAAAAATGTCACGTTTTATCTCATTTGCATTTAGAAAACTGCCTTGTCATCAGTATAGTATGAATATGTCTAAATAAGATAGTTATTAAAAGATTTATTTCCAGCCAGGAGTGGTGGCTCATGCCTGTAATCCCAGCACTTTAGGAGGCCAAGGTGGGAGGATCACTTGAGGTCAGGAGTTCAAGACCAGCCTGGCCAACATGGTGAAACCCTGTGTACTAAAAATACAAAAAAAATTAGCCTGGCGTGGTGGCGGGTGCCAGTAATCCCAGCTCCTTGAGAGGCTGAAGCAGGAGAATTGCTTGAACCTGGGAGTCAGAGGTTGCAGTGAGCTGAGATCATGCCACTGCACTCAGGCCTGGGTGACAGAGTGAGACTCCATCTCAAAAGATAATAAAAATTAAAGATTTATTTCCACTGAGAGTATGGCCGTTTCAAAATATCCTAAGTGTCGGACACAGTGGCTCACACCCGTAATCCCAGCACTTTGGGTGGCCGAGGCAGTCGGATCACCTGAAGTCAGTAGTTCAAGACCAGCCTGGCCAACATGGTGAAACCCCATCTCTACTAAAAATAAAAAAATGAGCCGGGCATGGTGGTGGGGTGCCTGTAGTCCCAGCTACTCAGGGAGGCTGAGGCAGGAGAATCACTTGAACCCAGGAAGTGGAGGTTGCAGTGAGCTGGGATTACACCACTGCCCTTCAGCTTGGGTGACAGTGAGACTCTGTCTCAAATAAATAAATAAATAAATCCTAAGAAAATTCAGATTGAGTAAACATTTTATCATTTATAAAGCCACTGTTTGTAGCAAAGAGGTTTAACACATTGCTTTTCCTGAATTTCTAAAAGAAATGTTTTTCAATTAAAATTTTCATATTCTTCATCTACCATTCCCCATGTTAACACATAATTTCTTGAAATATTTAATGTTATCATCACTTTTTAGTTAAATTATCTACCAGTTCTATCTGATACCTGATTTTTTTGTTGTAAACTTTGTTAGTTAAGTCAATATTTGGTGTATATATATAAAACATATAAAAGAACATTAAGTTGACATGGAGAACACCGATTACCTAGCACTTTACATTGGATAGAGATGATACCGTCTTTGTTTACATACCTCTGAAAGAAAAAAAACATAAATTTCAATGGCCTAGTATATGTGTGTTCCTTGGTTCAGGACTATATGTAACTAGTTGGTTTGAGTCAGAATGAACTCAGATGAAACCAAACAGATACAATTTGTAAAATCCGTACTCCATGAAACTCAACAGGACAAACAACTCAATTTCCTCAACTAAAAAACTGCAAGGGAGAGGAAGATAGAGGGGGAGGTTTATCAATTAAAAGACACATTAGAACCATATTAACTAATTTCAAGGTATGGGCCTTACTGGAATCCTGATTCAAACAAACTTTTAAAAAATCAAGGAAAATGTGAACACCGAATGTTCAGTGATCTTAAATATTAGGGAATCATTTTTTCCTTGTGTGATTATGGTTATCTTTAAGTTTTTAATAATTTAGATACATATTTAAATATTTATGCAAGAAATCATATAAAAAATAAGCCAGGTTGGGGTAAAGTGTGAGGTAAAGATGAAAGAAGATTGGCATGAATGGATAATTGTTGAATCTGAGTGGGAGGTACATGGGAGTTAGTTACATTCCTTCGGCTTTTAAATGCTTGAAAAGTTTAGACCAGGTATGATGGCTCATGCCTATAATCCCAGCATTTTGGGAGGCCTATGCAGGCAGATCTCTAGGAGTTTGAGACCAGCCTGAGTAACATGGCAAAACCCTGTCTCTACAAAAAATACCAAAATTATCCTGGCATGGTAGTGAACGTCTCGGCACTGAGGTGGGAGGATCGCTTGAGCCTGGAAGGTTGAGGCTGCAGTGAGCAGAGATGGCACCACTGCTCTCCAGCCTGGGAGCCAGAGTGAGACCCTGTCTCAAAAAAAAAAAAAGTGGGAAAAAAGTAGTAAGACCCAAAAAGGAAAACATATGGATAAATCTAAAACATAAGCAGTATGTGATAATGTACTAGAAAGTAGATTATTCTAGGGGTGTCAAAAAAGCAAGAATTGAAATAATATAAAAATAGCACATACCCAAGTGGGAGCAAGGGTACAAAAGAACCAGAACTTGGTGAAACTTTAGCAGTATCTACTACAGCTGAGCATATGCATACTTTAATATGCCAGCAATTCTACCCCTAGATAAATACCCAAAGGAAATTATGTACAACACATACACCCCAAAAACGAAGGCTTAGCCTGGGAGGACTGATTGGCTTTGCCCAGGAAAGAACTCAAGGGTAAGCCAGTGATGTTAAATAGCAATCTTCTGCTTCTTGTGGAGCAGGGCTAACTTGTAGGCAGTACTTCTGGAGTTGACAAGTATTGGCTGTTGGCAACTGTATTTATAATCACCCATACCCACTTTCAATCACACGCAAATTAAGAGGCAGGCTAATGCAAATTGAGAGGTGGGTTATTTTGAACTCTCTAGAAAAGGGATGGCGACTTCTGGATGATTGCCATGAAAAGGGGTAGTAATTTCCAGGTTGTTGCCGTGGCATTTGTAAACTGTCATACTGCTGTAGGAGTGCCTTTCGCAAATAAGCAATGAGGGCAGCTGGAGATCACTTGTCGCCATCTACTGGTTTCCACTGTTTTTGTTTGTCGTTTTTTGCTTCATCCTGTTGGGACTAAGAAATAAGTCCTGCCGCTCTCCTACCCATTCTCCCTTCAGAGGTTAGATATTTTTCCTTAATCTTAGGGCTGCAGAAGAGCAGAGGTCTGCATTTTTGTAACTGTTGTTGTGCTGATTTCATGGTATAGGCCCTGCCTAGCATTGGAGGAGTAAAAATCTATGGATACCTGATTTAAAGGGGCCAACAGCAGGATGCTTTTATTCTCTAGGTGAGAAGACAGGATGGGTTGGAAGCCTTGTGTCAGTATCCTCTTTACATGCAACTGTTGTAGTCTAGAAGGCACAAAACTTGAGAGAGATTAAACAGGCAAGGACTAAAAATTAATAATAATAAAATAGCTATTAAAGATCTTAGAAAAGGTAAAAACCAGGTGAGAATAATAGGTGTGGTTCATTACTGCACATACTTCTCTTTGCCATGCTTTGTGTTTGCAAAACAATAGTTTTAAGTCTTTTAGAATTTTATAAATGTAGGTCATGTTGCATTCTTTTTATGCCTGTGGGGACTCATAAAAAAGGTTTAATCATGGATGGTGTATCCAATTAGTGATTCCCTGAAGTTTAACAGTAGTGGGGGTATTTAACAATACTTGATAAGGGCCCTTTTATTTTCATTGTAATTGATTCTCAAGGGATTTTAAAAAGTTTTTAGTAAGACTAAGTCTTCACTTTGAACAGAGGAGGTATTTTTTTTTTCCTTTGTGGGAAAGGGCAATACTTTATTTTTATAATTTTGGAAGGTCTTTCGAATCTGGCCTAAATTTTGGTGGTGATTCCACGTAAAGAGCCATCGAGTTGCCCTACATGTGCCACTCACAAGAGAATCCCTTTTTTGGCCTAAATTTTAAGGGGGACCGTACTGAGGCACGTCCAGCCCTTTGTTTCCCATCATGGTCTGAGTTATTTTTTAGGGGATTCCTTTTGGCCAAGGGACTTAAAGTCAAAACACTTATAGCCAATTAATGTTTTAGGCCATGGCTGGGCGTGGTGGCTCATGGCTGTAATCCCAGCACTTTGGGAGGGCGAGGTGGGCAGATCACCTGAGGTCAGGAGTTCAAAACCAGCCTGGCCATCATGGCAAAACCCCATCTCTACTAAAAATACAAAAATTAGCTAGGCAAGGTGGCACACACCTGGAATCCCAGCTACTTGGGAGGTTGAGGCAGGAGAATCGATTCAACCTGGAGGGTGGAGGTTGCAGTGAGCCGAGATTGTGCCATGGCACTCCAGCCTAGGTGACAAGATCAAAACTCCCATCTCAAAAATAAATAAATAAATGTTTTGGGCCAAATGGGAATGGAGGTAGGCAGGCACTTGTTAACCCTTAAACGACTTTTAAGAAATATGAGGCCGGGCGCGGTGGCTCACGCCTATAATCCCAGCACTTTGGGAGGCCGAGGCGGGTGGATCACAAGGCCAAGAGATCGAGACCATTCTGGTCAATGTTGTGAAACCCTGTCTCTACTAAAAATACAAAAATTGGCTGGCATGGTGGCCTGCGCCTGTAATCCCAGCTGCTCAGGAAGCTGAGGCAGGAGAATTGCTTGAACCCAGGAGTCGGAGGTTGCAGTCAGCCGAGATCGTGCCATTGCACTCCAGCCTGGGTAACGAGCAAAACTCCGTCTCAAAAAAAAAAAAAAAGAAATATGAGTCAAAACTTAAAAGCCAAAAATAAGATTATATGTTAGAAAAAATTAAAAGCAAAAGTGTTGTAGGATGGGGGAAAGAGGCCAAGAAGAAAAAGGGGCGTATGGGGAATCGAAGGCACTCCAGCAATAAGGCAAAAGGGGGCTGGCAATGCAGGCAGACACTGAAGCTGAACTTTGAAGACATCACAGTTTTGCTAAGGTTCAAACTATCACTGCGTCTCTTTTCTAGCCCATCAGGAGGAATCTGCAAAGGGACCGAAGATCCTCAGGACTCAGCTTGGGCTCAAGTGATTTTCCTGCCTCAGCCTTTCGAACAGCTGGTATTATAGGCATGAGTCACCACGCCCAGCCCTGCTACAAAATATTTAAAACAACGTGGTTAACCCCAGTGCTGTTGATTGTAATAGTTCAACTGGGACTTTCATCTGATACTTCAAATTAAAAATGTAAATGTCCTTGCTGGACAGTAAGAGTAAATCCCAGGGCAACCCAAACTTTGATTGCAATGAGATTTTGTTTTTCTTTCAATAAATATATGAGACTTAAGCTTTTTGTGGGCATTTATTTTTACTATATAAAACATAAACACTTTCTTATTCATATTATTCAACTTAATACATACATCTCTATGCCAAACTCTGATTATTGTGCTGGGATAAATTTCTAGAAGTGGAATTGGCCGGGCATGATGGCTCACACCTGTAATCCCAGCACTTTGGGAGGCCAAGGCAGGAGGATCACTTGAGCCCAGGAGTTTGCGACCAGCCTGGACAACAGTGAAGACATCGTGTAGAAAAAAGTAATAACTTGTTTCTAGCTTGTAGTACTTACAGCAGGTTAGGTGGTACACATACAGATTTTATGGTGTATTCCTGCTTTGCTTTTTTGAACAGGTGAACAAAATTGCCCAAGCATTAGATGAATACAGCTGATACTTGCTAATCTATATTTCTGTCTACATAATCATGAGGAACCTCAGTGATACAAAGAAGTGCTTTAAAAATAAAGATAATAGGCCGGGTATGGTGGCTCATGATTGTAATCCCAGCACTTTGGGAGGCAAAAGCGAGTAGATCAGTTGAGGTCAGGAGTTCTATACTAGCTTGGCCAACATGGTGAAACCCAGTCTTTACTAAAAATACAAAAATTAGCCTGGCATAGTGGCACACCTGCAGTCCCAGCTACTCCAGAGGCTGAGGCTGGAGGATCCCTTGATCCAGAAGGCTGAGTTGCAGCGAGCTGAGGTCACACCACTGCACTCCAGCCTGGGCAACAGAGCAAGACTCTGTCTCAAAAATAAATAAATAAATGTAATAAAGATCAATTCTGAATCTTGCAGAATGTTTCAGGCTTTTGAAATGTGCATACCTTCCTATCCAGTAGTTCTATTTTAAATTTTTTTGTAGAGATGGGTCTCACTATGTTGTCCAAGTAGATCTTGAACTTCTGGGCTCAGCCTCCCAGAGTGCTAAGATTACAGGTGTGAGCCATCACACCTGGCCAATTCTACTTCTAGAAATTTATTCTAATACAGTAATCAGAGTTTGACATAGAGATGTATGTATTAAGTTGAATAACATGAAATTGTTGATATTTGACCATTTTTCGTCTACAATGACAATTGTATATGGTTTAATCTAATCTAAAGATGTTAATCACAGTGTTAATTATTATGTGGATAGGTAGGGATGAGTGAAATGTTCAACAATAAAGTATTGATTAAATAAATTATGGCAACCCGTATGCTAGAATTCCATGAAGCCACTAAAAATTGTAATGATTGAGCGAAACTCCGTCTCAAAAAAAAAAAAAAAAAATTGTAATGATTGAAATGTATTTTTATTGTCACAGAATGAGGAGTTTCATGATGTAGTATTGGGGGAAAGTGATACCATAAAACAGAATGTATAATATCTAATTTTTATTTAAAATTATATAAACATATATTTAGATTAAAAGATTAGAATAATATACACCAAAACGTTCACAGTAATTATCTTTTAGTTGTAGGATTGTGATATGGTTTGACTCTGTGTCCCCACCCAAATCTCATCTTGAATTGTGTCCCCATAATTTCCACATGTTTTGGAAGGGACCTAGTGATAATTGAATCATGGGGGCAGTTTTCTCCATATTCTTCTCATGTTAGTGAATAAATCTCACGAGATCTGATGGTTTTATCAGGGGTTTCCACTTTTGCATCTTCCTCTTTCTTTCTTTGCCTGCTGCCATCCATGTAAGAGGTGACTTGCTCCTCTTTGCCTCCCATCATGATTGTGAGGCTTCCCCAGCCACGTGGGACCATAAGTCCAATTAAACATCTTTCTTTTGTAAATTGCCCATTTTTAAAGTCTACATTAGGTTTCTGGGGTTTTGTTTCTTTGTTTTTGTTGTTTTTTTGTTTGTTTGTTTTGTTTTTTGAGACAGGGTCTCATTCTGATGCCCAGGCTGCAATGCAGTAGTATGATCTCAGTTCACTGCAACCTCTGTCTCCCAGGCTCGAGCAGTCCGCCTACCTCAGCCTCCCAAGTAGGTGGGACTACAGGCACGTGCCACCATGCTTGGCTAATTTTTTTTGTATTTTTTGTACGGACAAGGTTTCACCATGTTGCCCAGGCTGATCTCAAACTCCTGGGCTAAAGGGAGCCACCTGCCTCAGCCTCTCGAATTGCTGGGATTATAGGCGTGAGCCACCATGCCCAGCCCGTATTTTCTAATTTTTGACAATAGGGTATAATTTTGTCACATAAAAATCAATTCGGTGAGAAAATAATAAGTCATGATCATCGGTGATAGGAAGAGACACAAAGAATCTTGGCCCCCTCTCTACAAAAACTTTTAAAAATTTGCCAGGCCTAGTGGTGCGGGCCTGTAGTTCTAGCAACTCAGGCAGTGGGAGGATCAGTTAAGCCCATGAGGTCAAGGGTACAGGGAGCCATGATCACAACATTGCACTCCAGTCTGGGCAACAGAGTGAGGCTCTGTCTCAAAGGAAAAAAGAAAAGAGTTTTTGAATCTGTATGGTTGAACCTAGTATTATTTTAAAGTATGACACACAATGAAAAAGCTTGCATTTAGGAAAACTTGTTTCTAGCTTATAGTACTTACAACAGGTTAGATGGTACACGTACTTCTTAGTGAGGCATTCAGACCACCCCAAAGTTGTGTTATACCAAAGTGTCAGTTCCCAAATACTGTTCCCACCTTCAACATTGCTCTTTTTTTCTACCAAACATACTCTGAATGGCTTCGCCTCTGTTCCTTTGAGCAGACTGCTCCCACTACCGGAAATTTTCTGCCCACCTTCTCTGTTAGTTGAAATGCCATTTATCCTTCAAGGTTTAAGTAACTGTCACCTCTTCCCTGAAGCTTCCCCTAATCCATCCATTCAAAAATGAACCACTTTTCTCCTCAGTCCCTTCCAGTAACATTCCTTAGCAACCACTGGCACTTGCTTCATATCCCGCTGGTTGCTATCGGCTGCTGGAGGGCAGGGACTAGGTCTGAGCCATGTCCATAGCTTCTAGTCTCCAGAACAGTGTCACAAACCTACTGGGCTTTCCATTTTGGGTCTGGCAAGGGTCTGTATAATCTGGCTCTTGCCTGCTGCCTTAGCCTGATTTCTAGCCAACCTCCTCCTTTCTGCAGCTACACTGGCCTTTTGTCAATTCCTCAAATGTGCCAAGTACTTTCCTTCCTTGGGGCTGTTGCCCACACTGTTCTCTCCGCCTGAAATGCTTCCTCATTCGTTTTTCATCTTGTTAATTCCAACTCATCCTTCTCTCCCTGCTTAAAACATCACTTCTCAAGAAAGCCTGCCCTGACCTCTATAAAAAAAAAACAAAACAAAACAACAACAACAAAACACTTGCATAGTTATCACCCAGCCACATATCTCATAAGTTTGTAGTCATAGGAGAAGGAGCGAATGAGGGAAAGTGGAGGACTCCAGACGTACCTGCTCTCTCCACCACCATGACTAGGAGACGCACACTAAATGCCTGCCCTGTGGGCTCAGTCAAGAGGATAACACAAGACCTGCTACTTCTCTAGGATGCCCTATGCCTCCCAGCCTACTCCTTTGCCCCTTGGGGCATAATGATTTTTAACACTCATTCAGAAGAGCAGCAAAATGTGTCAGAAAGAAGGGTCAGATCATGTGGAGCCTAAATCTTGATTTGCTGTGGCAAGGCCTCACATCTTGAAACCTTGTGAACTTTTGGTCCTCGGCGATCAGGAATCTGAGATTGGAACTAGGTAACACAAGTGAAGGATAAAGTTATTGGAACTCAGAGGTAGAGGTGGAGAGCAGAGAACAAGGCATATATGGGAGCAGGACCTGTAATAAGGAAGATTAGGGCAGAATGACGGCTTTCTAGTTTTGTTGGTTTTGGAAGGGCATCCCATGACATTCGACTGCTTCAGAGTTGTGAACATTGCCTAAAATTAGCCTCTTATGCAAAGGTTACAAATTGGCCATTGCAGGCAGACTCTGGTCCTCAGATTTGTTTTATTTTTTATTTTTATTTATTTATTTTATTGAGATGGAGTCTCACTCTGTTGCCCAGGCTGGAGGGCAGTGGCTCAAACTCGGCTCACAGCAACCTCCACCTTCCAGGTTCAAGTGATTCTCATGCCTCAGTCTCCCGAGTAGCTGGGATTACAGGTGCATGCCACTACACCCAGCTAATTTTTGTATTTTTAGTAGAGACAGGGTTTTGACATGTTGGCCAGGCTGGTCTCGAACTCCTGACCTCAAGTCATCCACCTGCCTGGGCCTCCCAAAGTGCTGGGATTACAGGCATGAGACACCGTGTCCAGACTTCAGACTTGTTTTAATTGGCTGGCACAGTGTTGATAAAACATATTTGAATTCATTGCAAATATTAAAGATAGGAAGATTTCATATAAAATGTTACACTTCTGGCTTCTCTTGCAAAAATTGAAAATCTGGCACCCAGCTCCACATTCCTGTCCAGGACAATAGTCAGCTGGAGTTGAATAGGGATAGTCCATTCCGTTTTTTTTTTTTTTGAGAGGGAGTCTCGCTCTGTTGCCCAGGCTGGAGTTCAGTGGCAGATCTCAGCTCACTCCAACCTCTGACTCCTGGGTTCAAGTGATTCTCCTGCCTCGGCTTCGTAAGTAGCCGGGACTATAGGTGCGTGCCACTACGCCCAGCTAATTTTTGTGGTTTTAGTAGAGATGAAGTTTTACCACATTGGCCAGGCTGGTCTTGAACTCCTGACCTTAGCTGATCCTCCCTCTTCGGCCTTCCAAAGTGCTGGGATTACAGGCATGAGCCACCGTGCCCGGCCTGCTTGCCTTTTATGTTACCTGACTAGCTCTATAGGCATTTGAGTTTGAAATCCTGATTTGTTTATTTTTAAAGACAGAGTTTCGCTCTTGTTGCCCAGGCTGGAGTGCAATGGCTCAGTCTCGGCTCACTGCAACCTCTGCCACCTGGGTTCAAGCGATTCTCCTGCCTCAGCCTCCTGAGTAGCTGAGATTATAGGTATGTGTCACCACACCCAGCTAATTTTGTATTTTTGGTAGAAACGGCATTTCACCGTGTTGGTCAGGCTGGTTTCAAACTCCTGACCTCAGGTTATCTGCCCGCCTTGGCCTCCCAAAGTGCTGGGATTACAGGCATGAGCCACCACGTCTGGCAAAACCCTCAATTTCTTTTTTGAAGGCTTTTTTTTTTTTTTTTTTTTTTTTGAGACAAAGTCTTGCTCTGTCGCCCAGGCTGGAGTGCAGTGGTGCAGTGTAGGCTCATTGAAATTTCAACCTCCCAGGCTCAAAAGATCCCTCCTACCTCAGCCTCTTAAGTAACTGGAACAACAGGTGCACATGACCATGCCTCGTTAATTTTGGTATTTTTTTGTAGAGACGGGGTTTCACCAATTGCCCAGGCTGGTCTCAAACTCCTGGGCTCAAGCAATCCACCCATCTTGGCCTTCCAAAGCACTGGGATTATAGGTGTGAGCCACCACGTCTGGCCTTAAAAGTGTATTATGGGAAATATCAATCATACATAAAAGTTGAAAGAATGGTAAGATGAGCCCCCATACATGCATTATTCTCTGTCAACAAATCTCATTCATAGCCAACCTTATTTCATCAATACCCTCATCTATTCTCCAACTCCCCTGTCCTTACCCACTCCGTTATTCTGAAGCAAATCCAGACATCATATTATTTTATCAGTAAATATTTCAGTATGTTTCTCTAAAAGATAGACCCTTTTAGTGAACAGAATCACAGTATTAATATCACAGTCAAAACATGGCCAATTCTTTACTATCATTAAATATCCAGTCTGATCGCTATTTAATTCTTCTCTATGCTGTTCGCCTCATTTGATTTCATTTCTTTGCAGAAAAAGAAGAAATGGGAAAGTTAGGTTGGGAAAAGGGGAATGGGAGTCAAAATATGAACATGACACTTTGATCTCTATAAGGTCATGGATGAAATGATTCCTTATGTCTGTGTAACACCTTTAAGTCTATGCTTTTCTGATTTTTTTGAAATATGTCTGATTTCTCTTGATTCTAGAACAACTTCGTATACATAGGGAAAGGTATTGTGCTTAAAATTTTGTGAGACAACATAGATACAGTGGGTTAAGTGGCTTCAGTTACAGAAATAGTAATAGACCTGTGACAAGAACCTAGACCACCTGACTCCAAATTAGGCCTTTTTCTATTGTGCCACATATGAAAGATGGCAGGACAGGTTGCAATGTGATGACAGGAGATAGTATGGAGTGATAGGAGATAGCATGGAGTAATAGTAGTGAACATTTCTTGAGCACTTACTCTGTGGTTAGGCATTGTACTATCTACATTATGTATGCTATATCATTTATTCTTCTCATCCTCTCTCAATGATTCCACTCTTTTTCTTTTTTCTTTTCTTTTCTTTTCTTTCTTTTTTTTTTTTTTGAGACAGAATTTCCCTCTTGTTACCCAGGCTGGAGTGCAATGGCGCGATCTCGGCTCACCGAAACCTCCGCCTCCTGGGTTCAGGCAATTCTCCTGCCTCAGCCTCCCGAGTAATGATTCCACTCTTATAGAGAAGGGCATTGAAGACATGGAAGTTAAGTAATGTTCCCAGGTACAAACAGCTGTGAGGTGGCAGAGCTGGAGTTGGCAGCCGGATTATTGTAATACTAGCATCCCAGTGCGTGACCACTGTGTAACCCATGACAAAGCATGAGCTCTGGAGTCAGAAAACTTGACTTTGAATCCTGGCTTTTAGTCACTTTGTGACTGTGGGTAACAGCCTCCTCATCTTTAAATGGGATTCACAGTACCTAACACTTAATGTGGGGATCAAATAAGATCATTCATGGGCCAGGCACAGTGGCTCACGCCTATAATCCCAGCATTTTGGGAGGTGGAGGTGGGCAGATCACTTGAGGTCAGGAGTTCGAGACCAACCTGATCAACAGCAATCCTCCCACTTTGGCGTCCCAAAGTGCTGGAATTAGAGGAATGAGCCACCGTGCCTGGCCTCCTGCTAACTTTTATTAGCCTCAGAGATGGGCAGATCACTTGAGGTCAGGAGTTCCAAACCAGCCTGGCCAACGTGTCTCTAAAAATACAAAAAATAGCCAGGCATGATAGCACACACCTGTAGTTCCAGTTACTCGGGAGCCTGAGGCTCGAGAATTGCTTGAACCCAGCAGGAGGAGGTTGCAGTGAGCTGACATCCCACCACTGTACTCCAGCCTGGGTAACAGAGCAGGACTCCGTCTAAAAAAAAAAAAAAAAAAAAAAAAAAAAAAAAAAAAAAAAAAAAAAAATCATCCATGTAAATTATTTAGTACATCACCTGGCACAGAGTAAAGGCTCAGTAAATGTAAGCTAACAAAAAAGACAGCGGTGGCAGAGGGGTGGTGAGGTTATAAAACACTATCTCCACCAATGTGTCCCAACAAAGGAAATTTATCTCTCTGACCAGCCCCTTAAAATAGTTATCCCAGCAATATGTGATTCATGATCAGTGTTTCTCTACATTTTTATACATGAAATAAAATGAAAGTGTATTTTATACTTTGAAATTAAAGAGCATTTTAATTCTAAGGATTTTGATTCTCAGAAGCATAACAGGTTTGCTGTGGAAATTCCAAATCCAGTCTGTGGCAAGCTACACAGACTCTTGCTTTTCATCTTATCAAACATTTGAAAACTAGTACCAAGTGATTCTGGGAAACCTTTTCTGTAGCTGAAGGAAAAGTTGTATAGTTGAGAAAGTCCTTGGATGATGTGGAAATTGTACAGATCTCATAAATGTGGCGGGGGTGAGGAGGGTAAAAGAAGTGCGATCTCCAGCGCCCCCTATTGCCCCGATCTCTGAGGACCTGCAGATTCCCAAGTATTTTAGGGAGGAAAGTAGAAGTACAAAAGTAGTTGGGCAGGACTGAACAAAAGTGGTACAGTATGTACCAAGCAGAAGCAATTAATTTTCAGAAAAATGATTCCTACATTCCAAGAGCCAAGAGCCAGAAGAGGCAGGGGCCATGGCCAGATGTGTTAACTTTTTTTTGTTTGTTTGTGACAGAGTCTTACTCTGTCACCAAGGCTGGAGAGCAGTGGCATGATCATGCTCAGTATAGCCTCAACCCTCTGGGCTCAAGCAATCCTCCCACCTCAGCCTCCTGAGTAGCTGGGACCACAGGTGCTGCCACCATGCCCAACCAATTTTTATATTTTTTGGTAGAGATGGGATCTCTCTCCTGTTGCCCAGGCTGGTCTCAAGCTACTAGGCTGAATCGACCCTCCCACCTTGGCCTCCCAAAATGCTGGGATTAGAGGGATGAGCCACTGTGCCTGGCCTCCTGCTAACTTTTATTGGCCTCAGAGATGAGCAGATCACTTGAGGTCAGGAGTTCAAGACCAGTCTGGCCAACGTCTCTACTAAAAATACAAAAATTTGCCACGCATGGTAGCACGTGCCTGTAGTCCCAGTTACTCAGGAGACTGAGGCTTGAGAATCGCTTGAACCCAGCAGGAGGAGGTTGCAGTGAGTTGAGATGGTGCCACTGTACTCCAGCCTGGGTGACAGAGCAAGACCCCATCAAAAAAAATCATTAATGGAAATTATTGTAAATTATTTAGTACATCACTGGCACAGAGTAAAGGCACAATAAATGTAAGCTACTGAAAAAGTGGGAGGGAAGTTATGAAAGCACTATCTTCACCAATGTGCTCAGGCTGAAGGAAATTTATCTCCTCTCTGACCAGCCCCTTAACCTAGTCCCATCTCATGTTATCCTAGCAATATATAATTTATGATCAGTGTTTCTCTACATTTTTATACATGAAATAAAATGAAAGTGTATTTTATACTTTAAAATTAAAGATCATTTTAATTCTAAAGATTTTGATTCTCAAAAGCACACTAGGTTTACTGTGGAAATTACAAATCCAGTCTGTGGCAAGCTGCGTGTATTCTTGCTTTTCCTCTTATCAAACATTTGAAAACTAGTACCAAGTAATTCTGGAAAACCTTTTCTGTAGTCGAAGGAAAAGTTGTATAGTTGAGAAAGTCCTTGGATGGTGTGAAAACTGTACAAACTCATAAACGTGGGGATGAAGGGGTAAAAGAAGTGCGATCTCCAGCGCCCCCTATTGCCCCGATCTCTGAGTACCTGCAGATTCCCAAGTATTTTAGGGAGGAAAGTAGAAGTACAAAAGTGGTTGGGCAGGACTGAACAAAAGTGGTACAGCATGTACCAAGCAGAAGCAATTAATTTTCAGAAAAATGATTCCTACATTCCAAGAGCCAGAAGAGGCAGGGGCCATGGCCAGATGTGTTAACTTTTTTTTGTTTGTTTGTGACAGAGTCTTACTCTGTCACCAAGGCTGGAGAGCAGTGGCATGATCATGCTCACTATAGCCTCAACCCTCTGGGCTCAAGCAATCCACCCACCTCAGCCTCCTGAGTAGAGTTGCTGGGACCACAAGTGCTGCCACCATGCCCAACTAATTTTCCAGTTTCTGTAGAAGTGGGGTCTCTCTCTCTGCTGCTCAGGCTGATCTTGAACTACTGGGCTCAAGCAATCCTCCCACCTTGGCCTCCCAAAGTGCTGGGAATTAGAGGGATGAGCCACTGTACCTGGCCTCCTGCTAACTTTTTTCATCTCAGAGATAGGTTAAGGGCAAAGAGGAACAAGATCAGTGGAAGAAGAATCCTTTGCACAGCTTTTTCTTAACAAATGCATTAGTTTCCTGCAGCTGCTGTAACATATTATCATAGACTTCATGGCTTAAAACATATTTATCATATGGGTCTGGGTATGTTGGCTCATGCCTGTAATCCTAATGCTTTGGGAGGCTGATGCAGGAAGATCCCTTGAGGACAGAAGTTTGAGACCAGCATGGGTGACAAAAAGAGACCCTGCCTCTACAAAACATTTAAAAATTTGCTGGGCATGGTGGACATGCCTGTAGTCCCAGCCACTGGGGAGGCTGAGGTGGAGGAGTTTGAGGCTGCAGTGAGGTATGATGGAGTCACTGCACTCCAGCCTGGGTTACAGAGTGAGACGCTGTCCCTAAGTGGGGTTGGAGGTGGGGGTGGAAAATATCAGCAGCACTGCATTCAGTTTTGGAGGCTCTGGGGGAGAACTTGTTTCCAGCCCAGCCCACATTCCTTGGCTCCTGAGTCCCTCCTCCATCTTCAAAGCTAGCTAGCAATTGTGAGTGAGTCTAGACTTTTTCACATCTCATCACTCTGACCTAGCCACCTATTCTTCCTTTCTCTTTTAAGGACTCTAGTGCTTACATTAGGCCCACCTAGAGAATTTCTCTCTCTCTCTCTGTCTCACTCACAGGTGAGGTCTCATCTCTCGATCTCTTATTTTTTCTCTCTCTCTCATTTTTGTTTGTTTTGTTTTATTTGTTTGTTTTTTACAAGTGAGGTTGCATTCTGTCACCCAGGCAAGAGTGCAGTGGCATGACCAAAGCTCACTGCAGCCTTGAACTCCTGGGCCTACGCCATCCTCCTGATGCTCCTGCCTCAATCTCCCAAGTAGGTGAGATTCCAGGTACACACCATTGCTTCTTGCTCACCCTATTGTGAGGACATCAGATTAACAATCTTAATTCTATATTCGACCTTAATTCTCCTTTGCTATATAACATAACACATTTACAGGTTCTAGGGATTAGGACATGGACATCCTTGGGAGACTGGTGTTATTATTCTGCTTACCACAGCTACTGAATGTTGCAGAGAATTGGCCCTTGTTACTAAAGAGAGAAAAGATTAGTGGCAGTTGTGAGATTCCAGCAATACAGACAGAATATTTGGATTTAGGTATTATTTGTAAAATAGCTTGTTATTTATCTGCTCTTGAATGGGAGGATAGCGTATTTGTAAATATGGCAATTCATGCCAAACAATTTTCTAATTTTAAAATGACTTAAAGTAGAAAAATAAGCAAGAAAACAAAAGAATAGAGTAATAAGTACAGATTCATCTCACCACATATTAGAACAAGCTACAAAACAGGAATGCTTAAAACTGTGATACTGCCTCAAAAGGGAAGTATTTATCAATAGAATGAAGGCAAGATGTTGGAGATAACTTTGAGCATATATGACATTAACAGCTGTCAAACATGCACCATAACACAATGAGTGAAATATTTAATATTAAGTGAGCACTTGGGAACAACTGAATAGTAATGTGGAAAAATAAATTTAGAACTACCCATTTCCTACTATAGGGTACAATAGATCTCAGTTGGGATTTTAACCGAGTTAAAAATCAAGTAAAATTAAATCTAAAGACGAGAATAGATAAGATAGCTCTTCACAAACTCCATTATTTGAGAAAGTAAAAACCCAACTGTGAGAGAAGGATAATTTTTAAAGGACTGAAGCAATAAAAAAATCCAGAAAGAGGCCAGGCGCCACGACTCACTCCTGTAATCCCAGCACTTTGGGAGACTGAGTCAGGCAGATCACTTGGGATCAGGAGTTCGAGACCAGCCTGGCCAACATAGTGAAACTCGTCTCTACGAAAAATACAAAAAAATTAACTGAGCATGGAGGCATGCCTATAAAAACAAACAAGCAAAACAAAAGAAAAAACTCAGAAAGGAAAATGTGGACCACAAAGCAAAGAAAAAATATTCTATCCCACAATAGAATGTGGGGAATAGTGTGATAAGTGACAGATAAGTATTAGTTATTTTAAACATATTTAAAAACTTGGCCTGGCACCGTGGGTCATGCCTGTAATCCCATCACTTTGAGAGGCCGAGGTGGGTGGCTCACTTGGGGTCAGGAGTTCGAGATTGGCCTGGCCAACATGGTGAAACCCCGTCTCTACTAAAAATACAAAGAAGTTAGCCAGACGTGATGCCTGTAATCCCAGCTACTAGGGGGGCTAAGGCAGGAGAATCGCTTGAGTCTGGAGGTTGAGGTTGCAGTGAGCCAAGATTGTACCACCACACTTAAACCTGAGTGACAGAGGGAGACTGTATCTCAAAAAAAACCCAAAAACCCAAAAAACAAAAAATTTACTGAACTCTGAAAGGATACCACGAAATACTTGAAGGTAAAATGTTTTAAAAGTAGGCCGGGCGCGGTGGCTCACGCCTATAATCCCAGCACTTTGGGAGGCCAAGGCAGGTGGATCATGAGGTCAAGAGATCGAGACCATCCTGGTCAACATGGTGAAACCCTGTCTCTACTAAAAATACAAAAATTAGCTGGGCATGGTGGCACACGCCTGTAGTTCCAGCTACTCGGGAGGCTAAGGCAGGAGAATTGCTTGAATCCAGGAGGCGGAGGTTGCGGTGAGCCGAGATTGCGCCATTGCACTCCAGCCTGGGTAAGAAGAGCGAAACTCCGTCTCAAAACAAAACAAAAAAAAGTGTTTTAAAAGTAAAAGAACAGACAATTTGCAGAACAAAAGGTACAAAAAGTAAATCAGTACTTGAAAAATATGTAAACCTTATTATGCAACAAGGAAATACAAACACAAAAAGTACTGTTTTTACACCTATTTAATTAATTAAAAAAAATTATTCTGATTTTTATTTTTGAGACAGGGTCTCACTCAGTCTCCCAGGCTTCAGTGCAGTGGCGAGATCACACCTCATTGCAGCTGCAACCTCCCCAACTCAGGTGATCCTCCCACCTCAGCCTCCAGACAAGTGCATGCCACCATGGCTGGCTAATTTTTTGTATATTTGGTAAAGATGAGGTTTTGCCATGTTGCCTAGGCTGATCTTGAACTCCTGGACTCAAGCCGTCCACCTGTGGCCAGGCGAGGTGGCTCATGCCTGTAATTCCAGCACTTTGGGAGGCAGACGCAGGCGGATCACTTGAGGTCATTAGTTCAAGACCAACCTGACCAAAATAGCGAAACTCCATTTCTACTAAAAATACAAAAATTAGCAGGGCATGTTGGCACAGCCTGTAATCCCAGTTATGGAAAATTGCTTGAACTCGGGAGGTGGAGGTTGCAGTGAGCTGAGATCACTGCCACTGCACTCCATCTTGGGTGACACAGTGAGACTCCATCTCAAAAAAAAAATTTTTTTTGAATGATAAAATTCAATGTTCATGAGGCTGTGGGGAAATATGTATGTTGGAAGTAGTAATCATAACAACAGTAACCAACACTGTGCCCACCTTCTTCATAACATTTCTGTGCAAGGCAACTATTTCTCCCATTTCATAAATGAGGCAACTGTGACAGACAGGTAGTGTAACTAGTCCACTATCACTCGGTTAGTATGGGCAGAACCAACCCGAAAAACTTTTTAAAAGTCCAAACCCTGTGTTCTTTTTTGTTGCTGTTGTTGAGACAGTCTCGCTCTGTCGCCAAGACTGGAGTGAAATGGCATGATCTCAGCTCGCTGCAACCTCCCAGGTTCAAGAGATTTTCCTACTTCAGCCTCCTGAGTAGCTGGGATTACAGGCGACCACCCCCATGCCTGGCTAATTTTTATATTTTTAATAGAGCCACGGTTTAACCATATTGGCTAGGCAGGTCTTAATCTCCTGACTTCAAATGATCTGCCTGCCTCGTCCTCCCAAAGTGCTGGGATTACAGGCATGAGTCACCACACCTGGCCAAACGTGTGTTCTTAACCAAAGTTCTACACGGCTTTCTATGGCAATATGTAATAAGAGCAATGAAAATATTCATAAATTTTGACTATTCCAGCCCCAGAAATTTATCCTAAGAAAATAATTTCAAATAATAAATCTGTCTTTATATATGTATAGATGCATATATATATATATACACACACACACACAAAGATGTTTATTAATTTAACAAATGTCTGTTTGCTCATTACCTACCATGAAATAATATAAACAAATTATATTATATGAATGCAGACATTAAAATAATCAGAGTGAAGAGTACTATAAAATATGCAAAAATAGGCCAGATGCAGTGGCTTACACCTGTAATCTCAGCACTTTGGGAGGCTGAGGTAGGAGGATCCCTTGAGGCCAGGTGTTTGAAACCATAGCGAGACACTGTCTCTACAAAAGAAAAATAAAAGATATTAGCTTAGCATGGTGGTTCGCACCTGTGATCCCAGCTATTTAGGAGGCCGAGGCAGGATTGCTGGATTCTGGGAGGCAGAAGTTACAGTGAGCTGTTTTCTCACCACTGCACTCCAGCCTGGATGACAGAGTGAGACCCTGACCCAAATAAATAAATAAATGGCAAAAATGGATATCCTCTATGTAAAAACAGTTAGTCACAGGGTAGATCCAAAAGCTAAATTTAGGCACAGAGAGTTTATGAAACTTTGGATGGGGGTTGGTGAAATTTCTAATAACATATTCAGTGGAGACCCCTGCCTCTTGACATTTGTGATGCCAGGGTATACACTTTCACCTCGATTGCCTATAAAAACAGACTTTACAACAGTGGGTGGTCTGTGCACCCTTCGTTTGGTGGGTAAGTGTTTTAGTTCCTGAGAAACACCCTCTCTCCCCCTCCCACAAGCAGCAAGATGTTTCTCTTGCTGGGTTTCCCGAGAGCAGTCTGTTTTTCAAATGGGAAGTGAGGGGAAGCCAGAGCTCACTGGCCGACAGGCACAGGTGACCAGTGGAGTCGGGCTTTCAGAGGGCATCTCCTACGAAAGTTCAGCCCAGCCCAGAGGAAGGAACTATTTTCATTTACAGTGACTACACTGATCCCTTCACTGGAATTAATTTGTTATGAGCTACCAGAGCATTCAACTTCTATTCATTGCTCCTCTTCACAGTCTGAGACCCTCCAAAGAGCAGGTGATGGCTGTCACTCAGTGCACCTTGGCAGGGTTCTGAGGATGGTATTGGGCAGGGGGAGTAGTGGGGGAACCCTTTCATAGGTAGTCCATTTGAATTTGCAGACCCTTTTCAATTATGCCACTAATTGTTTAAAAGGGTTGCAAGACTAAAAAAGGTTTTAAATCACTAATCTGTTATTGAAAGGTCTTTAAAAAGTTAATTTTCTTCCTGAATACTTCTTAGTCAATACAGACTGAGAGCAGAGACACCCTGCTGGGGTGCTGGCTTTGTTGGTCTTTCTAACACCTGGCTCACCAGGCTTTCTTGTCTGATAATGAATTGTCCTTGCTTTTTATAAGAAGGAATTTGGGCAGTCATGGTGGCTCACGCCTGTAATCCCAGCACTTGGAAGGCAAAGGCTGGCGGATCACCAGGTCAAGAGTTCGAAACCAGCCTGGCCAACATGGTGAAACCCCATTTCTACCAAAAGTACAAAAAAAACAGCTGGCTGTAGTGGTGCACACCTGTAATCCCAGCTACTCGGGAGGCTGAGGCAAGAGAATTGCTGAACCCGGGAGGCAGAGGTTGCAGTGAGCCAAGATCAGGCCACTGTACTGCAGCCTGGGTGGCAGAGCAAGACTCCGTCTTGGGAAAAAGAAGAAAAGGCGTTTGATTATATAAGGCCACTAGATTTAGGAAATATTTCCTGAACTCCTGGTTAGCCAATTGGAATTTCACATTGGAAAAACTCTGCCATCAACAGACAGCTGTTTCTCATATTACTTCATTTGTGGGCAGCTTGACAGCTGTATCTGCAAACAGGTAGAAATGATGTGGCTGAAGCTTGTTGGGGGCCTTCTAATGACCAAAAGAAGGGCAGAAGGAAATGAACTGATGTGATCATTCCAGGATATTTTCAACTGATCTGTTGTGTCCCTGGCAATGTTTACCTATGTATCAATGAACCTGCAGGTCCTACACATGTATCCCGGAACTTAAATTTTTTTAAAAATAAGATCTGATGTGTGCATATGTGTGTGTACACATAAGCATGTGTGTGTGTGAAAAACAGAGAGTGAGAATAGCCCCAAATAGCAGAGCTCACCACGAGACTTGTGGGGAGCAGCTAAGTGTTCTGTTGCATACCAGGTCCCTGGAGGAAGAGGTTGTTGGTTGACCATCCTAGAGGCTAATGCTTAGTGTGTGGAAGCTTGTTGTCACTATCCAAAAGGGGGTGGAGATTGCTGTAGTTCCAAAATTTGGCCAACAACCTGGATTTGAAAGCACAGCCAAATGGATAGTGGTGTCACAGATTCCAGATACAATTGAACAACTATAGATTCACATCTACTGTGTGAAAGGGGAGAAAATGGAAAAAGAAGTGGATTCAGACATAAGTAAGATACAGCCCTCTGGCCCTGCATTGCTTAATTCCAGTTTATGATGTTTATAATTTGCAGCATTTAGGGTATAAAACTTCTGTTGTGGAGATATTCAGAGATGAATGTGCTACTTATTTGCTATTTCTTTTTTGCAATTTGTTTATTTATTTTTTCTTTTTGAGACAGAGTCTTGCCCTGTCGCCCAGGCTGGAATGCAGTGAGGACATCATGGCTCACTGAAGCCTCTGCCTGCCATGCTCAAGCAATCCTCACAACTCAGCCTCCCAAGTAGCTGGGACTACATGAGTGCATCACCACACCCAGAGAATTTTTACATTTTTTGTCGAGACAGGGTCTCACTATGTTGTCCAGGCTGGCATTTGCTATTTAAGAGCAATGCAGATATATTAGATGTGGAAAGCTGGGCATGGTGGCATGTGCTTGTAGTCCCAGCTACTCAGGAAGCTGAGGGCTAGAGGCTCACTTGAGCCCAGGAGTTTGAGTTCAGCCTAGGCAACATGGCGAGACACAGTATCTCAAAAGAAAAAAAGAAAGGCCCGATGTGGTCGCTCACACGTGTAATCTCAGCACTTTGAGAGGCCAGGGTGGGTGGATTGCTTGAGCTCAGGAGTTCAAGACCAACCTGGGGAACACGGTGAAACCCTGTCTTGACAAAAAATACAAAACTTAGCCAGGTGTGGTGGCATATGCCTGTAGTCTCAGTTACTCAGGAGGCTGAGGTGGGAGGATCACTTGGGAGGTCAAGGCTGCAGTGAACCATGATTGCACCAATGCACTCCAGCCTGGGTGACAGAGCAAGACCCTGTCAAAAAAAAAAAAAAAAAAAAAAAAAAAGATTAAAATAGGAGCTAGTGTGTGAAAATGTCTGCCCTGTACTTGGTTCCATAAATAAGAGCTTTTCAGGTAGAGTGACCTTGGGGAGGGCGGGAAAAAGTAGAACTACGGCATTTGATGCACACAGGACAGTTTTCATCGAAAATAAAAGAACAAGATTTCCTTTGAATACAGGACTGTAGAATTGCAAGAAACGCTCCACAAACTACTTTTTCTTTTAAAACATTAGGGTGAAATGCGCATAACATGAAGGTTTCCATCTTAAATTAGCTGCGTGTGATGGTGTGTGCCTGTAGTTCCAGTGCCTGTAGTCCATGAGCTACTTTCATAACTATTGTCAGATAAACTTTAAAAAAAAAATCACCGCCAGGTGCAGTGGCTCATGCTTGTAATACCAGCACTTTGAGAGGAGGAAGTGGATGGATTGCTTGAGCCAGGAGTTCGAGACCAGCCTGGGCAACATGGCAAAAACCCATTTCTACTAAAAATACAAAACTTAGCAGGTGTGCACACCACACGCTGCTAAGTTTTGTATTTTAGTCCCAGCTACTGGGGAGGCTGAGGTAGGAGAATTGCTTGATCCCAGGAGGTCGAGGCTGCATCTAGCTGAGATCAGGCCACTGCACTCCAGCCTGGGTGACAAGGAGAGACTGTTCCAAAAAACAAACAAAAATCACCATAAGAGACACACTTAGATTCAAACGAGGAGAGTTGGCCATATTCCTGCTCTCGTTTTACCTTGCTTTTTTAAATATGAAGCTTCCAGATTCCAATGATATGGTGTGTTCACAGTCTGTCCTCTGTTCACCTAGAAAAGGGGAGACTGCTTTCTCTTTTAAAAAGGAAAGCTTAAAACAGAGAAAAGGGTTCAGGTAGAGGAACAAATGAGATAAAAATTTCCAGCTTGATACTCAATGATTTTAAATGCTGCATTTTTATTCCGACATATTGCATGGTGATATATTAAAATAAATCCTTAATAGTAGTCAGAATGCTCAAGAAATGGGGATTATTCTTTTCAATGGCACTTTCTGCTGAACTGAAAATTAACAAGAAATCCATGTTTTGTGTATTTCTATCCTTTCATTTAAAAAAATTATGAAAACATGGATTAGTCCATTTTCCTCTCAAATTTAAAGAGTCTAGCAAACAAAATAAAATCTTTGATTCAAAGACTTTGTCTTGAATTCTATCATAGCCACTTATCAGCTCTGTGATTTCAGGTCGGTTACTTAACCTCTTTTGTCTTAATTTCCTCATCTGCAAAATAGTAATAGTTGTTAATTCATGCATAATGCTTAGCGTGGCATGTGGCACATTGTAAGCCCTTAGAAAATTTTAGCTCTTGCCATCATCACTATTTATTATGGTTAAATGTACATCACCATCCTAGGTGCAATGGGAGAATAAGAAAAGTAGGGGAACCAGTTGGAAACTCCAGATGCTTACTGTGCAGGTCAGGGATATAAGAATTACATCCACAAAACGGTTAGGTTTTAATGGGATGCTGTAAGTCATGAAAGTTCCTGTCAAACAAGTGATGCCCACTTCAGGCCCACAGGAATTTGGGGAGGGGAGAGAAGAGCTGGGCAGGTGAGGTTGAAAAGGGAAGTAAGAGGAAGGAGAAGAGGTGAAAAGAGGAGGAAAAGGCGTGACAGAAGCAAGCCCTGAATGATTCAGCCAGAGGAGGAAGGGGGATGGAACCATATCAGCTAAGAAAGGTGTTGGTCAGAAATGAACACGGCATATTCTGGAGGTCTGCTGTGTGGTTGTAGTGCCTCAGAGTCATCATTTTGGAGGTCAAACTTACTTGTTAGAACTGTAGCTGAAAAAGAAGTGGGCAATTAGATAGAATAGATGCTGACCTCTGGGACTTTCTCTAAATGGTACACAAAGCACAACTCAATGAAAACCATAGAAAAATAATTTTAAAATACCTAAAAAGGAAAAGAGATGTAAAAAAAGACTTTCCTGGTGATTTACCTTACCCTGCAATAAATACACAACCCTGATATACCAATGTTCTCTGCAAATATGATCATATTTTATGGAGACATTGATATATAATATTACAAGGGTTATCAGCTATGAGAGAGAACAAGCCACACTTGTGCAAAAGTCCCTGAAATGTCAGGGAGTGGGGCTATGATCAGAGATATTCAAAATGCCATTTAAATTTTGCCTGTGGATTGAGGCCTTCTCGGGGTTCCCCAGGGAGGAAATGATAAGGAGTAGTGTGAGGTGAATGGACTTTGATTTCTGGCCTGGGCTTTGCTTGTTACCCTTGGACAGGGACCTCATACTTGTGAAGATAACCTTCTTATCTCTTCATGTCCTGCATATTGACCAGGATCACAACTGATGACCAGCCTTCTTACTCTCTATTTAGAATGAATGGATTGAACCGTCTCTTAAATGAAGTGTTAAGCAGAGTTTTAAGCCTATAGATGTTCATCTAATGGAAGAACAGGTTGGGCCACGGAGACGCCCTAAAGTCTAAGCTTCTATGTTAAATAAACAGTAGAAGAATCAATTTAGTACCTTGCAATATTTCTGTGTGACTCCCAGTTGGAACTGAGGTTTTGATATGGTAGATGGCCCCATGGGATGCATTGGCCAGGCTTGGAAATTCCTTCTGGTTAACGGGAAGAAAGAGAACCTTCCTAGGTGTTTCTTGAGGTACTGGGGCTGGGCACTTCGGCCAGGGACAATCACGTCGTAGGACCCCCTCTTGATCCTGGCTTTCTCTCTTTCCTCATGAATATTTCAATCCTGGGGAGACCCCTTTGAGTGATCAGTTGAGTTAATGAAAGGTAGGAATGACAGGAAAACAGAAAGGACAGCCCCATTGCTTTGCCTTGTGATGGGGACTGGGGAAAGAGATAGTAGGGACTGATTTGCATATGCCCCTGTGTTCTGTTTTTCCTATCTTCTCTTCTGTAAAGCCCAGCTGGTCAGAGCCACCTCCTTGAGCCCCACTGACTACCTCCCAGAGACACTATCCAGTTGCCAGTGCCAACTTACCATCTAGCTCCCCACATCACAGCAACACCTTGGGGCCCAGCCATAGACATGGCTTCCTTTCTCTCCTAGGTCACCACAGCCTGATTTTCTGCTCCTGACTTCAAACATCTGCTTCATCTGTTTGTCTCTCTTGTTCAAAGGGAACTGGTCAGAGGCTCTTCCTTGGTCTCTACCCTGCCTCATATTTATTTCCTAAACCAAGATTCTTAAGCCTGGAATAGAAAATTGTGTTCCAACTCCGTAGTTCTCATAGAGGCCCTAGTTTTGTCTGGGGGCTGTGTTTCAGAAGGGTCAAGGTGTATCAATTATGCTGCCCATGCCTGTATGCCGCCTCTTCAATCACTTGTGTCCCCTTGTTTGTGAAGCACAACAGAGTGTGCTTTCAGAAAGAGTCTTTTGTATTCCTAGAGTCTAAAAATATTTGCATGTAAATGTTGGGAATCCAGACAGTCTCCTTAAGATCTACACTTCTCATGGGGAGTCACACAGACCATTGGGGTGCATTTGAAAATTAAATTTGCACCAATTGCACCCTTGGTCCCTGCCCCATAGTGCTGTGCTAACAGCTGAGAAGGAGAGAGTGTGACATTGATCAAGGCAAAGCATAAATAACCACATTTCAAAATGAATACAAATTGCATAATGACAGTTTCCAAACTATTAGCCTACTTTACAAAAAAAGTTAATTCAACACAAGCCCAGAACTGGCTGTTGCTTATGTGTTGTGCTGCCAGTTGGCAGGCACAGCTTTGCAAGGGGATTGGGGGAAATGAGGATTATTGTAGTGGAAGCACACTCGGCCTTTTGTGAGGAGGGTACAAATTGCATCACTCTCTCAAGCCCCTGCTGTTCAGTGTTCAAGAGTGGACACCAGGATACTGCATGCCTTTAGGGGAAGTTGCTTACTTTTCCTAGAGGTAAAATGGCCCAGTGCCGAGGCTTGGGGAGGAGCCCTGAGTTTATAGCCGCTTGAAGGAAAAAGGTCTGGACAGCTGGAGGTGATACGCACTGAGGAGCTACACCTACGCTGGTATGTGCTGCCCCTATCTGGGCAATCCTGGGCACCAGGGGAGGCCATGGCCATACAGAAGCTGGTCTTCTCTGGGATGAACTCTGGATGCTATCTCAGGCAGACCATTCCACTGTGCCGGGCCTGCATCCCCTCATCTGTAAAATGGAGAGAGTGCATTGGGTGGCTGCGAAAGGCCCCTTCAGCTCAAAAAAGAATGCCATGGTCTCTTCCTTTAAATTGCATGTCCCCTAGAAAGAGAAAGGCTCATTGCCCGGAAGAGTGGCAGGAAATGACAGGATTGGTTCCCTGTGGTTACTAGACTTTACTGCAGAACTCATGAATGTTCATCTCACTTGCAAAGGAATATGAGAAAGTGCCTGCTAGGAAAAAGGAGCTGTCTGAGGCAAAGAGTTCATTCTCTTTGGGTCACCCTACTGCTTTGACTAATTGGAAGGGAGCATTAGGAAGCTCTCAAATGAATCCCCTCAATTTCATCAGCATTTTCAGGAAGAGGAGTGTGTGGAAAGGGTTATGCTATGATATCTACTGCCTACAGACAGCCTCTACTCAAGGTTTGAGAGCCCTGCTCCAAGGTCTAGGCACCACTTTGTACTAACTAACTCCCCTACTTCCATCAGTAGGAGTCCCTGGGCTACAGAAATTTGAACTAGACAAAGTTGGATTTATCAATTAGGAAATCCAGTAAAGAACTCAATTTTTATGTATTTATTCATTTATTTTCAGAGACTGGGTCTTGCTGTGTTGCCCAGGCTGGAGTGCAATGGTATAATCATAGCTCATTGCAGCCTCAAACTCTCTTTTTTGAGACGGGGTTTTGCTCTTGTTACCCACGTTGGAGTGCAATGGCGCGATCTCGGCTCACCGCAACCTCCGCCTCCTGGGCTCAGGCAATTCTCCTGTCTCGGCCTCCTGAGTAGCTGGGATTACAGGCATGCGCCACCATGCCCAGCTAATTTTTTGTATTTTTAGTAGAGACGGGGTTTCACTATGTTGATCAGGATGGTCTCGATCTCTTGACCTCGTGATCCACCCGCCTCGGCCTCCCAAAGTGCCGGGATTACAGGCTTGAGCCACCGCGCCCGGCCAGCCTCAAACTCTTGAGCTCAACCCATCCTCCTGCTTCAGTCTTCCAAGTAGCTGGGCCTACAGGATAATTTTTTAAAAAAAATTGTAGAAACAGAGTCTTGCTATGTTACCCAGGAGAGTCTCAAACTCTTGACCTCAAGCAATCCTCTGGCCTCAGCCACCCAAAGTGTTGAAATTATAGATGCGAACTGCTGCATCTGGCCAGGATTCTATTTAAGCACCATATTTTACCTTCATGTTTTCAACAATTCCTAGAGCTACCAGCGCCCAATGATTGGGTAGAAAAACAATACATCCATATATGCTCAAAGCATGCCCAATTTTAAATATAACACCCCATGGTCAGAATTCAGGTAAATGTCTGTTCTTTTGAAAAAAAATCAAATCAAACTCTGTTCTCCTATTTTGTATATATTTACAGTAATTTCTCCCTTTAAGAAGCCACCTTTCACACCTATCTCAAAAGAGACCCTTGTATTCTCAGCTAAAGGATTTCTAGTCCCTTCCTTCATTGCCCTTTTTTTCTAAGTATTTGTAGTCCTAGTAATGGCTTAGAATTTTGATTCTCAGGTACCTCCAAGTTATATCTCTAAGTTCTAATGACATCTGTTTGAAACCAGATCCAAGTTATATAAATCTAGTTTTAATCGAAGAGGCTTCTTGTCCCCCCTAATAGCTCACCTTCTCTCTGCTTAATTTGACCGTAAAAATTACTATTGTGAAAGCTCCTTGGCATATGTTTTTCAATGTGAAGCAACTTTAGAAAACAAGAGCATATCCAGAATTATTAGATTATTGTACAATGCTGAAGCTCCTGCACCCTTCCTGAGATCACTTTCACAACTTTTCAGTCAAAACTAATATCTGCAAAGACTATCTATCAGAGGTAAACATTATTTGCCAAGAGCCAATTTCTAAACACTTTTTATAAATTAATTTCCTTATATGACAATAATTCTTATCCATGCCTTAGGGAATTTGCAATGAACTTTAAGAGAAATGCTGTTTAAGAGCCAGGCATGGTGGCTGATGCCCTAATCACAAAACTTTGGGAGGTTAAGGTAGAAGGACTGCTTGATGCCAGGAGTTTGAGACCAGCCTGGGCAACAGAGTGCGACCTCATCTTGACAAAAAATTTTAAAAAACAAATTAGCAGGCCAGGTATGGTGCCTCACGCCTGTAATCCCAGCACCTTGGGAGGCCGAGGCGGACAGTTCCCTGGAGGTCAGGAGTTCAAGACCAGCCTGCCCAACATGGTGAAACCCCATCTCTGCTAAAATATACAAAAATTAGCTGGACGTGGTGGCACATGCCTATAATCCCAGCTACTTTGGAGGCTGAGGCAGAATTGCTTGAACCTGGGAGGTGGAGGTTGCAGTGAGCCGAGATCCCACCATTGCACTCCAGCCTGGGTGACAAAAGCAAAAAAACTCCATCTCAAACAAAACGAAAAAAATTAACCTGCTGTGGTGACATGGATTTGCAGTCCTAGCTACAGAGTGAGACCCTGTACCTAAAGAGAGAGAGAGAGAGAGAGAGAGAGAGAGAGAGAGAGAGAGAGAGATGCTTTTTCTGAGAGTATTGTAGACCTCTTCATTTTAAAACCTAGACTGTCGCCCAAGCTGGAGTGCAGTGGTTCAATCACAGCTCACTGCAGCCTTAACCTCCCAGGTTCAAGTGATCCTCCCATGTCAACCTACTGAGTTGCTGGGACTATAGGTATGTGCCAACATACCCAGCTAAATTATTAATTTTTTTTTTGTAGAGATGGGATCTTTATGTTATAGAGGCTGATCTCTAACTCCTGGGCTCAAGTGATCCTCTCACCTTGTCTTCCCAAAGTGCTAGGATTGCAGATGTGAGCCACCGTGCCTGGCTAAGAGGAAGTTTTTAGATGCAGGAACGTTTTGCACATTTCCTGTCCCCATCCCACTATCCCTCCTTAAATCATCTGGAGCCTGGAAGAAGTAGATATGACTTGAAAATAGTATAAATATCTCTCGAAGACCCTATTCACATATGCAAAAAGATATTCACATTTTTGCTTCTTCCAGGCTACCTGAGATGAAAAAAATGTTCTACGTTTGTGTGTGTCAGATTGGATATGAATTAACTGTGAGATTTATGTGCTGGATGCTGTTTGGCTTTGAGTCTCAGGGTGGCAAGGCTGGACGCGATATTGACACCTTTATTTCTACAGATCCTATAGCTCCAAGAGGACGTTAAAGCATTGAGAAACCTGATATTAACAAAAGGGAAAAGTTCAACAGTGGGATATAAGAAAGACTGAGTTTCAAAATCATCCAGTGAGGATGGCAATGGGCATCACAGATGCATTCCTGGATATTCCTCACTCCCATCAGAGCCTGGGACCTCTGGGGTGGTAACGACCTCCTTCCTGGAGAAATCTTAGATATAATCTAATCTAAGACTAACTGCTTTGCTGATGCTTGACATCCGTATGTGTGAAGGGAGAGAAGAAAGGAATAAAATGTATCAGGCAGGCCACATGCGATGGCTCATGCCTGTAATCCCAGCACTTTGCGGGGGCTGATGCAGGTGGATCACCTGAGGTCAGGAGTTTGAGACCAGCCTGGCCAACATGGTGAAACCCCATCTTTACTAAAAATACAAAAAATTAGCTGGACATGGTAGCAGGCACCTGTAGTCCCAGCTATTCCAGAGGCTGAGGCAGGAGAATCGCTTAAGCCTGGGAGGCGGAAGTTGCAGTGAACCGAGGTCACAACTCTGCACTCCAGCCTGGGTGACAAGAGCAAAACTCTGCCTAAAAAAAAAAAAAAAAAAAAAAGTACCAGGCAACCCTTCAAAAAAGGTGTGCTTTCCTGAGAAAACAGAGCTGCCCTTCAAAATGGGAGCATGTAACTACTGTGAAACTTATCTTTGATACCCCCTCCAGCCCACCTCCTATGAGAAGAAATTTGGTATAACTATGACACTCTTATCTGAAGCTATTGCAATCATTTCATAGCATGAAATGTGTTGATAAAATTACTGCAAATGGCTAGAAATTGCTCAAAAGTAAAGGTTCTACGAAAAAGTTCAAGGTTTAAAAAATAGTGGGCTGGCCTCATTCCCCCCGCCCACCCCGCCCATTTTGGTTTTTGTTGTTTTCTACCTAGGCAGATTTGCATAAAGACAGTACAGACATAGCAAAGGTCTGACCGCTTCTTTTCAATGAATGATTATTCTGGAATATTGTTCAGGGACCATCTCTTGCTTTGAACAGCACTAAACCAAAAGGTTCCCTTTCAATTTACTTGGCAGGAACCAGGATTCTGTCAGATGCTGAAGATGAAAAATATACTGGAAGGTGTGACTGTCCACTTCTTAGCTGGAGAAGCTACAGTAATAGGTTCTCCTGGCCTAGTGGTGGAGAAAAGAGAGAGCACCTCTTTCTGGTCTTGATGGAGCCCCTTTTTGTGTTTCCTTTGAAGTTGCAGAACCTCTGAATCAGAATAGTTCCTATTCCTCTATCTCCTCCACAAAGTGGAGGGCAGGCTGGGTGCAGTGGCTCATACCTATAATCCCAGCACTTTGGAAGGGTGGAGGCAGGAGGATTGCTCAAGAACAGGAGTTTGAGACCAGCCTGGGCACTTGCAGAAATTAACCAGGCTTGGTGGTACACCTGTAGTCCCAGCTCTCAGGAGGCTGAGGCAGAAGCCTTGAGCCTTGAGCTTGAGCCTTGAGCCTAGGAGATCAAGGGTGTAACGAGCTATGATCATGTAACTGCCCTCCAGCTTGGGCGGCAGAGCAAGACCTGTCTCAAAAAAAAAAAAAAAAAAAAAAAAAAAAAAAAGAAGAAGAAAAGGAAAAGGGTAGTGAGCAGAATTTGGAGAGTACTAGATGCATATTTGCCTGCCCATTTCCCTCAAGGCCCTGTGAGTAGCGTCTTAGTAAGTTTCTCTTAGAGTCCATGTTTTAGCCTGAGCTCTTTAGCATGACTGCAAAGTGGCCCTCCCTGGAAATGCACTGTTCTCTCACTAGACTCACTTCTTCCCATCCTGCACATTTATATATGTTCCCAATGGGGAGGGTGGGGTTGAGGATGGGGTGTGGATCAGTGTAAACCCATCATGGGCACTTGGCAAACTCTGTGATGTGCAGGGCATATTGATGGTGACTCAGGGATATTATCTGATGAGAAGAGGCCCCTTCACCGTTCTATTCAAATTGCATTCCCTTAGCAATTCTCATCCATATTCTACTGACCCCATTTGGCATCCAAAACCGAAACCATGAAGTCACAACTTTATTGAAAATACTATGGTCATGCAGCCTACAAAAACAACAGTGCATTCATTAACTTTGTTCATCTATCCAATTCATTTAACCACTATCTAACAAAATAATGCTGTGCTGTGCACAATTTCTATCTGGCAGGAAAGAACTTTGGAAAAACTGTCATGAAGACTTGACTTTAGTAAAAGGGACCTACATAATAACCATTGATGACAGGGGCCCATGTGATGCCTACAGGAGCCAGGCCAATGTAAGGCATGGGTGCCCTGGGTGGCATAGGCGGCCCAGGTGGCATAGGTGCCATGGGTTGTTCGGGTGGCATAGGTGGCATGGGTGGCCTGGCTGGCATACCTGCCATGGGTGGCCTGGCTTGCATAGGTGCCATGGGTTGCATAGGCGGCACAGGTGGTCTAGGTGGTTGTGGTGCCAGATTAACACACCAAGCAGGATCCAGAACAGGAACAGCATCATAGGGCGCACCCAAGATCACCTCCACAGGGGGGACTAGGGGGGCAGCAGCCATGTTTCTCAACATTAGCATCCTCTGATTTCGTCTCCACTTGGCCCTTCTGTTCTGAAACCAAACCTTCGGAGGGGAAAAATGAATTGGCTTAGTGTATCGAACAGTTAACGTCATAAGAGAAAAAAACATAACATGCAATTCTATATGCCACTGAGACTTTAAACTGCAACAGGTGAAGCTATTTTCTTATTGCCAAAACATCTTAGAGGAGTGAAGGAGGGGCTCAAATATACTAGTGGTCACCCCTGCCTAAACATAACCAAAGCCAACAAACAGCAAATTTTGGTATAGGCCCATATAGAGTCCGTATTCCCAACACTAATTTCATAAAACAGGTCTACTATATTTTCAGAGGAAAAAGGGGGAGTGTCTATTAAAAGTGTCCTGGGGGAAATTCATGCTATAGAATTTGGAAATAGATGAGAACATTGTCTTTTTTCCTTCTTTGTATTTTCCGGCTCTTTCCTTCAAAAATCCATTGAGAGGCCTATGTAAACCCAGAGAGGGGAAAAAAGCAACTCAGGAAACCCTTTTTGTTTTCCTCTGAGTTTACCTTGCTTGCCTGAGGAGGCAGAGGATGCGTCATACATCCCAACCTGAGGCTAGACCTGTGGCATCAAGACTCCGACTTTCAGTGGTCTGCTTTGTTGGGCTGCTTTTCTAGACACCACCCACAGACATGCAGTGCATTTCGGTCACTGCACTCACACACAAACCTTGAGGCAAAGCTAACAAGCCCATTCTAATTTTTATTTTTATTTTTTTGGCAAATCCTTGATGCAGCTATGATTTTCTGTAATTTTAAATAGTCACCTTTTGATCCTATGACCTGCACAATTAGTCGTCACTGTGTGAGTAAATGAAAAAGGTATTTTAAATAAACACAGGTAAGAATCTAGTCTGAATTTAGAGAACCCCCTAATCAATCAAATTCCAGAAAAGCCAATTTTTCAAAATAATATCACCAAAAAGAATAAAACATCTAAGATGTTTTTTCTAAGATGTTTACAAAAAAGTGAACAGTCTTTTATGCATTTGGTAGTTCCATAAAGTTTAATTTGTGTGACATCTGTAATGCATATGTTTGACTGTATACAATTCTCCTCTAACCTTTCCACCCTTCTTAGGTCAGGGGACTTTATTCAAAATCTCAATCTCTCTCTCTCTCTCTCTCTCTCTGTCTCTCTCTCTCTCTCTCTCTCCCTTTTGAGAAGGAGTTTCGCTCTTGTTGCCCAGGCTGGAGTGCAATGGCGCGATTTCGGCTCACCACAACCTCCACCTCCCAGGTTCAAGCGATTCTCCTGCCTCAGTCCCTGGGTAGCTGGGATTATAGGCATGCCCGGCTAATTTTGTTTCATTTTTAAAAGACAGTTTCCCAAAGCTTACAAATGTTTCCCCCATTACCACTTAATTGCAATATGTTAGCAATGTTTTCAGGCTGACATCAAAATCTTTCAAAAAATTAAAATTTAGGGCTACCACTCTCTACTAAGTATTGTGTTCTGTGTGTGAATTAGTCTTCCCTCATCCCAATGCCTAAATATAAATTCACTCATTTAGCTAAGTACTTGTGCTTGGTTTTAAATATTTTAAATAATGTAGTACAGTTGAACCTTCTTATAGAACTCAGCTCTTCTGTGCATTAATTTGGATACTTCCCAGGTCAGATTGAGTCCTGAACATGACTCCATGTAGAAGTGATTCTTGAGGGAAAGCTAACATTATCCCTAGAGGATACCAGTGTTAGAAGGAGGTCAATCTTATTTATTGGAATATATTTACATATGTATGCATATGCATATGCATATATGTGTATGTAAATGTGTGTATGTACATATACATGTGTATACATTATTATATATGGAGAGAGAGACAGATATAAACAGGTGTAGAAGAAAGGAAATCATATTTCCTCTGCTTATGAGCAATTTCTATAATCTGGAGTTTACTTATCCTATTTTCTACCAGTAAGGCACCCAGTGTTCAGAACTTATGTGCCAGCCATAGAAAAAACAACAAAAAACACCAACTTGAGAATGTCCAGGACAAAACCTAAGGCATGCTTTAGAATGGCTGTCCTGCCAAATTGGTTTTCAAGATTTACTGACCTGCACTCTATCTTCAGCCAAATCCAGGCGTCCTGCAAGTATCTCTCTGAGGGGAGAAAATTACAAATGTTCAGTATTTGGAATTGTGAATAAAATGAAATATATTAATGTGATCGGGTGCGGTGGCTCAAGCCTGTAATCCCAGCACTTTGGGAGGCCGAGGCGGGTGGATCAGCTCAGGTCAGGAGTTCGAGACCAGTCTAGCGAACATGGCGAAACCCCGTCTCTACTAAAAATGCAAAATTAGGCCGGCATGGTGGCGCATGTCTGTAATCCCAGCTACTCGGGAGGTTGAGGCAGGAGAATCGCTTGAACCCGGGAGGCAGAGGTTGCAGTGAGCAGAGATCGTGCCGCTGCACTCCAGCCTGGGCGACAGAGTGAGACTCCGTCTCAAATTTGTACATGATTTCTATCCCCCACCCCTCCGTGCCGTTTTCTGTAATACGGTTGGGGCTCGCTTTAGGGAGAGTTTTCCCATGAACAACTTTGCTGTTAAATAAGATAGAAAACGGGAATATATATAAAAGCGCCTGATGGTTAGCTGAATATGACTTAATTTTTCTGTTTACGAAACGGCAGAGAACAACCCTGGAAATCTTTCCTTGGGCGGTCCGTCCGTGAAAATAAATGAAATGCCAAACATCTTTAAAGAGCTGTATTGAACTACAGTATTTCTGTTTATTGTAAAAGGGAGAGGTGAACTCTCAAGGAGCGAACTGCAAACCACATCGGCCAAGCGCGCCCTCGGGGAAATTCTGTTTTGCTCTCTGCCGGGCGAAGGCTAAATACGACGAAGCCAGAAAGGTCCCCGGAACCCTACTTTGACCTGTCTTGGTGCCCCCGACCGGAATTCCAGCCTGGGCCTGCCCCTTCGTACACTACCGGGATCGGTACGATGAGGGTGCGGTGAGGCTAGGGACGGAAAGGGGTCGCTGGTTACCGAAAGCTCAAAAGTTCGCCCTCTGGTTGTAAAAGTGCGCTCCCCGTGAGGCGCTCACCACGCGCACAAAATCCAAACGGCGCGTAAAAACTTAATAATCAAGACAAATTATATTTTAATGCAATATTAAAACTTTAAAATGAATGCAGAAACACCCCATGATGAGCAAATCGCCAAAATTTTAGTCAGGATCCCACCGTGCCTCATTCGCTTTACGCTAGTACCGCCCTACTTTTCTACATCCTCCACGCCCCTCCCCCCACACGCCCAGAAAGCAAGGGCGGACCCGTCGCCCTTGAACCCTACGCGGCTTTATTCTCCAGAAGAGAGAGTGAACTGGGCGCTTCCAGGGCAAGCCACTTACCGCGCCGCAACGTCGGGGTATTGAACTTCTTGGAAAAAGTTCTCCAGCTCCTGCAGCTGAAACTGGGTGAACGTCGTGCGGCGGCGGCGGCGTCTCCTCTCTGGGGGCTGTGGCCCCTCCGCCGGCTGTGGCCCCTCCGCGGCCGCGTGAGGCGGCTCCTCCTGCGCTTGCTCCGGCTGGTGGCGGTAGCCACCTTCACCATTTCGGTCGTCTGAGGGGACGGACCCTTCGGTGCTAAGGATGTTTTCTGCCTCTGCTCCGTACTCAGGTTCGGAGTATGCATTCTCCTCGTCCTCTCCTCCCATTGCCAGCAGCGAGGTCACGGTAAGTTCCTCACCTGGGAAGGGAGGAAAGCAAATGAGACACACCAGGGGGCTGGAACCCGTGGCGCGTGGGCTGGAGGAGGAAGGGGACCCGCTATCGAGGAGCAACTGTGATAGCCGCGCCGCGTCCCATCCGCTCCCCTTTCCCAGGGAAAAGTTCCTCTTCTGGAGTTCACGAAAGTTCCGGCCCCTGTCCAAGCACTAACCATTCTCCTCAGCGTCCTCGGCGTCGTCGCCGACTGCCAGGCTGCGGTAGCCGCTATCCCAGTGGGCGTACCCGCGATAAGACTCCATTCTCAAGCGCTGTCGATCAAGTCGTGAGCTTCTGCAGACTCTGCCCGGGGTTCCCCGGCGATCCCGGGGTTGCAAGTGTGACCAATGGCTCGGGCGACCGCTTCTCTGGCGCCGGGACCTCTTTCTGGCGCCGTCTGGCACTTGGCGCGCCCTTATATAGCGGTACAGTGCCTTCCACAGGTTCAAAGCGTGCGCACACGCGTCGGTTAGACGCCTCCTATTAGCATTCACGGTACATCTAGTTGTAAGTGCGACCCCAAGGGGACGCATTCGTGGCCAGGGTATGCAAAAAATAGGGCGACCGTGCGCGACCGTGGTGGGGGTAGTGTGCATGTTGCGCGGGAACAGTAGCTCCAAGTTGCAGCTTAACTACTTCCAACTTGACCGGAGACACGGATTGGAAAAAGCGGCGGGTTGTGAAAGCCGATTTGGGGGCGAGGGGGTGGGGTGAGACTGCACACCAGCCCGCGGAGAGGTATTTTGGCAGTGTTCCTCCGCCCAACTCGCTACACCGCCGCACGTGCCTGGAGCGGCGACCTTTGCTCTCCTCACGCAAAACATCGAGAAACGGCGTTAAGGAAAGTGCGGAGCATACAGCAGCCCAAACATGCGAAACTGAACTTATTAGTCTACCATGCAATTGGGTTCTGAGCACGACTTTCCCCTGCTAGAAATTGGTGACAAATGGATAGGACTATCTAGTTCTGCACAGTTCCCGCCAAAGTCAGGATACTGATACAGTGCAATGATTGACTAGAATGCTGCGTGCTCTGGGTTTTTGAATTCAGAACCCACCATGCATTCCGGGAGCGGGAATTTGGGGTTGGATTTGAAGAGCAATCCGTTGCTCAGGTACACGCTGCAAGAAATCTAACGTGCTTTTTGAGAAAGCTCCAAGGATTTAAGATTTTCAGTAATTAACTCATGTCAGAGTGCAAGTATACAAATCTGCTAAGTGCATAGTGCATCGGAGAACGTTTACACTATTGGAGGGGGAGGGGGAGGATGGTGCCGTATTTTGATGCGCCGCACTTGCTGCGCTTTTTTTTTTTTTTTTTTTTCTGTCATCCAGGCTGGAGTGCAGTGGTGCGAACTCCGCTCACTACAACCTCCGCCTCCCGGGTTCAAGCGATTCTCCAGCCTCAGCCTCCTGAGCAGCTGGGATTACAGGCACGCGCCACCACGCCTGCTAATTTTTGTATTTTTAGTAGAGACTGGGTTTCGCCATGTTGGTCAGGCTGGTCTCAAACTCCTGAACTTGTGATCCGCCCGCCTCTGCCTCCCAAAGTGCTGGGATTACAGGCTTGCAGCGCGCTTTGCAGAAGTCCGTTCTGCAGTCTCCTAAATTGCGCGTATTTTCCCGGGCTTGTGCCGTAGACCTGGGAGAGTTCCCGCTTTGCTTACTATCACTTCTTCCTTCTTCCCTCCCCTTTCCTAGAACTATCTTCCTGAGTTCTTGCTCCCCAGTGATGTATCAAATTTAAAATGCCTGGGCTACGATTGAAGGCTGTGTGGTTCTTCCCCCAAGAAGTGTTTGCAGGTTCTCCAGGACGTGTTAGTATCCTTAATATTATGAAAATAACTCTGTTGACTCAGTTACTCGGGACGCTGAGGTGGGAGGATGGCTTGAGCCGGGGAAGTCAGGGCTGAAGTGAGCCATAATCAGGATACTGCATGCCAGCCTGGATGACAGCAGACCCTGTCTCAAAAATAAATAAGTAAGGGCCGGGTGCGGTAGCTCACGCCTGTAATCCCAGTACTTTGTGAGGCCAAGACGGGCAGATCACGAGGTCAAGAGATCAAGACCATGGTGAAACCCCGTCTTTACTAAAAAATACAAAAATTAGCTGGGCGTGGTAGCGCGCACCTGTGGTCTCAGCTACTCGGGAGGCTGAGGCAGGAGAATTGCTTGAACCCGGGAGGCGGAGGTTGCAGTGAGTCGAGATCGCGCGGCTGCACTCCGGCTTGACGACCGGCGACAGGGCGAGATTCTGTCTCAAAATAAATAATTAAATAAATAAACAAAATAAAAAGAAAAATAAATAAATGAATAAAAACTCTGTTAATAATGGGCCCCATGCTTGCCACTGTACACGATTTATCTTACTTTCACCTTGATAATCATCATTAACATCCTGCAGTTTTTTTAAATACAGAAGACTGGGCCCCAAGGAGCCAGGCAGCTTGCCAATGGCAATACAAGCGAGTTTTAACTACAGAATGTGTGCACTTTTCACTCTGTTACTGCTGTCTTAATTCAAAGGAGTAAATAATAGTGGGATTTCAGGTAGGAATAGGAGGAGATGCCATTTGGGAGAGGCATAGTCTTTACAATTCCTGGGTGTGAGGGGTCTCCTCCTTCTCTTGCACTAGTTCAGGCCTCTTCCCCTTGCTCCAGGGCCTCAGCTGGATCTCCCTAAACCACAGGATTGGGATCCAGCACTGCTGGGTTCCCCTAGACCACCTCTTCACGTTTGCTCAACACGGAGAGGATATTAACAGGACAAGATGCGGCATGCACTAGTTGCTGAGCTGGTGTCTGGAAGACTTGGTCAGGAGGGAGAGGTCCTGAAGCTCACCTTCACTCTCACCCTAACGCTAATCCTCAAGTCAGGGCCACATTATGACTTTCGTGGGCCCTAGCCCCTTTTGCCTTCTTGGGCCCCTTCTTCCATAAAAAAATTAATTATATTTTACAGCTGTGTTTGTATAAGGATGAATATAATTTGCGATGGATTATATTATTTTTTTCTTATGATTTTAAAAGAGATTGAGACATTTTCTCTTTTCTTTTCTTTTCTTTCTTTTTCTTTTCTGGTCTTTCTTTTCCTGAGACAGAGTCTTGGTCTGTTGCCCAGGCTGGAGTGCAGTGATGCCCTCAGGACTCACGGCAGCCTTTATTTCCCCAGCTCAAGTGATCCCGATCCTCCTGAGTAGCTGATACTACAGGCACAAGGGACACTGCTCTCCGCAAATTTGTTTGTTGTTTTTTAGTAGAGACGAGGTCTCGCTAAGTAGCTCAGGCTGGTCTCTAACACCCTGCCTCCTCGGCCTCCCAAAGTTCTGGGATTACAAGCGTGAGCCACCACGCCCAGTCAGTTAAGACATTTTCATAGGCTCCTAAAAGTGCGGTGAGCCTCGGGCACTTTGCCTACTGTGCCTAATGAATGAGACCTCCTGCCTTGTATTCACTTCCAAAAAGATTTCAAGGGTTATAACCCCACAGCCTTTCTGATTTTAAATAAGACAGTTCCTCCGAAGGCTGGCCCCTGCTGAGTTCTGCGGGCGTTCTTCTCTTTGGGCTCCATACTCGGTGAACAATTTTTGCCTGGGGTGTTATCACACAAGAAATCCATACAGGGTTTAATCAAGGTGTGCAGTAGTCTACCTAGTATATTGGTAAGAGTATGGATGTGTTCTGTCACATCTTAGATTTCCATGGTTTACCAATGTTTTCTAAACCTGAGTCATTCAGGTGTCCCTTTGCAAGTTTTGCCGTATCTGGGTACCAGAGATGATGGTATTTACTTAACATGCTTAATTAAATTGATCTACTTTTTGAAAACCTTAAATACCTAATTAAATCTCAGCATAGGCAAAAAATAGCTATTAATTTCAGAGTTTGTTATACCAGATTTGTGTCAAGCATGGCAACAGCTGAGAAGCAGGGACCCTGAAGTCAGACTGCTGGCTTTGCTTTCCACTTGCTAAATAACTAACTTGGTGGGTTCCATAATCTCCTTGTGCCTTAGTTTTCTCATCTATAAAACGGGAATAATGGAAAGTACCTACTTCATGGAATTGTTGTGAGGATTAATTGAAATGATAATAGTTAACACTTAGCTAATTCTTACTATTCAATATATACTGTTAATATATACAAAGGGTGGTGCAAAGTAACATGAAATATTAACACATTTAACTCTCTTAAATGTAGAGGTAAATACTCTTATCCACATTTTACCGATGATATTATTGAGTCACAGAGAGATTAATTTACTTAAAGGCATCCAGCTTATAAGTATTGGACCTTGGATGTGAAGCTAGCTTCTCAGAATGATGCTTTGTAGAGAGAATGTACTGTGGAATAGTAGCTATTATGATTTTTTAAAATTAAGTGCACTATTCAGTGATTTCTGTTATATCCACAATACTGTATAACCATCACAATTATCTAATTTCAGAACCTTGTCTACACTCTATAAAGGAGGCCTGTAACCAATAGCAGTCACTGCTCATTCTCTCCCTCTCTGTTGGCCCTGGTAACCAGTAATGTAGTATCTCTATGGATTTTCCTATTCTGGATATTGCATGTAAATGGAGTCATACAGTATGTGTACAATTGTGTCCAGCTTATTTCACTTAGCATAGTGATTTTGAGGTTCATTCATATTGTAGCATGCGTCAGCACTTCACTCCTTTTTATGGATGAATAAAAATCCATTATATATGTTGTACCACATTTTGGTTATACATCTATCAGTTGGTGGGCTTTTGGGTTGTTTTCACCTTTTGGTGATTGTGAGTAGTGCTGCTATGAGCATTCATGTACAAGTTTTGTTTGAGTATCTGTTTTGAAATCTTCTGGGCATATGCCTAGGAGCAGAAGGATCGAACCAAAGTTAAACCTATGTTTAACTTTCTGAGGAACTTCCACATTGTTTTCCATGGCAGCTGTACCATTTTACATTCCCACCAGCAATGTAGGTTTACAATTTCTTCACATCCTTGCCAACACGTATTTTCCAGGTTTTTGTTTTTATTAAAGCCATCCTAGTAGGTATGAAGTAATATCTTATTGTGGTTTTGATTTCATTATTCTTTTTTGTTGTTGTTGAGATGGAGTTTTGCTCTTGTTCAAGCAATTTTCCTGCCTCAGCCTCTCGAGTAGCTGGGATTACAGGCATGTGCCACCAGGCCAGGCTAATTTTGTATTTTTAGTAGAGACAGGGTTTCTCCATGTTGGTCAGGCTGGCCTCAAACTCCCGACCTCAGGTGATCCGCCCACCTCGGCCTCCCAACATGCTGGGATTACAGGCATGAGCCACCATGCCTGGCCTTGATTTCCTTTTTTTTTTTTTTTTTTTTTTTTTTTGAGATGGAGTCTTGCTCTTTCAACCAGGCTGGAGTGCAATGGTGCGATCTTGGCTTACTGCAACCTCCACCTCCTGGGTTCAAGCAATCCTCTTACTTCAGCCTCCAGAGTAGCAGGGATTATTTTTGTATTTTTAGTAGAAACAGGGTTTCACCATGTTGGTCAGGCTGGTCTCGAACTCCTGACCTCGTGATCCGCCCACTTCGGCCTCCCAAAGTGCTGGGATTACAGACGTGAGCCACCGCCCCGGCCTTAGGATTTGCATTATTCTAATGGCTAATGATAGTGAGCATCTTTTAATTTGCTTATTGTTTTTTTTCTTTTTTGAGATGGAATCTCTCTCTGTCGTCCAGGCTGTAGCGCAGTGGCACGATCTCAGTTCACTGTATCCTCCACCTTCTGGGTTCAAGAGATTCTTTTGCCTCAGCCTCCGGAGTAGTTGGGACTATAAGCATTCGCCTTCACGCCTGGCTAATTTTTGTATTTGTAGTAAAGACTGGGCTTCACCATGTTGGCCCGGCTGGTCTTGAACTTGTGATCCGCCCACCTGGGCCTCATAAAGTGCTGGGATTACTGGAATGAGCCATCGTGTTCAGCCTATTGGCTATTTTTAGATCTAAAGTTCTTGTACCATACAAAGGCTTAGGGTACCCTATGTGTGGCTTTGGCACTACCACACAGAGATGACACACCTGCCTCCTTTCTCCCAACTGAGGGCTAGCTGGCTAGTGCAGGCTCTGATGCTTTCAGTAGGGACATACTCTTGAAAATCAAATTTCATGTTAAACCCCTCCACTCCACTTATGAGAAGTCCTTCTGCCGGACAATATCCCGTTGTAAAGGAACTAACAACAGATCAGAGATTTTTTTTTTTTTTTTTTTTTTTTTTTTTTTTTTTTTTTTTTTGACATGGAATCTCCTCTGTTACCCATGCTGAAGTGTAGTGGCGCGATCTCGGCTCACTGCAACCTCCGCCTCCCGGGTTCTAGCAATTCTTCTGCCTCAGCCTCCGGAGTAGTTGGGACTAAAGGTGTGCACCTCCACGCCTGGCTAATTTTTGTGTTTTTAGGAGAGATGGGGTTTCATCATGTTGGCCAGGCTGGTCTCTAACTCCTGACCTCGTGATCGACCCGCATCAGCCTCCCAAAGTGCTGAGATTACAGTCATAAGCCACCGCATTCAGCCATGCTATTTTTATTAAATGCCATGAATAAATTATTCATGTCAGAATTCAATACTCTGGCTTTAAAAAATATGGCATTACTTCTTAAAGATGTAAGGGGTACATGGAAGCTTTGTGAGAACCACAGTTCTGTTTCCTTCAGATTTCCTTCAGATACTGGTCTTTTTTTTTTTTTTTTTTTTTTTTTTTTAACAAGGTCTCGCTCGGTGGTCACCCAGGCTGGAGTGCATTGTACTATCATGACTCACTGCAACCTCCACCTCCTGGGCTCAAGTGATCCTCCCACTTCAGCCTCCTTAGTTGCTGGGACTACAGGTACATGTCACCATGGCTGGCTAATTTTTTGTTTGTTTGTTTGTTTGTTTGTTTGTTTTTGTAGAGACAGAATCTCTTCATGTTGCCCAGGTTGGTATTGAACTCCTGAGCTCTAAGAGATCCACCGGCCTTGGCCTCCCAAAGTGCTGGGATTACAGGCGTGAGCCGCCGTGCCCAGCCTTTTCAGACTGGACGTAGTGTGTACACTGATGGAAGAAGAGGAAAACTTGCCAAGGTTATTTACATATTTATTCCTAGGCTTAGAGAAGGAAAGAGGGAAGGAAAGACAGCCTGGAGCTATCTGTTACTGCTGATAATTTTAAGTGGCAATAAGTGATTGATTTTGCTGGTAATTTTAAGTGGCAATAAGTGATTGATTTTGCTGATAATTTTAAGTGGCAATAAGTGATTGATTTTTGCATTCCCTACCCTGTCCTGCAACACCACAGTCGTCTCAGTTTTGTTCCATGAAACTGAATCATTTATACACTAAATCCTAGTACAGAGGCTAGGGCATTGGGCTTCTTTGCTGTGACGAATGTCAAGGGTAAAATTCTGTGATTTTTTTTTCTGTTTTGCCTGATCTCTTTGGCTATTGTAACCAGAAAGTTTGTAGAATGACTACTGTTAATGGATACTATCATTGTTGCATGAATTGGACACCATCCCAGAGGACTTCTTTGCTCTACCTAGGGTACCCTGGACTCAAGCCTCAAAAGGCCTGCTTCCTCCAGCTATATTCTCTGCAGATTCTCTAGAGGGGATATCTTTCATGACATTCTTGATCCTTGCAATGATATGGGTAAATAATTTGTTTTTAGTCTACTTCATGGTGAAAGAAAAATGTCATGTACTAATTATAATTGGCTTTCAGATATTTCAAGTTCTGGCTTAATGCCCACCTCTTGTAGGAAGTCTTCCCAGCCCATAGCACTCTTGCCGTCTTCTGAGCCATTATAGCACTTGCAGTTTGAACTATATTCATTTGATTCTTATCACACATCTCAGGCACTATGCTAGATCTATCATATAATTTTATTAACCATTTTCTCCAATGTTTAACATTTAGAATGTTCTTTTTTCCTCTTATTTTTATAACCAGTGCTTTTTTTTGCATGAGTTATCCTTTTTCTGATACGGAGTCACTCTGTCGCCAGGCTGGAGTGCAGTGGCGTGATTTCTGCTCACTGCAACCTTCGACTCCCTGGTTCAAGCAATTCTCCTGCCTCAGCCTCCTAGGTAGCTAGAATTACAGGCATATGCCACCATGCCCAGCTCATTTTTGTATTTTTTTCAGTAGAGGTGGGGTTTCACCATGTTGGGCAGGATGTTCTTGATCTCCTGACCTGGTGATCCACCTGCCTCAGCCTCTGAAAGTATAGACGTGAGCCACCAAGCCCAGCCATGTGTGAGTTATCTTTAAATACATTCAAACATGAATGCATGCATGTGTTGGTATGGATGTATATGGATGTGTGTATCCATTCCTTAATTAGATTGCAAACTCCTTCTACCTCATACATTTCTTTGTATTTCCAAAGTAGTACTGAATACATAATAGGCATTCAGTAAGGATTTGTTGATTGGTTGGCAAATATGGGGAATATGGATAGGTGTGGCTGGCCTTAGCCAAGGTGAAGTTTCCTGCAGAACTTTACTAGCTCAGCTTGTACAGTGTTGCCTCTGCCCTCTTACTTCCCTTCCTGCTCTTCTGGCAGTCCCAAGGGACAAACTCTTGGGGCGGCAAAATTCTTCCCAGGAAGGGTCTGAGATTTACTTGGGAACTTAGATGTGCTTTGAGAAACTAGCCAGCAGCACACTCTCCTCTCTGTCTGAAGCACTGTCTGTGGAGGCCCTTGGAACTCCTGTCTGCATTGAGAAGGTTCTTCTATCCTGTCACTTTGTCCTTCTTTATAGTTATCCTCATTTTCTTCCCCCGTGTGGGGTGTGTGTGTGTGTGTGTGTGTGTGTATGTGTGTGTGTGTGTATTCCAATTTAGTGTCCACGTATTTTGTACAAGGGCCACAGATATGAGCAAGACATGGAGAGAAAGAAAACACATAAGAGATTTCTTTTCAGTGAAAGCGAGTTTATCAGAGAAGTAAAGAAATGGAAGAATGGCTACTCCATAGGCAGAGCAGCCCCAAGAGACAAACTCTGGGGAGGCCAGATATTTTAATATAAGGTGGAACAAGGCAAATATTATAAATACTATAATATTTATATTATAAATAATTATATTATTTATAATAATATAAGGTAGAACAAGATATAAGGTATTTTAATATAAGGTGGAACAAGGCAAATGCAAGAGAGTAGCAAAACAATCCTATGGGAATTCAAAGGAAGAAGAGGTCACTATATATATTGGAAACATATGGAGGAAGTGAAATTTAAGATTAATGTTAAAATATAGTTGAGAATACGTTTTCACCTTTTTTTCTTTTTTTTTTTTTGAGACAGAGTCTCACTCTGTCACGCAGGCTGGACTGCAGTGGTGTAATCGTAGCTCACTGCTGCTTTGAACCTGTGGGCTCAAGTAATTCTCCCACCTCAGCTTCCCAAATAGCTGGGACTACAGGCAGGAGGCAGGTGCCACAATGCCTGGTTAATTTTTAAAGAAACTCTTTTTTTGTAGAGATGGTATCTCACTATGTTGCCCAAGCTGGTGTTGAACTCCTGGCCTCAAGTCATCCTCCTGCTTCAAACTCACAAAGTGCTTGGTATTACAGGCATGAACTACCATGCCCAGCCTTTTTTTTTAAAAAAAAAAACTTTAAAAAAATAACTACTTGTTTCCTCCTATCCTCCTAATCATAAAAGTAATGAATGATTATTGTGATGAATTTGGAAAGCATAAAGAAGCCAAAAATAACATAACATAAACTCACTCATAACCTGTTGATTATCTATAGATGATAATGACAAATTCCTTTTTTTATAATTTTTTTGAGATGGTGTTTCACTCTTGCTGCATGGGCTGGAGTGCAATGGCATGGTCTTGGCTCACCACAACCTTTGCCTCCCGGGTTCAAGTGAGTCTCCTGCCTCAGCCTCCTCAGTAGCTGGGATTACAGGCATGTGCCACCATGCCTGGCTAATTTTTTATTTTTAGTAGAGATGGGATTTTTTCCATGTTGGTCAGGCTGGTCTCAAACTCCTGACCTCAGGTGATCCTCCTGCCTCGGCCTCCCAAAGTGCTGGGATTACAAGCGTGAGCCACCACACCTGTCCAATTTTTTAATATGTACTATATTCCATGTAACTATCTGACATTCTGTCTTTGTTATCTTACATTATATCACAAGTATTTTCTACACATTAAAAATTGTTGACCGAGTGCAGTGGCTCACACCTATAATTCCAGCACTTTGGGAGGATGAGGTGGGCAGATCACCTGAAGTCAGGAGTTCAAGACTTGCCTGGCCAACATGGTGAAACCCTGTCTCTACTAAAAATATAAAAATTAGCTGGGTGTGGTGGTGGGTGTCTGTAATCCCAGCTACTTGGGAGGCTGAGGCAGGAGAATCTCTTGAACCCAGGAGGTGGAGGTTGCAGTGAGCCGAGACTGCACCATTGGATTCCAGCTTGGGTGACAGAGTGAGACTGTCTCAAAAAAAAAAAAAAAAAAAAAGAGACTAGTGGCAAATATAGAATAAACTCCTGGCTGAAATGATTCTCCATCTTCAGCCTCCTGGCTAATTAAAACAATTTTTTTTTTTGTTTTGTAGAGATGGGGTCTCACTATGTTGACAAGGCTTCAGTATATATTTTTCGAGTGAATGCATGAATAGGTGCCAAGCACTATGCTAGATCTGTGACATAAATTTATTAGACATTTTCTCCAACATTGAACGTTTAGGATTTTCCCTTTCCTCTCCTATTTTTTTGTTTCAATAACCAGTGCCTTTTGGGCATGAAAATTTTATGGGAGGAATTTCAATGGGTAGAGTTTAGGAATGGGAAAGGCAGTCTAGGCAGATAGTTCAATATGCAGAACATACTTACAGGCCAGCAAATAGTTCAGTTTGGCTGGAGATGAGCTAGGGTCACATGGGAGTCAGGGCTGGCAAGTGCTAATAGGTCTTTCCATTTGCATAGCAGCTCTTAACTAAAAAGTACCTTCATGACATTGTTTTACATAATTCTTATAGCATTATTATTTCCACTATCTAAAGAGGAAGCTGGGTGCAGTGGCTTACGCCTATAATCCCACCACTTTGGGAGGTGGAGGCAGGCGTAACACTTGAGGTCAGGAGTTCAAGACCAGCCTGGCCAACACAGCAAAACCTGTCTCTACTTAAAATGCAAAAATTAGCTAGGTGTGGTGGCGCATGCCTGTAGTTCCAGCTACTTGGGAGGCAGAGGCTGGAGAATGGATTGAACCTGGGAGAAGGAGGATGTAGTGAGTCGAGATTGCACCACTGCACTCCAGCCTGGGCAACAAGAGTGAGACTCCATCTCAAAAATAAATAAATAAGTAAATACATATATAAACTGAGAATTGGAGAGTCTGAGGGAACACTTTGCAAGGTCTGGAGATATTTTTGGGTGTTACAGCTGAGGGGGCTTGCTACTGGCAAGTGGGTAGAGGCCAGGAATGCTGCTAAATATCCCACCGTGCACAGGACATCCCCCAGAACAAAGAATTATTGGCTCCGGGCCGGGTGCGGTGGCTCATGCCTGTAATCCTGGCACTTTGGGAGACTGAGGTGAGCGGATCACCTGAGGTGAGGAGTTCAAGACCAGCCTGGCCAACATGGTGAAACCCCGTGTCTACTAAAAATACAAAAATTGGCTGGGCATGGTGGCATGTTCCTGTCATCCCAGCTGCTCAGGAGGCTGAGGCAGGAGGATTGCTGGAACCCGGGAGGCAGAAGCTACAGTGAGCTGAAATCATGCCACTGCATTCCAGCCTGGGAGACAGAGCAAGACTCCATCTCAAAATATAAATTAAAATAAAAAAAGAATTATTGGCTCCAAAATTACAATAGTGCTGAGGTTGAGAAGTCCCAAGTTAGTACAGTATTGTACCAATATCAGTTTTATTGCTTTTGAAAACGTATAGTGGTAACTTATTACCATTAGAAAAAGCTGGGTAAAATCTACACAGGAGCTGTCCATACTACAATGTTTATTAACTTCTGGTGGGTTGAACTATTTTAGAATAAAAAGTTATACTAATACTAAATACTACTGCTACTAGTAATGACTTCTCATTTCTTTCAAGATAAAATCCAAACTCATAAACATATGTTTCAAGGCCCAATTCCTTCCGGGCCCGGTGGCTCACACCTGTAATCCCAGCACTTTAAGAGGCTGAGGCAGGCATATCACTTGAGGTCAGGAGCTCGAGACCAGCCTGGCCAAGATGGTGAAACCTGGTCTCTACCAAAACATACAAAAATTAGCTGGGTGTGGTGGCTCACACCTGCAATCCCAGCTACTGTGGAGGCTGAAGCATGAGAATCGCTTGAATTTAGGAGGCGGATGTTGCAGTGAGCGGCGATCACACCACTGCACTCCAGCTTGGGCGACAGAGTGAGACTGTCTCAATTTATATGTATAAATAAATTTATATATATATATATATATATATATAAATTGATATATACATATAAATTGATATATAATTGGTATATCTCACACACACACACACACACACACACACACACACACGCACACACGCACACATATTGGCCTTCAAGACTGCCAGTCTTCAATGCTCTAATCTCTTTGTCTAATCCCTTGGCTTAAAAAAAAAATAAAAAACAAAAACAGATTCACCATTTTCTAAGAGGAATATAGGAAGGACCAAGTTTTGTCGCCCAAGCTGGAGTGCAGTAGCATGATCTGGGCTCACAGCAACCTCTGCCTCCCGAGTTCAAGCGATTCTCATGCCTCAGCCTCCAGAGTAGCTAGGATTATAGGTGCCACCCCCAGGATTACAGGTGCCGCCCCCACACCCAGCTAGTTTTTGTAAAGTACAGAAGCCGCCCCCACACCCAGCTAGTTTTTGTAAAGTACAGAACTTAATTGGATTTCTCTCTCTCTCTCTCTCTCTCTCTCTCTGTCTGTCTCTCTGTGTGTGTGTGTGTGTGTGTGTAAGTCTATGAAATTTTACCACATGTATCGACCCCTGTTACCATCATGACAATCAGCATACGGAACTGTTCCATCACTCCAAAGAAACCCCTGGTTTCTTTGAAACTAATCCTTCATGGTGCTCTAATTCCTGATTCCACTGATCTAGTATCCATCATTTTATCACTTCAAGAATATTATATGAATGGGATCATGCAGAAAATGTTTGAGACTGGCTTTTTTCCCCCCTCCCTCAGCATAATTTCCTTGAGATTCATTTCAAGTTGTTGCTCATATCAGCAGTTCTTTCCTTTTTATTTCTGAGTAGTTTTATTTACTCATTTACCTGTTACGGACATTTAGTTGTTTCTAGTTTTTGGTTATTGTGAATAAAGTTGCTATGAGCATTTGTGGACAGGTTTTTGTGAGCACGTAAGTTTCATTTTTTGGTATAAATTTCCAAGTGTGTGATTTGTAGGTTATATGGTAATGGCTTGGTTAGGTTTTTTTTGGGGGGTGGAGTCTTGGTCTGTCACCCAGGCTAGAGTGCAGTGGTGTGATCTCTCAGCTCACTGCAACCTCTGCCTCTCGGGTTCAAGATTCTCCTGCTTCAGCCTCCTGAGTATCTGGGATTATAGGCATCTGCCACCGTGTCTGGCTAATTTTTGTATTTTTAGTAGAGATGGGGTTTCACCATGTTGGCCAGGCTGGTCTCAAACTCTGGACCTTGTGATCCACACGCCTTAGCCTCCCAAAGTGCTGGGATTACAGGCGTGAGCCACCATGCCCGGGCAGTTAGTTTTCTGGAGTGTCTATACCATTTTATGCTCCTCTCAAGATCACTGATAAAGTTTCTTTGCATCATCACCAACATTTGATGTATTCTCTATTTTTTATTTTAAGCCATTCTGATAGGTGTGTAGTGATACTTTGTGAATATCTTTTAAAAATTTGGATTTTCGTAATGGCTGATGATGGTGCACATATTTTCATCTGTTTGCCATCTGCATATCTTCTTTTTTTTTTCTTTTTTGAAACAGAGTCTTGCGCTGTCACCCAGGCTGGAGTGCAGTGGCTCGATTTCAGCTCACTGTAGTCTCCATCTCCCGGGTTCAAGCGATTCTCCTGCCTCAGCGTCTTGAGTAGCTTGGGTTTTAAGTGCACACCACCATGCCTGGTTTATGTTTTTTGTATGTTTTTATAGTAGAGACTGGGTTTCACCATGTTGGCCAGGCTGGTCTTGAACTCCTGACCTTAAGTGATCTGCCTGCCTTGGACTCCCAAAGTGCCTGAGCCTGGCCCTGTCTATCTTCTTTGGTGCATTTCTGTTCATGTCTTTTGCCAGTTTTCTAAATGGATTTCTTTTGCTGTTAGGTTTTCAGAGTTCTATATATAATGCTAAATTTTTTGACAGTTATGTGGTTTAGAAATATTTTCTCCTAATCTGTAGCTTGTCTCTTCATCCTCTTACTAAGCTCTATCAAAGAGAAAAAGTTTTAAATTTTGATGAGGCTCAATTTAATCAATTTTTCCTTTTATGGATCGTCTCATATCTGAGAACTCTTTACCTAACCCTAGATCCTGAAGTCTTTCTCCTATTTTTTTCCAATAAGTTTTATACTTTTATATTATAAATTTAAGTCTGTGATCCACTTTGAGTTAATTTCTGTATAAGGTGTGAGGTCTAAGGCAAGGTTCATTTTTGCCATTTTATCCAGCTGCTTCAGTACCATTTGAATTATTTTGTCTTTGTCAAAAATCAGTTGTACATATTTGTGTGGATCTGTTTCTGGGTTCTTTATTCTGTTCCTCTTATCTGTCTGTCTGTCCTTCCACTAATACCACACAGTCTTGATTACGATTGTTCTCTAATGTCTTGAAATGATTCCTCCCACTTTTTTTCTTCTTTTGCAAATAGTGAAATTGTTTTCACTATTCTAATTCGTTTTCCTTTCCATATAAATTTTAGAACAATCTTGTCTTAATTCATAAAATGTCTTGTGGGGATTTTGATAGGAATAGCATTAAACCCTGATATCAATTTGGTGAGAATTAACATCTAACTCTGCTAAATCTTCTAATCCATGAACAAGGTATGTCTCTCATTGGAGGGTTTAAAGAAGGATAGTAACATGATCTGATCTGTGTTTTCTGAAAATCATGCTGACCAACGTATGGAGAAATAATTATTTATTTTTTTTTTCTGAGGCAGAGTCTCACTCTGTCACCCAGGCTGGAGTGCAGTTATGTCATCACAGCTCACTGCAGCTTCAACCTCTTGGGCCCAGTGATCCTCCCACCTCAGGCTCCAGAATAGCTGGGTCTACAGGTGTGTGCCACCACAGCTGACAAATTTTTAATTTATTTTGTAGGGTTGGGGTTCTCGCTATGTTGCCTAGGCTGGTGTTGAACTCCTGGGCTCCTCCTGCCTCAGCCGTGTGAAGTTCTGGGATTAGAGGCATGAGCCACTATACCTGGCCTGAGAAAGAATTCTCGAAGGAGACTGTAGGGGCAAGGAGGTGAATTAGGAGCCTGTTGCAGTCAGCTAGGTGAAAGGTGATGATGGCTTGGACGAGATGGCAGAGGTGGAGAGAAGAAACGGGCCTTGAGGTTTATTTTTTGGTGTTTATTTTTGAGATGGAAATAATAGGGCTTTCTGATGGACTGAATGTGAGAATTCAGGAAGAAAAAGTGTCACAGATGATTCCTGAGTATTTGGCTTGAGCCATAAGATGACACTATTTACTAAGAGGAATATGGGAAGGACCCAGTTTTAGGGAAAGAGGGTGAATTCAGTTGTGGATGTTTTGAGTTTGGTGGGCCTTCCAGATGTCTATTATATCTAACAGACAGTTGGAGATACAGTCAGAAGCAAAGATAAAAATTAGTGTTCTACATATTATTATCTATACTCACACACCTGTGCCCTTTGTATCCTTTCAATGAAAACTGGATTACTTTGGCACTCAAAGGTAGAAACTAGGCCAGTTATGGTGGCTCATGCCTGTAAATCCCAGCACTTTGGAGGGCTGAGGCTGGAGAACTGCTTGAGACCAGGAGTTCAAGCCCAGCCAGGGCAACATGGCAAAACCCCATCTCTACCAAACCAAACCAAACAAAACAAAAATTAGCCAGTTGTAGGGGCATGTGCCTGTGGCCCTAGATACTGGGGAGGATGGGGTGGGAGGATTCCTTGAGTTTATGAGGTTGAGGCTACAGTGAGCTGTGATTGTGCCACTGCACTCCAGCCTGGGCAACAGAGGAGATCCTGCCTTAAAAAAAAAAAAAAAAAAAAAAAAAAAAGGGTGGAAACGACTTCCAGGGCCTCAGTAATTTGTAAAGGATTATTGTTCCCATCACTTAGCTCATAGGTGGAGGTGTGAGTAGAAGGGGATTTGTAACCTGGTTTCTTGAGGCATGGGTAGCAATTATATGATTGCTGATACAAATGAGCATGAAGAAGTCATACCGACAATGAACTCAATATCTCTATGTGCTCCTTTTAAAATCTACTGCCGAGGTAGTTACCTTGCATATGCTACATGGACAGATAGAGCTAATTTTTCGTTTCTGGCAAGAAGAACAGGAAATGCCTGAGCCACAGTTCTATTTGTACTTTTGAGGCTGGTGGTGGTTTGAGGGGAGGCAGAGTGGAAATAAGAACTGTAAATCATTTTGGCTATGTTCCTATTTATTCAAAGAAGCAAGATCTGGGAACGAATATGCTATTCCAATGGGAGGGGTACAAGGTCCTGCTTAGGAGGAGCCAGGGCCGTGAGCTGAGGCCTATGGATTGTTTGTCATAAGGAGGGTGAATTACAGACTTGAGGCTGGAGTGCAGTTGTATCAATACCCTCACTGCAGCCTTAGCTTTCTGGCCTCAAGCGATCCTCCTGCTTCAGCCTCCTAAGTAGCTAGGACTACAGGTGTGCACTACAACATCTGCCTAATTTCTAAATTACTTTTTGTAGAGATGGGATCTCACTAAGTTGTTCAGGCTGGTCTGAAACTCTTGGCCTCAAATGACCAGGCTCAGCTTCCTTAAGTGCTAGAATTATAGGCATGAGCCACCACATCTGGCCCTTGGAAGTTTTAAAACCTGTCCTCTGGGTGGCCAGGTGAGGCGGCTCATGCCTGTAATCCCAGCACTTTGGAAGGATGAGGCAATTGGATCACCTGAGGTCAGGATTTCAAGACCAGCCTGGCCAACATGGTGAAACCCCATCTCTACTAAAAATATAAAAATTAGCTAAGGTATAATGTGTACAATATGGAAAATTTTAGTGCAGAAGCAGCTACAATCCCAATGGGTGACTTGAGCAATGTTTTAGCTATTTGTCTTCCTCTATTTTAAGAAAAGTGATTTTAACTAAGAGTTAAATAATCATGTACTCATTCAAAATACATGCTACCAGAAATGTGCAAAGTGCAAGAAATCTAATGACAACAAGGTACAGGCTTCTTAATGAAAGAGGCACACTTCCTGTCCTCCAAGTGTTTGTAGTCTAGGACATTTCACCAGACAGCCTAACTATTGTGCATGAATAAAGACATTGGTTTGCCTCACTGGAGGGCGATCTCAGCAGATCCAGTCTGAGTGGCAACTCAGTTTGGGTTGGATGGTGGGAGCTGGAGGAAAGGTAAAACCAGCCTGGGGCTCAGAATTTAATGGATAATTCCCAAAGTTCATTCACAGAGGCAATTGGGGTAAAACAAATTGACCTAACTTGAACTAACTTGACCTAACTTGAACTGCTTAAAAGGTGTCTAGACCACGCATGGTGGCTCATGCCTGTAATCCTAACACTTTGGGAAACCTAAGTGGGTGGATCACCTGTGGTCTGGAGTTCAAGACCAGCCAGGCCAACATAGCAAAGCCTCGTCTCTACTAAAAATACAAAAATTAGCCAGGTGTTGCAGTGCATGCCTGTAGTCCCAGCCACTCGGGAGGCTGAGGCAGGAGAATCGCTTGAACCCAGGAGGCGGAGGTTGCAGTGAGCCTAGATCGTGCCACTGCACTCCAGCCTGGGTGACAGAGCGAGACTCCATCTCAGAACAAAACAAAAACAAAAAACGTGTCTAAAATCCAGGTCTATACTTAGTGTATGAATAAATAGTTTACGTCTAAAAATTTTTAAATTGTTGATTTTGGGTCTGTGTCAATACTTCATTTCTCTTAAAACACATGGTGGACACCAGATGCTTTAAAAGAATATTATTTTAGGAGACAAATATTCCCTTTGATAAACTTTAATCTCATGACATCCCCATTTTTCCAGGAGTCATAACCGCAAAGATTGCTCTACCAAGGAAGCTTTCTGCTTTATAATACAGGAGATTCCTACAGAGAATGGCGGTCACCAGAGACTGGGCAGGGAAGAGGGGGTTAGATAGATTGAATAAGTTCTAGTATTTGATAGTCCACTAGGAAAATTATAGTTGACAAAATATATTGTATATTTCAAAACAGCTGGAAGAGAAGAATTGTAATGCTCCCAGCACAAAGAAAAGATAAATGTTTGAGGCGATGGATATCCCAATTACCCTGATTTAATCATTACATATTGTAGGCAAGTATCATAATATCATATGCACCCCCCCAAATATATACAACTGATATATATCAATACAAATAAAATAAAGGATGTTCTGCTTTTAGGAGGTGGAAATGGTGACTAAAACAGGGTAAGCAATCTATGCTTTCTAGTTGCGCTACTCCATTTTTTCTTAGGTCGTGATAACCCTGGGGACTTGCCAAATCCCGTGGTGACCGTTCTTCACTCCATCTGCCTTTCTATCACTCAGCCAGCGCCCTTCTAGAGCTCAGTTTTCAGCCTTGAAACTCAAAGCCCCCGCTCCTGCTTCCCCGGCCCAATCACCGCCCCCCCTCTCCGCCCCCCCCCCCCCGCCGCCTGCCTCCACCAATCCCGGGCGCCCTCTTTCGTTGGCCACCTCAGTGGTAACCAGACTCGAGTTAGGCACTCAAGGTGCGATTTCAGGAGAGTAATAAAGGCTGCCTCCTCTCCTCCAGTCTCCATCAGCTTTGAGACTTTAAGGCATGGAGTCTTTTAACATTCAATTCTTCCTTGAGAGGAGCACATTCTGCCATCACGCTTATCATCATTATCAATTTCTTATACTCCCACATCTGCTGTGGTGATTATCGTCATTATCAGCCTTACACATGAGTGGGAAAGAGTGCTTTGAGCAAAAGTGTTGTAGGATGGGGGAAAGAGGCCAAGAAGAAAAAGGGGCGTATGGGGAATCGAAGGCACTCCAGCAATAAGGCAAAAGGGGGCTGGCAATGCAGGCAGACACTGAAGCTGAACTTTGAAGACATCACAGTTTTGCTAAGGTTCAAACTATCACTGCGTCTCTTTTCTAGCCCATCAGGAGGAATCTGCAAAGGGACCGAAGATCCTCAGGACTCAGCGCTCAGGTATCTCCTTCCTCAGTTGCTGGAAATTCCTGAGTTACAAAAAGTAATTTTAGCACGCCCTCAGGTGGCCAAATGGAATACTGCGGCAATGGCTTTTGACGGAAGTTGGCACTCGGGAGGAACATCTCAGAAGAGATGCTGGTGCTTGGCAAGTTGCTAGGCACCCGGCAGGGCAACTTGTGTGTAGATGGCACTCTTCCCTTTAGGGCACCGATTCTCAAGCTGATTTGTATAGCAGCCCTGGAATAATTTTATCAGGTTTATTTTGAACTCCGCATCTCCTCCTCCACCTTCTCCTCACAATACGGTGTAGGTCTGTTTTTGAAATTAAAGTGAACTTATTTTTTATATTCAAATATTATTATATGTTTTTAATCTAACTGCAGCTACCTCTAGTAACACAGAGGATAATGTGTGTATGAATTTCCCATCTAAAACAGACTAGAGGAACAAAGATGAATTTTAAACTTTCGAATTTTTGGTATTTCAGATTTACAGAAAAGTTGCAAAGATAGTACAAAGAATTGTCATTATACTCGTCACCGAGATTCCCTCAAGTTAACATTTTATGACATTTGCTTTATGATTCTCTCTCTAATTATAAATATGTATATATTTTTTCTAATTTGAGTATAAATTATATTCATGTTGCTTTTGTATCCTTAAATATTTGTGTGTATTTTCTGGAAACAAGGACATATGCTTATAGAACCACAATGCAACTACTAAAACCAGGATATTGACATTGATACACTACTATTTTCTAATCTGCAGATTTTATTCAAGTTGGCAAATTGTCCCACCAAGGTCCTTTATAGAAAATATAAATACAGGATCCCATCCAGTATCACTCATTGCATTGCATTTAGTTGTTGTGTTTCTTTAGATCTCCTTTCATCTGAAATATTTCCTCAGTCTTTCTTTGTCTTTCATGAGCTTGATGTAGAGTACATGCCAATTATCTTGCAGAATATCCCTGAATTAGAATTTGTCTGATGTTTCCTTATGATTAGCTCTAGGTTATGCATTTTAGGTGGGAATATCACAAAAATGTTATGTGCTTCTCAATGTATATGATGTCTCTTTGTTTTGATCACAGGTTTTGACATGCGGGTGTCAGAATAGTTAATCTTGAAAACTGATCATTCGAATAAGGTAAGGTTTCCTATAGACTCATGGGAATTTTAGTTACAGGATGGGACAAAAGCAAGGAACCTGGAGAAACCATACACTCTTTTTTGATCAATCTAGGAATGCTTTATGGAGGAGGTGGGATTTCAGGACTTTTGGGCTGAGACAAGTGGGAATTTTTTAGTGGAATTTTTTAATATGTGAAGATCTTAATTCTTGAGTTTTCAGGTTTTTTTTTTTTTTTTTTTTTTTTTTCTAATCCTCCCTTGAGAATCAGAAGCCAGGGTTCCTGGGTTTTAGTTTAATTGCTGTGTAACACTGGGAAACAACCAAGTGGTTCTTTTCCTGGTTCCCTAACCTGGAAAATGGCAGTCACTCACATAGGTGGGGAGGCCTTTGAAAGCTTTGGCTGGAGAAAGGGGTTGAGGACATGAGTGTTCATAAGCCAGATTCGCCGTGGTGCCTAACTGAACTTGCTCCTCTGGGCTCTTCTTCTCTACTACAATCAGATTTAATGTGTTTCCCTATAGTTAATTTTATTTTATTTTGAGACCAGGTCACACTCTATTGCCCAGGCTGGAGTGCAGTGGTGCCATCATAGCTCATTGTGACTTTTAACTGTTGTGCTCAAGCCATCCTCCTGCCTCAGCTTCCCAAGTAGCTGGGACTACAGATGCATGCATGCCACAACGCCTGGCTAATTTTTTAATTTTTTTTTTTTTTTTTTTTTTTTTTTGAGACAGAGTCTCCCTCTGTCACTCAGGCTGGAGTGCAATGGTGTGATTTCAGCTCACTGCAACTTCCGCTTCCCGAGTTCAAACGATTCTCCTGCCTCAGCCTTCCGAGTAGCTGGGATTACAGGCACGTGCCACTGCGCCCAACTAATTTTTGTATTTTAAGTAGAAATGGAATTTTATCATGTTGGCCAGGCTGGTCTTGAACTCCGATCTCAGGTGATCTGCCCACCTCAGTCTTCCAAAGTGCGCCTGGTCTCAAACTCCTGGCCTTAAGCAGTTCTTCCTCCTTGGCCTCCCAAAGTGCTGGGATTACATGCATGAGCCACTGCACCTGGTCATGATATACTTCTGAACTTTAGAGCGGGAACTAGAAATTTGGATAGATTTTAAAAATTAGTTATTATTTTTTAGGATGGAAATATGTATTATTCATCACAAGGAATTGGCTTACATGATACGGACATTGGCTAAACAAGTCCAAAACCATAGGGCAAGCAGTCAGGAAGGGGAAATAATGAGCCCTAAAGACTCCTATAAGATAGGCGAATTATTTTCCCTCTTCCAGGGTAACTTCAAACCTGCTTTTAAGGCCTTCCAACAAATTCAGCTAGGTTTGCCCCGATTACCCAAGGGGGATTTTCCTAACTTAAAGTCAACTGATTATGGGTTTTAAATACATCTGTGAAATGCCTCCCCAGCAACACCTAGCTTAGTTTGATTGAATAACTGGGAACTATAGCGTAGCAGAGTTGCCACGTCAATAAAGCCATCACATCTATGAATTTCCCAGCCTCCTGAAGAACTGACACATTGTCATATTTCAAGCTTTCTCTGAGCTCCTGCCTGCTCATATCCTCTGCTTCTCTTAAAGAATCACAATATTGAACCACCACATTGAATTAAAATATATATCCTTGGCTGGGCACAGTGGCTCACTCCTGTAATGCTACCACTTTTAGGGCTTAGACAGGCAGATGGCTTGAGCCCAGGACTTCAAGACCAGACTGGGCAACATAATGAAATCCCATATTTAGGAAAACAAAACAAAACAAAACAAAAAACAGTTGGACATGGTGGCAAAAACCTGTAGTCCCAGCTACTTGGGAGGCTGAAGCAGAAGGATTGCTTGAGCCCAGAAGGTCAAAGCTGTAGTGAGCCGTGATTGCGCCACGGCACTCCAGCTTGAATCACAGAGTGAGACCTTGTCTCAAAATATATAAAAAAAAACTCCACCAACCAAGCAAACAACAACAACAAATCTTCTTGCTTTTTTATTTTATCTTGCTTTTGAAATTTATTGAAAAGGCTGGGCATGATGGCTCACGTGTGTAATCCCAGCACTTTGGGAGGCTGAAGCAGGCAGTTCACCTGAGGTCAGGACTTCAAGACCAGCCTGGCCAACATGGTGTAACCCCCGTTTCTAATAAAACTACAAAAATTAGTCGGGTGTGGTAGCAGGCACCTGTAATCCCAGCTACTTGGGAGGCTGAGGCAGGAGTATCGCTTGAACCCAGGAGGAGGAGGAGGTTGCAGTGACCCAAGGTTGTGCCATTGCACTCCAGCCTGGTGACAGAGCCAAACTCCGCTTCAAAAAAAAAAAAAAAAAAGAAAGAAATGGTGACGCTGTATTTCTCTGAGGTATGCTGTTTTCACCTAACAGATTTCTAACATGTATACATTTTGGTGTGAGTAGCAGATGTTACTCATTTTTACTTCTATGTATTATTGGATTATTTTAATGCACCACCATTCATTTATCTATTCTTCTATTTATGGTTATTTTGTATAGATTTATTTGCTATTCAATCAATAACTCTTTGACACTTTTCATACATGTCTACTGGGTCATATACTTAAGATTTTTTTTTTTTTCTGGGTCGATACTTAAGGTTAGAATCCCTGGGGATTATGTTGTAAATCTGGGTTGAATTTACAAGATAGTTATACAGTAGTAATATCAATCTACTTTGCCTTCCTTAATATAAATATCTATATCTTTGCCAGCAACATGATATTATCAGGCTGTATTAGTTTCCCGTTGTTGTCATAACAGATTACCACAATTTAGTGGCTTAAAACAACACAAATATATTCTCTTAGAATTCCGGAGGCTATAATTCCAAACTCAGTTTCACTGGGCTAAAGTCAAGGTTTGAGTAGGGCTGATTTCTTCTGGAAGCTCTGGGGTAAATATCTATTTCCTTGTCTTTTTCAGCTTCTAGTGACTGTGTGTATTGTATTGCCTGGCCTGTGGCTCCTTACTCCACCTTCAAAGTACATTGCTCCAATCTCTGCTTCTGTCATTGCATCAGAAAGATATGGGTTTTTATTTTTGTTTTTAAATAACAGCAACAGTCATGACTTTTTAGGCTCTGGTGTTTAGCTGCATGTGCCATTTTATTTTCTTCCTTTGTTGTTGAATTTTATTGGCTGTTTTGGCATCCCATAAGTTTTGATCCGCCTAAAATTTATTTCTAAAGTATTTCCTGAGCTGTGACTGGTGCTATAGAACTGCACTGACCATTACTTAAAGATGTGGAGTGCTTCTGGCCATTGACCTTTTAAATGTAATATCAGCCTGATCGAATATTTGATTACTCATAAACATATCTCTGGCACTACATTTATAATCTTGAACTTTTAATATTCTGACTCTGTGCAATCTTTAATCAGGTGTGACTGTCATAACGAGGCGATGTAATTTTCCAGTCTTTGCACAAATGTTTTCATAGTTTAAATAGAGGCGCTTTAATATTAATCTAGAAAGGAAATTTTTGCATCAACCAAAGACCGGAATAAAACCACAGCAGATTAAAAGAAAGAGATTTTCACTGGATAGGTGATGAATACTACTCTGATAAGGGACCTGGTTTATATAGTTAGTACATTTATTTTAGCAATTAATATTATGAATATTAAACAAATTTATTTACTTAGTAAAGGTATTGAGTCCCTATTCTGTGCCAAGCGTTGTACCATGGGTTTTGATATGGTGTTATACACATACAGGTAAGACACAAATGAATGAATGTTTAAAAAATGGGGTATGTAGCAATGAGTGTAAATATGAGATGCTCTGATACCTAATCTAATACTGGGGAGAGCCAGAGAGAATGTTGCAGATGAAATGATGTCTAATCCATCCTATCCATCACCAAGTTCTATCTATTCACCTTCCCAAAAAACACATCCTAAATCCAACCAGTTCTCTCCAGTTTCACTGCCTTAGCCCAAACAAAAGCCTACATCATCTTTCATAATAGCTACATAATTGGTCCCCACTAGACTGCAAGCTCCAAAGTACAAACATTTTTGTCTGTTTTGTTTGCTGAGAGATCCCAAAGACTGCCTGACATGTAATAGGTGGTCAATACATAATATTAATATTATTATTTTTTGAGAGAGAGTCTTGCTCAGTTACCCAGTCTGGAGTACAGTGGTGTGATCACAGATCACTGCAGCCTCAACGTCTCAGGCTCAAGCCATCCTCCAGCCTCAGCTTCCTGGGTAGCTGGGACTACAGGCACACACCACCACTCCTGGCCATTTTTTTTTTTGTACTTTTTTGTGGAGATGGCATTTCACCATGTTGCCCAGGCTGGTCTTGGACTCCTGGGCTCAAGTGATCCACCCACCTTGGCCTTCCAAAGTATTGGAATTATGGGTGTGAGTCATTGTGATCAGCCACATACATCTTCTTTTGTTTTTGTTGCTGCTGTTGTTTTTTGAGACAGAGTCTCATTTTGTTACTCAGGCTGGAGTGCAGTAGCACAGTCTCGGCTCACTGCAACCTCCTCCTCCCGGGCTCAAGCGATCCTCCCACCTCCACCTCCTGAGTAGCAGAGACTACAGGTGCATGCCATTGTACTCAACTATTTTTTGTTATTATTATTATTATTTTTCAATAGATACAAGGTTCTGCCATGTTGCCCAGACTAGTCTCAAACTCCAGGGCCCAAACTGTTAGGCTGCCTCAGCCTCCCAAAGTACTGGGATTACAGGGCCTAGCCCCCATACATATTCTTGAATAAATAAATAGTCATTTATCTCATACTACTGGACCACTGCAATTCAGCAGCCAAAGAGATATTTTTAAAAATGCAATTGCATCATCTCCTACCGCCCCCATCTTCCTCACCTCATGCTCTTACTATATAGTCTAGCAGTTCTGAAGTAGCTTTTCAGTTCTTGGAACATTCTCATTTGTCATGAATTCCTTAGGCAAACTCCTCTTAATCCTAACAGTTCAATTCAAATACTCTTGCCCTCATGGAGCTTACAATCATGTGAGGATGATAAACTTCAAACGAGTAAGTAGATTAACAAAACAATTTCAAAAGTGATGAGTGACATACAAAAAATAAAACAAGGTTAAGTGAAAGAAGAATTGGCTCTACAGTAGCTAGAGCAGGCCTCTCTGAAGAGGGGACATGTGAGCTGACGCCTAAATGGTTTGAAGGAGTCAGGTGAGCAAACTGGAAGAACTTTCAGAACTTTTCAGGAGGGAAGAAACAAAATGCAAAGACTGCAGGAGGAGCAGCTTTGCTTATTGAAAGTAGCACATGAGGATGGAACAAAGTAAGCGAGAAGGATAGTGTGAGGGTCTTTTAATTCACAGCAAAAAGTTTGGATTTTATTCTAAATGTGATGGAAAGCCTGAAACCACCCCATCAACTGCAGAACAAATCTCAAATTCTTCACTGTGGTTCACCAACACTGAGTGATCTTCCTCCTTATCAACTTTTCTTCTCCTGCTCCTTCTTGACCAGCCATACTGGTCTTATTTCTTCGAACACCTCAAACTTGTCCCTGCCTCAGGACCTTTGCACTTGCTGTTCCTAATCTGGAGTGCATTTTCCCCAGATCTTCCCATCCTGACTATTTCTTGTCATTCCAGGCTCAGCTTTAAAATTATCTCCCTGGAGCTGGGCGTGGTGGCTCATGCGTGTAATCCCAGCCCTTTGAGAGGCCGAAACGGGTGGCTTGCTTGAGCTCAGGAATTGGAGACCATCCTGGGCAGCATGGCAAGACTCTGTGTCTATTAAAAAAATCTAAAAGTTAGCTGGGCATGGTGGCATGCCTGTAGTCCCAGCTACTCAGGAGACTGAGGTAGAAGGATTGTTTGAGTCGAGGAGGTTGAGGCTATAGTGACCTATGATCACACCATTGCACTGCAGCTTGGGCAACAGAGTGAGACTCTGTCTGAAAAGACAATTATCTCCCTGTATATATTCGTTTCCCAAGGCTGCCATACAAATGATCACAACTGAGTGACTTGAAACAACAAAAAATTACTCTTACAGTTCTAGAGGTCTGAAGTCCAAAGTCTAGGTGTCAGCAGATCCATCTGAAAAACTCTAGGGAAGAATCCTTCCTTGCCTCTCCCAGTTTTTGGTGGCTCCGGGTGTTCCTTGGTTTGTGGTAGCACAGCTCCAATGTCTTGCCTCCATCTTCACAAAGCCTTCCTCTCTGTCTGCGTGTCTCTATGTCTTCTCCCTTTCTGACTTGTAAGGAAACCTGTCAACGGATTTAGAGCCCACTTTATCCAGGATAATTTAATCTTGAGGCCTTTCTTAAATTACATCTGCAAAGTCTCTTATTCTAAAGAAGGTCACATTCTGAGGTTCCCGGTGGACATATCTTTTTGGAGACCACCACTTAATTGACCACATTCACCTTTCAATCTAAGTCAACCATTCAGCCACTTTCTAGCACATCACTGTGCTTGATTTATTATCTGAAAGTACCTTGTCTATCTATTTTTCTTACTTACTGTCTTTCTTCCCTACACTATAAGCTCTGTCAAGCCAGAGACCTCCCGTGTCTTGTTCATTGTTATATCTCCAGTGCCCAGCACAGTGCCTGACACATAACAGACTCTCAGAAAATATTTGTGGAATGAAGAGATGAAAAATTTAGGTCTAAAGGGTGAATGGAGTTAGTCACACAAAGGAAAATGGGGAATAGGGAAGTGTCTTTCCAGGCTGAATGGGCCAAGGCTAAGGGGTGATAGAGAATATGGCTGGAACGTAAGATTTCCTGGGAAATGGAGTATGGGACAATCAGATCCTGGAGTGTTGAGGGGTCTCTGAAGTCTCCCACATTAGGTGACTTCAAGGTCTCTGCCTGTGTACATACAGGAGCGATCTTCTCTGGGCACATTTCCTTCTCACATGGATCCTCACCTTTTCTGTGGCTCCTTAGCAGACTGTTAACTAACTGTTGGAGCTGTAAGCTGAGGAAGTTATCCTTTGCAGGCCCTTTGAAGGTGCTAGTGCCACTTGGTTTCCTTGTCATTTCTCTACAGAGGCTATTTCGAAACATCAGTGATTTCCTCAATTGCCTATTGCCATGACCTCTCTCATCATTCTTAGCACTTGAGCTCATAACCAAAGAGAAAATATAGGCCAGCAAGAGAGAATTTCTTTTCCAGAGCTGTGGGGTAACTCAGCTAACTAAGGTATGTACAAAATTCTGTAACTACCAAGTTTGACAAATGTAAGGTGGCAGAGATGAGATTGGAGAGGTAGACAGGGTCCAGATCAGGTAGGCACTTGAAAAAGATGTTCGTCCTTCTCATCAAAAGTGTATGGGTCATATGCAAAGTTAGGCAGATGTGGTATCTGCCTCCTGGAAGTTTATCTGAAATTTTTCTGCTGGGAAGTTTTCAGTTGTAAAACTAAGACTTCTTTTTCATTTCTTTCTTCTTCTTCTTCTTCTTCTTCCTTTTTTTTTTTTTTTTAGACAGAGTCTCTCTCTGTCGCCCAGCCTGCAATGCAGTGATGCTATCTTGGCTCACCGCAATCTCCGCCTCCCGGGTTCAAGTGATTCTCCTGCTTCAGCCTCCCGAATAGCTGAGATTAGAGGTTCCTGCCACATGTCTGCCTAATTTTTGTATTATTAATAGAGGCGGGGTTTCACCATGTTGGCCAGCCTGGTCTTGAACTCCTGACCTCAGGTGATCCGTCCGCCTCAGCCTCCCAAAGTGCTGGGATTACAAGCATGAGCCACGGCACCCGGCCAAGACTAATCTTGATTAATACATTACTCTTTTCTGTTTTTATTTGACCAAAAGATATGTGAAAATCAATAGTGTAGTTTAGGCCAGGTGCAGTGACTCACTCCCATAATCCCAGCATTTTGGGAGGTCAAGGTGGCAGGATCACTTGAGGCCAGGAGTTTGAGATCCACCTGGGCAACATACTGAGAACTCATCTCTAAAAAATTAGAAAAGTTTGCTGGGCATGGTGGCAGACGCCTCTTGTCTCAGCTCCTCAGGATGATGAGGTGGGAGGATCCCTTGAGCCTAGGAGTTAGAGGCTGCAGTGAGCTGTGATGGTGCCACTGCATTCCAGCCTGGGAGACAGATGAGGCCCTGTCTACAAAACAAGCAAGTAAACAAAAAAGTGCAGTTTAATGAATATTTATTGTGTACCTGGTAGGAACCAGTGCTTTCCCAATATGCTACCTTAAATCAGCACACATTTGTTTCGAAGTCACATGCTCGATCTTTAAGAAATTTATGATAATTTTCCATTCTACTTTGTTATATTTCTGGATTTATTTTGATACACAAATATTTTTGTTCCCTCTCTTTTCCCTCCTGGAGTCAAGTGGATGGTCCAGGAAGAACCATATGTATCTTGTGGTTTTTTGCATCCCAAGTTCAATTCCTCCGGCCTTCCTAAGAGCATCTCTCTTATACAAGTGAGCCACCTGGAGTTCAGGGATGTTCCAAAATGGAGTCAGTGTCATAAACTTACTACATGCTGAGGCAGGATTTGAGCTCAACTCTCCCAAGGATTGTTTCTAATACATCACAGTCATGCAGATTCTGAGGGCTTCTATTGAAAACACAAGATACTACCTCAGACTTCCATGGGCTTTTGGCATAATTGAAGAAGTGAGATATGGTACACGAAAAGGTAACTACTGTATGGGATCGTTTATAATTCAGTGCATAAGAGTAGTCCAACTGATTTTTAATACTGGTCTGAGAAAAATTGTTTTGTTTTTGGAGACAGGGTCTCGCTCTGTCACCCAGGCTGGAGTGTAGTGGCAATCATAACTCACTGTTTAATCTCGAACTCCTGGGCTCAAGCAGTTCTCCCATCTCAGCCTCCCAAGCAGCTGGGACTACAGGCACATGCCACCACACCTGGCTAATGTTTTACTTTTTTATTTTGTAGAGTCGATGTCTTGCTGTTTTCCAGGCTGGTCTCAAACTCCTGGACTCAAACAATCCTCTCTCCTTGGCTTCCCAAAGCACTGGTATTACAGGTGTGAGCCACCATGCCCAGCCGAGAAAATTGTTTTTTTTTTTTTCACTTTTATTTTACTTTTTTTTTTGAGACAGAATCTCACTTTAGCACCCAGGAATGCAATGGTGATCATAGTTCACTGCCGCTTCCCCTCAACAATCCCCCTGCTGGGGTTCAAATGATTCTCCCACCTCAGTCTCCCTAGTAGCTGGAACCACAGGCGTGTGCCACCACCCCCTGCTAATTTTTGTATTTTTTGTAGAGACAGGGTTTCCCTATGTTGCTCAGGCCGGTGTTGAACTTCTGGGCTCAAGCAATCCACCCGCTTTGGCCTCCCAAAGTGCTGACATTGTAGGCGTGAGCCACTGTGCCCAGCTGAAAATTTTTTTGTCATTATAAACTGTTTGGGGGAGACAGCCATCAATTTTCAGAAATCACTGTGAGACAATGGAAAAACATGGCCAGTATCTTGTTGGGTGGACTATTTTATGAGTGGACAAAGCAGTCCTTCGCTTCAGGCAGTGGGTTTTAAATTACCCATATGCTTGAACCTTCCCCAAGCCCAAGGTAGTATTGAGTCACTGCTATTTCCGATAGCGTTTTCGCATCCTTTTCTCTCCTCTCTGTGCCAGGACATGCCTCAGCATTTTACGGTTTCTTGATAGTTTCTTTGTGACCCAGGAAGATACCAGTTGAAGCAAAAAAGTGCTCAATAACTCCATCTTGGCAGCTGCCAAGACTTGCCACCGTGCTAGGAGGAAGATGCCTTTACCTTGCAGCCTTTCTTTGTGTGCCAAGTCCAGCTGCCACCCCAGTGGTCTAGTTGAGGGGCTCTTCTGAGCACTACAGAAAGGTGGTAGTAAGTAGCCCAGGGTTTGGAGGAGAAAAGCAAGCATTTCTGGCCGTTCACAGCTTTAGTCTTGCTTTTGCCAAGCCTGTGTGCCTCCTTTCGGCATGGCTGGGTTGCTTGAGAAGTCATTTAGCTTTGACTGGCAAGGGCTTGCCATTTCTGGGTTTAAATAGATTTAAATAGAGTCTAACAGGGGCAGTTGCATTTCTTCACTTTCTAGAGCTATATTTTTCTCTCTTGGGTTAAAAAAAATGCACACAAAAAAGCCCCAACTTCATTATGCTTCGGTCACAGCAGGGAATTTATAGCAAGAGCCCAGCTGTTTGCAACTCATGCCAGCGTTTTTTGATCCTAATGTAATTGAGCTTACATTTTTGAATCAGAAAATAATATTCAGAGGAGCCGACTCCTAAGTTTTCAGGTTTCCAGGCCAAGCAACAGATTCCTGAATCTATTTTGGGCTGTTCTTTCCTCATACCTTTTCCTCTTCACCCTCAGAGCCCTTTGCTCCTTTCCTGGAACTAGGCCTATGACTGTGCAAGTATCTTTCTGTGCACACGGTTTCTAAGTATGCTTTTGAAGGAAAAGAAGCCCCACTATTTTACTCCTTAACTCTTGCTTTCACAACTTAAAACTCCTTGCTTCATACATTCAACAATTCAACAATTGTGCTTCATACATTAAACAATAATACATCCAAATAAAAATACTAAATGTAACTCATTTCTTGGGCATGAAGCCAGACACCATGCTAAAGGCTTTATGTACATTTCCTCTTTTGATCCTTCCAACAACTTTCCGAGGAAAGTCCTGTTATTATTTCCATTTTACAGATGATGTATTTGAGGCTTAGGGAGGTGAACTGACTTCTCAAGGTCACGCAGTGGTGGAGGGTGGCTTCAATCTCACTTGAACAAGGTCCAAAGTTTTAATCCTGCTGCTGTACTGGATTCACTGCCTGAAACTGCTGAGTGCTAGGTTCTGTGGGAGATGCTAAGGGCAAAAAAGACACAGTTCTTGCCTCCACAGAGCTTGAGCAGGAGTTGGAGAAAACACTAAGCATAGTGACATGAAGAGTCGGCACCTCCCTTCTGCCACCCTCAAGTGGTCCTCGAGAGGGCCCAATGAAACGGCATTTAAAAGCATTTAGTTCAGACAGGGCATTGGTTCAGACACCTCATGCCTGTAATCACAGCATTTTGGGAAATTTGGGAGACTGAGGCAGGTGGATTACTTGAGACCAGGTGTTTGAGACCAGCCTGGGCAACATGGTGAAACCCCATCTCTACCAGAAATACAAAAATTAACTGGGCGTGTAGCATATGCCTGTAATCCCAGCTACTCAGGAGACTGAGGTAGGAAAATCACTTGAACCTGGAAGGTGGAGGTTGCAGTGAGCCGAGATCGTGCCACTGCACTCCAGCCTTGGTGACAGAGCAAGACTCTGTCACAAAAACAAACAAACAAACAAACAAACAAACAAAACCCAGCACTTGATCCAAAGTGCAGTGCTAGATGGGGGCTTGCTATTGCTATTGGTGTTATACCAGCAACAATCCAATCCTGAGCCAGTGATCTGCATGGCTGGAAGGGCACAGGGGGGTGGCATGGTGAAAACTGTTAAAATCACACTTATAGAATCTCATGCAGAATGTGGAATTTTGTCTGTCACACTCTGGCTAACGTAGCATTGCACATTTCCAGTTTGGCTGGGAAGGCAATAATGATCATACCAAGCACATACGTAGTTCTGATTATATATAGCAGGCACGGTTCTAAGTGCTTTACAAATATTAACTCATTTAATTTTATTATTTATTTTTTATATTTTAATTTTTTAGAGATGATGTCTCACTCTGTTGACCATGCTGGAGTGCAGTGGTGCTGTAAGTGTTCACTGCAGTCTCAAACTCCGAGGCTTAAGCAGTCCTTTCGCCTCTACGGACGCTGCTGGATTGTGTGTCAGCATTGCACTCCTAGATTCCTCACCTCAGTGCCCCCCTTCCCATCAGTAACTAAGTCCTGTTGATTCTACTTTCTACTTCCTGAATGTCTTTTCTTTTTCTTTCTTTTCTTTTTTTTTTTTTTTAGATGGAATCTCACTCTGTTGCCTAGGCTGGAGTGCAATGGTGCAATCTAGGCTCACTGCAACCTCTGCCTCCTGGGTTCAAGCGATTCTCCTGCCTCAGCCTCCTGAATAGCTGGGGTTACAGGCACCCACTACCATGCCCAGCTAATTTTTGTATTTTTAGTAGAGATGGGGTTTCATCATGTTGGCCAGGATGGTCTCGAACTCCTCACCTCAGGTAATCTGCTCGCCTCAGCCTCCCAAAGTACTGGAATTACAGGCATGAGCCACTGCGCCTGACCCCTAGATGTCTTTTCTATTTATTCCCTCCTCTCTCTCTTCCCTGCCTTCACTACTGCTTTTGTTCATATTCACACCATCTCCCACCTGGAGGGTTGTAGCATCATCCATCCTAGGCTTTGCTGGTGCTGTTCTTACCCCTTCACATCCCTGAGGCAATAAACAGCTTCTTTTTTTTTTGTTATTCTTGCTGTTTTGGTTCTTAGTCTCTCCGTTATTCTATTGCACTTAATAGAACCATTACTCATAAAAAAAAAAACAAAACAAAACAAAAAAAAAAACAACCTTCTGGTCCAGTATAATCTTTAAGACTTGGCTCTCTGTTGTTACTGATCAGATGGAAAGGTTTATTACTACTGTCTAGGAGGTAAGAATTTAGGTTGGAACTCCCAGTATGCCATGAATTATTTTCTCTGTGGTTACTCAGCAGTGATTCCTGGACTCTCCTCCCAAATAAGGCTCAGGCCTGCATTTAAGCACCCACAGGTGGGGGCTAGGACAGTTGCACTTCCTGTCTGCATGTTAGCTGGTTCCATCTGCTCTACAAAGGGGAGATGGGGCGTGAGGAAATGATGCCCGCTTTGGATGAGGCTCAACTTTTTCTTCAGAAGAGCCCAGTGCGTAATGAATCAGGCCCTGAACATCCTGGAATGCTAAACCCAACACCACTGTCAGCTCTCTTCAAATCACAGCCATTTCCATGGAATGGCTCAGCCTAGGTAGGGTTGGTTCTCCAAATCATCCATATATAAGAGTGGGGGAAACCATCCTCAATACCCAGAGTGCAATTTTACCAAGGAGATTTATTTTCACGTTGATTTGGAACATAAATACTGTAAATATCCTCCAACCTCTTGGCTTTTTGTTTTTTTTTTTCAGAGCTCTAGTTAATGGGGTAACTTTCTGGCTTGCCACTTTATCAAGTTGATAGAACTGTTTAATGAAACCCATGGAGATTGGACAATTTAGTCTAACGGTCAGTTGCAACCCTTGATGTAAGTAATTTCCAGCAAGACTATATGCATCAAACGTCCAACCTGCCAGTGGTTATCAATATCCATTATGCTTTTGGTTGGCTTGAACCATTAATAATCTGTCAGATTAAGCAATTAAGCTGTCTCTACTTGCCAGGGGAAATTGTTTTCTCCTAACTGATGATATTGGTTTTGTGGTTGTGCAGATAAGTACTTGGTCAAAATGCTTGGTGCATTCCTAGCTGGGGAGTGAGTCTTTTTGATAGATAAGGAGCAAAAACTAAAATTCAAGGGGATGAGAGGAACCTGCAGACAATCTCTGAGAAAAAGCACCTCAGTCATTCCAGCACACTTTATAAAAGTAGCTTAATTATCACTGGTGCTCTCTAATGAGGGACTTCATTTGATGTGTCACCCAGATGGGACCACATTTCTCCACAGAGCTCCAGCTAGGTCGGAGCATTGAAGTTTCAATTTGGAATGTGAACTACCTCAGATTCTTTAGAAAGTGTATCAAGGACACTCTTGGGGCTTTGCTGTTTTACACACTTTGAAAAGCAAGATGAAGAAGGGAAGAGAGGGGGAAAAGTTCAATGGAAATCCATTATATAATCGTTCCATATGCTGTTTGTTTCTGGTCTTACCTGAATTTTTTTGGTTTTGTGATTTTCCACTTGTGTTTTCATGTAACAGTACAAGAGTACATGTTCCTTTCTACCTTCATGTCTTTGCACATCCTAAGGTGCACCTCTCCTGCTATGCTCTTCTTTTTCCCTTTACCAGTTTATACACAACCATCAGTTTCAATACCTGGTCTGAAAACCACTTCCAAGGAGACCTTGCAGAGTAACTCCATGCATTCCAAGTTTTCTTATTCCATTGTCATCATTTTATATTTATTAATACATTGCTTTTATCCTATTTTAAAGATTTGCTGGTCTGGTATGGTGGCTTATGCCTATAATCCCAGCACTATGGGAGGCTGAGGTGGGTGGATCACTTGAGTCCAGGAGTTCAAGACCACACTGGGCAACATAGGGAGTCCCCATCCTGAAAATAATAATAATAAAAATTAGCCAGGCATGGTAGCATGAACCTGTAGTCTCACTACAGCCAAAAGGAGGCTGAGATGGGAGGATCGCTTGAGCCCTGGAGCTTGATGCCGTAGTGAGCTGTGATTTTGTCACTTCACTCTAGCCTAGGCAACAGAGCAGGACCCTGTCTCAAAAATAGGGGGAAAGAAAGGCACATTGTGCCATGAGAGTGCATGAGTGGGGGACCGATCCTGGTTTAGACCTTAAGAAGGTTTTTTTTGGAGGATGTGCAATTTGAGTTAAAATATGAAAGAGAGAAGATCCTTTCAAGCAGGGGTGATAACATGTGAGAAAGCAAAATGCCAGCAGCGACTGCAAGTAATATGAAATGTTCTAGGACACAAGTGGGCACACTACTAGCATTTCTAAAAAGGGTATTAAATAATAGCAATAATAGTAAAAACATAACCTTATAATTTGTAGCTGCTATATAATAAATTTTGCTGTGTTGTGTGCTGTTTAATATAAAATCTAACTCCCAGCTCTGCTTAAAATTAACTAACTCCTGTAAAACCTACATTATCTATTCTTCCCACATACTCAGCAAAGTTCCCAGGCATCTCAAGACTCCTGTTTTTCTTGTTTTTCCAGCTTCAAGGTCAAAGGGCAAAATAACACCCCCAAAATGTACAATGCATTTCTCAAAATGCTATTTTTCGAATGTAAGGTACATCACAAAACATGTTACAAATTAATTAACTGTTTTTTTTTTGTTCTGGTTTCTGTAAACCTGTTAACTGCTACATCGTCCTAAATGTATACACAATACCCCATTTTCTTTCTCCTTTGCTCAGCCTTGGGATGCTAATCCGCTGAGCGGGTGGCCACCTTAATAAAATCCTCCTGTTTCACCCACTGGTCTCTCTAGTCTCCTAAATATTCTGCAACATTTCCAGTTTTGTAAATTAAGTTTTATCTGAAGACAGTCATGCTCATTTATTTACCTATTTGTCTGTGGTTGGATATGTGCTACAAAGGCAGAGTTGAATAGTTTCCAGAGACCATGTGGCTCCTTTGCAATGCCTAAAGTATTTGCTATCTGTCCCTTCACAGAAGGAAAGCTGCATACAAAAATTAGCTGAGTGTGGTGGTGGGTGTCTGTAACCCCAGCTACTCAGGAGGCTGAGGCAGGAGAATCACTTGAGTTCGAGAGGCAAAGGTTGCAATGAGATGAGATCGCGCCACTGCATTCCAGCCTGTGCGACAGAGCAAGACTCTGTCTCCAAAAAAAAAAAAAAAGTAAAGAAAGAAAGAAGGAAATAAGGAAAGAAAGAAAATTTGCTAACTTCTGCTCTGGGATGTAAAAGAAAGCTAAGATGACAGGAAAAGAGGAATGTGGGGGATGATGAGGCTGAAGCTGAGACAGGGACCAGACAGATCATGCAGGTTAAGGGTTTTAAATTTCATTCTAAAAGGATGAAAAATAGCTGAATGGTTTTAAGCAGGGGCTTCAAAAGGGCTGTCCTTCTAGTATAATACATACTGGTTTTTAATCTTTTGTTTTTAATTTGGCAGTTCATCTGGTAACTAGTCTCATTCTTCAACCACATAATCTTTAATTGTGTGTCTACTCTTCCATCATAGGGTTGTATTATAATTCAGAAAGTTGCTCATCTTTTGAAATTAGGTGTACTCAGCAGTGAACATCTTTGTGCATATTGTTAATTCTATTACAGTTTCTTAGAAGTGGAATTGTTGGGCCGACAGGTATGTGCATTTTGAAGGCTTTGGTATCTCTTGCGTTTTCAGTCCTAAAGACGTGATGTTTACTACCACCATCAAGGGATGAGTGTATTTGATTCCCACCTTCTTAGGAAAAAATTTTAAATATATTTGCCAATTTTATGCAAGGAAATTATGTTTTCTTGTTGCTTTAATTTGCACTTCTGTGATTATTGAAAAGGGTAACATTACTTTCCCATATGCATTTGTTCTTTTGTGAAATTCTTGCTCATATTCTTTGCTTATTTTTGGGCTATTTATCTTACATTTTTATTTTTTTATGAGCTTATTATATATTGAGGATATTAACTCTTTGATATGTGATTTTTTTTCTGAGTTTTATTTTTAGCTTTACATTTTACTTATGGCATGTTTTATCAGAATTTATAAATACTTATTTAATAAATGGATCATTTTTTTCCTTTAGATTTTCTGCCCTTGGGGTTATGCCTGGGAAGACTTTCACCACACAGAGATTATGTAACATGCACATATATTTTCTACTAGTTTTAAACCAGTTTTTCTTTATATTTTAATCTTTAATCCATCTGGTATTTATTTTGGTAGTGGCACGAGATAGAGATCTAACAGATTTTTTTCAAAGGGGAAAACTCTTTTTAGGGGAGAGGAAGAAATATCTCTTGGAGAAAGTGGGAACTCTTTGATCAGAAGCCCCAAACACTGTGTCTGGAAGAAGAATGGCTCTTTGGGTGATGTGATACTGTGAAATATATATTTGGTCTTTGACCCAGTTTCCTGGCATACAACTCTTAAAATACTTAGAATCTCCAATGTGAAGTCTTTTTGTATGCTAATGATTGGCTTGATGGCTGGTAGCCTCTAGGCAGCCTTAGGATGGGGGATGGTCACTGGGATGACCAAGGCAGTATTAGAGGGTTGGGACTTTCAAGGGTTGAAGGTTAAATCGATCACCAGTGGCCAGTGGTTCAATCATACCTACTAATGAAGCCTCCATTAAAAACCCCAAAGGCCTGTTCAGAAGCTTGGAGGTTCATGGGGGTGGTGTGCTCCCACAGAGAACATGGAAACCCCTTACCCCTTCTTGTGTGCCCTTGCCTTACGCATCTCTTCATCTGGATCCTTTGTAGTGTTCTTTATCATAAACTGTTAAGTGTTTCCTTGACTTCTGTGAACTGCTCTAGCAAATTAATAGAACCCAAAGAAAAGGTTGTAGTAACCCCAGCTGGAAGCCAATTGGTCAGAAGTTCTGCAGGTTTGGATTTGTGACTGGTGTCTGAAGGGAGGACAGTCCTGTGGGACGAGCCCCTCAAGCTGTGGGATCTGACGCTCTCTCCAGGTAGACAGTGTCAGAATTGAATTGGAGGACACCCAACTGGCGTCCAATGCAGAATTGCCTGCTTGGTGTATGGGGAACCCCCTACCCCCACACATTTGGTCTCTTCTGTGTTGATCCTTGTTAAATGAGAGAACAGAAAAAGCACATTGAATTTGTTTTTTCCACATGGACTTCATGTCAGAGGAGTAAAATTTGCTAGACTGGCCCAGGTTCAGGGAAGCATATGGTTTGGGGAAAGAAAGAATAAAAACAGACAGGAGATGAGGAGCTTTTGATTCCTGGGTGGCCATGTGGTCACCCATGATACAGAGCTGCAGTTGTTCTGTGCTCAGTTATTTTATTTATTTATTTATTTATTTATTTATTTATTTAGAGATGAAGTCTCACTCTGTCGCCCAAGCTGGAGTGCAGTGGTGCAATCTCAGCTCACTGCAGCCTCCATCTCCCGGATTCTAGTGATTCTCCTGCCTCAGCCTCCTGAGTAGCTGGGACTACAGGCGCCTGCCACCATACCCAGCTAATTTTTGTATTTTTAGTACAGACGAGGTTTCACTATGTTGGCCAATATGGTCTTGAACTCCTGACCTCATGATCCGCCTGCCTTGGCCTCCCAAAGTGCTGGGATTACAGGCGTGAGCCACTGCGCCTGGCTGCTGTGCTTGGTTATTAAAGGTAAAAGTTACCAGTGGAATCTAGAGATGTATCTACCTCCTGGGGCATTGGTTCACTGGATGCATAAGACAATGCAAACTAAGAAAAAAGTGAAATATTAATCTTCTATTATTTGGTTATTGTTATCCATAATATGAAATTAAAAGACAGTGCTGTTTTGGACCAGGATGCTAGATCAAGATCAGATTTTAGTGAGTCTGAGCTTCCAGCACTAGTCTCAAAGGGAAAAACTGCAGGGACAACAGAAAAGTACCTCTAATACCAAGAAGGTAGCCAGTGTGGGCGAAGGGCCAAAGGAACTATTGAAACCAGGGGTCTAGTATGAAGGAATTGTTTCATTTTGTAGATCAATATCTCTGGTCTCCTGGGGAGCTTTTGTTAAAACACATTATAAGAGTAATGAGTTAATTTAGAAAATAGTTTTTTTTTTAATGTTGCAGAGGGGAAGGGCATATTCCGGTTGGTGCAGGACCCACTGCTTGTTATTGTCACAGATGAATACATAATCCTGACACACAGGAGACTATTTCTGAGAGAACAACAAGCCTGGTGGACTGGATAAAAGCTACTGTAAAATGTTGCCCTGAGAAGGGAGACTGTCCAGCTACCCCTGACTGTCTGCTGCTTCCAATCGCAGGGGAAGCAGCAGATAGGCCTCCTATGCAAGCCATGTGATTTTGTGATGACTGGGATATTCACCAGGTCATTGTAAATGCTGTGTTTAAGGAGGCCCTTTTTGCATGGTCCCCTCTTGTAACTTTATTGCTACAAAATTGGAGAAGCCTTATTGAATTTGCTCTCAGATTCCTTTCACCGGTCTTATGGATACTAAGAAAAACATTAAGTTAATTAACAAGAGAATATGGAAAGACAGAGGGGAGAATCAAAAGCCTCATCTCAGGAAGGTGGAAAATTCTTTTTCTTTTTCTTTTTCTTTTTTTTTTTTTTTGAGACAGAATCTCTCTTTGTCGCCTAGGCTGGGGTGCAACAGCGCGATCTCAGCTCACTGCAACCTCTACCTCCCCGGTTCAAGCGATTCTCCTGTCTCAGCCTCCAGAGTAGCTGGGACTACAGGTGCCCACCACCAAGCCCAGGTAATTTTTTTGTATTTTTAGTAGAGACAGGGTTTCACCATGTTGGCCAAGCTAGTCTTGAACTCCTGACCTCAAGTGATCCGCCCGCCTCGGCCTTCCAAAGTGCTGAGATTATAGGCATGAACCACCACGCCTGGTCTGGAAGGTGGAAATTTTTAAACAGTTATTAAGCAGTAAGGAGTATGAATAAAACAATGATAAAGGTGAAACTGAGGAGAAAAAGAGAAGGGAGATTCATGGGACTTGTCCCAGCCGGGTGGAAATCTTCAGATGGTTATTAAGAAATTTGGGGCTGGGTGCGGTGGCTCACGCCCGTAATCCCAGCACTTTGGGAGGCTGAGGCAGGAAGATCCCTTGAGCCCAGGAGTTTGAGACCAGCTCAGGCAATGTAGAGAAACCCCGTCTCTAAAAATAATACAGAAATTAGCCGGGCATGATGGTGCGAGCCTGTGGTCCCCGCTACTCAGGAGACTGAGGTGGGAGAGTCACCTGAGCCTGGGGAAGTTGAGGCTGCCGTGAGCTGAGACTGTGCCACTGCACTCCAGCCTGGACGACAGAATGAGACTCTGTCTCAAAAAAAGAAAAAAAAAAAGGATAGAAGTGCTCAGTGCTCATAAGAGTTCCATAATAAAGTGGAAATGGTTTATACAGGATCATGCTACCTGGGGATTGCAAGGAAGAGATGCTCATGAGCAGTAATCCTCTTTTTCCTTAGGAGTGACTCTGGAACTCTGTGTTTGAAGAGCTGCTGGATTCTACAGTACCCTATAAGCAGCACCCAACTGACTGCCAAAGAGCTGCTTGGTTTGTGGATGACAGCTCCACTGCAAATGGACAGCATCCTATTTGTAAGAATGCCACTCTGATCAAAAAAGGTAAAAGCAAATCAGCCCACTGGGCTGAATTACATGTTTTTTCCCTAGTAGTGATGAAAGAATTGAACAGTGGTGAAAGTCCTTGTGTTTAGATTTTTACTGACTTGTGGGCAGTGGCCAATGGCCTGGCCATATGGTCAGACAGAGGGCAATGGGAACCTGACCTTTTAAAGGGGTGCTTATTTGGGAACAGCCCTATGGAAATTGGTCAGGCTGGTCTTGAACTCCTGACCTCAAGTGATCCAAAGTGCTAAGATTGTAGGCTTGAGCCACCGCACGGAAATTGGGGTGCATTAAAGGGTGCATGTTGATGCCATCAGAAGAGCCCCCTTCCAGGTTTGGAAGGGGACTGGAATTGACAAACAAGTATCCCTTGTGCTCCTTTGAGGTGGTCACCTGGGTTCATGAAATGAGTGGATATGGGGAAGCTGCAGCAGTATAGACATGGGTTGAGTCTAGACATGTTCCTTTTGCACCCTCTCAGGAATATCATGCCAGTAAGAACTGTTCTGTCTGTCAGCAAGAGAGACAGACACTGCCGATGGCTATGGGACAGATTCCCTGGTGGGAAGCCCCTGAAAACAGCTGACAAGTGAGACTGATGCTGGTAGCCCTGGAGGGCCACAAATGAGTCTTGACAGGAATAGACACTGATTCTGGACTGGGCTTTGTTTACCAGATGGAAAATGAAAATGCTCAGAATGGCTGCGTGCGGTGGCTCATGCCTATAATCTCAGCACTTTGGATCACTTGAGGTTAGGAGTTCAAGACCAGCCTGATCAACATGGTGGAACCCATCTGTAGTTAAAAAAAAAAAAATACAAAATTAGCCAGGCGTGGTGGCACATTCCTGTAATCCCAGCTACTTGGGAGGCTGAGGCAGGAGAATCTCTCGAACACAGGAGGTTGAGATTGCATTGAGCTGAGATTGCACCATTGCACTCCAGCCTGGGCAACGAGAGTAGAACTTTGTCTCAAAAAAAAAAAAATCTCATAATACCATTAAAAACAAAACAAAACGAAACAGCCCAAAGATATTATACGGATTTGGCCATCCAAACCACCATTTCTTCAGACCAAGGTACCCACTGTATAGCCCCATAATGTCCAGCAATGGGTAAAGAGATATCCTCAGATTGACAGTTTGATAGAGAAATGGAATGGGCAATTAAAACGTTGGTTTTCTAAAGCAGGGGACATAAAAGCATGAAGGGCTGGTTTACACGCCTTTATGAGTGTGTGCTCACACTCAAGATGAGCGAGCCTAAAGCAGTGTCCCCACTAGATTTTCTTCCATTTTGCTGGTTGATCTGGTGAAGAGAGAATGGGGAAGGATGTTGGTATGACTATGTGATTCCTGCCAAGGGAAGAGTATGCTGATATAGTGACTATACTTTTTCCCTTTCTTCTTCACATCGCCTTAATTGTTTTTTTCTTTACCTGATGCAGGGGTCACAGGACTACAAGTGCTGAAATTAGGAACGATTTCTAAGAAAGCTTCTGCCAGAATTCTTAAGGGTCTGGTGGAGGTGGGGTGTGCAAAATTGGGACTAACAGTGAATGTCACTCTATTCCCTGGTGGTAAAAATAGGCCACTAGTACTGTACTTACGTCACCCCACCCTATATAAATGAGAGTCGACCAAGGGTAGGTACCTGTTAAAGACTAGTAATACTGCCTGCAATCTAGACCATCACAGTGGTGATTTTAATGTCCCTTCCACAGGTAAAATCAAGTTTGGATATTAATAGAGAGTAGGAAAAATAGTAGCAGAGGATAAAGGAATGAAGAAATGGATTACAAATTAAGGGAAATTAATAAGAGATGATATTGTCTTAGCTGAATAATACCAGATACCTGAAAAGGTGACAACGTATGTTTGCTGAGACCACTCGTGCAAATGGAAGCCTGCCAACCAGAGTGACCTCACCCTGGGAGACATTCCTACAATATGATGGGCTGGACTCTTTATTAATGATTGAATGAGATTCTAGTCATATGGCAGTATCTTTTGAGTCGTGTGTTCTTTTTTGACATAAATGACTGGGTTCAAAACCAGGTGGACTGTTATATTGTGTAGTACATATTTGATCTTTGACCCAGTTTCCTGGCATACAACTCCTAAAATCCTTGGAATCTCCAAAGCTGTGTCTTTTTGAATGCTAATGACTGACTGATGTAGGCAGTTTACCAAAAGAGCAGAGGAAAAACAGCTCGTGTTTACTTCTCCTCAGGTGAGGCACGAGCGTTTGAGACATTCAAGACATTTCAAAACCAAATGTTTGTTTGCTTTAGAACAAACTTTATATATATGTATTTAAATGAGTCCTTCACCCCAAAGTTGGTATCCCCGAAACACTTCTACCTCCAAACAGCCACTACTCCAAAGCCTCAAGACTCATTATTCCACCCAGAAGGACGCTTTAAAATTACTTTGCTGTCTTGTGTCCATACGAGGCAAACATTTCCAAATATAACTGTGTTTGTGACTTTAAATGTGTTTCCTTCACTTCTCTTTATTCTTTGTGTTGAAATGTGTTTCCTTCACTTCTCTTTATTCTTTGTGTTGAAATGTGTTTCCTTCACTTCTCTTTATTCTTTGTGTTGTCTATGTAGAGGAGTCACTGTTTTATTTATTTCATGAACACGTGTATAGTGTTTACTATGTAGTAGGAACTATTTTATTTTATTTTTTGAGACTGAGTTTCGCTCTTTTGCCCAGGCTGGTATGAAGTGGCATGATCTTGGCTCACTGCAACCTCCACTCCTCAGTTTCAAGCGATTCTGCTGTCTCAGCCTCCCAAGTAGCTGGGATTACAGGCATGCGTCACCATGCCTGGCTAATTTTTGTATTTTTAGTAGATACGGCGGTTCATCATGTTGGCCAGGCTGGTTTCAAACTCCTGACCTCAAGCGATCCACCCACCTCGGCTTCCCAAAGTGCTAGGATTACAGGGGTGAGTGGCCAGGAACTATTCTTCCTATTTTTTTTCTTTTTTTTTTTTTTTTTTTTTTTTTTTTTACTTTTCATAACAGCCCTATGTTATAGGTAAAGCTATTATCCTCATTTTACAGCGGAGGAAACTGAGAAACACCAAAGTTCAGTGACCTGTTTGAGGTCAGGCCATGACCATATTCTGTTCCCTTAAATGACAGAGTAGAGAAGGATTTTTCTTGTGGAGCGGGGATAGGGAGGTATGGAAAATTCCCTCTGTGGGCAGAAACAAATAGCACCACAGGAAGAAACTGAAGTCTGAACTCACAGACTCACAGAATTATTTCTTCTCAAAACATGAATCATGTGGTCTAGAGCCTACTGCCCTCACATAAACTTTTTTAGTTCTGTTTTTATTTCTACTTTAATTGTCCTATCAGTGTTCATGCCTAATATTGCCTTGTAATGTATATATACTCTAATTGTAAGCCATCTAGAATCTCTTTAGATATAGGCAGGTATAAACTATACTAAAAAACCTGAAGTATGCTCAAAACATTTAAATGGAAATAATCTGAAGACAAAAGAAATTGTTTAGTAACTTTAAAGGAAAGTAATTTGTACAAATTTAATGAAGTTTCCATCATAACCATTAAAAGCTGGAAGCAATGAAATATTCAGGGAGAGGTGAGTGGCTAAACAAAGCTACCACATCAGTGAAGTGGAATGTTCCACGGCCATTTTTTTCTTTTCTTTATTTTTTTATTTTTTTTTTATTTTTGAGACGGAGTCTCGTTCTGTCACCCAGGCTGGAGTGCAATGGCATGGTTGTCAGCTCACTGCAACCTCTGCCTCCCGGGTTCAAGTGATTCTCCTGCCTCAGACTAACAAGAAGCTGGGACTACAGGCATGTGCCACCACACCTGGCTAATTTTTGTATTTTTAATAGAGATGGGGTTTCACTATGCCCAGGCTGGCCCATGGACATTAAAAATCACAAATGTGGAGACTATATTGTTAGGGAAATTAATATTTGAGTTGATAGTAAATAAAAAAGGGAAAATAAAAATAATAGGTATACACTTATAAATATGTGACAAAATATGGCCGGGACGATGGCTCACGCCTGTAATCCTAGCAGTCTGGGAGGCAGAGGCAGGTGAATCAGCAGAGGTCAGGAGTTAGAGACCAGTCTGGCCAACATGGCAAAATCCCATCTCTACTAAAAATACAACAATAGCCAGGAGAATCACTTGGACCTGGAAGGCAGAGGTTGCAGTGAGTGGAGATCACGCCACTGCACTCCAGCCTGGGCTACAAAGCAAGACTCTGTCTTGAAAAAAAAAAGTAACAAAATATGAATATATATGCCACTAATGGGAATATATTTGGGACTGATATCAGTAGCTAAATTGAGTGTTATGGCTTTTGGGATAGAGAATTTAAAATGGTAACTAAACATAATAAATTTAAAAGACCTTTTTTTAGGCATAAAGGAGTTGCCTCCCTGATAGTCCCTGTTACTCTTTCATGCCTAGGAGGGGGTCTCAAGGCTATTTCTGGGTGGACAAGAAGGGGATCTATGCTCTGGCCTTTTTCCCTGGGGGCTTGCAGTTTTTCTCTGTGTTCAGGAAGTACAGATTGGGCTTTCATTAGGAAAGGATCTAGTTCAGCATTCTTGTCATCACCAGCTGGGGATGAAGAGGCCAAGTTAATAGGAATCTTGCCAAGAATGCTGGGGAAAGGCAGGGACAGCAGAAGTGGCTCCTAGGGGAGCTGTGCAGCTAAAATGAAGTCAAACTGAGGTGGACCAATCCATTCAGTTCCGGCAGGTGCACAGAATCTGCTCTGGTAGCATCATCCTGTTCCTATTATAGAAGTGCAGGTAGAGCAACACCTCAGATGTGGATCAGGTAAATCCAGGGGACTCTCAGACCAAAGAGGCAGAGGCAGAGCCAAGGCCTGGCCTATAGGAAATGGTACGGACAGCAAGGAAGGCAGGTAGCTGGAACCCATCAATTGTCTGGAATATAATTAAAGACCTTTCCCACAACTGGGCACTAAAGCTTGGAGGAGAATGGAGATGCCTTGAGTGTCTGACAGATGTGGGAAGAAGGGGACCAAGAAATGCTTGTCTTCCCTTCTGGACGTGTTTGGTGTTTGTGGTAGTTTTAATGATATGTGTCCAAATTCTTTGCTACTCCTCCCTTTTAGAGATGGAGCCTCATTCCCTTCCCCTTGAATGTGGCCTGGTCTTAGTGATTTTTTTTTTTTTCTTTTTTGAGACAGAGTCTTACTTGGTCGCCCAGACTGGAGTGCAATGGGACGATCTTGGCTTACTGCAACCTCCACTTCCCGAGTTCAGGCGATTCTCCTGCCTCAGACTCCTGAGTAGCTGGGACTACAGATGCCTGCCACCACGCCTGGCTAATTTTTGTATTTTTAGTAAAGAGGGGGGGTTTCACCATGTTGGCCAGGTTGGTCTCGAACTCCTGACCTCAGGTGATCTGCCTGTCTTGGCCTCCCAAAATGCTGGGATTACAGGTGTGAGCCACCACGACCGGCCAGTGACTTGTTTCTAATGAATAGAAGTGATGGAATGTCAGCCTCAAAATTAGCTTATGAAGAGACTGTGGCTTCCACTTTGGAGACTTTCTTTTAGAGCACTCGCTTTGGGGGAACCCAGCTGCCATGTCATGTAAGCTGCTCTATGAAGTGGCCCATGTGGTGAGGAACTGAGCTTTCCTTCTAGCAGCCACAAGTGTGAGCTTCTCTTGGACCCTTGGATAACCACAGCCTTAGCCTATAACCACAGTCTCTTGAGAGACCCTCAGTTAGAACCACCTAGCTACGTTTCTTGCAGATTCTTGATCCTCAGAAACTGTGATATGTTAGCTGTGTAAGCTGCTAAGTGTTTGGATTATTTGTTATGCAGCAGTGCATCATTACTAATACAGTGGTGGCCTAGTTCCTGATTATATTGTGAAAATGTCTGGCACTTTGACCTAGTGCTGGGGAACAGCCAAGATGGGATGGGACAGCGTAAAGATAGCTGAATGCTTATTCCAGACAGCGGAGATGGGGTGGAGATGGGGCAGCCACTGACAATCATGGATGGTAAGTACTCAGTGGGATGTTGTTCTGTGCACACTAATGAGAGATGTCTAGTTCCTTTCTCTGTGTGGGGAAATGGTGCAGCCACCATCCAAACTTGTTGGTTCCACCGTATCAGGGCCCAGGGCTAGTAACCCCAAAGTGTGGTGCGTGATATTCAAAGCCAAGGGAAGAACTGTGGTTGGGACTGTAGGGTACACTGAGCCAGAATAGGAAGTCCAGAACAAGTTGTGAATTGAGGGGAGCCTAAGGAAGTTGAATCTGGAGGCAAAGCTGAGCTAAAGGACCAGCGATGCTAGTGTGAGGGTCAAAGTAGCCTAGGAAGAGGGAATACTCCAGGAAGACCTGGATTCCTTCTACAGATGTGGGAGCAGATGTCAGTGGCACATACCAGGAGAAAGGCTCTTACAGTTTCTGACTCAAGCTTCTGTGGACGCTGGATCTACTTCAGCTAGGACAGGTTGGGGAATGGAAACTGTTTTTTCTTTTAATGGCTTGAAGAGGGTCAGGAGTGGTTGCTGAGTCTGCATTGATAATCCATTTTCATTTCTTCACTCTCCTTCAAACATTGTTCATTCACTGGCCTTAGGAGGGGGTGAGGATCTACAATGAGGTCTCCGTTGGTTGCATTATTTTCTGGAATCTTAAAATAGATCACATATCTCTGGGCCAGTCTTGGCTCTGGCTGCTGTTGAGGGTCTGACGGTCCTTCCTGGGAGGCTTTCATCTGGATACGGTGAACATCTCTAGAGGGCCTAGCAGCTGGTGCTAAAATACGTGTTCAAGTGTCTGCTAATTTTCTATCGACTGAATGTTGCATGGCCCTCTCAGCAGAATGACATTTCACAGCTTTCAGCTGCCGTAAATCATTGACCTTAAGAGCCTGAGGGTTCAGTATCTAATCCATCAGGCTGGCCAGGCACTTGAAGCATTTTAAGACTTTGAATAGAAATAGACCCAAAGACATGCTGTCCCCAAAAGCCATTCCATTCCAGCATGATTAAATGTCTGTGCTCCCAGAGGTTTTCTATGATAGTTTAGAAGATTGGCATGAATATACTCAAACAATTTTTTTTTTGCTTGTGTGTTCAGGCAGCAAAATCCTGATGGAGATGAATTTGTGCCATTGCAACTTTCTGGGGATATGTTTCAGATGCAAACTCTTTGTCTTAGCTAAGCTGCCATTTGGCCATTAGATCCCCCAGAGGAAGGATTTAGAGTTCTGAGGTCAAAGCCCACATTTGAAAATAACTGTACTTTGTGTTTTAGTGAAGTTTGCTAGCAAGGAGATGCAGAGCAAACTAGGAGGGGTGAGCCAATTGGTACCTTTAGCTCATCTGGCTCTTGGTTCCATTCTGTGCTAAGCTCTCTAGAGACATTTTCTACTTAGAAAACAATCCCCTATCCCTTCTGGTACAGTTGAACAGTGCAGCCAATCTCTGAAATGAAAATTATTTTGTAAGTTGACACTAAGATTAAAGTTCAATTAACTATACTGCCTAAGTGGATTTGCAGAGTCAGCTTACCAGCTTATGTGGTGTGGCAAAAAGGATGGCTAATTTAATCACCAAGAAATTAATATTTCCCATCTCTATGGAGTTGTCACTGGGATTACATTTCTGAGCTCTCCTTACACCTAGGTAGTGCCATGTGACTAATAGTTGCTGATGGAACATGAGCAGAAGTGATTTGGTCACTTTAAAAAGCAGGTGTTCATTTTATATCCTCCCATTTGATTTCTTGATGCAGATAACAACAGTAACCTTGGAATTCAGTGTGTTGAAGATGGAAGAGCTACAAGAGGTAAGGAAACTAGGTTCTTATATGTCCATCTGAAAAGTTATCTGCTGACCAGGAGTGCCCACACTGGACTGTTATGTGAACAAGAAGTGCATTTCTATTGTGTTAAGTCACTAGGTTTCTTTGTTATAGCAGCTAGCATTACCCTAACCAACATACATGGAATTTTGAGATTCTTGAGTAAAACGGTCTTTGAAAGGGGTATGATTGGATAAGCAATACCCTTGCCTAAACTGAAGTTTTGAACTGAATGGCAATCAGGTATATAAAATTTATCCTGAATGTTTTACTGCTCCCTCCTCTCCTTAGTTAATTAATGCATTCCACAAAAAGGTACTGAGGTCTTACAATATGCCAGGTACTACACTGAGTATGCACCGGACATACAGTAGTGAGCAAAACAGACTTGGTCCCTGTTCTTGTGAACCTTAAAATCTATAGGGGAGAGATGATGAGTTCCCAAGTTTAGGTGAGGGACTAACGAGGGAAGGGATGGAGTAGAATACTGATTCTCTAACCTGGTCATTGGACCATCAGCCATCTGATTACCTGGAAAGCTTATAAAAAATTGAATATTTCATGTCCTGTCCCTACAAAGCCTGATTCAAGAGGATTAGGGTGGAGTCCAAGCAAGCAACCAACCAAGCATTGGTTGAGATTTAAAAGGTAGAGTTGAGAGGACTTTAATGACTGCTTGGAATTGGTAGGCAAAGGAGAAGGAATATTTGGTACTGGAAGACGAATTTCTTGCTTGAACCACTGATTTGGAGGTGGGGGGTATGTACTTGAGATAGGCCACAGAGGAAGAAGAGCAGTTTTCTCTTGAGGTGGAATAATAAGTTGAGCTTTGGAGGTAATGACTTTGAAGTGCTCATGCACTATCAGAGTTCTAGAGATGTATATTTGTTGTATATGGTGGGAGTAGAGAGTGAGACTTTTGGGAGGAAAGGAGAGCAGCAGAACTGATCCTGGTAGTATGAGATCAGAGGCAGTCCTTTCTCTCAAGAGGCTCATAGTCGAGTGATGCTGCATAAGGCTGATCTCAAGAAGTACTGGGTGGTGCACTGCTACGCTGTCTCTCTACACACATTTTGGGATGCTGAAAGCAATGGAAAGAGTAGGGGAGTATTTAACAAAAAGTATTTGTCCTGGGCCTTTTAAATTCAGTCAGGAAAATGGCACTTCTCCTATTCATTTGTCCAGGTCCAGTCTCTCCTTTCCATTGTTATCCCTGACACCTCACTCTCATTTTGACTGGCCATCTAATTCCTGGCATTGTTTCTGTTTTTATAAATATCTATAATCATCCTCATAAGTTTTCGTGATTTCTTCTGGATTCTTTTCTTGGCTTTAGACCCAGCTTACAACCTAATTCTCAGTGCTGCTTTATCACTGGAGTGTGGCAATAAGAGGGTCTACCTACCAGCAAAGGTTTCCCTGGACTCTTACAAGGCAAATGGAGTTGAATGGAGCTGATGTATGCGAAAGCACTACCGATATGTATGCTATCATTCTGATTTGTTTCAGAAGCAAATCAAGGTTCCCAGTGATGCTGCAAAGCGACTTATAAGGTCCAAAGTGGGCACAATCCTCTTCTTTCAGGTCTTTATATCTTTGTGTCATCTGTGGGTAAATTTTCTTGAAAAGCAAGTAGCTTCTATCTTGTGTTAGTTAACTCACATAGACTATGAATATGTCTGATGAAAACCAACAGAGAAAGCTTCAAAGAGAAGGGCAATTCATTGACTTCCTATTCAGAGCCAAGCTCAAATTTGGAAATTTTCTCTATCTGGCCTCACCTTCAGCTAAAAGCACTTCATAACTAATATAATTATCTGGACTGATATAAATTTGCTGTACCCAGGACTGTAAGCATTGATGCTGGCAGCTTGAAAGCACCTTCTTAAAGTTCTGAGTGGTTTCTGTTTGGGTTCAACTTTGAGATCCAATTAGTGATTTATGTGAAAGAGCACTACTAGGCTGAAAAAGAAGGGAAATAACTTTTTTTGAACTCTTAGCTTATAAGCTAAGATTTACCTTATAAGAGTTCAAAAAAAGAGTTTTGGGCTTTATATGTGTTATTTTCTTTAGGACCCTCTCAACAATTTTGTTATCTCTAACTTATAGATGACAAAACTGAGGATCAGAGAAATGAAGAAACATGAAAGAACACACAGTTTATAAGTACCAAGCTAGGTATTAAAATCCTGGTCTATTGGTTTCAGAGCCTTTGTTCACTTTCCATTAGATTAGTGAGGTCAAAATTCAGTCATTTGTAATTTAGGTACTACCTCTAATATCCTATGTGATGTTTTTCTTTTAATCATCTGTCAAATTTAAAAAATTAGCCTTTCCTTAAGCAAAGATGTCTTGAAAATCATGGGTGTGTGTGTGTGTGTGTGTGTGTGTGTGTGAGAGAGAGAGAGAGAGAGAGAGAGAGAGAGAGAGAGAGAGACTGTGTGTGTGTGTGTGAGAGAGAGAGAGAGTGTGTGTGTGAGAGAGAGTGTGTGTATGTGTGTGTGTGTGTGTGTTAGTGTGTACATTATTTATCTGGGTGTCGTTTCAAATCAGCTCATGTACCACTAATGGAACACATGCCATTCTTTGGAAACGCTGCAGTTTACCATTACCAGAAGGGAAAAGGGAAGGCAGGCAAGGAAAAGGGAAGGCACAAATCAACCACAAACTAAAAAAAAATCCATGCATGCAAAGAAAATACCAGCTTAGTATGTGCATAAAACCATGAAGCCGATAGTAACATAATTTGTAGGAAAGAAGAAAATGAATACATACCATTATTCAGTGCTTCCTTACTTATTTAATGTCATGAGACACAAAGAAAATGGTATTTGCAGGTCACAGTCAGGTGAATGTATGAGGCTGCTTCCAGCCTCAGGTTCCATCCAGCTGCCCTGAGAGCAGATGGGATCAATATCTTAGCATAACGGAAACACTTATTGGGTATACCAAGTCTCCACAGCTCACAGGGTTGGGAAGCTCTGCTATAATCTACCATTGGACTGGTTTTTAGGAAGGAAAACAATCCACTTTGATAAAATCCATTTAAGTACTCTATATGTGTCTGTGTGTGTGTGTGTGTGTGTGTGTGTGTGTGTGTGCCTGCATGCATGCGTACGTGTGTGTGTGTGTGCATGTGTGTGTGGGATGCTAACTATGTCCTTGTTTTCATTTGATTTCTGGCAATAAGTTCTTGTCAGTTGATGACATCACTCAGCACTTAGGTAAATGCAACCTTAGGACATATCTTCGAGTCCTCTGTTTTTACTTATATTCTTTTATTATATTAATTATGTAGTTGCTGTGCTATCCCATTCAGGGTCTTAAGATTATTCATGTAAGTGTATGCATGACAATGCAATATAAAACAATTTTAATAGTTAAAATAAATTACTAGCAAAGAGCGTTTGAAACTAGTATACACTAATACCTGAGATATTCTCTAACTAGTCTCTGCTCTCACCCCATTCCCTAAGTGTCCCTGTTGAAGCCCAAACGCTACCAGCAGTGTATATCCTCATTCAGAGTCTACTTGTACCTTCCTCCTGACTTTGGGTCCCTGGAGATCAGCTTTAGCTTCAGAATTCAAGGTATGTAGACATACATTTCCCACTCTAGGCTGCAGGTTGACTTCTGTTTGGAATCTCTTCCCTGTATGTATGGCACATTAACCATCACCTACTACCCTAACTCATTGTGCTCTGTCTTATAGCTGTCTATGATCTGGACACACCTAATGGGCACAATATTACAACTCAGGACACCACTGGCTGTAGCTCAGATAACTGTTGCTGCAGTACCAGTCTGGCAGGGGACGAGACCTGGAACTAGATCTAAACACTAGTGGCTATACTGGAAGAGTGCAATTGAGAAGGGGATGCAAGCACAGTTAGCAGGCCTAGGTTATGGTTCAGGCAATCAGCTGGTGGTGAGAATGAATGTGTCACAAACATACCTTCAGTTCAGGCTTCTTTTCTGAGGTCCATCCACCTCCCCAAGTCTTTTCAATTTTACCTTCTTTATGACCTCTCAAATTTTTTCTTGTTTTTTCTGTCCTCGCTGCTGTCAGTTTAGACCCAGACACCAGCAGTGTTACTTGGATGACTGCAATAGACACTTAAGTAGTTCCTCTACCTCCACTCTTGCCTCACTTCAGTCCATTTTCCTTATAGTAGCCCAAGTCAATCAAATAATGTTTTCACCATCTCCATCTCCCCTTCAGATTAAAATCCTGCAGACGCTTCCATTGCCCTTAGGATAAAGTTGGTCCTTCCTATGGTCTGCAAGGGCCTGAATGGTCAGCTTCATTCTCTGCCTACGTGTGTGTGTGTGTGTGTGTGTGTGTGTGTGTGTGTGTGTGTGTGACGGAGTTCGGCTCTTGTCGTTCAGGCTGCAGTGCAGTAGTGCAATCTTGGCTCACTGCAACCTCTTCCTCCCCAGTTCAAGTGATTCTCATGGCTCAGCTTCCCAAGTAGCTGAGATTACAGGCACCTACTACCATGCTTGGCTAATTTATATACATATATATACATATATATATATTTATTTTTTTGGAAATAGTCTTATTCTCTCACCAGGCTGGAGTGCAGTGGCACGATCTCGGCTCACTGCAACCTCCGCCTCCTGGGTTCAAGCGATTCTCCTGCCTCTCTGAGTAGCTGGGATTACAGGCCTGCGCCATCACACACAGCTAATTTTTTTGTATTTTTAGTAGAAACAGGGTTTCACCATGTTAGCCAGGCTGGTCTCGAAATCCTGACCTCAGATGATCCGCCCATTTCGGCCTCCTAAAGTGCTGGGATTATAGCTGTGAGCCACTGCACATGGGAATTTTTGTATTTTTAGTAGAGATGGGGTTTTGCCATGTTGACCAGGCTGGTCTCAAACTCCTGACCTCAGGTAGTCCACCTGCCTTGGCCTCACAAGGTGCTGGGATTACAGAAGTGAGCCACCACACCCTGCCCCCTTGCCTATGTCTTTAGCCTCATTTCATAGCATTTTTTCCACCACTTGGGCTGCCCCATTTTCAGTAAATGAAACTGGAGTTCTAGTTTAATTAGGTTTTTAATTAAGAATTCTATGAAATGCAGCATAGAATGACTTGCAAGCTAATACAGAAACCTGTCATCTTAAGATGATCGATAGAGATAACGGGAGATGATACTGACTAATGCTGAGTTGACTGTTTTATTAAATTATTTGTCATGAGAATAATGATTGCTAGAACCCATGCAACAATGCTACCTACTACTTGACATTTAGTTTGGGCTTTTATCTTTATTTTCCCAAAGCATATGCACAGTTAGTTTTGTTCTTACTACATCCTGGTAAGGTGTGTAGTATAAACATTTGTATTCCTTGCTTACAGATAGAGTAACTGAAACCCAGAGTAGTAAGATGAATGTCACCTAACAAGTCAGGGGCCCATCTCAGTCCAAAAGCATGGAGAAATAATAATACATAATAGTAATAGTATTAGTAGATACCACTTATAAAGCCCTTACAGTGTGTGAGACACTGTCACATAGGTTACTATGTCTACTTCAAAGATGAGGAAACTGAAGCTTAGAGATGTCACTTAGGTAGTCAGTGCTACTTTCACAACATATCTAAAAGCCATTTGTTTTTTTTCTTTTTCTTTCTTTGTTATTTTTGAGATGGAGTCTTGCTCTGTCACCCAGGATGGAGTGCAGTGGTGCGATCTTGGCTCGCTGCAACCTCTGCCTGCCGGGTCCAAGCAATTCTCCTGCCTCAGTATACCAAGTAGCTGGGACTATAGTCCTGTGTCACCACAGCTGGCTAGTTTTTTTCTTTAATTTTTATTTATTTATTTTTTTGAGATGGAGTCTTGCTCTGTTGCTCAGGCTGGAGTGCCGTGGCACAATCTTGGCTCACTACAACCTCTACCTCCCAGGTTCAAGCAATTCTCCTTGCCTCAGCCTCTTGAGTAGCTGGGATTAAAGGTGCCCGTCACCATGCCTGTCTCGTTTTTGTATTTTTAGTAGCGACGGTGTTTCACTGTGTTGGCCAGGCTGGTCTCCAACTCCAGACCTCAAGTGGCTGACCTACCTCGACCTCCCAAAGTGCTGGGATTACAGGCTTGAGCCACTGTGCCCAGCCATTTTCTTTTGTTTTTTTAGACAGGGTCTCACTCTATTGTCCAGGCTGGAGTGTAGTGATCCGATCATGGCTCACTGCACCCTCATCCTCCCTGGGCTCAAGCAATTTTCCCATCTCGGCTTTCTGAGCAGCTGGTACTACAAGCACGTGCCACCACATTTGACTACCATCTGGTTTTCAAGTCATTTCCATTGTTTTTGTTCTGCCTCAGTGATAGAAAACATAGAGAGGACACCACTAGCAAAGGCAGGGTCTTCACTAACTGTTTTGGTTCCCAAACTCCGTACTATATGACTCTGGGAGGGCTGGCCTCAACCATTGATTTGCCTTGGGAACTCTTCTCTTGCTTTAGCATGGAGCCCCTACTAGAGACAGGCTACTATAGGCTTTTTTTTTTTTTTTTGAGACGCAGTTTCGCTGTTGTTACCCAGGCTGGAGTGCAATGGTGTGATCTCCGCTCACTGCAACCTCCGCCTCCTGGGTTCAAGCAATTCTCCTGCCTCTTTCTCTCCAGTGTCTCCTGATCCCATTTGTTTAAGCTTTGGTTCCTACTATTCTAAAATGGCAGAAGTGAAGTGAGACAATGAGAGAGAGAGAGAGAGAAAGAGAGAGAGAGAGAGAGAGAGAGAGAGAGAGAGAGAGAGAGAGAGAGAGATTTGGAGAAGAGCAAATGTAAGTCACTCATTCTTTGCCTCCTTGAACTCTACCCTCTTCCTCTTGTCCTTCCAATGGCCTCCAGTAGGAAGATTGCCTAAGCCCAATCTTCTATGCCAACCATATGGGGATACTACTAACATAGTCCCAGTTTGTGGTGCTCAGGACACCTTGATCAATATGAGGAATTCTCCTTGGTATGGGAAAAAGTAGCCTCGAGTGTCCCTAGAAGTTAGAGTGTTTGACCCACAGTCGACACCGGGTATGCCATACAACAGGTAGCAACGCATCAGTTACTGAGCTGGAAATCAGACAAAAGCCCCATCCTTGGATGGGTCTGCAATCAGTCAAGCAGGACTTCTTTTATAGATGATCAGGATGTTAGAGTCTAAGAAACAGGAGTTGAGGCTAAGGCAGAAACTGATTTCTCAGTGCAGCTTGCTTTGCAAATACCCAGGCTATTTATGAGGAAAGCTCTTTAAGTCCTTGCTTTTAGTCAGGATTGATCCTTTAAATAGAAGTAGGACTGAGCCTGCAAGTGTAAAATAGACTGAGAAGCACATAGGGCCCAGTACATGATGTTGGATAAACTCTGAGCTGGCTTTGTCTCTTACCCAGAATCTCATTTGTGATTCCTAAAGTGAATCTCTAAGGGTGGTCCCAAGATCTTTAGCATCAGCATCACCTGGGAACTGGTCAGAAATGCAAATTCTCTGGTGGATACCTAGTAAATCAGAAACCCTTGGATAGGGACACAGCAACCTGTGCTATGCCGTGGCCTTCAGGGACTGCTGAGGCCCACTCGATTTTGAGAACCACTGCTGTATGGTATCCTGATGGCCAGGGCATGCCTTCACATTACTGTCAGTTTATCTGAAGCAGAATTTATGTGCTGCAAGCTTTTGATTTTTAGTGACTGCATAGCTCTTGTTTATTCTGGTCCCCTGTCTGCTGACCCTGGCTCTGTGGCTGTCCAGAGTGACAAAAATCATACTCAGACTCCCTTGCCTGATGCTAGTACAATCATTTTAGCGTGAAAACATGAACTCGGATCTCCTATACCTCCACAGACTCAAATCTTGAGGATGGCATAGTGCTGAAATGCGCTAGTTTTGGGGGCAGGCCTATCTGGGTTCATATTCAGGCTCTATCTCTGAACTAGCTCTGTCTCATGGATGCTGTGAACCTCCATTTCTTCATCTGAAAAGTTGAGATAATAACATCAACCTCGCAGCATTGTTGTACGGACTAAAAGAGACAGTGTATGTGAGGTGCAGAATATCTGGCATTTTACAAGTGCTCTGTAATGGCAGTCAGATTGGATGGCTTATTTTCCCTTTTCACTTCTCATGGCACTGTATAGTTGTACTGTAACTTTAGGGGATTGATTGTTCTCATTTGTTTTACCACAAAAAATATTTTGTTTTCCCCTTTGGAGAAGAGAGGTGGCATACACAGCACTGAGGCTCACTGTGAAGGTGGAGAGCGCTGTAGAAGAATGGTTAAAAGTCCAGGCTCTGGGGCCAGATTGCATGAGATAACAATCTTTTTCTTTTATTATTTTTTAGATGGACTATTGCTCTGTCACCCAGGCTGGAGTGCAGTGGCACAATCTCTGCTCACTGCAACCTCCGCTTCCCAGGTTCAAGTGATTTTTCCTGCCTCAGCCTCCTGAGTAGCTGGGATCACAGGTGCAATTTTTTTTTTTATTTTTAGTAGAGATGGGATTTCACCATGTTGTCCAGGCTGTTCTTGTACTCCTAACCTCAAGTGATCCGCCTGCCTCGGCCTCCCAAAGTGCTAGGATTACAGGCGTGAGCCACCACACCCAGCCCAGAATGCATGAGATTGAATCCTAATTTCAGATTCAAAATCAGGATCACACATTTACTAGCTGTGTGATCCTGCATAGGTTTCCACTCTGAGCCTGTTTTCCCATTTGGAAAATGGAGATAATAGTAATACTTACCTTAGTATAAAGCAGGTGTCCCCAAACTTTTTACACAGGGGGCCAGTTCACTGTCCCTCAGACTGTTGGAGGGCCGCCACATACTGTGCTCCTCTCACTGACCACCAATGAAAGAAGTGCCCCTTCCTGAAGTGCGGTGGGGGGCTGGATAAATGGCCTCGGGGGCCGCATGCGGCCCGCGGGGCCGTAGTTTGGGGACGCCTGGTATAAAGATTTAATATATTTAAAATGCTTGAAATAGTGCCTGACACATTCGGTTTTGAAACTGTTGAAAAGCACTGTATGGGCAGAGTTTCCAGAAGAAGAGAATTTTATAGGGGTTTGGGGGAACTTCTACGAACACTGCCTAAAACCCAGCCCCAGTATCTAAGGAACATCCTGAATGAGTGCCTGAATGAATCATGTGTTTTGGCGTTGTGTATGTCCAGCTGTCTGTTGAGCATAGTTCAGAATATTTTGCTCTGATAAAACATAATAAAACTTTGATAAAAACCAGTAAAGAAAAAGGAACGTCTACCAATAAACACTCAGCTTAATGCTAGAGCCTGTAGTGCTACAGACAAAGAGGAAATTCTCCCTACCCTTGGGGAACCTACATTCTGGCTGGACAGATGAGATTAACAGCACGAAACATTACAAAAGAATACAAGAGAGTATTAAGTGCTAAATAATGTGGCAGGGATGACAAGTGCTGCAATAATTCAGAGAAGAAGGGAGGGGAGTGAGACTGAAGAGAGGAAAGACTTCTTAGAGGTGATGTTTTGAGCTGGGCTTTTGAGGATGGGGAAGATCTGGCAGGTTAGAGGGAAGGGTAAGTGACAGGTGCTTATCACTTTCCAAAATGACTCATTAAAGAGTTTTAAAAAAAATAATTGGCACTCCTAGGATGCTTAATATCAGATTCATTTTATACAAGTCTGTTTATTTGGCAACGTTTTAAATCACACTGGACTGGGTGAGAACGATCTGGGCTTTTGTTTCATCCTACCACTAAGTGGTTGTGTCCCCTCATTCAAATTTTCTTCTATTTTCTAGGCCCCTGTTTCCTCATCTATAAAGTGAGAGGCCTGAACTCAGTGACCTCTAAGATCCTTTTCTACTCTGAGTAGAGCTATACTAATAGCTAATGTTTACTGGGTGCTTACTCTGGGCCAGGCACTATTAAGCTCTGTATGTAGTTGGTCATTGAACGACATGGGTTTGAACTGCACAGATTGACATAGATTTTCTTTCACCTCTTTCACCCTTGAGATCACAAGATAAACCCTTCCTCCTTATCAGCTTACTTAGCATTGAAGACAGCGAGGTTAAAGATCCTTATGATGATCCCGTTCCTAATGAATAGTACATGTATTTTTTCTTCCTTATGATTTTCTTTTTCTTTTTTAGTGCAGTGCCATCACAGCTCACTGTAGCCTCCATCTCCTGGGTTCAAGTGATCCCGCCACCTCAGTCTCCTGAGTAGTTCAGACTGTAGGCACCTGCCACCACGCCTGGCTGATTTTTTAAAAAAAAAAAAATTTTGCTGGAGATGAAGTCTTGCTGTGTTGCCCAGGCTAGTCTTGAACTCCTGAGCTCACGAAATCCTCCCCCATTGGCCTCCCAAAGTTCTAGGATTATAGGCATGAGCCACCATGCCCAGCCATGATTTTCTTGGTAACATTGTCTTTTCCCTAGCTTACTTTATTATTAGAATATAGTATAGGCCAGGTGCAGTGACTCACTCCTGTAATCCCAGCACTTTGGGAGGCTAAAGCAGGCAGATCACTTGAGGTTAGGAGTTCGAGACCAGCCTGGCCAACATGGTGAAACCCCAATCTCTACTAAAAATACAAAAATTAGCTAGGCGTGGTGGTGGATGCCTGTAATCCCAGCTACTTGGGAGGTTGAGACACGAGAGTCATTTGAACCCTGGAGGCGGAGGTTGCAATGAGCCAAGATGGTGCCACTTCACTCCAGCCTGGGTGACAGAGGGAGATTCTGTCTTGAAAAGAAAAATACAGTATATAATGTAACATGTAAAATATATGTTAATCAACTTTACGTTATCAGTAAGGCTTCTGTTCAATAGTAGACTATTCATTAAGTTTTGGGAGAGTCAAAACTTATACATGGATTTTTGACTTTTGGGGGCGGGCACCCCTAACCCCTACATGGTTCAAGGATCAACTGTAATGTGTCCAAGATTTGTCATGCAAGGGGGCCACGTACACAAACCACTAGTAGCACAAAGTGCAGATAGAGCATGAGGTTTCTATATGGGTGGTATTTACAAACAAAGAAACAGCAGAGTGCATGCAGTCCCTGGGACACTATTCCACAGCACACGCCAGACAGAGATATTCTGTATGCCCTGTAACCAAGGTTCCAGCAGGGGTAGGGTCTGCCTGGGCCAGCACACTAGATTTGGGAGAGAGCACTCCATGAGTGAGATTGAACCCTATCCCTAACTTGTATTATATATTTAGGTTAGCCTAAGAGGGGCTAAAAGACATCTAGTTTTTTTTTTTTTTAAGGGACAGAAGCTGTATTAAGGGATCTCCCATCCCAGGGACCACTGGGGAACAGGCCTCTGGAGGTCCAGGATCTGCATAACTTAAGGCCCTAGGAACAGCCTTGTCTACCAGGAATAGTGATGTTAGCCAAAGGCTTTTTCTATATTGAAGACAGGCTTAGTGCAGCTGAGCCAGCTCTCTGCGAAACAACCAAAAAGGAGGAGGAAATGAGCCAACGGGGTCATCTGGATATGTCTCCTGTCAAGGATAGCCAGCAGAGCTGGAATCAAGCTCAAGCAGTGTGGCGCCAGAGCCCACACTCTTAACCAATGACCTGGCAGTGCCAATTCTCACACTCCTGCCAAGCATATTGATAATATTATAACATAAAGAGAGCAGGTTAATTTTCAAGCCAATAAAGCCTGAATTTGAATCCTGGCTTTTCTACTTATTAGATGTGAGGCTTTGGGTGAATAATTTATCTCCCAAAGCTTCAGTTTTCTTATCTGTGTAACTGGCAAAAACAACCCCTACTTTCCAGGTTCACTCTGAGGATCAGGGAGATAATCAATGTAAAGTGGTTAGTGTTGTGCCTGGGATATAGGGATTGCTTGGAAAAAAACAGAGGCTGCTGTCATGGGTGGTACTGTTCCTATTACCGGCCTACCTTCCAGAAATGCTGAATTCTCAGATTATCCACAAGATGTCCCCCTTTCAATAGCAAGTTCCATAGCACTGCTATGTGTATAAATATGTATATCTGAGAATCCGAGCTCTTGAAAAATGACTTTCACGTCCACGCCTGCCTGTGCAAAAACATATATTGAACCATGTGCCCGGGAGGAAATCATAGTTGGCTTTGCAGCCGATGCACATATGGTTTGTGAGGCAGTTCTAAGGCAAGCCGGTTGCTTTCCAGGCTGTGTGTGGGCGGCGACTACATCCCTACAGTATAGCCAAAGCATGATGCAGTGGAAGGAGTTTCAGGATCTGTAATTATGTTCCCTTTTCAAGTCCTGAGGGAAGTATATAGCTCTTGAGGAGTGCGCGTGTGTGAGAGAGAGTGTGTGTGCAGAGGTCCTTGTGCCCATGTGCATAGTGGGAGCAGAGCCTCCCTCCTGAAAATTTTGCACTAGACATGAAAGCATCCTTTCACTTCCTGCTATTCTGTGGATTTTATTTTTGGCAGGTCCTTGTGGTATAGGACAAAAGTTCAGAAAGATACTCAGCTGTTTGTGCAGAACAGATAATGCCAGACCTAGAATAATTACGTGTATTCAGGACAATTGAACAATAAGAAATCTAAGTGTGGAGGTTGCCTTTGCAGCAGGAGCAATATAGCTATAGAGCCTTTTTTTTTTTTTTTTTTTTTTTTGTTTTTGTAACCACTTGAAAAATTGTTTTCTCCTGGTCAACACAGGGAGAAAGAAAACAGAACAGCTGTTTTTGATTCTTTCTTCCCTTCGATTCAGCTCATTTGCATACTGAGTAAAGGGCCTACAGCCTGGCAACTGTTTGCCTATTAGTCTATTGTACATGGGTTGTGTCTCCTAAGGATAATTTCCTTTGTTGTTTCTGAATGAAGGACGAGAGTGTCTCAGCTGCTATTGCTGCATTGCATTGCTTTGTTCAGGGAACAGAAAATGGCCTTTTTTGTTGCAAACTCCCTGGCATTCTAGATATTTTAGGCAAAGTTCTTGCCCCTATTTGGGGCAGAGCAGGTCTGGGGTGAGACCGCTGAAAGATCTTTCTGCCCCAGAGAAACTCAGAAATTGGAACTCACAAGAAAGGTCTTTAGTAGCCTCAAAGCACTCCTCTCTTCCCAGGGCCCGTTGCCCTTACACAGCCTCCACACTGCCCCTGTTGTTTTTTATCTACATTAGACCTTTCTGGACAACGCCTCAAGATCTAGATTTTTCTCAGATCACCTTCCTTTGCCTGATTTATGTTCCTCAGTGTCTCTTCTCTCTTTCCAAAGGTTGTCCTTGGCTGCTTCTTTTCTTTTGAGACAGAGTCTTGTTCTGTCACCCAGGCTGGAGTGCAGTGGCACAATCTCAGCTCACTGCAACCTCCACTTCCTGGGTTTAAGCGATTCTTGTGCCTCAGCCTCTGGAATAGCTGGGGTTACAGTTGTGCGCCACCACACCTAGCTAATTTTTGTATTTTTAATGGAGACGAGGTTTCACCATGTTAGCCATGCTGGTCTTGAACTCTTCACCTTAGGTGATTCACCTGCCCCAGCCTTCCAAAGTGCTGAGATTACAGGTGTGAGCCACCGCACACAGCCTGGCTTTATTTCTGTTTGTTTGTTTGTTTTTTTTTTTTTCTGAGACAGTCATGATATGACACCCAGGCTGGAGTTCAATGGTGCGATCTTGGCTCACTGTAGCCTCCACTTCCTGGGTTCAAGTGATTCTCCTGCCTCAGCTTCCTGAGTAACTGGAATTACAGGTGCAATCCACCATGCCCAGCTAAGTTTTGTATTTTTAGTAGAGATGGGGTTTCACCATATTGGCCAGGCTTGTCTAGAACTCCTGACCTCAGGTAATCCACTCATCTTGGCCTCCCAAAGTGCTGGGATTACAGGTGTGAGCCACTGCTCCCGGCCCTGGCTTCATTTCTGAATGCACAATTCTGAATGTATGTGGCAGTGTGTCAGGGCATTTGTATTGCCTCTTCTTGGACTGTCACTTTTTCTTGGTGGCAACTAACATGAACATACTCTGGAGCAGAATGCAAAATGTCCTCAAATCTCTAAGATAAAATAATAGCTAACACCCATCAAGTGCTTAGTATGTAGCAGGTTCTATTTGAAGAGCTTACTACATAGTAATTAGTTTAATCTTCAGAACAAGCCTAAGAGCTGGCTTACTACCTTCATCCCCATTTTGTAGATGGAAAACTAAGGCACAGCAAGGTTAAATGACTTGACCAAGGGCAAAGAGCTGAGTACATGGCAGTCCACACTGTTAGCTACAACACTCCATTTTCTGTCCAGGACACTTTGGGCTGGGCCTCCAGACTTCCCAAGGGATTTTCTCTGCTATTCGGGGAAGTGTAGCTCTTCTCTTTAATGAATTTATACTTTGACCTGGACCTAAGCTCATTAACCTTCTATTAAAGGAATAATTTTGATATTGGGTTTGGGGGCCAGTGACAGGTCAATGGAGTAGCTAATTTGAGATAAGGGTTCCTTTTTGTGTCCTCAGGTCAAATCAGACCAGAAGTTAGTCACCTTCTCTATTTACCGATTAGATCAGGAATATAAATAGTCATAGCAGGTATGAGTTTTTAGTCCACATCATCAAGTGAAATGCTATGGACTGAATTATGTCCTTGCCCACTCCTAAGCCCCATTCATATGTCGAAGCTGTAACCTCCAATGTGACCATATTTGGAGATAAAATCTTTAAGAATGGAATTATGGTTAAATGAAGTAATGTTTCAACCCCTGATCCAATACAATTAATGTCCTTATGACAAGAGGCAGCAGAGAGCATGGAAGCACTTTGCACTTTGTCTTCCTTCCTCCCTGTCTCTGCCTCCCTCCTTCATTTCCTCCCCAGCTCCACTTTCTCCTCCTTTTCCTCCCTTCATCTTCCTTTCTCTTTGTCCCTCTTTTCTCACCCTCCCTCCTCTTCTTTCTTTCTCTCTCCCCCTTTCTCTGTCTGTGCACAAAGAAGAGGTCATGAGAGCACATAGCGAGATGGTGGCTGCCCGCAAGCCAAGAGAAGCCTCAGAATGAAACCTACCTTGCCAGCACTTTGATCTTGGTCGGACTTCTCAGCCTTTGGAATTGTGAGAAATAAATTGAAGTGGCTCAAATTACCCTCCCACCTCAGCCTCCCGAGTAGCTAGGACTACAGGTGCACACCACCACACCCAGCTAATTCTTAAAATTCTTCTCAGAGACTGGGCCTCTCTATGTTGTCTGTGCTGATCTTGAACTCCTAGACTCAAGCTATCCTCCTGCCTCCCCTTCCTAAAGTGCTGGGATTACAGGCATGAGCCACTGTGCCCAGCCTCTGTCTCACTCTGTCAGCCAGTGGTGCAATCTCAGCTCACTGCAACCTCTGCCTCCTGAGGCCAGGTGATTCTCCCACCTTAGCCTCCCGAGTAGCTGAGACTACAGGCACATGCCAGCCACCACGCACAGCTAATTTTTTTTTTTTTTTTGAGATCGAGTCTTGGTCTGTGGCAATCTCGGGTCACTGCAACCTCCGCCTTCTAGATTCAAGCAATTCTTCTGCCCAGCCTCCTGAATAAATACGCTGGGACTACAGGTGCCTGCCACCGTACCCAACTAATTTTTTATATTTTTAGTAGTGATGGGGTTTCACCATATTGGCCAGGCTGGTCTTGAACTCCTGACCTTAGGTGATCTGCCTGCCGTGGCCTCCCAAAGTTCTGAGATTACAGGCTTGAGCCACTGAGCCTGGCATATATATATATATATATATATATATATATATATATATATATAATGTTTTTTGTAGAGACCAGGTTTTGCCATGTTACCCAGGCTGGTCTTGAACTCCTGGACTCAGACAACCTGCCTGCCTTGGTCTTCCAGTGTTGGGATTATAGGCGTGAGCCACAATGCCCTGCATATTTCTTTCTTTCTTTTCTTTTCCTTTTTTTTTTTTTTTGAGGAGGAATCTCACTCTGTCACCCAGGCTGGAGTGCAGTGGCACCATCTCGGTTCACTGCAACCTCTGCTTCTCAGGTTTAAGCGATTCTCCTGCCTCAGTATCCCAAGTAGCTGGGATTACTGGCGCTGGTCACCTTGCCTGGCTAATGTTGTATTTTTAGTAGAGACAGGGTTTTGCTGTGTTGGCCAGGCTGGTTTTGAACTCCTGACCTCAGGTGATCCACCCGCGTCCGCCTCCCAAAGGGCTGGGATTACAGGTGTCAGCCACCGCGCCTGGCCCTGTTTCTTTATTTCTGTAAATGAAGTGAAATCTTCTCAGAGCTCCCAGCATGTCATATGGACAGGGAATTATATCTCGGTTGTTTGGAGGGTTTCCTATAATCCCCCAGAAGATCACTAAAGAGTCCTGGAGTTTTTTGTGCCAGAAAATCAAGAGAGGGCCAGATCCCTAGTTCTTAGTGGTTTCGTCTTTTCTGTTGCTCCTTGCTCTCTCAGATGTGGCCGTCACGTGCAGGTTCTTATCAATTGTCTTTGGCACTGCTGCTCTGAGTGGATCCAGAGATACCTCTCGCTGAGGTCTTCCCTTTTGATTGTTGACCTGTCAGGGTGCTGTACCTGCATGGGGTGAACCGGCTTTGCTACTCAGTTCTCCGACCCCTCCCAGTCTCATAGGAAGGAAGGGCAAGCTATCTCAAGCCCTTCTCTCTATGTAATGACACTCAAAGCCCTTCTTTCTGTGTAAATACAGTATAATCCCCTTCATTAACACTTTAGACCAAGGGTTGATGAGCTTTTTTTCTGGAAAGGTCTCCAGCTATTTTAGGTTTGTGGACTATATGTTCTCTGTTGCAAATATTCACCACAGGTAGAAATGAGCCATGGAATATATGTAAATGAATAGGTATGTCTGCGTACCAGGAAGAAACTTCATTTGTGGACATTGAAATTTGAATTTAATACAATTTTCATGTGTCATGAAATATTATTTTGGTTTATTTTCCCAACCATTAAAAAAATGTAAAAACCATTTTTAGCTCACAGGTTGTACAAAGACAGGCCTCTGAGCCATATGTTGCTGACCCCTGCTTTAGACTCTTGCTATTGAAAGTGTAGATGCATGAACCAGAGGTGTCAACAGCATCTGGGAGCTTGTTAGAAATGCAGAACCTCAGGTTTCGCTGCAGACCTACTCAATAGGAATCTGAATTTTAATAAGATCCCCAGGTGATCTGTATGCACATTAAAATTTGAGAAGTACTGATTTAGAAATCCAGTGCTGGCTTCTCTTTTCTGGACACTGGGGAGGGCGGAGGAGATGCTAACACCAGTTATCACTTTTTTTCTGAATACAATCCATTGCTATCTCAACACTGAACATCCAGCCTGTTTTGGCTGTTGCCCTTTCCTGAATGGCACAGCACTTCATAAATGTGGGTTACCGCTAGCTTTCCATTAGTCATGCTAATCCACAGATCATTAGCACTTGACCTCAGAATGAATCATTAAATGTTTTTGGCAGATCTACTTTTCTAGTTCTAGTTTACTTCTTTCCCACTTGCTGAGTTGAGCACCAGCTGAGTATTATGGAAGAGAGGAGGCTTTGGGGCATCCTTGGAAACAAGGTCAAAACAACCTGGACTTAGAATTTTGCTGTGGCTAATTCCCACACCATATGCAAATTTAGTAATACAGTGCGTGGACCACAACTATGGAAAATTTCAGCAAAACCAGAAGAACATTTTTTTAGAATTTCACATACTTTTAGATACCACATTAGTTTTTGTTTTGTAGCTTTTTTTTTTTTTTTTTTTTGAGACTTTGAGACGGAGTCTCACTCTCTCTCTCAGGCTGGAGGGCAGTGGCACAATCCTAGTTCACTGCAACCTCCGCCTCTCGGGTTCAAGAGTCTCCTGCCTCAGCCTTCCAAGTAGATGAGATTACAGGTGGTTGCCACAAGCCCAGCTAATTTTTATATTTTTAGTAGAGATGGGGTTTCATCATGTTGTCCAGGCTGATCTCGAACTTCTGACCTCAGGTGATCTGTCCACCTCGGCCTCCCAAGTGCTGGGATTACAGACGTGAGGCATCATGCCCAGCCTTTTTTATTTTTATTTTTGTTTTTTTGAGACAGAGTCTCACTCTGTTGCCCAGGCTGAAGTACAGTAGCGCAATCTTTACTAACTGCAACCTCTGACTCCCGGGTTCAAGCGATTCTCCTGCCTCAGATGCCCTAGAAGTTGGGATTGCAGGTGCCGGCCATCAAGCCTGGCTAATTTTTTTTTTGTAGAGTCGGGGTTTCACCATGTTGACCAGGCTGGTCTCAAACTTCTGACCTCGGGTGATCTGCCTCCCTCAGCTTCCCAAAGTATTATGATTACAGGCGTGAGCCACTGTGCCCAGACTGTAGGCTTTTTCTTATTGTTTTTCCTAGGCTAATATTAAAATGAATTTGTATTCCACGAACACATATCTGAGGACACAGGGGATTCAAAGGCATGGGAGGAAGCCTCACTGAGATTATCATTTTCCTTTAGATACTTTGTGGGTCGATGTGCAACAGCGTTGTGAGACGAGAATGTATAGGTAATTAAGATGTGAGTTTTATCTGATTTGGGCTCTTTATGATCATACTTGTCTCCCAGGTGTACTTGGTGAATTGGATATCAACCCTCTCATCATAAATTATCAGTGATTCCTGCCCAGGATTCTGAGGATGCCAAAAGTAGGGAAGCAGGAGAAAGACTTCTGCTTTTCTCTTTCCAAGTCTTGTGGTCGTTAAAGTTTGATATCCATTAATGCATGAATGTTACCACCCTGCTGAAAGCACAGCTCTTCTGCATGTGTTTTGATTATCTTGTCCGAGGCCAGGCGAAGAGAGGTTGAACAGCAGTGCTGCTCCTGCACTGTTATTTTTGCTTCCATTACTTGTCCCATCTGTCAGTTTCAGGAACATTCATATCTATGGAGCCATTATTTTTAGTGCTTTAATTATCTTGGATGTCTAAGGACACAGTGTATCATGTTGGTCACATCATGCATTGTAGAGAAGGTAGGTAGCCTTGCAAGGGGTGTAGGTTTATGGAATAGGTTCCCAACACACTTGAGTGTGTGGCAGATTAAATGGGTACATTTTCTTGTCTTTTAACAGTCAGCCTCCAAAGCAAGTCCCTAATGTTTGCTCTGGCCTTAAAATGTGCTTTATTTTTTAATTTTTATTTCTTTGAGACAGAGTCTCAGTCTGTTTCCCAGGCTGGAGTGCAGTGGCATGATACTGACTAACTGCAGCTTCTGCCTACTGGGTTCAAGCAAGTCTTGTGCCTCGGCCTCCCAAGTAGCTGGGATTACAGGCGTGTGCCACAATGCTAATTTCTGTATTTTTAGTAGAGACAGGGTTTCACCGTGTTGGCCAGGCTGGTTTAAGCAATCTGCCCTACTCGACCTCCCAAAATGTTGGGATTACAGGTGTCAGCCACTGTGCTCAGTCCAAATGTGCTTTAAAACTTTCTCTCATCATCTCCTACTCCTCATAGTCTTTTAGAGCTTATCCACCACTCAACCTGCCTCTCAATTTGATCTTCCTTGGCCCGTGTCCTATGTGCTAATCTCATCTTCCCCATGGATAGGAGTCACTATAATAGGTAACCTATATTGAGTACTCTGTGCAAACATTATCTTATTTAGTCCTTTCACAGCAACCCTACAAGGTAGATTGCTGTCCCCATTTAACAGAGGAGGAAACTGAAGAATAGTAAGTAACTTGCTCCAAGGCTACACAGCTAGTACTTTCTGGAGCTGGGATTTTGGCGCTGACTCCAGTGCACATGCTCTTTTTGTTTTTGATGGGTTTCTTTTGATTTTTTAATTTTTGTTTTATAAATTATTTGTATACAATGATGGGATACACAATGATGTTATGATATATCTATGCTGCATTAGTCCATTTGCATTGCTATAATGGAATACCTGCTGCTGGGTAATTTATAAACAAAAGAGTTTTATTTTGGCTCATGGTTCTGTAGGCTGTCCAAGCAACATGACACTGGCAGACCCCGGAAAACTTGAAAGGAGGAACCTGCCATATCACATGGTGAGGACAAGCAAGAGAGCGAAGGGGGAAGTCCAAGACTCTTAAACAACCATCTTGTGTGTGAACTAACTGAGCTAGAACTCACTCATCACCATGGATGGCTCTAAGCCATTCGTGAGGGATCTGCCTTCAAGACTAAAATACCTCAACTAGGCCTCACCTCTGACACTGGGGATTACATTGCACCATGAGATTTCGAGGGGACAAACATCAAACCATATCACATACAGGGTGGAATGATGGAATCAATCCAATTGACATACCCATCACCTTAAATACTTATGTATTCCTCCCGTCTTACTGCAGCTTTGAAACCTTTGATTAACATCTCCTTATTCCCCCATATCCCAGCCTCTGATAACTCCTCTCTGCTTCTGTGAGTTCCATTGTTGTAGACTTCACATATAAGTGAGAACATGTGATTTTTTTCTTTTTGCCAGTGCACATACTCTTAACTACTGCTGCACTGCATTCAAATAACAATGCCTAACATTTCTGAGTGCCTACCTTTCGGCTAAGCACTGGGTCAAACTCTTCATATGTATTAGCTCACTTGCTTAATCCTCTTAATAATTCTGTAAAGTAGGTTTTATTATGAGCCCTGATTTTCAGAAAAAGATACTGGGGTGCAGAGATGTTAAATAACTTAACTGAGTCACACCATTCAACAGTGACAGACAGAAGTAACCTTTGGACCCAGCAGTCTGGCTCTAGAGTCTACCCTGCTGGCCACTCTCTTATACTGCCTTCCGGTTGTTCCTTTGGGGAGACAGTGGGGAGGGAGAGGTAACAACTGCTGTTCGCTTCCTGTCAATTGTTACCTCGTGAGAATCAAAGCTATCAGTTATTAAGAGGGGCCCCAAATCTGGATCTTTATATAAAATTTTCTTGTTTTAAATATTGGGAACACATTCCAATTTTTAAAAAGTAGTATGCCCAATTAAAAACAATCTGTTGACATGAAGTGTTAAATTATAATTAAGGATATTTATTAAGTGCTACTTATGAATACTGCACTAATTCTAGATATTATTTTTCAGTATAAGCCTATAGACTCCCCATTTTACATGTTAATTCTCAGCATTGTTAAAAAGAAACTGGGCCAGCCACAGTGGCTTATCCCAGCATTTTGGGAGGCCAACGCGGGCAGATCACCTGAGGTTGGGAGTTTGAGACCAGCCTGACCAACATGGAGAAACCCTGTCTCTACTAAAAATACAAAATTAGCTGGGCATGGTGGTACATATCTGTAATCCCAGCTACTCAGGAGGCTGAGGCAGGAGAATCGCTTGAACCTGGGTGGTGGAGGTTGCAGTGAGCCGAGATTGTGCTATTGTAATCCCAGCACATTGGGAGGCGAAGGCAGGCAGATCACTTGAGACCAGCCTGGGCAACATAGCAAAACCTCATTTCTACAAAAAAAAAAAAAAAAAAAAATACAAAAATTAGCCAGGCATGGTGGTGGGTGCCTGTCGTCCAAGCTACTCAGGAAGCTGAAGTAGGAAGTTCAACTGAGCCAGGGAACTCAAGACTGCAGTGAACTGTGATTGTGCCACTGCACTCTAGCCTGGGCATCAGAGTAAGATCTTGTCTCAAAAAAAAAAAAAAAAAAAGAAAAAAAAAAGAAAGGAATGGATTATCTCCCTGATTTCAGCCATAGCAAATAAGTTTAAATGATGGTTTATATCTATTTTCTTTTATTTATTTTTATGCATATTTTAGAGTTTAATTTGTCAGTGAAGCTATAAGACTGTTGGAAGAAAAATGTAAACTTTCAGAATTTAATATACCAAGAATGTGTGTTAAATTCTCTTACCTTTATTCCAGATGTGAATAATTTGTAGGTAGAAATATTTATTTATGTAAACCTCTACTGCAGTGAACAAAGCACATATGCTACACATACCTACACATGCGCACACACACGTGCAGACAACACTTCTGTGAGCCACATCTGACTCATGGGCTGTCAATTTGCAACATCTGTTTCAGGGGACATGTCTTTCATTCCTTTCTTCTGCCTGCTATTCCTAATCCATTACCAGGTTGCTAGCATGCAGTGACCGAAACATATTGACTTTGTGTGCTCTTGTTCTGGCCTAGATATGTCTCAGACCTGATACCCTCTCTCAGGCCACCTCCGTCAGCTTCTGTTAAGAGACTTTCCTGCTGTTTTTCAAACCTGGCGTCCAATTCTTTCTCCTTCACTGGGCATTGCCAAATCAGGTGGAAGAGGCTTCCAACCTATCCTAAGAAGTAGCTATTTCCATATAACAGTTGTGAAAAAAAGGATGGGGCCAGCCCAAGGATTTTGAATCCTAACTGTGCATTAGAATTACCTAGAGATCTTGAGTCTGGCCGGGCCTGGTGGCTCATGCCTGTAATTCCAGCACTTTGGGAGACTGAGGAGGGCAGATCATGAGATCAGGCATTCGAGACCAGCCTGACCAACATGGTGAAACCCTCTATCTACTAAAATACAAAAGTTAGCCCAGCGTGGTGGTTTGTGCCTGAAATCCCAGCTACTCAGGAGGCTAAGGCAGGAGAATTGCTTGAACCTGGGAGGCAGAGGTTGTAGTAAGTCGAGATCACACCACTGCACTCCAGCCTGGGCAACAGCGTGAGACTCTGTCTCGAGATATATATATATATACTATATATATATATATATATACACACACATATGCATGTATATATATACATACACACACACACACACACACACACACACACACACACACATATATACACATACATATTTAAGGAACAAGGTCTTACTTTGTCACCCAGGCAAGGCATAAGACATTAAAATATATATATATATATTTTTAATTAAAAATATACATATATATATTTTAAGAGGCAGGGTCTCACTCTGTTGCCCAGGCTGAAGTGCAGTGGTATAATCATAGCTCACTGCACCTCAAACTTCAAACTCCTGGGCTCAAGAGATCCTCCTGCCTCAGCCTCCTAAGTAGCTAAGAGTACAGTTATATGCCACCACGCCTTTCTTTTTTTTTTTTTGAGAAGGAGTTTCAATTGTTACCCAGGCTGGAGTGCAATGGCGCCATCTCAGCTCACCGCAACCTCCGCCTCCTGGGTTCAGGCAATTCTCCTGCCTCAGCCTCCGGAGTAGCTGGGATTACAGGCACGCGCCACCATGCCCAGCTAATTTTTTTTGGATTTTTTTAGTAGAGACAGGGTTTCACCATGTTGACCAGGATGGTCTCGATCTCTTGACCTCGTGATCCACCCGCCTCGGTCTCCCAAAGTGCTGGGATTACAGGCTTGAGCCACCGCGCCCGGCTACCACCACGCCTTTCTAATTAATTTTTTTTTTTTTCTGCAGAGGGAATCTTGCTAGTTTGCCTAGGTTGGTCTCAAACTCCTGGCCTTAAGTGATCCTCCTACCTCAGCCTCCCAATGTGCTGGGATTATAGTCATGAGCCACTGTATCCTACCAGCATGAGATATTTTAACGGAAATTTTGAGAAGAACTTGAGTGACTTTATAGGCAGGAACTGAATAAGAGACATAGATATTACAAGCCCTAGTGATTAGAAGCCTGTAGTGCCATTGGTAGAGCTGAGAAGTTGGTGGGGAATGGGGTGGGAGGAGTTGGTTTGAAGGATATAGCTCTCCCAGAAGAATGTAGTACTCAGTTAATTTCAGTAAATGAGGTCTAGACTGGGAAGCTGAGGTGATTGCAAAGAGTGCACGTGGAGGCAAAATTCTAATACAGAGCAGTGGTCCTCAAAGTGTGATCTCAGACCAGTCCCATCAATTTCACTTGAGAACTTACTAGATGTCCTAATACTGCTCAGGTTTATAGCCTGACTTGGCTTACAGATCTATATGCTTAGAGACCTTGGAATAGACCATCCCTGAGCATGGGAAGGACCCTGCACAGGTAGAGGTAGAGGTGACTCTGCCCACAGATGGAATAAATATCACCTGCTGGTGATTGGATACTGGCCTAGATGTAGCCCCACTCTTCCTTGATTTTGGAGTCTAGGTCCTAAGCGGAGGCAGCATTCTGGGGACCTGGGACTCCTCTATTTGTCAGCGAGGCCACAGAGCTGCTCCAAGCTGGTGCAGCCTGGATGGACAACATTGACAAAAGACAACGACTCAGGGAGAGAAGAATAATGGTGAGCTTCTCTTGCTGTGAGCACTTTCCTATGCAGATGAGGCTGGAGATCATGTGGGGCGGATTAATTTCTTAATTTTACACTGTACTTATTTCCCACTTGTCCCTGTTCTTATAGAACTGGCCTGGTGAATGAGAGGGAGCTAAGATTGAGGAAGGATTTATATCAGTATTCCTGTAAGGTGTTATAGACAGACAAAATTGGCTTTAAATTACACTGTAAAAAAGCACAGACATAAGCTGCTGCTGCAGCTGTCAAACATTAAGTTGGGTGAGGCCTGAGGAGCTGCACACCGCAGGTCACCAGCAGTGTCCCACTGTGTCAGCCTCAAGGAGACTACTGCCCCAGGTGCAGTGGCCCTTTCAGCATAACAATCCTGATTGAGTGGCCCTCAGACTGCCTCATGTGGGCCAAAAATGTGGCCAAGGCAGAGATGAAGACTATCATTGAATGAAACATTCTGCACCTCAGTTCTAAAAGGAACTGACTGCCCTCCTCCAAGACACTGTCAGAACGAATCCCATTGTGCCTCACCTCCCAAGCCTTCCTGACCCCTGCTCACCCTTCATACTGCTCTATTTATTTTCTAATCTGACAAAAGCCACTTCCTCTATGTCCTTACTGCGCCCTCTACAAATGCCTGTCTGTCATGGCCAAAGTCCCTATACCCTTATGTCCCGTACCTCCTGTCATAACTGATACGGTGGCTGCTTCTTAGATAAATGTTGCTTGGAGGAGACTTTGAGAATTACTGTTCCCCCAAATCCCCTTAGGATCATTTTTATTTTTCCCGCAAATGCCCCACCCCCCACCCTCCTCATTGCTGTCACCCACCAACCTCCTTGTTACACCCCCTTATTTATTAAAGACCTAGTTCATGGGTTACTCACTTCCCGTTGATTCCTCTTATCATTCTGGATGACTTCTACATATTTGTGTCAAGAACGTCAGAAACTTTACTTGCCCCAGGAGGCTATTGTTTTTAAAATTCTCAGTGATTGTATCGATTTACTCTTTCCCCAGCTTCCAGTTCACAGTATTGTAGTCGCTTTCATTTTTCCTGTATTTTTCACAGCCACTGAGCTGTCATACCTTAACGCTTAGCTATCTGATCCTCGTTCCCTCTCACCTCCATTTCCTTGCAGCTGAGACTTACACAACTTGACTGTCTTCACTCATTACTAACTTCAGATGGACATCTGACACTGTCCATTACTTCTCTCATCCTTAGTGAGGGTTTTCTGAAGACAGTTTCTGAGATGACCTCTTTCTCCTCTCTGCTCAAATCTCCCTCTCCCACCCCTTCTTTTTTATGCTCACTAATGACCTCACCTCATGTGTCACCAAGTAAACAGAATCCAGAAAATGGGAACATTCTCATCTTGCCACTGTGAAATCTATCCTTCTAACTACACTTGCAACCATTGTCTTTCCCCTGTTTACAATGGAGAATGTGTGCATTCTCTTGCTAGGAAAATGTGTTCTTCTCACAGCCTAAACCCTTCTAGATTCTGTCCAATCTTGCCTCCACAGAGACTTAGATTCTTCAATTACTTCTGCCCTCTCCAGCATTGTTAGTATCTCTTCCTTTTCTTGATTTTACCTAAACAATGACCATGTTATATGACTTCTTTTTTTGTTTTTTGGGAGTCTCGTTCTATCGCCCAAGCTGAACTGCATTGGTACAATCTTGGCTCACTGCAACTTCTGCCTCCTGGGCTCAAGCAATTCTCATGCCTCATCCTCCCGAGTAGCTGGGATTACAGGCATGCACCACCACGTCTAGCTATTTTTTTTTTTTTTTTTTTTTTGAGATGGAGTTTCGCTCTTTTGCCCAGGCTGGAGTGAAGTGGCATGATCTTGGCTCACAGCAACTTCCATTCTCCAGGTTCAAGCAATTCTCCTGCCTCAGTCTCCTGAGTAGCTGGGATTACAGGCACACACCAGCACACCTGGCTAATTTTTGTATTTTTAGTAGAGACTGGGTTTTGCCATGTTGGCTAGGCTTGTCTCGATCTCCTGACCCCAAGTGGTCTACCTGCCTTGGCCTCCCAAAGTGCTGGGATTACAGGCATGAACCACTGTGCCTAGCCAATTTTTGTATTTTTAGTAGAGACTGAGTTTCACCGTGTTGGCCAGTCTGGTCTCGAACTCCTGGCTTCAAGTGATTCGCCCACCTTGGCCTCCCAAAGTGCTGGGGTTACAGGCATGAGCCACCATGCTCAACTGTATGACTTCTATTAAAAAACTTCTTCCTTGACTCTACTTCTTTTCCTAGATACTATCCCATTTCCCTCTTCCGTGTCACAGCCAACCTTTAAAAAAATTGTCTGCATAGTCTTCTTCCTCATGTCTTATTCCCCATGAATCTTCTCCAATTGGCTTTAGTTCCTAACTGACTATATTTTTCCCATGTGGAGGTTTGAGAAGCCCCTAGGGAGCTCACACTGTAGCAGCAGAACCTATTATGTGAGAACACACAAGGAAACCAAGGCTCAGAGAGGTTAAGTGACTTGCCTAAGGTTATACAGCTAGTAAGTAGCTAAATTGGGATACAATCTGGGTGCATCTAATTCAAAGAACCCAAGCACCAGCATTGTTATTATTAATCGGGCCCCTTCTGTGCTTTGTATATCTACCACAGGGATTATCACATTTAATTGTATTTCTTTGTTGGCATTTTTCTTTCCCCCACTGGATTATTATTTCAAGGACAAGAACAAAGCCTAGGACAAATAGTAGGTGTTCAATAAATGCTTTTTGAGTGAATGAAAGAACACTGTTCTCTGGGAGCTTATTTGTTCTTTTTTTGCATTTCAGTAGCAATGGATCACTGCTGGTCACCACCTTCCCTTTAATATAATCATAGAATCTTGCAATTTTAGAGCTGCACTGGGGCCTTAGAGATAGGAAACTAAGATTCGTAGAGGTGAAAGTAGCATGCCCAAGGTCATCCAGCTGGTTAGTTGCAGTCCAGTGCTCTTCCCAAGCCATCTTCAGTAGGTGTTAATGCTCCCTCTTTCCACATTCTTTTTTCCAACCTAAATCACTTCAGTGCCAAGCAGCATGTAGAGAGCAGAAAGTCAGTAGAAGGACATGTTGTAAATATGATGAGCAGTGAGTACAGTGCTTTTAGTGTTAATGAACACTTTCCTCCTTGGTTCAAGCCACGTGCCTGCTAGCTTCTTCAGTTCCAGTTTAAAATACCCTTTTTCATGAGCTGCTGTTTTATATTCCTCTTAGTGCTTTGATTATTTTAATGAGTTTTTCTTATCTCCTATTTATAAAACCAGACCTACTTTCCAATGTTTTGTTGTTGTTGTGTTTTCTTTTGAATAACTCACATTCCCAAGTCTTCTTCCATTTCCATTGCTCTTTCTCTTTTATACTTTTGTGTTTGTGTGTATAGAGTTGTGTGGTGCATTTTTAAATGCGTGCTTGTTGGTTGCTAATACAGTGCTAGAGCAATCAGTTCTTCTACAGGCAAGAATCAGCTAACTGGAACCCTCGGCTAACCACAACCAACAGGCTGAAGTTGGCAAGCAGTACACGCTCTGAAATCAGAGATAGTTGGATTTTAAAAAATATGTATCATCACCTTTACTAATGTTGAAAATACATTTAAATAAAAGTTCTATACCCATTGCTAATAAATCCCTATCTTAGTCACCTTGAGCTGTTATAAGACTATGTCATAGACTGGGTGGCTTAAACAACAGACAGTAATTTTCTCACAGTTCTGGAGGCTGGAAGTCTGAAATCAAGGTGTCCCAACATGGTCAGGTTCTGGTGGGGGTCCTCTTCTTGGCTTGCAAATGGCTGACTTCTCACCTTATGCTCACTTGGCCTTTCTTTACTGTGGGCTCATGAAGAGAGAGCTCTCTTTTCCTCTTCTTATGAGTACACTAATCTATTGTGAGGCCTCCACTCTCATGGCTTGATCTAAACCCAATTACCTTCCAAAGGCTCCACCTCCAAATACCATCACATTGGAAGTTAGAGTTTCAGTATATGAATTTTGAGGTGACACAAACCTTCAGTCCATAACAATCTCTTAATATATAGGGGTAGTTCTTTATCGTTCTCTTTTATTTTTAGTTATTTAGACGGAGTCTCTCTCTGTCACCCAGCTGGGAGTGTAATGGTGCGATCTCGGCTCACTCAGCCTCCGCCTCCTGCATTTAAACGATTCTCCCACCTCAGCCTCCTGAGTACCTGGGATTACTGGTGTGTGCCACCATGCCCAGCTAATTTTTGTATTTTTAGTAGAGATGGGCATCATGTTGGCTAGGCTGATCTCGAACTCCAGGACTCAGGTGATCCACCTGCCTCGGCCTTCCAAAGTGCTGAGATTACAAGCATGAGCCACTGCATCCGGCCAATTTTTATTATGTTGCCCAGGCTGGTTTCGAACTCCTGGGCTCAAGTCTGCCTGCTTTAGCCTTCCAAAGTGCTGGGATTGCAGGTTTGAGCCACTGTGCCAGACTACTTCCATTCTCTTTTTACGTCTAACTAAAAGCAAATAAAAGTGGCTGTGTGCTGGTTCATACCTATAATATGCAGCACTTTGGGAGGCTGAGGTGGACAGATTGCTTGAGTCCAGGAGTTTGAGACCAGTTTAGGTAACACAGTGAGACTCCATCTCTACCAAACATACAAAAATTATCCGGGTGTGGTGGCACACACCTGTAGCCCCAGCTACTTGGGAGGCTGAGGTGGGAGGATGACTTGCGTCCAGGAGGTGGAAGCTGCAGTGAGCTGAGGTTGCACCATTGCACTCCAGCCTGGGCGCCAGAGTCAGACCCTGTTTCAAAATAAAAGTAAAAAGAATTGATCTGTATTTTTAATTTAATTAACAATAAAAAGAATTGGTTTGTATCTTTTTTATGGAGTCTTATTTTTCCCCTTAAATTTTAACTACTTTCATCACCTTGCGGATATGTCTTCTCATTTAATTCCATTTTTATAACTTTATAAAACAAATGTACAGATCAGACAGGCTCTCTCCTAGCTCTGGAGCAACCACCTAAACATTTAAAAACTAGAAACTGAATGAACCGCTATAGGTATACCTTTTATGAGGGCTTAGCATGGCAGGTTCAAATTCAGAATTCTCAGACACCTCAGAGTTCCATCATGGAATCTGAAAACCAGGGGAGAGCTGTTTCTGACCCACAACACACGCCCTTCTCTTTCTACCCCCTTCCTATTCTCACATTTGGAGGGTTTCTGTACATACAGGAGTGGAAGTTCAGACCTATCCACACCTCCCTCAAGCAGCCATACTCAAGTAGTAACCCCTGGGCTACCCTGAAGGCTCAGAGATGCCCACATCAGCTTTCTATCTTCAGGAGGTTAGGTTGATAATAGGTGCTGGAAAGCCCTAGAAGTGGCTTCCAGACTGCTTGGTCAGGAAGTTCTGGGAACTTCGATAGTTGGATTTAAGTTCTGGCTTTTCCATTTATTAACTGCGTGACCTTAAGCAGATTGCTTAACCTGTCTGTATAAGTTTCCTCATCTTTAAAATGAGAGCATTAATAGTATGCTTTTTCATACAGTAGATAAAAAGATTACATGAAGTAATACTATGTAGGTCTAGGTTCAAAATTCTCATCCTGCCACATACTGGTTATAGAATGACTTCAGTAAAGATCTCCACTTCTTGGGGCCTTAGTCTCCTTTGTAAAATGGGCATTATTCTCAGCATATGCTGCATAACATACCACCTCAGAACTTAGTGGTTTAAAACAGCAACTATTTATTTGCTCATAAATCTTTGGGTTGGTAGTTTGGGTGGACTCAGCTGGAACTGTCTGTTCCATATATGTCAGCCTCATTTACTCATTAATTTACATCAACTGGTAGTCCATGGCCTCACTCATGCGTCTGTTGGTTGACTGGTAGATGGTAGGGATGATTGAAGTAACTAGGCCATGTGTCATTTGTAACCCAGTAGGCTGGCCTGGGCTCATTCACCTGGTGGTGGTTGCAGTGTTACAGAGAAGGTCTCTGCTTGCTCATATTTGCTGTTTTCCCATTGGCCAAAGCAAGTCTTATGGCCCAGCCCAGAGCAGAAGTGGGAAGGGATTACCAAAAGGCATGGATATCAGGAAGGTAGTTATTACAGGCATTTTTTTCAGTTAGTTTATCACACAATTGATAAAACTCTTTTCCAGGATCATTGTGAGAATTGGAGATAGTGCATATCAAGCACTGAGTGATGTAACCAATAGATCCTTGGCAAATGACAGCTAAACCATATTATATTGTATCTGACATATAGTAGGTGTTTAGTTAAGAAAAATTCTCTTCTCTAACTATTCTTTCTGCCTACTCTCCTGTCCTCATTACCTATTAGAAGAAAACCGTGACTCAAAAAAAAAAAAAAAAAAAAAAAAAAAACTCAAAAAGCTAAAAAGTCAGAAAATCCCAAACAAAAACAAAACTAAAATAAAACAAAAATAGGAAAACAAGCAAATGAATCTACATTCGTGATTAAAAAAATTATATATATACATTAAACAAACATCCACAATAAAACACCAAGTAGAATAATCCCCAGACAAAAATTAACAGGATGTTGAGAATGAGCACGTTTTATGATTGCAATTTCTTCATCCCTGTTCATAGAGTCTAATGACCCTGAGGTTATACAGGATGCTGGGTCTCCAAAGAAAAATTCCATTATAGTGACCAAGGCAGTGAAGAGGACACAGACATTTAACAAAGAATTGCCACACCTGGGAGTCTAACCAGTAAGGATTTAACATGGTGGTTAACTCTGTTTTCTGAACAATTCCATTGAAATCCTCAGGTCTTTGAGTTTGAAGGGACTTCAGAGGCCTTTGACGTGTAGACCCTGCATTCCTTTTCAGCAGTGGTTCTCAAAACTTTTTGATCTCAGGACCACTTAACACTCTTCAAAATTATTGAGGAGCCCGGAGTGCTTTTGTTTCTGTGGCTTATATCTATCAATAGTTACCACATGAAAAACTTATCCTGAGAAAAATTAAAAACAAAAGAATATATGAGCATACATTTTGTTATCTATCATAGTAGTAAGTCGTCATACATCATACAGCTTCTGGAAAACTCCACTGTATATTCATGAGAAAATGAGAGTGAAGAAAACCATTAATGTCTTAGTATTGTTAATAAATAGTTTTGACTTTATTAAACATCTGCAAGAGTTTTAGGGAATTCAAGGGGTCTGTGGACCACACTTGAAAATTACTGCTGTACAGTCTCCCTGTCAGAAAGGAGTTGCCCTTCAGAATCATTTGGAGACAGTGAAAAAGCTCCATCTCAGAATTGTGAGGTTAATTTCCTCATCTATAAAATAAGGATGATAACAATCACATCTACCTCATATGGTTGTGTTGATTAAATAAAATAAGGAATGTACCTAACCCATATTAAGGGCCTTATACAAAACCTACCATTCAGTAGGCTGCCAGTAAACATTGGTCCTCTTGTCACTGAAATAAATAACCTAATAGTTCCCTGCCTCATAAGGCAGCTTATTTGGGCTTTGATTTTTAGAAATTTCCTTCTCCTGCCTCTGTGTAACTACTGCTCCTTAGCTTTAGGGCTTATTCTTCTGCTCAGAAGAAGGTAACAACCTTTGAGTTTTAGATCAAACTGTGGGACTGTTACATCTTTCTTATAAGTTATGCTATGGTTTCCAGATTATCCTGATCATATTTTTTCTCTGGATGTGGGCACTCATTCAACAAATATTTACTGAGCACCTAAATACTATATACCAATATGAAAAAAAATAGAAAATACCCTTGTCCTTCTGGAATTTACATTCTAAATGTAGGAGACAGACCAAAAGCAAATACTCAGATAAAACAATAACAGATGTGATAGAACCTACAGTGGAAAATGAAGCAAGACTAAGAGACAGAAAGTGATGGGGGTTGGTGCTATTTGAGGCAGAGTGATCACATAAATGCCTCTCTGAGGAGGTGACGTGTAAGTAGAGACCTATCTAAACTAAGGGAGCAAGCCACACTAAGGGAAAAGTCAATACAAAATTTGAATTCTATTCTAATTGTGATTGCAATCCTTTGGAAGGTTTAGGTGGGATAATGATGTGCTATAAATTATGTTTTGAAAAGATCACTCTTGCCATTTTGTGGAGAATAGACTAGGGGACAAGAATAGAAGTGGGGAGAACAGTTAAGCAGCTCTTGAAATAGTCCAGGCAAGAGATGGTGGTGCCTTGGAGGTGGTGAGAAGCTAGATTGGGATAGAAGGCAGATCCAAGAGGATTTACAGATGGATTAATGTGTTATGTAAGGAATCAAGAGGAAGCAAGGATGATACCCTGGGTTTTGGCCTGAACTTGGGAGGTATTCAGGAGGGATAGGATGAAGAGTTCTGTTTTGGATATATGTTAAATCTGAGGTTCTGTTTAGATACCCATATAGAAATGGGGAGTGAAAAATCTGGAGCTCAGGCTGAGTGTGGTGGCTCATGCCTGTAATCCCAACACTTTAGGTGGCTGAGGTGAGTGGAACACCTGAGGTCAAGAGTTCGAGACCAGCCTGGCCAACATGGTGAAACCTTATCTTAAGTAAAAAAAAAAAAAAAAAAAAAAAAAAAAAAAAAAAAAATTGCCAGGCGTGGGGAAGCATGCCTGTAATCGCAGCTACACAGGAGGCTGAAGCACAAGAATCACTTGAACCCAGGAGGCGGAGGTTGCAGTGAGCTGAGATCGCCACTGCATTCCAGCCTGGGCAACAGAGTGAGACTCCATCTCAATTAAAACATAAAATCTGGAGTTCAGGAGAGAGTGAGGACTGGAGGTTGCCATTTGGAAGTCCTTAGTAGATAACATTCAGTAATTGAGTCCTGGAGCACTCCATTGGTTAAAGGTTGAGAAGATGAGGATGACCCAGCAAGAGACACTGAGAGAAAGTGACTGAGAGGTAGTAGAAAAAAACAGGAAACTGTGTGGTCAGAGAAGCCGTATGTTTCAAAATGAAGACATAATTAAGTAAGCCAAATGTTGCTGAGAAGTTTAATAAAATGAGAAATGAGTTTACCTTTGGGTTTGGCATGATGGAGGTTGTTGGCAACCTTGATAAGAGTGCTTTCAGCACAGAGGCAAAAGCAAGCCTGTTTTGGGTGGGTTGAAGAGAGAGTGAGAAGCCAAGAAATGGAGAGAGCACTATACACATCTATTTTGAAGAGTTTTGATATAAAGAGCAGAAAAGAAATGGTGAGGAAAAAGTGGAGGTGGATATGTGGTCAAGGAAGTTTTTGTTTGTTTGTTTAATATGGGAGATTTTGTAGCATGTTTATATGCCAATGGAAATCACCCATCAGCACACTGATAGAAAGAAAAATTGGTGACACCAGAGAGAGAGGGGTTAATTGCTAGGACAAAATGCTTGAATAGCTGAGAGTGGAAAGGATCCTGTGCATAGGTGGAAGGAGTGGTCTTAGATGGGACATGGAAGATTCTTCCATAGTAACAGGGGAGAAGGCAAGGTATGTGAGCCGAGATGCCGGTAAGTTGGTAGACTTGTTGGTTTGAAGATAAGGTAGGCTTCTTTCAATTGTTTCTTTTCCTTCCCTGTGGAATAACAAGTGAGGTCATCAGCTGAGAATTATAAAGGGGATTTATGTTATTTGAGGTTTCATGAGGGTGTTGTGTGAGGGAGAAAGACAGCAACTTGACTAGGAAAATTTAGGATTGTCAGTCAATGTTGAAGGCCCACTTAAGAGATTTCTCAAATATTTAAAGTGGGATCACCCTGCTTTGGAGATGGAGTTTTTCTTATCTGGGGATAAGTTCAGTGTGATTGAAGAAGGGAGGTACAAGGACACTTCTTCCATTTGCAGATTTATACAAGGCAGTTGATATAATTTTAGACCATGGAATTTAAGTTGGGTTGTGAAGAAAGTGAAGAAATTAAAGGACAGAGGGACCACAAGGATAGTAGATTCCACGGATTGTGGGTTGAGATTATGTGGGAGACAGGGAGATGTGACATTGACATTATATAGGTGATGCAGTTATTGGTGATGACATGCAGAATATGACCATAGGAGTGTGTCTGAGCTAGAATGATGGGAAACAAAAGGTTAGAAGTGACTTCAAAGAATGGTGGGGCAAGGGGCTTGGCAGTATCCTCAAAAGGAATGGAAGTCACACGGGAAAGTGTTTGGGGAAAAAGACTGAACCAAACCCTGTTATTTCCAATGAACGAATGAATGAGATGAAGTAACTGCGAGGTTGGTGAAGGGCAGCCATTAAGAGGGGGTAGCAATTGGCATAGACTGATGTGCGTTTTAAGTGGGCTGGAGTGTTAGAGAAAGGAGAAGTAGTCTGGAAGTGGCAGAGAAGGGAAGAGGCCACTCTTCTATTCCTGTGTCATCTAAGTGATATGAAGGGTGCGGGAAAGAAAACACCAACCATCTGAAAGGGCTACATGGAAGCGGGGACCTGGGGGAAGAGTCAGACTTCCTTTAGGATAGGAAACTGAATGAAATGTTGAGGATATAGACATATTTGCTGATGATGGGCCTTGAGCTTCACAGAGTATGTCAAGCAGGCTTCAAGATTCATTGAAAATAAGCTATTGCATCAGACTGGGGACTAAATGGAGCCTTAAGAAGTTAGGAATTCAGGTAATGATGTAGGTTGGGAGGTTGGGACTTTGTGGAGGTGACTGGGGTAAACAGGCAGGTAAGATATATTGGGATTAGTTCTGTAGGACTCTTAGGGTGAAGTGGATGAAAAGTGATAATTAGAGTCTCCTTCTGGGATTGGTCTCTTAGCTGCTTTATTTGATGAAGCTGGCAGAGAGGATCAGCTAGGGGAGGGGAGCTTGCACCAGGAGAACCTAAAACTTCCTGGCCTCCCCTAGAATTTTCTGTGGTCATTTTCAAGCCTGGAGTAAGGAACTTATTAGGAGTAAGGAACTTATTGAGAGCTTTAACTTATGCCCTCCAAATCTGCATTAGTCCCTACCAAAGCTACTTCAAATATATACGAGACGTGATCTAAGTGAAAAATGTGTCCTTGCTATGTAAATAATTTCAGGACAAGTCCCCTAGCTGCCCCAACCACCACCTTTCAACCAGATTGCTTCACTGAGACTCCTCTCTTTTATCACTTATTATGAAAAATTCCAAGCATACGTAAAAATAGATTTTGCATAATGAGCTTCCATATACCCCATCACCTAGATTTAACAGTTGTTAACATTTTGCCGTACTTGCTTCATCTATTTTTTCCTTTTGCTGAAATATCTTCAGGGAAATTACAGACATTATGACATCTCATTCCTAAATACCTCACTATCCTAATTCCTTTCCGTAGGGAAATTCTGAAGCTGCCAGTGCCTTTCAGAATGTAGTGCTCAGGACTGGACAATAGTGTTCCAGATATGGACTGACCAGCCAAGTTCACAGAAAGAATGACTAGACCCTATGTTTGTGAAAGCAGATTACAATCTCTAAAATTAGTAATTTTAGAAGCCACAGCACACTATTGACTCAAGTGCACTTGTGGTCAGCTAAATTTCCCAAGTTCTTTGCATATGAACTGCTGCTGTCAAATCAGGCTCCCCCCATCTTGTATTTGTGTAATTGAATTTTTGTTGGTTTTAGCCTATTGAAAATATTTCGAATTGGAAGTCTGCCCTCCAGTGAATTAGTTAATCTTTTTTCGCTTTGGTTCATCAGCAAAGTTGATAAGTAAACTTTTATATATTCATGTAAATATATAGTAGCTACTTTCTAAATTGAAACTTATGCTGCCTCAAGATTGTGGAGACTGCAGTACGATCATTTCAAGCCTTAGGAGTGGACTGTAGGACTAGTGATTTAAGTTGAATGCTCTCGATTAATGATGGGAATCCATCCTTCTTGGCTCTTCAAACCTTGTGACTTAACAGGCTGGCATCTGAGTATAGTTTTCTAAGATATTCTAAATCATTCTAGAATGAAAATTTAATACAAACAATCACCAAACAGTTTCTTAGCACAGCCTTGGAAATTATTCATGACAGCTAAATACAGGGGTTGGAATGGTTTTCTGAGAACTCCATGGGTTAGTGTGAGTAGTTCCTCAGTTGACTGTTTTTACAATTACACAGGGATCATTTTTTAAAGCTAAACTGTGAGAATGAGAGTGAGCTGAATGGACACCCCCCGGATCTGCTCATACTTCAAAAACGAGACTGCACCAGAAGTGTATCAAGTCCTAGACAAGTGATATTTTTATAAAATTTCGAACTGGATATATAATATGACTCAGCGGGAGGCATAGTCTTGATAATAATATACAAGGCTTAAAATAGGAAATCAGTATTACAGAACTCTACATTCTTCAATATTGTTCCCAATTCTTGGGTATTTCAGAATGAGAGCTCTCTGACATTAGCCTTCATGGGGAGACACCACAGCACAGAAGTTAAGTCTAGGTCTAAAGCCTGTCTCTGCCATTTATTGACTATGGGACTTGAATTATTTTTTAACCTCTGTGAAGAGTAATTTTCTCATCTGTCAATGATGAGAATAACACTAGCACCACAGTCATTTAGCAGTCACGGGGATTAATTGTATTAACGTAAGCAAGGTGTCAAGCATTTAGTAAGTGTTATCTATTATTATTTATCATAGTTCTGTCAGTTCTCCCTGGGACACAAGATATTAGATACCATTTGGTGTCATATTCATAAAGTTTTAAATCTAGATTTAAATATGTCTAGTCTGGGAATGCTCTAGGCTGCCCTGTAACCTTCTGCATTTCCTTATCCTCATTTCCACTGTAGTGCCTCCAGAAGCCTGGGAAGAACAATTTAAAGAGACTTGGGGAGAAATGTCAGGTATAGGTGATGGGGAGATGGAGGCAGCAAACCACACTGCCATGCGACAATCTTGCATGATCTGCACATGTACCCCGGAATCTAAAGTACAATTTAAAAAAAAAAGAAGAAGAAGAAAAAAGAGATGTGGACCAGCTGGGCGTGGTGGCTCACACCTGTAATCCCAGCACTTTGGGAGGCTGAGGCGGGAGAATCACTTGAGTCTAGGAGTTTGAGACCAGCCTGGGCAGTATAGTGAGATCCTCTCTCTACACAAAATCAAAAATTAGTTGGGTGCTGTGGTGCACTCCTGTAGTCCAAGCTACTCCAGATGCTGAGTTGGGAAGATTGCTTGAGCCTGGGAGGCGGAGGTTACAATTAGTTGAGACCGCGCCACTACATTCCAGCCTGGTTCACAGACAGAGCGAGATCCTGTCTCAGTGCTTATGCCCCAACTTTGAGCAAGCCAAGGTGGTTCTGGCCTATTGTTTGCTTGTTCTAAGTATTCAGATTAGCTCCCATGGTGGCTGACTATCACACCAACTTTCCAGGGGAAGAAATTTAGGAAATTGTTTTTCTTTGTACATGAATCTATAGATGCCTTTCTTTTAGCATCCCACTAATCACGTAGGTGACAATAGTGATTTCTCCTGTATGTCCACTTAAATGGTTAGAATAGTTCTTAAAAACACAGATGAAAATTGACACAAGTAACTTTGATAGGTTTTAGCTGGAGAAAGAACTGACGTGTGCCCGTGCCCTTTTCTTCTTCTTGTGACGTGCCTTTCCACTGATTATGTGTGAGGAGTAACTATTCTCTTCGCCAATAGGAGTGTATGTCTGGTACTTTTCATTAGTAAGCTTTCCACTGTGGTTTTCCTGGAAAAGGTAATTCATTTTAGGACACTTTATTTTTCGATAATTTTAGACTAATTGTAGAAATACTACAGATTATTTCTGTATACGCTTCGTCCAGCTGACATCTTACATAACCATAGTACAATTATCAAAAGAAAACAACCTTGGTATAATACTATCATCTAACACACAGAATTTATTAATATTTTACCAGCTTTTCTACTAATGTCCTTTTTCTGTTTCAGAATCTAATTCAGCGCCTCACATTGCAGGTAGTTGTCATTCTCCTTCAACTGGTGACAGTTCTTCAGTCTTTCCTTGTCTTTTGAGACCTTGCCACTTTTAGAGTACTGACCAGTTTTTGTAGAATATCCCTCCATTAGGGCTTTTCCAATGACTTCCTATGATTAGATTGTGTTTATGTATTATTGGAAAGAATAACACAGTTGTGATGTGCTTTCTTCTGTGCATCTATCAAGGGATTCATGATGTCGCTATGTATTATGGGTGACGCTAACCTTGGTTACTTGGATAAGGCAGTGTCTCAGAATCCTTCCACTGTAAACATACTATTTTTACTTTCTAATTGCTAAATATTTTGGCAGAGATACCTAGAAATTATGGAAATTCCCTCCTATGAATATTAGCATCAGTTGATCTTGCCATAGAAATTATTAATGTGATGTAATGGTGATTTTCTATGCTCCTCTTTCCTTCTACATTTATTAATTGGAATTCTTCTGTAAGGAGGAGTTGTCACACTCCCCATCTACTTATTTTTTCACCTATTTATTCGGATCAACATGTACCAATTGACATTTATTTTATTCTTTGGGTTATACTCCTAGATTATTGTTAGTATCTTGGTCAAATTGTTTTGACTGTGGCCATTGGAAATTCTTTCAGGTTGGTTCCTGTGTCCTTTCAACAAGCCCTCTCATCTTTTCTTTTTTATCACTCCCTTATTTTCCTCACCACAAGATGTGCCAGGCCCATTGTCTATTTTCCCTTCAAAACCATCATCTGTGCCTTATAATGTGCTTGCTCTTGGGATATCACTGCTTCTAGTCCCCTTGATGAATATAGCTAGGAAATACATGTATGTACTAACTTATGCATATGCACACCTATGTTTATTTCTGTATCTATCTGAACTACATTAAGAAAAAAACCTCTTGAGTTCATATTGATACCTACAATTCCAACCCAGCACCGAAAGGTTCATGTTAGCCTTGCTCCTTTCCTTGTTTATACCTTTTTACTGGAGAAACCTAGTTCTCATTATCTACAAATATATATATATATACACACACACATTTGTAGATATGTGTATATATACATGTATATATATGTGTATTTATATATGTGTGTATATGTATGTATGTGTGTGTATATATATACTTTTCAACTCCAGTATACTGATAAAGTAGTTTCAAAATCCCCAAGTTATATACGCTTATGAGAAACAAATCTATGAACTAGAGTACAATGTTTGTGTATAGTTTTTTGTCCTTAGGCCTGTAATAGCTCATCCAAACCCTGTTTTCCAAAGTGATTTAGGTCATTTTCTTTCTTCTCCACACCCTTCATCATGTGACTCATTTGTAATACAGCTAGATTCATTTGTCACAGTTTGTAGTCTCTCCCCTTTCCCTCAAAATCTTGGTTGCAGTTTAAAAAATTTACACGCACTAAAACCCACTTATGGTGTATGGTTCTATGGGTTTGATAAATATATGTAGTGTGTGTCCACCAATACCATACAGGACACCATCAATCCCCCCAATTCCCTCGTATTGCCCCATTACAGTCAAAGTTTTTTCCCCACACCTAACCCTTGAACTATATTCCATTCATATGGTTTGAGTAGTAGGAGGTACCGTATTTTGTTTAATTATTAACTTGCTGAAAGGCCTTTGAATTGGTTTCACTTCTGGTCTATTATGAATAAACTGCTTTAAGCATTCATTTATAGGTTTTTGTGAGAAAATAAGTTTTCATTTCTCCGAGTTAGATACCTACTGGTGCCATGAGTAAGTTTTAAAAAGTATTTGTTCAAATATCCAGAAAAGCAAAGGAAAAACATGTATTTAGAAATATTGGGCCAGGCACGGTGGCTCACGCCTGTAATCCCAGCACTTTGGGAGGCCAAGGCAGGCGGATTGCTTGAGGTCAGAGATTTGAGATCAGCCTGGCCAACATGGTTGAAACCTTGTCTGTAATAAAAATATAAAAATTAGCCATGTGTGGTGATGGTCACCTGTAAAACCAGCTACATGGGAGGCTGAAGCAGGAGAAGCTCTTGAACCTGGGAGGTGGAAGTTGCAGTGAGTCAAGATCATGCCATTGCACTCTAGCCTGGGCGACAGAGCAAGACTCCATCTCCAAAAACAAACAAACAAAAAAAAAGGAAATATATTTCAGAACTACCACTGTTAATCCAATATCATTTCAGTGTAGTTCGATAACTTTTTTTTTAATTAAAGGAAGGAAAGGGGATATCAGATTTGAACTTCATATCTCTATCACCATATACTTTCACAATCTTTTGATTTTGGTCAAACTGAGTACATTTGCGTTCTCCCAGAATTTCTGTCATGTAACCTTACTTGTGATCTAACATGATATATTCAAGCTTATTGTTACATGGGTTTGGTTAGGCCGTGGTTCACACCTTCCTTGCAGTAAGTGTATACGGGTACAACATAGGTAGCCTTTAAGCCAGCTACTGGCCCAGTTTACTAGCCCCTAAAAAAATCACCTTTATGATGACGAAGTTGCCCTTTGTGTAGTCAGAATGAGCAATGACCTACCTGGTGTTAATTGAGGGATTGAGGGTCTTCCTGAAGAACCCCTGTCTTCATAGATCAAACCTATTAGCTTGCTGCAGAACCTGGAGTTGCTGTCATTGGCATCACCCTACTGGGCCAAGGCTCAGTCATTGTCTTGAGAAGGTTTCTGCTGAAAACACACATTTGTAAGCTGTGAGGGAAGATGTTAAGCACATTAGCTAGCTGTTATCTCAGTGAGATCGTGGCTCTGATCTCTGAGATCCCTCTCTACTGCCACCTTCTGTCAGTCATCACTCATCTCCATTTCACTAAATTGTGAGCTCTTAGATTGAGGGCAGCGTTCATCCCTATTTCCAGTGCCTGTCACATACTAGGAAGTTTATATATATATACATTTTTTGCATGAATGAATAAATGCTTGATGAGTATATGATGCTTGAGGATAGAGGGTGGGGCATAGAGGGTAGGGACAGGCTTCTCATATGTGGCATAGCCAGGAGAAGGCAAGCCTAGGTGGAAGGGCACAGCAGGGCTCTGGAGTACTAGCCAGCAGCAAGACGGCACAGGTCTGCAGTGGGAGCAATGGACAATTAAAGATGGGAGCTAACTGAATGAAGCTTCGAAGTTCAAAGCTTTTGAGAAGCTGTGGATAAGGGAGTACGCTATGGAAACAGATAGAATGGGTTAAACTCCCAGTGTAGCTACTTCATATTGGAACGTGGCTTTTTCAAGTGAGCTGGGGACCAACTTGGAATGCGGTGTTCGAGTAGATGAATGACATGATCTAACTTATTTTTAATAGGATCACTTTGGTTGAAGCGTTGGGAGGATGGGAGGGCTAGGACAGCACCAGGGCATCAATAAAGAGGCTACTACACTACTTCAAGCTACACATGAGTGTGGCTTGGACCAGGCTAAATGCATTGGAGGTGGTGATAAGTGGTCACATTTAGCATATATAGTGAAGGTGGAACTCTCAAGATTTAATGATGGATAATACTAGATCTCTTTCCTCTATGCCTAACAAAACAAAATGAAACACTTTTTCATGGCTATAAATTAGAAAATAGAAATTGATGCTAGTGATTTAAGCAGAGCTTATTTCCCAGTAAAGCAGAGCTTCCTTGATATGGAGGCAACCTTGGATTTCATAAGATTTCAAGTCCAAATTTTCCAGCTGCCTTCCATAAGGGGCTTCAACAGAGCTGTATTTACATTACCTATATTCCTGTCGATGGAATCTGTAGCAAACAGAGCAGTGTGTATAATTTTATCTCACTTGAGAGCATTTCTGACCATGGATCTGTCGTTCCTTACATAGGGAATAGAGTTATTTCAGAATGTACTTCTTGCAGGGAAGGCCTTTACCCAGTGAGGTAAATATACTATGAAAACAACCTGATCAGATAAGGGTTCAGGGACCTTGCTCTATTCACCCATGTAAACATGCTCAGCTTCATTTATTTTAAGTGCAATTTTCTGGCCCAGATAAGACAAGACAGGCCTGATTAACATAACAATTGATATTCCATTTCCCAGATAAGATTTTCATTGTTGAACTTCTATTGATTTTATAGGATGATTTTAGAGGATTGTATAACAGTTGCACTGAGAGGATATTTAGGAGTCGGGAAGCCTCTGAGCAAAGTATCCTTATGCTACTCAAATGAGAAACTTCTTAATTCATTAGCACCTCTAAGAATAGTGCCTCATCCACTGCCCACTCTGACTTAACTAGGCATACAGGCAGCAAGGGGAGTGTTGGCAAGAGGACTTGAATCCCCTAGAAGATATATACTCTCAAGATTGAGTCTAGCTGTGATTGAAAAACGTAATCGACCTTCAACCCTGGGTCAGTGTTAGCATCTGAGAGCAATCTCTCGGACATCCGTGTCTGGGGAGGTCACCAGGGACAGTGGACAGATGCAAACGGCTTTGGGCAATTTGGTTAAAACCTCTCCTTTGCAAGGATGATATTTGTTTCATTGGGCATTTATTCGAGGCAAGTGACAAAGAAGTCCTGATTTCTGTCAGCGTGCCTACCCACAGGGTAGTAGCCAGAGGCTGAAGCTGGCAGGCAAGAGGGTGCCTGTCACTGAAATAGTTATATCTCAGTTTGAAAACTCAGAGGGAATTCCATTTTGATGGGCTCCTCTTTACACAGAAGTAAAATTTCCAGAAGTGGAAAAGTGTTGAAGATTTAAGTGATATTTCTGGATCTTTATGTCTTTTATTGTGCTTCAGTGTTTCTGAAAATTGTAACTGAAGGTTTTCTCTTCCATCATTATTCAAATAGATTATAATTCTAGTACATTCATAGGGCATATTACTAATTCCTGGAAAACCTATTTTTACAGAGTAAATTTTATATATCTAATTGAATGAATGTCTAATATATTCAAAGCCAGTTTATGAACCAAATAAGAAAATCAGCCAGGCACAGTGGCTCACACCTGTAATCCCAGCACTTTGGGAGGCTGAGGCAGGAGAGTCACCTGAGGCCAGAAGTTCAAAACCAGCTTGGGCAACTCCTTCTCTACCAAAACAAACAAACAAAAATAGCTAGGCATAGTGGCATGCACCTGTAGTCCCAGTGATGCAGAACAGGCAAGCATCAACATTGGGGCTTAGCTCAGAATTCTTGGCTTTGCTCCGGAAAGAATTCAAGGGTGAGCCAGTGGTATTAGACAACAATCTTTTACTGTTGTTCCATGTTCCTTGTGGGCATTGCACCCAGAATCAGCAACTATATTTATACTCACACCCAGTTTCAATTACATGTAAATTAAGGGGCACGTTAATGAAAATTGAGGGGTGGGTTATTTATAACTTCCTAGGAAAGAGGCAGTGACTTCTGCTTTGTTGCCATGGAAAGGGACTGTAACGTCTGGTTTGTTGCCATGGCATTTGTAAACTGTCATGAGGCTGGTGGGAGTGTCTTGTGTTAATAAACAATGAGAGGGCAGTTAGGGATCGTGTTTGTCGCCATCTGCTGGTTTCTTCTGTTTTTTCCACTTTATCCTGTGTGGACCACATCCTGTTTTGGTCAGCAAGGTTGTGACCAGAAAACAAGTTTGGCCAGCCTCCTACCTTACCAGCTACTAGGGAGGCTGAGTGGGGAGGGTCACTTGAACCCAGGAGGCTATGATCGCTTCACTGCACTCCAGTTTGGGTGACAAAGTCAGACGTTGTCTTGAAAAAAAAAAAAAAAAAAAAAAAAAACCCAGAGGGATGCTGGGAAGATGGCCGCCTAAGAACAGCTCAGGACTTCAGCTCCCAGTGAAAGTGCAGAGGGTGAGTGGACGCCGCATTTTCAGACGAATTTTTATTGCCCACAAACCAGGAGATACCTAGGCAGAGGGGTCGCCAGCGTCGCAGTCCCGGCCGGTGCGGCTGTTTTGGCCCCCGCGGGGCTTATTCGGCCCGCGCGGCTGCTGTGACCACGCCCTGTTGCGGCGGTTCTCCGCACAAAAGCCACTGGTCTGGGAGCCCTCTTAGCTGGCGAGCAGAGCCTTGAGACGGCAGAGCTGCCCATTCATCTGAAATAGCGAGTCAGGCCAGGAGATTCCTAGGCAAAAAATCCGCCAGGAGCCGGCGCCGCAGTTCGAGCCGACTCCGTGAGTCGCAGCACGGGAGATCCCGGCGCCTTTTCAACAAGCGACTGGAACGCGGGGTCGTTCAACTTAAAAAATATAAAAAGAGATTCTGAGTCAGGGAGCCAGGGGATCAGGCTCGGTTGGTCCCACCCCCGACCCCCACCACAAGGAAAACAAAAACAGTAATTGGAAACCCTCTGGGTTGAGTGTTTCAAAGCAAGGACAGCTGAACCCGGGAAGGTTCGGCTCGGTGGGGGAGGGGCATCCGCCATTACTGAGACTCTCCACCGCTACAGAGGCAGGCCGTCATCGCCGAGGCAACCCGCGTTGCCGAGGCAACCTGCCATAACAGAGGGAGTCCGCCATAACAGAGGCGGGGCCACCGTTGCCCAGACAGTTCTAACTACGCCCATATAAACGACTGCAGGGAAGAGCTCAGGGCAGCTGGGCGGAACCCACAGCAGCTCAGCAAAGCCCCTGCGGGCAGGCAGTGGCTATGCGTGCTGCTAGCTGGGCAGGTCAGACCTGAAAGAAAAATTTAAAAAGGCAGTAGCACAATGGAAACTCATAAAGCCCCAACTCCCTGGGACAGAGCACCTGGGAACAAAAAGTGCTTTATGAGTTCAGCTGCAGCAGACCTAAACGTACCTGCCCAGCAGCTCTGAATGAACAACGGAGCTCACAGCTCAAGACTTAAGCCCCAATAAAAGATAGACTGTCTCCTCAAGTAGCTCCCTGACCCCCATAGATCCAAAGACTCACCTCATAAAGGAGAGAACGGACTGACAGTTGGCGAGCATCCTTCTGGGACAAAGATAGAGGAAGAGGAAACTGGTAGCAACCATTACTGTTCTGCAGCTGCTGCAGGTGATACCCAGGCAAGCAGGGCCGGAGAGGACCTCAGCAGTCCTACAGCAGAGGGGCCAGACTGTTAGAAGGAAAGCTTAACAAAAAAAAAAAATAAATAAAAAAATAAAAAAGAAGTAACTTCAGCATCCACAAACTAGAAGGTCACTCAGAGACCCAATCCGAAAGACAGTAACTACAAGGACAACAGGTGGATAAACCCACAAAAATGGGAAGAAACCAGCGCAAAAAGGATGAAAACTCCCGAAACCAGAACACCTCTCCTCCTAAAAGAGATCACAACTCCTCACCAGCAAGGGAACCAGACTGGATGGAGAAGGAGGGTGATGAAATGACAGAATCAGACTTCAGAAGGTGGGTAGTAAGGAACTACAGTGAGCTATAAGAAAACGTTCTAACCCAATGCAAAGAAACTAGGAACCTTGAAAAAAGATTGAACGAAATGCTAATGAGAATGGACAGCATAGAGAGGAATATAAGTGAATTGATGGAACTGAAAAACACAACACGAGAACTTCGTGAAGCATGCACAAGCTTCAACAGCCGAATTGACCAAGCAGAAGAAAGGATATCAGAGGGTGAAGATCAACTCAATGAAATAAAAAGAGAAGGCAAGAACAGAGAAAAAAGCACAAAAAGCAATGAACAAAATCTTCAAGAAATGTGGGACTATATGAAAAGACCTAATCTACGTTTGATAGGTGTACCTGAATGTGATGAAGAGAATGAATCCAAGCTGGAAAATACTCTTCAGGATATTATCCAGGAAAACTTCCCCAACCTAGCAAGGCAGGCCAATATTCAAATCCAGGAAATACAGAGAACACCATAAAGATATTCCTCAAGAAGAGCAACCCCAAGGCACATAATCGTCAGATTCACCAGGGTTGAAATGAAAGAGAAAATGCTAAGGGCAGCCAGAGAGAAAAGTCGGGTTACCCCCAAAGGGAAGCCCATTAGACTCACAGCAGATCTCTCAGCAGAAACCCTACAAGCCAGAAGAGACTGGGGGCCAATATTCAACATCCTTAAAGAAAAGAACTTTCAACCCAGAATCTCCTATCCAGCCAAACTAAGCTTCATAAGTGAAGGAAAAATAAAATCCTTTGTGAACAAGCAAGCACTCAGAGATTTCATCACCACCAAACCTGCTCTACAAGAACTCCTGAAAGAGGCTCTACACATATAAAGGAACAACCGGTACCAGCCACTCCAAAAACACACCAAATGGTAAAAGAGCATCAACACAATCAAGAAGCTGCATCAACTAACCAACAAAGCAGCCAGGTAGCATCAAAATGACAGTATCAAATTCACACATAACAATACTATCCCTAAATGTCAATGGACTAAATGCCCCAATCAAAAGACACAGACTGGCAAATTGGATAAAAAGCCAAAACCCATCAGTGTGCTGTATCCAGGAAACCCATCTTACATGCAAGGATACACAAAGGCTCAAAATAAAGGGATGGAGGAAGATCTACCAAGCAAATGGAGAGCAAAAAAAAAGCAGGAGTTGCAATTCTCATCTCTGATAAAATAGACTTTAAAGCAACAAAGATCAAAAGAGACAAAGAAGGACATTACATAATGGTAAAAGGATCACTGCAACAAGAAGAGCTAACGATCCTAAATATATACACACCCAATACAGGAGCACCCAGATACATAAGGCAAGTTCTTAATGACTTACAAAGAGACTTAGACTCCCACATAATAATAGTGGGAGACTTTAACACCCCATTGTCAATATTAGACAGATCAACCAGACAGAAAATCAACAGGGATATCCAGGACCTGAACTCAGACCTGGTACAAGCAAACCTAATAGACATTTACAGAACTCTCCACCCCAAATCCACAGAATATACATTCTTCTCAGCACCACATCACACCTACTCTAAAATTGACCACATAATTGGCAATAAATCACTCCTCAGCAAATGCAAAAGAACGGAAATCATAACAAACAGTCTCTCAGACCACAGTGCAATCAAGTTAGAACTCAGAATGCAGAAACTAACTCAGAACCGCACAGCTTCATGGAAACTGAACAACTTGCTCTTGAATGTTGACTGGATAAACAGTGAAATGAAGGCAGAAATAAAGATGTTCTTCGAAACCAACGAGAACGAAGACACAACATACCAGAATCTCTGGGACACATTTAAAGCAGTCTCTAGAGGAAAATATATAGCAATGAGTGCCCACATGAGAAGAAAGGAGAGATCTAAAATTGACACCCTATCATCAAAATTGAAAGAGCTAGAGGAGCAAGATCAAAAAAACTCAAAACCTAGCAGAAGACAGGAAATAACTAAGATCAGAGCAGAACTGAAGAAAATAGAGACACAAAAAACTCTTCAAAAAAATCAATAAATCCAGGAACTGGTTTTTCGAAAAGATCAACAAAATAGACCACTAGCCAGATTAATAAAAAAGAAAAGGGAATAACGAAATCGATGCAATAAAAAACGATAAAGGGGATATCACCACAGATTCCACAGAAATCCAAACCATCATCAGAGATTATTACAAGCAACTCTATGCACATAAACTAGTAAACCTGGAAGAAATGGATAAATTCCTGGACACCTGCATCCTCCCAAGCCTAAACCCGGAAGAAGCCGAAACCCTGAATAGACCAGTAACCAGGTCTGAAGTCGAGGCAGCAATAAAGAACCTACCACCCAAAAAAAGCGCAGGTCCAGATGGGTTCACAGCCAAATTCTACCAGACATACAAAGAGGAGCTGATACCATTCCTTCTGAAACTATTCCAGACAATCCAAAAAGAGAGAATTCTTCCCAAATCATTTTATGAGACAAACATCATCCTGATACCAAAACCCGGCAGAGACTCAACAAGAAAAGAAAATTTCAGGCCAATATCCATGATGAATATAGATGCAAAAATCTTCAATAAAATACTGGCAAACCGATTGCAACAGCTTATCAAAAAGATCACCCACCATGATCAAGTAGGCTTCATCCTGGGGATGCAAGGCTGGGTCAACATACGCAAGTCTATAAACGGAATTCACCACATAAACAGAACCAAAGACAAAAACCACATGATTATCTCAATTGATGCAGAGAAGGCCTTTGACAAAATTCAACAGCCCTTTATCCTAAAAACCCTCAATAAACTAGGTATTGATGGAACGTATCTCAAAACAATAAAAGCTATCAATGACAAGCCAACAGCCAATATCATACTGAATGGGCAAAAACTGGAAGCATTCCCTTTGAAATCTGGCACTAGACAAGGATGCCCTCTCTCACCACTCCTATTCAATATAGTACTGGAAGTTCTAGCCAGAGCAATCAGGCAAGAAAAAGAAATAAAGGGTATCCAAATTGGAAAGGAGGAAATCAAATTGGCTCTAGTTGCAGACGACATGATTGTATATCTAGAAGACCCCATCATCTCAGCCCAAAATCTCCTGAAACTGATAAACAACTTCAGCTAAGTCTCAGGATACAAAATCAACATGCAAAAATCACAAGCATTCCTATACACCAGTAACAGACTTAAAGAGAGCCAAATCAAGAATGAACTGCCATTCACAATTGCTACAAAGAGAATAAAATACCTAGGAATACAACTAACAAGGAACGTAAAGGACCTCTTCAAGGAGAACTACAAGCCACTGCTCAACGAAATAAGAGAGGACACAAACAGATGGAGAAACATTCCATGTTCATGGTTAGGAAGAATCAACATCGTGAAAATGGCCATACTGCCCAAAGTAATTTACAAATTCAACACTATTCCCATCAAGCTACCAATGACCTTCTTCACAAAATTGGAAAAAAACATCTTAAACTTCATATGGAACCAAAAGAGAGCCCGCATAGCCAAGTCAATTCTAAGCAGAAAGAACAAAGCAGGAGGCATCACACTACCGGGCTTCAAACTATACTACAAGGCTACAGTAATCAAAACAGCATGGTACTGGTACCAAAACAGAGATATAGACCAATGGAACAGAACAGAGGCCTCAGAGGAAATACAACATACCCACAACCATCTGATCTTTGACAAACCTAGCAAAAACAAGCAATGCGGAAAGGATTCCCTGTTTAATAAATGGTGTTGGGAAAACTGGCTAGCCATGCGCAGAAAGCAGAAACAGGACCCCTTCCTGACACCTTACACCGAAATTAACTCCAGATGGATTAAAGACTTAAACATCAGACCTAACACCATAAAAACCCTAGAAGAAAATCTAGGCAAAACCATTCAGGACATAGGCGTAGGCAAGGACTTCGTGACCAAAACGCCAAAAGCGATGGCAACAAAAGCCAAAATAGACAAATGGGACCTAATCAAACTCCACAGCTTCTGCACGGCAAAAGAAACAGTCAATAGAGTGAATCGGTAACCAACAGAATGGGAAAAAAATTTTTGCAGTCTACCCATCTGACAAGGGGCTGATATCCAGAATTTACAAAGAACTAAAACAGATCTACAAGAAAAAAACAAACAAGCCCATTCAAAAATGGGTGAAGGATATGAACAGATACTTTACAAAAGAAGACATACAGGAGGCCAACAAACATATGAAAAAATGCTCATCATCATTGGTCATTAGAGAAATGCAAATCAAAACCACATTGAGATACCATCTCACACTAGTTAGAATGGCGATCATTAAAAAATCTGGAAACAAGAGATGCTGGAGAGGATGTGGAGAAATAGGAACACTTTTACACTGTTGGTGGGAATGTAAATTAATTCAACCATTGTGGAAGACAGTGTGGCAATTCCTCAAGGACCTAAAAATAGAAATCCCATTTGACCCAGCAATCCTATTACTGGGTATATATCCAAAGGATTATAAATCATTCTACTATAAGGACACATACACACGAATGTTCATTGCAGCACTGTTTACAATAGCAAAGACCTGGAACCAACCCAAATGCCCAATGATGATAGACTGGATACAGAAAATGTGGTACATATACACCATGGAATATTACACAGCCATCAAAAACGATGAGTTCACGTCGTTTGTAGGGACATGGATGAACCTGGAAACCATCATTCTCAGCAAACTGACACAAGAGCAGAAAATCAAACACCGCATGTTCTCACTCATAGGCGGGTGTTGAACAATGAGAACACATGGGTACAAGGAGGGGAGCACTACACACTGGGGTCCGTTGGGGGGAAATGGGGGAGGGATGGGGGAGGGATGGGGGTGTTGGGAGGTGGGAAGAGATAGCATGGGGAGAAAGGACAGATACAGGCGAGGGGACGGAAGGCAGAAAACCACACTGCCATGTGTGTACCTATGCAACAATCTTGCATGTTCTTTACATGTACCCCAAAACCTAAAATGCAATAATAAAAAAAAAAACCCAGAAATAAAGAAAATCAGTCTTGTGACTTTATGCTGTCTTAATATACAGAGAATAAAACAATACAATCCAGAAACAGGCAGTGAGAAACACAAGGCCTCTGGATGATAAAAATAATTTCATTCATTCTATGTTTAAGTATTTACTGAGCACTTATTAGGTACTAAAAATGTAAATATAAATGTGAGCAAAACATAAATATTCCTTCCTTTTTTTTATGTTCCAGTGTGTGCGTTGGGCTGGGGATGTGAAACGGACTATTAATAATAACTGAGGCAACCTACAAGATGACTTTTATAAAGAGAAAAATGCTATGGAGAAAGATGGGATTTCGTGACAGAGTGAGTTGTTTGCTTGTGTGATAAAGACAGGCAGAATCAACAAGGTAGTCAAGGAAGGTTTTCTAAGAATAAGATATTCGAGTTGAGACTTAAACAAGAAAAAGGAGTGGAGGGTCAGGAGAAAGAAATTCCAGACAGAGGGTATAGCAAATTCAGAGGCCCTAAGTTGGGAACCACGTTGGCTTGTTTGGGCAAGAGTAGAGGTAGCTTGGCCAGTTAGGCTGTTTTTGCAGTGGACTAGGCGTGTGATGATGATGGCTTGGAGTAGAGTAGGAGCAATGGAAATGGAAAGAAGTGAATGAATTTAGGGTGTATATTTGGATGTGGATTGGATATGGAAGATTAAGGAGAAATACTTAAAGAATAACTTCTAGGCTTTTGGATTGAGCAGCTGTGTGGGCAGTGGTGTGCCATTAGCTGAGGTGCGGAAGACTGGAAGAGATATATGCCGGGGTGTGAGTGGAAATCAAAACCTGCTTTGTACATGTTACATTTGAGATGCTGATTAGACACACAAAGGTGGCTGCCAAAAAGTCCTCAGGTCCTCTGTCACAGCAATTTTTCTTATTTTATCCACAGATTAAATGAACTTGGTTCTCTTGTTTTTTTTTTTTTTTTTTTTTTTTTTTTAACCCACAAGATTAAAAGCTTGGCATCTCTTTCTCTCTTGCACACCAGATTCCATATATCAAATTGCCTACTGAAAATATCCACCCAAACCTAATATGTTCAAAGCTAAAGCTGCTATCTTGTTCTTCACACTTGTTCTTTCTGTATTTCTTATTCTGCTCAGTGATTCCTTTGTTCACCCTATGACCCAAGCTTATTTCTACACCCTGTCCCTCCCTCACCCCAACTTTCAATGCATTACTAAGTTGTGTTGAACAATGTCTCCCAAACGTCTCTCTAATCTGTTTCCTACTCTCCATCTGAGCTGCTACTACCATTCAAGACCACGTTACCTCTTGCCTGGATTACCATATCAGCATATGCTGCTGTACCATTTTAGAAAATCACCTTTAACCTCCTACATTTTGAGTAACTTCTGCTTTTTCTTCAAAACTCAGTTCAGTGATAACTTCCTGCAGGAAGACTTCACTGACATTCCAACTTATCCTCCATCCTATCTAGATTAGGTAACCCCTCTTAGATGTCCCTATAGTGCTCTGCTTTTACTTTCATCATAGCACATAGCACACAGTATTATAATTGCCTCTTTACTTATCTGACTATTCAACTATACTCTGAGCTCCCAGATGTCAGAGACTATATCTCTTATTGTCATATCTCCCATGTCCAACATGGTGCCTGGCACATGATTGGCACTCAGTAAATGTTTTTCAATGAATGATTGTTTGAAGCCAATTAGAAGGAAAACCTGCTTAAAGGCAAACTGACAACAGTAAGAGATGGTAGTTTATAGTTCAGTAGGTGAGGATGTAAACAGCAAAATAAGCCATAGAATCTCAAGAAGTACCATAGTCTAGGGGCACTTAGCATAGGAACAATTAGTATTATATTGTATTCTAGTGTTGCATTATAGATGCATAGGATAATGCAATCATTACCATTCATTGTAAAGACAGTGGTGCATCCAGAAAAGACTAAATTGTATTTAGTTAATCTTTGGTTAAGAAAGTTTCAGGGTATGCACTACATAATAGGAGTTAAGACTGACCCAGGATCTATATCAAACCAGGTTGGAGATAAATGATTATATAATACATCAACAGTTTTAACACAGCTAGTTCCAGGACGTACGTGTTTCCCTGCAAATTGATTTATAGTTTTAGATATATATAGAAAATGTTAGAACTGAAGCCCAAGTCATCATTCTATTTTCCTAGAAATGTAGTATTGAGTTTCTGAAAGCATCCAAAAAATCTCTCATATACTAGACAATTAAAGACAGCATTTCTCTAAATAGAAATGTCTGAATAGTGTTTATGGCCTGTGTAAAGTTTATTATCAATACTTTTATGTAAAGCAGCATGAAATTGATGACTCATGCTGACACTCTTTCCTTAATTGCCCCATACCACTATATTCTGACCTCATTTTCCTATTCCTGATGATTGCCCTAAAACTCTTCTCTCCAGTTGACTGGCTAAGCAAATTGCTAAAGTGTAGAGAATATAGGTAATAAAGATCTGGGCAACTCTGAATCCATATTAAGTGGTCAGTAACCTTATAAACATTTGTTTAGGAGTGATTGATGACTGTTGCTGAAAGGCAGCAGTACCAGGATGAATGGTTTGGATACAGTCCACTGACTGCTTACATCTTCATAGGATGATCATAGCATGCAAGGACAGGTATTTGGGTTGGGTAAGAAGAGCAGATTGGGAGAAGAGGCAGTGTTGCAACCAGTTAAAAAAGAAGATAGCAGTGGCCATTCACACATCATTTCTGTCCGTGCAATGTAAGTAATTATTTTTTTCTCTCTGAGAAGATAAAGATCTCATTAGGTCAAGATAGAATTGTGTGATTTCAGAATGGATGTTCAGCCTGAGATGTCTGTTATTCTAGTTTCAATCTGACCTAGAAAAATGATGTGTTGTGTAGGACTGGAAACAGATAGACAGAAAACTCTTTTCAAGGGGACATCAAGATTCATCCCTATCTTTTTAAGGTCAATATTTTGCTGAAAAACAAAGTAAACAGATAGTTTATATGCAAAAAAAAAAAAAAATCCATTCACCACTCTATATTGCCCAGTACTAGAGGGACTATACAGACACAGAATCATCTGGCAAATGCTAATGCTTGACATAGAAACCGTAGAAACCTACAAATCATGGAGAAAAACTAATATTTATTCAGTGCCTACTATGTACTATGCTTTGTGTGTGTTTTCCTCCCTTTTAAATTTAATCCTCACAACAAGCCTATGAGGTACTATTATTATCCTATTTTCCAGATGGGAAAACTGAGGACTCCAGAAGGTGAGGTTAATTGCTCAAGATAACATAGCAAGTAAGTGGTGGAGTTGTCATTCAGACACATGTATTTGGAATTCTAGAGGCCATGCAGTTTCTGTTAAAATATATTATCTTGTTCACTGGCAGGCACCATTTTTCTTTCCCTTCACTCTTTCTCCTCCCATGTTTCTGGGTAGAGAAATAAATGTGGTATATTGGCTTTGCTAAAGCCAAGGTGTGCATGTGGAAACACCTGGTCACCAGCCTGTAACTCCAGAAATGCCTGGAGTGTTTGCACAAGTGCCTCACAGCAGCAGTGGTTCTAATATGATTTGAGGACTGCATAACCTGAGGAGGTTGGTGGTCTCTCACCAGCATGCCATGTGGGCCAACTGGGCCCATATTTTTGAGTACTAGATAGAAATGAGAGCTCTGTGGGAGTGAGGGGATAGTCCTGCTGAGTCCTCAGCAGTACTCAGACACCTGTAAGATGCTCACCTGGAATGGGCTTTGAAGATGAAGTTACATTAAAGCTCCAACATAGAATTATGTGGCTCATGAATATGTTTGTTTCAGCCAAGTATGTCACCGCTGTTGGTTACTAATGGATATGTTAATTCTAATCAGAAGAGGATTTTTAAAAGAACTATCAGAATGCATTTCATGTTTTGCACTGGAGAAATGACAATATTTCTTTCAACTGAGATAGAAACCAAAATATTTCAGTAGCTCCTGTGACACTAATGAATCACAGACATGGTGAGCTTGCCAAAGACACAGAAGCAAAATATATTCTTTGTTCTGCCTGAAGCATGTCAGGATAGTAGTAGATTTTTGTTCTGGTTTCAACTTTCAATGAGTGAATGAGTAAGAAGTGTTTCAGAAGTTTTTTGGTAAGATGTCTTCTGGTCTCTCCTGAGATTCTGAAAACATTTTTTCACAGAAACAGTGTTGGAAATCGTGTTATTTGTTGGGCATGGTGGCTCACACCTATAATCCCAGCGCTTTGGGAAGCGGGCAGATTGCTTGAGTGCAGGAATTCAAGACCGGCTTGGGCAATACGATGTAACCCTGTCTCTACAAAAATAGAAAAATTAGCTGGGCACAGTGGTGCACATCTGTAGTCCCAGCTACTCGGGAGGCTGAGGCAGGAGGATCTCTTGAGTCTAGGAGGTGGACGTTGTAGTGAGCCAATATTTTGCCACTCCTGCAGCCTGGGAGCCAGAGCCAGATTGTCTCAAATTTAAAAAAGGAAGAAATAGTGTCATTTCTTCAGTCTGAAAAATCCACTAAAATCTATCTGTATATAAATTGTATCAACTATTTGTTGATCACGTACTATATTCTAAGCACTTTTTCACGCCATACACACAAAAACCATATGATATGGGGTACTATTAGGTTGGTGCTAAAGTAATTTATGTTTTGCTATTAAAAGGGAAAATTGCAATTGCTTTTGCATCAACCTATATTAATGATATAATTTAACCTCAGAGAGGTTACATTTTTTGACCCAGGTCACACAACTAGAGATTGGTGATTTTATTTGACTCCACAACTCGTATGCATATGCATAGAGTACTCTTAAGTAACTAGTCCAAGGCAAAGAACACAGGTAGTGGTAGAGATAAAGAATTGAACTCAGGCAGTCATAATTGAAGAACTGAACATTTAACCACTATCTTAAAATATCTCAGAAGTGCCTAACTAACATTAGTGAGTAAATGGCGCAGAGTTTGTGTCTATAGATAGACATAACTCATGTGATGTAACTCCTGTCATTGATTGGTACGGGGTGGGAGTGAAAGGGCAAGACAGTGTGTTCATTAGTCCTGGGTGTGCCTGGGACAGATGTGGTTTATGCCTGTTGTTATGGTGTAATTATTACTGGCGTACCCTTTTACTCTCAAGAGTGTGTCTGGGTTTGAGCAATAAATGACATGGTCACCCTAACCACAAGAGAAGAGAAAACACTTGGTCAGTTAATTCTGAGGTGGCTGAAGCCATCCCCATTTTATGGTCAAGGATAATCCAAAAAGGCTTTATAAAGAAGTGGTTTTTGAAAAGAGAGCACTTAAAGATGAATACAATTTCTACAGGTGGTAATAGTCAAGGGGCCAGAGGAAGAAGGAGCTGGGCTCAGGAGGAGCAGGAAAATCACCTTCAAAGGTCAGCAGGGAGTGGGGTCAACTTAAGCAAAAGCACAAAGTCTGCAGGTAGGCACATAGCATATTCAAAAAGTAATGCAGCTCATTTGGGGCATTTGCAAATAGCCTAAAATGAAACTGGCAAGGTAGTTTGTGGCCAACTTGTGGCAGATTGTGAGTACTAAGATAAGGAATCAGACCTTGATTTTTCAGTCAACAGGGTGACGCTAAAGGTTTTTAAGCAGGAGAACGGAGCACTTTTTGCATGGTTATAATTTAGAGAAGTAACTGCCTTGCCCTTTCACTGCCACCCTGTACCAATCAATGATGGGAGTTATATTACATGGGATATGTCTGTCTATTAATGTATGTACAAGCTTTGGGCTAGCTTCCTACTAAGTTAAGCACTTCCGAAACATTTTAAGGCAAATAATAACTTATTTTAAGGTAAACAAGGCATGGCTTATTTTATCCATATTCTAGCTATTTCCAAACTTATGGATTTTGTCAACTCCTTGGTATCTTCTGTTTATTATCTGAAATTTATAACAGTATTTTGAATGTACACAGAAGCCCTCTTATTTTTTTCTTTTCTTTTTTTAAGCTATTTTAAAATTTTTATTTTTTATTATATTTTAAGTTCTGGGGTACATGTGAAGATCTTGCAGGATTGTTACATATGTATACACATGCCATGGTAGTTTGCTGCCTCCATCCCCCTGTCACTTACTTTAGCTATTTCTTGTTATCCCTCCTCAATCTCCCTCCTCAATCTCCCCACCCACTGCTATCCTTCCCCTAGCCCCCTATGCCCAACAGACCCCAGTGAGCGATGTTCCCCTCCCCATGTCCATGTGTTTGCATTGTTCAACACCCACTTATGAGTGAGACCATGCAGTGTTTAGTTTTCTGTTCTTGTGTCAGTTTGCTGAGAACGATGGTTTCCAGATTCATCCATGTCCCTGCAAAGGACAGGAACTCATCCTTTTTTATGGCTGCATAGTATTCCATGGGATATATGTGCCACATTTTCTTTATTCAGTCTATCATTGATGGGCATTTAGGTTGGTTCCAAGTCTTTGCTATTGTAAACAGTGCTGCAGTGAACATATGTGTGTGTGTGTCTTTTTAATAGAACAATTTATAATCCTTTGGTATACCCAAAGGATTATATGGGATTGCTGGATCAAATGGTATTTCTATTTCTAGATCCTTGAGGAATTGCCACAGTCTTCCACAATGATTGAACTAATTGACACTCCCACCAACAGTGTAAAAGTGTTTCTATTTCTCCACATCCTCTCCAGCATCTGTTGTCTCCTGATTTTTTAATGATCGCCATTCTAACTGGTGTGAGATGGTATCTCAGTGTGGTTTTGATTTGCATTTCTCTAATGACCAGTGATGGTGAGCGTTTTTTCATATGTTTGTTGGCAGCATGAATGTCTTCTTTTTAAAAGTACCTGTTCATATCCTTTGCCCACTTTTTGATGGGGTTGTTTGCTTTTTTCTTGTAAATTTGTTTAAGTTCTTTGCCGATTCTGGTTATTAGCCCTTTGTCAGATGGGTACCTTGCAGAAATTTTTTCCCATTCTGTTGGTTGCCTGGTTCACTCTAATGATAGTTTCTTTGGCTGTACAGAAGCTCTTAAGTTTAATTAGATCCTATTTTCCTATTTTGGCTTTTGTTGCCATTGCTTTTGGTGTTTTAGTCATGAAGTCGTTGCCTACGCCTATGTCCTGAATGGTGTTGCCTAGGTTTTCTTCTAGGGTTTTTGTGGTGTTAGGTCTTATGTTTAAATCTTTAATCTATCTGGAGTTAATTTTCGTATAAAGTATAAGGAAGGGATCCAGTTTCAGCTTTCTGCACATAGCTAGCCAGTTCTATTTATTTATTTATTTTTTGAGACAGAGTTTCACTCTTGTTGCCCAGGCTGAAGTGCAGTGGCACGATCTGGGCTCACTGCAACCTCTGCCTCCCGGGTTAAAGTGATATTCCTGCCTTTAGCCTCCTGAGTAGCTGGGATTACAGGCACATGCCACCACGCCCAGCTAATTTTTTGTATTTTTAGTAGAGACAGGGTTTCACCATGTTGACCAGGCTGGTCTCCAACTCCTGACTTCAGGTGATCCACCTGCCTCAGCCTCCCAAAGTGCTGGAATTACAGGCATAAGCCACTGTGCCCGGCCTAGAAATCCTCTTATCTAAAGTGATTCTTTTCGCTGAATTAATTGAAAAAGTCAGATTAAGGAAAATATTAATTAAACATGATACTTTAAGCATGATATTTTTCTCAATATATATATTTCACTTATTAACTGATCTTTGGATTTAGGACTGACCAAGGCTGTCTTTTCTTTGAAGTTTAGCCCATTGAATAGAGTTTTATGATTTCTCTCTCTTTCTGTGTGTGTGTGCGTGTGTGTGTGTGTGCGTGTGTGTGTGCAGAAACCACACCTACAGGGCATCAGCTGATTTTCAGGGCAGTGTCTTTAAAGTATAGTGAGTTCCTAAAGACAATTGCAAAGCAATAAGTAATAATTCTCTCCTTAATTTTTTTTTTTTTTGAGACTGGGTCTCACTCTGTTTCTCAGGCTGGAGTACAATGGTGTGATCTTGGCTCACTGCAGCTTTCATTTCCTGGGCTTAAGCAGTCCTTTCAACTCAGCCTCCTGTGTAGCTGGGACTATGGGTACATGCCACCACACCTGGCTATTTTTTTTTTTTTTTGTAGAGACAGGATTTCACCATGTTGTTCGGACTGGTCTCAAAATCCTGGGCTCAAGACATCCGCCTGCCTCAGTCTCCCAACATGCTGGGATTACAGGCATGAACCACCTCACCGGGTTTCTCCTTAATTTTTTGTAATTGTTTCACATATAACTAATTGAACAGTAGTTTTTAAGTGACTCTCCTTTAACTAGTCTTTCCAAATCTTTTTATGTAATTTTTTTCATAGAAACAACTCTTTTCTCACGAACACTTTAAAAATTTGCATAACATTTTATTAACCTACACAACCAACTGGCAAGTAGAATTGGCAGAAGCAGGTTTTGGAAACAAATGCAAATGACTTTTGGTAAGCCCAGAGCACTGCGCATGGGAGCAGATGCAAATGGAGAAACTGGAGATTAGCCTACCAAAAGGAAAGGTTCAGTGCACTTCACGCATTAGTCAGTAGGTTTTACAATTCATTAAGTGGAGAATTAGTTAAGAGAATATTTACTATAGAAGATTCCAGTAAATATTTGTTGAATTTAATTTAATTCAATTGGATCTTTAGGAAGAAATGTTTCCACCATCCATTCGTACCAGTCATTTATCTACTGTGTCCATGAAAGGGGAAATGCAGATAGGACAATCAGTTTTATGAAAATTAAAATTTCAACTCTTGCCATCCCTCCTCCCTCATGGTGCTCCTTATCCTTCCCCTGGACTCTTTTTCTCCACAGTACTTGACCAGCAGCAGACATATTTAAGGTATCATTTGTTCATTGTCTGTCTCCATACACTAGAATCGAAGGTCAATAAAGGGAAACAATTTGGGACGTTTTTTACTCACTTATGTGTCCCTAGAGTCTAGAAACAGTGATTAGCACAGAGTAGGTGCTCAGTAACTATTTACAGAATGCATAAATGTATGAAGACTGGTTTCATAGACCGCCAAAGCTGCAAGCAACCTTTGAGATTGTCTAGTTCAATATAGCGTTGTGTAGAGGTTTTGTATGGAATATAAAGATGGATCTGGGTTCAAATCCATCACTTACTTGCTGTATGATTTTGGGCAAATTACTTGACCTTTCTGTGCCTCAGTTTCCTCATCTGTAAAATGGGGATAATAATAGTGGACTGTGTTTTAGGGCAAATAGTGAGGATTCAGTCAGATAATGTATGCAAAACACCTTGTGTAGTGCCTAACACACGGTAGCTTTGCATCAGTGAAGGTTTAGAAATAGAAATCACTTCATTGGTTGACAATACAGATAATTTAATTCAGGGAACTGGTAATAAAGGAGCTGAGAAACCAAATGGGATGGCAGGGTAACCCATAGATTTGCAACAGCAGAGCTAGGGCTCTGAAGGACAGTGGCATGGGATGGTTTTATCAGAACTCAGAGGCCTGGTCATGTGAGGTAAGCTAGAACCTTAGTGAGAATGTCTGTCAGGAACTGAACTCACATGGAACATTTAACTGGTATAGGAAATGCCACCCTCGGAGGAGAGGGAGAGAGAGAAGTACTTGTTCCTGCTTTTAGTTACCCTCCAATATCTCTCATTGGCTGAACCTAGTTAGAAACTAACACACAAGGGAACCTGGGAAAGGCAGCTTGGAGAGGTCAAGTCCTTCCTCCTTCTATACAGAGCAGAGCTGAAGAAGGGTGAGGAAGAGTGTACTGTTTAATCAAAAACTATTATTGCCATTATTGGCTTCACTAACACAATGCTGAGCTAACCAGCTAGAGGCAGCCTGTTACATAAGGGGAAATGTGTTAAATGATGAATCAGAGCCACATTTTGTCATGTTCAACCCCATTTACATTAGTCATGGTGTGATTGACTCACAAGGGATTGGCTGGATGTTTTAACGCTTTGAGGTTCCACACACATTGTGCTCCTGGGCTGGGATATCATGAGTTAGCTATGGACATAAGCTTTTCCTCACCCCTAAACTGCGGCTACTTCTCAATTGCACAACTAAATGTTACTTACAGTTCCATAATTTACAACCAAAATTAATGTAGACTGAAATGTTTAATTTTTTTGATGTTCTGCTTAAACAACCCAATTATGGACTAAATTTAAATTAAAAACTCAGCATGAATTGGATGGCTTATGTCTCTGTGTGATGGCTTTTATATTAAATGATTTTCACGAATGCTGTTGTTTATCTTGGAAACAGGTTGTCATGCATATTAATGAGACCCAGGTGTTAACTTCATGCTGTTTTCTTTCCAATGAAGAAAATCTTTACATTAAGTTAAAGTGTTTTTACAAGTATTTGTTGTAATAATTATAAGACAATGCTTTACACATCACAGTGTTTACCAAGTTCATTTCCTAATTCCAGTTTATTTCTTAATTCGTCTCCTATCTCATTCCTTTTTTGCTTTTGGATGCTGAGGGCTTGCAGCTAGACATCTTGGTAGATCTCGGTAGCCTGAGGCTCCTAAAGAGCTAAAGAAGGATAAACTTTCCTCCAGCAGCTCTTCAAATGCCAAGACTTCATGTCTGCCCAAGGACATTTTATACTCACTTTTTGTGGCTTACTTCTTTCCTACCAGGCAGGAAGATTGGCGAAGAGATTGCAGATTAAAAGGCCCCGTATCTTTTATAATTTAAAAATTTTCCTTGGGGTGCTTAAAAAAAAACTCTTTTGATCATTTCTATGACTTCTCTGTAGCTCTCCAACTTTTCTGAAGGTGCAGAAGCCCGGGCTGGTTAAAATTCTCTCAGAGGAACTGACCAATGTTATATATAGCTAGACAATACTTTGTGGATCTTACTCATTTTAGAGAAGATTCATGGAGTAGCAGGAATCTGCCTAATTTTATGAGATTGATGTGGGGCTTGTGTTCAAAGAGGACACCTGTCTGAGTGGTGGGGGCACACTCCTCAATTTTATAAACAGTTCTTGAGTCTGTACTGTAAGCTCAGCACTGTTGCTATGTTCTAGGAATGCAAAGGTATGTAAGACATCATCTCACCCTTTGAGAATTTATAGTCTCACAAGGAAAGACTTGTACATATAGTTTTTTAAAGTGTAGTGTGGACTTGCAGGTGTATGTAAGGTCATTCTAGAGTTCACTAGAAGCACCCAAATCAGTCTTGGGATTTGAGGTAAGGGTTCTAAAAGAAATGATACATGTATGAAGTCTTGAAGTTGAGCTGATTTGGGTGAAAAGGTGAGGGAAGGGTGTTCCTCAAAAAGAGAATAACATGAGCAAAGGCATGGGAATGTGAGGAAACATGGTATATTCATCAGTTCAGTGTTACTACGGATTGATGAATGAGGTGAGGTGTGAGGGGAGAGTGATGGGAGGCGGGGTGGGGTTATGCAAGGCCTGCTGGCCATGCTGTGGACTACAGCCTTTCACCTGGAATTTGTTCTTGGGGTAGGGATAGGGTTAGATGGTCTGAGGAGAGATGGGAGGTTTTAAGGAAGAATATGTGTTTTCTGTGAGGTTTGAAGAGAAGTGATGGGATGAATAGCACTTTATCTTGAAATGGCACTTTTTTCTTTAAAGATTTTCAAAAGCTGACATGTACGCCCTGAGGCTTCTGTCTCTGTGTATGGGCGTGTGAAAATTTTTTTTAATCATGGAAAAAAAAAAAGAGCCCAAATCCAAAGGACTCAATTTTTAAAATAACATTTATTGTGTTTTTTCTTATTCAAAGTAACACATGTTCATTTTTAAAATGTGGAATGTACAGAAAAGTACAACTAAGAAAATTAAAATTACCAATAATCTTGATACTGAGAGATAATATGGTTAACATTTCTAAGTTTTCTTTATAACCTTTTCTATATACATCCATACACATACATCTGTACATATCCCCACATCTGTATGCATTTTACAAAATTAGGATTATATTAAATACTGCGTTTTCTAACTGGCTTTTTTTTTTCACATAATTACATTATATGGCGACCACTTTTCCAGGTTATCTGTTAATTATTCTTTTACCAAATAATTTTTTTCTTTCTTTTTTTGCAGAGTCTCACTCTGTCACCCAGCCTGGAATGCAGTGTGCAGTTTTGGCTTACTGCAACCTTTGCCTCTGAGGCTAAAGTGATCCTGCCACCTCAGCTCTCCAAACAGCTGGGATCACAGACACACCACCATGTCCAGCTAGTTTTTTGTATTTTTTGTAGTGATGGGGTTTTGTCATGTTGCCCAGGCTGGTCTTGAACTCCTGAGCTCAAGCGATTCTTCTGTTTTAGCCTCCCAAAGTGCTGGGACTACAGGCGTGAGCCACTGTGCCCAGCCTCTTTTACAAAATAATTTTAAACCTGTACAGTATATTCTTACACTTATGTGCAAACTATTTACTCCATTTGTATTGTTAGACATTCATTTTCCACCACTTGTTTTGCTATTATATGTAATGCTGTGCTAATCGTGCCCCCACATAAATATTTGAGTACCATACTCATTTTCCACTGGATAAATTCTTAGAAGTGATATTTCTAGAACAAGGGGAATGTATATTTTTAAAACTTTTAATGGAATTTCCTAAATTGTCCTTTAGAAATACTCCATTTTTTAATTCCACTTGTTCTAAATGTTAAAAGGGGGCTGTTTGTTTCTCCACATCTTTGCAAATTTTATAGATAAAATTGGTATCTCATTTGTTCTAATTTATTCAACCACTAGTGAATTTTATCATCTTTACTTATGTCTATCCATCATTCAGATCTTTTATGAATTTCCTATGTGCATTCTTTACAAAATTTTTATTGGCATGCTTTTTATTATTGATTTTTGAAAGTCTTTATATAGTAAAGATATATTTCTATTTGTCCTTTATGTTGCATTTTTTCTCAGTTATTTTCCTGTTTTTTATTCTTGGCATTTTAATACACATTTTGATGTAGTCAAATCTGTAACTTTTCATTATGGTTGCTTTTTTTTAACGTTCGTTCTTAGAATAAAGGATTCTCCTCCACCTCTGATCAGATAGTCACTCATAGTTTCTTTTTTAAAAATATTATATTGGAAAATTTTTACCTTTCTGCCTTTTTATTTTTGTTAACTTTACTTTGTGTTTTTTTCTTAGAGACAGTGTCTCATTCTGTTGCCCAGGCTGGACTGCAGTGGGGTGATCATAGCTCACCGTAGCCTCAAACTCTTGGGCTCATGGGTTCAATCAATCTTCTCACCTCAGATGCCACCACATCCAACTAAGTTAAAATAAATATTTTGTAGTGAAAGAGTCTTACTTTATTGCCCAGGCTGGTCTCGAACTCCTGGATTCAAGTGATCCTCCCACCTCAGCCTCTCAAAGTGCTGGGATTACAGGTATAAGTAACCATGCCTGGCCTGTCTTTCTACTTCATATGGAATTTAGTTGACAAATAGTGTGATAGAGGGGTCTAAGGCTTTTTGTTTTCAAATTTTGTGCCACTTAGTCCAATGTTTATTACTCCAGTGTTTATTGAATAATTTATCAATTCCTCTGCCATACTAAAATAATATGCACATTGTATATTGAACTGTCATGTAAATCTATATCTTTTTCTGGAGTTGTTACTCTCTTACTGTGAGCTGTCCTGGCACTAGTGTTTTTTATTATACATATTACAAAGTTACGATAATATCTGATTGTGTATATTCTTCCTGAATAATCATACTTTAGCTATTCTTTTCTGTTTATTGCTCATATGACCTTTAAAATTATTTTGTTGACTCCCAAAGTAAAATCTAATTGTGCTTTTGATTGGAATTATGGTACATTTATGGAATGAAGAGAGCGAGGAAGTGACATCTTTATGTTTGGTCTTAACCATTTGGGAACATAATATGGGCCTTCATTTATCTGAATTTCAAAAAAGTATGTACTCAGAACTCAATGTTGAAAGTGCCCTTTCTGTTGTCTGTAGACTGGGACAGAGAGCTTGAGTGTAGAACCTGCATCTTCACGTTGAGGATCAATTGGTTCATTATCTGACCTGATTGGGCAATTTGACAACTGCAAACGCAGTAAAGAGAAAGCAGTACAAAAAGACTGGAGAGGCCCTTTCAACATTTAGCCCCCAGTGTTCTTCACATGTTCACAGTTGCACATATCCTCCTAGGTCACTTTGGGCTTTTATCTTGGCAAAAGCACTCTGCTCGAATTTTATTACTCTTAGGGAAGAACCCGGAGTCTCCCAAGTGAACAGCAATATGTCAACACTTCACTAGTCAGAAGAGACCTTAGAACTGAAAAGAGCCAAGGATGGGCTGTGATTTCAAGCAGAGACCTAATTTTAAAGCACAAAACGTAGCCAGAAAACTCTATGTAATGAGATTCTCTAACTTGGTTGTTAGCATTCCCAGACAAACCCACGCAGTGTCAGACACACACACACATACACAGACACACGCATGCACACACACACATGCACACACACGCACACACACAGGCTTGTGACTTGATTTGTTGAAATGGGGACAATTTCATTGCTATGAAGAAAAAAGTAACTCGCATTACTATATCACTTCATCTTATTTTAAAATTGGAGGCATTAAAAAAGTTCCTTATCAATTAGGGAAATACGAAGATTGGGTTTGATAGCCTTTGGAGATAACATGAAAATGGGAAAAGCCAAATTCTGAAGTAAATAATCACCAATGGTGGAGGAAATATTAATGATTACTTTAAATAATAGAATTCCATTGGCCAGGTGGATTTGGATATATTTTGGGGGACATTAACATTCATTATTACACTCTATACAGCAATAACTTGGTGAGACAGGATTAGTTTGTAAGGTAGTAATTATAATGAGTTCCATTGTATGCAAATAAGTATCAGGATTCTTATTGATCTCTGTCATACTAGGGTATAAGTATCAACAAGATAGAGTTGGTTATAACAGTGGATGGGGAGACATGACTTCTCGAATGGTGGAGTGAGTACCTCCATACATCTGGATGAACCATGAATACACTATGCTACATGAAAGAGCCCGTCACAAAAGACTAGATATTGTACGACTCCATTTATATGCAGTATCCAGGATGAGGAAATCTACAGAGACAGAAAGTAGATTTCTAATCACCTCAGATTTGTTGTAATAATTAAATGGTTGCCTGGATTTAGGGCAGGGCATGGTGAGGATGGGAAGTGACTGTCTACATGTATTCCATTTTTGGGGGAGGAAAATATTTTAAACTTAGATTGGGCAAATGGTTTCATGTCTTTGTAAATATAGGAAAATCTACTGGCTAGGCACAGTGACACACATCTGTAATCGCATCACTTCCTGAGGGACGACTGTCTGAGGCCTGAGCAGCATCATGAGACCCCTCTCTCTACAAATAATTTAAAACAATTAACCAGGTGTGGTGGCTTACACTTGTAGTTCCAGCTAGTTGGGAGGCTGAGGAGATGGAGGCTGTTGTGAGGTGTGATTGAGCCACTGTACTCCAGCCTGAGTGACAGAGTGAGATCCAGTCTCAAAAAAAATCAAACTACTAAATTATATACTTCACGTGAATTTTATGATATGTGAATTAAATCTCAATAACTTTTTTTTTCTTTTTTTGAAGAGGGTACAGAATAAGAATTTAGCAGAGTGGGAATAATTGGGATGATACCATCAGTCTTGAACAAGTACCCAAGTCTTCTGGGCCTTGGTTTCTTCATTTATAAAAATAAGAGTAATGACATCAACATCAGACAGTTATTCTGATAATTAAATGAGGTAATTTTCAAGAATTTAACTTAGTAATTGACACATAGCAGCTTTATATGCCATCAAAAAAGAGGTCAAATTCTGAGTGGCCAGTTGCTAAGGTGGAGACAAAGAAGGCACAATAGAGTCAAATGGGCAATCAGGATTGAGGGTCCGAGAAGTCAAAGAGGCAGTAGAAACAAAAGTGTAGGGTTGGTGCCTACCAGTCCTTAGGGTATGTGACCCTGTGCTCCACTTTTTGTGTCTGCTGGGTTGTGCAACCTGGTGTGAGGGTGGGAAGGATGTCAGGTAGGATTTCAATTAGATGGCGACAAGGGTGTGCAAATAAGTCTGTCCTTAGGTGGTAACACACAAAAATTCTTACTTTTGTTGACTTTCCTAGTTGTGGTTTTCCTAGCTAATTGAATCATCTAATAGAAAAATACAGTACTTGCCATGTTGCCTCTGTTATATGACCAACAGATTCGTATACCCGCTGTGCAGTAACAGATAACTACAATGAAACAGTAGTGCTTGCAGCAGAGAAAGAGTATAATGACTGCGGGGCAGCCGAGTGAGGAGATGAGAGGAGATCCTCAAATCCATCTCCCCAAGGAGTGCTGGGTTGGAGTTTTTAAGGGGATTGTGGAGGGCAAAGGGGTGGAAAATTGGGTTCATAGATTGATCAGGGTAAGGGGGATGAAGTCACCAGGATGTGGAAGCTGCATTCTTTGGTGAGTGGGCTTCTCGTGGGGTCCTTCAGACCAGCTGATCTCAGTAGTTTTACTAGTATTCAGGACCTGAAAGAATATATCAAATGGAAAACTTAACATTTCAGAATGTTCAAGTTGTTATCTATAGAGTAGTTAAAGTAAATGATAATCTTGTGACAGAGTCTACGTAATTTCTGGGGCAATAAGCAGCTGAAAAAGTATGAGGATGCTGATCAGAGAGCCAGTGGACCTAATGATTAATCCTGAATGTGCTGCAAGCTTGGTTTATTTTTGTTTCTCTACCCTCCTTTTTCCCTATTAACTCCATAAAGTTTATAGGGATGACTTTACCTCCCTACACATTGCTATCAACTTAAGCAGCTCTGCATTTTCATGAAATGGAGCAAAAAAAATTATGGTTTCTTAGTGGAGAGCTGGCTTGTGACCACATTTTTCTCATGTGTGCTGGTGGGGAAATCAATCTTCATCTATTAGTCATCCATTTGCTTCTCCTAGAAACAAACTGTGGGCCATCTTCCCTGTTTTTGGAATTATCTGGTCTGTCCACTTGGCTTTTCAATCACAACTGCTCGCTTGGCCAGCTAGGTGGTCTGGGAGAACTGGGGCACTCTTGAACACTTGTCCTTGAGGACTTGTCTGAAGCCAATGTAGCTCTTTTCCTTTCGCCAACTAACTTAATGAGGTTCCTCAGGATGACTCCAGTGAGGTTTGAGAAAAGTGAGAAGGAATATTGAAACCAATTAAACTTCAGTCTTGGAAGAAGAAGCCTAACTGGGGGATCCAGTGTTACTGCCAGAGACAGCAGTAGCTCAGTACCTTGGCCATGAAGGATCATAACGTGGCTGGTGGGGAAATGGGAGGCAAGTGAGGTCCTGGAGCTTTGCAAGTTGGAGGCAAGAGGGCTGTTAGTCAGAAAAGTTTTGTAAATCACTTTCACCTTGGGCACGCTGGTGTTTATAGAAAGGTTGACGTCTAGATAACTGCAGTTATTCTTTGTGGAATCTGTGCTGCTGTGCTTCATCTTAGTTGAGATAAAATGAGTCAGGATTTTGTGATTCTTTAGAACTTACAGACATGCTAATCATTTTTACAGGATTGCCAAAATATGTCAGTCTTCTTGACTGATTAATAAGTACTGTTCCTGAGATGCGTTATGATAGTTTTGCAATTTTATATGGCAGTTTGATGATAAAATCTTGGCTGCTTGGTCATGAGACAGCTTAGAATGTCTTGGAGCCATTCCCCAGTGAACTGCATTGAAGCAGGGGATGCTTTGGAGTTCTATAAGGGGAAATCAATCTTTGAGAAAAGCAGGGAGGTGCTCTGCCTGGCTGTAAAACAAATTTGGTAAGACATTAACAGTAGGGAAGAGAGGAAAGGCATTCTGGAAGCTTGTGTCAAATAATAGCCTAGGGATTGAGTTTGCTTGCAGTGGAATAAGATGAGTATGACACTTATAAATGCTGCTGGGAATATTTCAGTTGAGGTGACACAGTTTGGTAATGGATCCTTTAAGCAGCTGAATGCCTTGGAGGAACTGAATAGTTATTCTCCTGCTCTCACGTCAAGGAGACCAGGTGGCTAAGTAGAAGAAGAAATAGTGACAAGTATCCCTAGGTCCCTGACCTAGCTTCGTTAGCGACTTCCTATAGACTCTGCACCTCAGCTATTTAATGATTCATTTATAACACATTTTGTGTGTTGAATGGGGATCCTCGATTAACATTATTTAGAGGAATGTGAAATCTGAGCAGAAAGAGTTTTTTGGTCAAATGCCTTGCTTACAGTGAATGCTACTGCTGGTGTTTCAGAAGGAGAAAGTAAAATAGTAACAAAACTCACTTAGCCCTTATACAATCCTGTGAGATACCATTATTATCTTCGTTATACAGACAAGGAAACCACTGCTCATGGAAATTAATAACTTGCCCAAATGTATACGTCATCTAAGGGGTGGAGTCAGATTTGGAACGCAGGTCAATCAGATTCCAGAGTGTGCATCCTTTACCACAACACTCTGCTGCATCTTTGTATGGGGAAGTGACTTTCCCCAAAGCAAACAGTGCTTACCAGTTATACCATATGAAATACAGTTTGCTTCTTTGAACTTAGGGAAGAGCCCGTTTTCAATCACTGATACATTTCTGGTTAACTGAGACTATTGATGGATGTTTGTTCTATTCCTCGTTCACAAGGTGAAGGTTGCAGAGTTACCAGCAGCAAAAAAGGGCAACCCTCAGTTGCTAATGTTCTTGAGCCTCACAATTGCTATGGTCACATTGGCTAGAATAAGTCAAATGACTGAGCCCAGACTGAAAGGGTAGAGTAACAGTCTACCTTTTGGTGGTGGCGTGGCAGAATTGCAAAGGGATAGTATGCATATAGAGATCTGTGGACAAATTGGGGGCCAATCACTAAAACAATTTACCACACCTACCTATTTCATGCCTCACTTAGAGCTTGTTCTTTAGCCATATAGAATTGTTTCTTCTTCTCTGGAAACCTCAGGCTGTTTCATGTTTTTGTGCCTTTGCTTGTGCCATTCCCTCCGCTTGAAATACACCCTTGATAGCCATACCCCCTCATCCCACCTTCATTCAGTTGGTTAATACCTATGCATTCCTTAAAGATCACCTCTTATTTCCTCAGCCTCCTTGATACCTGGGGTAGACTTCCATCATTACACTCTACCGTGTTCATCTGTTTATGTATCTGTCTTGACTTATCAGTCTTTCATCCCCTTGAGGGCAAGTACTGTACCCTGCACTTGTCAGTATACAGGAGTGTAATATATGTATGCCAAATGAAAGAATAAATGAAATGCTTCCTGATATTTTGCTAGCTGTGGCTGCCTTGCCTTTTTACCCTGCTAACTGATGTTTTCAATGAAGTTATAACCACTTGTCCAGTTTTTCTCACAATGTTATAAAACTTTCAAAACATAGAGTGGATTTTCATTGAGACTTTGCAAGATCACCTTAAGATATAGGAAAATACTGTGGTTTGTTTTCAAAACCAGGACTGGAAAGCACTTGTTTAGATGGACATTAGCCAAAACTTTTGCCTCCCACTCTGCCTGCTGGGAAGAATACTTTGGATCTCACATTTGATGTGAAAATACGGTCTCATAGGTAAGAAATGCTAAGCAAAGCAGCAGAGTAGAAGGTAAGAACGTTGCCTAGCAATTGAACATGTGTATCATCTACAGTATTTGTGTTTCTGGATGGCAGGGGTCAGAGAGTTATTTAATGTGCTGAAGAAATATGGTGAATGCCATTTGTATCCAGAGATAAGAAAATGAAATGTGGCTCATGATGTACAGGAGGCGCTAAGAATGTTTGAAAGTCTGTGAACTTGTATGTTTTCATGTCTGTCAGCAGGTATTTTTTTTTCCTTCCTTCAAAGCGCCAGCCTTTTTATAAACAGTCTTTATTCTTCACTCCCTTTGAAAGAACAAACAAAAAATCAACCCAGCATTTAATAGCCTTTGCTGAGAAAGAAGCACATGCATTCCAATGTGTCAGGTACCCACTTTGCCTAGCCTGGCAGAGGCTCTCCCTCAGAAAAGGCTGCCATGATGTACCTGCAGAGCTTTGGCTGTGCAGAGATTTCAAAGGCTTCAGTGGTCCCAGTTTATTGTTTTTCACCAATGCCATCATCTGCAACAAAAGAAGCAGCGGCCCCAGTGAGGCTTTCCTGCCTTGTTCTTCTCTTCGGCAAGCTTCATCTTCTTTTGTTCCTGCTCAATATTCACCTCTTTCAAAAGCATTCATAGCTGACTCTCTCCTGGTTGGATGTTAGCACTGCCTTTTTCCTCTAATAATAAGAGTGTATCCAAGGGTGAAGTTCAGTCCTTAGAAAGGAGCTGGCTGTTGGCAGGAAGGTGGAGCTTGGGGAAAAAGTTACAAAAGCAAATGCTGTACTTTCTTTTCAATAAATGTCCTTCAAATCTCACAGAAATCTTTGTCATAGGTTAAAATTGCTAAAGTCTCAGACTCTAAAGAAGATCTTTGTGGGGTTTTGTTGTTAAAGATTTAAGGACTTGATTTCGGTAGGCAATATTAGCTTATATTGGATCTTTCATTTACTATGTGGATTTTTGTGAAATGTAAGGTCTTTGCAAATCCGTAAATACACAAAGTTCAGCTCCTTCTTTCTCAGCTCTGATCCTCTAATCAGCTTTATAATGTGTGAACCTCCAAACAACTACCATTTACCTTAAAGGTTCTGAAATTGCTGACTTTGGAAGCTATTTTTTCCCCTCAGTGTTTTTTTATTGTTTATTTTATTTTTTCATTTTTGCCCAGGTTGGAATGCAGTAGCATGATCATAGTTCACTGCAGCCTCAAACTCCTGGGCTCAAGCTATCTTCCCATTTCAGCCTATGGAGGAGCTGGGGCTAAGGTACATGCCACCATGCTCTGCGCATTTTGTTTTGTTTTGTTTTGTTTTGAAGGGGGTTTCACTATGTTGCCCAGGCTGGTCTTGAACTTTAGGCCTCATGGGATCCTCCTGTCTCAGCCTCCCAAAGTATTGGGATTACAGGCATGAGCCACCACATCTGGCTGCCATGGAAGCTATTAGCAAATAGTTTATCAGCACAAGTTGGGGAAATCAGTAGGATGTTGAAGTGCATAAAGGTATATAAAGAAGTGCCTCATAGAGTGGGGGAAGTGTATTTTTTATTTTTTATTTTTTAATTTTTGAAACAGAGTTTTGCTCTTGTGCAATCTCGGCTCACCGCAACCTCTGCCTCCCGGGATCAATCAATTCTCCTGCCTCAGCCTCCCTAGTAGCTGGGATTACAGGCTTGTGCAACCACACCTAAGTAGAGACGGGGTTTCTCTATGTTGGTCAAGCTGGTCTTAAACTCCCGATCTCAGGTGATCCACCCACCTAGGCTTCCCAAAGTGCTGGGATTACAAGCATGAGCCACTGCACCCGGCTGAGGAGGCAGGGTGTTTTTCACTTCCTCTAGAAGGTTGGTGGATGAATAGAATTAAGAAAGGGCTGATATTTAACAGAAGGTCATGAGTTCCTGAGGGTAAGGGAAATAATTTTTGTGAGGTTCCTTCAAAACACTGTTTTTAGTTTCTTATGAATAACTCTAGAATCTTTTTTTGCCTATATAAATGAATATAAATTTATGATTATTCCTGTCTCTTTTACACAGTATGGTATACATATTACTCTGCACTTTGCTTTTTTCACTTAAGAAGATTTCTGAAAAATGTTTCAGTGTCAGCTGGGCATGGTGGCTCATGCCTGTAATCTCAGCACTTTGGGAGGCTGAGGCGGGAGGATCACTTGAGCCTAGGAGTTCAAAACAAGCCTGGGCAGCATAGCAAGATCCCATGTCTATAAGTATGTCATGTCAGTATCAATATATATATAGAGCCTTATCATTCTTTTTTACAGCAGTATTGTATTGTTTACTGAATGTGCCTATTTTTCTAACTAAATCCTGATTGATGTAATTGCTTTTTTTCTCAGTCCTTTGCCTCCATGTGTTTGCAAGTATATCTGTAGGATAAATTCCTAAAAAAGAATAGTTGGATCAAAGAGCAAATGCGTTTGTAGTAACTGTGTTTTATATGTTGCCAAATTGCCCTCCATAGAAGCATGTGGATTATTAATATATTCCCACCAGCAATATATTGGAATGCCTTTATAGCTTCATTACATAGTGAGTTGTTAAAGTTGATTTTTGCCAGTCTGATAGATTAAAAAATGGGTTATTTAAGTTGTTTGATTTTGCATTTATATTGTTATCAGTGAGACTGCATGTGTTTTCTTATATTTAAGAACCACTTGGATTTTCTTTTTGAGCATCTTTTCCTGTTGGGTTCTTGCCCTTTTGACATAGTGTAATGTTAGGATTTGACCTTGCAGAGACACCTTCCTCCAGTGGTGTAAAAAATTGAGATGCAGAACCCCATTACTTTCAAAGTAAAACACTGAGCATTGCACTGTCAGGAGTAGATCTGGGTTGAGATGAGAGGAGCGCAGGGAGAGGTTGTTCTCTGTGAACATAATCTCTAGAAGGGGTGCCTTTTCAACAAGTATGGTAAAGGTTTTCTGCTGACTATGATGAAAAGACATCAGAGGAAGCAGTGTGAAAACTAGACACATCGGGAAGATAGCCAAGGATGACATGTGTCCACTCCCCCTACTGGCTAACAGCCCAGGCCAACATAGCTTCATTCTGTCTAGCTCAGTCCCTTCCCCAATTGGAAACTGGTTATGCTTCTCTCCACTGACTGTTGGCAAAGCGTTCTGTGTGGCTGGGGTTTGTGAGTAGTGCGAGCTTCAGGTCAATGCAGGCAGAGCTCACTCTGTGAACACTTCATTTTCCTTCTTTTTTTCAATTTTGATAGTATATTTTATTTAACCCAATATATCCAAAATATTAAAATTTCAACACTATGAAAATAGTGAGATACTTTCATTCTTAATTTTCATATTAAGTCTATAAAATCTAATGCAAATTTTGCACTTATATCATATTTCACATTACACTAGCCACATGTCAAATGCTTGATAGCCACATGGTCTTGTGGGTACCATATTAAATAGCAGGATAGCACACTTATAGGCAATGGAGAACTGTTGAAGTATTTTTTTTAAATAACTACTTTTTACATGTCTTACACTTAAATAATATTTGCTTTATATAGGGTTCCCATGTGCTCTTTATCCAGTTTTCCCAAGGTGAATGTTTTCATTTTTTCTGTCTATTTTATAACTGTCTCTTTGTCTACCTCCTAGAAGATTTCCATGTTTCTCTTTAAAATTATGAAGATTTAAGAAAATTTAAAAGCGTGGGGAGAAATTCCAGATATAGGTGAAGGGGAGGAAGGCAGCAAATCACGCTGCCATGTGTGTACCTATGCAACAATCTTGCATGTTCTTCACATGTACCCCCAAACCTAAAATGCAATAAAAAAATTTAAAAAAAGAACATTTAAAATCTGCATTTCATTTTATATTTTTATTTTCTTAGAGCTTTTTCTTGTTTTCTGAATGTTCCTTTTCATAGCTTACTGTTTCATGGATGTAATATCTCCTTTTATCTTTCTGGAGATACTAATTATAGCCTGTATCTACTACTCCCCATATTGTTTCTATTGCCTTTGTTTTTTTAAAAAAACTATTTCCTGTCAGTGGCTTTCTTGAAATGTTTGATGATTCCTGATTGTCTTTTTATATTTAAGCATGCAGCATTGTTACATATTAAAAGTCATAAATGGACATGCACATTGACTTGTCAGCTAGTAGAAAAAAATCACATTGGGTGATTGTGTGGGGACACAACTTATTAATTTCGGTGGCATATTAGTATCTATAGCTCTTTTCTCATGGGCCACTCAGTATCCCTATAGAGGTACCTTCAATTTCCTGCTTGGGCAGTATAATCATGTCTGCTGGTGTTGTCGAAGATACATGAGGGAAAGGAACTGAGGGTTTCACCATTCACTATGTGGCCATTCATTTAACGCCTTTCATGTCCATCCTTCACTTGTATCTTCAACTATTCTTATTGCCTCCAGGTACAGATTCTGTCTGGTTTAACCTTACTAGAAATTGATCTGGCAGTAGTAGTAAGTAGTTGTCTATTGTCAGCCCCATTTTGCATCCCTTCTTTTAGTTATATCTCGCACCTCTTATTCTTGTGCCTTCCCAGGATTTTTGAGGCCCAGATAAGCTTGTGTATTGATGAGTACACTTAATGAAGGTTTAGATTTTATTTTCTTTAATCTACTGTCAGTTGCTGCCTAGTTTTTGGCTTTCCAATATTCTAAGACGTTTACATATTTTGTCTTCTGTTGCCTCCCCTCCCGTTCTCTTTGTACATATGAGTTTACACATTTATTATTCACTTACTGCCATTGCAGTGGGGCTTCAGGAGAAAATGGAGATAAACATGTATGTTTAATTATCTGTGCTTAGTCAGAAATGTGAACATTTGATTATAAGAATTGCCCTCATATAAAAACGGTTGCTGCCGGATGTGCTCTCTAACTGCCAGAGGCTGAAAAATGTTTCCTGTATGAACTTCGTCATGTTTTGGTGCCCTGAATGCTTAAAATTTCAAAGCTGTCATGGACAACACTAACCCAACTGCCTCAAAGTGAATAACTGAATAATTTTTCTCTCTCAGAAGCCTGTGATTTTTCTCTAAAGGTACAAAGGGACAGAATTATAGCATGTTGGAGGTGGAAGAGTACTTCCAGACCATTGATCATAGTGTTTCCCAAGTTGTAATCTATGGAAAATTTGTTCCTCGAGGTTCTCTGAGAGAAAAGGTTTCTGTGGTCAAATAAATTCAGGAAACTCTATAGTAGTGCCCCACTTTGAGATTTCACAGAATATATTTTTTTAGTCTCTGAGAAGTTTGCAGAAACTTTCATTATCAACATATGGCAGACTTTGCTGAGCTGGCACAAAAGGAAGGATTCTACAGAGGCCAAAAAGTAGTTGAAAACAGGAGGAATCCTGAGAAGTAAACCAGCCTCCAAATTGGCATTTTTCCTGAGGACTTTTTCTCAACTCTAGAGAACTTGAGCTCCCCCTCCCCCTCAATAACTTCTTAGGGGTCAGGAAAAAACGATTCAGCCTAGAGCCTAGACAGACAGGTTTACAGGAAATTCCTGCATAAAGCCAGGATCCCAAAAGCCATACCTTAATGTGATGGTGATTGATAACTAGTCCTGTAAGTATTAAAACAATAAAATCAGTAGTTCAAATCATCCCGTAATGAGAACAGCAGGCTCAGATCGTTTAAAGGAGAGTTCAGCCTAACACTTTAAGAAGAGATAACTTCAATTTTATACAAAGTATTCGAGAGAAATAAATAAAACAGTCCAGGTGTGGTGGCTCATGCCTGTAATCCCAGCACTTTGGGAGGCCGAGGCGGGTGGATCACCTGAGGTCAGGAGTTGGAGACCAGCCTGACCAACATGGTGAAATCCCATCTCTACTAAAAATACAAAATTAGCTAGGCTTGGTGGCAGGTGCCTGTAATTCCAGCTACTTGGGAGGCTGAGGCAGGAGAATCACTTGAATCTGGGAGAGGGAGGTTGCACTGAGCCAAGATCATGCCACGGCACTCCAGCCTGGGCAACAGAGTGAGACTCCGTCTCAAAAAAAATAAAATACAGGAATACACCCCAACTTTTCCTATGGAGTCAATAAAACCTTGATAACAAAATCAGATAAGGATTATTAAGGAAAGGTAAATTACAGGACAAAGTCACTTATGAACACGTGTAAAAATCTCAAACAAAATATTATAAAATAAAATCCAGCAAAGTATCAAAAGATAATTCTTCAGAACCAAGCAGAGGTTATCCGAAAAATGTAAGGTCGATTTAATATTAGAAAATCAATTAATGTAATTCACTATATTAACAGAAAATAATGTATGATGATGTCATATGATGTGAAAAAGCATCAGGCAAAATTCAAAGTCCATTTATGTTTTTTAAAAATGCTTTTCAAATTAGAAATAAAAGGGAACTTCTGTGTAACTTGATGCAGGAAATCTGTAAAAATCCTACACTGAATATCTTTTTTTTTTTTTTTTTTAAAGAGACAAGGTGTTGCTCTTCATCCCAGTCTGGAATGCAATGGCATGATCATAGCTCACTATTTATCTTGAGCTTCTGGGCTTATGTAATTCTCCTACCTACTTGAATCTCTTGGGCATTTAGGACTAAAGGCAAGTGCCACTATGCTCAGCTAATTAAAACAAATGATTTTTCTGTAGAGACAAGATCTTATCATGTTTCCCAGGCTGGTCTTGAACTCCTGGCCTCAAGCGATCCTCCCCGTTCTTGGCCAAAGCACTGGGATTATAGGCTGGATTGAGCCACCTCCACTACCTTCCACATCATTTCTGATGGGAGAATTGAAAATATTCCTTTAAAGTTAAGAAACAAGACAGGGATGCTGACTTTCATTACTTATATTTATTTAGTATAATGCTTGAGGTTCTAGTCACTTTATGAAGACAAGAAAAATAAAAGATATGATAATTGGAAAGGAAGAAATAAACTATCATTATTTGTAGATTATATGATTTTCTACTTGGAAGATTTAAATATCTAATGGTAATTATTAGAACTAATTAGAATTTAGCAAGACTGACAGATTTAAAAAATCGATGTACATAAATCAATTGTATTTCTCTTCACTAGGAACAATTATTCAAAATGTTAAAAAGTACAATAAAGAAGAAAACATTTGATAGCAATCACTAATATAAGGCAGTCAAGAATCAAAGTTCTTTATGGGGAGCATTGTGAAATCTGAGAGATATACTGTGGATAGGAAGTCTCACTACCAGAAATACCAGAATTACTAAATTCATCTGCAGATTTAACACAATTCCATTCAAATGTTCAATAGAGTTTTCCACAGAATTTGATATGCTGCTTCTAAAATTTGTATGGAAGAGCCAAGGGCTAATAATATACTCCCAAAGAAAAAACCATTGCACGACCGAAGAAAAAGAACCAGGCTGGGAATGGGGACGTAGTAGGTGGGGCTTGTCCTTCCAGGCATACTATAAAAATATAATAATTAAGTGTGTATAGATAATGAGATAATTTTTTTCTGTCTTTTCTTTCTTTCTTCCCCCTCCACCCCCAACTTGAGGCAAGGTCTGGCACTCTGCTGCCCAGACTGGAGTGCAGTGGCACAATCATAGCTCACTGCAGCTTTGACCTCCTGGGCTCAGATAATCTTCCCACCTCAGCCTCCCCAGTAGCTGGGACTACAGACGTGGACCACCAGGCCTGACTAATTTTTGTATTTTTTATAGAGATGGGGTTTCGCCATGTTGCTCAGACTGGTCTCAACCTCCTGAGCTCAAATGATCTACCTGCCTCAGCCTCCTAAAGTGCTGGGCTTACAGGTGTGAGCCACTGCACCCAGCTGAGACTAATTTCATTGAAATATAGTTTACATACAATAAAATACACCTAGTTTAAAATATACAGGTTAATTAATTTACACAAATGTGCACACACTACCTCTCTGCAGCCATTTACTTCTCCCAACCCATAGTCTCAGGCAATCACTGACATCCTTTTTGTCACTATGGATTTGTTGGGAATCACCACATTGGAAACTCAGTTAAAGTTGAACTTCTGCACACTCTGTGATCTAGCTGTTTGACTTCTAGGTATGTGCTCTAGGGAAGCTCTTGCACATGTGCCCAGGAAGCAAGCCTGTGAGTATCCACCAGCATTCACTGCTGCAGGGCTCCTCCTGCTTTAGCTACACCACTCCTTTCATTCACTTTTTCCTTCACTTTTTTCTTCTCTTGTTTTGTAATCTTTTTCTAATTTCTTTTCTCTCTCTTTCCCTTGTTTCTTCTTTGCTTCTGAGCTTTTGTGTCTCCGGTGTATTTTTTTCAAGTCATTAGTAAGCAATAAACCTTCCTTTGCATTGGCTCTATCCTTAGTACTCGAGTTTTCTCAGATATTTTTTGTCATTACCCACTCTTCAGCAGCTTTTTTCTGGAAGAGATGTAGTTGAAGAAAACAAAACAAAAGAGTCCTTCAGATTTTATGACTTTCTGGATGTTGGAGGTGACAGAAGACTGACTTCCAGGTAAAGGCGGGGTGGGCATGGAAATCACAACACCACACTTACCTGGCGGTCTTGCTTCCGGAAACCTGGGTCGCCTGGTATAATAGTTGTGACTGCAAGTGAGAAGGACCTCAGAGCATCAGGGCTATAACAGTCACAACAACATGCAATTTACACTACAGGAGAGGTGTGGGCTTAGTTTTAAGTCAGATGTTACTGATTTAGAGTTGTATAAATTTTATAGTTACATCTTCCTCTATATGGTAGTTTTCTTTTTGTGTATACCTATACATTTGATTCTTGAATAACATGGGTTTGAACTGTGTGGGTCCACTTATACTTTTTTCAGTAAAAGTTACAATGAATGTGCTTGTCTGTCCTGCCTCCCCTTCCAACTCTGCCACCTCTGAGACAGCAAGACCAAGCCCTCCTCTTCCTCCTCCACCTTAGCCTATTCAATGCAAAGACAATGAGGATGAGGACCTTTATGATGATCTACTTCCACTTAATGAATAGTAAATATATTTTTTCTTCCTTATGATTTTCTTTATAACATTTTCTTTTCTCTTTCTTTTTTTTTTTTTTTGCGGGGGGTGGGGGGACATGGAGTCTTGCTCTGTTATCCAAGCTGGAGTGCAGTGGGGCAATTTTGGCTCCCTGCAACCTCTGCCTCCTGGGTTCAAGTGATTCTCCTGCCTCAGCCTCAGCCTCCTGAGCAGCTGGAATTATAGGTATGCACCACCATACCCAGTGAATTTTTGTATTTTTAGTAGAGATGGAATTTCTCCTTGTTGGCCAGGCTGGTCTTGAACCTCTGATCTCAAGTGATCTGCCTGCCTTGACCTACCAAAGTGCTAGGATTACAGGTTTGAGCCACCACGCCTGGCCTTCTTTATAACATTTTCTTTTCTCCAGCTTACTTTATTCTCTTTTGCTCTTTCCTCTTACCTGCTCAACCCTCTGCAGTCTGAGCACTCTTGTCTGGAGAATTGGTCTTTTCCTGGCTTCCATGAGTCCATTCTCTCTTCATTTTCCTCATTTCTCTCCAGTCACTCATTTCCTCTGAATCTGTCTCATAATGTTGATGTTTCCTTGAGTCTCCATATTTGAACCAGTTCTTTGGTCACTCTGCTTACTATCTGTCAGTGAGCTCATCTGCACTTATGACTCCTGCTTCTAATCTCTTTGGTTCACCTTAATTCCAGACCTAAATTTCAATCATCTCCACACAGCCACATGACATACTCAAACCTGAACGCCAGCTCTGTGGTATGAGGAAGAGCAGAAGGAGGATCTTTCATGCCTTTCCTTGTCATATCTGACCTGATCAGTATCTACAGTGAGCTTTCTATTTTCTGGGTAGATGAACCCCAGGGTTCAGTTGCTTTCAGAGCTCACTGTAAATCCTGATTGTCTTAATTGAGACTTTAGCCAAATCATTTAACCTCTGTAAGCCTCAATTTCCTTGTCCGTAAAACAGGGATCATAATAGTAATACCTTTTATATTGGGTTATGGTGAAAGTTGCATAATTAAAGAATTAAATGCATGGACACTTCTTAGTGCTGCTTCTAGAGTTTTGTGAGCATTCAGTTAGTAGTAGGTGACATTTTTTTTATCATTGTTATTGACATTTTTGTTCTTGAGTTGGTTGAGTTTGAATCCAAGTTGTACTTCTAACTCTCTGTTTTGTCTTACCTTTATCTTCTCTAAAATGGGAATTAAAACATCATCGAAGTTATATATATATATATATATATATGTATATATATATATATAGTATTGCACATGAAATGCAATAATGCAGGAGTCTACAAACTTTTTCTATGAAGGGCTACGTACTCAATAGTTTTACTTCTGCAGCCCATATGGTCTCTCAAAACGATTTGACTTTGCTGTTGTAGCAAAGAAACAGCCATAGACAATACCTACATGAGAAAATGTGGCTGTTTCCTAATAAAACTTTAGGGACACTAAAATTTGAACTTAATATAATTTTCACGTTTTATGAAAAATTACTGGTTTTTTTTAGTCATTTGAAAATGTAAAAACTATTTAGCTCTAAGGCCATACAAAAACACGCAGGGATGAATTTGGCCCAAGGGCCATAGTTTACTGATCCCTGAAATAATGCATGCAAATTAGAGATTCTTGCAGAGGAGTGTATGTGCTTGAATTTGCTTGGCTGGGAGAATAGTTATTCTCTATTTGGGGAAATTAGTTAAAGGGAAGGAGATATCTTGGCTTTCCAACATAAGAGAGCTAGCTCTGGTCCTTATCATTCCTGTTGTGTGGGAAGAACAGGGAGAGTCTGTAATCAGTTTTTAGCCTCTTTTAAAACTCTACCTCTACAAAACGTGGTTCCCCAAAATGTCTGTAAATCTAGTCAACCAGATTAGTATTTCTCTTTGAGAAACAGCAGAGAGTAGATCTTCAATGCCTTCCTGCATAAAACCCGACCTAATCAGAAAATGAATTTCTTTTTATCCATTCTTCTTACCACACTCTGCCCCTTCCTTCCACAAGTATTTATTGGGTATCTACTTTTTCCCAGACACTGTGTTTCATACTGGAAGTTTCCGGGCAATAAGACAGACAAAATTGCAGCCCTCATAGATCTTATGTTTTAGCAGGGGTGACAAACATTAATAATTCATGTAATTATTTGGAGGAAAATGTAATTGATACAAATTGATTCAGACATTTCACCTTTCTTCGTGATTGCTTGCCTGCTTGACATTTCCATTTGGATGCCTTACTAGCTTCTCAGACTTAGTATGCTCCAAACAGAATCATGATTGCCTCCATGCTATCTCTAAACCTTTTTGCTCACGTCTTTGTGACTTTAGATAGTTTTACCACAATCTCCTCAATTACTTAAGCCAGAAATGGGGACTCATTCTTCACACTTCTCTCTCTCTCACCTCTCACATCTGGTCAATCACTCTTTTGTCTCTAAAATACATTCAGAATTTGATTACCTGTCACAACTTCTAGCATTAACCCCCTCCTCCAAGTCACAATCATCTCTAGCCTGGACGACTGCAACAGCCTACTGTTGGTATCCATGCTTTCACTTGAGCCTTTCAGCTGTCTATACAGTGGAAGTTAAATCAGATCATACCAGCCTTGCCCCACAACAAAAATCCTTCGGTAACTCCCCATTGCACTTAGAATACAAACCAAGCTCCTTACGGCATATCAGATCAGGTCCTGCACAATCTGGCCACTGCTTGCCTCTTTTATCTCCTCTTGTGCTACTTCCTCAACCTTGTAACCTCCATTAGTAACCCAGCTCCAGTCACACTGGCCTCTATGTTACGTAGGCACATGAAGCTGTCCTGTAATGAAGACTTTGCACTTTTGTTCCCTCTGCCTGGTTCGTTTTCTCCCAGGTTTCCTCATGGCTGGCTCATTCTCATTATTCAGGTCTCAGGAGGAAAGGTTACCTCTTCTCTTAGGTCTTCCCTAACCATCCCATCTACAGTAGCTAAACCCAGCCTCTTATACCTAATCACTATCATATCGCTATTTATTTTCTTTGGAGTGGTTATTACTACCTAACATATTTTTATTTGTTTGCTCATTTATTGTTTCTCTTTCCCTGTTAGAAAGTAACCTCTCAGAAAAAGCTTTTCTGTTTATAAGAATCTTATTTTAGACATGGTAAGGTTTAGGTGCCTGTGAGAGACATACAAGTAGTGATATCAGGTGGGCAATTGAATATGTTTAAGTTAAAAATGCTTAGACTAGTGGCCGATACATATAGTACACACCCTATAATGTGCTAGCGATCATCATCATCCCCATCCCTATCATCATGCAAGTTATTAATTGAAAAAGTAGTTAATTATCTCTAATCTTATATGATGAGATCAACCAATCAACCTTATTGAACTAAATAGCTCTTTTCAACTTGTATTCTTTCTCTACTTTTTAAAAATTGAGATGGAGTCTCACTCTGTCACCTAGGTTGGAGTGCTGAGGCGTGATCTTGACTCACTGCAACCTCTGCCTCCTGGGTTCAAGCGATTCTCCTGCCTCAGCCTCCTGAGTAACTGGGATTATAGATGTGCATCACCATGCCCAGCTAATTTTTGTATTTTTAATAGAGACGGAGTTTTACCCTGTTGGCCAGGCTGGTCTTGAACTCCTGGCCGCATATGATCTGCCCGCCTTGACCTCCTAAAGTTCTGGGATTACAGGCATGAGCCACCACACCCAGCCTCTTTTCAGCTTCTTGTGCAAGCTTTCAAACAGCCAAGAAGGAACTGAAATATTTAAAAGCCCTCCAGGTTCCAGAAATGTCTACCTTTTTGAGGGGAGGATGGGCCATTCTACAGTCAGCTTTGGTGTCCCTCAAGAAAGCTCAATGAAGATAAAATTTGGATGGCATTTAGCAACCCTTTTTCTCAAAACCATGTCACTACCAGACAAGAGTGGTGTGTTTTGAGTCTGTGCTTGCATTATTCTTTGGCAGTGGCAACTTGTAAAGGATGTTCCTTTCACAGATCTTGTTATCGCTTATAAAATTGCTGTCAGTTTCTTCCCTCTGCTTTAAATTAAATATTATCTCTTTTTAGTGTTGGTGACACCTGTATTTATACAAAGCACTAGATAAAATATGAAATGTGTGAATGTATCAGCATGTTTTTAATGCTTTAAGGAAGCCTAATAAATCCCAGTTAATTTGCCCTTTCTCATGACGTCTATGCTTAATACAGTAATAAGTATGAAGTTGCCTCTCTCCTCTATCACCTTTCTAGGAATTGTTGCCTCAGAACCTCCTTGAAAAGCAGAAAAAAATAGTAATAGTTCATCCATTCATGCTAAAGCCTAATCACCCATGTTTACCACCTTTCTAGCAAAATAGAGGCATAAATGGATAGGTAGAACTCAGGGACCAGGGTCTGGATAGGCAAAAATTATAAATGGAAGGTGGTGACGTCTAATAACTTGGAAAGCACATGAAGCTCTATTTTATTGCCAGATTCTAGTTTTTGACACAGATTTTGCTCTATGAACTTGGAGTTTCTATTTAAGTTTTCTGGACCTCAGTTTTCATCATCCACGCTGTGATAGACAATCCTTATTTCTTGGGTTTGTAAGGATAATTGGTATGATGAAATCTGGGAGCTGTAGAAATGTAGACGGTCTATGAGAAGCTTGTCCTACTGTTCTTGTCCACTCATCTCTAGGACTTTTTTCATATATTCCTTGACTTCTGTACCCACCTCACTTGTCTTTCTTTGGTCTTATTCCATGTCATCTGGGTCGATGGTCAGTACAAACCTGACCTTCATCAACTACATGATTCCTCCCTACTCCACTTTAGCCAATGACAATCAGATGTTGAATATTTCTGAACTTTGGGTTATTTCATCTCTGTGATCTAAAAATCAGAGCTATCCCTCTGTCTTCTCTAACCTGTGATTTTTTAACTTTCCTACTCTCATTCACATTGAACATGCTTTTTCCCCCGTATCACAACTCTAGTTTTTCAGCCCTTCCTAGATCACAATGTTCTTCTGGCTGTCCTAACCTTCCTGCCTAGCAGGCATCCTATGGCTACCTGTGCCACTAATGTTTGCTCCAATATCTCTGAATCCTTAACCCTTTGACTCTGCACCATGTTCAACAGAGTAATCTCTGTTACCAGCTTTTTCAGCATCTCCATGTGATAATTGTGGAAGAAAAGCATGAACATTCCTTACCCACTCTCTACCATTAATACTTCATCAGTGATTGTTCTGTTCATCTTCAATGACATCCCATCATGTTCACCAAAATGCATGTCATAGACATTTTCTGTGTACAGACTCTCATTTCTACTTCCTCACACTTTCAGCAGTTGATTTTGCTTGGTATCTCATAAGAAGATGTAGGCTATCCATCATGGAACACCAGATATTCCCTCCTTTCCATCTGTTATCCTTTCTCTACCTACCCAGACTTTCTCTTTCTCTTTTGTTTTCTGCCTTTTTTCTTTCCTGGCCCAGGAAAAGTAGTATTCCTCTTCTTTATAAATCTAATTTCTCCACCTAAGTTTTTAACTTTCCTTTTCCTTTCTAAGGTGGGGCTATACTCCATCAATTTCTGTTTTTCTAATCTCTCTCTCTTCATTACTTTCTACTCACAAGTTTTCTAAGGCGAAAAAAAGTCCCTCAGTCATTCAGAGCTACTATCCTCTCTTTGCTTCCTTGCATTGCCAACTTCTGAAAATACCAATCTGCCCTTATTTGCTTACAACACACTCACTGTTTCACTCTTTTTGTTGTTGTTGTTGTTGTTTTGAGACAGAGTCCTGCTCTGTCGCTCAGGCTGGAGTGTAGTGGTGCAATCTCAGCTCACTGCAACCTCCATCTCCTGGGTTTAAGCAATTCTTGTACCTCAGTTTCCTGAGCGGCTAGAATTACAGGCACCCGCCACCATGCCTGGCTAATTTGGTATGTTTGGTAGAGATGGGGTTTTACCATGTTAGCCAGGCTAGTCTCAAACTCCTGGCCTCAAGTGATCAACCCTCCTTGGCTTCCCAAAGTGCTGGAATTATAGGTGTGACTCACTGCACCTGGCCTCTTTCCCTCTTTAATCTACCTTATTCACTTAATGCTTTGCACCAACCCAGAGAGGCTTTCTTTGAGCATGCTATTTGGTAGGTTTCCTCCATTATTTCTACTCCTGTGTAGTCAGGGATCTCCAGAGAAACAGAATCATCAAGATATACACAAAATAAGGAATTGACTCATGCAATATGGAGATTGAGAAAGCAGCTCCATGATTTGCTGTCTGCAAGTTGGAGATCTAGGCAAATTGGTGCTGTACGTCAACCTGAGTGTGAGTCTGAAGGCTTGAGCACCAGGGAAGCTGATGTTATAAATTCCAGCCTAAGTACAAGAGAAGACTAGTGTCCCAGCTCAGTATCACAGTCAGGCTGAGAAGGGATAAATTCTCCTTTTTTCTCCACCTTTTGTCCTTTGGTCATTGTTGTCGCCATCTTTGTTGCCATCATCTCCATTGTGGCTGTTTCCTCCTCTTCCTCTGTCTCTCTGTTCTTGTGTCTGAGTCTGTCCCTCCTTCTTACTCTCCTCACTCCCCTGGAGGGATCATATGATATCATTATTTTGTGAAGTGCTGTGAAGTTCAAAAATCTTTATGTGTGACCCTGAGCATTTACCACAGATTTCAGTTTTTACCTTCTAAAAGTTTAGTTCAACATTAACATATCTAACTCTAAACTTCATTTGTCCTGCTGAATCACATCCTCACCTGGAACAACTTGAACCTACTGATGACACTGTATGTGTTTCCTGAGGCTACTGTAACAAATTATCACAACTTCAATGGCTTACAACACCACAAATTTATTATTTTACAGTCTGGAGGCCAGACATCTGTTTCTGAAATCAGTTTCACTGTGCTAAAGACGAGGTGTCAGCAGAGGCTGAAGAGAGTACAGGCTGTGGCAGGGGAAGCGGGTGCCGGGTTCCCTTTCTTGCCTCTTCCAGCTTCTAGATCTGAAATCCTTACATTCCTTAGCTCATTGCCACTTTCTTCATCTTCCAAGCCAACAATGTAGCATCTTCAAATACGTTTCGGTGTGCATCGCTTTGTCTTCTTTGCATTCAAATCAAACTCTGTGATAGTCAAGGATAATTTCCCAATATCAAGGTAATCTGGGATAATTTCCCCATATCACGCTCCTTAATTTAATCATATCTGCAAAGTCTCTTTTGTCATACAAGGTAAAGTGTACAGGTGCCAGAGATTAGGACCTGGATATCTGGATATCTTTGGGGGGCATTAATTAGTCTACTACAGCCACTATTTTTCTTTAGTCATTTAGGCTGAAAAATATGAAATAATCTCACCCTTCCCACTCTCTTGTGACCTAAGCAATCAGTTATCCAGTCTGCTAGAATCTCCTTCCTTTATCAATGGCTCTTATGCTTATCCTCTTCTAGTTCAGGCCTTTATTTGCATATTTTAGTGACTATTAGTAATTAAGAGTGCATGACAGAGGAACTACGTTTTAAATTTTATTCAGTTTTAATTCATTTAAATTTAAAAAGACTGCAGGGGGAATGTTTAGAGAATGCTCCCCTTAGGTTTAGGGCATGTGAGTCCAGGCCAGCAGATGTTTTTAATCAGGTATTAAGAGCTAGTAGGGGGGGCTCAGTAGGAGAGGACCTGGAGAGCCTTAGTCAAGAAGGTACACTTGAATGGGAAGTGAGAGGAATGGTGGGGCCAGTGACTGTGACATAGAACTGATAGCCAGGAGTTGACCTGAGGCTAGATGCAACATGAAAAATTTTCCATTGAGAGGCAAGTTGCATGAACAAAAGTTTGCAATCAAGTGTTACTTTTTGTGATGAGTCAGAGGGCTGTGGTTACATCAGTTCTGGACTATTTGAAGAACAGGATTTAAGCGGTATATACCTATTTTGTTTGTTCTGAGCATTCAGTGAGATCATACATATAGAGTGGTTAGAACATAGTGCCTGGCATAGTATGTGCTCAATCAGTGGTAGATATTTCCATTAATAACTACTTTTATATAATATATTAATTATGGGCATGGACTTTGGAATCAGCAAATCTGTGTTCTAGTTCTAATATATATATATATTTTTTGAGATGAAATCTCACCTGTCATCCAGGCTGGAGTGCAGTGGCATGATCTCAGCTCACTGCAACCTCTGCCACCCGGGTTCAAGTGATTCTTCTCCCTCAGCCCCCCAAGTAGCCAAGATTATAGGCTCCTGCCAGGGCGCCTGGATAAATTTTGTAGTTTTAGTAGAGATGGGGTTTCACCCTCTTGGCCAGGCTAGTCTTGAACTCCTGACCTCATGATCCACCCACTTTGGCCTCCCAAAGTGCTGGGATTACAGGTGTGAGCCACTGCACCCAATCTAGTTCTATTATTCTGATGACCGTGACAATCACTTCAACTTGTAAACCTCTCAGTTTCCTCATTCTAAAATGGGAATCATAATCATATCTGTCCAGCAGGGTTTCTGAGGTTATAAGCATTTTAAACTCAGATCACAGAATCTGGTACATAGTATGTACTCAGTCATGCTGTTATTGTGTTTGTTATCTGTTTTTGTTATCTACCGGCTCAGGAGGCATTGCTACTGTTTTAGGGTAGACAGAAGTTCTTTTGAGGCCTGGACAGTGTCTCCTTCATCCACTTAACCTCCAGAAGGAAGACAAAATTTAATGATGCTTTTTTTTTTTTTTTTTTTTTGCAGTGGAAGGTCTTCATTAACAAGGATTGAGGTGTAGATGGCAAATTTTTGCACCATACTCTTTATAGTTCACAAGGTACTAGAAAAGTTCCTTGGCCTTAGGAGCTGGAAGTCAAGACTCACCTGTGTTTTAAACTGAAATTTTTCAACCACCAGATTAATCATTTTGGCATTTAAGAAGGGGCCCAGAAAATGGACCGACAATACCACAAAGGGTTGGGAATTACAGAGGCATTCAAGTGAACAACTAATCTAGCTTGAAGAGGTTCTCGCAGATTCTTGCCAAAAAATCTTTTATAGCCCTCTTGATTTTAAGCTACATCTAGGATATCAGTAATAGACACAGATTCAGTGGTGGAGGGATATAAAATTACTTTATCTCAGTGGTGACCAAAATAGCAGCAAAGAAGGAGGGGAGGAGCAAAAGAAGAGAAGAAGGATGATAAAGAGAGGAGTGAAAAGATTAGGATGACCCTTGGGTTTCTAGATTTAGACTGGGGGAATTGTGGTACCGCTAACTGATGGAATACGGGGGGAGGGACAAGCTCAGAGGGTGTGGAAATGATAAATTTGCTGTTGAAAAATTTGTTGATGTCAGATTGGCAGTAATAAGTAGCAAAAATAATGAACATTTATTGCATGCTTATGGGCCAGGCCCTGTGATGACCATGTTATGTTCAGCATCTCACTGAATCCTCACAGGCAGGTACAATTATCATTCCCATTTTACAGCTGAGAAAATTAAGGCACTAAGAGGTACAGTCGCTTATTCCTGGCAGTGAATGGCAGAGCTAGAATTTAAACCAGAGCCCCTACTATAAACCAGTAGGCTATACTACCCTTCAATGTGGAGCATCAAAAGTGAAGATTTCTAGCAAGTAGTTACGTTTATGAATCTGACATTAATAGGAAAGACCCGGGCCTGAGATCTAGATTTGGGAGTCCTAAGCATATAGGTGTTAGTAGATGTCTTGGGAGTCAGCGCGATCTCCCAGGGAGAATAAGGCAAAAAGAGAGTCTTGGATGGAATCCGGAGGAACACCCATATTTAAATGTGGGTAGACTAAGGAAGCCAGGAAAGAAAACTGAAAAATAGCAGCCAGAGAAGTAGGAGGAAAACCAGGAGAATGTGGTATCATAGAACCAAAGGAAGAGGAAACATGAAGATGGAGTGAGTTGTTGAGCACCACGGGCTGCTCAGAGGTTAAGAACTGAGAAGGGCCAGGCGTGGTGGCTCACACCTGTAATCCCAGCACTTTGGGAGGCCGAGGCAGGTGGACCACCTGGGGTCAGGAGTTCGACACCAGCCTGGCCAACATGCTGAAACCCTGTCTAAACTAAAAATACAAAAATTAGCTGGGTGTGGTGGTGCACGCCTGTAATCCCAGCTACTCAGGAGGCTGAGGCAGGAGAATCACTTGAATCTGGGAGGCGGAGGTTGCATTGAGCCAAGATCATGCCACTGCACTCCAGCCTGGGTGACAGGTGACAGAGTAAGACAACATCTCAAAACAAAACAAAACAAAACAAAACAAAACAAAAAAACCTGAGAAGGGTCCATATATTTGGGAAACAAGGAAGACATTGGTGACTTTAGTGAGCACAATTTCAGTAGATCAGCAGCAGAAGTGAAGCCAAACTTTGTTTGTTTCAGATGAGCAAGATTTGCAGATTTTTATGTGCAGAGGAGAATGAGCCAATAGAATGTTAAAGTATGAGTGACATAAAGGCTAGTTATTGGAGCAGCATTCCTAGGGAGATGTAAGATAAGATTTAGAGCCTAGGCAGAAGTTTGGCCTGACTTAGGTGGGCCCCTCTTTTCCTGTAAGAGGCAAGAAAGTAGGGATTGGTACAGACAGAGAAATGTATGTGGGGAGGGGCTCAGGAAGTTGGGTGAGTTTATTCCCAGTGGTTTTGTTTTTTTTCTGGGTGAGAAAGTAGTTCATCTACTAAGAGAAACATGTTGGGTGAGGGTTTGTGGTGCTTTGAGTTTCATGTTTTCAAATGGTTTTTTGATCAATGTTTACCTAGCAGCCGAGCAGGGGACCTCAGTAAATATGTTGGACATGGTTAAGTGAGGAGCCCATCTTGCCCGTGTTGATTAAGAAACCTATCATTCCTGGTCCATGAAGAAGTCTGTGGCTTGTAAACTTTGAGAGTAGATTATTGGCATTACCTGTTTATTTTCTTCAACTGGGAGAGAATGCCTTCTATCAATGTTGGACTTCAAAAAGAACCTCTTTTTTTTTTTTTTTTTTTTTTTTTTTTTAAGATGGGGGATTTTTACTCCGTCACCTGGGCTGGAGTGCAGTGGCACGATAAGGGCTCACTGCAGCCTTGACCTCTTGGCTAAAGCAATCCTCACACCTCAACTTCCCAAGTACCTCGAACTACAAGTGTGTCACCATGCCTGGCTAATTAAAAAATTTTTTTTTGCAGAGTTGACATCTGGCTATATTACCCAGGGTGGTCTCAAACTTCTAGCATAAAGTGATCCTCCCATCTTGGTTTTCCAAAATGCTGAGATTTTAGACTTGGACCACCATTTCCTGCCAAAGGAAAGCTTTTATAGAAAATTGGTGGGAGGGGACAAAGAACACATAGAAGTGAACAGCCTTCAAGAATATGGATTCATGATTTAAACTACCTCTAACATGGCGCAGATCAACTTGGCTGACCCTAATCTCAAGGTCCTCGCTGCTTTCCTTTTTCTCTCCTTAACCTATTTTATTTTATTTTATTTTTTTTTTTGAGATAGAGTCTTGCTCTGTCACCCAGGCTAGAGTCCAGTGGCGTGATCTTGGCTTACTGCAACTTCCACCTCCTGGGTTCAAGTGATTCTCTTGCCTCAGCCTCCCGAGTAGCTGGGATTACAGATGCCCGCCACTGCGCCTGACTAAATTTTTGTATTTTTAGTAGTGACAGAGTTTCACCATCTTGGCTAGGCTGGTATTGAACTCCTGACCTCGTGATCCACCCGCCTCAGCCTCCCAAAGTGCTGGAATTACAGGCATGAGCCACTGTTCCTGGCTTCCTTGACCCGTTTTTATAGACCATCCGTGGCTCTCCCTCCACTGCAATTGGATGATATCAGATAGTCTCTTCTCTTGCATGGTGAGATATATAATCTTCACCATATCTTTTATTGGCTTCATGTTCTTGATTTCTCCACTGCAGAAGACCCAACTTCCTTCCATCTGTAGCCTACATATTGCTTATCCTGCAAGTCTGATCAAGATCGATGTTCTCCCAGAAGCCTTTCTGACTCAGGTTACCCTGTGATAATTGCTCAAAGCTGTTTAGCACCTTAAAGCAGAGGTTCCTAACCCTCACTAATCATTGTAACCACCAGGGTAACTTAAAAATATTACTTCCTGGGCTCTAACATAGAGATTCTGATTAAGTCATTCTGTGATGGCTCTTGGGCTTTGGGACAAGTTGATTCTAATGATCAGCCAGTGTTGAAGACTCTGTCTTAAAGTGTCTCTGGGGAAAAGAAAAGCAAGCAAATTGGAAAAGAGCCTAAACAGCCAGAATTGTTTCTTTGTTCCTTAGTCCTGTGTTTGACTTTTGACAATCATCTTGACATTGATCTTTGATGTTTTTTTGTGTTTTTGCCATCTGTTGCTTTGCCTTTGCCTTGTCTGCCAGGCCATGCCTTACCCTCTTGGTTTGGTCTGCCTTGACTCTCAGGTGCCTGCCACCATGTCTGTGGCCCTCTCTTTGAACCAGCCTTCTTTCTTGGCTATAGGTTTGTAGCCATAATCTTTGCAGATTTCAGACTTGCCAAAAGGAATCTGATTCCATTTGCAGGCTTCTGGCCCTGCCATATCAGAAGGATCCTTTTCTCTACCCTACTTCTTTCCATCAGCTCAAATTTTGGGACCTGACAAGTCCATGGTTTTGGATTACTTCAGCATGTGCATTCTCTAGATCCTTGCATCTTTTCGTTGTTCAGCTTGTGCATTAAAGAAAGTCTTCAGTGTTTGGCACAAATATATCTGATCATCTCACGTCTAGTGTAAGCAAACTGAGGGGAGAGTACATGCTTTTGTTCTTTGATTTCCCTTCTACTACCTAGAACAGGTGGACACCTGGTAGTTGCTCAGAAAAAGCACTGGGTTTAACTTACAAATTTGTAAACTTACAAAGTTGGAGAAAGTTTGGGTTTCAGAGATGAGGCAGATCCTGGCTGGCTGTCCCTCTATCAGGACATCTTCACTGTATTCATCTAAATCCAGCCCCTGTTTAATTATCTGAGCAGGACTGATTGCTGTTTGATCTAATATTGCCTTGTCAAGCATTAATCAGATTGTTCCATCTGACTTGAGGCAGGAGAGAAGGTTGAGGACAGAAATAGAAAAGACCCTTGGTCTTCTTCCTGGTGCAGACTGTTCAAGAAGGTAGCAAACTGATGGAGGAAACCCTCTCTTTTTTCTATGGCAAGTCCAAACCCTCTACTGGTCCCCTGCTGCCCACAAACCATCTGGCCTCCTACCTTGGTGGCTTCCTACAGTGGGAAGCTAACTATTCCTTTTTCATTTTCCATTCCCTCCAGCAAACTTACAGCTTCTTTTTGTTTGTTTGTTTGAGATAGCGTCTCACTCTGTTGCCCAGGCTGAAGTGCAGTGGCGTGATCTCTGCTCACTGCAACCTCTGCTTCCTGGGTTCAAGCGATTCTCCTGCCTCATTCTCCCAAGTAGCTGGGATTACAGGCGAGTGCCACCATGCCCAGCTGATTTTTTTGTTTTTTAATAGAGATGGGGTTTCATCATGTTGCCCAGGGTGGTCTTGAACTGCTGAGTTCAGGTGATCCTCCCTCCTTGGCCTCCCAAAGTGCTGGGATTACAGGCATGAGCCTCTGCACCCGGCCTAATTTAACAGCTTCTTGGCTGATGACAGCTTAACATGCCACCCCTCCCAGAGTGAGAAGCATTTTAAAAGAAGCTACTCAAAGACAGCAAAACAGTTGGAAATTCTGGCAATAAAGCAAGCCAATAGGAAGAATCCTTTTTTCCTCTTTCTCCTTTTCCCTCGTGGAAGAAGTGGCTTTCCCAGTGCCCTCAAACTTCATTATATTTAGTGCTGCTTTGTAGGTCATCAAATAACAAACAAGAAAAGAAACAACAAAAGATCTTTAGCCAAAGGCCACCTGGTTAGACCATGAACTGGGTTTTCCAATGTAAATCAAGCCTCTTAACTTTATAATGAGGAAACTGAGTCCCAGAGAAGAACCAAGATATCTCAAGTATTCTCCAGAGGGAAGTCTAGAATCCAGGCCTTTGTTGTTCCAGAAAAATGAGAATTATCTGTATTTGGCTGCTCTGATTCCCCACCAGTGTTTCTGCTAAAAGTTGACATGATATATTTAGTATTTTTCACAAGTAGGAGAGATACAAGAGAGTTTAATTTTGCAGATGTTCCTGTTGGAATCTAGAACAAAGTGCCATAAGAACACATGCTAATGAATAGGAAAGTTTGGGGCAAGGAACTGAGTTGAATGGATTGTGCTTGGCAGCTGGATCAATGAAAAGTGCCCACAAAAAGGAAAATGAAGGTATGAGAAGCCTGGTTTGAGAAAAAGTCACTGTTAGATTTCTTTTTCAGAGTTTTCTAAGGAATCATTGTTGGGTATTACTTAACAAAAGAGTTTTGAAGAAAGACTGTCTTCAATTGGACCAGCACTTCTTGGGTAAAGCTGTGCAATCCGTATGTGCCTGAGATGCCCATTTCCATCTCAAGCAGATCAAATAACTAGAATCCCCATTTGATGGTTTTCTAAAGTCTCCGTATCATATTGTGTGTTCAAAGTGGACCAAGCCTTCCCATTCAATTTCAATTTCTTGCTGCAGAGCAGGTCAACAACTGGGGTCAGTTCCCATCATTTTTGAAGAGTGGAGGAAATTGGGAGAACTCTGATGCCTCATCTTCCCTTCTGGTTTTCAGGAGAATTACGTAGAGGTAGGGAGACAGTCTAAGGTCATCCTAAGGGGTGTGTGTATGTGTGTGTGTGTGTGTGTGTGTGTGTGTGTGTTTGTGTGTGCTTTTAATAATGTGTTCAATGACGAACCTGGGCAATGTGCATGACATAGACCTTAGAAGATTTTAAGGCGTGGTGAGGATCCTGCCCAGGAAATACCTAAAGCATTTGCTATAATACTGCCTTCACTGCCTTCTTTCCTGCCTTTACCTCACTTGCACATCGTTCCTTCTGTAAGACTGCAGATAACGTCTGATTATCAGGCTGTATGCATTGAACACATAGGAGCAATTCCCCGTGTCCCCTGATCCCCAAATTTCCTAGTAGATAGGGCATGTCAAGGTATTGTTTCAAATTATTCAAATCTATTTTAAGTCATCACTGATTGTCCTGAGGCTGAGCTTCAAATCTTTTTCTCTTTCCAGAAGCAGAGGAAATAGCTCACCGGTTGCCTGGGTGCAGGGTTGAGTGGGGAAGAGAAGCAGGAGGGCCCTTCCTCAGCATTCACCAATCCTCTGCATCCGCGCATTGTCCTGCAATCTCTAGTATAGTAATTCTTCGAGAGTGAATCAAAGGCTTTCTTGACTGGATAAAGTAGCCCACCAACCCCCATGGCTTACCTGGCAAAGCAGAGTAAGGCAGGGTGAAGATGGGAAAAGACTTGGTGGAGCTGTGAGTAGAATCTGTCTTGCTGAACAGAGTCTTATTTGCAGTGTCACACTGGGCGTGGAAAGCTGTGAGTGCTGTCACAAAGGAAGAGCAGACAGGGAAGTGACATAGCTCTCAGCAACCAGGACTAGATATAGAAATGTAGAGAAGAGGCTAGAGGTGGTTTTTTGAAGTCAGCATGAAACAGATTTTATTCAGAAGCACACCCAAACTTCCTGAGATTTCTGAGCAGATGAAGCAGAAAAGGTGCTGAGCAGTTGCCCTAAACTGTCAATAACAGTGAATCAAACATTCATGAGTTTAGAATCAGAATACAGCCTACAGCCTTGAGGCTGAATCTGAACTAAGTCTAACAACCAGTCAAGAGAGCTGCCTGTTCTGGACTCTTCCTTAAGCTAGTAACACCTGAAGCGGGAAGTAGACACTTTGGTTAACATACATTTTTCGGTGTTTATTTCTTTCTTCATGGCAACTTGGCTAACTGGATTGAAGTGGTGCCAGCTCAGCAGGGAATGAGCCTGGGCTCTTTGATTTACAGCAGAGCCCATTTACTCGTTTGGTTTCAATTTTAAAACCTTAGATATCAGTGGTATTAGAGTGGGCCTAGTAATCTATTCAAAATTTAAAAAAATGTTTTTGAGTAGCCTTCTCTAAATAAGAGGGAGGAGAATGCTTTTCTGAAATTAAGAATGCTTCGTATTTTAAAATTCATAATAGCAATCATCTTGGTCCAGATTTATTACTAATATGTGAAAGAAGAAAGGAGTACACAGGTAATGGATACTGGGAAGGGTCCTGCAACCCCTTTAGATCTAAGGACTCCAAGAAAGACACTAAGAATGATGTTTGGGAGAGGAGCTACAGGTATGCCTAAGGCACAGGCAAAGATAAAACAAGGGGATGAGAGAAGTAGGATAGGGACACAGAGAGGGACTCCAGAGAAAAGGTAGAGAGAAAGTGGTGTATATGGGTCAAGGACCACCCAAGGTGCTGATAACTTAGGATTTTTTTCCCTTACTTTACGCTCCTGGAGGTATGTGGGGCTTACTGGTAGGCTGGGACCTTGATGTTTTCAAAATGTTGATAGCATAAACCTGCAGTGTGACTATGTAACATGTCTCTGACATCTGTCATTTTCATTACCACTCCAACTTGGTTTGTTCATTTATCGAACAGATATGTGTGGTATGCCTCACACACATGCACATCAATGAAGAAAACAGACAAAAATCGCTCCTTTAGTGAACTTTACGTTCTAGAAGTGGAGGAAGATAATACACATATAACAGGAGATAATTTCAGATCATGGTAAACTTTATGAATTAGACAGAAATGTATGTTAGAATGACACACAGTGCATGTGTATGTGCTCTTACTAATTTAGTCTGGTTAGTAACAGAAAGCATCAGCAAGGAGGTAACATTTGAGTAGAGACTTAAATGATAGCAAAGAGCTGCCCAGTCAGACTTGGGGGAAGAACATGTGATTTACAGGAAAGAACAAGTGCAAAGGCCCTGGGGCAGGAATAAGCTCTATGTGCTTGAGGAGCAGCAGGAAGGCCAGCGTAGCTACAGATTATTAAATGAGGGAGAGTGGTAGGAGATAAGGTTAGAGAGGTGGACAATGGCCAGATAAGCTGGAACTCTGTAGGCTCTGGAAAGAATTTAGATTTTATTCTTAGAGCAGTGGGAAGCCATTGGTGGGTTTTAAGCCGGGTTTTTACCTGATATGGTGTATGTTTTTGTTTTTGTTTAAAGATCACTCTGTTTACTTTGTGAAGAATGAACTGTAAGAGGGAAAGACCAGACACAAGATTACCTATCTGTAAGCTATTTGAAAAGTCCAGGCTGGAGATAATGGTGACTTGGACTAAGGTGATGGTAGTTGGACGATGTAGGATATGTTGTGAGTATACATTTGACAGAACATTCAGATGAATTACCTACTAGATACGAGGGAAAAGGGAAGAGTTGATGGTGAACCCATGCAACTTGGATAACTTGTGGTACATTTACTGAGCTAGGAAAATCATTCACCTCAGTCCATGGAAGTTTGTTTCTGGGTGGATGAGGGGACAAAGACTACAGTTTGGGACATGTTAGATATATATTTACAGTCTCTGAGACAGTGGCAGGCAACTGGTTATATAAATGTGGAACTACATAGGACATCAGGCCTGGGGATATAAATTTTTGAGTTGTCATTTAAAGCAAGGGTTGGAAAAGGTCAGCAAGGCTTAATAAGTGAAGATAAGAGAAAAGGAGAGAGTCAATGGGACCAAGCCCTGGGTTAAACCTTCATTTAGAGGTTGAGCAAAGTAGAGCAGCAAGCAAAGGATACTGGGATAGAAGTCATTAAGGTAGGAGGAAAACTAGAAAGGTGTTTTGGATACTAAGAGAAAATAATATTTGAAGAAAGAGGGATTGTATTGTCTAAAGATGATGATAATAATAACTCGTATCCCATATGCTTTAGTTACACTGTGAGCGTGTATATCCCTTCCTTTTGAACCTGAGTGGACTGGTGAATTGCCCTGACCCATAGTGCATGCTAGAAGTGACATTAGCTGACTTTTGAGAATAGGTCATAAAATATAATTCTAATTCCGTTGGGCTCTCTTTCTCCCTCGGGACATGAGCCTTTGGAGCCCTGAGCTGCCGTGTCAGAAGTCTAATGACTCTGACACCACCGTGCTAGATGAACCACATAACGAGACCACATAGAGATAGGGGAGAGATGTCTAATGAGCCCAGATGTTCTAGTCCTCATCTATTTGAGCCTCTCCAGAGCAGGCACCAGACATATTAGTGAACAGTCCTTCAGATGATTCCAGCCCCAGACATTATCTGACTGCAGCCATGTGAGACATGGGAGCTACCTGAATTGTTTCCAAATACCTGACACTGAGACAGTGGGAGAGACAGTAAATGAATGTTAAGCCACTAAGATTGGGGTGCTTTTTTAAATGCAGAAATAGATAATCAGAACAGGGATGAAGAAAGATTGTCTGTTGGATTTGGCAACATAGAAATCATTGATGACTTTAGTAAGAGCACGTTCAATGGAGTACAGAGATGGAAGCCCAAATGGAGCGGATTGAGGAGAGAATGGCAAGTGATAAAATAAATGACAGTAACTATAAACGATTCTCTCCAGATTTCAATTAGTGGGAGTGAAGACATGGGAAAGTGTTTAGAGGGATCAAGGGAAGATTTTTCCTTATTATAATGGCAGCTACTTAAGCATGTTCATGTGATGATAGAGAAAACTCAGAAGAAATAATAAATTAATAATAGAAGAGAAAATGACTCAATTCCTCATTACCTCTTACTTGGACTATTGTAATTGCTTCCCGAAGTGTTTTGTCTATTTTTTCCCCACTCTGTTAATCCTACATACTACAACTAAATTTTTCTAGATTCAAGTGCCCCTTTCATCATATTATATATACCCTGTTCAAATAAAACAAAACAATGTTGGCTACTTCTCCTTTGCCTTACTCATCAGACTACAGTTCCAGAACTGGAAGGAAACAAAGATCATCTAATACCTTCTCCTTTTAAGTACAGAACAGGTCCAGAACAGAACAGAATACAACAGCATAGAACAGGTACTTTTAGGTACAGCACAGAACTATTATTGATTCTAATGTTCAGTGTTCATGTAGTTGCCAATATGAAGAATTGATATCATGCCTTATGCAAGTTACATCTAAACCTGTGCTTATATATTAAGAGTAATAGATACTGTTTAATGTTGTAAAATATTCCTAGCAGCCATTTGCAATTATTGTAAATGCCATGCTAATTCATGAGTACTTCTGGAACCGTGAATTAGAACACAAAGGAAGCATGAAAATGGATGATTGGCATTTCTGAGAAACAATACTTCCTTATGCAAGGCTCTATTACATTCATATGGGCAATTAGTTTGTCTTTTGTTTCCCCAATGCTTTTCTTCTTCCCAAATCCTCTCCATATGCTAAGACATTGTCAGCCTTCAAAATTGGAAGAGGTACAACCTCCAAACCTGCGTGGCATGCATACCTAGTTGCCTTTTGTTTTGAGAACACAGGACAAAAAATATAGCAATCATTGTCTGAACAGCATTAACCATGAGAGTGGGTGTTGAGGGTTATGGATAAAGGTATAACAGTGCTGAATCCTGGATGTGGAGTGACAGAGGCAGTTAAGTGTTTTTAGTAAGTGTAATGTGTTTGAGTATATGTGTTAGTGATATGCATAATTTTCTAAAGCTTGGGGCCCAGGCCAGGGTTTCTTCTTGACCAGAACTAAGAGTGGAGCTGATCAGAACATTTATTGTAGATAATGTTTCTTTGCCTATTTTGTATGTCCTACTTGATCGTGAGGTGCTCAAGGGGTTTATTCATGTTTTATTCCATGTCTCTATTTCATCCCTTCCACCACAGCCTTAATTGTGGCCACCATCATCCCTTACTTTGATCACTGCCACAATCCATCAACAGGTCCCCATTTTTACTTTCTCCAAGCCGTATTCTACATCTGGTCCCCACAGGGACATTTCTAAGATATACAGCTTCTAAGAAGAAAATATCAGAGCTTCATTTTATGTTTGTTTTTATTCATTGTTTAGTTTTTTATATTCGTGTGTGCTTCCTGTGCATAGTGTCTTAGTAGCACTTGTATATAACATATACATTAATAGATGAATATGTAAATTAGAGGTGCATGCTGTCTCTTTGCTTTCAAGAAAATAAGATAGCAAAAGTGCAAGAGACATGTGTCTCTAGGATCAAGTTCAAGCACCTTAGCATGGCAATGGAGGCCTTGCATGATCTGTTCCCATCTCCTTTCATGTCAAAAGCAGGAGCAAACCCTGTGGAGCATACAGTGCAGGTGATGGAAGTATTTATGATCCAGCAAACAGAACACAGCACAACAGGGTTTGGCAGGTAATAATCCTGGCATGTCCTCTCTGTCAGGGGCTTTGATGCAAAGTAGTACAGATGTCTAGAATCCAGTTGCAGATTCTAGAGGTGCAGGCAGGCTGGCAGTTGTCCAATATCAAAGAAAGCTGTCAAGAGGTAGCAGATCTCACAGTTAGACTGGACCGGGGCTCGGGGACAGGACTACAGTTCCTGAGAAGGAAAGGATTGGCAAGAGCAACACAGTGCTCTAGTGCTTGAGGAATGGGAGAACTATGAAGGTATTAATTTAGAGGCAAATCTTCTAAATTAGGATTTAGGTGGCAACTGGCAGTAGACCCAGGGGCTCTGTTTACCCCAGTGAGAGAGGGCACCTGCTAAGGGCCATCCTCAGCTCCACCAGTAGCTTGGTCCCTCACTGCAAGTATTCACTATTTCTCACCCCCTAAAGACCTGGCCCCAGCACAGTTAGAGGCCACGGAGTTGTGAGGTCCTGGAGAGCACCTCACCTTGACCAGGTCCTGAGGGATGATGGTAGCTAGCATCATGGGGCAGGCTGTTTCTCTACCATTGCACCAGAACCTTTCATAGGGACAGCTCCCAGGTAGTCTTGTTATTTTGAATACACTCACACATGCACATGCCATTTAGTTAGAGAGGAAGAGAGTACTCCACAGCCCTACAGCTGCACTGGGCTTAGGCAAAGGGGAAAAGGCAGTAGCAAGAACCGAAGAAGGACTGGAGGGGAAACTGACACAAGAGCAAGAGGACTTCGTTTTTCACAGAACTGGGACCCAATGTCAGGGCTGACCCAGCAGAAAGTGTGGCTTGAGACGGAGTCCCAGAGTGCTGGGAAGGTATGGCTGGTAATCTGCCCTATGGTCCGGGTGAATCCTAGAGTGTGGGGCAGATCCAAGCCTGCAGCCGGGAGTGCGTGACCCTCACAAAGTAGCCCCAGTCATGGGGAAGGATGCAGCAGAGACGAGTATGAGACAGGGCCTGACCCCACATTGCTCTCTAAGACCAGCATTCAAACGCTTCCACAATTTGTCCCCACAATAATAACAGCTGACATCTGGTAAATACTTACTGTGTGCCAGCCACTGCTCCCAGTTATGTGTATTAACTCAGTGAATCCTGAAAACAACCTTATGATGGTTGTATTCCTGTCCCCATTCTGAAGATGAGGAGACTGAGGCACAGAGATTGATCATTTGGCCAGGAATGCACACCCAGGAAATTGAGGAGCCAAGATTCACACAGAAGCTGCCTGGCACCAAAGCCCATGCTCTTAACCTCTGCATAATGCTACTTCTCTGTGTAGCATGCCAGTCTTTATTCCCAATCCCAACTTTTCGTGTACTCAATGCCATTGCCAATTTGGGCATCTCACTGTCTTATGAGTAGGTTTTGTGTGTCTTTCTTTCCAAAGGCTTTTCCATCATCCTTTTGCCTTTGATAATATGACTGGAATGTCCTTCTTGCTGCTCTCAGTTCATCCAAATTATATTTGCACTCCAGGTGCCAGCTCAGGTCTTTTTTTGCCTAATCCTTAATCACTAGCCAGCTGAGCTAATGGCTGAGCTGTGGCTTTGCAGGCTCTGCAGCTGATTGGAGCTTAAAGGGCAGAGTCCTAATCCCGATTGGCACCAGCAGCTGTGGGGCTCTGGAGTACTCTCTCCCACTCTAACTGAATGGCATGTACATGTGTGAGTGTATTCAAAATAACAAGACTACCTGGGAGTTGACCCTGTGAAAGGTTCTGGTGTCGTGGAAAGGAAGGGTCCTGCTCCAAAGAGATTTGCCTTTGTATTAATACAGTGAGGGGAGAGGAGGCACTTAAGTGTACTTGGGAATGATTACATTTGGGCTTGGCTTCCTCTATTGTTTTTGGACAACAGTGTGTTTCTACTCTCTCAGGAGTGTTGACTCTGGGATGGCATCACTTGTGTTAGTTCCCATAATCTTGACAGAACTTCTAATTACAGAGTGGCAGCAGAGAGAACGCGGAGGCAAGTGCATGCTGAAGCAATTGCTAAACAAAGAGTACAAAGTGCAAGTGATAAGCAGTGGGCAATGGGTAGGGTTGTGGGCAGGGAGCAGGAGGCAGGCAAGGATGCATTCAAGAAAGGATAGTGGCATGAGTTGTGCCCACTCCTTTTGGAAAAGGATTGTGCCATCATTAAAGTTCTTTAGAGAATAAGAAATTTTGGGCCGGGCGCGGTGGCTCAAGCCTGTAATCCCAGCACTTTGGGAGGCCAAGGCGGGTGGATCACGAGGTCAAGAGATCGAGACCATCTTGGTCAACATGGTGAAACCCCGTCTCTAATAAAAACACAAAAAATTAGCTGGGCGTGGTGGCGCGTGCCTGTAATCCCAGCTACTGAGGAGGCTGAGGCAGGAGAATTGCCTGAACCCAGGAGGCGGAGGTTGCAGTGAGCTGAGATTGCGCCATTGCACTCCAGCCTGGGTAACAAGAGCGAAACTCCGTCTCAAAAAAAAAAAAAGAAAAGAAATTTTGTATGAAAGGGAGTCAAAAGTCACCCTTCTACTCTTAATGATTCACGTGCTCATAGTCCCTAATTTTCTTTAGGGAGTTCATCCGGTAATGAGAATTATTTGGCTTTGCAGGCACACACACTCCATGGGAGCATGGTTAGCGGATGACAGGCTGTGTGATTTATGTAATTTGAAGGATTCCTCATCTCCTTTATGAGCCTGTGAACTGCTTGAGGGCGGTATAATCTCTTTGCTAGTATATATGCTTCACACCCTGCCCAGGCTATAGTAAGGGATTATTAAATATCTCCTGAAAAATGAGTGGGCGCTATATGTGTCTGATCATTTAAAAGAATGGTTTATAAGTGTTTTTCTAAGCGAAGAGGGCCATGGAGATGGTGAAGATTTTATTCTGTGGGTGGTGTAGAAGCTGGGAAGTTAGCATGAGGTAGTGGCACTAGGCCAAAGGAGTCATCGAGTTAAGTTCTACATCTATGACAGAAATGTATTATAGGGGCTAGCGCAATGGCTCATGCCTATAATCCCAGCACTTTGGGAGGCTGAGGTGGATCACTTGAGTCCAGGAATTTGAGACCAGCCTGGACAACATGGCGAGACCTCATCCCTACAAAAAATACAAAAAAAAAAAAAATTAGCCATATGTGGTGGTGTGTGCCTGTAGTCCCAGATACTCAGGGGATGAGCAGGGTGGGCGTCACAGAGGTAGGAGGATAGCTTGCGCCTCGTGTGTCGAGGCTGCAGTGCACCATAATTGTGCCACTGTACACAAGCCTGGGAGAGAGTGAGATCCTGTCTCAAAACCAACAAAAAGCCAACAAAAAAAGAAATGTATTATATGCCCTAGTAGGTGTTTAGTATAGTCCAATGCATTCAGCAGAAAGCAGGTGAGTCCTGGTGCTGGTCATGCTACTGGTATGGGGGTGAGGTTTCCTAATGGCACATTAATATTTCTGCCAAACAGCTTTCATTTTCTGTCACAGAATTAGGCACGTGTAGATGTTCAAGAACATGTTGTAGATGTTCAAGAAATATACGTTAATTAAGAGTAGATTGCTTATATTGATCGTTACTATGTGCCCTTTCAGATGAAGGAACTAAGCCACAAGGAAATGACTTAGCCGTACAGCTAGTGAGTTGAAAGATCTGTTTTGGAATCCTAGCAGTCTGGCTCCGGCACTCTCTTATACCACACTGTACCCTGAACTTTAGTTACTCCTTTGAACGGAAGGCATTGAAATTGTTGCTGATAATGCAAATATCTTGGAAGGGAACACTTCTGTCCTCTGTTTTGAGCATATTCATCAGTCAATATACTTCTTGACTACAGTATGTGGCCTACCTGAATATGAACTAACTTAACAGTTTAAGTTTCAACATATGCATATCATCCACATAATCAAGATAATGACGAGTATATCCATCGTGCTTAAATGTTTTCCTTGTGCCTAGTTATAAACTCCCCTTCTTATCCCTCTTTACCCTCCTGCCCCATTCCGAGGCAACTACTGATCTGCTTTCTGTCACTATAGATTATTTTGCATTTCATAAATTTGTATATAAATTAAAGCATAAAGTATGTATTATTTTTTGTCTGACTTCTTTCAATTTTAATTAATTAATTAATTTTTTGAGACAGAGTCTGGCTCTGTCACCCAGGCTGGAGTGTAGTGGCATGATCTAAGCTCACTGCAACCTCCGCCTCCTGGGTTCATGCAGTTCTCCTGCCTCAGCCTCCTGAATAGCTGAGATTACAGGCACGCACCACCATGCCTGGCTAATTTTTGTATTTTTAGTAGAGACAGAGTCTCTCCATATTGGCCAGGCTGGTCTTGAACTCCTGACCTCAGGCGATCCACCTGCCTCGGCCTCCCAAAGTGCTGGGATTACAGGCATGAACCACGATGCCCGGCCCAGTTTGATTATTTTTAGATTCACCAGTATTGTTACATGTATAAATAGATAATTTCTTTTTATTGCTGAGTAGTATTTCATTGTACAGCTATGCCACAATTTGTTTATTCATCCATTCATTTGTTGATGGACATTTGGGTTATTTCAAGTTTAAAATGTTACAAATAAAGCCTCTGTGGACATCTGTTTACAAGTTTCTATATAAACATATTTTCATTTATCTTGTGTAAATAACTTTTTTTGTTGTTTTTTCAGAGACAGTATCTTGTTTTGTTGCTCAAGCTAAAGTGCAGTGGCATGATCACAGCTCACTGCAGCCTCAACCTCCCCAGGCTCAGATGATCCTCTCATCTCAGCCTCCCAAGTAGCTGGGACCATAGGCACACACTATCATGCCTGGCCTGGCTAATTTTTGTATTTTTTGTAGAGACTGGATTTTACAACGTTACTCAGGCTAATCTCGAACTCCTGGGCTCAAGCGATCTGCCTACCTTGGCCTCCCAAAGTGCTGAGATTACAGGTGTGAGCCACTGTGCCTGGCCTATCTTGTGTAAATAACATTTTTTAGAAACTGCCAAACTGATGGCAAAAGTGATTGTATCATTTTACATTCCCAAAAGCAGTGTATGAGAGTTTCAGTTGCTCTATATACTTGCAAACAGTAGTTATTGTTGTTTTTTAAAAAATTTAGAGATTTTAGTGTGTGAATAGTGGGATATCGTTATTATTTTATTAATATATCTCCTTAAAGTTTAGCATCTTTTCATATGCTTATTGGCCATGTGTATATCTACTTTGGTGTGAGGCATTAGTTCATATCTTTTGTCCATTTTTTAACTTAGTTGTTTGTTATATTTTTTGAATTTTCACCATTCTTTTATTTTATATACAAGTTCTTTATCAGATGTATCAATTTTCTATTGTCACATGGACTTAACAGATTTATATAACACCCATTTATTTGTACAGAGTTCTGTAGGTCAAAAGTATGGGACAGCATGGCCGGTTCTCTGCTCAGGGTCTCAGAATGCTGAAGTCAAGGTTATGGTTAGGCTAAGTTCTTGTCTCAAGGCTTTGGGGAAGAATCTGCTTTCAAGCTCATTATTGTTATTAGGGCAGAATTGAGTTCTTGTGGTTGTAGAACTGAGGTCCCCATTTCCTGGTTGGTTGGCTGTCAGCTACGGGCCACTCTCATGTCAAGACTATACCTTTCCCCTTGAATTGCTTTTGGAGATTGTCAAAACTATCTATCATCTCTCTCTCTCTCTCTCTCTCTCTCTCTCTCTAATTATCTATATCTATATCTATATACATTTCTAAATTTTCTATTCTGTTTCATTGATTTATTTGTCTATATTTATGTTGATATCAATGTGTTTGGGTTACAGTAGCTTTATGAGTCTTGAAATTAAACAGTGGGAGCTTGAAGTTTCTTTAGGCTATTCTAGGTGGTATGTATGTATGTCCATATGAATTTTAGACTCAGCTTGTTAGCATCTGAAAATACAGGCCTGCTGAGACTTTGATTGGGATAGTATTGGGCAGATCAAATCAGAGAGAATGGACATCTTAACATTATTGAGTTTTCTGGTCCATGAACGTGGTATGTTCCCCTCATTTATTTAGGCCTCTCATGATTTCTTTCATCTGTGTTTTGTATTTTTCAGCATACAGATCCTGCACATACTTTGTCACCTATGTCCATGATCATTTAATATTTCAATGCTATTGTAAATGGTATTGTTTTTAAATTTCATTTTCCAATTGTTTGCTGCCAGTATATAGACATATAATTGTTTTTTGTATATTATTCTTGTATCCTTGAACTTTGCTAAATTCACTTATTCATTGTAGTTGTTTTTATTTAGATTCCACAGGATTTTCTGTATTGACAATCATCATTCTCGAATACGACAATTTTACTTACAATTTTTTTTTCCAATTTGGATGCTTTTTATCTTTTTCTTGCCTTATTATACTAAGTATGACCTACAGTACACTTAAATAGAATGGAGATTCTTTTTTTTTTTAACTTTTAAGTTCAGGGGTACAAATGCAGGTTTGTTACATAGGTTAACTTGTGTCATGGGGGTTTGTTGCACAGATTATTTCTTCACCCAGGTATTAAGCCTAGTACCCATTAATTATTTTTCCTGATCCTCTCACTCTTGCCACCCTCTGCCTTCCAAAAGGCTCCAAAATGTGTTATTCCCCTCTATGTGTCCTTGTGTTCTCATTATTTAGCTCCCACTTAAAGTGAGAACATGTGGTATTTGGTTTTCTGTTTCTGTGTTAGTTTGCTAAGGATAGTGGCATCCAACTCTATCCATGTCCTTGCAAAGGACGTGATCTCATTCCTTTTTTATGGCTGCATAGTAAGAATGGAAATCTTGCTTTGATTCTTACTTTAGGGTGAAAGCATTTAGTTTTTTTTTTTTTTTTTTACCATTAATTATAGTATTAAATGTAGATATTTCCATAGGTGTTTTTTATGAGGTTGAAGAAATTTTTTTGTATTTGTAGTATCATGATAATTTTTAAAAATTAGGAATAGATGTTACATTTTATCAAATTCCTTTACTGCCTCTATTGATGTGATCATATATTTAAAAAATATTGTTATAGTGAATTCCATTAATCAAATTTCAAATATGAAATCAGTCTTTCATTTCTGGATAAACCCTGTTTGATTATGATGTAACAACCCTTTTTTATTGTTAATTTTATTTGGTAAAGTTTTGTATAGGTGTTTGTGTCTATGTTCATGAAAGATAGTGGTCTTTGATTTGTTTCTTATAATGTCTTTGTCTGTTTTGAGTATCAGAATAATGCTGGCCTCTCAGAGAAAGGTTTCTGCAAGAGTTTGGGTAGAATTGACACTATTCCTTTCTTTAATGTTTGGTAGAACATTTAGTCTGTCTTTTTGTACTGTGATTGTTTTGGTAGAATTCACAAGTGAAGTCATCTGGGAATGGAGTTCTCTTTGTGAGAAGATTTTTAATAACAAATTAAATTTTGTTAATAAACATAGAACTGTTTACATCAATACCAAGACTAGGGTGAGACAAGGGGGCACTTACTGCCAGGGCCATGCAAATCCCAAAGAGGACTCAACTCAAAGCTGTCAGGACATCGGTACACTCAGCAAGTGGGAAATGAATGTCATAATCCTCAAGGGTAGATCTGGGAGGCAACATAGCAACTACTACACTGTTCAGTACACTCTAATTCATTTTATAACATTGATATGGAGAAGATCTGCTACTAAAATTCAAAACAGGCATTGGTTCAGTGGTTAGAATATTATGATTTGTTGTTTACAGACATTATTAATTTCTTCTATTTATTTTATTTTTATTTATTTATTTTTACTGAATTGAATTCTTTTTTAAATTATGCTTTAAGTTCTGGGGTACATGTGCAGAATGTGCAGGATTATTACATAGGTATACACATGCTATGATGGTTTACTGCAGTTAGAATATTATGCTTTGTTGTTTACAGAAATTATTGATTTCTTCTGTTTATTTTTAAAATGCCAGCATGTATTTTGCAGGAGTGACTTTAGGGTGAATCCAACTGTCAATTACGGTCAGGATTCTAACCACCAGAATAGTCAAAGGTAGGATACAACAATCATCTCTTTCTAAATTATAGTTACTGCAATCCAAATATCAGCAGAACCTAATTTACCCTCAGAGCCTTGAGGTGAATATAGGGCAGACCCATTTGCATTGGACTGGTGGGACCAAGGTCCTGATATTTCCAGAGTGTATAGGTTTGGGTGGGGAGATGAGTCAAAAAGAGGGAATAGAGCTCTCTGGAAATAATCAAAACTGCCTTTGTGCAGTTTTTTTGGGTCCCACCCTGCTGCAAGCTTGTAGATGTAGTTTTTGGGCAGTAGACTCTTTTCCCTATAATTTGCAAAATAGATAGTGACTTTCATTTTCATCTCATGATCCAAAGAGAAGCAGAAAAAAACCTGTATTACATATTACAGTGCTAAATTTGCAAGTGATAGAGAACATGCTGAAGAGACATCCTTTAGAAGTTTATATCTATTGATGCCTCTGTGTAACAGGGGCATTATATACCTAAAGGCATTATTTTAACTTAAAATAAAAGAAAACCAAGTAAAGGAGATTTGTTTAAAGATAAATTCAGACACGATGTAGTATACAATGAAAAGTTTAAAGTTTTAAGTAATTCCATTTCTTCCTTGATATGCTCTGAGCTAACAGGTCTTAAATGACAGCCCTAAAGTAATCGTTTCTCTCTATGTTGTAATCTTGCATGGATTCCTGACCCTATGGCTGGGATAATGCAGTTTCTTCTTACATAAAGGCACAGCCCTATGTCATGTATTCTGTCGAGGCAGGAAAGATCTCTGGAGTCCTTGACACAGTGCTCAGCATTGAGTAAGCCTTGTCGTCAACTTCCTGATGGATTTTTCCCATGCCTAAGTGCCTTGATATAGTTGTGCTCTTGCCGTGTGCTTGATTGTCCCCTGGGCACTGGAGGCCTATGATTTGATTTGATTCTAGGCCTGGTGATAGGATCCTTGCTAGGGTCTGCTTCACTTCTACACACTGCCCTGCCTGCCTCTCCATCACACCTCAGTGTAAATTTCCCTGTTGGCAATTGCTTATAGCCCAGTTGTTCTTCTGCCAATGTTATGCTGATTCTTTCCCCGCTGGCACCTACCGCGTGGTATTAGCACCAGTGACAGACTCTGTAGATTTGAATGTGCCTCTAACTTGTTGTTTGACGTTTGACAAGTTAATAAACTTTTTAAAACCAAATTTCTATCTCATATCTAAAATAGTGCCTAGTAGGAGGGAGGCAGAGCAAAATGGCAAATAGAAGCCTCCACTGATTGTCCTCCCTGCAGGAACACCAAATTTAACAACTATCTACATTAAGAAGCATCTTCATAAGAACTAGAAGTCAGGTGAGCCATCACAGTACCAGGTTTTAATTTCATATTGCTGATTGCTGAAAGAGGCACTGAAAATGGTAGGAAAGACAGTTTTGAATTGCCAACGCCACTCATTCTCTTTATTTCAGCTGTGGCTTTGAGGCAGGGTGAATCTGTGCACTTGAGGGAGAAAGAGTGCAGTGACTGTTGAACTTTGCATTGGAACTCAGTGCTGCCCTGTCGCAGTGGAAAGCAACACCAAAGCAACACCAAAGCAACACCAGGCAGAACGCAGCTGATGCCTATGGAGGGAGCACTTAGACAAGCCCTAATCAGAGGGGAATCATTCATCCCAACCATGAGAACTCAAGTTCCCATAAGCCTCATCACCTTGGGCTAAAGTGCTTTGGAGTTTTAAATAAACTTGAAAGGCAATCTAGGCCACAAGGACTGCAACTCCTAGGCATGTCTTAGTGATGTACTGCGCTCGGAGCCTGTCAACTTCTGGGGGCACGTGACCTAGTAAGACACCAATTGGGGTGGCCAAAGGGAGTCCCTGTGCCACCCCTTCCCCAACCCCAGGCAGTACAGCTCCCAGCTCCCTAAGAGACTCCTTTTTTTCTGAGGAGAGGAGAGCAAAGAGTAAAGAGGGCTTTGTCTTGCAACTTAGATACCTGCTCAGCAGCTGCAGTAGGATAGAGCACTGGGCAGAGGTGAAAGGTCCCTGTTCCCAGCCCTAGCTCCTAGACTACATGTCCAGTCACACCCTAGATCAGAAGTAAACCCACTTTCTTGAATGGAAGGACCCAGTCCTGATAGGATTTCTCATCTGCTATGTAAAGAGGCTTTTAACCCTGAATTATCAGCAGCATTTGCCAGGTAGTAGATGCTGTGAGCCTTTGGTGAGACTCTGAGATGTGACAGCTTCAGTTATGGCCAAGCACATTCCCAGCTGTGACAGCTATGAGAAAAGGCTTTTTCTGCTTGAGACAAACAGGGGGAACAGTAAAGAGGACTTTGTCTTGCAGCTTAGGTATCAGCTCAGCCAAAGTCACTCTTGGCATTCCCGATTCCAGGCCTTGTCTCTTAGACAGTATTTCTGGACTTATCCTGGGCCACAGGGGAGCCCACTTCCATGAAGGGTGAAGGCCAGGCCTGGCAGCATTCACCACAATCTGACTGAAGAGCCCTTGGGCCTTAAGTGAACATTGGTGTTACCTGGCAGTACTCTTTGTGGACCTGTGATGATGGTATACATGGGGAGAGACTCCTCTGCTTGTGGAAAGGGGAGGGAAGAGTGGAAGGGACTCTTTCTTCTTGTTTGGATGCCATCTCAGCTGCAGTATAATAGAGCACCAAGTAGATTTCTGAGGTTTCTGAGGCCTTGGCTCCAGGATGGCATCTTTGGACCCGATGCGGTCCAGGGGAATTTGCAGCCCTAAAGGGAGGGATACAAGCCAGGCTGTCTTTGCCACCTGCTGATTTTAGACCCTTTAGGGCCTCAAGGGAGCAAAAATGGTAGCCTGGTGGTAGTTCCAGCAGGCCTTGGGTGAAACCCAGTGCTGTGCTGTCTTTAGGTCTGACCCAGTGCATTCCACAGAGGGGCTTGTTTGGGAGAAAGTAAGGACAGAGAAGAAGAGTTGTTGCCTGGAAATCTGGAGAATTTCTCTGAATCTTATTCAAGACCACCAAGGTGGTAGGTACCTCTATGAGTATGCAAGAGCCATGACATTACTGGGCTTGGACACTACCTAATGCATATAAGGCTGCATTTACCAAAAACAAGTCACAACACCCAAGTCTCTTCAAATATCTGGAAAGCTTTCCCAAAAAGGGCACACACAGGCCCAGACCATAAAGGTGTTAATGAATACCCAGCTCTCAATGTCAAGACACTGACAGATTTCTACAAGCATCAAGATCATCCAGGAAAACATGACTCCACCAAAGAAACTATGTAAGGCACCAGGAATGAATCCTGGAGAGACAGATATGTGACTTTTTAAACAGAGAATTCAAAAATAGGTGTTTCAAGAAAACTCAGTGAAATTCAAGATAACACAGAGAAGACATTTATAATTCTATCATATAGATTTAACTAAGAGATTGAAAAACTAAAAATAATCAAGCAAAAAATCTGGAGTTGAAAAATTCATTTGACCTACTTGTGAATGCATCAGAGTCTGTTAATAGCAGAATTAATCAAGCAGAAGAAAGAATTAGTGAACTTGAAGACAGGCTGTTAAAAAATATACAGTCAGAGAAGACAAAAGAAAAAAAGAATAAAAAACAATGATGCACGCCTACAAGATCTAGAAAATAGTTTCAAAAGGACAAATCTGTTATTGGTCTCAAAGAGGAAGTAGAGGGAGAGATAGAGGTAAGAAAATTTATTCAAAGGGATAATAAGAGTTAATTCCCCAAACCTAGAAAAATATATTAATATCCAAGTCTACGAAGATCGTAGAACATGAAGCAGATTTAACCCAAAGAAAACTACATCAAGGCATTTAGTAGTTGAACTCTGAAAGGGCGAGGATAAAAAAAGGATCCTAAAAGCAGTAAGAGAAAAACAAATAACATACAGTGGAGCTCTAATATGTCTGGCAGCAGACCTTTTCAGTGGAAGCCTTACAGGCCAAGAGACAGTGGCACGACATTTTTGAAGTGCTGAAGAAAACAATTTTTAACATAGAATAGTATATCTGGTGAAAATATCATTCAAACATGAAGGAGGAATTAAGACCTTCCCAGACAAACAAAAGCTAAGGGATTTCATCAACACCAGACCTGTCCTAAAAGTAATACTGAAGAGACTAGTTTAATCAGAATAAAAGAACATTAATGAGCAATGAGACATCATCTAAAGGTACAAACTCACTCATAATAGTAAATTTGGAAATAGGGAAACACAGAATATTATAACACTGTAACTATGCTTTGTAAACTCATCTTGAGTAGAAAGACTAAATGATGAGCCAATCAAAAATAATAACTACAACAACATTCCAAGACAACGTACACAAAAAATATGAACAGAAATGACAAAAAATTAAAAAAGGAGGATGAAGTTAAAGTGTTAAAGTGAAGTTAAAGAGTTTTTATTATTGCAAGTATTTTCTTGGACCACAATGGAATAAAACTAGAAATCAATAATGAGGAATTTTGGAAACTCTAAGAACACATGGAAATTAAATAAGATATTCCTTAATGAGTTAATAAAGGGACTAAGAAGGAAATTGAAAAATTTCTTGAAACAAAAGCTAATGGAAACACAGTATACCAAAACTTACGGGATACTGCTAAAACAGTACTAAGAGAGAAGTTTAAAGCTATCAGTACCCGTATGGAAAAAGAAGAACTTCAGATAAACATCTTTAAGATGTGTCTTAAAGAACTAGTAATTCAAGAGCATACCAAAACTAAAAGAAAAGAAATAAAAATCAATGCAGAAATACATAATAAATAATATATAATAAATAATAATCAGAGAGAAATAAATAAAAGTGAAAATAGAAAAGATCAATGAATCAAAAAGTCAGGTTTTGAAAAGCTAAACAAAATTGAAAAACCTTTAGCCTAAGAAAAAAAGAGAGAAGACTCATATTAATAAAATCAGGCATAAAATTGGAGACATTACAACCAATATCGCAGATGTTCCAAAGATCATTATAAGCAACTATGAGCAACTATTGTAATACATGGGAAAACATAGAATAAATGAATAAATTCTTAGATACATACTGTCTACCAAGATTGAACTATGAAAAAATCCAAATCATTAACAGACAAATGACAAGTAATCAGTCTCCTGGCTAAGAAGAGCCTGGGACCTGATGGCTTTACCATTGAATTCTAGCAAACATATAAAGAATAACTACTACCAATCCTACTCAAACTATTCTGAAAAATGGAGGAATATGGAATACTTCTAAACTCATTCTATGAGGCCAGGGTTATCCTGACACTAAGACCGGGCAAAGACACATCAAGAGCAAAAAACTATAGGCTGATATCTCTGTTCAACATTGAAGTAAACATTCCAACAAAAATACTAGCAAGTGTAATTCAACAACACGTTAGAAAGACCATTCATTATGACCAACTGGGATTTATTCCTGTAATGCAAGGATGGTTCAACATATGCAAATCAATCAATATGATATATCAGTAGAAAGAAGGATAAAAACCATATGATCATTTCAACTGATGCTGAAAAGCATTTGATAAAGTTCCACATCCCTTCATTATTAAAACCATCAAAAAACGGGATAGAAGGAACATACATCGACATAATAAAAATTATGTACAGCAATCCCACAGCTAGTATCTTACTGAATGGGGGAAACCTGAAAGCCCTTCCTCTATGATCTGGAACATTAGGATGCCCACTGTCACTACTCATATTGAACATAGTAATGGAAGTCCTAGCTAGAGCAATCAGACAAGAGAGTGACATAAAAGGCATCCAAATTGAAAATAAGGAAGTCAAATTATCCTTATTTTTAGATGATATGATCTTATATTTCTAAAAATCTAAAGACTCAACCAAAAAACTATTCAAACTGAAACACATTCAGTAAAGTTGCAGGATACAAAGTCAACATAAAAAAAAAATCAGTAGCATTTCTATATCCTAGCAGCACACAATCTGAAAAAAAATCAAGACAGTAAACTTATTTACCATGGCCACACACAATAAATGCTCAGAAATTAATGGTAACCAAAGAAGTGAAAATCTCTACAATGAAAACTATTAAAATGCTGATGAAAGAAATTGAAGAGGACACCAAAAAATGGAAAAATAGTTCATGTTCATGAATTGGAAGAATCAATATTATTAAAATATTTGTAATACCCAAAGCAATCTACAGATCCAATGCAATTACTATGAAAATATCAATGACATTCCTCACAGAAATAGAAACAAACAGTCCTTTGTGGAACCACCAAAGACCCAGAATAGCCAAAGCTATCCTATGCAAAATGAACGCATCTGGAGGAATCACATTTCCTGACCTTAAATTACACTACAGAGTTATAGTAATCAAAACAGTGTGGTATTGTCATAAAAACAGACCCATAGAGCAGTGGAACAGAATAGAGAACCCAGAAACAAATCCGCACACCTACAGTAAGTTCATTTTTGACAAAGGTGTCAAGAACATACATTGGGGAAAAGATAGTCTCTTTAATAAATGTATTGAAATACTGGATATCCATATTTAGATGAATGAAACTAGACTCCTATCTCTTGCCAGATTCAAAAGTCAAATAAGAATGGATTAAAGTCTTTAAGACCTTAAAATATGAAATTACTACAAGAAACTTTGGGGAAAATCTCCAGGACATTAGTCTGAGCAAAATATTCCTGAGTAATAACCCAACAAGTACAGGCAACCAAAACCAAAAATGGACAAATGGGATTACATCAAGTTAAAATACTTTTGCACAGCAAAGGAAACGATCAACAAAGTGAAGAGGCAACCCACAAAATGGAAGAAAATATTCGCAAACTAACTATCTGACAAAAGATTAATAACTAGAATATATAAGGAGTTTAAACAACTGTATAGGAAAATAGTAATATGATTCAAAGATGGGCAAAACATCGGAATAGACATTTATAAAAAGCACATATAAAATGGCAGTTACATGAAAATGTACTGAACATTAGAAGGCCTGTGCTATGGAACCAACTCACCCTGAAACCTGTTCAGAGTCCAGGTTTGTGGATTCTTTTTGGATTGCTCCAGACAAAGGGATATGGCAGAGTGCTAGCCCACTGAAGGGCTTTTCTGATCTTTTGCCTGGAAGTCATTCTTGCCTAGGCAGAGTTGTACTATCACAGAGGCCCAGACCATTGGGATGAGTCAGGTTCTCCAAATACCTTCTGATTCAGTCTCAAAGATATTGGCTAAAACTTCCACCGTTAAGTCCTCCTTTGAAGATTTTTGGCGATGTATTCATTTTATCTTGATTAAGCAAGTATATAATTTGAGAGAGATAACAAATGAATGGGGATTATGACACGATTAATTTATCAGCAGCCACTGACTCACCCAGCAGAAAATTGTGTCCTGGGAGACCCTCACTTACATTGGATCTGAGGTTGGTACGGCTGGATGATGCAGTTGGTGGTACAGCATGGAGAGAGGGTGGTAGGGTGAATCAGGCAGGGACCGTTTTGTAAATGTGGGCTTAGAAAATGGAAACTCATTTTAGAATCTGATGAGCAGAAGATAATTAGGGAAGTTAAATCTGCTGGGAAAAAAATGAAAAAAATTACATGACACCTTTCAAAGCCAAATCGAAATAATTCTTGGATTATTCACAGTTTTAAATGAGCTATACCATGGCTGGACCTTCTTTGGTACTGAGCCCAGAAAGTAGAGTCTGTCAGTGGGCAGAGCTGTCCAGGGAGGCTTTAAGGACTGCTAGAAGGACTTGGGATTCCCTGCCTCTATCTGTCTTTTATTCCATCAAACTGCATATGGCACAGAACTGACTCCCCCTCCTATTTAGGTCTTATCTGTTCTTCAAGGTCCAGTTCAGCAACTACATCTTCTTTGAGACTATCCCTATCTACTGCAGTATGTAGTGCCTTTCCTCCTTCTGAACACCGTAGTAGATGTAGACAGGTATTTGCTTATAGAGAATCTTTTCATGGATTCACATTCTGTCTCTCTGCCCGGAAGAGAAGCTTTTGGAGGACAGGGCTCATTGCTCATTTATGTTTGTAACCCCATACCATCTGCCACAGAATCTGCTCTCAATAAATGTTTGAAATATTGTTTTTTTACCTTTGCCAGTGAAAACACATCTAGGAATATTTTTCTTTTAACACTTTCATTTATTATAAATTACTCACATGACATACGAATACATTGTCATTGTAAAATTTGAAATGATGAAGATAGTGTTAAATTCCCCTTGACCTTGACCATTCTTTTCATTCCGGTCTTCTTTCTAGAGATAATCACAGTTCACAATTTGATAGGGAATCTCCCAGTCGTTTATCTCTGCATTTAGTACATATATGTAATAGAGATTATGAGTGTATGTGTTTTCCTACAAATGGATGTCTTATCTATTATTTTTCAGCTTGTTTTTAAAATTTAACAACCTATCTTCGGTATCTTCCTAGGTTAGTTAATGAAGATTTACTTCATTCTTTTCAACTGCTGCATGGTACTTTACACCATGAATACACAGATCTCCTATTAATGAATATTTAGTTTTTTTCTAACTTTTGTCTTTATTGAAACAAAAAAACAGTAATGAAAAATCCTTTTAAACAGCTCCTTAGGACACACTGTGTATGTCCTCTAGAGCAAATATAAAAATTTGGAATTTCTGTGTCATAGGGTATGTGTTTTGAACACAATTATAATGAAACCTTCCAGCGGGGATCCTATAGCTCTTTCTAACCTATGTGGAAGCAGCTGGCAGTGTTTGTCTCCCTGAGACACACTGCCTATAGTATCAATGGGATTACTTTTTAAAAAATTCTTGTCAAGGAGGAGACAGTAAAACATTTATACAAGTTATTTCCTGGTTTTTATGGCTGCTATTTGAATACTCCAAAACAGGGAGATTTTATTGCCATGGTACAGCCCTAGGTGGAATTCAGAGTGGCTTTGGGGATTTTAAAGCCACACAGCAGCTAGAGCAGTAGCAGGCAAGGTGGGGCTACTACCAAATAACTTTCTTGTGGGCTTTATTACCACAGGGGGTTGATTGCTCCACTCTGTGCTCCAGAATGTCAACTGGCAAACAGGTGTTAGACTTGACAGGCAGTAAATGAATGAGTTCAGAAGGTTTAAGGACACATTTTTCCACACTTGTCAAAAACACTCAAAAGTCCACCTTTTTCTTCTGGGATGTGGTAAGCTATGTTGGAATACAGACTCTGTCCCAGAGCAGTGAACATCAACAATAGCAGTACTTCAAAAATAAATGCAGTTCACTTAATATAATGTCCTCTAGGTTGATCCCTGTTGGGGCTAGCAGCAGGAGCTCCTTTTTTAAGACTTAATTATATGTATGCATGAATTATTATATATAATATATAATTATTATAAGTAATTACAATATAATGTATAATTATCATAAATAACATAAACATAATTATGTATATGTGTACATAATTTCTTGATGGACATTTCATAATCCGGATACAGAAAGAAAAATTATTACATGATCCTACTTACACAGAATATTTTAAAAAGAGCTCAGGTTGGCCGGGTGCAGTGGCTCAAACCTGTAATTCCAACAATCTGGAAGGCCAAGGTGGGAGAATCACTTGAGCCACTGAGTTCAATACCAGCCTTGGCAACATAGCTATACCCTATCTGTTCAAAAAATTAAAAATATTTAGCCAGATGTGGTCATGTGTGCCTGTGATCTGAGCTACTTGGGAGGCTGAGGCAGGAGAATTGCCTGAACCCATGGGATCAAGGTTGCCGTGAGCTGTGGCTGCCCCACTGCACTCCAGCCTGAGTGACAGAATGAAATTCTGTCTCTAAAATAAAAATAAATATAGCTCAAGTGCATAGATAGATAATTAAAGAATGGTTGCCGCAGGCAGGGCCCAGGGGAAATGGGGAAGGGAGACAGGAAATGGGGAGATTTGGATTAAGGGATGGGTAGGATGAACAAATTTGGAGACCTCATGTACAACTCGAGTACTAAAATTCTCAACATTGTATTGTATTAGTGTTATTTATTTATTTATTTATTTATTTATTTATTTTGAGACAGAGTTTCGCTCTGTCACCAGGCTGGAGTGCAGTGGCACGACCTTGGTACATTGCCACCTCTGCCTCCCAGATGCAAGTGATTCTCCTGCCTCAGACTCCCAAGTAGCTTGGGACTACAGGTGCATGCCACCACGCCCAGCTAATTTTTTGTATTTTTCGTAGAGACCGGGTTTCACCATGTTGTCCAGGATGGTCTTGATCTGTTGACCTTGTGATCTGCTTGCCTCGGCCTCCCAAAGTGCTGGGATTACAGGTGTGAACCACTGTGCCCCACCTGTATTAGTTCTTTTTTTAATAAGTAAAATCTAAGTATGTGGGATGATAGATATGTTAATCTACTTCACTATAGTAACTGATTTACTATCTATATATATATTGTATAACAGCCATGTTGAAAACCTCAAATATACACAAAATTTACTTAAAAAAATAAAAAAGCAGCTCCATCAAAATGATTATAAGATTACATTTTGAGGCAATCTTGGAAATGTGACTATGCACCAGGTTTTATCAAGGAATTGTTAATTTTATTTGATGTGAAATGTCATTATGAATGAGTAATAAAAATGTCTGTACATTTAGAGATGCATACTGAAGTACGTAGGGGCTTAACGACATCCTTGAGACTTATTTTAAAATACTTTAGAAATAAAGAAACAGGGTGGGGCATGGTGGCTCCCACCTTCAATTCTAGCACTTTGGGAGGCCTAGGCCAGAGGGCCACTTTTGGCTGTCCTCAGGGTTCAGGGTTACAGCTATGATCACTCCATCCTGGGAGACAGATTGAGAATTTGTTACATAAAAAAGATAAAAATAAATACAGAAACGAGATAGCTAAAGCACGTGTTACAATATTTTGTTCCTTGTTGCTCTCACTGGTAGATCTTTATGAGGTCAGCTACGATATTCTCTTGACACTTTTGTATGTTTGAAAATATTCATAATGCATTTTCATAAAAAGAGCATGATAAAGATCCACTTGGAGAAAAGGCACACCTAGAGCAACTTAACTAATGAGACTGTGGATTCATCTCCTGATGTAATTTTTAATGTACACTCAGTTATTCTATTTTCTGATGAGAGTTATTTCAATACGTCCAAAAGACTGTGGGCTGGTCTGGATGACCTTCAAAGACCCACTTTGGCACTCTGTTCTATGTTAACCAAGGCCTATGTGCATCTGTATGGAAACTCAATGTAAGAAAATCTGAATTCTTCCAAGTTGTGACTCTAGGGCCTTTTTTTAAAAATCAAAAATTCACTGTTTCTTTCCGATCTTATTTAAATATCCCCTTTGTTTGTTGATTGGATTTAAATAAAAAAAACATATGGTCAAATAATTATACTCACCAGAGTCATAACATGTGTGTACATTTTAAAGAAAGAAAACGAAGGGAAATAAAATGAGCACTTCACTCCCAGCTTAGGAGAAGAGAACATTGCCACCATTTCTGAAGTTACCTGTCTGCCTCTGAGTGAATCCCTCTTGTCACCTGGCGGTAACTGCTACTCTGAAATTCAGATATGTCATTTCTTTGATTTTCTTTACTTTTATCACACATCTATAATACTTTCAAAAGTCATATAAGTTAAATCACACTGTGTATGTACTGTTTCTTTGCTCAATGTTACGTCATTGAGATCCTTTCATGTTGATACATGTGACTGTAGTTCATTATAAGTACTGTGTGACATTCAATTGTGTAACTCTCATGGAATTTATTCATCTGTTTTCTTTTGTTCAATAACTTTGGCTATTGCCAGGTTTTTGTTTTCATATTAAAAGTATTGACTCTATGGATATCATTTTGTATATTTTCCACTGCACATATATAAGAATTTCTGTCTATAGCTAGGAAAGGAGTTGCTTGGTTGGTACTATGTTCTATATATATTCTTCCAGAGTTCATCTGGAATTTTTCCAGAGATGATTTGCATTTGTTTCTGCTAATAGCCTGGGGTTGCTACAAACCTTGGAACACTTTTAGTTCAATTTTTTGTTTAAGGTTTTTTGGACAGGTAGCATGAATCTCAACCAGAAACCCACATGAGGGTCAGACTGCAGTTACAAATTCTCAGGGAAATTCTTCTCTTTTTGAACTACTTTTGTTTACTGTCCAGAGTCCACAGGTAGTTGCTATTTTGTGTTTTGTCCTGAATTTATCATTATTATCTGTGAAAGAGTCAATTCGTTAGAAACTCACTTCTCCTTATTGGCCATGATATATTGTTGCGTGAAAAAAATTAAGGTACAAAATAGTATGAATGAAGTGATTTTATAGGTTAGCAAAATCTGGAAGCGTATAAACAACGTTTTAGGGGAATGACATTACAATGTACCTTTACTATTTACTTTCTATACATTTGTATTGTTTGAATGTTCAAGGAGATCATGTATTACTTCTATAATCCCAAAAACAAGAAAGATATTTCTATTTTGCCAAGAGAAAGTATTGCTCCCAGAATAGGCTGTAATCTTTCATTAACATTACAATGTATGTTTAAGGAAGGATGCTGCCCCTCCTAGAGGTATATGAATCCTAAGGCATCTGTCTCATTGCAAAGTGGCAGTTTTAATCCAGGGAGATTGGATCTTTATCATTTTGGGTCAATGTATGACTTTTGAGCAGTGGGACCTTCCCTGTCCTCCAGTGTAACTTTTTTGGCTTGGGTCTGCATTGAGGTAGTTTATAGGTTAAACCTTTTGAACTAACTGTTCTCTTCCCTTGGGAGCTATCCCAGTATTGCCTTGCTTCTGGAAGATGTTAGTGTTGGCAGGAGAATGAATCCTTTTCAATGTGCTCTTATAAGAATAATGTTCCTCAGGGCTTCTTATTGGACCTGGACACAGTATAAAGTGGGAAAAGTTGTCTTCCAGCCCTCTTTCCCAAATCCTGGATGAGAGCTGCTTCCGGAGCCCAGTTCCCTGATTTTTCCCACATTGTATTGCCAAATTCTGGTCTGTCTTCTTGGCTTCACCCTGTGTCCAACAACCTTTCAGACCCCTATGTTTTTTTGTACCCCCTCCAGGCCCCATGCTCCTGAGGTGACAGCAAGCTAAAGTCACACAAAACACCATGCAAATGTAGTTGTGGGTGTCACTGGGTACCCAGGTTTTGCTATGCAGTTTCTCTCATTTTAACATATCTTCCTTAAACATAGCTTTACACCAAAGAAGTGATTCTAATAGTTGGGAATTCAGGCACAATGGCTGCCTGGTATGCTATGAGAATGTTTTGGGTAGACAGGCAGGAAGGCAACATAGTCCTAAAACAATGGTGAAGTTTCAAGGTATAGGGTAAGAGATGTAGAAGATGGACTGATCTAAGCCTGGCATTAAAAGCTTCTAGGAAGCCTGGGTGACTTCTAATAACTCCCTGCTTGATCTTACTCATTGGTCAGGACTTGTTTTTCATGTAAATCACATAGCTGTAGCCCTTTCCTCTCCACTGGCAGGGAGACAGCTCTAGAATTGATGAGCCCTGTAGGCTAAAAATGATCATTCTCCTATTCTTTCCTGCAGGAAAATAGCAGCTGGGCTGATTGCTACACTGGGTCATTTGTCTGTATAGAGACTCATAAAGCAAAATCCTGGAGACTAGCCTGTGTTCAGACAGCATTTGCCTTCATCTGAGGCCAGATCCTTCCTATTACTATAACCAGTGGTTCACAAAATTCCTGAACTGCTCTCCTGACTCCCCTTCAGGAGAACAGGAGATGTTCTGTTGTCTCCCAGTCACCATCACCAAACCTCATTTAAACCTCCCAGCTCCTGCCTCTTCTTCTGAATCTCTTCACTGTGTCCTTGGCGCATCCTTATCACTACATCCATCCCTCCTCCACAGTCTTCTGCATGCCAATGCATCCTTTCCTCATTCTGTATCTTTCCAAAGAGAAGGTATTCTCCATTCTTGACCTCTTGGACAAAACTAACCCCAGGTGCTCTTTGGAAACTTCCCCGATTTTATTCCTTATTTTTTTCTGTATCCTCAACCTTTTTGCTTCCTTCATTGTATTTTCCTTGGCTTGAAAGAAGTCTCAGGAATTACCATGTGCAAATAAAATAGATGCTTTTCGTGAAAACACTTTCCCCTGTTACAGGGAAGAGGAAGAATGGCTTTTCCCCTAAAGCTGCTATTCTCTGTCTCCATCCTTCCCTTCCCTGACAAACTGCTTAAAAGACTGGCCTACATTTCCTACCTCTGTTGCTTTTCCACCTACTCGACTCAACCCACTGCAGGGTGGCTTCCGCCTTCACCACTCCACTGGAACTGCTCTTTTAAAAGTCACCAGTGGCCTCGTGCATGTTCAAACTAGTGGCCTCTTTTTTAGCCTTTGGTTTAATTAAGGAAGGCTTCCTAGGTACACTGATGTTCTCACTCACTGGCCAAATACAAAGGCCTAGTCTCTATTTCTGAGGAAGAAATGAGAACTCATGATGACAAAGCTTATTCTTGGAATGGCATCATGGTATGGGGGTGGTGGGGGAAGGGAGGAGCTGTGGGCTTGCTTTCTTTTGTGTATTTAAAAATAAACTAGGCATTCAATCTTTCATTGATTTATTTGACATATACTTTTGTGTATCTGTCATATGGCAGGATCACTACCCCCTACTCTCTGGAATGTGGTGAGGCTCCTTTCTGTTCCTGTAAAGACCAAGAGACAGGTAGACCCACAGATTGTCTTTGCATTTAAGCTACCAGTGACAGACCCTGTGTAGGCTACACAATCAGTTTCCATACCAGCTTGCCACTCATCCAGAGCAATGCTCACTTACCTGAGGATGAATTTTAAATGCCTCACCCTAAGATACAAAATCATCCACATTGCATCATTTTTAAAATACCACCAGGATGAAGTGGGAGGAATGATCTGAGTGTAATTTATTTGAAAACTTGGTTCTGTCAGAGGGAATTTAAATTAATGTTAATAAAAGAGCCTCTTGAAAAGAGGTCAAGGGGGTAATGTCGCTTTAAAATTTCTGTTTCATAATCCTGTCCGTTTAGAAGGAGGAGGAGTTCAGTTTGTCTGAAGGAGGCAAGGGGAAGCCACGGCCTCAGGTCCTTGCTTTGAACTTCTGAGCTTCTTAGCAAAGGGAATCAATATTCAGAAAGATTTCACTACAAGTTGGACTCTTCGTTTAACGTGATTATTTCCTACCCTCTAGCTGTCCATAAGAGAATCTCTTAAACACGCTGTTCAGGCCTGATCAAAACATTAGCCAAGCCTTATGATGCTTGGACATGCTAGGCAACACGGGAGTCATTAATCACGGGATTACTGACAGATGTTAAGTACAAGCATCTGTATGTTAAGATTTTTCTTTTACTGATTAACACATAACAGGGCCTGAGGCCTGGAAAAAGGGATAAAACACATTTGGAGATGTGCAGTGCATGCAGATTTGACCCAGATTCAGGAACCAGAAGATAAAATGCAAAGTGCGAATCTTGACGTTAGTAAGTGTATTTGAACAGTATGAAACACCTTAATTCTCCTAATGATCCTGAATGTTTTAAGGATAATTAAGGTTATCTAAAATAAATAGGCCTGCTCATTCAAGTGCACATGGTGAGAATATTCTTAGAAAATGAAATTATCCATTTTTGTTTCCCTAGTAAGAATTCATTTATAGAAAGAATCCACCAGCAGAAAAATGTTTTTTTCTTTAATAATTCTATTTAAGTAGGTACTAATTCCTTAGAAATGTTCTCAGTAACCAGGAAGAAAGTTCCCATATTATTATACTAGTGTAATAGACCAGCATGTTAGTCACTTAAGTCTAGAGGAAATTAATTTATTGCATTGTAATCTATGCTATTAAGTACTTGGGGGAATTACCATTAAGCTGTAAATCAGTGTCATTGTTGATTCAGGAAAAAAAAAAAAAAAAGCAACAATGAGTCTTCACAGGTTTTTCTCATAGATCCACAAGAATCTAGAAAAAATGAGGAAAACCTCAACCTTGGGGTTTAATGTGCATGCAATATGACTGCTATATAAGGAAGAATAAAAGTCCCTTCAGGGTAGGTATATTTTAACTCCAATTACATGTGGTAGTTCTCCTTCGTCTGCGGGGGATACATTCCAAGGCCACCACCAGTGAATGCCTGAAACCACAGGTAGTACTGAATCCTATACATACTGTTTTTTTTTTCTGATGCATATATCCCTATTGATAAAGTTTAGTTTATAAATTAGGTACAGTAAGAGATTAACAGCAATAATAATAAATTATCATATAAATCAATGATAACATTATGCCAGCATCATTGTTTTTTGCTTTGGGGCCATTATCAGGTAAAATAAGTGCCATTTGAACACAAGCACTACAGTATCTGTACAGTTGATTTGATCACTGAGATGACTGCTAAGTGACTAACGAGTAGACAGCATGGGCATGCTGGACAGAGGGAGGATTCATGTACAGAACAGGGTGGAGCAGGACTGCCTGAGATTTCATAACGCTGCTCAGAGAAGTGTCCAGTTTAGGCCAGGCTGACTGGCTCACGCCTGTAATCCCAGCATTTTGGGAGGCCGAGGCAGGCAGATCACCTGAGGTCAGAAGTTCGAGACCAGCCTGGCCAACACGGCGAAACCCCATCTCTACAAAAAATACAAAATTGGCTGGGTGCGGTGGTGCATGCCTATAATCCAAGCAACTCAGGAGGCTGAGGCAGGAGAATTGCTTGAACCCGGGAGGCAAAGGTTGCAGTGAGCCGAGATGGTGCCATTACACTCCAGCCTGGGCAAAAATAGCTACACTCTGTCTCAAGAAAAAAAAGAGTCCAACTTAAAACTTATGAATTGTTTATTTTTGGAATTTTCTACTTAATATTTTTGGACCACAAGTTGGCTGTGAGTAGCCGATACCATGGGGGACGTCATATATATGAGATTGTAAGAAATCTATCGCATAACTGTATTTGAGGACAAAATGTTTTATAATGTGCTTAAGAGGTTTCACAATGAAGAAATGACAAAACCCTTTACAGAACTCAAGCTCCAAATTAAGATAGTGGTCAAAATACAGTATTTGTAGCACAACTTTGTCAAAAATGTGGAATGGAGCAAGGTTATTATTTAGTACTTTACCTTGTATAATTGGGATAGAGAAAGAATCACAGGTAACAGTAGATATGTGATTGCATGTGCTTTGCTGAATTGCTTAATTGGCTTCATGAAATTAAGGCACATGATTCATAAAGGATAATGGTTAAGAGGCCGGGCGTGGTGGTTCAGGCCTGTAATCCCAGCACTTTGGGAGGCTGAGGTGGGTAGATCACAAGGTCAAGAGATCAAGACCATCCTGGCCAACACAGTGAAACCGCATCTCTACTAAAATACAAAAATTAGTTGGGTGTGGTGGCGTGTGCCTGTAATCCCACCTACTTCGGAGAATGAGGCAGGAGAATTGCTTGAACCCGGGAGGTGGAGGTTGCAGTGAGCCGGGATCATGCCACTGCTCTCCAGCCTGGTGCCTGGTCACAGAGGGAGACTCTGTCTCAAAAAAAAAAAAAAAAAAAAAAAAAAAAGAATAATGGTTAAGAAGTACTGAGAGCTTAGTGGGTTTTGGATACTCTTCTGCTATGATTAAGTACTATTATCCCCATTTTTACATTGTTTTTCCAATTTTACATGAGAGGTAACTGAAGTTTATAAAAGACATCCAGATTTACACACAATTAGCAAGAGGTGGAGATAGGATCCAAACCCATGCAGTCTGATTTTGTGTTCCTAACCACAGCATAGGAACAGTGGCTGCTGTTCTTCTCACTTGACCGGGGGGAACCTTATAGATCAATTCAGACCAAGTCCATCCTACTCCCCCATATCTGTATTGTGGAGATAGTGAACCATAAAGTTCCACTTGGTATCTCCTGTCATGGTTGTGATTTTACTGTGAGTGGTGAGATTTTTGGGGTTAACGTCAGTCTCTCACATTAGACTGGAAGTTTCTCAGAGCAGAAATCAGTAGCCCGAGGACTGTGACTTCTGCTGGGATTAGAACTCATCATATTCAAACATAGGAAGGGTATCCTAAGTCTTGATTTACTGCCAAAATAAATACTCAAATAAATAAGTAAAGAAATCAGTTCATGTGTGCTTGGATCCTGCCCTGCTGCACACCAGGTTAGGGATTGATATGTCATGGTACTTCTGGGGCTTTAGGGAGTAAGGAGATGGAAGTGGCCTGGTGTTCACATCAGAAAAGTGTAGCAGGTATGGGGATTCTGAGGACATGGAAGTGCTTGCCAAATGTGTTTCTGTCCCTGGGCTGTGCTAATCCCTGTTGTCTGGAAAGCCAGTCTGATTCCAAGTCTCAGTGGAAGCTGGTAGCTAAAGCTCCAAGTTTGAATGGATTCTGAGATGTCCCTGTTCACTGCTCAGGCTTCAGGATTAATGGGTAGATGGCTGTAGGATGAAGGGCAAGGGAAATGTGCTTGGAGGGAGCAAGAACTGGGAGCAAGGAGCTTTTGATGCAGTCCAGTAGGGAGCATCTCCTCTGAGCTTCTTCCTTACTCCCACACCATTCCTCAGAACCTCTGCCTCCTCCCTCCAGCTCTGACTAGCCCTTCCTCCTTTGTCAAAGGGGATCTTTGAGAACCAGTTCATAAGGAGGTGGAAATTCATCTTCAATTGGAACAATTAGTCTTAGTTGATACCTGCTCATCTTTGGGCATTTAGAGAAAAGAGATAAAGTGGTAAGCACTGAGCTTTAAATCTTTTTATGCAATCAGGCTGCTTAAAAAAAAAAGGAAGCCATTATTTTTAGGTTTGTCATGTTTGTCTCACCATGATAAAGTGAACCATCTAACTCAAACTGAGGCCAAAGAACGAGCCCAGTGCAGCTGTCAAAAAGGCTTGGGAAAAACGAGAAAAAAATAGTTTTCACGTGCTGTTCCTTCTGTCTGGAATGCTCTGTCCCCACCTCTTGGGATTGCAACTCAACTGTCACTTTTTCAGGGAAAGATTTCTAGCTGTGTGCCCACTCCTTCCTTCAAGGTCACAGTATCCTATTACCTGTTTTCCGAGAATGATATAATTCTCCTTGGTATCACCTGTCACTGTTTTGATTTTACTCGAATGATGAAATTCTTTGGATTAGTGTCTGTTTCCCAAATTTGATTTGAAGTTTCACAAAGGCAGGGACTTCCCTCCTCACCGACAGGATCCCCAGTTTCGGTGTAATTTCTGGCACCCCTTAGGTGGACAGTAATGATTTGCTGACTACATGATGACTCATCAAACAAGATCCAGCATATGAGAGTAGCTTATTTTGCACCATTTCCTCCTTCAACAGAGACAGTGTAGCATATGAAGGTAGCTCTGGAGTGAGAGTAGTTCGGTTCAAATCCCGGTTTTGGCATTTACTAGTTGTTTAACCTTGGCAAAATTACTTTAGGTCTCTGTCTCAGTTTCCTTGTCTGTAAAATGGAGACAAGACCTTTGTCATAGCACTGTTGTGAGGACTCAATGAAATAATACATATGAAGTATGTGCTTGGCATACTTAGTATGTTTAATTGATTAAAGCCCTTGCTTCAGACCACACTGAGCAATTGCCTGCAGCTGCTCATTATACAAATTATGCCTTCTGACACCAGTGGCAGAGATATTGCACTGAGTTTTAATTCATACTCCTAGGGTCCAATCCTGACCCCCTACATTCTCTGTTTTACTCTATTACTTGATTTGATGTCACTGAGGCTGGCAGTGAAGGGATCTTTTGCTTTTCAATGAGAAATAAACATGAGGGCGAAGCATAAATCCAGCAGCTGCCTAGGCTACCTCAATTGCAAAGCAGTGAAATGAAATAAGTGTCTTCTGCATTGCACTTTGAAGTGACAGGAAAGTAAGTGGCCTGCAAACCACTAATTACTCAGCAGATCACCAGTGATGGGCTCTGGCTTCCACAAGATGGCCTCAAAGCCAGCTAGGTGCTTGTGGTTCAGTACATCAGCCATTATATTAGTCAATGAAGAGTAATTGAGTGGAGCAAGGGATTCCCATTTATTTGGTGCAGAGATTATGCATGCGATTATGAGACTTAGAAGCAAATACGTGATGATTAGGAGGATTTTGTGAGCTCTGATGTGGCCACCAGTGAGCAACTGTGGTAAATATCCTGTCCACAAACCCACAAATCCTCGTCTTCTTGACTGTTTGTACATTGTTGATGAGATAGGTTCTGTTTTGTTTTCTTATGCCCATGTTGTATCTAGTGATTTTAGGATATGGATTTGTTTTTCTGCTTCCTCTAGGTGTAGCAGTTTGCACTTTCCTTTGAGGGGAGCCTTATGGCTCTAAACTCAGATTCTGGAATGAGAGAGCCAGGGTTTGACTTCTAGTGTCATCACTTAGGAGCTCTGTGGCCTTGTAATGCCATGTAACCTCTCTGTTCCAGTTTCCTCATTGGCAGAATGATCCCAATCCTAAAGGTTGTTGTGAAGATTAAATGAATTAGTACATGTAAAGTATTAGTATACCGATTCATATAAATGGTCAACACATTATTATTAGTAGTAGTAGTTGCATTTACTGCATCTTTTTGATATAACTATATGGCCATTGCTGTGTTCAAAGCTTTATATAAACTCTCTTGTTTAGCCCTCTCAATCTTGCCTTTGAGTTAGGTATTATTCTTATCTCCATTTTGCAAGTGAGAAAGATTAAGCTGCTTGTCCAGGGTCATGAAACCAGTGAGTCATAGAGCCTGTGCTCTTTGCCACTACGTGGAGAAGAAGGAAGGAGGTTGTAGAGAAGAGGGAGGGCCATCAAGTCTCTAGGTAAGATGTTTGCTCTGTCCTCGGGGTAGACTGAGAAAGAAAGTCCACGGACACTGGGCAGGGAGCTGCCCCCACCTACGCAAAGAACAAAGCATGCCACCTGGCATAACACTTACATTTATTGTCACCATGGTAACTACTCCTAATGGCATGGAGCTACATACCCCGTGTTCTCCCTGACTCCAGAGTAAGGCAAATATATCTCAATATAGCACAGTGACTCAAAGAAGGGCCTTTGGATTCAGACTGCTGTGGTTCAGTCTGATAGCTTTTTGAGTGATCTTGAACACTCAGTCAACTTTCTAGGCCAATAGTTTTCAAAGTGTGGTCTGAGGATCCAAGGAGGTCCGTGAAGTCCAAACAATTTCTGTAATAACAGTAAGAACTTACTTGCCTGTTTCATTTCTATTCCCTCATGAATGTACAGTGAAGATTTCCAGAGGCTCAATGATGAATGATGATTTCATCACTCTGATGGCTTATAGAATGTGTGCTTGTGTGTTCTTGGGGGTTTTTAAAACTTCAGTTTTAATTTCTAATTTGCAAAGTATTGAGATACACATATATGTATTCTGCATAAGCAAAAACTTGTTGGGGTTCTTCACAATTTTTTTAAGTTTAAAGTGTTCATAACATCAAAGAATTTGAGGACCACTGCTCTAGGCTTTAGTTTGTTTTACAGATTATGTATAATAACAGTATCAACCTTATAAAATTGTTAGAATTAAATAAGATAATACACATCAAGCTCCTTGCTCACTGCCTGGCATATAGTAGTAGGTGCTTAGGAAATGGTAACAATTTTCAATGCCGTTATTGATTTACTTTGTTCTGCGCTTGCTGAGGCTCTGCAGCTCACCTCTTTGGAACCATAAAGTGAAGTGCGTATGTTTATTTGTTGGTGATCACATTGCTGGGTGCAGTGGAAAAAACATGTAAGAGTTTTCAATCTGTTTGGAGATGCAGGACTTGTGAAACAACATCAAAACAGCTAAGATGAAAGGTAAATTAGATCGAGTAGAGTATAAGTGCAAAACTGAACTAAACAAGGCACTTCTGCACTTACATTTTGTAGGAGTTTGGAGAAAAGGGAGACTGAAGCAAGAGATGGATGGCAGACTGGCTGGGTGCCACATGTCCCTGAAATGTCCTAACCATACCCAGTAAGAGTGTGTGCCTTTTCAGGGAGTATATAGGGTATGTGCCAGGCCCTTAATATCTACACTGAGAATGGCATGTTCATTTCCAGGAATACTGTGGTGCGCTTTAACAAAACAAAAATCAAATTCCTACTTCTGAAACCCTTTTATCAGAAAATGCAGGGATTTGGAGTCAGCTGACCTGTGCCAAATCCTGATTCTGTTACTTCAGTGGCTGTGGGAGCTGGGGTATGTCCAGTCACCATATGGAATCTCGTGATCCTGATGTGACAAATGGGGTGGTACTAATACCAGTCCTGCCTAGACTTGGCCCCCACTCTAAGGGGAACAAATGAGATCGTGTAGGCGATGCCACTTTGCACATTCTGAAGCACTAAATGAATGTGCAATGGTGTCACCACATGGTCTTTTGCCTCTTTTGCCTATTACATCTCTACCCCCATGATGTTCTGAGACTGGTGGCATCTGCTCCAGAGAGGAAGCAGGCCTGGAATAGCCCGGGTATTTACGGAGGAGATTGGCAGAGTGTAAGTTGTGAAACTCAGTGGTCTGCTCCAGATCATCCTGTTGAGTTCCTCACTCTCATGAGCACTAAATTTACTCTCCCCATTTTTAAAAATAGCTTCGGAAATTTGCTCTATTATGTTTCTCTTCACTTTATGTTGGGGGAAATTTGAGAATACTTCCATACAAAGGGCTGTTCTTTGACTCAGAATGATCCTGTCAGGCATATAGCTCACCTCTCACTTGTCAGGCACACAGCAGGAGAATGACTTGCTCAGAATTAATGGCCTTTTCTAAACCCATTAAAGAAACTCTAAAGATTAGGGCTGCTGTTCCCAGGCACGAGGATCATTTTATTTGGATTGCCTGCTTCGAATAAGCTAGTGGCTAGTGGTAGAGTAGCTGCAGCCCTGCCCTCCGAAAGCTTGTATTCGTAATGGGCTCAAATGTGACCTAAAGACAACTAAACCGGTAAGTCTGAGACTTGGTTACCCTGCATGCCTTGCAGCCTCCTCCTCTTACTCAGTCTGTGACCTTAGGCAGCTCACTGCACCTCTATGGGATTCAGTTTCTGCATCTGCCACAGAGGGATCATGAGTACCGATCCTCCAGGTCTGATATGAAAATTAAAGGAGGTAGAGTGTCTACCGTGCTGATCTATGTGCTTGGCATACAGGCAGCACTCTGCAAATGTTAGCTGTTATGACTGTGATGATGCTAGGACCTTGTCACAGTGTAAAGGAAGCCATATCCCTGACCTCTGAGGGCATGTACTCAAAATGAGATAAAATACAGACAGAAAAGCAACCCAAACGTGGTAGAAGGGGCAGGGAGGTTGCATTCAGTCCAGAGGTTTCACTGAATCCTCCTTCCTTTCCATCTCCTCCTACCAAAATTGTTGACGTTACCACAGAACAAGACACTCTTTTAACTGCCTAGAAACCAGGATTTCTTTCATTTTTTTCCCCCTGAGTGGGGTGAGGGGGTAGGAAAAGCGAGAGGGAATAAACACCAGCTGGGATGAGAATATGAAGAAAAGGCAGGTTCCTTTTTTTTCCCATTAAAAAAAAAAGAATGGGGTAGTGGGGACAGGGAGAAAAATGTGTTTTGAATGTGCAGGGACTGTTGCAAATAGCGCGGGCAGTTTCCCCGAGCCGCACTTCTTCCAATCATCTCAGAGCAGGCAGTGCTCTGGCCCCAGCCAATCATTTATTTACACCAAGAGGTGCAGACGCCAGAGGCAGGTGTCAAAACAATTAATAACACTCCTGAAATGAATAGTTTTTCCCTACCTCTGCCAGCCCGAGCAGGCTGGCTCCTCAGGAGAGAGCTCCCTGAAAAACTGCTGCCAGCCAGAGCAATGGGTTGGGTCCACTGTGCAAACATTCAGTACTGATCTGCAGCCACACTCTGCTACCCGTTGAGTGAGGGTAAGGGCTTGCCTTTTCAAGGGACTCACCTTCAGCCCTTGTTGAAATACCTGGGACTTCAGCAAAGCTGAATCTTTGCTCAAAAGTCTTTGAGATTTTCTAGCCAGAGAAATGCAGAGACAGACTGGGGGACTCCAAAGTGGTGGGAACTGCTGTTTCTTGAAGATAAATTTGTTATAAAATGAATTCTACAATTGAGGATTCAAAGGATTTCAAATTTAAATTGAATTAAAAATTTAAAACTTAATTCACTTATTTTTCATAGCAACCTTACAAGGTATACATTATTATTATCCTCATTTCCAGATGAAGAAACTGAGTCACAAAAGGGCAAGTAATTTGCTCAAGTAAGTAGCAGATCTAGAATTTAAACTCAGGCAGGCTGGCTCCAAGATACTGCTCTTAACTATTAAACACTCTGCTTTGCTCCCTCCTGTTCATTCCAGAAATTGGACTTCCTTCTTTTGACCCTACAGCCAAAGGTTGTTATTGTGTCATATAAATATACTTTCTATAACTATGTGTATTTGTATTTATTTCTCATTGAGGTCGAGAAGGTCTTAGTGTTTTGAACATCTTCCCACCTATCCTGTGCACAACTGCATACACTCTCAAATAATGAAAACATTTTTCTTTTTGATTTTGCAAGCTGATATTGTTATTCTCTTTGGATCTTGGGTGTCTTAGAAATGCAATGTAACCTGAATTACAACTCAAATCAGGGGAGATTTACTCAATTTTCAGGGACTGCTTCACCATTCTAGCTGTGGAGAAATGGGAAGTTATTTCCCAGTGGCTCAACCTAGAATTTCTGCACTGAGATCTTCATACCACAGACAGAATGGTGAGACATTGGGTAAGCATCTGAATCTTGGAATTTTCTACCTCCTGGCGAACTCTTCTTTTTTTTTTTTTTTTTTTTTTTTTTTTCACCCCTTCCCCAAGCCTGCCCAGGAGAAGACTCTGCCTTGGGGAAGAGGGAGTTGAGCTAATTATCAGGTTGGCAATCAGTGAATGCCTGCTGGTGGATGGATTGCTAGAATCTGCTAGAGAAGAACTTTTGAAACCTCAAGAGCAAAAGTTTGTGTTCTTGATTCTAGGGCCAGATCCAATCTCCTGAAAAATTTGAGACAAAGTCAGAGTTTCCCAGACAAAACTCTCATTTGGCAGTCTTCAGAAAGTTCCTATCACCTGCAGTATGGAAAAATCATGGTCCCCAGGGAAGGTAATAGGTACTTATTTCATGTTTTTGCTTTCATTGCAGATGGAAACAGCAGCAATGGGAACAGCAGCAACACAGCCTCTGACCAACTGAGCATTTAATCGAACACCTAATGGAGCGATGCTTTGTTTCCTAGGCAAATTTGGTTGTTATTAACAGGAAGGTAGTTATCATGGTTAAATTTACTCATTACAACAAAGTACTAGGGGAGCTTTTTAATATTTATGTGACAATAATTGATCTCTTACCTCTGTCAAGTACTGCTAAAGACTTATCAGCTTGCTGTTTCAGCACCATATGTTGTAGCCAAGATGCGCTCCATGTGTCCTTCCTGTGCCTTGGGGAGAGAACATTTGCAGTGGATCAGAATAGAAAATGGTATGAGTTTCAGAAAAGCTCCTTGCTCTCAGCTTTCTTGTCAGTGACCGGGGTATGCAAGTCGTGACTATAAAATAATGAGACTACCTTCCAAAACCACCCATGAAATGAAGCCTCGACCTTTAATTGTTCGCTTCCCTAGGTTTCAGCCAAGAACTAGTCGACCCAATTAAAGGGGATTCCTCATAAATTTGCCTTGTATTGCATTCAACTTATTTTAAATAGGCCATTCTGTGAAATTTGAAAATCCGCCCACAATTAAAACGTTAACGTCTATACCATTTGGTTTTTCTTAATGAGCCATGTGCTGATTTCACTTGTCTTACTTCAAGCACACACATACCATAAATCTCCCAGGAACCTAAGGAGTGGGCTTTTAGAATTTTTCTTGAGGCAGATTTTCATTAGAACTTTATTTATGGGAGCGAGTGAGCTACTTGTGGAGAGAGAGTTTAACTCTTTCAAACTGTGAGGGTACCCTTAAGTAAACTGCATCTGGGAATCGCAGTGTGGGTCAAGGAGCTGGAAACATTAAGCATCCCACAGTCATATGCATAGGGAGGCTACCTCAATAGCTCTGCCTTCCTGTTGAGGTAGGGTTACAATGACCCCGGGTCCTCTGGAGGGTCACAGTTTCAGAAGATGTGATTAAATAAGGTAAGTGTGTTACCACAACCATGATAATATTTATATTTTAGAAGTATCTTGATGTGGTGGGTCTTAAGGAATTGACATTCACAAGTCTTCCCCCAAACACACACTGTCTACTAAGTCAATCACATAATGAGCTGTTAATATTTAAAATCTAAACACAACAAAAAGTTTTAAGAAATAGATCTGTCAGTCACATTAGAATGCTATTTTCCTGGGATCACTGTGCCACCATTTCTTATGGGATAGAGAATCTCCTTTTCTGTTCATTTGTTAGTTTTTTGTTTGTTTGTTTTTGTTTCTTTTCTTTTCTTTTCTTTTTTTTTTTTTTTTTTTTTGCACAGTTGGAGGAGAACGTTTTCAAAGCAAATTAAGAGAAAATTGAAGAAATGGACATTTAACCCTTCCTCAGAGCTACTGATGAGGGCCTGAGAGAAACTTCTGTTTAAAATCCTCTGGAAATCTAGAAGCTAGTTGAACATGTTCATCAGTGGCCCTTGACCAATGGTGTCTGTACATTTCTTAAACAACTTTTCAAATATTTGGAAAATTCAATACAGCCCTAATGCTACTGTGGGATATTTTCCTGGGCTCCTGGATATTTTCTGTGCTTCCTCTTCTTCCTGTTTATTTTGGATCTGATAATCTTTTGTCATTAAAGGAAATGAACCCTCAAACAAATTATTTATTATCATGTTTTATTATTTTTCTAAGTAGTTTCCTATTCATAATATTCATAATCTGACCTGGTCCTCATTAACACTTCTGGGATTGAAATTGTTAAATTACTTTTGCCCGTAAGAGTAGATATAGTAACATTTAGGCTGATGCCTTGGCTTTGAAGTGTTTCTAGTTTCAATGAGTAGTTATTAGTTGAATTTGATGTGACTTTATTGAATCAAATTAATTGATTTTTTTTTTTTTTTCCCGAGACAGGTACTTGCTTTATCCACCAGGCTGGAATGCAGTTGGGCAATCATAGCTCATTGTAACCTTGAACTCCTGAGCTCAAGGAATCCTCCTGCCTCAGCGCCCCCAAGCAGCTAAGACCACAGGTGCATACTATCACATCTGGATCATTTTGTGAAGAGTTTTTGTATAGATGCGGGTCTCACTGTGTTGTCCAGGCTGCTCTTGAATTTTTGGCAATATTCTCTCCTCAGCTTCACAAAGTTCTGGGCAGGGTAGTGCCTAGGCTTCAGCTTTATTTTAATATTCTATCTCAGTTGCTGCTCATTTTTATCTCATTCCTGACTGATTTCTCTCTTCTGCATATGCTGTTAGCCTTCCTAATTATGTGGGAAAATTTGTAAAGAAATGACTTTCTCCAGAAAAATGCAAACCCATTCAAAATTTTGCTCATGGGTCCATTTATAGTATGATCCCAAGGAAGGCCATGCCCTGGCTTTGGAATCTCTCAGATGATTGTGTACCTGTTTCTGTCATGATCATTGGGTCTCTGAAGCAGAACCTCTTAGAAAGGAGATGACTTAGACCAGGAGTTAGAAAATGTTTGTCTGTAAAGGGTCATATGGTCTCTCTAGTAATTACTTACCTCTCCTATAGTAGCATGAAAGCAGCCATAGATGATATGTAAATGATGGGCGTGGTTGTGCTCTGTAAACCAAAGTTCTGTCAACAGGAATTTGGAGCAAAGAGACTTTATCACAGTGAGCAGTCTACGTGTTTAAAAGGAAGGTGCTTTCCAGGGAACAAAGGGATAGCTAGGGTTTTATAGAAAAAGTTTCCACTCAGGTTTCCAGTGAGTTCTGATCATGGAAATGAGACTTGAAACTCGGTTAGTTCTGATTGGCAGATGTCACTGAGTTCTGATTGGTCAATACAGAAGACCCTGATTGGCCAAGGTGGTGAGTGCTGATTGGTCATTTCAGGTGTGCTTCCATTGGTTTGTTCAGGTGAGCTCTGAAAGTCCCAAATTGAAAAAGGTATGTAAATCCTATGGGGGCAGAAACATGGTATTGGGACATAAGTATATTTAAAAAAAATTTCTCAGGCGATTCTGATGTGCAGGCATGGTTGAAAAGAACTGGTCTAGAGCAGTGTTTTCTAGCTCCAAGTTTAGCCCAAGTGTTTGGAGCCACAAACTCTTAAGGGTTTCAACATACTCCATCCATGGGAGAAAGCTGATATACAAAATGGGGTTCTGAATCATTTTTAATAGCGCTTAACTTACCCTTCTTCAAGAGGCAGTGCACTGTAGGAAAGAGATTAGATGGGAGGATTGGTGTAGACAAGAAAGAAAATATTAATATAATACAAAAACATTTATTTCCTATGAGTACATGCCTATCTCTATAAATGCATAAAATGCATTCTGGCAGGCTGCACCTCAAACAGATAGCTGTGGTTACCCCCAGGGCCCAAGAACTGGAGGGTTGGGGATTGGGTCAAGAAAGATTTGATTTCAGTCTGCCGAAATCCTGACTCGGCCACTTACTAGGTGTGTAATCTTACTTCTTGGTGCCTAAGTTTCCTCATCAGATTGTATCTGGGATTTAAGTGATTTTAATACATGTTAAATATTCTTAGAGCTGTATCTGGTATGTAGTAAATGCTCATTAAATGTCATTATTATTAAGGATGACTTGAAAAATATTAATATAAAGGATTATATTGGTGGTTATCAACCTATTTTTCTGCTTCCATACCATTTAAATGGGTAACTAGAACCTTTGAAGATACCGATTATCACTCAGCAGGTGTACTCATCCCTTCAGGAAGAATAACCCTCTAGAGATTTTGATATGCATTCCAAGTCAGTATGATCTTCTGTCTAGATGAATTATGTTTTCGTTCATTGTTGAACAGAAATCAACCTTTTCTCACAGAGATATTGCAGTTTGGTTAGTGGAAATAGGAACAAAGTGATGTAATTATGGGGCTTTATACCTTAAAACTCCCTACAACTAACATTGTATTACTTCTCTGACATACAAATAGATCTTCAAAGAAAGGTTAATTGTTTGAGGCACAGTGACTCACATCTGTAATCCCAGCACTTTGGGAGGCTGAGGTAGCAAGATTGCTTGAGTCCAGGAGTTTCAGACCAGCCCAGGCAATGTATCAAGACCTTGTCTTTACTAAAAATAAGAAAAATAAATAAAAAAGAAAGATTAACTGTATGCCACCAAAAGGAATATTGAACCACAGCATTACATCTTATTTACAACATGTGGTAGTATGTAAAATACTCTGAAGCCCCAAGTCCAAGCACTATGAATTATATGATATCTGCCATGGATTATTCAAAGAATGAAAAATGAACAGTCTCATTATCTTTCACTTTCTTTTTATTCGTTTTATATTTACCTTCTAAATTATGATCTATTTATATGAATATTAAAATGAGTTTGTAATTTTGACTGGTGAGAGAAACCAGGAATTTATTTGGTATAAATGAAAACATGTCTGAGTGGAAAAATTGGTTTAAAATGACCTGTTAAACATACAATTTAAAATGATCTGTATAATAATGTGGTAAAGTGAGAGAGGGTGTAGATTTGGGGGTGAGATCAAGGTAGTAGGTTTACCAGATAATTTCCTCTTACCAGAGGAAAGAATAAGAGTCCATGAATTTTAGTAGAAGCACACTCACATGAAATTTGGCTTCTCGTCCCATCTATCACTGACTTTGGATTCATCAGTTAACCTCTCTGGACCTCATGTTTCTCCTCCATAATTTGACAAGGTCGGGCTCAGTGAGTTCAAAGGTTTCTTTGGCCTGAATATTCTATTAATTATTTGTTAATAGCAGTGTTCATAGTCATGGAGTTCTACCTGGGGCCTTCCTCTGAGGCAATCATTTATGGTATTTGAAGGAGAAACAATGTTCTCTCATAAATCCTAACCCGAATGTGGAGCCAAATTAAATTTTGAATACATCAGTTTTCATTGAAATGTCATCTGGAGATTGACTGCTAAACAAAGGCCTTTTGCTACGTCTCTGCATTAGGTGGTAAGAGTACGCTTTGGGAATGTTTTCTAATATGACGGTCAATATACTGGGCTTCTTTCTTCAGAATTAATTTCACCAGAATGGCTCTATCAGGTGTCAGAGAAGGTGCCTGAAGGTGACTGAAGCTCTTGCATCAAGTCTCCTTGTTTGTGAAACAATCTCCGGGGAAATCATACCCTCGCACCCTTCTTCACTTCCTTTGAACTTCCTGCCATTGCTATTACTGTTTTTCTAAACAAACAAACAAACAAACAAACAAACAAACAAATGACTCCGATGTGGGTTCTGCTTGTTGGACAGTGATGGCTAAGAGAAGGCATGGGGCCTCTGGCTGGCACAATTTCCTTCTTCACACTTGGTGTTATGAATCTGCTTTTTGGCCTAATTTCTCACTATTGTGGTGGTGACACCAGCTATAATGGATTGAGCTAAAATATGAGCATTGTGTCGATATTTAGTAGCATTCTTCATTGGGGTCTCTGTTTTTCTTTCTAAGGGTAAATCTGAACCAGCTTTAACCAGGTGTTTTCTTTGCTTCAGTCAAAGCTTAAAAAAAGCCCAACTAATTCTGTGAATTGCAAAAGTAAGGCTCATGAGTAAGCCAGCAAAATAGTGACCACTAGTTTAATGAAGAACAAAAGTAACAACTATCACTTTCCATGATATCTGTGTCATCATTTTATTATGCTTTTTGGACCAATTGTATAAACAGGCTATTATGCCTCCACTTTATTAGAATATCAGTAAGTTGAGTGACTTGCCCAAGTCCTGTTAGTTAATGACTGAGCTAAGACTTGAATCCTAGCCTTTGGGCTGTAAGCCTACTGACTGATGAGAATGGCTCCAGCCCTGCTCCTCTATACTCTTTCTAGAATACTGTGGTTAGGAAGAGGGTGGTGAGCATGGCCTACCGAGATTTAGGCCATAAGGAGGTGCACTGTGGAGAATTCAAAAACAACAATTAAACCTACTCTAAGTGATACTGCTTTTTAAAATCATCACTATGCCTCAGCAATTCTAAATAATTTCAGTAATAAAATAATTCTCCCTATTTGCACAAACCACTCTCATCACTCCTTCTTGATAGGCAAGACTCTTCAGGTTTTCCATCCAATGACATTTTCCGGCCTCCTCCTCCCCCACCCTCAAATGAAGCCAGAGATGCTGCATAAGGCCAGAAGGAAAGACAGGAAACCATCCGGCAGGTTTTGGACTGAAAAAGCCCCTCTTCAGTAGGATACTGAATCAATTAGCAAGTGCTTATTGAACACCAATTCCATGCTCAGCACTGGGCCAAGAGCTTGAGGGGGAAAGAGCAGTCAAGCATGGTCTCTGCTTCAAAGAGCACACAGTTACCTTGATAAGACCTAGGGGGAGCAGCTATAACTCACACTTGGCACAGCAAATAATTAAGAGTGCAGTAGGGCAGATTATACATTGACTTTATTTATTCCTCCAAGGATGTATCTTGATTTTGAATCATATCATTTCTCCATCATTTTCTAGCTCTATCTTCTTGGGCAAGTATCCTAGCCGCTCCATGTCTCTGTTTCCTCATCTATAAAAACTGATGATGATAACAGTAGTATAATACTAGCATTATTATTCCTTGAGGATTAACTGAGAGAGTAAGTGTTCAGTAGATTTTAACTATTATTCATTCTTCAAACTTCTAGTGAGTGTCTACTGTTTGCCACAGCACTGTGCTAGTTGGAAATATGGCCAACACCCAAAGAGCTTCTGTGATTCATTCATTGTCACCTAGAGTTTCAAGGCTGTATAGTGTAATGGCTTACACCACAGGCTGTGTCTAACATCATATCATCTAGGGTCAAATGGAACCTCTGGCATCTTCTACTTATGTGATTTTGTGTTAAGTTCCCTAATCTCCATGTGCTTCATTTCCCTCACCTATAAAACAGCAATCATAATGGTACATATTTCATAGAATTGTTGTGAATATAAAAAGAATTAATAGATACTAAGTACGTAGAATTGTGTCTGGAACATAGTAAACATAAATTTTAGCAATTACCATTACTACTGTTTGTTCTCTCATCAGAACTAATAACATTAATTTGGAGGTTGGTAAGAGATTCCTAAATCAGTTAGAGAAATGTTTGAAACTTAGGTGATATTAACCTTTTGGCTGCACTCTGCTTATGGCAAAACCGTGATTGTCTAGAATGGGGCACTCTGCTGAGCTTAATTTTCTAGTTAATTAACCAGGAGTTGACTAGAACACCCTATTTCTTTCATTTCTTTTGGTCGGAAATCATTCTGAAGTGATCCTACCTTTTTACTCAGTGTAGTAAATGAGGTTTAGTGGCTGCCTCTCCAAGTCTGCAGTGGAGGCAAAGGATCTATCCAAGGTTCTGGGTTGGATTTTAGCTAGTCTAATTAAGACTGCAGGGAGCATAATGGCCCCTGATGCTCGCAGAATCCTTGGGATTTTTAGTTTTCGGTTTAGACTTCACCAAGGACTACTTTTAATGGTTTTAGCAACTTACAGTGTCTCTAGTATGGAATGTGGTCAAAAAAAAAAAAAAAGTAAGCTGCAGTGTCAGGATCAAGTCGATGACTTTATAATTTTTTTATGTCCCTAAAGGAATAACTCAGTTGAAGGTTATTCTGACTATTTTTAAAAGCAAGGGCCATGCAGCTATGTGTCTTTTGTATGGGGCATAAAATGACTTTTTGGAAAATGTTGAGTCTTGGGCAGCACTAGAGAGAACATTTTGTTCAGGCAATGGATACCTCACAAGAAGTTCAGAATGGTCTTTTGCTCCCCATCCCTGTCCTATCAGCCTTAGCAACCTGCCACAAGGCCTGCCACAAGTTACACCAGTAGAATTACCCTCCAGAGAAATGCTATCCAATAGAAAATACTGTGGTCATGGAAATATCTTATATTTGTACTATATGAATCAGTAGCCACTGGGCACATATGACTTTTGGGCACTTGAAAAAAGAAATTTTTAACTGTATTTAATTTCTCTTAATTTAAATTAAAGTAACCACTAGTATCATTTAGTGGCTACCGTATTATGTACTTTAAGTAAATGTTTAGGCCCAGTACAGTGGCTCACGCATATAATTCAAATACTTTGGGATGCCAAGGTGGGAGAATGACTTGAAGCCAGAAGTTTGAGACCATTCTGGGCAACATAGTGAGAGCCAGTCTCTACAAAAAAAAAAAAAAAAAAAAAAAAATAGAGAAATTAGTCGGGCCATGATGGTGTGCACCTGTAGTCCTAACTCTTTGAGAGGCTGAGACAGAAGGATCACGTGGGCCTGGGAGTTTGAGGCTGCAGTGACCTAAGATTGTGCCACTGCACTCCACCCTAGTTGACAGAGCAAGACCCTGTCTCAAAAAAAAGGGTATGTTTGATTATTTTTTTCCCCTAAGGATATTGAAGGTCCCTTTTCCAGGAATGATCCCTGGGGAAAAAGTATAACTTCTTGTTTTCCCTCTGTTCATAACTGAGTGGTGTGCACATTGGTTTATTTGTTCTTATCTCATAAGGGAACCAAACATGAGATGGGTATGAACTATTGAGAAATCAGGGTGATGACTCTTTAAATGGAGAAGAGAATCCAGGCTTGAACTCACAAAGAGAAAGGCAGGAGTGTACCATTAAAGGGTGAGGGTGGGAGTGTCATGTTAGGTGCTAAAATGGACATGGAAAGAGAAGAATCAAATTTGTCTTAATTTCTGCTGTTTAGGACTGATACAGATTTAAGGAGACAGAATGGGAGTGAAGATGAGGACTTGGGAAGTGAGCTTGGAGTCATGATTACCTCCTCAATGAAATAACTTCCTTTCCTTACCCTGGCCTGTGTACAGGGGGCTTGTCTAGAGAAGACTAGTCCTGCAGTAGAAAGGTCAGGACTGTATCCCAAAACGCCAACTTTGGTGAGTCTCAGGTGAAGGAGCTGAAGGCAAGAGGGCAGAGGACGGCTTTGTAAAAAATTCATCTTTGAGAGACTTTCACTGACTTGCCCATGGAGGTAAAATCCAGCATCTTCTCTTCAGTGGATGTCCTTAGTACTTAGATGAAATGCCAATCAGAAAACGACTACTTCTCTCTGGGATCCCTGAGGCTTCTGCTGGCCAGACTGCTCACAGACAAGTCAGCCTGTTCACCAAAGAAACAACTGAATGATTTTCTTATTATTCAAAAGTGTGGTGCATTGGATATACAGTAGCTACTCATGGTGAAACAATTGCCGTTTCAAATGTACTTGAAACTGAATGAGCTGCTGCAGATGGCATTAGCAGTGCCCACACTCTTGGATGGGGCTTGTTTTACTGGAGACCATCATTTTTTAGTTATTTAAATTTTCTCTGATCCAGTTTAAGTGTTTGACATTAAAGAAGTTTTATGCTTTCAAGATTTATCCTGGAAAAGATCAACAACCCCACAGTGAAAGTTAATAGTCAGTGTCAAGCACTAATCACATTCCCAAAGGGAGGTGAGCACCAGGGTATTGGGAATCTGGAGCTCGTGAAAGGCAGTTTCCTCCTTGTTGGAACCAAGTGTTGAATGTTGAATGAAGGACAGGGAAGTGTTTGGACTATCTGTGAAAGAGAGAGCAGGGCTCCATGGGTTAGGACACTTATTAGGGCACTCAGGGCTGCCAGATGCCTTCCTACTGAGAGTTTGTCTTTAAAGCACCTCTGCCCAATGATATTCACAGACTAAAGGTGCTGGGGGGAAGGGTTACTTAGAGAACCAGCTGGGGATGTAGAGGACTTTATTGAGACCCAAATTTGAACGTAGGTATGGACAAATATCTGACATAGGTTATAGAATGTTTGAAATTAGGCCTATTCTGGAAAGTCTCAGCATCATGATGGATTCTGTTGTGGATTACAGTCTCCTACCAAAAAGGAAATTCCATTTTGTGAGCCACCTGCTCTGTTTTGTTGTGAAGGGTAAGGGAGGGGCTACCAGCCTTCTGCTTCTTCCATGTAATTCATAGAACAAGGCAGAACCAACAGGCAGTCTTCCATCTAAGATCTGCAGGGCACAGATAAATGTTACAAATGGAGGCATCTGGCCTGCGGCATACTCCCCCACTGCCCTCTCATATTTCTACTCTTGACTCTCTTCTCCTACCCCTAGCTCTCTTTCCACACTACAAGAAGCCTCATGCACATGGACATGACAGCCTACACGCCTAAGCTCTATCTAGCACCCTAATGTTCAAAACAGCTGGCCATTGGTCACCCAACAGGCTAGGGTTTGTACACCTGTGGCATTGTGTGCCCCTAGAAGGATAACTCCCGGCGAGAGTCCTGTACAACCACCCTCCCATCAGCAGTTTTCATGGTATTTGAGCAGAAAATTCTGGGGTTAATTTACTTAAATTTTGTTCTAGAAGCTGAGGATCTGAACTCCAAATATGCATATCCTTGTGGTCCCATAGCCCACTTTGTGGGGAGAGTTGTAACCAGGGGAGAGTTGTAACCAGAGGAGAGTCAGAGCAGAGTCCTTAAAAGTGTGGGCCTCAGGGCAGTGTCTCTTGCCTGTGTTAACCTGACACCAGTACGTACAATAAAAGCAATGTGGCGGTCCACTGGCTGTTTTTGGTCAGAAAGTCCAACAGTCAGTGACGGAGTGCTCTGAAAATAACTTCAGTGAACTGATAAAGGGGTGTATACCAAGGACCAGCTGAAGTGATGACCATCCACTCCTGCTGCTTAGCAGACACCCATTCCTGTGCAGCTGAGCACTGTGAGGACAAGACTCTAGAGGTTATAGATTGTTAGCTGGGTGTAGGCAGCTTAAATGCAGTGAGGCATGAATGGGCCTTAATAGCGATAGGTTTCAGGTGTTGATGCTTGAGAAAGTACTGAAATCACGGTATAAAAGTTGTGCCCCACTATGGGGTTTGCTTCATGGTGCTCTCCTGGGAACCATTCCTAGTAACAGAGCAATCATTGGCATTACCGGTGGAAGGAGGTATCCCAGGAGTTGACATTTTACCCTTGTCATTTTGAGGTAGCAGCCTCTGAAGGGTTGTATGTCTGCATAGCCTGGGGGCCCTTTCTGGTTGTGCTGCTTATTGGTGAACAGGAGAGCTCAGGAGCCGGATTATCCATGCCTCCATCCATTCCTGGATCCTACTTGTACGTTGTGCCTATCTTGAGGCAGCCAGACAGCTCATCTGCCCTAGGTGTTCTCCTGAGAAAAACCCGTGGACATTTCATTAGATAATATCACTGATTAGAATGGCTGCCATTCAGTGGTTTTTATTTGCCAGACTGTGCTAAGTGATTGACATGCGACTTACTGAATTCTCACATCAGCACTGTGAAAGTTTTGTTCTTATCCTCATTTCCTGAATGAACAAATTGAGTTGAAAGAGGCTAAGTAATTTGCCTTAAGTTACAGGTAGTAAGTGACAGAGACAATATATAAACTCATATCTGCTTGACTTGAAGGCCCAAGTCCCTAACTGCAACCCTAACCTCCCGGCTATTCTTTCCCCTATCCAGGCCTGGTGTCTCTGCATAGAATTAATAACGAACTCTCCCCACTTTTTACTTAGGACTCATGCTAAAAGCACCCATGAAGTCAATTCCTACTGCATGCACAGTCCTCTGTGCTGTGGTGGGAGCTCAGAGAGTAAGGCAGGGATGTGAGAGCACTTGCAGGAGACAGTGGCCAGAGCTGAGTGAGCTGAATTAGGTAAAGGCCAACCTCAACCTCATTGCTGTTCTGTCTCCTTGACAGGAGAATTAAACTAATCTTTACCCTCTGTGCTCGGCAAAAGACTTTTTCTGTCTCCCATATCATCCCTACCTCACAGAGGGCCAGAGTAGATTTAGCCAGGGCCTACCTGAATGAAAGGGAAGAATGCTGTTGACCCTGTAGGTAGAAGGTGGATTTCAGTCCCAGCTCTGTCATTTGCTAGCTCTGTGACCTTGAGAAATTTACTTAATCTCTTTATGCTTCCGTTTCCACATACGCCAAGTGGAAATCATAATGGTATCCATCTCATGTTGTGAGTATCAAATGAAATATGCATGTGAGAGTGGTTCTGGCGAATAGTAGGCACTCAAGATTTGTTGGCTATTACTAATATTAGCTCTGTTTAGAAATTTGATGACATCTAAGCAATCATCAAAAATCCTTATCTCAAAGCCCTTTCCAAATGCAAGAAAATACCCAATATTCATAGAATTTAGTTCTTCTACTTTTGAAGATACACACACACACATATGCACACCCACACAGATTCACACTGTGTCACTTAATTTTAATCACACACACAGATTCACACTGAATTACTTAATTTTAATCAAAGGCTGTACAATTTTAAAGCTCTAAGTTTTGTTGTAACATGCAAAGTTATAAGAGGGAGAGGAAATGTATGACTTAAATATGAATGCTGGGTGGGCATATAGTATACGATCTTTTTTTTTTTTTTTTTTTTTTTTTTTTTTTTTTTTTTCTGAGATGGAGTCTGGCTCTGTCACCAGGCTGGAGTGGAGTGGCACAATCTCAGCTCACTGCAACTTCCTCCTCCCGGGTTCAAGTGATTCTCCTGCCTCAGTCTCCCAACTAGGTGGGATGACAGATGTGTACCACCATGCCCGGCTAATTTTGTAGTGTTGGTAGAGACTAGGTTTCCCTATGTTGGCCAGGCTGGTCTTGAACTCCTGATCTCAGATGATTTTCCCGCCTTGGCCTCCCAAAATGCTGCGATTACAGGCAAGACCCACTGCACCTAGCCAAATGGTCTTTTTCTTTTTTTCCACCTGTAAGTATAAAGGATATATTCTTTTTTTTTTTTAACAAAGAACATACCATTTTTGAAAATAATAGATTATTAGTTGAAACTATAGTTTAATTCTAAAATTAAATTAAATAGTTTTATTTAATTCTCCCAAAAACCAAATACTTAAGTATTATTTTTCCCGTTTTCCAATTAGGAAATTGAAATATCAAAGATTAAACAATGCCCAAGGTGATACAGAGTCTGAGTCTAGAAATAAATAAATACATTTCTCCTGGCTGGGTGCACTGGCTCATACCTTGTAGTCCCCGAAACTTGGGAAGCTGAAGAGGGAGGATCACTTGAGCTCAAGAGTTTGAGACCAACCTGGGCAACATAGTGAGACCTCATCTCTACAAAAAATACAAAAGAAATTAGCTGGGAGCTATAGTGCATGCCTGTGGTCCTAGGTCTTGAGGTTGAGTCAGGAGGATTGTTTGAGCCCCAGAGTTCAAGGCTGCAGTGAGCCAAGATTGTACAAAGTGAGACCCTGTTTCTAATAAATAAATAAATAAATAAATAAATAAATAAATAAATAAATAAAATGGTTCTCAGTTACCAATCAACAAGATTTGGGGATAGGGCCTGGATCCTAAATTGCATTTTAGTGAAGGATGGATAGTCTGGATCTACTGTCCAAGCTGAGGAGAGTAATGAACTCATTCATTCATTAGAGATTTGAATATATTTCTTTGGTCAGCACTAATTACTTATCTGACCTAAGCTCTCCTGCTTTCATAGTAGTCATTAGTACTGTCAGGGAGCAAGTGCATTTTTTAAGTTTCCAGAAGAATTAGTGATTTTCAATCTTTCATCAGGTGCCAACTCTTATTCAGTAGGTTCATTTGCAGAACCTATCCAACGACAGTGCTAACAAACTGAGACAGTATTTATTACATGCCAAGCATTGCCTAAGAAGCAATTTACATCCATTAACACAATTACTTTTCATAGCAACCCACTTAGTTTTCCAGAAGAAGAAACTGAGGCTGTAAGTAAAATAAATTGCTCAAAGCCACACAGATGATAATGAGGTGACATTCAAATGCAGGTATTCTGGCTCCGGAGTTTGTGCTCCTAAAATACTACGCTATTTTGCCTCCAGGAAGCTAAAGAGGATTTTCCTAAATGCCTTATTAGTTAGACTTGCCTGAAGTCACAGATAATATTGTAGCTTGAGCTTTCAGGAAGTGTGGACTGTGTTTCTCAGCATTCTCTCTGCCCCAAAACCTCACCTGTGTATTTAAAAGTGAGAGCCCTATAATTTGGAGCCTAAGCAGTTTGGGAGATGACATTTTGAAGGGGAGAATAAATAGCACCCTCTCCCCTACCCATGCTCTGAAGCAATTCAATTGTAGTACAGATAAAGAGTAAAAACAGTATAAAGTACAAAACATTGCCTTTATCCCGCATAAAGTCTGGCTTGGAGGACATAGCTTAGTGTGAGATAGTTCCTAGTTAATAGAAGCTGTTATTACTCATGCTTGTTCCTACCTCTGTGTTCCCTGGAAGCCCCACTCTCCTGCCAAATTGTCTAAAGTGAATTCATACAAGTAAAGCAGCTGGCCCTATGCCTTTCTTTCCCCTTCTAGCATATATTGACTTTTGTCTTCCCTGGACTCTTCATTTTCTGTACCGGACAATTTTGTACGATTTCATAATAAATGCTATGTAACATTCTGTAGTTGTTTTGTGCTTGTCTCTCCAACTAGAATATATCTGGGCTCTCCATGGACAGGAAGCCTCTCTCATATGTCATTAAAATAAGATGAGGTGTTTGAATGCACATAGCATAATGTCATGTGCATAGCAGGAGCTCAGAAATACTTTTTCTTTTATTCATCCTCTCCTTTCTGTTTTTCTCTCCCTTTTACTCTTTTTGTTCTATTTCATATCCACTGAAGCACCTAGTGTAGTGCTGAAGTCTCAAGAAGTACTAAATAAATACATGTGAACTTAAATTTACTATATTTTACTCTTCAGAACCCTTTTTTTTCCCTGAGAATGTGAGGTCCCTGTTTGTAAAATGCCTGATGTTGAGTTTACTCAGTGTAATTCCTTTCTTCCCTTGTTAACACCGAGGAGAGAAATAAGGAACAGCCAAGTTAGGGGCATGTGTTGGGTTCAGTTGGACCCTAATAATATGTCTGGCATCCTAATTAGATTTCCTCTGACTATCCTTGAGTGAATGCTGGACTGTAAATGATGCCTAGACAAGCACTGTGTAGTGTTCTATGCTGTATCCCCAGTACCAAAATGCGGAAACAATACAAATGTCCATCAACTGATAAATAGTTGACCAACAAAAAGTGGTATATCCATACAATGGAATATTGTTTGGCCATAAAATGGGTGAAATATTGATTCATAAGACAGCATATTTGAACCTTGATTCATGAGACAGTAGATTGGAACCTTAAAAATTTTACATAAATTATAAGAAATCCAACACAAAATGCCACTTATTATATGATCCCATTTATATGAAATGTCCGGAATAGGCAAATTTATATAGACAGAAAGTAGATTCACTTTTTTTTTAGAAGAAAAAAAAAGAAGAAAAGGAGAAAGAAAGAATAAAAAGTAAAAAATAAAAAAATGAAGAAGAGGAAGAAAGAGGAAGAGAAAGAGGGAGAGAGAACGGGGGTGTTGCTTTATTGCCTGGGCTAGAATGCAGTCTAAAAATGGCTATGCCTATAATTATGCTTAATAATAAAGACATGAAAAAAATGAGGGAAGAAAATAACAAACAAACAGCCAACCAATATTTCATTTAAACCTGTAAATAGGTGTTGTGTGGTACTGATAAGAGTGTATATTTTGTGTATTTAAAGTGGAGAGTTCTATAAATGTTAATTAAGTTTACTTGTTCTAGATCTGAGTTCAAATCCTGGATATCGTTGTTAATTTTCTGTCTCATTGATCTGCCTAATATTGATGTTGAAGTCTCCCACTATTATTGTGTGGGAGTCTAAGTCTCTTTATAAGTCTTATATATCTGGGTATTCCTGTATTGGGTGTGTATATATTTAGGATCTTTAGCTCTTCTTGTTGCATTGATCCTTTTATCATTATGTAATGTCCTTCTTTGCTTCTTTTGATCTTTGTTGCTTTGAAGTCTATCTTATCAGAGGCAAAAATTGCAACTCCTGCTTTTTATTTATTTATTTATTTTTGCTCTCCATTTGGTTGGTAAATCTTTCTCCATCCCTTTATTTTGAGTCTTTGTGTATCCTTGCATGTGAGATGGGTCTGGATGCAACATACCGATGGGTTTTGGCTTTTTTTTGCCTGTCTGTGTCTTTGGATTGGGAGATTTAGTCGATTTAAATTTAGAATTAATAATTTATGTGAGTTTAATACTGCCATTTAATGTTAGCTGGCTGTTTTGCCCATTAGTTGATGTAAATTCTTGATTATGTTGATGCTCTTTACTTTTTGGTATTTTTTAGAAAGGCTGATACTGGTTGTTCCTTTCTATGTGTAGTGGTTCTTTCAGAAGCTCTGAAAAGCAGGGCTCGTGGTCATGAAACCTCTGAGTGTTTGCTTGTTCACAAAAGATTTTATTTTTCCTTTGCTTATGAAGCTTAATTTGGCTGGATGTAAAATTCTGGGTTGAAAGTTCTTTTCTTTAAGGATGTTGAGTATTGGCCCCCATTCTCTTTTGGCTTGCAGGGTTTCTGCTGAGAGATCTGCTGTAAGTCTGATAGGCATCCCTTTATGGGCAACCTGACCTTTTTTTCTGGTTGCCCTCAGTATTATCTCCTTCATTTCAACCCTGGTGAATCTGGCGATTATGTACCTTGAGGTTGGTCTTTTTGAGGAATATCTTTGTGGTGTTCTCTGTATTACCTGGAGTTGAATATTGTCCTGCCTTGCGAGGTTGGGAAAGTTTTCCTGACTAATATCCTGAAGCGTATTTTCCAGCTTGGATTGATTCTCTTTGTCACGTTCAGGTACACCTATGAAACGTAGATTAGGTCTTTTCACATAGTCCCATATTTCTTGGAGACTTTGCTCGTTCCTTTTTATCCTTTTTTCTCTAATCTTGTCTTCTCATTTTATTTCATTAAGTTGGTCTTTGAGCTCTGATATCTTTTCTTCTGCTTGATCAATTCGGCTGTTAACACTTGTGCATACGTCACGAAGTTCTCGTGTTGTTTTTCAGCTCCATTAATTCACTAATATTCCTCTCTAAATTGTGTATTCTTGTTAACATTTTGTCAAACCTTTTTTCAAAGTTCTTAGTTTCTTTGCATTGGGTTAGAATAAGTTCTTTTAATTCCCAGAAGTTTCTTATCATCCACCGTTTGAAGCCTGCTTCTGATAATGGAACACACTTGTTCTCCATCAGGCCTTGTTCTGCTGCTGATGAGGAACTGTGATCCCCTGTAGAGGGAGAGGCGTTCTGGTTTTGGGTATTCTCAGCCTTTTTAGGCTGGTTTCTTCCCTTCATTTTAGATTTATCCATCTCTGGTCTTTATAATTACCGTCTTTGTAATTGGGTTTCTGAGTTGACGTCCAACTTGTTGACTCCCAGTGCTAAAATCTGAGCAACCCACTGCGCTGGCCAAAACAGCGGCGTTAAGATTGATGGTGCTCTTCTGACTCTGCACCAAGAACCACCGCACCAAGGCAGTGGCAAAACCGCCGCGCCGGCCACAAGAGTCGCACTGGCGACCCGTGGGGCTCCTCCGCTGGGAATCTCCTGGTGTGTGAGCAACAGAAATTCGTCTGAAAGTGTGGTGTCCTCTCGTTCTCTGCGCTTTCACTGGGAGCTACAATCCCGAGCTGCTAGTGATCAGCCATCTTGGATCTCTCTCCGTAAACTATTTTCTTAAAGAGATTCACTTTTTTTTTTTTTTTTTTTTTTTAGGGCCAGGGCAGGGATGTGGACATGGGGGATGGTACTGATAGCTAATGTGTGCAGGATTTCTTTCTTTAAATTTTACTCTAATCATTTTATTTAATTCTCCCTGAAACAAAATACTTATTATTTTTTTCCATGTTTCAATTAGGAAGTTGAAATATCAAAGGTTAAATAATGCCCAAGGTTATACAGAGAGTATGCGTCTAGGCTGGGATTGTCTCCAGTCAGGGTTTCTTTTTGGGATGATGAAAATGTTCTAAAGTTGACTGTAGGCAGTGGCTCATGCCTATAATCCTAGCACTTTGGGAAGCTGAAGCGGGCAGATCACATGAGGTCAGGAGTTTGAGACCAGCCTGGGAAACACTGCAAAACCGTGTCTCTACTATCTACAAAAATTAGCTGGGTATGATGGTGAGCACTTGTAGACCCACCTAGTTGGGAGGCTGAGGCACGAGAATTGCTTGAACCAGGAAGGCAGACATTTCAGTGAGCTGAGATTGTGTCACTGCACTTCAACCTGAGTGACAGAGCAAGATTCTGACTCAAAAATAAATAAATAAATAAATAAATAAATAAATAAATAAAGTTGACTGTAATGGTTGTACATCTCTGTGTACAACCATTAAAAGCTATTTAATTATATACCTTTAAATGACTGAATTCTATTCATGCAAATTTTATGTCAATAAATTGGTTAGCAAACTAATCCCAAAGTATATGCTTAATAGATATTATTATTATCAGTGAAAAAAATCAGAAACCCTGGGGATGAGTTTCGAGATTCAGTAATTTTTGAAAGCTTCCAAAGTGATTCTAATATTCAGCTGCAACTAAGAATCTCTTTACTAAGTGAATGAATGACTACATTCTATGTAAATACTGAATAAATCAGTGAATGGATGGATGACAGGGTTAAGCCTTGCTCCTCTTTTTTTCTTTTCCTTTTTCATTTTCTTTTTTATTTTTTGAGGTAGGGTCTCAGACTGGAGTGCAGTGGTGTGATCACTACTCACTGTAGCCTCGACCTCCAGGGCTCAAATGATCCTTTTACCTCAGCCTCCCTAGTAGCGAGGATTATAGGCACATGCCACTATGCCTGGCTACCGTGTTTTCTTTCTTTGTCTTTGGAGACAGGGTTTTGCCACGTTGCCCAGACTGATCGCAAACTCATGGGCTCAAGCAATCCTGCATTGGCCTCTGAAAGTGATGGGATTACAGCCATGAGCCACTGGACCCTGCGCAGCCTTGCTGCTTTTGTCTGTCTGGGAAAGTCCAAATATCTGGAGCATTGCAGGCGATGTCAATTTGATCTGGAAGCTCAGTTGTTTCTCATGTCACAGAATGATGTGGAGGGTGGGGCCTTACCAACACTTCTATGACAAACCTGTCTGCACCCTGACTTCTGGGTAATTCAGAAGTGGGCTACACATCCATAGAGAGCATACGTCAGGGGATTAGAGCTCTTTTCAAGGAAGGAGCTCTGTCAACACAAAGCATAATATTATTGCATTTTTATAAAGCTGTATGAATTTTCACATACCATCTGCCTGTTATTTTTACAAGTTCCTGCCTAAAAGTAGGTTTGTATTTATGCTGTCAGAATTTGAAGGCATAATTGTGATAGTGTTCCTCATAATTATTATTGTATTTTCTTCCCAGTGGCTATTTTTCTCCCAGGAAAACCTCCATGAATGAATCAACTGCATATAAATGAGGGCACTCAGATGCCATCCATAGACAGTGTAAGGTGGTTAGACTCAAAGTTAGTAAGCTAATGTATTGCTAATCAACCCTGCTTACAACATAATTTAATAGAGATAATTGAAATACTGAATAGAGTCATGCATGTAGCATTTTGAACCATTTCTATTCTGCACTCACTTTCATTAAACAGAAGTTAGAAGTGTGTGTGTGGTCTTACTCTTTTATTAACCATGCCTAATACCAGCAAACATATTAGAACACATACAGGGAACTTTTAATCCAGAGATCTCTAAGAATACATCACTTATGTTGACTAGTTATGATTTTTAGTCTTTAGCACACGATAAAACACACACAAACACACACAGTTGGGCCTTGCACGACCCAATGTACAGCCAAGACACCAAGCAGCTTTCCTGACTCTAGGTTCAGTGTGATCCTTTCTGGAGGAACTGAAAGGCACGCTCAGCATGTTGTACCCCAGCGTGAGGCATGGTAGTTAGGACTGCTTGCCTTGAAATGCCAGGCCAAAACTCAATCCCCCACACAGCACCTGTCATGCCCTGAAATTCTCCTTTCTATAGGGGTCTTCTTGCACTTTCGGTATGTGGTGTCATTAACTGTTATCCTTTGACATCATTGGTTCTTGGGCCCCTTACTTTGCAGTTAGGCTTTCAGTTCTGAAATCTCATGATTCCTGTGAGTTTTTGCCAATGAAACTTCTTCTAATATTCATGACAAATTTTGCTCTTGCTTAGGTTAAAGATGAGACCTGCTAGATGTAGTGATCTTACTTATTTTACCAAAATTGTCACACACAGATGCACATACACACACACACACACACACACACACACACACACACATTTTCTTTCTATTCTAAGCTCTTAACCCTGTAGAGGAGTATACTATGTTCATAGTGACAACATGGAAAAATTATTTTGAGCAAATAAAAATCTAAAGAATCCTGCCCAAAGTGCTATATTCTTGATTAATATTAATTACATGTTAGTGTCCAGTATTATGGAAAATACAACTGCCAAGTATTTCAATTCATTTCACAGAAAGCACTGATTTAATAATTGCATACCACTGTGGAGATACAAAACTAAATTAAACAAAGCAACAGACTTCCTCTCAATGGGCATGTTTTAATTGGAATTTCAGAGGAAAATGCAAATTGGAATCATCCTGAAAGACAACTGAGCACCTCTTTTTCAGACATCAAAAATCTTTGTTTTGGATAGTGGGTTTTGCACTTTAATGTGCATCAGAATCACCTCGATGGCTTGTGAACACTGATTGCTGGGCTCTGCCTCCATAGTTTCCAATTCACTAGGTTGGGGGTGATGCCCAACACTTTCATTTTTAACAACTTCCCAGTTCATGCCAGTGCTCCTGGTTGTAGGTTGACCAACCATGCTAGCTTGCCCGGGACTGATAGGTGTTCCTGGATATGGAACTTTTATTGCTAAAATGGGACACTCCTGGGCTAACCATGATCAGACTTTGCATAACAGTAGTCATGGTGGTTGTACGGTAATCAGCAGGGCACCCTACATGTTCAGGCAACACCAGCATCCTTTGCTGTCCCAATTGTAGATAGTCAAGCTCAGTGTGATGGTTAATTTTATGTGTCAACTTGACTGGGCCAAGAAGTGCCCAGATTAAACATACTTCTGGCTGTGTCTATGAGTATGTTTCCAGATGACATTAGCATTTGAATTGGTAGACTCCATATTATAGATTGCCCTCCCCAATGTGGGTGGGTATCATCCAGTCAGTTGAGGTCCTAAATAGGAAAAACAGTGGAAGAAGGAATTTGCCCCCTTTTTTGCTTCCTACCTGCCTGCTTGAGCTGGGAAATGGGTCTTGTCTGCCGTTGGAGTGGATTTACGCCATCAACTCCTCTGGTTCTCAGGCCTTTGGACTCAGGTTGGTTACACCACTCGCTTTCCTGAGTCTCTAGCTGGTCATGGCATTTCTCTGTCCCCATAATCATGTAAGCCAACTTCTCACAATAGATCTCTTTCTATAGCTATATCCTATTGATTCTGTTTATCTGGAAGACCCTGACAAATAACTTAGTGGATGAACCAGGTAATAGAGCGAGAAAGTACTTATACTTGGAGACTCTGAAAGCAGTCTGATGCACTTCCCTGATCCAGTTTCTAGCCCTCTGCCTTGTCCCACTCTATGCCCTCCTAAGTCTTGGGACTAGAAACTGTCTTCAGTTGAGGTCTTTTCTTTTTCCAGATGGGATCTGTTTTTTTTTCCAGATTTTTAAAAAATTATACTTTAAGTTCTGGGGTACACGTGCAGAATGTGCAGATTTGTTACTTAGGTATACATGTGCCACGGTGATTTGCTGCACCCATCAACATGTCATCCACATTAGGTATTTCTCCTAATGCTCTCCCTACCCTAGCCTCCCACCCCGCAGCAGGTCCCAGTGTGTGATGTTCCCTTCCTGCGTCCATGTGTTCTCAATGTTCAACTCCCACTTATGAGTGAGAAGAGGTGGTGTTTGGTTTTCTGTTCTTGTGTTAGTTTGCTGAGAATGATGGTTTTCAGCTTCATCCACGTCCCTGCAAAGGACATGAACTCATCCTTTTTATGGCTGCATAGTATTCCATGGTGTATATGTGCCACATTTTCTTTAGCCAGTCTATCATTGATGGTCATTAGGGTTGGTTCCAAGTCTTTGTTATTATGAACATTGCTGCAGTAAACATACATGTGCATGTATCTTTATAGTAGAATGATTTATAATCCTTTGGGTATATACCCAGTGATGGGATTGCTGGGTCAAATGGTATTTCTAGTTCTAGATCCTTGAGGAATCACCACACTGTCTTCCACAATAATTGAACTAATTTACACTCCTACCAACAGTGTAAAAGTGTTCCTATTTCTCTACATCCTCTCCAGCATCTGTTGTTTACGGATCTATTTTGATGCAAAGTGCCTGGATCTACCTTGAGGGGTGATATGTGAAGGGCAGTGGAAACAGTAGTCTCCTGGGTCAGACAGACCTACTTTTTGTCATTGTTATTTTGAGACAGAGTCTCACTTTGTCACACTGGCAACGTGCAGTGGCATGACCTCTCTGCTCACTGCAATCTCTGTCTCCTGGGTTTCAGAGATTCTCCTGCCTCAGCCTCCTGAGTAGCTAGGATTACAAGTGCCCACCACCACACCTGGCTAATTTTTGTCACCCTCAGCTAAGTTTTGTACTTTTTGTAGAGATGGTCTTTCACCATGTTGGTCAGGCTGGTCTCGATCTCCTGACCTCAAGCGATCCACACACCTTGGACCCTCAAAGTGGTGGGATTGTGGGCATGAGTCACCACACCAGGCCCCAGACCTAATTTTGAATCTACCACTTCTCAGGCCTGCAGCCTTGTCTAAGTCACTTAATCTTCCAGAGCTTCAGTTTCATCATGTAGAAAATGAGGATTATAATATCTTCCTCACAGACATAGTCATGAGAGCTATTATAAAGATTCAAATGAAAGTATGAATTAAGTCCTGTGGTTGATGTCTGGCACAATAGTAGGTGCAAAATAAAGCTAAGCTGTGATCATAAAAATCCTACACTGTTGGTGAGAATGTAAATTAGTACACCCATTATGAAGAACAATATGGCGGTTTTGCAACACTCTGAAAATAGACCTACCATATGATCCAGTAGTCGCACTGCAGGGTATTTACCCAAAGGAGGGGAAATCAGTATATCAAAGGGATACCTGCACTCATGCATGTTTATTGGAACATTATTCACAATAGCCAATATATGGAAGTAACCTAAGTATCTATCACCAGATGAATGGATAAAGAAAATACGGTACACAATGGAGTACTATTCAGCCATAAAAATGAAATAATGTCATTTGCAGCAACATGGATGGAACTGGAGGTCATTATGTTAAGGGAAATATGCCAGGCACAGACACAGAATGACAAATAAGCATATGTTTTCACTCATATGTGGGAACTAGAAAAGTGGATTTCATGGAATTGGAGAGTAGAATGATAGATACCAGAGGCTGGAAAGGGTGTGTAGGTGAGCAGGGGGATGAGGAGAGGTTGGTCCATTAGTATAAACGTACAGTTCTATAGGAGGAATAATTACCAGTGTTCAATAACACAGTAGGGTTACTATAGTTAATAATAATTTATTGCATAATTCAAAATAGAAGAGAACATTTGAAATGTTTCTAACACCAAGATGTGATAAATATTTGAAGTGATGGATATCCTAAATAACATGATTTGATCATCACACAATGTGTACATGTATCAAAGTTCATCCGTTCTCTGTAAATATGTACAAGTATTGTGTATAAATAATGTTTTTAAGATTCTACACCCTAAAGCCCATTATTGGATCCTTAAGATCACAGCAAAAATACTAAAATGGAAAGTTTGCTCTGCCCCAAAGTGGTGTTCAAAGTGTTGCACCGTCACTGATATGAAGTACTTTGACATTGTTTTGCAACTTAAAAGGCCCAGTGAAAGCACACAAGATGTCTTAAATAAGTTACTTATGTTAGTGAACAAAAATTCTAAGAGAAATAACTCCCTTGCCTACATGCAGAATAAGGGGTGTTAATGAGTTCAGAATCATTTTAAACTTTTTCAGTTAACAGATGTTCTCCCTACACTCACCCAGCTACTCTCAGTAGCATTTTTAAGTAGGCAAAGTTTGTTACCTCATCCTCACAGGCATCTAACATATTTAGGCTTCCCTCTGCTTGCCCAGAGTACCCCACTTTTCTGCTTTCCCAGGATCATCTTGTGAAGGGCTCAGTCTATTTCTCTCACTACTGGAACTTAGGAGGTTGAGCTCTGGGATGCTGCTAAGTATCTTGCAATGTACGTGGTAGCCCTGCAACAACAAAGAATTATGTTAGCCCCAAGTGTCAATAGTTTCATGGTTGAGAAACTCTATGCCTTGACTTCTCAAACTGCTGTCAGAGGACAGTATACCTTATTTTGCAGGCGCAGGACAACCACCTTTATAAAGCATCACGTTCATAGATTTTGGGACCACTTTTGAAGCATTAAAGCAAAAATAGATATTATATAGTCTAGGATACAAAATACTTTAAGATACTACTTTTTAAACAATTTTATAAATTCTACTCACATTGTATTATCATAAGGATTAGATGTACTATGGTAGGGAGTTGAATTTTGCATTGTTGTAGAAGACATAGAACATAAAATTCATCATTTTAACATTTTTCAATTGTACAGTTCAGTGGCATTAGGTAAATTCATGTTGTTGTACAATCATTACCACTATGCATCTCTAGAGCTTTCTCATCTTCCCAAGCTGAAACTCCTTACTCATTAAATGCTAACTTCCCATTCCCTCCTCCCCCGAGACCTGGCACCCTTCATTCTGTCTCTATGAGTTTGACTATTCTAGGTATTGGATATAAGTAGAATCAGATTACTCCTCTATGACTGGCGTATTTTAGTTAGCATGATGTCTTCAAGGTTTATTCAGGTTCTAGCATATGTCAGTATTTCCCTCCTTTTAAAAGCTGAATAATATTTTATTGTATTAATGCGCCACATTTTGTTTATCTGTTCTTTTGTTTATGGACACTGGATTGCTTCTGCATTTTTAGCTATTGTGATTATGGGTGTATAAATACCTATTTGAATCTCTGTTTTCAATTCTCTAGGTTATATCCCCAGAAGGGGAATTGATGTCAATTTTTTCTGAGGGACTTCCATACCATTTTCCACAGCAGCTGCACCATTTTACAGTCCCACCAGCAATATACAGAAGTTCTAATTTCTCTACAACTTCATGAACCCTTGTTATTTTGGGGGTTTTTGTTGTTGTTATTAATAGCCACACGAATGGGTATGAAGTGGTTGCTCATTGTGGTTTTGTTTTGCATATCCTTAATGATTTGTGATGTTGAGCACCTTTTCATGTGTCTATCTGCCATCTGTATATTTCTGAAAAGAAATGGCTATTCAAGTCTTTTGCCCATTTTTAAATTGGGTTTCTGTGTGTGTGTTTGTTGTACTGCAGTGACAAAACTCTCGAAGTACAAATTTGAATTTGCTCTGCTTTCTGGCTGTCTCCAGAGCACTAGGACTCACTCTTTCTTGGAATTCAGCAAAGACTTTGGGATCTTGTCTTTCAGCCCTTGGCCATTTGTTGATGAATTTGGGACTAATAATTTAAGGGCTAATAATGGGTTAATACATGACCACCTAATCCATAACTAAATTTCAAAGTGTGGTTCCCAGAAAAGATAATGTCTTAACTCAAAGAAATGAGTTCCAGTTGGTGAAACTTCTGCCACATAGGGGAAATTATCTTTGGGTAGAACAATGTTGTTTCTTATTCCATACCATTAAGGTGGGCCTGCACTCACGAATTTGATTTTACAAATTGCATGTGTTCCTTCCAACTCTTTGCTGTTATATATAATAGAAGAAAAACTAGTAACTCTCACATTTGTATTGGGTTCGTCAGAATGAGCTTGAGGTCATGTTTTCCCTTACTTTAACAACAGATTAAGAGTTCACTTAACTCTTAAACATGATACTTTGCTGCTTCTTTTTCTAATTGTTTGAATTCATCCATAAAAACTGAGTAGGTCTGAACTGAAAGATTTTGTTTCTGCATGTCAGAAACTGAAACTCACCCAAATATGTTAGAATTCTGTGCACGGGCAATCAGAACTGCCATGCCTTTTTCATGGAATGGGCATCTGCCTCATTTGCTCCTATGATCAAGGTTATACATGTATCTTCCTGAGAGGATAATCACAGTTGAGATTTCTATAATGCTTACTATCTGCCAGGTATTGTGGTGACTCTTTTCTCTGTCATCAAATGTCTTGAAACCCACTTCCAGAGCTTTTACTGCCACGTATCTAGGGTTTCTTCTCCCAAAGCAAACTACACCATTATTGTGCATACCTCTAGCCTGAATAAGTGGTTCTTGTGGGGACTGTAGATCATACTCAGATTAGAGTGTCCGCCCATATACATACAAGACAAGATGGTGAAGTATTGAGCTAGGAGAAGAAGGGGGTGAGCTGGCTTTCCTTTGTGAAAAAAAAAAATAAATCTCTATATCCTCCAAATTGCTTAGGGCAAACCTGCCTCCCATTTTATTCCAATAAAAGATTGCTACTAAGATTTTAAAAACTCAACATATCTCCCTCACAATTTGTGGACAAAGGACAGACAGAGCTCAAAGTCATCCCACTGCTCACTGAGATAAATGCATATGTGATTGTTTCCTTTGGAAAAGCTAGTGAGAAACTCAAAGGAATGCAACCATTTGTCTCTTCTCTATCTATGACCTAGAATCCTCTACTTGCTTCAAGTTGTCCTGCCTTTCCAGACTGAACCAATGTACATCTTACATGTATTGATTGATGTCTAATGTCTCCCTAAAATGTCTGAAACCAAACTGTGCTCTAACCACCTTGGGCACACATCATCAGGACCTATTGAGGCTGTGTCACTGGTGCATGGCCTTAACCTTGGCAAAATAAACTTTCTAAATTGGCTGAAACTTGTCTCAGATATTTTGGGTTCACACTTTGTACCACCAAATTGTTGTGAAGAATTCTTAGGCGTCATGGAATTCTGCAAACCTGGACTTCCAGGTTGTTATGAAAGTACGTTTATAAAGGTAAGAGGATTAAACATGTTTTATTCAGCAGTTTGTAAACCTTTTTTGGACTTACGGTATGTGGACCTCCATTTGTACTCTTGTCCCAGTTTTCCAGAAATGTTAGGAGTAGGCATATTTTAGGCTGTTTGTGCATAAGTGTAGCCAGAGGGTCTGAAAAGTCTACCAGTGAGGTTGAATAGTAGTGGTTGGTGGAGGTGAGGAAAGAAGAGAAGGAGGACAAATACCTGTCTGGGCTTCTCATTTTCCATTTTGCTGGAAAATTCCTGTAAAATGAATGGCTTAGTACATAAACTCTGGAAGCAGACACTATGGATTTTAATCTTGCCTGTGCAGTGTGCTAGCTGTATAACCTTAGGCAAGTCACTTAACCCCTATGTTTTTGAGTGTTCTCATTTGCAAAATGGGGAGGACATTATTTTGTATGATATTAACACGCTTACAACAGTGCTTCAAAAATTGAATGTACCATGGGTTTGTTTTTAAAAATTATTTTCATCTGAGCATAGTGCAATGTGGTACACAAAGATTCTGAGGAATCTCTACGCAGGGGCATCCCTATTCACTGGACAATTTTTCCAGTCCCCAGAATAATATGAGCACCCTAGAAGATATTCAGAGTAAAAAAGTTATTCTGAGTGTGGGCTTCCCTAGAGGGTGAGAGGAGGAAAATTTTGTCTGTCACTTGTTTTTGGCCTCCCAGAGTAGTAGGGAGGCCTGGGTAGTGATCACTTCTGGGCAAGTGTTTGTGGTGGGAGTCCCTGGAGGGTTGGTGAGTCTCTGCTTGGAGGGCTGGCTAGTCACTAGCCGCATTATAGGCTGAAGACTATAAGATGGACAGTAGTGCTCCCCTGTTCCTGACGTCATTTCCTACTGACCTTAGCATCTTTGGAATTGGGTTGAAAGAGGCTGTGGCCACATTTGAATAGCATATATTGAAATAATGTGCCATGGAGGCCACATAATAGTTTCTAAGGTCCATCACCCCTAGGTAGTAGTGACTTCAGCCAGATCAGACTTTCAGGTTGAAATGTTTCCTACTAGGCACCTTTGGAACCTGAGGTTGTGGAGTTGTGTCACAGCCAGCTGCATCAGTAAGGAATGACTGGCAGGGTTTATGGACCCCAGTAAGCACCCCTGATGGTTTCTAGCAATATTCTATGATAGACTGAACTTTCTTATTTAATTTTAATTTTTTATTTTACTTTAAGTTCTGGGATACATGTGCTGAAAGTGCAGGTTTTTTACCTAAGTATACATGTGCCATGGTGATTTGCTGCACCTGTTAACCTGTCATCTAGGTTTTAAGCCTTGCATGCATTAGATATTTGTCCTAATGCACTCTGTCTCCTTTCCCCACACCCTCCGACAGGTCCCAGTGTGTGATGTTCCTCTTCCTGTGTTCAACTTGTCCCCTTTCCTTGTCCATGTGTTCTCATTGTTCAACTCCCACTTATGAGTGAGAACATGTGGTGTTTGGTTTTCTGTTCCTGTGTTAGTTTGTGGAGGATGATGGTTTTCAGCTTCATCTATGTCCCTGCAAAGGACATGAACTCATTCTCTTTTATGGCTACATAGTACTCCACGCTGTGTATGTATCACATTTTTTAAAAACTGTATTTTGGGCTCTGGTGCACATGTGCACATCCTGCATCCTGCAGTATTGTTGCATAGGTACATAAATGCCATGGTGGTTTGCTGTCTCCATCCCCCTACCCAACTCCACCATCGCCTACATCAGGCATTTCTCCCAGTGTTATCCCTCCCCATCCTCCCTGCTCCCATGATGTCCTTCCCCTCCCCTCCCCTCCCCACAACCCCCCACCTAGCCCAATGAGTGTTGATCTCTTCCCTGTGCCCAAGTATTCTCATTGTTCATCACTTGCGTATGAATGAAAACATGCGGTGTTTGGTTTTCTGTTCTTGTGTCAGTTTGCTGAGAATGATGATTTCTAGATTCATCCATATCTCTCCAAAGAACATGAACTCGTCGTTTTTTATGGGTGCATAGTATTCTGTGGTGTATATGTGCTGCATTTTCTTTGTCCAGTCTATCATTGATGGGCATTTGGGTTGGTTCCAGGTCTTTGCTATTGTAAACAGCGCCGCAACGAGCATATGTGTGCATGTGTCTTTATAATAGAGTAATTTATAATTCTTTGGGTATATACACAGTAAGGGATTGCTGGGTCAAATGGAATTTCTATATCTAGATCCTTGAGGAATTGCCACAGTGTCTTCCATAATGATTGAACTAACTTACACTCCCACCAATGGTGTAAAAATGTTCCTATTTCTCCACATCCTCTCCAGCATCTGTTGTCTCCAGATTTTTTAATAATCGCCATTCTAACTGGCATGAGATGGCATCTCAATGTGGTTTTGATTTGCATTTCTCTAATGACCAATGATGATGAGCATTTTTTCATATGTTTGGTGGCTGCATATATGTCTTCTTTTTAAAAGTCTGTTCATATCCTTTGTCCACTTTTGAATTTTTTTTTTTTTTTTTTGTAAATCTGCTTTAGTTCTTTGTAGATTCTGGATATTAGCCCTTTGTCAGTTGGGTAGATTGCAAAAATGGTTTCCCATTCTGTTGGTTGCTGGTTCACTCTAATGATTGTTTCTTTTGCTGTGCAGAAGCTCTTAAGTTTAATTAGATCCCATTTGTCAATTTTGGCTTTCGTTGCCATTACTTTTGGTGTTTTAGCCATGAAGTCCTTGCCTATGCCTATGTCCTGAATGGTTTTGCCTAGGTTTTCTACTAGGGTTCTTATGGTGTTAGGTCTATCCATCTGGAGTTAATTTTTATATAAGGTGTAAGGAAGGGGTCCAGTTTCAGCTTCCTGCATATGGCTAGCCAGTTTTCCCAACACCATTTATTAAACAGGGAATCATTTCCCCATTGCTTGTTTTTGTCCAGTTTGTCAAAGGTCAGATGGTTGTAGATGTGTGGCATTGTTTTTGAGGCCTCTGTTCTGTTCCATTGGTCTATATCTCTTCTTTGGTAACAGTACAATGCTGTTTTGATTACTGTAGACTTGTAGTACAGTTTGAAGTCAGGTAGCATGATGCCTCCAGCTTTGTTCTTTTTGCTTAGGATTGTCTTGGCTATGCGGGCTTTCTTTTGGTTCCATATGAAGTTTAAAGTGTTTTTTTTTTTCCAGTTCTGTGAAGAAAGTCAATGGCAGCTTGATGGGGATAGCATTGAATCTATAAATTACTTTGGGCAGTATGGCCATTTTCACAATACTGATTCTTCCTAAGCATGAGCATGGAATGTTTTTCCATCTGTTTGTGTCCTCTTCTATTTCCTTGAGCAGTGGTTTGTAGTTCTTCTTGAGGAGATATTTTACATCCTTTGTTAGTTGTATTCCTAGGTATTTTATTCTCTTTGTAGCAATTGTAAAATGGGAGTTCACTCATGATTTGGCTCTCTGTTTGTCTGTTGTTTGTGTATAGGAATGCTTGTGATTTCTGCACATTGATTTTGTATCCTGAGACTTTGCCAAAGTTGCTTATCAGTTTAAGAAGGTTTTGGGATTAGATGATGGGGTCTTCTAAATATATGATCATGTCATCTGCAGATAGGGACAATTTGACTTCTTCTTTTCCTAATTGAATGCCCTTTATTTCTTTTCCTTGCCTAATTACTCTGGAAATTCCAATACTATATTGAATAGTTGAATAGGAGTGGTGAGAGAGGGTATCCTTGTCTAGTGCCAGTTTTTAAAGGGAATACTTCTAGTTTTTGCCCATTTAGTATGATATTGGCTGTGGGTTTGTCATAAATAGCTTTTATTATTTTGAGATGCATTCCATCAATATCTAGTTTATTGAGAGTGTTTAGCGTAAAGGGCTGTTGAATTTTGTCAAAGGCCTTCTCTACATCTACTGAGATAATCATGTGGTTTTAGTCTTTGGTTCTGTTAATGTGGTGGATTACATTTATAGATTTGTGTATGTTGAACCAGCCTTGCATCCGCAGGATGAAGCCTACTTGATTGTGGTGGATAAGCTTTTTGATGTGCTGTTGGATTCAGTTTGCCAGTATTTTATTGAAGATTTTTGCATCAATGTTCATCATGGATATTGGCCTGTAGTTTTCTTTTTTAGTTGTGTCTCCACCAGGTTTTGGTATCAGGATGATATTGGTCTCATAGAGTTAGGGAGGATTCCCTATTTTTGTATTGCTTTGAATAGTTTCAACAGGAATGGCACCAGCTCCTCTTTGTACATCTGGTAGAATTTGGCTGTGAACCAGTCTGGACCTGCACTTTTTTTGGTTGGTAGTCTATTAATTGCTGCCTCGACTTCAGACCTTGTTATTGGTCTATTCAGCATTTCAACTTCTTCCTGGCTAGGTCTTGGGAGTGTGCAAGTGTCCAGGAATTTATCCGTTTCTTCCAGATTTATGGTTTATGTGCATAGAGCTATTTATAGTAATCTCTGGTGGTAGTTTGTATTTCTGAGAAATCACTAGTGATCTCCCCTTTACCATTTTTATTTCAACTATTCGATTCTTCTCTCTCTCTCTCTCTCTTTTTTTTTTTTTGTTAGTCTAGCTTGTGGTCTATTTTGTAGATCTTTTCAAAAAACCAGCTCCTGGATTTATTGGTTTTTTGAAGGGTTTTTTTTGTGTCTCTACCTCCTTCAGTTCTGCTCTGATCTTAGTTATTTCCTGTCTTCTGCTTGCTTTTGAGTTTTTTTGATCTTGCTCCTCTAGCTCTTTCAATTTTGATGATAGGGCGTTGATTTTAGATTTTTCCTTGTTTCTCATGTGGGCATTTATTCCTACAAATTTCCTTCTAGACACTGCTTTAAATGTGTCCCATAGATTCTGGTATGTTGTGTCTTCATTCTCATTGGTTTCAAAGAACATTTTTATTTCTGCCTTCATTTCATTGTTTATCCATTTGTCATGCAGGAGCAAGTTGTTTAGTTTCCATGTGATTGTGCAGTTTTGAGTGCTTTTCTTAATCCTGAGTTCTAATTTGATTGCACTGTGGTCTGAGAGACTGTTTGTTATGATTTCCATTCTTTTGCATTTGCTGAGGAGTGATTTACTTCCAATTATGTGGTCAGTTTTACAGTAAGCATGATGTGGTGCTGAGAAGAATGTGTATTCTGTGGTTTTGGGATGGAGTGTTCTGTAAATGTCTATTAGGTCTGCTTGATCCAGACCTGTGATCAAGTCCTGGATATCCATATTGACTTTCTGTCTTGTTGATCTGTCCAATATTGTCAGTGGAGTGCTAAAGTCTCCCACTATTATTGTGCAGAAGTCTAAGTCTTTTTGTAGGTCATTAAGAACTTGCTTTATGTATCTGGGTGCTCCTGCATTGGGTGCATATATATTTAGGATAGTTAGCTTTTCTTGTTGCATTGATCCTTTTACCATTATGTAATGCCCTTCTTTGTCTCTTTTGATCTTTGTTGGTTTAAAGTCCGTTTTATCAGAGACTTGGATTGCTACCTCTGCTTTTTTTTGTTCTCTATTTGCTTGGTAGATCTTTCCCCATCCCTTTATTTTGAATCTATGTGAGTCTTTGCAAGTGAGATGGGTCTCCTGAATACAGCACACTGTTGTGTCTTGACTTTTTATCCAGTTTGCCAGTCTGTGTCTTTTGATTGGGGCATTTAGGCCATTTACATTCAACGTTAATATTGTTATGTTTGAATCTGATCCTGCCATTTTGTTACTGACTGGTTGTTTTGCCTGTTAGTTGCCATGGTTTCTTCATTGCATCATTGTTCTTTACCATTTGGTATGTTTTTTGCAGTGGCTGGTACTGGTTGTTCCTTTCCATGTTTAGTACTTCCTTCAGGAGTTCTCGTAAGGCAGGTCTTTTAGCGATGAAATCTCTCAGCAATTGCTTGTCCATAAAGGATTTTATTTCTCTTTCACTTATGAAGTTTAGTTTGGCCGGATATGCAATTCTGGGTTGAAAGTTCTTTTCTTTAAGGATGTTGAATATTGGCCCCCACTCGCTTCTCACTTGTAGAGTTTCTGCCGAGAGATCCGCTGTAAGTCTGATGGTCTTTCCTTTGTGGGTGAATCATCCTTTCTCTCTGGCTGCCCTTAGGATTTTTTCCTTCATTTCAACCTTGGTGAATCTGACGATTATGTGCCTTGGGGTGCTCTTATTGAGGAATGCCTTTGTGGTGTTCTCTGTATTTCCTGGATTTGAATGTTGGCCTGCCTTATTAGGTTGGGGATGTTCTCTTGGTTAATATCCTGAAGAGTGTTTTCCAACTTGGATTCATTCTCCCCGTCACATTCAGGTATGCCGATTAAGCATAGATTAGGTCTTTTCACATAATCCCATAGTTCTTGGAGGCTTTGTTCGTTTCTTTTCATTCTTTTTTTCTCTAATCTTGCCTTTGCGTTTTATTTCATTGATTTGATCTTCTATCTCTGATATCCTTTCTTCTGCTTGATGGATTGAGCTGTTGGAACTTGTGTATGCCTCATGAAGTTCTTGTGCTGTGTTTTTCAGCTCCATCAAGTCATTTATGTTCTTCTCTAAGCTGGTTATTCTAGCTAGCATTTCGTCTAACCTTTTTTCAAGGTTCTTGGTTTCTTTGCATTGGGTTAGAACATGGTCTTTTAACTCAGAGAAGTATGTTATTATCTACTTTCTGAAGCCTGCTTCTTTCAATTTGTCAAACTCTTTTTCTGTCTTATTTTGTTCCCTTGATGGTGAGGAGTTGGGATCCCTGGGAGGGGAAGAGGTGTTCTGGTCTTTGAAGGTTTCATCCTGTTTGTGCTGTTTTTTTTTTTTTTTTTTTTTCCCCATCTTCGTGAATTTATCTCCCTTTGATCTTTGAAGCTGGTGATTTCAGGAGAAATCTCTGAGGGGATGTCCTTTCTGTTGCAGTTGGAGCTGTATCTTTTTTGGCCTGTAGAGGCACTGCGGGGCTGCCTCAAATTCAGTCAGGTTGCTGCATGGGTGGTCTTCCCCTGGGGTTTGTTTGCAGGTGAAATTAGCCCTGCCTTCCCAATGCAGACTCTCCTTCCCTGAGCTCGATCTTCCTGGTTGGGGTCAAACTGGTGTATTTGCTGCCAGGCTCTCTGGTGTATGGGCTTTAGTTTGAGTTTTGTTGGGGGTGGGGCCTGCCAGGCCTTATGACCTGTTTCCCTCCTTTCAACTCTGCCTCCTTCTGTGGGACAGGTTGTTCCGTCCCACTGGTGTTAGTCCAAACTTCTGCCCAGGTCCAGGCGACAACTTATGGCATCGGGTGGGAGCCCTCGCTCAGATTTGCATTGACAACCCATCGCGCCCCTCAGTCTGGTGGGGCTTTCGTGGACTGTGGGTTGCAGGAAGGATGAGGTTAGCACAAGATCCAAATTGGAGCACTGAGGGGGTGAAGTCCCTGACCCTCTGAGCCAGCTGCACGTTCCAGGTGGGGACGTGCCCCACCCTGTCTTGGTTCATTCTCCCTTGGTGGCTCTTGCCCTGCTTTGGCTTCTTCCCTGGGCTATTTTCAGAGTCCTCCCGGTCCCCCCCGAAATGAACCCTGCACCTCACTTGGAATTGTGAAGTCCTCTAGCCCTGTGCATCTCATTTGCTGGGAGCTGCATTCCAGTGTTGCCTCCTCTCAGCCATCTTGGCACTGCCCACCACCACATTTTTTTAAGCCAGTCTATCATTGATGGGCATTTGGTTTGGTTCTAAGTCTTTGCTATTGTAAATAGTGCTGCAATAAACATGCATGTGCATGTGAACAGACTGAACTTTCTACATTGAAACAGATGGGATCTCAGGGCTATTGTGATTTCTGTAATAGGGTTAATGCGACCTCATTTCTTAAGGTCTGGTTGGCAAGGCCCAGGACATTTGGGTTCCCCAAAAATTTTAAAGAATGGAAAGAAATGGTTAGATTTGAGACTTTGGACATGCTGGTATATGTGGAAATGGGGTGAGACTTTATGAGAAGTAGCAGTTAAGAAGTCATCACAGTAGTGTTCTAGTGCTAAATGATGAGGGACTAAACTAAGACAGTGACCGTAGGGATGAAGTGGAGGGGAGAGTTTGTTTTTCCATAAGCTATTGGGGTACAGATGGTGTCTGGTTACATGAGTAAGTTTTTCAGTGGTGATTTGTGAGATTTTGGTGCATCCATCACCCAAGCAGTATATGTTGCACCATATTTGTAGTCTTTCATCCCTCACTCCCCTCCCACTCTTCCCCCCAAGCTCCCAAAGTCTATTGTATCATTCTTACGCCTTTGCATCCTTATAGCTTAGGTCCCACGTATCAGTGAGAACATACGATGTTTGGTTTTCCATTCCTGAGTTACTTCACTTAAAAGTCTCCAATCTCATCCAGGTCACTGCAAATGCTGTTAAAGATGTGAATCTCTAATGGTGGAAGTTTCCAATTACATGGAATAGAGGGAAGTGGCTTGTAGAGAGGATATTTAACTCTTATAAAAGGAGAAACAAAAACTTGGAAATCTTAATAGAGTTGACAGATGTAATAATGAGGAAGAGATGAGGTCATTTTCTATTCTTTCATCCCAAATGACCGCTCCTTCACTCTTCCTAGTTTCCTTGTCTCTTTTGGAACCCCTGCTATCCATCATTGCCTGGCCACAAAGCCCCATCACTACCCATTTGGGTGATTGATAGTGGTTTGCCTTTGGACTTCAGGCTGTGTCTGCTTGGCTGTGTCTTCTGGGTCCTCTACTATGGGGTGGATTTCCCCAGCCAGGCTACAGCCTCTTCTCACGACTGCACTGTCTGGTTGCCAGTAAACTATGTTGATTTGAGGATGAATTCCAAAATGTGATAATCACCTATGAAAACAAATGGTGTAAATATGGAACAAGTGACAGTTGAAATGTATTTACCCCTGCTGGGGTCCTTGTTTTGGTGACAGAAGTTGTATGTAATGTTAAGTAGACTGTCAGACTGTGGATAAGAACATTATCTTTGAAGAGATTCCATAATAAAAGGCATAATAATTAGGATTTGGGAAAGTGGCCAAGGGGTGAGGAAGGAAATATGTAGCAGCAGATAATATAATTTTACATGGGATGGGAGCACAAGAAGTCTGGCTTTTTCAATGCAAAGTTTGAGACTTTAATCATAATAACAAGAGAAGCTACTATGTGGTAATCAGTTTCTAGGCAATATATTTCATTTCACCCTCACAACAATCTATAAGGTAGGTACTAATATTATTCCCAGTTTGCAGAGGGGATAATCAAGGCTTGGAGAGGTGAATTAACTCTCATGAGGTAACATAGCCAGTATGGTGTAGAGCTCGGCATGGCACTTGTGCCAAACTTGTCTCCACAGGTCTCTGGCTAACATTTACTAGAGGCCAGGCACTTTACATGTAATGTACCATTTAAGCCTTACAGTAGTGCTATAATATAGCTATTAGGATCCTAAACTTATAGATGAGAAAACAGCGACATACAGAATTTAAAAACCTTCCCTATTTAATAAATGGCAGTCAGTGCTTTTATCCAGTATGCCATAAACACAAGCCACACTGCTAAAGGAAAGGAAAATTTAAAAGTTAAAAAAATGGTGTAAGATTTAAGATGAGGAGTGAACCATTGAGAGGCCAAGGCATAAGTCACAGCTAACAGAGTCATAAAGTGAGAGATGGGTTTGATAAGGCCACATGTAGCTTCTTGATTTAGCCTCTTTTAATCATTGAATAAACTCTATTATCCAACCAAGATTTAGGATGGATCTTGACAGTCCACAGCACCTTTTGATGAAGCTGACTGATTTGGATGGTTCAATAATATTAGGTATCAGGTCATATGCAACATTTAATTTATGGCTTTGGCCGTAGTCTTGAAACAAAATGAGACCCAGTGAGAATTTAGTAAACATTAATCCTATGAGTCTCTATAAGTTATGGATTCCACTACCACTCCCATCTCATCTATGACTGCCTTTCATATACTGCTCTGGCACTGCTGGACTTCTTGCTGGACTTTGAATAATGCAAGTTCATACTTACTGTATGCCCAGTGCTTGAATGATGTTAGGCTCTTAGTATAAATGGAAGAGATGGGATATGTGGAACAAGTGGAGGGAATGCTTAGTTCCTTTATCATAACAGGAAGAAAGGAGAATAATAATAATGTCTAATATATCAGGCAGTTAAATAGGGCTTACTATGAAACTGGACACTTTACATATATTAACTCATTAAACTTATAATCCCGTTTATTAGGTACTATTATTCCTTTTTTGTTAAAAACATAGAAGCGCAGAAAGCTTATGTGATATGACAAAATTCCCAGTTCGTATGTAGTAGAGCTGACTTTTAACTGAAAAACCCACTGAGGTGTAGGTAGGCTTTTTTGGTAACAAATAAAGGAGAGCATTTATGTCTAATGGCTTCAATTTTCTCTGTAATTTGTGAAAAGAGAGGGAGGAGGATGGACTCAAGGAGTGGAGGTTTGAGGAAAATGGAGGAAATTTGAAGTAGTCTGTGGAGAGTGGGAAATGGAATCGACCAAAGATCTGCAACTAGGATTGCATGAGGTATTCAGAATGTGTATGAGGTTGGCAGTCATGGACGTGTATGGTCCAAGTCTTTATCCAGCAGGTATTTATCAATCTGATGTAGGTATGGGGGTGAAAGTTGACAGTAGCATTCTTCCAGATTTTGCCAGATGGATAAAATGAAATGATAGAGAGGTAAGGGAGTTTAGGATATTTATAAGAGTGATTCAAAGGACCAAGGGGAAGGATCTAAAATGGACAAATAGCAAGGTTAAGAAAAAATTAGCTGACAGATTGGGAAAAAGTGATTAAGTCAATGGACTGGAGATCTTAATGAAGTCAAAGAATGGTTGTAGTGGAATTACTTGAACATGTAAAGTAGAAAAAGGAGAGGTTATGGACAGAGAAGGGGATAGTGGAGTTAGTGATATGAAAGGTGAAGATTCAAAGATCTTAGGGAGGGGTGGTTACAATGGGGTGCATGGAAAGGTCAATATAAATGAGGAGGTCAAGGAACTAAGAAGCCAGGAGTTTGGAAGTCCATCTATATTGATATTGATGCTACGGAGAACAGTGACAGGGCTTGGGTAGGGTTGGAAGATGCCAAGATCTGATAAGTGAAGGAATTGCTGACAGGGACAGAAAGAGAGAGGCTGGTATATTCAGAAGATGTAAGTCAAAAAGAAGGTTTACAGGAGAAAAGAGGACTAGGAAAAAAAAAAGAAAAAAAAAAAAGGACTAGGAATAGCAATGGCGAACATAGATGAGACCTAGTAAACTTCTTGGCCCTGTGGTAGTTAAGGTGTGAGAAAATAATCAGCTACCACTTGAGAGTGCTGCAGGGGAAGCAGGGTTTAGATTCCATGATGTATTTCGGTTTATCTGTACCTGCAGATACTCACCCTTGTTTTTCTCTCTCTTGATTATGTGTTGTATATTGATCAGGGTTTGTGTGCACACATTATCATATTAAACAAGACTCAGACAATCCTCGAACATTTCTTAGAAAAATTCTATTTCAGATGATAAACTTTCACCTTGTTAAGAAAATGTCTTCTCAGATTCTGTCCAACAGCTCACACTGGAACTATTTACAGCAGGTTTAGGTGGAGAGAATTTTTAAAAATAATCTACTCTAAAAAGCCTAAAGCTCTTCTGTACCAGCCTGGAGATGTCAGTGAGCTATGGGGAGAGGTCTGAATAGCTAGGAGCAGTAGTGGGCCTGCTGTGTGTGTTTCACACAAAGCAGTGCCTTGAGGGGTCCAGTCAGCTGCCGCCTTCAGTGCAATTGCTTCAAATAACTTGTTGGAGAGTTAAATGCCTGAGAAGCTGAAGTATTTCCTGGCCCTATGGTGGAAAATGACATCCTCTTATCTTCAAGATTCCTTTTGAGGGTGATAATGAGAGAGAGAGAGAGAGAGAGAGAGAGAGAGAGAGAGAGAGAACAAGAGCTAACAATCCAGGTGCCATTTCAAGCAAACGACTCTGCTCTATTTAGTCTCCTTCACAATGAACAAGTATCAGGTGATGGATTGTCCTATTTTTAAAAGTCACTATGAAGAAATGTACTGTTATTAAGTGTATGTATATTTATTAAGAGTTCTTCAGGAACTGTTTAGTCTGGAATTGAAAATAACAAATAATGTTGCAGTTCACTTGGTTTTCCTCCATACTGTGTGGTAGATATTTGATAACATAAAATTTGTATGACTAGGAAGTCTACAAAACTCAGGTGTTCATCTTCTGGATTTTCTAAAGTAAAACTGTAAGTTTTAGTGTCAAGCAGTTAAATTAATCACTAAAAGTAAATTGTAACTCTGAAGAAGCACTAGAAACATTTTGTCAGGGAGACTATTCAGACAGGAAGTGAATACCCAGGCACTCTGCTCAGAATGAGCAATTAACCTTTTTGAGGTGAGCACATGGAATAACCATGGACTCTTGCTTAAATATGAAGCAAATGCAAGATGTGCCTGACCCTCACCTTATCTCCAACCTCATCTGTGATTCTATTTTGCACATGACTTAGTCATTAAAAAACCAAAACCAATAGGGTCATGGTGATTTGTTTTTAGGCTTCATCAGAATGACTGAATCATGAAGGGAGTATCAAAATATCACCTCTCACAGTCTAGCACTATCATTGACTTGAAGATCAGAGGAGACAATCAGCCACATTTCAGTGCTAATCTTCAGTTGCCTTTCCCTCTCCTTCTCTACCTCTTTCTCCGGATAACTGTTTAGGGCTATCATCAGTCAGGTTTCTCCTTGACTGTCCTCAGTGGTGCTCCTTCTGCATTGCCTTCACTCAAAGTGCATTAGAGTCCACCATCATCCTTCATTTCTCCTCTTCACTAACCAATCAGTTTTGTCTTGTAGCTGGCTGATAAGATATAGTATTACACATATTGTGTCAGTACCTGATCATGCTTAAATTTTATTTTTTATTTTTAAAGGTGATCACATTATAGAAGTATAGGAATGCAAGAAAGAGAGGAAGTGCTCTGAGAGCAGATAATGGATGAAATTAGCCTTTTATTAGAGCACTGGGATGGTCAGCCTAGAGAACAAACACTTTAAGCAAAACCGGAAGAATGAATAGAGGTTATTTGGATGAAGAGGTATAAGGATAAAGGGCATTCCAGGCAGAGGGCCTAGTAAAAGGTCCAGAGGTGGGAAGAAGCTAATGAGGAACTCCAAGAAGGTCAGTGGGAGTGGAACATGTAAATGAGTCTGGGGAAGTAGACAGGGGCCAGATGATTCAGTTCTTATAGGCCATGGTAAACATTTTGACTTTATCCTAAAAGTAGATGATAGACTGTTAAAAGGCTTAGAGCAGGCGTCTCCAAACTACGGCCCCCCACCGCGGGCCGCATGCAGCCCCCTGAGGCCATTTATCCGCCCCCCCCCCCTCGGCACTTCAGGAAGGGGCACCTCTTTCATTGGTGGTCAGTGAGAGGAGCACAGTATGTAGCGGCCCTCCAACGGTCTGAGGGACAGTGAACTGGCACCCTGTGTAAAAAGTTTGGGGACGCCTGGCTTAGAGCAACAGAGCAATATAATTAGAATTGCGTTTTGAATGGGGGACTTTATCTTTCTTGGTTTCAGCCAATGCTGGGCCTAGTTTACCTGATCTTGATTCAGTTTTCTTTCCATTTCAAAATTGTCCTTCTTTATAAATACAGTATAGAGATTGTATGCTAATTGTGGGCAATCCAAGATTTGGCTGTTTGATTCTGGAAGTGTGACTCTTTAAATCTCATGTGTTTTTCTGTTGGGGTCATGCCCTCACCCTTTAAAAACTTTTTGTTCTTGGAGGAGGCGACACACCAAATCTTTTGAATCAAATCATAAAGGCTTTTAAATCAAGCCCTCATTCTAAGGTCCAGGTGACAGCTTCTGAATGGCTAAAATGTGTCCCATGTGTTCCTCAGCCTGAGTACGTGGCCATTGGATTGCCACCTAAATCTAGTGCCGAACACTCAATATCAATACTACTGCTTTTGTCTTTGAGGTTGAATAACACGTCAATATTGGTAATGTAATGATTTACTGTTCTTTAGGGTGGTTACATTTCATGGAGGCAGCCTAAATGGAATTAATTGTGGGCTAATTAAATGCTCCCTGCTTTTCTCTCAAGTTCCCCCTTGGGCATTGGCTGCAATGAGTTGTGCAAGTTGCAGGAAACTGTAAATTATGACTCAGCTTAAAGAAAAATGGATTGCTTTTCTAATGCTTACAGAACACTTAAAACAGATGTTTAAATCTCTACAAGTTTTAGATAATTAAAATTATAAATCTATGCTCTTTGAACAGGAACATGAGTAGGGATCAGAAGTATAAATAGTACCATGCTGGGGAGTTTCACCTTGTGGCTTCAGGTTTATTACTGTAACTAGGGCTATCCCCAGGTAAAGTAGCAAAAAGGAGGAATTTGTGTTTGTTGCCTCTGAATCTCCCCTGACTCCAGACCTCCTGAGTGCTCTCAGGCTGCTGGGTGCCTCTTACTGTAAGACCATCTAATGCTAGTTCTTCCCTCTGACATCAAAGGTTTATCTATTCTGTCTTTCATTCCCTGAAGGCTTTGCTGCATGTTAGAGTAATCAAGTTGCAGTAACGGTAAAACCCCCAAATCTCAGTGGCTTGACAGAGTAGTTGATTTTTCATGCATAGAAAGTCCAAACTGGGTGGTTCTGATTGGTTGGAGGCATCCCCCCTAGGGATTCCTGCTACTTTCATCTTATGGCTCTATCATCTTCAATTTGTCTATCCCAAGACTTCTGTGATTTTCTGTATCAGCTCCAGAAGTAGAAAGGGGACAGAGAACCATGTGTGAGGTTTTTTATGAGCCTGGATTGGAAGCGTAGTCTTTGTTCACAGTCCATGGCCACATCTGATGGCAAGGAAGACAGGAATATACTCTAGCTGTCTGTCTAAGATGGAGAGGAAATGGGCTTGATGGAGAGCTAATCAGTTTCTGCCATTCTTGGTGGCAGCAAATCTGATAAACAAGCTTGCAGAAGGGGTTAGTGCCTTGCCCCCTCCTTTGGTATTTTGATTTCAAGTGGTGCTTTCTGGAAAAAAGATATATTCTCTGAAAATCGGTTGGTGTAGTAAATGGGGGATCACTTTTATTTCATTGCCTTTTAGTTACATGTCAAATCTGTGCAAATGTCTCCAAATACCTGATATGATAGAATGAATACATTTGTTGTCATAGCATGCTCTCTTTCTCGGTCTCTCATGCTGTCTTGCTCTTTTCCTTGCCCCACCCCTCTTCTCTCTCTCTCTCTCTCTCTCTCTCTCTCTCTCTCTCTCTCTGATGATTGAAAAAAGTAATGATATGTTTTTCTTGGGGGCATTTTCTTTCTGAATTCAATTGGGATTTCTGGTGAGGAATGCTGTGATCATAATTCCAGTATTTTTGCCATTGAAATAGTTATTTGAATGTTCAATCAGCAAATTACCAATCCCTGCTAATAAGGAATTGGTGGCTTAAGTTGTTTCTAAAGTCAAGACTCTTCTAATATTTTACATTCACTAAGCATATGAAAATCAAGCAATCTAGTGAATTCACTTTTTTTTTTTTTTGAGATGGAGTTTCGCTTTTGTTACCCAGGCTGGAGTGCAATGGTGCGATCTTGGCTCACTGCAACCTCCGCTTCCTGGGTTCAGGCAATTCCCCTGCCTCAGCCTCCTGAGTAGCTGGGATTACAGGTACATGCCATCATGCCCAGCTAATTTTTTGTATTTTTAGTAGAGACAGGGCTTCACCATGTTGACCAGGATGGTCTCGATCTGTTGACCTCGTGATCCACCCGCCTCAGCCTCCCAAAGTGCTGGGATTACAGGCTTGAGCCACCGCGCCTGGCCATGAATTCACATTTTTATGTGATGAGTTGGGATCAAGGACATTTGAAAAATGTAAGCCAGCAATTTGTCCAGAGGATTTTATATAAGAATTTGTTCTATTTTCTTGGTCAATTATGCAAAATTAACAAATGTATCTGTTTTTTTCTTTGCTTCTTTATCAATTTATTAGGATACTGAGAACCTTAATAAAAGGTAAATACATTTATAAACTTTATTCAGGTCTTTATTTTCAACCAGTCAGTCGATTTCCTCTAAATGGAATTTTATTTCACTACCCAGAAACTGGCTCTGACCTTAAACTATCCTTGCTGTGGGCTAAAAACATTTCTTGTCCTGTACCAATGTCACAATGTACAGATGCAGTGATGACTATTACCAAGTCACTTTAGGATTAAAAGAATTCTTAAAGCAATTGGAGACATGTTTTTAGGAGCAAACACTGTAATAATTCCATTGTTGAGCTGGTAAAATTTTAAGAGCTTGACTCACAAGAGTCGTTAAGGATAATTTCAAAACTGTTACCCCATCTTTGATAAAGGCATTTTATATCTTCCCAATTAAGAACCTTTATGGTATGTCAGTTCTATTCTCTTATCTGGCTTTTTCCCTCTTTCCACATATTAAAAGTCTAGGCTATGACAAATTTCATCCTGTTATGCTAAATGTGGTCTCAGTGCCCTTGGAGATTTACTTTCTCTGAAACTCCAGGTTAAGCCTTTTCCAGATACAGTGCCCAAGTCTTTTTCCCTTTCATCTCGCCCCTCCACACAAACTCCACTGCCAGCTCCACCCTACACCTGGTATCTGAAACTTAAATTTCTTCAGGCAATAATATCTCTCCCATTGTCCTGCATTGTAGGAACTTTGTAATATCAATTTCCTAATTTCTATGCACAGATTACATGAAACCTGTGCATTCAGGAAGCTTATGTTCTCTGATAGAAAAACATCATGGCCAAATAAACCTACTGAAAATGACTGCTTGAAATTTTTCAGTGTGAAATCCCTCCACTGATAACAATGATGTGTTTGTTAGCAGTTATAGTGTAGTCGTTATGTGGTCTCTGAAGTCAAATAAGTCTGTGTTCAAATCCAGCTCAGCCAGTTCTCAGCTGCATGACTTTGGCAACTTACCTAATTTCTGGATTCTCAGTTTTTTCTTTTGTAAAGAATGATAGTACCTACTCATGGGTTGTTGAATGGATGAAATTAGAAAATAGACCATTACAATGTAAATTATATGACCTAAATTAGCACTGCCTGACACTAAATAAACACCCTATAAATGTAAGCTGTCACATTTGCAGGTAGTACTTGTGAAATCCCTGATTATACTGGCCCCTGACCAGGAGATCAACAATTTGCCATTGTTAAGGAGCTAAACATTCTCTCTTTCCCCTCACTCATCCCCCACACCCACACTCTCCATTCAGACAATTTCAGGGGACAATGGCATGTTGCCTCATAGCAATCATCATTCTGTGATTTTATAATGGTCAGGAAATAACAGGGATAATCTCTGGAAATTTCCCAGTGTTCTAGTGTCAAAAGAATGGATTGATTCTTCCTTCCAAGGGGCTGATGTGGGCCCAACTGCATGCCAGGACCTGGGCCTCCAGACTTGCTTTGGGATTTACAAGGTTTTGTTGCCAGAGTGAGAAGATATGGGAGTCTTAAACTTATCGAATGCTCAAAATTAAAACCAAAGACTAGGCTCATATTTTCAGTACTAAGGGTGAGAGCAGAACCAGAAACAGGAGACAAAAGCAAAGTCTTACAAGCAGGCAGAATTGGTTTGGAGCAAGGGAGCAGGGGAGCAGGACAACGGGAGCAAGAATAGTGGAAAATTGAGAGAGGAGTGGAGCTGAACATTGGAAATATGGCCAGAGTACCTGCAGCTTATTTTTATGAGCTCATGACCACCTAGTGCATGGATTAGTGAACCAGTCTAACTGTGTATGGTTGGTTACACAGCGTTTGCTCAATTTTGCCACACCTCTGCCCCTGCAAAAGGTCTTCCTCATTGTGTTAACAGAAGTTCTATTACAAAAACAGCACAAGGGTTTAGTTGAAGGGAAGATGATATGGCTTTTGTGAGTGGCATCAAAACTCTCATAGGTTAGGGATGTCCTCCTACTTAATAGATTCAATTAATGTCCTGTATTGGTCCTACAGTTTTGTGAATGAGTTATATTTAAGCTGTGTATACATTCTCTTCTGGAAGGGAAGAAATTCTTTGTGGTCATTAATCATGGTGCAGAGTGGTTCATCTTTTTGCTTATCTTCACCTTTTTTTGAATGTGAGTTTTTAGTTGTTGTTGGGCTAGAGAAGAAAAATTCTAGTCTTGCTAGAAACAAATGATTCAGTCCATATTTCTTCTAACTTTACCATTCATGATTTTCTGGGCTCCCATCATGTCCCTTCTAAATTTGCACCTTTCCAGTTTGAAAGATCCTCTTTATCTAAGTTTATTTTACTTAGCAGCTGTCTATTCTATCCTTCAATTCACGATCAATCAGCAATACATTTTGAGCTTCTGTTATGAGCCCAGTGTGCATTAGACACTGTGGGGGAATAATAGGAGAAAAAAATTCATTACCTCAGCTTACAGAAAGCATAAAATTTTGTTGGAGATTACTCAGAGGTGGAAAAAATTTAGAGAAGGATTGTAATCTTGCATAATGAAGAGCAGAGACTGCAAACCTTCTAGGTCACTGATCTCATACAGGAGTGCTTTAGAATCACCGGAGATCACTGAATTACTGAACTGCATAAGGCCCAATTCTTCAGGCTGTGGATGGTGCCTGCTATATATTTTATCAAGCTTTCTAGGTGATTCTGCTGCTGGGGATCCCTAAACCATCCTTTGGGAAGCGGTAGCCTAAAAATTTCTGTGAAAATTGGGAGACACACAAGGTTTGTGATTGACTGTGGAAGGTGTGATTGGAGCCTGGAGGGGTGGGAAGAACCTGGAGAAGAAATGGAGGAAATTCATGCAAGGGCTACTGGAAGCGGGAATGAGAATGGGATATGTTGTAGTAGAGATGAGCTAATTGTTCACCAGCTCTGTTTTCTTTCCTTCCTAGTAACACAGTCTACATTTTCTCATCTCCAGTGAACTTTGGATGTTTGAGTTCTGGCCAATGGAATACAGACAGAAGTTTTGGCACTTTTAGGCCAAAATTATGGGTGGATGTCCCATAACATCCTCCCACTGTTTCTCTTCTCCCATCTGCTTGCTAGATGTTAATGCTCAGAGTGACCTTGGAATCTTTGTGGTGTAGCTTACAGCCTCCACTGGAATATGTGCCTGAATGATTGTGACTTCTCCTGACCAAGAGAAACATCCATATTGGACTTCATATGAGTAAGACTTCTATTGTGTTAAGCTGTTGAGATTTCAGGGTTTCCCTATGAGAGCTTCTACTATAATCTTAACATTCAAGGGACCAGGCTAGACCTATATTCAGTCTTCCAGATAAATATCCTCATGAATCATAGCAACATTTTCAAGATGCTTTGTGTGCATTTCTGTGTAAACTTTAACCAACAGGACTCCTAGCTGGACATTCCTTTAACTCTAAATCGCTTTGCTGATAAAAGGAAATGAAAACAAAATTTCACTGTAAGAGAGGAGTTCAATTGCTCTGGATCCTTTTAAACCTTCTTGGATAAGACAAAGGTAGGTAAAAGCACATTAGCATGCATTGGGAAGGACTTAATTCATCTCCCACCCACGTCCTGCCTTTCCCCTGCTCCACACCTGCCTAACGGCTCCTGGGAAGTAGGTTGGCTGGCTGCAATTAAACTCAAGCACCTCCTCAAGCACTTGGTAAAAAACAGCCTTGGCATAATGATGCTCCTTCTCCTACCATATAGAAGGAAACAAAAAGAGCTGAAATGGTTAGTAATTGTCTTAAAATCTTGTGACGGTCTTACTCTTTGAATTTCCATAATTAGTTGGTCATTTTATTGTTCCTGGTAGTGGGCATCTTACACATTTTTTCACAGAATTCATCACTTTCATATTAATTAATCATTTTTTACTAAAAAGCAGGGACTTATTTTCAGTGAGACAGGTGTCAGCTTGCTTTGTGCAGTTCATAGTTCATCTTGCTTGGGAGCACCTTCTCATATTCTGTCATCTGCTTTTCAGTGATGGGTGCAGCAGAAGAATTGCTAACTTGCAGATGCCTTGTGATATGGAACCATCCTACTATTGGGTACTTTCGATAATGTGATCTGAATGCCACTGTCTTACCCCAGAGTTTTCTCCTGACCTGAAGGATCTCTCCCTGGCCTGACAAGGTACTTAGTATTTCCATTGTTGAAGGAACTATTTGGGGACCACAATATTATCTCAAAAAAGTTTCCTGTAAAAACACAATAAATTATAAGGGCTAGAGTAACCCATTAACTACCAACATAAATGAACTTGTGTTACTATTGTATTAAAAAATGGGACAATGATATAATGGCATTCTGGGTGGAAAAAGCGGAGCCAAAGGGGCACTGTCTGTTTTAGTGCATCATCCTAGTAGAGGAGAAAGGATTCCTTGGAATGTTTGGGGCCAAGTGAGACCCCTGGTAAGTTGAGAAAGTGCACTGTGACCCCCACCTTGAGGAACCTTAGAAGGGGTGTATTCTACAGAACACCAGAAATGGTAAAGAGTTGTGGGAACTAAAAGAATAACATTTAGAATGGTAGAGAAAAGAATGGAGACTGGAAAAGGAATGACAAGCTTAAAATGGAAAACAGGAGCAAGGATTTCAAAAGTGAGATGTCCCCAGATCAAACCACATCCCCGGAGGGAATCACTGAGAGGAAAAACAGAAGAATAGGCCAAGCCATGTTACTGAGAGAATCAAAGCATATTTTTTGCTCCTTTCTATGAAACCCTTACTCGCTTCACTAACCCTGTTTTTTGACACATATGTTATGCAAATATTAATGTTATTTATTGATTATCTGTTTAGTATCTGTGTTGAGCCTGCTGAAGCCATCCTGCACCCAGCTAGTCTGCCACTAAAGCTCATACCATTAACTTCACAGAGAAAGACATGGAGGTGCCTAGATAAGCCATTCACTTATACCCAGCACATCTTTTCAATGAATATCTGACTACAAGATCTATCACAGAGTCAGAGATAAAAGTACATTCCCTGATTAATGCCTATCAATCACCATGAAATTTCTGCTGACCTTTCTCTTCTCTCTAGATTTCCTTCTATTAACTCATGGCCACCATTTTCGGGCGGTACTGGCAACTCAGAGTCATGTTTATTGAACCTGGCAAATAAATGAATTGTGTTTCATTTTCTGTCATAAAGGTTTATTATTAGTATTATTGTTGTTGTTTATATATATGTTATTTAATAAAAAAAGGACAGAATATTACTGCAAGAAGAGAATGCCAATGTAATGCTGTTTATTCATTATTAGTAACCATAATCTGTAGGATACTATCATTCTTAACAGGCACATCTTCCCAGTTTAGAGTTAAGCAGAAAGTTACCCCAAAAGTTCATCTGTTTCCTGGAGACTAAAACCATTTTAAGTGGCCAGGACCCTTGAAGACCTCTCTTTTGTCTTTACCATAAGGTCTACTGTCTTCTTCTTTGATTACTTCTTCTGTAGTCTTTGAGTTCTTTATTGACACTTTTCCTTTAGCTTCACTCAAGCAATTGAAATCTTGCACCTGGATTAGCACAAGAGACAAACCTGCAGTTTATCCTCCATATATATATATATATATATATATATATATATATATATATATATTGCCAGCATAAAAACCACTCTTTTTTTGTCAGAGGAATTCAAGCAATATTCTCCTGTGTGAATACTTATTACTAGCCTGTCAGAAAAAGGTCACAGAAATTCCCATTTGGAGAGAATGCCATGAAGACTTTTTCTTCCCGCCTAGTAAATTTCATGCAGCTGCACCTCTTTGGGTACTGTAGCTGCAATTCCCTTTGGAAGTTCACCTTGCATAAATGTACCATGTTAGGAAATTTCCATTGTGGTCATACATTGCAAATATATCCCCCCTTGAAACAACTATAGAATGTTTTCCTATTGAGTAAGAGTACTTGAAGCAGTATGAAGCATCAGAGTTTGATTTGCATGGTCCTGGTGTTTCAGGCACTGTGGATCACTTTTATAACACAGGGGTTGCGGAATAGGATCACCATTCTTCTTGGACTCCACGTCTGTTGTAGGAAGCTGTGTTTGGGAGACTAGGATTTGACCTGTGGTATGTCTAAAACTGAGTGCTATTACCTTGCCTGTCAGTACCCAGCAATTCAGATGTTGGACAGTCATGGCGTCTGAGCCGTTGTACTGTTGTACTGGGCCTGTGAGGTGATTTTCCAGCTGTTAGCCAGGTTGACAGCTACCCACCATTGCTTAAAAGAGCTATGCCACAAAATTCTACCCCAGTGACCCCGAAGCTCAGAGGCTTCCCCAAACTCAGCATTCACTACAGAGTTACTGCTATGTCACCAGCATTGCCTCCTTATTAGGCTTTGCTATATTGCTCACAGCTTATGTCATTGTAAGCTTCCAGGTCTTTCATATAGATTTATCCATATGGATGGAACAACCACTGAAGTGTTCACCATTAAACAAAGACACTTAACTATAGCTACATTCTGATGAGCTAAACTGACTTGAACCAAGGACCAGAAATGATCTCTTTAATACAGAATATGTCTTGACAAAATCAAATCAACAGTGGAAATATTAGAACCTTAGCCCCTGTAATAATAGCTAGTATGTATTGAGCTCTTACTATATGCTAGTCATTGGTATAAACAAGTAGGCATTACTCATAATCCTCACCACAATGCAATGTGGTGGTACTATTATTTCCTCAAGGTTATAGGTGAAACAACTGACGCACAGAGAGGTGAAGTCTCTTGCTCAAGTTCATATGGCAGGTAAAACGGCAGTGCTGTGATACCAACACCTTGTGAGTCTGGGTCTGACATCAAAGCTCTTAACCACTACCTATACTACCTCCCTGCTGCTGTTAGTGAGGAAAGTAAAACTAGTGTTCTACATTAGGATTTTTGGCTAATATTTCATTTTATCTGAATGGAAACGTGCCTGGTTTCAGAAATTCTTCACTCAGTTTAGAAACAGTGATAGTTAGGTACTACCACTGACTTGCTGTGTGACCTTTGCAGTTCACTTGACTTCCCAAGCCCTCATTTCCACATCTGAAAGTGTGGCTAACAACATTTGTCCCACCCACCTGCCTGTGTTGTGAGACGATGTGAAGTGAAGTCAGTGTTTTTGAAAGTAGTTCTTCGTTTAAAACTGGTTTCTGTTACATTTCTCTGTCTGAGGGTTAGGGGGTCTCAAATACTAGTCAGCAGTGAAGGTAAAATACAGCATAGGCCCCAAGTTAAAAGAAAGAGAAGATTAATACCAAGTTCAGGCTAGGGAAGGGAGGAAGGAAGCTGACCTCCACACAGACCAAGGGGACCTAACAAACTAGAAAACACACTGGCAGGTCAGGGTCAGAGGAACAGAGAGTAAAGGTATGTTTGAGTGTCAGCCGGCTCTTTTCTTGTTAATCTTAGTGATTTGCTTTTTCCTGACAGAAGAGCATCCTTTGAAGGGAGAAGGAACTGGGTAGAAATCAGAGTGCCTCATGCATGAGGTTTTGAAAAATGCAAACTGCAGCACACAGAGAGCTACAGACACTAAAAGCGGCTCACATTCTAGGACAGTACACATGTAAGATCACTCCTTCATGCCAGAATTTTCCAGCTGAGAAAATAGTCATGTCATTTGGCTGCTGTGGGAAAGGTCTAGAGTTACCCAGGGCCTCAGAGGAGTATCATGGAGTTAGAGGAATTAATTACATTAAAAATATTCTGAGCTTGGCATGGTGGCATGTGCATATGGCCCCAGCTAGTTGGGAAGCTTACGCAGGAGGATTGCTTGAGACCAAGAATTCCAGTTCAGCCTGGGCAATATAGAAAGTCTCCATCTCTAGAAAAAAAAAGTAATGTGTCCTACAGAAAATCACATTATATACAGACATTGTTCTTAAAACACTAAGAAGCTCAATATTCATTCCTAGAGTAGAAAAATAGCTATTAGACTTCCTGGAGTATTTGATATCCACGACGTTCATAGTTTCATAACAGTAGCAAAACAACAATAATAATACCCATTCATTTTATGCCTATAATATGATGGGGATATGCTGGATGCTGTGTACATATTATTTCTAACTCACAACAATCTTATGAAGTCAGAACTCTTATTATCCCCATTTCCTTGGTCAGAAAACTGTCCCTGAAAGATTAGAGACTTGCTCCTTGTTATGTAGCTAGTTACAAACCTTGTTAGAGATTTTCTATCTAAAATAGGACTTCTCTTTTACATTCCATCTCTCTACCTTGTTCTTTCCCTTCACGGTCATTACCAGTAAATATCTGAAATTAATTTGTTTTTTTGTTTACTGTCTTTCTCCCAGGCTAAAATGGAAATGCCATGAGGGCAGAGATTTTATTAAATTCATTAACTCAATCTTACAGTAGTCTCAGGCATATAGTAGATGTGCGTTGTTCATAGCTGTTGAATGAATGACAGAGTGGTGGAGGTGGAACTCAATCCCACATCTAAGCATCTCCAAAGCCCTGATCTTTTGACCACTCTATGTTGTTTCTCTCCATATGTATATTTAAGAGAATTAAATATTTGAAAGATACAGCTTTCTATTTTTACCCCTGTTCAACTCCTCAGCAATGACACCAAGAGCAAATAACTGGCTGAGGATTTTTGACTTAATTTAACCAAAAAATACAAACCAAAACAAAGGCCCATTTTCTATAAGTAAAATTCCTCCAAAAAGGAAACAGAAGCAAAATAAATAAAAAGACAAAGAATTAACTATAAGTTGCAGCATGGGAAATTGGATCTCTTTGGGAATTTTATGTTATTGTTATTGTGATTTGTGTGTGGGTGGGGCGGGAATATGTTTTTCATTCTTATCAGTAGGTGGCAGCAATTTTCTTAGGCTGAGATGAGCTTAACAATTAAAAGGGAATTAGCAAGTCTTGTCCAGAAGAAGATAGATGAAGAGATTTTTTTTTTTTTAAGCTGAAGTTCATAAGTTCACCTTTCTTGGAATATAGTTAACTTCTAATTGAAATATAAATTGAATAACACCATCTATTGAACATAATGTCAGTGCAGGAGAATTTCTAACAACTGTATCCATCAACTCTGGTAACCATTTTGGAGAGTCTAATATGACTTACACACTTGTATTCTGATCATATGTAACAGAAATGTGATTTGTTAGTAATTCATGGTCTGCTTATGTAACCTCCAATCTCTGCCCCCGTCTTGTAAGAAATTGCTTAGAGCTGGTTCACCTCATAGGTGTGACCAAGCAGAAACTTTCTTCCCTGGTGGTTTTTTTCTCTTTTTGTAGAGAGTGTTCAGAAGATGAAGGGAAAGTTATGCTTAGGTCTATGTGTGCTTGGACTGGGATTGAATCCTATGATGGCATGTTTCCACAATACAGCCCTTGTATGACTGGCTCCAGCAGAGGTGGTCATCGGTTGCTCATTTACTTGTCCATCTTCTTCACTGGTTTGAGAAAACGGATCATGTCTTGATTTTCTTGTACTCAGCACAAAACTTAGGATATAGTAGGTGCTCAATAAATATTTGTTCCTTGGACTGTTTTTGTTGTTGTTGTTAGGTTCTCACTCTGTCACCCAGGCTGGTGTGCAGTGGCATGATCAAAGCTCACTGTAATCTCGAATTCCTGGGTGATATTATTTGGCTGTGTCCCCACCCAAATCTCTTCTTGTAGCTCCCATAATTCCCACATGTTGTGGGTGGGGTCTGGTGGGAGATGATTGAATCATGAGGGTGGGTCTTTCTTGTACTCTTCTTGTGATAGTGAATGGGTCTCATAAAATCTGATGGTTTTAAAAATGTGAGTAACTCTGCACAATCTCTCTTTTTGCCTGTTTCCATTCATGTAAAGATGTGACTTGTTCCTCCTTGCCTTCCATCATGATTGTGAGACCTCTCCAGCCACGTGGAACTGTGAGTCCAATTAAACCTCTTTCTTTTGTGAATTGCCCAGTCTCAAGCATGTCTTTATCAACAGTGTGAAAACAGTCTAATACACTGGGCTTACCTGATCCTCCCACCTCAGCCTCCCAAGTAGCTAGGACTACAGGCCTATGTCACCATGCCCAGCTAATTAAAAAAAAAAAATTATAGAGAAAGGGTCTTGGTATGTTTCCCAGGCTGGTCTCAAACTCCTGGCCTCGAGCGATCCTCCTGCCCTGACCTCCCAAAGTACTGGGATCACCTTGCCTGTCCTGTTGCTTGGATTTTTGATGATATTGTCCTGAAGCTTGCACAGTATATGGGACGCTTACTGGACTTTCTAAGTTCCATTTGAGTGTTTCTCATCCAGTGCTATTTGAGGGACATGGCTAAAGAAAATGCCTAAATGTATAATCCTTTGTATAAATCTATGCAAATGTAAAGTTTTAATTGGTCAATTTGGTTCTTGTTTGTTGATCCCTTAGGCAAGCTTGTTCAACTGGTGGCCTGCAGGCCATATACAGCCCAGGATGGCTTTGAATGTGGCTCAACACAAATTCACAAACTTTTTAAAAACATTATGTGATTTTTTTTCGATATATATATATATTTTAGCTCATCATATATTGTTAGTGTTAGTGTATTTTATGTGTGGCCCAAGACAATTCTTATTCCAAAGTGGTCCAAATTCTTCTTCCAAAGCCAAAAGATTGGATACCCCCTCTGCCTTAGAGCCTTGAAGGACACACTGATATACTCACATTCTCCTCATCGTCATCTACTAAGATCAACTGTATGCTAGACTTTGGCATGCAAGTTTCTGCCTTTTAAGATCTGGACTGCAAGGTACATCCGCGCAATCATGAAGAACAATACAACTTACCACAAATTCCAAGTGCTTGGTTAACAAGCATGAGAAGGAAGAACTCAGATAACATTATAAACTTTAGCCAAGAGGTTGTGCTGAAAGATATAAGTAGTCTGGTTATTTAAAGCCCCCTGGATAATAGAAAATTTTCATTTTTATTGGAATGTTTGCTCTTGTTGTTGTGGTAGAAACATAGCCATGCTGTGCTAGATGCTGGATGTTCACCTCTCTTTTCACATATTCAGTGAATAAATTAGCCCCAAAGAGACTAAAAAACTAATGGTTGATTTTTTTAAAAAGAAATTCTTTGCTGAATCAGTTACTTTTTCATATGCTAATAATAGGTGAAAGAATATACCATGAATAGCTTCATAAAATGGTTGAGATTTTAGTTTTCATAATCAATTTTAGCCTAAGCTGTCTAAAAAGAAGTGTAAAACTCTAAGATCAAAACCATGAGTTTGATGAAAAACAATTGTTTTAAGTTAAAAAAAATTAGTTATACAAACTACTTACAGAAGAATGATTTGAAAAGCAAATGGAACTGTATTTTCATGATAACAGTTATTCCAATTTTGTTTTCTTTAAAAATTCTCATATATAGTATAGAAATTTGCAAATAGAAGATAAAGAGTAAGAGTAATGTCATTTACGGATTACGAAATATAAATTGGGATAAAAAGGGCATCAAAATGATGATAAAACCAGATAAGCTTCATCAACTTTAAGTTAATACACTATCTTCCTTGAAAGGAAAAAATAACCTAATGATTTTTATTGGTATTTTCAAATAATACTTGGTGATGATTAAAGCCCAATGCATTTGCTGTTGACTAGTGTTAAAGAATTGACTTTATGCCACTACTCCCACCCTTGGCACTGGCCCTGACTTTCCTACTATTTGTGCAGGGTCTTATTCAAGATGCGTTGATTTCTCTATCAGTGATTTCTTCTGAATAGTTAACTCATTAGTCAATCCTACAAGATTAACTACGTCTCCAACTGCTATGGCCAGTTGCTGAAGTTTATGGTCCATTTCATAAAATCAGCCCTTACTTCCTTTTAATTATGTGTCCCTACAGAATCCATGTGCCAGCATTGCTTCAGATTTATATGTAAGGCCGAGAACCAGACAACCTTATCATGGGATAATTGTTTCAAATCCTATTAAGGTCTTTTCTGTATTAAAATGACTAAGGTTAAGAATAACAAGTATGACAATCAACTTTGTTCTTTTTTATTTAAGGTCTGGCACAAGGCTCATTTATTGTAAGAAGACTTCTCTGAGCAACTGCCCCTTAAAACACAACTACAACTACAACCCTCTCCATACTCACAGCCTCCTATGTCAGTGAATGTTACTTATATTTCTTGGCATTTAAGTGTAGAGTTCTAACTTTAATGCTATGTTATATATGCATGTATTCTGCATTACAGCTTGGTGGTGAATAGCTCTAACTCTGGAGTCAGACTGTTAGGGTTTGGTGCTAGCTCTGCTGTGTATTACTGGTATAATTTGAGGCAATTTACTTAACCTATTCATATCTCACTTTTCTCATCTATGACATGAAGATAATAATAGCATCTCCTTTATAGGAGGGTGAGATAGAAAACAGTTTAAATGTTTAAGTGATAAATACATACTTGGCCCATATTATTATATAAATGTTAGCTATATTATTATGCTTTTGAGTGTTTCTCATTTCTGAATTATTTTTGGAGGATAACTGAAAGCGGGATGCATATTTTCAATATCCACATACTCTCTCCATGCTCATGGTGTCATGCTTAGTGCCATGAATGTATATAGTGTTTCCCAAAATAATGAAAAAATGAATAGATTGTTCTAGTGACTCCAGATGTACCTATATCATGAGCTCAATATACATCATACATTCAGAAAAATATAATAGTAGAAGCAAATTCAAGCAAATGTTCCCATCAAAGGAGGCCACGGATGACAAAGAATTGGTCATACTCCACCTGAGTTAAGATCTGGGCATGAGGAGTGTTTTCAAAAGTCTTCCTTGAAGAATACTAATTTCAGAATCCAGAGAAGCTTAAAAATTATGTTCCAGGAAATAATGATGGCAGCTGAAGGTAAAAACATACATTGAATCAGGTAGACGTGCTAGCTGTACTCTGATATAAATGAAAGATGGACTTATTTATGTTGCCCCAATGTATACAGCTAAGACCGATAGGTCAAAATTACAGGATGGAATATTTGAGTTCAATATGAAGAAACACTTTCCAACAACCTAGGCTGTTCTAAAGTGGAATGAGTGGCTTCTTAACTAGTTTGGCTGGGTTCACAGGCAGCCACTTTTCACTCACCATGCATTGATATAAAATGGTCACTTCTGTTGTGGGGTGTTTTGCGTTGCTTTCAAGGCCAACACACAGGCAAGATCAAATGCAGTGCCACACTGGAAGGGGTAAAAAGAGAGCTAATTTCTCCCTTCACTTCCCATTAATGGGAGAAAGAAGGCGGACAAAAGTTGTTAGTGCTGTGGTACTTGTCCAGGTACCATGCTAGGAGAGCTCAAGGAAAGAGGGTGTGATATTTGTCCTTGATGTAGATGATTCAATATCTGTCGATCTTAAAAATCACATAGGTCACTGGTCACCAAATTTAGATTTTGCTAATTAGTAAAATTCCCTGTACCTTAGCAAATGCATAGAGATGCCATCATGTTTTCTTGCCAAGGAAGGACATTAAAAAACACAAACTCACCTACCATTTGCTTACATTATCATTTTACAAAATAAACAGCATTTTATTTTATTTATTTATTTTTCAAACTTTTTCTTCAAGGTTTCACTGTGTTTCCCAGGCTGGCCTCACATTCCTGGGCCCAAGTGATCCTACCGACTTAGCCTTCCAAAGCACCAGAATTATAGGCATGAGAAACCACACACGGCCCATTATAAAAGAATCAACATTTTTTAAAAAAGGAAATGGAACATAATCCTATAATAAAAATATTGAATTTTTTAGGTTACAAAAAATACACATTGTCCATATTCTGCTCATTTCACTTTGGTCTGGTCAAATGGAATCCTCAACATGTATTGGGAAGAGTTCTCATTTAAGCACTGGTGAAGCATTATTCAGGCTTTAGTGATACTGTGACTGTTTCATGTGAAATTCCTAACCCCCCATCACTTTCTTGCTCCTTTTAACCCTCTTATGGCATTGGTGTCTTAAACATTAATTCCCCAAAGTAACATTTATCCCATAGATCTCACTGAACTCCACTGGTAGACTGTCCCAACCTTATTTGGGTTTGACATCATCTGTAGGATCCTAACAAAAAGCTAGTATTTAGTTAGTAAGCCTATGCTAGGGTGGTGTCTTCCAACTATTTTAAAGACCCATTAAATAATATGTTATAATGTCACTATTTCCAAATGCCAAAAATCTAGGTATTATAAATGCTAAAATAATTTAATCCATAAGGAATAAGGACTTTAGGAGTCTTTGATGTCTTCTAAAAGCCCTTTGAACCTGCCTGGCATCATAGATGTCAAATTCTATTTTTTTTTTCTATAATAGATAATGTACTGTGGAAGCTCTTGGGTAAAAATGTTCTAAATATCTACCCCGACAAGAGAAAGGTTTCTATCATTTTTTAAACTTTAATTCTGTTTCAGAAACATTGATATGCAATTGCTTGCTACTGAACTGGAATTTGTCTACATGTGAAATCACTTTTTTGAAGCGTGTTATCTGCTAATGGAATTGTAGAGCATTTTCTGGAGAGGAAAGAAAAGACTAATCTTTTGGCTGCACAGCATAGACATTAGATTACCATTTGGATTAGTGGCTTCTATATTATATTGTTTTACTTTTAAATGCTAAGGTTCTTATTTTAAAGCCACATTATTCAGAAGCTCTTCAGATATGTTAACACCTCAGTTTTGAGTATAATGAATGTAAGGTTTTATGCCCTTGTGAAAATTCCATTTCTAGTAGGATTCCAAATGGGAATTTAAAAAAATCATCCAGAGGGTCGGAATGGCTGAAAACCCAGCAAATATATCTAGAACATCACAAAGCTGGGCACATCCTGCTGAGATCATTGCTTGAGGTACTCAGAATATTCCCAGACAATCAATCCAACTGTGACTAATGAACAAGTTCCATTCATGATCTATAGTTTGCGAATGCTCCAGGAAGAGTCTCCTCTTCTTCTCTACCATTACCACACCCACCACCTTATTCTAGGCTCTGACTTGCACTATTCGAAGGACCACTTGCCTGGCCTCTTAAATTTTATTTTGTGCCCACCCAATAGCCTCTCACATTGATCTTAAAACTTAAATCAGTTCCCATGACTCCCTTGCATAAAATTCTTCTTAAATGGCTTCTCCTTGCACATAAATACAGGAGAAACCTTCAACTCTTGCTTGCTAGACCTTGCATGATGTGGTGCCTGCCTGCGTCTACATTTATGCATGCATTCGATCATTCAGTAAACACTTATTAAATCCTTAGCCTGTGTAAGGCAAACAAAACAGTGAAAAATCTCTGCTTGATGAAGTTGACATTCTGGTTGAAAGAAGCATAAAATGGTTGGAACAAAAAGGTAAAATATATAGTGTATAGCAGGATATTCAGTTATCTGGGACCTGAAGGGTCAAGAGGAAAGTGAAGTCACCAGAATGAGGAGAGATTGAGGATTGTATGGAAAAGCTTCTGACAAACACTGGGACCTTAGACCACAGGTCTCAGACAGCCCTATATGGCCCCATTGGGAGGCAGTTGGATGAATAAATACTCTGACTCTCTTTCCTATTTCAGATCTCCTCCTCGTCTTCTCTGCTAGCCAAATATAATAAACTAGATGGATGAAGGGAGCCTATTGATGTAGCCAAGTGATCAGTCTTGGATAGAGGAACAGAGAACAGGATTAAGAAGGTTGCAGAGTATGGAGACCAAAAAGAAGGTATGCAGTACAAGGCTGTGATTTTAAGTGGGGTGATCAGGGAAGTCCTCACTGAAAGCTTCATCTCAACAAAGTGTCCCTGTCACTCTCTTTTGTCTAAATGCACTGGTTTTCTTACATATACTTAGCTTTGCCTTGCTCCCACCTATCTGGGCTCAGGGCCTTTGCATATGCTGATACCTGTATCTGAAATAGTTCTTCCTTTCCTTCTCCTTTAATTAATTAACTTAATTGAGTTAGAGTTAGTTGCTTAATTAACTCCTATTCCACAGATGGAAGCTCTGGTGTCCTTTCTTCAAGTAAGCCTTCTGTGAGACCTTAGACTGTTCAGATACTCCCTGTACTGTGCTCTATCTTCTGTACTTCTCCTGCTGTGTGCCATTCATATTTATTTGACTAATTAATATTCTTCCTGCTCACTCGACATTAAGGTACATAAAGACAAGGAATATGTCCATATTCTCCTTCACTATATTCACAGTGTTTAGAATGCAGTATGTAGTGAATAAATATTTAATTATTGAGTGATTGAAGATTAGTAATGGGAAAAAGTCACACTGAGAGATAGCTTGTCCTAAACTCCTCATTACCTTATATCTCTTGTCTTTTTCGTGACTATGTACCTTTGGGTTATCAAAGTTCTAAATCCTCCATAAAAACTCTTTTGGACTTCTCTGGTTTACAATAATCTCTTCTTTTTCTGGACTCAATTTGAGGGTGTGTTCAGAATCTCATAGTTTAGCACCTAGAATTGATATCTTAAGATCTGTGTATTTCACTGTATATATCTCTATATAAATGGGACAAAAACCTGTACATGATAATACATATATTGAAAAAAAAACATTTTATAAAGATTGGTAGTAACATGTTAATCTTCTTGGCTATACATAGGGATAAGGAGGAATGGGAATTTGGATAAAAATAAATAAATAAATAAAACTAGTGAGCAATGATGATGGTAGCATAAATGAAAACATTAACATGCACATATACACCAAAGGCCACCGGGACTGGGACTTGTGTATTGATATGGTTTGACTCTGTGTCCCCAGCCAAATCTCATGTTGAATTGTAATTCCCAAAGTTGGGTGAGGGACCTGGTGGGAAGTGACTGGATCATTGGAGTGGATTTTGCTCATGCTGTTCTCATGATAGTGAGTGAGTTCTCACCAGATCTGATGGTTTAAAAGTGTGTGGCACTTTCCCACTTGCTCTCTCTCTCTCTCTCTCTCTCTCTCCCCCTCTCTCTCTCTCCCTCTCTCTCTCTCTCTCTCTCTCTCTGTCTCTCTCTCTCTCTCCCTTGCTCTGCCATGGTAAGATGTGCTTGCTTTCACTTCGCCTCCTGCCATGATTGTAAGTTTCCTGAGGCCCCCAGTCATGCTTCCTGTTAATTCTGCAGAGCTGTGACTCAATTAAATGTCTTTTCTTCATAAATTACACAGTCTCAGGTAGATTTTCATAGCAATGTAAAAACAGATGAATATAGGTATGTATATCACCCCTGGAAATTGTAATGTTGCCTTCCCACCTCATATCTATTCTTGGTTGCTCAACATGATTTTATAGCCACATGGCTTCTTCACCAGTAATAGCCACTTCAGAAATCTTTAAATTATATGGACTTGTTGAGTTAAAAAATAATTCAACTATCTTCTTGCCCAGTAGAATCCAGGATAATAGAATATGGCATCTGCCCTTCACATTGCAGGATTATCTGTGCCTCCTTGGATTTCCCTCCAGTGCATCTATTTATGTTCAATTCAGGATCTTTCTGCTAGATGTTGGTTTACGGGTTATTCACACTCTCAGTTACGTGACAAGGTAAGCACTGGCTGTTGAAGAATTGGTTTCTGTCTTCACTAGAGTCACAGAAATCCTATGCATAGTGCAAAGCAGAATGGCTCAGTTGTCCAGGTCCTTTTGATTGATGTTCCCTTGGCGCCTCCCTTTTTCTCTGCCTGTAGACCTCTTGCAGTCTGTGTATTGGCTAGAATTTTCATATTTCCACCTTGCTCTGACTCTGATGTCTATGACTTCCTGGTGTTAATCTACTTACTGGAGTCTGACTCCCTGAACTCTGTGTCTTATGTTGTCTTTGTGCCCTGACTCCAGCTTGTCTAGTTGGCTCTGACTTGCTGCTTTGCTCTGACCTTTGGTTTCTTGGGCCCTGTCTTTACCCCAATTCTGGAATGCTTACACCAGCCTTCACCTTGGCCCCTGGGTCCCAGATCCTACCCCAGGACTGTGTCACTCTTGCCAAGTCCCTTTGCCCTGTCTCAGACTTACCTCAATCCTCCTTCTCTCAGCTCCCACTTTTTCATCCATGACCCACTGCCATTTATATTACTCAGAACTCACAATCTAGAAAAACTCTCCCCTCCCAACCGCTGCCATCAGCAACCAATGACAGAAGTTCATATTTTGAAGCAGTGTCACCACCGTTCTGTGAGCTGTTGGGAAGAAGACACAGGATGTGACCTCTTAGCATAGATTAACAATATTGCCACTTACCAAATGGGAAATTATAACAATAATTATTAAGAAGGAATTTTTATGAGTGTTTAGTGCCTCAGGGGCCAGAAGCCCTTGTTGTCACATGGGAGACAGAGAGAGCAGAGGATTTGTCTGAAAAAATAAAGATTATTAAGGGTCATATCCCACTTGTAGTTCCCATTTTGAGTTTGGTTGAGGAGAAAGAGAGCTGCATTGATTTTCATAATTAAAAACATGTTTTTACCATTGTAGGGGCAGTAGGGTAGGGGTATGGGGCAATGAGCAAAAGGGAAATTGATTGGTTAGGAATCTCAGAGAGTTAATGGAATTGGTGAATTGAAGTCCATTAGATTGCATGTTTTTTTCCTTGATATGAAAGATTTACAGTTCCAGAACTCACATTATCATTAATGAGGATTTCACATGTAAATTCTCAGCAAATCCAAAGAGCTGTTAATTCCTTACACCTGGATGGTGTTCTGAGCCATCATTTTCCCCCCATATCTTTTTATAATGCAATGGCTATTAAAAAGCACAACTTTAAAAATCGCCCATCCAAATGACAGAAGTTAAAACAAAGAGAAGGTGTTTACAGAAACCTCTTTGCTTCTAAAACAGAAGAGGCATTAACAAGATCCTTGTTATTAGCTGCTATTCAAAGAAAAGGTGTTCCAGCGTACAGTCTTGTCATTTCCTATTATGATCACTATATGCTGTTGAATTTTTAAAATTATGCTGATTATTGGTCCAATGTTTTTGCAGGAAATTATAGCAGTTATTTGCTTCTAGGAATGAAAGAGAAAAGCTATCGACTTTTTGTCCAATTTCCTTGTCCACATGGTGAAGGAATGATAAATTTTAATATAGTAAGAGTCCACCAAAAATGTTTTACTTCCTTGAGAATAAGGAATAGGGAAAAATATGAATCATGGGTCAAAATCACAAGAAGGCAGATTTCAGGTCAGTATAAGAAAAAATTTTAAAACATTAGATCTTCCTCTAACTGGATAGGGATCTTTTGTTGTGGAGTGCATTTCCTGTCAATAGAGATATTCAAACCAAATAATAGTATGTTAGGGATATTGTGCAACAGATGTTCATATCAGCTAATTTAGATAGCTCCCAAGGTCCCATTCAGCTCTGAGACTTTTTTTCCCCAATATTCCAAAGTGTTGGTTTGAAAGAAAGGAATCAAATTTTTACAGTTTTAAGAGGTAATGAATATGAACTATCAAGAACCTCAGAACCATTACATCATTTCCCTTTTTAAAAACGTTTTTATTTTGAAATATTTATAGGTTCACAGAATATTGCAATAAAAGTACCCAAGAAGTCCATGTACCCTTCACCCAGTGTCCCCTAATAGTAACATATTCCGTAACTGTAGTAAGATGTTACAACCAGGAAATTGACCTGACACTTATTTTTATTAAAATAAATTACTTCACTTGAAAAGTCTAAGGTTCCCGGAGAAAGTTTTCTTCATTTCTTCGTTTACATATGATTATAGTCACATGTATGGGAACTGCTTCAGGGCTCTACATGTTTGTAAGGGATGGTAGAAGAAACACTCTTGCCACCTAATAATGCTCTATGGTTTTTCTTTTTGAGATGGATTCTTGCTCTGTTGCCCAGTTTGGAGTGCAGTGGCGTGATCTCCACTCACTGCAACCTTCACCTTCCAGGTTCAAGCAATTCTCCTGCCTCAGCCTCCTGAGTAGCTGTGATCACAGGCGCCTGCCACCATGCCTGGCTATGTTTTGAATTTTTTTTTTTTAGTAGAGGCAGGGCTTCACCATGTCGGTCAGGCTGGTCTGTAACTCCTGACCTCAAATGATCTGCCTGCCTTGGCCTCCCAAAGTGCTGGGATTACAAGCATGAGCCACCATGCCCGGCCTAGTTCTGTGTAATTTTGTTACATGTGTAGATTCATGTTTACACCACCAAAATCAAGTTACAGAACAGTTCCATCACCACAAGGATGTTTTTGCTACTTTTTTGTAGCCTCAGCCACTCCTGTGTTTTCCCTCTTCCTAACTCCTGGCAACCACAAATCTTTCCTCCAGCTCTATAATTTTTTTATTTCAAGAATGTTATGTAAATGGAGCCATTCATTATATAATCTTTTGAGATTGGCTTCTATAAACATTCATGTACAGGTTTCTAGGTCAATGTAAGTATTCAGTTCTCCAGGATAAATATCTAGGTGTGCTTATTATTAGTTTTATGGTAGTGGCATATTTAATTTTCTAGGATTTCATCATATTCTTTTCCAGAGTAGCTGTGCCAATGGCATTAACAGTCTTCTTGAGTTGTTATTTATTTTATGCTAACTACATCCCAGGTCCTATATTAAGTACTTCACACGCATCATCTCATTAAATCCTCAAAAAACTCCTCCATTTTAACATTGTGGAAATTGAAGCCCAGAAAAGTTAAGTAATTTTTTCAAAATAATAAACCTGGGAAATGGCAGAGCTAGTCTTAAACCTAGGTCAATCTGATTCCAGTGCCTGTATGCACTCATTAACAATGATGCTATTCCACTTACTCCTTTGGAAAAGGACTTTAAGTGTAGCAGATGGAAAGCTATGCAATTCATTGTATAGCAAATAAGTAAAACAGCAAACTACTTAGAAGGTATTGGTTTGATATTCATGCTTAGAAAAATCTACTTTGACAACTTAGTAAAGCCTGAGAACTACTTTTTACATGTGTAAGGACATGGTGACTCTACTTTGGTTAAATTGGAATTGATACTCCCAGTAGTTTGGCTGCAGTAGGGTAGAAAGTGCAGTAGATATGTGATCAGAACACCTGAGCTCACATTCTGGCTTTCTCACTTACTAGATGTGTGGCCTTCAGTAATTCACTTAACCTCATTGAGACTCAGCCATGTTCTTGTCTATAAAATGGGGATGAATGATAGCTTTTTCACAGGGTTTTTGTGAAGATTAGATAAGCTGGTGGATGTAAATGTACTTTATAAGCTCCAAAATACTATATAATTAAAATAAGGGTTATTATTGTTATTATCTCAAATGATTGTAGCAGGATTGGAGATACAATGCACAGTACAACTTGGTTGTGCAGAGAAAATCAAATTTTTATGATTGAGTCTGTACCTAATCTGGCCTTTCTCTTGAGCCCAGAGATGTGGATGGGTACCAAAATCTTAAACATCCAATTAGGTTTAAAACAGTCTGATTTGGTACTTTAAACCAAAAATTATCAAACTTTTTTTTTGTAGAGAACTGAATAGTAAACATTTTAGCCTTTGTGAGTCATATGTTTTCTATTGCAAGTATAGTCAACCCTTAGTACCCAAAGGAAATTGGTACAAGACTCCCCCAACGGATGCTCAAGAATCGGATATAAAATGGTGTGGAATTTGCATATAAACTATTCAAATTTTCCTGAGTATTTTAAGTTATTCCTAGATTGCTTATAATACCTAATACCATGCCTAAGCATCACTTTGTTTCTGTGGATTCAATGTAGTTCCCAGTGCACAGCGAATATAAGCTTTGGTTTTTGCTACTTTGTGGATTTTTTTTCCCCCGAATATTTTCTATCCTGAGTTGGTTGAATCCATTTTGTGGAACCCAGGGATATGGAGGGCTGATTGTTCTCAACTCTGAGAGTTGAAGTGTTCATAAGAGAGTATGTAAGTGACCAGGAGTGACTAAGTTCTAATAAAACTTTATTTACAAAAACACAGGGCAGATTTGGCCCATAGGTTGTACTTTGCCATCCTCCAGTTTTAATGATCCATTTAGAGAGTTTTCAGTTTTCTTGGAAAAAATACTATCTCAGATAAACATCTTCTACTTCTTGTTATAAAATGGTGTCTGAGTATATCGGGAGAAGGCTTGTGGAACCTTTTAGTGTTAGGGGATTGTATTAGTCTGTTTTCATACTCCTATGAAGAAATAACAGAGACTGGGTAATTTATAAAGGAAAGAGGTTTAACTGACTCACAGTTCTGCAGGCTGTACAGGAAGAATGATGTTGAAATGTTTGACTTCTGGGGAAGTCTATCTATTAGTCCATTCTCACACTGCTATATATATATATATATATATATATATATATATATATATATATCTGCCCAAGACTGGGTAATTTATAAAGAAAAGAGGTTAATTGACCCACAGTTTTGCATGGCTGGGGGGGCCTCAGCAAACTTACAATCATAGCAGAAGACAAAGGAGAAGCAAGCACCTTCTTCGCAAGGTGGCAGGAAAAAGAGCAAGGGGGAAAGTGCCAGACACTTAACAAACAACCACATCTAGTGAGCACGCCCTCACTATCATGAACACCATGGGGAAAACCATTCCCATTATCCAGTCACCTCCCACCAGGTCCCTCCTTTGACACATGAGGATTACAACTCAAGATGAGATTTGGGTGGGGACACAGAACCAAACCATAGCAGGGGTGATGGGAATTACTAGATCTTTGCAGCCTCTGTATTCCCCTCTGGCTATTCTGGTGGTTGGCTGATGTCCCTTGTCTCCTATTTGCTGCTTGCTGTATTTGCATTTATAGCTGAAGTTTACAGTTTCATTAATTGTGATTTGGTTCCTCTTTCTTGGTTTGGCCAGAGCCTGGCAATATGGCCTAGTTGCCTCTGTTTCCTCTCATTCTCATTATATATTCTGGGTCTCTGCCAGATCTTCCATTAGCCCACTGGCCAGTATTTGTAGTGGGCTTATTTCTTTGCCACATTGGTTCTCATGACAGACTTAATGGATCTTACCTCAATGTCTATTCCTTATGAAAACTAAGGGCAGTTGGAGAAAGGTGTATTAATCCCCCTAAAGGGATCTCTCTGCCTCACCAAGGAGACTTTCATGTAATTGGCCCTACACTGGAAGTTATATGGGAGTCTGTGGGGTAGCCTCCTCTCATAGTTTCAAGCAGGGAGTAGTGTTACTCTGATCTTACTGTGCTTCTCCCTATAGACTTATCTCTCTTTTCTCTCTCCCTTTTCCTTCCTAGCATTCTCTCTCCCTTTTTCCTCCCACAGTTCCCCAAGGCCAGAAAGGTACAACGTTATTTTACCTCCCCTAGATTGTATCCCGCCTCTACCATACAGTTGGCCTAGCTATCACGGAAAAATGGATGATATTTCTCAGGCTCTCTTTGAGATTGACCTTCAAAACAGCCCTTCATTTTACTCAAGGAGGAGATTGAGGAACACATACAGGTATTTGGACACATACAGGTATTTTTTTTTTTTTTTTACATAGAATTGAATGTAATTTATGTGTGTGTGTGTGTCATCCCTAGCAAGAAGTATAAGAGTAGAGACATTCATGCAGTAATAAAAAAATTATCAGTTACATTATTGACATTGCTTTAAGACCCTAGCCTGACTTGTAAAGCTGTTGCCCTACTGCATGATCCTATTTTACATATAAGAAATGAATATTGTCCTTTCTCTGTTCATTTATTCTCCCTCTGTCATAAATGTTAATCTCTCTGCTGTTCACCTCAACCTACTCCCAAAATGGCTACCTAACGCAAACTAGGATGTAAGTTAAGCACCTAAAAAGGCAATAAAGAAATGCATAGTAATACTTTTCAAACTATGTCTTCTTTTAGCTGATTGTACCTCTTGTCAGAGTTAATCTAAGAGCACCAGTAAAATATAGTGATTAAAAGCGTAGGTTTTGAAGTCATCCATATCTGGTTTCAAGTCTCAATATCACTACATACTGTCTCTGTCATCTTAGGAAAGTTGTTTAACTCCTTGACACTTCACATTCCAAAATTGAAAAATACAGGATTAATAGCAACTAATACAATTAAATTATTGATTACTTACTATTGCTAAGCACTTTACATTTTCTATCTAATTTCATTCTAACTAATCATTAAGTGATAGCTATTTATTTTTATGACTTGCAACAACAGTGCACCCATTAAAAAAATGAGATAGACTCTGCATCTGGGTTACTATCTCAGCATCTAATCTTGGCATGTCAACACAGATTCACTTCTTCTGGGAGAAATGTAAGAGAAGTTGTGCAAGTCACAATTGGCGTGTTCTGCTTGGTCATAGGGAGAAAGCAGAAAAGGGGGATTTTTTTTTTCTCATTTCAAAACTAACTTTGTCTGCCTGGAGTAGAAAGGAAAAACCTGAAGTGGAAAAAAGAAAAGAAGAGGAAACTATACATGGTGGCTTTCCCTCAGAAATCAAGAGTTCAACTGAAGACTTCCCAGGCAGATCTAGAGCAAACATCTCCTCCCACAAAACACACCCTGCATCCTGGTACCACAGCAATTAGAGAAAAACACTGCGATTTTTGCTGAATATCAAAGCAAACTGGAGGCTGTAGACTACATGTTGTCCAGGCACAATAGTTGCACAGTGCTATTCCATGGAAATACATGGAGGAATACAAGTGGAGGGAGTGTTTGATATTGCTTTGCAAATAACTGTCTGCCGAGGGAGAGGTTTGAAGCATGTCAGGAAAGGAGAAAACTATATTGATTTGATTAGTAATGACCTGTGTATCTTGAAAGGTGAAGTAACAATTGGTTTTCAAAGACTTGGCTCTGATGAAAGTTTGTTACTTATATACTGCTTTGCTTCTGTCTTTGATGTACTGAGCACTATTTTACAAAAGGCAAAAAAAAAATAGTGCCTGCATTTTTCTTTCTTTTTTCCTTGCATCCAGCACCCCTATTTTCATTAAACTGTCTCTGAATCCTGTGAAATGAGGCTCCTCTCTCCTGCTCCCTGCAGTAGAGGAAAACCAAACAAGAACTGAAAGAAATGGAAGGTAAAATGTCAAGTACCTACGGTATTCCAGTCTAACCTTGGGCAGAGGCCAGCTACTGAACACAGAAGGTAATAAGACAAATTCCAGAGTGTGTTTTTATAATGGGATGGCTTGCAAGGCATGCTGACAATGGGCTATACTCTCACAGCTCTATTTATTTATAGCTCCCCCTCCACCCAAATGCTACAGAACAACAAGTATTCTGACAAGTTGGAATGCTAATAGATTACGTGAAAAGCAAATCAATAAAAACCCATTCCAAAATGTCTACCTTCCCCCCAATAATTAAGTAGGAAATAGGAGAATGGGGGTTCTTTTTCAAATCTAGTGAGGTTTAGGGATCAGGACAGGCAGTGAGGATGAAATATATGCTGGTTGACCCCATCAGAAGGATAGGGGGAATTCAGTTAGATTTAGAGGCCCCAGACAACATCTGATGTTTATACAAGTCCATTCCTCTAGTTGGTGCTTCTGGGCCCTCCAATTCCTGTGGTCTGGTGGTCTTTGAGATCAGTTCTGTGTCATGGTCTTTACATTTGCAGAGTGCTGCACCTTCCCACTAACAGGACAACTGTGTTCTGGCTCTTTAAACATGGCCCTGACTGGTCTACCTTTCCTCCCTGATTTTTCATTTAGCAAAAACTATTCACTGTATAGACAGATGGGGCCCTACCGGATACACGAGGGCGTCTAATAATTAGGGACAGCTGCTTCAGGTAAATGCAGTTTGCAGATGGCAAAGGAACACCAGATTATGCTAATTTTCCCAAAATAACTCTTCAAAAAAGCTTATAGCACAGCTGACTCTTCTGTTGTGTTCCTGAAACAATGATAATGCAAAGAGTAATGGGTCTGAGTGAAATCTTTCCCCTCTTCCCTCCCCACCCCACTTCTATGCCTGCAGTCTTGGAGAATTTTGCGGAATAGCCCAGAAGGCAAAATACACCTAAGTGGAGGAAGCAATCTGCTTGTTTATTCTGGTTCCTGTTAACTAGCACCATGTTTTATGAGTTATCAGCAGGAAAATATGGTGTAGTGCCCAAAATGATGCCAACCTGGTAGACTTTGAAACATAGTTTTCAGCTATATCTTTCTGTGGCTTCAACCTGGCACAATGTAATGGCCTCTGGACAGAGTCCTGGAGCCTGAGTCCTAATTTTATCTCAGTTGCTTAACTTGTTGTGTGACCTGGGGCAAAGCAATCTCTAGGTTTCTATTTCTTCATCTGTCAAATGGTGAGAGGTGAGTTCATGGAGGTATTATTGAGGATGCATTTAGTTAATGTGAGTGCTTCAAAGAAAATGGGTAAATTTTTATATGAAAGCATTTCATAACTCAGACATTTTTCAGTGCCTTATTCGGTGCTGGAGATAGTTTTTTCACTAAACAAATATTTATTTACTAGATATGTTTCCAAATATCCTAATGCCATTGGCGGAACCATATTTTACTCTGACCACTCCATTAGTTTACTAGCCCTGAGTATGTTGCCTTCACTATACAAAGTGACACTTGCCTCTAGATTTTCCTATAAGCATTATTCTGTTTTTTTTTTTTTTTTTTTTTTTTTTTTTTTTTTTTTTTTCCCTATGTGCTTTGCCTTTTTACCATCAGAAAAGGGCTTCTCAATGTTTGGTCTTACAACATATGCACCAGAATTACTTGCTATAATACCTGGGCCAGTGCCTTGAGATTCTCGTGAAGTACATCTGGTGAGGGCATTTGCAATATGAATTTTTTTACTAAAGTTTGAGACCTGTAGTACTAAGCTTGCCTAGGCCACAAGTGAAGTGGTAACTAATTCCATCTATCATAGTCTAAAGATCAGTGTTTGGACAGGCTAACTCATATAGCATATGTCGCATTTCTTCCTCTTATTTCTTATCATATATGTGAATTACCCCATCCTGTGCAAACTTGCTTAGTTGTAGGAAGGAGATTGGAGGAAAATATAAAATTCTTTTCTTCAGACTGGCACACATAAACAAACATCTCCTTTTTCTCTCTGGCTCTGTGCCCTGGGAGCCTTTTGGGAACTCTAGACTCAGAGTCAGGCAGGCAGGCAGTTTCATTTGAACAGTGGCTCTCAAAGTGTGGTGCCCGGATGAGTAGCTTCAGTCTCACTTGGGAATTTGTTAGACAGGCAGACTCTCAGCACTCCACTCCCACTATATCTACAGAATCATTCATTATCACAATACATTTGTACTCTCTGTGAAGAAAATTCATTTAGAGTTAATTTTCCCAAGCATGTAATTGCACAGAAGCATCCACCCTTGCTTCTGAGGGTAGAAACCCTCAGAAACTGAGGTGGGCTCAACAATCTGTGATTTAATTACCCCTTCAGGGGATTCTGATGTATGTTGAAGTCTGAGAGCCACTGCCTTAAAGCATTTTGTATCCCCAAATTTCATTTTCCCTATACTTTGAGGCAGCTGGGAAGTAAAGGGGGTGCTGATTTAACAGGAAAATATGGGGATCACAATGTAGGAAGAATTACTCAATGGTAAAGTTCTTATTTAGGGTATTTGTGCTTGAGGTAGATCAGATATTTAAATAGCAATTCACCTAGAAATGACTACAGATACTATACATATATCTTACATGCATGTGTACACATACACACAATTACAACACACAACCACATATGTATATATGTATGTGTATGTGTGTATATATATGTCATTCTTAGAAACAACATAAAAAAAGAAAAGAAACATTTAGGCAGTAATACAAACCTGAGCAATGCTATTGATAAAAATGGAGGCAGGGGAACAAACTTGAAATATAAGCCAATCAGCAGGTCCAGATGATATGAATTATGGGGTCTTGAGGGAATTCACTAATTATTTCCCTAAATGACTGACAATAGGAGAACCTGATAAAATCCACTTGGGTATGTACCATATTTTGCCTTGTCAGCATCCTGCATAATGTTGGTATTCTGGCAGGTACATTCACTAGGACCTTTCTGCCCACCACCACCCCTCCCACCAAAGAAAAAGAAGATTCCATTTCTAGATGTAAATTATACAAGGTTTAACAGAATATACTTTTAAAAAGTCCTTTTTATGAATGGAGCCTCTCCACTATTGAATGCTATCATCCCAGCCCCTGGGATTGTCAGGTGTGTAACACGGGACAAACGCGGCTCCCAAGGCCTGCACAGGGTACCTGGGCCTATATGGCCTTCACATTCTTGTGCTGAGATTTACAGGCTTATATTCTGGCAATAGGACTGGAGGTAGGAAGCTAGGAGCCTTTCTACAGAAAGGGAATTTGGGATCAAATCACATTTTATTCTGATGATGTTTTCCCTTCTTTCATGTTCTTGAGAGTAAAGATGGATAATTTGAAGTGGCTGCACAGATATTTAGCAGGAGATACAAGCTCCATGGGGATGAATGAAAGCCTTTGGTTCCTGCAGGTTCTAGAGACCACAGGATAAGCTTGGCTTGGTCATTTGGTCAGGTCCAAGGCTAAGGCAGGAAACGCAGAAGTGAGACCATTCCTTCTACAAACTAGCTAGCACTTCCACAACACATTAACAGGCTGTACTCCTGACCCTAGCCCTGTGCTATATCTGCACTGCCAGGCAGTCACTTCAGAAATGATTGGGAGCAAGGAGAGGTGCTTCTGTGCAATGACCTGCTTAGGAAAAATAACTCCAAAGACATTTTCTTCAGAAAGAGCACAGATGTATTGTGGTGATAAATTATTCTAAGGGATTCTTGATATGGATTTGCTATGTTGATGTTCTTTTTCTAGATTTACACACTCTTAATTTGCTTTTCTGATAGTTCAATGAAATCTAAGCCTTTTCCTCAGCTCAGTATGATCTGGTATTTCAACCTCTTAAGTAACGTTTTGGGTCTATACCAAAAATAAAGGAAACAAAATTATGTATATATAGATTGTCATGTGTCAGATATAGTTGACATTAGTGCAAAGATTATTGATTTAGGAGGTAGGTGACCTGGATTATTATCCCAAGACTACCAATATCTAGCTTGATCATCTTGAGGACAGCAGGTTTTTCCTTATCAGCCTCAGTTTCTTCATGTGTGAAGTATAGACATTGGATATGACCTCTAATATCCGCACCCTTCTCTAACATTCTGTGACCTGTGCATATTAGATCCCCAGTCTACCTGATTTTATCATTTGTTGTCTTGATTCTTTAAGAATGACATTTCAGGTGCATGTTGGATAAAGTTTGTCATTTTACTAAGACATGAAACTGAATTTCCTATTTGAGCCTGGAGTGGGAGACAGTCATTCAGCTAGCAAGTGAGCCTAACTGATCTCTTATCAACTTCATCTCAATAGGATTCTATTGTTGGCCAGGCACTGTGGCTCATGCCTGTAATCCCAGCACTTTTGGGAGGCTGAGGCTGGCAGATCACCTGAGGTTAGGAGTTCAAGACTAGCCTGGTCAACATGGTGAAACCTTGTCTCTACTAAAAATACAAAAATTAGCTGGGTGTGGTGGCACATGCCTGTAGTCTCAGCTACTCGGGAGGCTGAGGCAGGGGAATTGCTTTAACCTGGGAGGCAGAGGTTGCAGTGAGCCAAGATCACACCACTGCACTCCAGCCTGGGTGAAAGGGCAAAACTCTGCCTCAAAAAAACAAAAAATAAAAAACAGAGTTCTATTGTTCTCTACTTAATACAGTTTTGTGAGGGAAATTGCATACAATGGCGAATTTGGAGATTTGGAAACATAATCCTTGTTTATATCAAAGGCCTATTACACAGTATACTTGAGATTGAAAGTCACTGCAAATCAAAGCCATTTCGGTCTTACATTCTTTGTACCTTAATTTTCTCATCTGTTAAAAAAGGAAGCACTGATCAAACGCTTATTTCTTTCTCATGTGAGACCAGTATGGGAAAGAAAGACATGGAGGTAGCTCTTATCTTCCTCAGCCCCTAAATGATGTATCTTTTCCGCACATATTTTATTGACCAGAACTAGTCACAAGGCCTCATCTAAACAGCAAAAGAGGCTGTGAAATGTAAGGGAATACATGGAGTATTTGGTGGGCACTAATGGTCACAGCCACAAGGGAAAATTCCTTTTCTCTAATAGCATACAAGAATGTTAACAACAACTACTACTATGATTTATTACATGCTAGGTACTTTGCTAAACGCTGTACTTATATTATCTCATGTAATCATCATAACATTGTGAGGTAGGAACTATTAATATTACTTTTACCAATGAGAAACCAAGGCATAGAAGAGATTTAGAAGCTAGTACAAGGTCACATAGCTAATAAATAACAAAGATAGTATGTTAACCTGAGTTGAGATACAATTACATTTGGAATGCATTGAAACTGTCCTAGGTAAATGGTACCCGGGCCTGCTCCTGGATTGACTTTTGCAATAGAATTACATTGCCTGCAGCGGGTGTTTGGGATTTTAGGAGTATTTTTGGTTGTTAAAATGTTGAAGGTTGGGTCAGGTAAGAGAAAGAGTCAGCAACATGAGGAGTCTTGCAATGAGGAGGACATTCCCATACAATGACAATTTGTCCATTTTACATCCCAGAAGATGTGAATGTCATTCAAGATGTTCAGGTAGATGTGTGGCATCTTCAAAAAAATATCTGAGCCGAGAATCTAAGTCTGTTTCATTTATAAATGCAAAGTATGTCTCACAGAGTTTTTTAATATATGCTGAATTTTCTAGTAATGAAACAGTTTTTTAGAGGCACAGTCTCTTACTCTTTCACTGAGGCTGGAGTGAAATGGGGCAATCATAGCTCATTATAGCCTCAAACTCCTGGGCTCAAGCAATCCTCCTGCCTCAGCCTCCTGAGTAGCTGGGACTGTAGGTGCATACCACCATACCTGGCTAATTTAAAACAATTTTTTTTTTGGTAGAGATGGGGTCTCACTGTGTTGCCTAGCCTGGTCTCAAATTCCTGGCCTCAAGTGTTCCTCCTCCTTTATCCTTCCTAAGTGTATGAAATATAGGCATGAGGCATCATGTCTAGCATTTATTGAAGAAAGGTTTTACTTTGTTTTGTTTAGAACTTTGCTGCTAATATCCAATATACTAAATGCTAACCACTTTTATAGTCACTTTACTTATATTAATTTATTTAATCCTCCCTACACCCACAATGGTACATACTATTGTTATTTCCATTTCACAGATGAAGAAACTGAGGCACAGAGAAGTTAAATAACTTGCTCAAGGTCACAATCTTAACAAATTGCAATCACCATTTTGTAAAATCATGTTATCAATAACAATGTTTTTCATGGTATTTATCTTCATGTTTTACCATTTCTGGTACTCATCATTTCTTTGCATAAATACAACTATCCATCTGGTATAATGTTACTCTTTCCTGAAGAATTTCTTGAACATTTCTCATACTTCAGCTCTTCTAGCAATGAATTCTCTCAGCTTTTGTCCAGACATGTCTTCATTTCTCCTTCATTTTTGAAAGTAATTTTCTGGGGTGTAGAAATATGGGTTATGGCTTATTCCTTTAAGTATTTTAAATATGTCACTCCATTGTATTCTGCTTGGCATAGTGCTTGTAGTGTTTAAAACACCATCACCCCCAAATCCATCTCAGTATATAGCCGTCACATGCACAGAAGAAATCTGACATCTTCATTACATCTCCTAGTGTAGTCATATCAAAGCATTTGCATATCATTTTATTTTTATTAGCCGTCTCTTTCTCCTTTTTATTACAATTATGGCATCATGCTTTTTTTTTTTTACAAAGAATGCATATAAAATATTATTATCTATGAATTTCATTTTGAAATGTTAAAGTGAACACTACAAATATTTGTAGTGAAAGAGAAGTGTTGAATTTGGTATATTTAAAATCACTGTCCTAGAAAAACTATTAATTCAGAAAAATTGCTTTTCAGTTTTCATTCCTTCTTTTGATCTCATCTGCTGCTTGGCTTATCTGTTCTTTGGCTCTTACTAATTTTAAATAATAGTGGTTACTTCTGAATTGGTATGGTATTTTCCAGATTTTTTACAATGAACAAAAATTACTTTTATAACCAAGAAGTTAAAAATGAAGACTTCAAATAAGGCAAAGCATATATATATACACAATGAACTTCCCCATGTCTTTTCATAGGGCTTTGCAGGTGAAAAAATTTTGGATAATTTATTTTATATGAAGGTATTAATGGCCAATAATAACTTCATATACCATACCCAACCCTGCTCCAAATAAACAAGCATCCCGAAACATTTGTGACTGATCACCGTCTTCAAGATTTAACTACCTACTTTAAGAATTGTAGGCCCTGTAGGAAGATATTCTAAGGCAGGTGATATTTTGGAAGTGGTGTTAGTTATCTATTACTGCACAAGACATTTCCTCAAGATGTAGAGGCTTAAAACAAAACATTTATTACCTCACTATGTCTCAGGGTCAGGAATTCAGAAGCTATTTTGTTGGATTATTCTGCCTCTGGATTCCTCGTGAGGTTTCATTTATGCTGTCAGCCTGGACTGCAATTATCTGAAAGCTTGATTGCGGTTATGGGATCTATTTCTAAGCTCACTCACAAAGCTGTTAACAGGAGCCATTAGTTCCTCACCATGTGGACTTTTCTATAGAGCTACTCACAACATGGCAACTGGCTTTATCTAGAGAGAGAGGTAAAGAGAGATCCCAAGACAGAAGCCAAAATATCTTTAATAAACTAATGTCATCGGTAATAGCATCACTTTTTCTGGATTCTATTGCTCACAAGACCAACCCTTATATACTTTGGAAGGAGACTTCACAGGAGTGTCAAATATTGGAGACAGAGACTACTAGGGACCATTTTGGAGATGGCAGGCATAGTGGTCCCCAATCACATCCTGGATCACCTACATGTCAAGTTGTTGTACAAACTATACTGTGCATACATGCATAAGCGTTTGCATATAGGCATGTGTGTGTGTGTAGACATATATAATCCTATACATAGACACCGCAAGGAGTGTTTTTTTTTTTTTTTGATCCATAAGCCAAAATATTTTCATGGCTAACTGATGGCTCAGAGCAGTGCTGTCCACTTTACTACTTAGTAAGTTGATGAATAGGTTAATGGTTTTAGACGCAAATGTGTACTTCCTGGAATATACACTATTGTTTTTAATGAAGCACATAATTCAAACTTGGAAAGAGACTACTCTTGAATTTTCATTTTGTTTAAATTCAAACTTGGAAAGAGACTACTCTTGAATTTTCATTTTGTTTATCTGGATAAAAGTATTAAAATGTAATGGCTAAGAATGGAGACTCTGGAATTAGGGAGTCTGGGTTCAAATCGTGGCTGAACCATTTACTAGCTTTGGGATTTTGAGGAAATCAACCTCCCTGTGTTTCTATTGTGATGTGAAGGTGAAACTAACATCTACCTCATAGGATTTTTGTGATAATTGAATAAGCTATTGTTTTTAATATGGGACTTGGACCATAGTTACCTAGAAATGGTAGTTATTCCCATCACCATTGGTACCTTTTGATGATTTGAGAATCACCTTTTCCATTAGTCATGCCTAGGCTTTCATCTGCTCAGTCTGTCTCCTCCTTTGTGTTTAGAAAATAATAGGATGGCTGTTCATTATTTTTCCATTTTGTGTATCCTGTCACAGTGTTCCTTCCTCCCCTCTCACTTCTCTGAGAAAAGATGTGCTGCTGTTTAAGGCACAATGAACAATCTGAGTGAAGGAACACATTAAATTATTATCAGATATCAACATCTTGATCCAAACAGTCAGCTTAGCTCACATGGGGAGCAGGATTCTGGTAAAATGGAATAGAGGGAGGAAAGTATGTGAAGTGCTTAAGGACACAGGGAGGGAACAGTTTTAGTATCTAGGGTTGGTACTTCCTAGAGGAGACTTATCTTAGGGGAGGCAGCATGAGAGAACTGAAAGGCAGGCAGTGGGTGCTGGAGGGTGCTAAATGGGAAGAATTGTGAATGTATATAAAGGTCAGGTAAGACTGAAGGCAACATAATTCATTTTACATTTTTACTGAAAACCCTAAAAACCTGTGGAGTGTGTGTATGTTTGTGTAGGGGTAGGGGTGCATGGTATATTCATTGAAAAAGAGACCATTTCAGTCTTCTTTGCTGCAGAGTGCATCACAAAATTGCCTCATTTAGATAATACTGGAAAAGATCATTCCCTTCAACCTTCTCAGAATGCATTTCTCAAAATGCCCAGCATTCTTATCTTCAATAGGAGTTATTTTGTGTTCCTCATAGAAGCATATTCACTGAGAGCAAGGAGGCCATGGAAATTATTCCTTTTCTTAATGGGGTAAAGGTTTCCACATCATTCTTGCATATCTGCATGGCTTCCTTTAGACTTTGATCAGTGTAACCTTGGCTTTCATGGTTGGAGGCATCAGGTGCTGAGGCACCCTGTAGTTCTGTTCCAGCACAGTAGAAGAGCCTTTACCAACTATAAGCACCATATCCCACACACTAAAGTTCCAGGGTCACATGCTAAATGTGATGTGAGGAAAAAAACCCACACTAAATGTAGGATATTCATGTAGATCTGAATCTGCCTCTCACTTTCTAATCTCCTGTACTATTGATTTAAAATGATTTCTGACAAGTGGTCAGTCTAGAAAAATAATATCGAGTGCATAAACAAACCCCAAATCCCTCATTAAACTATTAGCATTTTAAGAGAGTTCATTATTTTTTACCTTCCAATTATTGACTTTTTAAATTGGATAATATGCTCAAAGTTGAACTGCACCCAATACGTTCTGCAGAACTTCAATAAATTTTGCTATTTAAAAATTTTTCCTTGTGTCAGAAAGCTTGGAAAATCAAAAGTGGCTTTGAAGGAATTTTTACTCCTTCTATTACGTGTTCCTTCCTAGGTTCATATGAGAAATATGTATATGTTATAAGACAAGATGCGATTGGCTGTATTGATGGCTAAAAAGTTATCAGTGCTTAAAATCACCTCTTCTTTGTCTAGGGATCTCAGATTACCTTGTACTTACTTGCCACCCTAAAATTCTCTAGCACTAGGCAGTAAAAGATGTTGAAAGAATGAGCAGTTTTTAACTAGCACCCAAGGTGATCCTGATGCACTCTTATTTTGAGAATCCCTGATTATGGCAGACATTTTCAGTATTTTGCAAAAGTCTCCTCAGTGCTTGGTTTTGAAATGATGAAAATAGTAAAAAATATATAGAAAAGAATGAAATTTACTAAGTGGAATATATATACATATATATCTATATATACATATATATCTATATCTATATATATATATATATATATATATATATATATATAAACTTTAAGGCATATATGAAGAAATGCCTTTATCTGCATATTAAATGACTAACTGGGCCATCAAGAGGTTATTAATAAGATTACTGATTCTAACAGGTAAATGTAAATTGTCAAAAAGCGGATGATAAAAATAAATGTAATAATAATTAATACATGGTCCCTACCTTCATGAGACTTACCGCAAAGCAGTAAATGCAGACATTAAGTGAATTGTTTGTCTAATGTGGGTTATAAAAAGAAAGCCCAGGATGTTGTGGAAATGCCTAACATGGGGTTCTAATCTCATCAAGGGATATGAGGCAAGACTGGGAAGGGGATCTTTAACCTGATCCCTGAAGGATAAGAGGGCATTACCAAAGGAGATGGGAGAAGTGTTGCAGGCAAAGGAAATGGCAGGTTCAAAGGTACTCATGGAAGTGAAAAGTTCAATATGGCTAGAATGGAAGAAGGCGAAGAGTAGACAAAAAGGAGTCTGCCATATGTTCCCTGAGGTTACTATCTTTCCAACTCTCCTTGGTATCTCTCCTTGGAATGATCTTCCACCAGATCTTGTCTGCCTGTCTCTTTCTCATCATTCAAAACACATCTCCAATATTACCTTCACAGTGAGGCCTTTCTTGAGCGCTTCAGTTGTATGTATCACTTTATCATGTTCTTCACTATACTCATCAGTATCTTAAACTACATTTTTTATTTAAATATCTTCTTTCTTACTTGTATTCCTTCACTAAAAAGTAAGCTCCCTGAAGGTAGGGACCTGGCCTAACTCATTCACTGCAGTATTTCTGCTACCTAGAACAATGTTGGGCAGAGAAAGTTACAATTGATATTTGTGTTTTCATTTACAAACTTTTTTTTATGTATAAAAATCTGACTGGGTGTAGTGGCCCACACCTATAATCCCAGCACTCTGGGAGACTGATTGGGAAAATGGCTTCAGGCCAGAAGCTTGAGATCAGCCTGGGCAACATAGTGAGACCCATCTTTACAAAAATTTCTAAAAACTTAGCCAGACATGGTGGTGCATACCTGTATTCCTAGCTCTTTGAGAGGATTGCTTGAGCCCACAAGTTTGAGAGTGCAGTGAGCTAGGACTGAGCCACTTCACTCCAACTTGGGTGACAGAGCAAGACCTGTCCCTTAAAAACACAAAGCTGTATATAATTAACATATATAAATGGATGAGTTTGGAGATAAGTACACATTCATGAAACCATCACCACGATCCATGCCATAAACCCATCCATCCTCTCCAACAGATTCCCCCATCCTCTTATTTACTGTATTATTTTTTGTGATAAGAACACTTAAGATCTACTCTTGTAGTTCTAAAGTATATAATTCAGTATCATTAACTATAGTCACTAAGCTGCACTGTAGATGTTGGAGACATTTATTTTTTATAATCAAAACTTTGTACCCTTTGACTAATAACAATTGATAGGTATAAACTGACTGACCACATCCAGTAATATTGGCCAAGCAGAGGTGCTCAAACTGCTGTCCCTTGGCTTTGTATGGCTCCTCAAAGACTTCAGATATGACCATAAAGCAAATACAAAGAGAGAAAAAAACGCCACCTGGAATTGAATGATTTTGGGATTAGAATTATAACTAGGCACCTTGCAAGGCCTAAAATTATACAGCAAAATAGAGGCAGATGACAAATGTGTTTTATTTTTATTTTATTATTTTTTAGTTTTTTAAATTTTACTTCAAGTTCTGGGATACATGTGCAGAATGTGCAGGTTTGTTACATAGGTACACATATGCCATAGCGGTTTGTTGCACCTATCAACCCATCATCTAGGTTTTAAGTTCTGCATGCATTAGGTATTTGCCCTAATGCTCTCCCTCCCCTTGCCCTCCCACCTTCCAACAGGCCCTGGTGTATGATGTTCCCTTCCCTGTGTGCATGTGTTCTCATTGTCCAACACCCACTTATGAGTGAGAATGTGTGGTGTTTGGTTTTCTGTTCCTGAGTTAGTTTGCTGAGAATGATGGCTTCCAGCTTATCCATGTCTCTGCAAAGGACATGATCTCATTCTTTTTTTATGGCTGCATAGTATTCCATGGTATATATGTGCCACGTTTTCTTTATCCAGTCTATCATTGATGGGTTACAAGTCTTTGCTATTGTAAACAGTGCTGCAGTAAACATATGTGTGCATGTGTCTTTATAGTAGAATAATTTATAATTCTTTGGGTATATACCCAGTAATGGGATTGCTAGGTCAAATACTATATCTGGTTCCAGATCCTTGAGAAATTGCCACACTGTCTTCCACATTGGTTGAACTAAATTACACTCCCACCAATAGTGTAAAAGCGTTCCTATTTATCTACAGCCTTGCCAGCATTTATTGTTTCCTGACTTTTTAATAATTGCCCTTCTGACTGATGTGAGATGATGTCTCATTGTGGCGACAAACTTTTTAATTAAAAGAACAATATTTTTATGACAGTAGTGAAATATTTAAATTGTCCCTTTGTTTACAAGATTGAGATTCATCCTGGCCCTTCATCAATGGAATTCTCATTCTTACTCTTGCTTAAGCTTGTGTCCTTGATCTAAGTCCACTCTCCCTGTCCCTTTGGAGTGAGTGCCAATTATTACAATATAAAACTCCTTAATTACATACCATGACTCTTCATCTAGTATTTCCCATATTTTGCAGGAGGTTGATTGTAGGGTGGGGTTGGGGTTGTTACCATTTGTTAGAAATTGTACTGCACAGGAGCATGTTCAACCAATTTAGAATCTGGTGCTCTTGCAAGTGATGATGTCAGCACATGTTTATGAAGCACTAAGCATGTATCCCACTTTGTTCTGGGTGCTAGGAAGACCTGAAACAACATAAAGGAAGAGGAATTCAACTTTTAGATTACAGTGAGTTACTGAGATACAGGTGAATTAAGCTAACCTTTTGAAAATTTGGTGGCTTACACTGTTAATTCTATGCTTGGGTTCTTCTAAAGTAGCTTTCTAAAGCTTCACATCTGCTAGTTCTCTGAAATCACCCTTTCAGCATTTCGATGTCATTTTCAGCTGTTCTCTTTCTTCTTATTGTCTGACATCTCCCCTTCACTACTGGTTTTATTCTGGGTAACTGATTCCACCTGGACGTTTACAGAAAGTCCATGAAAACACAGCTTTGCTCAATTACTTGTTCACAGCTTCCTCTCTTCATTTATCCAAGAACCATCGTGTTCTTTGGAGCTTCTTTCTTACCTTGCGTGACTGGAAAAGTTTTCTTGTTATCTTTTAAGTCTTACATAATTTCTTTTTACTCCTTACGGATCTAACCTGGTTTTCACTTTTTGTGGCTTTCCTACTTCCCTTTTGGGCCACTGTATTGCTCTGGATTTTGGCCAACTTGGCATCTGGTTACCTTGTGTAACAGCCCTGAAATTTGACATCAGAGTAAAATTACTTCAATATGTCATGCATCTTTTGTGTCTCATTAAAACTAATTTCTAAATAACTTCACCTGTGGCCACCTAGGAGCTGACTTAGTGCATGGAAATGTCCTTTCTGTTTTCCCAGTGAATATTCTACTTAAAGCCAGGGTTTCAAGAGCATGGAAGAATGAGGCATGCTTATAGAGTCTTATATTTGTCAGCAACAGGCTGCCATAACAAAATATCATAGATGCTGTGGTTTAAACAACAGATATTTATGTTCTCATAGTTCTGTGGCTACAAGTCCAAGAGCATGGTGCCAACATGGTCAGTTTCTGGTGAGGGCTCTCTTCCTGGCTAATAGGTGGCCTCCTTCTCACTGTGTCTTTATATGGCTGGGCCTTATAAGAAGAGAAGTGTCTACTAATTCCACCATGAAGGCTTCATGACTTCATCTTAACCTACTTATCTCCCAAAGGTCCCATCTCCAAATACCATCACACTGGGGGTTAGAGCTTCAGCATATGAATTTGGGGTGGGGAGACATAATTCAGTCTGTAGCAAGTTCCACATTTTATTTTAAACAGGTGAAGGAAAAATAATAAAATCAACCTACCCTTTTGAATGGGATAATAGTGGGGTGACTGGAAATCAACCTATTACTTAGTTACTACTTAGAGGCAATGTGATAATATAGTTATTAAAGAGCCAAATTACCTTTTTTTTTTCTTCCAGCTTGTACTTTCTAGCTGTGAATGTTCAGGTAAATGACTCAATTGCTGTGCCTCAGTTCCTCATGTCTAAAATGGGTATAATAGTAATAGTTATCTCATAGGTTGTTGTGTGTATTAAATGAGTTAAACATGAAGTGCAGCATCTGGCACATAGTACGTTGTTCAATAATAATTTTCATTGCTATATAATCACTGCAATTGTTAATGTGGTCTCTGTTCCAAACTCATGTAGATTCTGGTTCTGTTCTTTACTCAGACTGTTCAAGTATAATGTCATTTATCCTCTCCCACCTGTGGGTCTTAACTGTGCATCTGGGATTGAAATGGAAGTTGCCTCATTCTCTCATTTGTGTGTGTGTGTGTGTGTATGGTGGGGGGGGGGTTGTCGGCATGGCTGAGGTTGAGCCTGGAGTTGGAATCCGTGTAGAGGGTTGTGGGTTACTCCAGGAGGTCAGAACTACAAAGAGCCAGAGGTGAATGTCTTAGGCCACAACTTGGGAAGCATCATTCTATCTTTTGACAGGCAGGTAGAGGTTCATATATGAAAAGCATTTGGAAAGTTTAGAAACTGGCTGATACCGGAAAGCAGCTAAAAGCAAGACCCCAAAATGAAACATGAAGCTAGAGGGGATTCCACAATCATTTCTGAGAGTAAGGCTGAAGAGGGTAAGGGTCATTCTTACTGATACTGGCATTTTGAGCTGGCTGCTCTTTTCCAAACCCCAAGATCAGGGTGAACAGAAACAGATATTGAGTTTCTTAAAATATGGGGCTGGTTGCAGCAGTGGCCATCTTCGCTTATAGCCTTCAAATGACTATTATATAGCAATATGGTATTGCTTATTGTCAGGCATTAAAGACATTAAATCTACACACGAAGTTCCTTGAATAAGCAGGCAATAGTCATTTGAAGATACCCTTTCCTATGAAATTGAGAATTACACATTTCTTGAGATCTACTTAAGTCAAAATATATGTGACTTGAGACAATCATTGTCCAAATAAAGACACCTAATTTACCATTTCCAAATCAAAATTTTCCATTCAAGTTGTTGGGAATAACCTTTCATTTAAAAGATTTAAAAATCAAAGTATGGAAGCCTCTCCCCACTATTAACAAATAAGTAATACATTCTGCATGGAACCCATCTCTTGATTAGAAGCACAGGCTTACCTCTATTTAAGGAAATTGGCATACAGTATTTAGAAAAATACTTTGTAAAACAAAGCCATCATGAGGAAAAGGGAGATGGCATACCAAATAGAAAATAATCTCCAACAGAAATTTAGCATATTGCAAACACTAATAAACAACTTCTACAAAACAACAACAACAAAAAACCTGAGGCTGCCCTTCAAACTTTGAACTTCACTTTTTTTTTTCCCCTCAGAAACCCATCTCTGTCAGTAGTGCTCCTCATCAAGGCTTATGATCAATAAGTAAGACAAAGCACAATATTTTTTTTGCAGCTTATGGTGGTTTCAAAGTACACTCTACATACAAATTGGTCAATAACAGGGCATGGATCTCATTCCTTAAATCTGGTATCACTTGACCTCACTGATAAGTAGAGTTACGTTGCCTGACTCATTCTTATAGCTCTCTCAGTCCTACTTTGATAATTCCTCCCTTGATAATTCCCAACTTACTCTTATCCCAGGCCTAACATATGGCTGTTTCTTTCTCAGCTGCCTTTGACTCAGATGAAGCAAGTTCCGTTTTTGCTTCCTCTCTTAGTGTAAGATCAAAAGTGCTCTCTGTACAGCCACTGAAACTCCAGCTGAGTGATGCTTCACTAGTGCCTTACTCCCAGGGATTTTCCCTAACAGGCCCTTTTTCTTGTGCACATGTTGCCCAGTTAGCTGTCCTTCCTCTATTCCAGCCCTCAGACTTTAACACCAGTCCCAAAGGTAGTTTCCTATAATCATTTGTAATATCTGCTCACTCATTTTCTTTTTATTTCTCTCCTTTACAATCTTACAGCTTTCATATGGCTTTCTAGCATCAACCTCCTTCTCAGAGTTACACATATCTAGAGAGAGGGTCACATTTCAGGAAATAATATGGTAGTGGTTATGAAATCAGGCTATAATGTTAAACCATTCATTCATTCAATAGATGCCTTTTTAATAGAGAACTGTAACTATTATTTTTATTTATTTTAATGACAATTTATGTAACAATCCATTAGGCAATTTTTATAGGTTTAATTTTGGAGTTAATTGTAGATTCATAGGCAATGGTAAGAAATAATACAGAGAGATTGCATGTGCCATTTACCCAATTTCTTTCAGTGGTAATATCTTGATAAATTCTAGTATAATATCACAACCAGAATATTGACATTGATACCATCAACATACAGAGCAGTTCCATTACCACAGGGATCCATTTGTTGCCCTTTTATAGCCACATCATTCTCGTTGGGAAGATGTGTGCCCCTTTTATAGCCACACAACCTGCTGTCTCTGATCACTGGCAACCACTAATCTGTTCCCCATTTCTATAATTTTGTCATTTCAAGAATGGCATCATACAGTGTGTAACCTTTTGGGACTGGCTTTTTTACTAAGCATAATTCCCTATGAATTCATCCAGCTTGCTATGTGTATCAACAGTTTATTCCTTTTCCTTGTTGAGTGTATTCCACGACATGGATATAGCACAGCTTGTGTAACCATTTATCTATTGAAGGACATCTGGATTGTTTCCAGTTTTTAGTCATTAAAATAAAGGTGGTGCTATGGGCTGAATTATGCTCTCCCAAAGTTAATGTGTTGAATTGCCAACCCTCAGTACCTCAGAATGTCACTGTATTTGGGAATAAAGCCTTTAATAAGGTAATTAAGTTAAAATGAGGTGGTTGGATAGGGCCCTAATCCAATATCACTGGTATTTTTATAAGAAGGGGAAGAGGGAGGTGGGGACAATTAATGGGTACAAAAAATAGAATGAATAAGACCTAATATTTGATAGCATAGTAGAGTGACTATAGCCAATAATAACTTATTTGTACATTTCAAAATAAGTAAAATAGTGTAATTGAATTGTTTGTAATACAAAGGATAAATGCTTAAGGGGATGGATACTCCATGATGTGATTATTTCACATTGCATGCCTGTGTCAACAAATCTCATGTATCTTATAAGTATATACACCTACTATGTACCCACAAAAATTAAAAACTAAAAATAATTGTAAAAAGAGGAAGAGAAACTAGGTGTGCACATGCACAGAGGGATGTGGGACAACCATGTGAACAGGCAGCAAGAGCACAGCCATCTGCAAGCTGAGGAGAGAAGCCTCAGAGGAAACCAACTCTGCTGGTACCTTGATCACGGACTTCCAGAATCAAAAACTTTAAGAATAAATTTATATTGTCTTAGCCACCTAATCTGTGGTATTTTATGGCAACCCTAGAAAATTAATACAGCTGATATGCATAGCATAACCTGTAGGCTTTTGTGTGAACATAATTTTTCATTCTCTGGGATAAATTTTTCAAAATTATAATTCCTGGGTCATGTGGTAGTTGAATGTTTAGTTTTACTAAACTGACAGGAAACTGCCAAACTGTTTTCTATCATTTTATGTACACACCGGCAATGTATGGTATGAGTGATACAATTTCTCAGCTTCCTTGCCAGGATTTGGTGTCATCACTATTTTTCACTTTAGCCTTTCTTGTAAGTGTGTAGTGATATCTCATTGTAGTTTTAATTTGCATTTCCATGATAGCTAATGATGTCAAAAATTTTAAAAGTGCCTATTTGTCATCTCTGTATCCTCTTTGGTGAAATACCTGTTTATGCCTTTTGTCCATTTTCTAGATGGATGGTTTTTTTTTTTTAATTGCTGATTTTTGAGACTGTAAAAATACTATAGATACTTGTTTTTTGCTGTATATATACTTTATAAAAATTTTCTCCCATTCTGTAGCTTATTTTTAAAAAATCCTTTTAAGAGTCATTTGCAGAGCAAAAGTTTTTACTTTTGAATAGTTCCAGTTTATCAAGTTTTCCTCTTAAGGATCATGCTTTAGGTATTAAATCTAAAACCCTTGGCCTAGTCCTAATCCTGAAGATTTTCTTATAATTTTCTAAAACTTTCAGGTTTACATTTTACATTTAAGTTCATAATCTATTTTGAGTTAACCTTTGTGTAATGTGTGAGATTTAAGTCATTTCATCTCTTTTATTTATACATTTCCAATGTTTCTAACACCATTTGTTAAGAGACTATCCTACCTCCATCACATTGCTTTTATACCTTTGTCAAAAGCAGTTGGATATATTAATTGGGGGAAAGAATAGTCTCTTCAATAAGTGGTATTGGGAATACAGAATATCCGTATGCAGAAGAACAAAACTAGGCCCCTCTATCTTAACCTTGTATAAAAATCTGCTCAAAATAGGTTAATAACTTAAACGTAAAACTGAAAACTATGGAACCAATTAAAAGAAAACAGAGGAAATGCTTCACAACATTGGAGTAAGCAAAAATTTATTAAATAAGACTTCAAGAATACAAGAAACAAAAGCAAAAATAGACAAATGGGATTACATCACACTAAAAAGAAACAACGATTAAAAAATGGGAGAAAATATTTGCAAACTACATCTGACAAGGGGTTTATATCAAGAATATATAAGGAACTTAATAGCAAAAAGACAAATAACCTGAGTAAAAAATGATTAAAATACCTTAATCGATATTTCTCAAAAGAAAACACCAAAGGCCAACAGATATATGAAAAAATTGTCAACATCACAAATTATTGGGAAATGCAAACCAAAACCACAATGAAATACCACTTCACTTCAGTTATAATGGCTGTTATCAAATCAACAAAGGAAATGTTGGCCAGGATGTAGAGAAAAGGCAACACTTACACACTGTTGGTGGGATTATAAACTAATACATCCATTATGAAAAACAGTATGGAGGTTCCTCAAAAATTAAAAATAGAAACACTATACAATTGATCAACTCCCACTACTGGGTATATATTCAAAGGAAATCAAATCAGTATGTTGAAAAGGTATTTGCACTACCATGGTTATTGCAGCTCTATTCACAATAGCCAAGATAAAGAATCAACCTATGTGTCCAACATAGGTTATTTAATGAATAAATTAAAAAATGAGGTTCATTTTTTTTAATGAAGTAAGCCAGACAAAGACAAATGCCATATGATCCCACTGATATGTGAAATGTAAAATAAAAAAAAGATACCACAGAAGCAGAAAGTAAAACAGTAGTTAACTGAGACTGCATAGTGGACTGGGAAGGGCAGGATGAGGAGAGGTGGGTCAATGGGTATAAAGTTACAATTAGGTAGGAAAAATGAATTATGGCGTTCCATTGCACAGTAGGGTGAGTATTTAATTAACAGTAAAATACTGTATATTGTAAAGTACTTAGAAGAAAGGCTTTTGAATGTTCTCACCAAGGGAAAAAAGATAAATGCATGAGGTGACAGATAACACTAACTACCCTGGTTGGATCATTACACAAAACAAATATTGTATCAAAACACCTAATTGTATTCCATGAGTATGTACAATTACAATGTGTCAATTAAAAAATAATCTTTTAGTGTGTTGTTAAATATTTCCCTACCCCATTGACTAAAATATTTTCATCTACATTTTCTACATAGAACTGTAATGTTTTATTTTTGACTGTTAAATCCTTAATCTATCTGAAGTTGGTTTTTTGACATCATGAGAGTCAAGGGCCTAAACCTTTTTCCATATGCTAATGATTTTACCAGTTTCATTTAATAAGCCAACCCTATTTTTCCTACTGAGTAGGTGTGCCACCTCTCTATCTTATTTCATGTGTAAGTCTGTTTCTGGTATCTCTTATTTCATTCATCATCTAATCTCCCTGCTCCAATAAAATACTATAACTTTATAATAACTCCTAATATTGGAGCAGGCAGATATCTGAAACTTTCTATCTTCAGTTGTGTTCTGGCCAGTATTGGCCTGTTTGTCTTCAATATAAATTTTGTAATCATCAAGCCATATGAAGATACTGTGGGAATAGAAATTGAAATTGCATTGATTTCATTTGTAGATCCATTTGGGGGAAACTAACATCTTTAAGACATTAAGGCTCACTGTGCAATAATGGAGCATATTTGATTTATTTATGTCTTTAAAATACTTATCTTAATAACACTTTATAATTTTCCCTCAAGATGTCTTGTGCATCTTTTATTAAATTTATTCCCAAATACTTGAGATTTCTAATGCTATAAAAATTGTGTATTCTCTTTAAATATAGTTTTCATGGCTTGTTGCTGATGAACAGAAATATAAGTGAATCTTGTATCTTAATGTTATATGCAGCCACCTTGCTAAAACTCCTTTGTTGTTTCTAATAATATGAAGGTTTACTCTTTGGGTTTTCTATAGAAATCACATCATCTACAAATAATCTATAAATAATTGTAATTTTGTTTCTTCCTTTCTGATCCTTATATCGCTGATGGTCTCATTATAACATATAGGACTTCATGTACAATTAAGGACAAAAGTGGTAGTGATTTGTTTCCTTGTGTCATTCCTGATTTCAAAGAGAATACTTCCAATGTTTGCTCATTTAAGATAGCATGGGGAGAAATGCCAGATATAGGTGATGGGGAGGAAGGCAGAAAATCAACACTGCCATGTGTGTACCTATGCAAAAATCTTGCATATTCTTCACATGTACCCCCAAACCTAAAATGCAATAAAAAGAAGATAATGCTAACTTTTGGATTATTTTATAGATGCTTTTGTCAGGTTAAGAACTATCCTTTTCCATTTCTAATTGAAGAAGTGTTTTAAAAATCATAAATGGGTTTTAAATTTGATGAAAGACTTTTCTTATCTATTGAAATGATCTTTTGGTTATCTGTATTAATCTGTAAATATAGTAAAGTATATTTATAGATTTTCTAACAATAAACCATACTTGTATACCCATAGTACATTCCCTTTGGTTATGATATGTTGTATTTTCTCTACTCTGTTGGGTTTCATTCATTAATATTTTGTTAGCTATTTTGCATCTATATTAATGAATTAAAATAACATGTAATCTTAATGTCTCATAATTTATTTGTTCTGTTGTCAAAGTTTACTTGCCTTACAGAATAGGTTGTGTGTTATTTCCTCTTTTTCTTTTATCTGAAAGTGGGTCGGTATAAAATTGAGATTATCTCTTTCTTGAAAAGCTTGATAGAATTCAACTATAAAACAGTCTTGACCTAGTATTTCTTTGGCAGGAATATTTTAATCACTGCCTTGAATTTAAAATAGTTATAGGATGATTCAAGATTTTAAAATTTCTTTTTATGTTCTGGTAAGTTATATTTTTCTAGCAATTTTTTTCCAACATTTCTCCTCAAAAATGTAGGTTTTTGGTGTTGATGGCATTGTTTTATTATCTTTTAGAATACTGTTCTGCCTAGTTATGCCTTCCTGTTCATTAAAACATTATTTGCATCTTCTCTTTTTTCTCTCTTTATCAATCTTGCCAAAGATTTGTTACTTCCTTTTTTCTAAGGAACACCTATTGTTTTTATATCTTTGTTTTCTATTTCATCAGTTTTCAGTTTTATATTTATTATATTTTTCTTTCTACTTTCTTTGGGCTTATTCTCTTGCTTTTTGTTTTTTTTTAAAAATAACTTCTTAAGATAGACACATAACATTTTGGACTTGTTTCCTCTTTATTTTGGGTATTTAAGGCTATAAATTTTCCTCAAAATACTGCTTTTATTACATTTTAGAAGTTTTGTTATATAGTGTTTTCATTTTATTCAGGACTAGGTATTTTTACATTTCCATTGATTGTTTTGTTCATAAGGTCCAAGTGACTGAACTGCTTTCTCTTGTTGCCTGGTCATACTGCAAAACATTCTAATCTTCTGTAACTCACTCAAAGTTAGCAGAATTATGAATTACTTGTTAAATAGGTCAAACCAGCTCATTCAAGTGTGACATATGTTGCCACCCAATCTCAAGGAAGTCCCCCAAAATGTACCTCTTTATTAGTGGTGGATACTGTGAGATACAAAAGCTTGTTTTTCTCATGGGAGAGGGAGAATATTTCAGTGTATTCCTGTCTCCAGAAGCTTCACTGATGTAGGCCCCAGGTTTCATTGGTTTTACCTCCTGCCCAACAAGTCCTTCAGAATTATTGCTCATCATGTTCTATCAGCATGATTTTATCAATATTATAGACTAGCATCATGTCCTGTGGGATAATTAGGGACTTGTTGTACTCAATTATGACAGAATATTGATGTATCCCTGAAATAAAATAGTGAATATGTAAGAGAAGTTCCTGACAGGTTAATGAAAATTTCTTCTGGTCTTTCTTGCTTAGTGGTACAGGTTTAAAAAAGCATTTGCTAGATTGGTAATGCATATCAGGTGCTGGGGACAGTGTTGATTTGCACCATTTTCTTTAAGAGACTACATCTAGAACAGCAGCTGCAACTTGGAGTTTCTCACTGATTAAGCGGAAGATAATTCACTGTCAGTGTCTAAGACCTGACTCTTCAGTAAAGGCAAAGTAGGCTATTTAAACGGGATGTGATAGGAATCACAATCCCTGCACATATCTTGGATGATGTCACTACTCTCTGTGCTTCTCCCAGGAATACTGCATTATTTTTAGTTTACCATTTTGTAGAGAGGGAAGTTCCACAGGCTTTCACTTTGCCCTTCTTCCTGTTATAGCCCTTGCTTTAAAGGTTAGGGGGTAAATGAGGGGTATCTGTCAGTTACCCAGTGATAATTCCAACGTGTGCATTTGGGAAATGGGGAAATAACCACAGAATGGGTTTACAGACCTACTTCAGTAACAGCAAGATGGCTAAAATTTCACTTTTATTATCTTACTCCTTTAAACCCCTGTATTTATCATTAGACCAAAGTGGCTTTCCAGATACCTGGGAATTAGTATAACTCTAAGCCAATGTTCAATGTTTCCTAGAGGTTACAGGTATTTCTCTTTCCCCAGTATACAGCTATCCTGATAAATGGCTATAGGTCCCTTTTGGTAAAGCTAAGAAGAAAGATGTATAGTGTACATTTGTGGTGGTACAATAGGATTCTTTCTGAAGGGGTTCCTTTTCTGTGAATTGACTCAAGTTTGGGAATTGGTTAAAAAAACACATCATTTTATATAGATCCAGTATGACCTGACGGGGTTACTCATCTAATTTAGTCCAAGAGCCTGATTAAAAATTAGCTACTACCTATGCTCTGTTCATGTCAAGCCATTCTGAATAATACTCTAGCTCTGTTGCTTATTACTGTAAGCATGCTTACCTTGCTTCTAGTAGTTAAGTGCTGCTGCTTAGTATCTGCCACTCTTTGATACCATCATTCTCATTTAAGTCAGGGAGTCTATTTCAATGTTGTATCTCCTATCTTTCTCTCCAAACTACAGAGGACAGCCACTGTAATGCTTTATTTTAAACTCTTTTTTGAGAAGCACAATATGCATTTAGAAAAGTACATAAAACAAATGTATAGTTTAATGAGCTATTATAAAGTGAATATTTGTAGAAAAACCATGCAGATGACAAAATGGAGCATTGTTTGCACCCCAGAAATCTTGTGCATGATATTTTACAAATACCTCTCCTTTGTGCCAAAATGCAACTGTTATTCTACATTTTATAGTAAGCATTTCCATATATTTATGTACGAATTTTCCACTATAACAAGCGTTCCTAATCACATAACAAAATTTGACTTGTTTTGGAACTTTGTTTAAATAACAGCATACTGGTAGTATATATTAAATTGGGACTATATTTTATTTGGCTTCTTTTGCTCATTATTATAATTTTGAGATTTATACAAATTGTACATTTTTATTGATGCATAGTGTTCATTCTATGGGTATACTACCGTGTACCCATTCTGTTGAAAATGGGTTTGATCAGGGCTAGTTTGTTAGTTGTTGCTTGTGTTATTCCATTCTGGCTGCTATAGCAAATTACTTTAGGCTGGGTAGTTTGTAAACAAAAGAAATGTATTGCTTACAGTTCTGAAGGCTGGGAAGTCCTAGATCAGTTTCCAGTAGTACAGTGTCTGGTGAGGGCCTGCTCTCTGCTTCAAAGATGGCGCCTTCTAGCTGTGTCCTCACATGGAAGGGCAAAAAAGCTTCCTTAGGCTTCTTTTATAAGGGCACTGCCATGGTTGGTATGTCTTTGTCCCCTCTAAAATGTGTGTTGAAATGTAATTCCTAATGCAACAGTGTTGGGAGGTGGGGCCTCATGAGAGGTGTTTAGGTCATGAGGGCTCTACCTTCATAAGTGAATTAATACCTCTATACAAAGGGGCTGTGTGAGTGGGCTCACCCTTTCTTGTTCTTCTGCCATGTGATGACACAACATTTGTTCTGCTTTCCTTTCTGTCTTCTACTATGTAAGGACACAGCAAGAAGGCCCTCACCAGATACCAGATGCCAGTGCCATGATCTTGAATTTTTTAGCCTTCAGAACTGTGAGAAATAAATTTCCGTTCTTTTTGAATTACCCAGCTTGTAGTATTTTGTTATAGCAGCACAAAAGAACTAATACAGATACTAATCCCATTCATGAGGGCTCTGCCTTCCTGACCTAGTTACATCCCAAAGTCCCCAGCTCTTAATAGCAACACACTGGGGATTCATTTTCAACATATGAATTTTGGAGGTACACAAACAATCAGATGATAGCGGGGATATTACAGAGCTTCAGTGAATATTATTATATATGTCTTTTGATGCACACGTACATGCTTTTCTGTTTGGTATGTATTCAAAAGTAGAATTGGTCCCTGCCCTTTTATTTGACCATACTTTTGTATGTCTGTGCTTTCTTCTAAGTATTTTCTTCAGAAACATATTTCAGTTCACTAATTCTTCTACTGTGTCTAATGTTTGTTTAATCCAACCACTAATTTTTATTCTCAGTTATTGAATTTAACTTTTAGAATTTATATTTTAAAAAATCTCCTGTGTTCTCATGTCTCTGTTCTCTGTTTAAATTTTCAATCCTTTCCCTTATCTCCCAAAAACTAGTAAGCATAGTTATTTTTAAATCTATGTCTAAAAATTTTGGTATCTGGAGACTTGTAGTTCTATTTCTATGCTTTATTGTTGCTTCTTTCTTGTTCAAGTTGCCTTATTTGGATCAAATTTCATGCATCCCAGATACTATCTTAAAACTTTTTTTTTTTTTTTTTTTTTTAAGAAATGTGGCTGGGTGTGTTGGTTTATGCCTGTAATCCCAGCATGTTAGGAGGCTGAGGTGGGTGGAACACTTGAGGCCAAGAGTTTGAGACCAGCCTGGCCAACATGGTAAAATCCTGTCTCTACTAAAAATACAAAAATAAGCTGGGTGTGGTGGTACGTGCCTATAATACCAGATACTTGGGTGGCTGAAGCAGGAGAATTGCTTGAACACTGGAGGTGGACATTGCAGTGAGCCGAGATTGTGCCACTGCATTCCAGCCTGGGTGAGAGATTGAGACTCTGTCTCAAGAATAAAAAAAGAAATAACGTGAAACTTCAGATAGTGTTATTTTCCTTTCTGCAGTATTTTTTGTTGCTTCTTCCAGGCACCTGGGAACACTAGCAATCTGAGATCATGTTGATCCAGTATTAGGATTGAAACTTTCTGAGTCACCAAAGTGATTCTGCTGAGCTGCAATCTTTGTGAAAGCTGTTTTACTGCCAATTCACCCCATGAATTCTAGGCACAATTTGCTAGGGTTCCACCTCAAAGTGTAGGAATATTAGTGGGGCCTCTACCCTGGACTGGTCTTACTAAATCACTTTCAGCTGTCTGAAATAGTGCATTAAATCCAGAGATTATTTTAGGTGTACCCATTTTTACAAATATAATAAAATAACATTCTTCCTTTTCTAGTTTTTTAGAACCCATTCATATGTATATTTAAGTTCGTGCTGATAAAAATTAAAAGAAAGTTGGTACCCATTTTACATGTAATCTTCCTCCCCCAAGTCAGATTTTGAAGGGTGATAGCACTGTCAGATATTTCAGCAAGGTAGAACCACCTACCTGATCTTATGAGAAGAGTGCTCTGCTGCTGCTGTCAAAGGAAATTCAGTGGACTTTGGAGATTCAGAGTATTCACATTCTTATGAATTCCCCAAAGTGTCCCAATTTCTAGATGTAACATTCAATAATTTTTGCAATTTATATGTCACAGGGATCAACCAATTAGAATGGACACCTGATCAGTTAGTATGTATGCTCTCCACCATAAAGTCTTCTGTCAAATGTCACCCTCATTTAAACTTTTAAAAATTGTGTATATTTACGAAGTACAATTTACTGTTTTGATATATGTATGCATTGTGGAATTATTATGTCAAGCTAATTAACATGCATCACCTCATATACTTGTCTTTTTTGGGGTGGAAACATTTAAAATACATTTTTTAGCACTTTTGGAATGTACAATACATTATTAACTACGGTTAATAATCCTGTGCAATAGGTATGGAAAACTTATCCCTCCCATCTAATTAAAACTTTGTACCCTTTGGTCAACATCTCCCCATTTTCCACTCCCTTCTTCCCACCTCATACCCCTAGCCAGTGATAAGTTCCATTGTAATTTCTACTTCTATAAATTAGACTTTTTAAGGAAAAAGTAAAATAACAAATTAAAAAGTGAAATAAGCCTGGTATAGGAAGACAAATACCACATGATCTCACTTATATTTGAAATTTAAAAAATGCTACCCTCTTAAAAGAATTTTATGGCCAGTTCATTTAAAATTTTATCGTAGGCTGGGAGTGGTGGCTAATGGCTGTAATTCTAGCATGGCTATAATCCTAGCAGGAGAATCGCTTGAACCCAGGAGGCAGAGGCCACAGTGAGCTGGGATCATGCCACTGAACTCCAGCCTGGGCAACAGGGTGAGACTGTGTCTCAATAAAATAAAATAAAACAAAACAAAATAAAATAAAATTTCATTGTGCTCCAGGACCTGAAACACCTTATGCCTCTTATTTAATTTTAATAGGAATATCACCTTATAGCATATCATTTACATCTAAGAAATATATTTATTTTTATTGACTGCATCTTCCATTAGAACATAAGCTCTCTGTAGGGCAGGGATTTTCACCTGTCTTGTTCACTGTAGTATTTTCTTAACAAATATTTGTTGAATGATACCAAATACTGCATCAGGCTTTATTTACATGAATCAGAACCATTCTAGCTATTTTAAGCAGAATTGGTTTGATGTGGGGTACTAGGTACTTAGAAAATTCTTGGCTACAAAAGTGGGCTGTAGACTAGGCTTCTAGAAAGGACTCTCTAGTCAAAACTGTCAAACTGGTCCATCAGGGTTACTGTCAACTCTGCTACATTCAGGATGGTGATGAGTGACAGCAGTGAGGAAGCCACCACTGGAACTTTAAAGTACACTTGAAGACCATATCTAAAATCTAGAAATAAGGAATTTACTGTCATTCTTACAACTGTGTCTCAACATTCAACAGTCACAGTAGTGACTAAACATTGGAATGTTGCTGCAGCAAGACCCAAGGTTTCCAGATCTTGCTTTTGGTGATTAGCAATAGCCAAAGTGGCAAGATATCCCTACCTCACTTATATTTTCCTAATTTGTATCTGGAATCCTGGATTTTTTAGTTTTCTAGTAACTGTGTTATAGGCAGTCACTCTATAAGGAGGTGGGAATGGATGCCATGTGTCATTTCATTGTCTCTACTACATTGATTGTATAAAGCAGGTGCATGTATCTCACATTTCATCATCTATCAAGGGTTCTTATTCCAACAGTACTATTCCCTTGCAAGAAAAGGGGATGCTTATTATGAAAAGCAAGTATAGTTAAATAATGCCTTGTCCCCACTAAATTGCTTTGGAAAACTTTGGAAAATTCTTTATGGAAAGATGTCTTTCTTGATTTATCTGTTGCAGAAACATGGTTGAAACCAGTTGACAGCAATGACACTTCCCCACCTGGTTATGAAACTGACTATTTGTTACCAGAGGCATACTAAGAGGGAAGGGGAGTGGAATAAATCTGCCTTGTGGAGAGATTTTATCATTAGCATTAAAAAAATTCTTCCTTTAATCAATATAGGACATTATTATGCATCACAACAATCCTGCAGAATATATCTCAGCAGGTGATAATCTTTTTTTTATTATATTTTAAGTTCCGGGGTACATGTGCAGATTGTGCAGGATTTTTACACAGGTATACACATGCCATGGTGGTTTGCTGCCTCCATCCCCCCATCATCTACATTAGGTATTTCTCCTAATGTTATCCCTCCGAAATCCTCCCACCCCTACTGTCCCTCCCCTAGCCCCCCTCCACCCTACAACAGGCCCCGGTGTGTGATGTTCCCCTCCCTGTGTCCATGTGTTCTCATTGCTCGACACCCACTTAGAAGTGAGAACGTGCGGTGTTTGGTTTTTGTTCTTGTGTCAGTTTGCTGAGAATGATAGTTTCCAGATTCATCTGTGTCCCTATGAAGGACATGAACTCACCCTTTTTATGGCTGCATAGGATTCCATGGTATATATGTGCCATATTTTCTTTATCCAGTCTGTCATTGATGGGCATATGGATTGGTTCCAAGTCTTTGCTATTGTAAACAGTGCCACAATGAACATAGGTGTGCATGTGTCTTTATAGTAGAACAATTTATAATCCTTTGGATATATACCCAATAATGGGATTGCTGGGTCAAATGATATTTCTAATCATTAGCATTGTTTAGAAATGCTGGCACATAGTGATAATAAAAAGCAAACCAGCTTTTAGTCAGTTTTATTATTTAGGTTCTCTAAAGAAAGTATACCCTTTAGCATCTGTACCCAGGGCAGTTACTCTACTGCCCCACCTTTGATACATCTCTATTTGTTAGCATTATTAAGGTTATTATTTCTTGTAATATGAGATTTATCTTATTCCCTAAGTAAGTCCAAGAAACTAAATTAAAAAAAAAAAAAAACCTGTGTAAATTTAGAAGACTGACGTTAAAAGCACAGATGTAGAACAGTGATTCTCAGCTATAGCTGTACATTAGTAAAACCTGGGGACTTTTAAAAATAATGCTGACTTCTGAGCCCTACCATCATATATTCAAATTTATAATTGGTCTGAAATAAGGCATAAGCCTGAGTATTTTCTTTTTCAAGCTCCCCTCAGTATGCTAATGTGCAGCCAGTGTTGGGAACCACTGCTGAAGACTGCTTTCAAAGTAGTACAGTGCATCTGAGATATATTTTAAGTTTTAAGTGTAGATGTTTGTAGATAGGGTTAGAGGAGCATTCTGCTAGTGTGCATTAAGTGATCAAAGCTTCCTAGGGGAAGTGGCCTTTATACATGGAATACAGTAGAGCAGCAAGAGAGATTGTTAACACGGGCGGCTTCAATCCAGGTTTGCAATTGGATGGCCATGAGAAAGAAAATTATTTTAAGAGAAGGAGTTAACTCTTCTTTTCCAATCTGGGAGGGATTTGGAAGTCCCCGAATTGTGGGAAGATTCTCAGATTATGTGTCAGTAATCAAGGCAGTGGACTCAACTAAACCATTAGTACTCTCATGAGCTAACTCTCATCTGGAGCTCTTTCTAAAGTTGAGTGTCAGGATCATACATGTATTTAGGTCAATGATTCTCAACCTTGGATATGCTTTAGGGTTACTTGGGGAGCAGTAAAAAATATCCTAATACCCACACCCCAAACTTCATAGATTCAAAATTAATCAATCTGGAGTATGGTCTAGGGAATTGATGTTTTCTGTTTTTGTTTTGTTTTATTCAAAAAATATCTCCAGGAGGTTACAATGCACAAATAGGGTTGAGTACAACTGACTTAGGTGGATCACAAAGCCCTGCAAGGATTTTCTTCATCAAACAAATCAGGTTTTCTATGTGTTTTTCACAATATTGTCCTCCTTTCCTGCAACGTGAAGTATTATCAGTGTCAGACTTCCCTGACAATCCTACCCCGATCCTAATTCAACAGTCTTTTATGCTAGTGCCATGATCTCCTTAGCATTTATCATGATTCGACACGGGTAAATACATCATAACCAACCTACTTCTTTACATCTGCACCGATACCATTCTAGACTCAGTCGCCACTACCTCCTGGTTGATTGCTGTTTCTGCCCTTTCTCCTTTTACTGTCTATGTCAACACAGCCACTGAATGGCTTTAAAAATGTATGTCAGATCATGTCACTGCTCTGCTAAAAACTTTCCAATGGCTTCTCATGTCATTCAGAGTAAGAGTCAAGTTACTTACTATGACCCACAAGGTCCTTTATGATCTGACTTCTCCCCTTACCTCTCTGAGATTCTATTTCTGTGCCCCTCATTAACACAGTTCTGGCCACACTTGCTTCCTTGCTGTTGTACATCAGATAACACTCCCATTTGAGAGCCTTTGTATTTGCTGTCTTCTCTGCCTAGGATGCTCTTTCCTCAGATAGCCATATGCATAATTCCACCTCTTCCTATTGGTCTTTTGTTAATTCATGCCTTACTGGCAAAGCCTACCTTGATTTCCTTATTTAAAATTGCAACTCTTAGGAGCCAAAGACCTTAATAGACATGTCACCAAAGAAGACATACAGATGGAAAATAAACATGAAAAGATGTGCCACATCATACATCATCAGGATAAGTCAAATTAAAATAGTAATGAGATGCCACTACTACACTACCTATTAGAATGGCCAAAATCCAGAACGTTGACATCACCAAATGCTGACAAGAATGTGGAGCAACAGCAACTCTCATTCATTGCTGGTAAGAATGCAAAATGGTACAGCCATTTTGGGAAAAAATTAAAGATACTCTTACCATACAATTCAGTGAGTGCACTCCTTGGTATTTACCCAAAGGAACTGAAAACTTATGTCCACACAAAAACCTGCACACAGATGGTTATAGAAGCTATATTCATGATTTCCATAACTTGGAAGAAACTAAGATGTTTTTCAGTAGGTAAAGAGATAAAGTGTGGTACATCCAGATGATGGTATATTATTCAGCGCTAAAAAGAAATGAGCTGTCAAGCCATGAAAAGAGAGGGAGAAACCTTAAGTACATATTACTAAATGAAGGAAGCCAATCTGAAAAGGCTATGATTCTAACTACAGTCAGTCCTTGATATCCACAGGCTGAGCATCTCTGGATTCAGCTCACTATAAATGGAAATATTCAGAAAAAAACAATAAAAAGAACAATATAATAATAATAACACAAATATAAAATCAATACAGTATAACAACTATTTTACATAGTATTTACATTGTATTAGCTATTGTAAGTAATCTAGATGATTTAAATTACATGGGAGGTTGTGTGTAGGTTATATAGAAATACTATACTGTACCATTTTATATAAGGGGCTTAAGCATCCATGGATTTTGGTATTCTGGGAGTGACGTACTGGAACCAGTTCTCTTTGGATACCAAGGAATGATCATATATGATATTCTGGAAAAGGCAAACCTATGGAAATATTAAAAGGATCATTGGTTGCCAGGATTGGGGAGAGAGAAGGATAAATAGGTATGGCACAGAGGATTTTAGGGCAGCGAAATACTCTGTATGATACTATAATGACAAAAACATGTCATCACACATTTGTCTAAACCCATGGAATGTACAACACCAAGAGTGAGCTCTAATGTAAACCATGCACTTTGAGGTAATAATGATGTATCAATGTAAAGTCATCAATTGGAAGGAATACATCTCTCTGATGGGGCATCTTGATAATGGGGGAGGCTATGCATGTGTGTCAGCAGGAGATATATGGGTTACCTCTGTACTGTCCTCTCAATTTTGTTGTGAATCTAAAATTGCCATATAAAATAAGGTCTTACAAAATTACAACTCTCCATGCTTACACAACTCAACCTATCTTCTTGTCACTGCTTTATATCTCTTCATGTCACTTATCAACATCTGACATATTCATATCTGTTTATTGTTGATGGTCTGTCTCTCCCCACTAGAATACAAGCCCCATGAGAGTATCGAATTTTGTCTATTTTGCTTATTGCAAATCTCTAGAATCTGGAAAATTACCTGCCACATAGTAGAGGATCCATCAACATTCTCTTGTTTGAATTAAAAGCCAAAGTGTTGGTTTATAATTTCACTATAAAAATATGTGCAGGTTTTCTCATTAAGGAGAAAACAGACTAACACTTATTGAGTATCCACTAAACACTATGATATATACTTTTCATGTGTTCTATTATTTAATTCTCAAAACAATTCTCAAAACATTCTCTAATGGAGTAGGTATGATTGTTATGCCCACTTTACACATGAAGAACTGAGGCACAGTACAGCTAGTGACTTTGCTCAAGGTCAAATAGCTTAATTTGCATTGGTGATGTTAGGATTTGAATCCAAGTTTATCTGAATTCCAGGGTTATGTAATTTCTGTAAATGACTTCCCCACCAGAACCAATTATTATTTAGTAAATAACTTATTACTAAGAGAAATAATTATTAGAAATTACTTACCAGATTAGTTCTTATTTTAATGGGTTTTGAGGAGAGAAAGGGGTAAGGAGGGATTCAAACATAGAAAGAAGTTTCAACTTGTTTGGCTGATGAGCTTCAGGGTAGCACTTAGGCTTTGATGGGAACAGACACCTGTGGGGAAGAATCAGAGTTAGTGTCACCACCAAAGGAATCGTCTCCTTCACAGTTGGACTTATCACTTAGGCTTGGCATTACGGCTTTGGTGGATAGCCCAGAACCAAAATACAGGCAGGCATTCCAGTCCCTCACAGGGGAGTTAAAGGACTTGCAACTATTATGAGGGGTGAGGTAATAAATATGTTAATTTGCTTGCTTTAATCATCCTACAATGTATACATATATTAAAACATCGCATTGTACCTCATAAATATATATAATTATTATTTGTCAATTTTTGAAAAAGGCTAGAGGTACTGTTCTTTTGTCTGCACTGGGTCTCACACGTTATAGCTTACATTCCTCTCCTGCATTCTAGCTCTGTGCTTAGCCTTATAAAGGGGCAAGGGCTGTGGCAATGGCTTTAACAGTTCACCATCTTTTGCCCAGTTTTGGGGTAGCAAAAAGACCTGTAGAAGCCCTAAGCACTAAGGTTATTCCTCCTGTCCCCCCACCATAAAAACATTAAACCTTAAAACCAGTGGATGAAGGTTTTAAAGTTCTCTAATTTTCTCCCATATAATGAAATCAATGATTTTTTTCTTTATTTATCAAACACTGATGTATTTCAGAAGGTGTTCCTCTTGGTAAGAGATCAGGTGGAGGATTCCTGATTTGTTGGTGCCTTAAGTGGTGCTCATGCACTTTTAGGTAATCCAACACAGTGGGGGATGTGATTAAAGGGGCAAAACTCTCCATCCAAAATGATTGCCCTGCCTGCCACAGAGCTGTACATTCATGAGCTCTTCTTTGGGATAAAGCAAGGACCTCTGTTAACATTCAAATGCAGTACTGCTATATACATGACAACCCATTGCAAATAGAGAGCAAAGATCAAAGCGGCTGGAGCAAAGGAAGGTCAAGTTTGAAGGGTTAGAAGAGAGGGGGAGAAGCTTGAAGTGTAGTTTGCTGGAAGGAAAGAGAGAGCCTAGGTGAGGTGAGTAAGTGGGAACCCTTGAGCAGCCAGAGGGCAGCCTGAGTTCTCAAAAGCTGGGTACCAAAAGGAAGTAGGAGAAGAATCAAATTGACCATTTTGGCAAATATCTCCTCCCCTTGATATTGATGCAACTGGAAGAGCCTCTGTGGCTTGGCAGCTAGTACGCCAGAGAGGGGCTAAATAGGTCCTTCATCCTGTCTGTGTATTTCTGCACCAACCTAAGAAAAGACCAAAGAGGCAAAACTGTGACCTTGCAAGGAGATAAATCCAGAGTTTCATTCACCCCACTGATTCCTGGCCCTCACCCTTGCCTGTTCTTCACACGGAACTCAGTATAAAGTAAGAGTTTTCATGTTCATTGAGGTTCTTAGGGGGACAGGAGCAAAGTGCCTTGTAGAATTGGAACACAGGTAGGGAGAGGTAGTTCCTTAGTGTGATACTATCAAATAATGAGTTAAATAAGCAAATCCCACAAAATCAGTGAAACCCCCAAAATAAATTTGAAAATATTTGGATGTCTAAATTCTCTTTTAACCAATGGCAACATTTTTGAGAACTGATTTCTTATTCTATCATTGTATAAATGCTCAGTTTCACTGGATGTATATTCTCATCTGATCTATATTCTACAACATTGATATTTCTCTTTTCATTCACTCCTAAGCCTATTCGAAGTAAAGACTGCCAACTGTGTCATATTAGCAGTGGCTGTGAAATGGACTATTTTCCACTAGTGGCTAAGATGAGACCAGAATATGGGAAATAAAGCTCGTTTTAAAAATTCAATTTGCAGTACATGTGTATGAATAATTTATGTGTCCTTACTTTATAACATAATAATTAGGGTACCATTGATTTATTATAAAAAGTTAAAGTATATTTAATGATACCACTTTATCTGTACATTTAAAATTAAAATATAAATCAAAGGTGTTATTAAATATAATTTCACCTTACTGTATATTTCAAAGTCCATGGGTTATTTTATTCCAATGTTCCTAATCTCTTAATTCAGCTAAAAAAAGAGAAGACTCTAAGAAGTGACATGGTAAATAATTTAAAGCATAACATTTTATGCCATAATCCTGACAAAAGAAGTACAAAATGATGTAAAGTGGCAGAGGTTCTAAATTGCTGAAAAGGTATTAGCATTTTTTTCCAAAGTTTTGGTGCATGAAAGAGAAAGTTATGCTTATTGATGCTTTTTAATTGAAAGATTAAGAAAGATTCAAAATTGATCATTGTTCTATTGATTTGTAATGAATTCGTATGATCACTGTTGTGTCTGCAGCTTGTGACCATGACAAGAAAAAGAGAAACAAATTTTGAGTCCTGGATGTCACATAAGGAGATTGACTCAGCGGACCTGAGAATGGATGTCTGCAGTGATTCATGATGGAGCAGCAATACTAGGAAGAGGAAAAGGAAAAATATTGAGATGCAAATCCATACTCTCTTCTGTGAAATAATTTTATGTTAACCCAGCATTTTCACTAAATGTGGCTGATTATTATTTTTAGCTTATTAATGATACTGTAATAGTAGCTAGTTGGTATTTATCTCCAAGGCATTCTAAATGCTTTGCAGGCACTTCTTTATTATTCTGCACCATATCCATGTCAGGTGACAATATTCATCACCCCCTCCTCTCAAGACAATGGAAGAGAAAAGCAGAGATAGCAAGCAAGGAACAGATGAATAGCAGAACCAGGATTTTAAAAACAACAACAGAAAAATTTCTCAGATTTTCTAATTTCTACTCTAGTATATTCTACGTGAAGCTTTACTGCTTTGCTTCAATGGATATGATCTAAAACCACCAACATGCAGTGAAAATTCAACAAAGTGATTTTATTTTTTGAAAGTTAATTAGTGATGTTTTTGACAAGTGTGAGTTTTCTTTGGTATCTTCATGGGAAGTGAATGGCAGTTACCCAGATCCCTGGGATGTTGTCTTGTATTCTAAGAAGTGTAGATTCATGTTGGGAGTGGGTGGTAAGCTGGAGGTTGAGGGCAGTTCTTATCACAGGCTGCCCCCATTTAAATGGCTCCTGACTTTTAAGTTAAGCTGCCCAAAGTGGGTACTTTTATAGAGTAGGGGCTTTGAAATTTTGTTAAAATATATTTGTTTTTAATTTTGAGCAGATTTCAAGGCCATCTGTCCATGACATGAAGTGATAAACAAATCTACCCCTTGTGCTTTTTTCTTGTTCTGTAACAATACTTTCTAGTAAAACATGATGTTTATTGCATTAAAATATCAGCTACTGAGTATGGCTAAGGAAAATAATGTTCTGGTTTATCCTGAATTCTTGTTAATAAAAAGATACCAGGCATATGACTGTTTTCAAGTACTAACAAAGACAGCAGTACCAGACAGTTGACAGTAAATTGATATAAAGGATACTTAAAATTTTATCTTTCAATTAGAAGGTGCTACGCAATCACACAATGTTGCCACAGCATCTTAATGAAGAGAGTTTTCCTTGTGCCACAAATGAGCTGAAGTGACAGCTGACAGTTCAATTGCTAGAACTCTGTATAAGATGTTTGATGTAGAAACACACAGCAATAATTAATTGCCTTATGGAGAACCCTTTCTTTAAAACTGGCCCCAATTTCTAAGTGTCTTAAAAGCATTCATGTCAAAATTGGAAACCTTATCCTACAACATTGCTGTGTGAATTCCAAGTCCAATTTAAAGCATCACTGTAGAGACATTATTGGCTCCTGATGTAGCAAAACCATTTCCCTAAGTGTCAGGTGCATTTTTACTCTCTGAATTGCTGCTTCTTTTTGTTCTATGATTGGGATTTTCTTTTATTATAATGCAGAGGATTTTCTTCTTTTAGTGATAAAAGCCCAAACTGCAATCAATTGATTTAGAAGGCTGTTTATAACTGATGTTACCCTTTCTAGCAAATGTGCTGATGCTTAGTGATATCTGACTTTCCTTTGACAGGGCGGTTCTTGGTGATTATAAAAATAAATAAATATTGACTTCCTTTCTTTGAGGGTGACAGAGGTTTTTCAGTCCGAGGCTTAGCTTTTTCCTGCTCTCTTCAGATACCCAAGCTGATGGAAGAGTTGCTTGCCTCTCTAAGGAATAAAGCAAAGGTAAAGGGGTTTGGCTGAGATATAAGTAGCAATTTTGTGACAATGTAGTAAAAAATGGGAACTCATTTTGTTAAATAAAGCTGTGAAATATTAGACAGGGATCTCCCCTTCACCAAGAAGTGAATCAAAGCTTGAGATGGGAGAGGGGAATGCCAGCGCAATGTTATCTCTGGTTTGTACTTGCTTTCTGATGCTTGATCCTGTCACTTTCTCATGTTAGGCCTGCATACAGAAATGAAGAGGATGAAGAGAGAGAACAAGGTGTCATATGCTATGTCCTCATGACTCTGGGTTTTGAAAACAAATACCTATGAAGTTCTGTCTTTCCCAATGAGGTAAATATAATATCCTTAGCCTGACATTTGAAGCACTTCACAATTTTGTACCAATCCACTTTTTCCAGGCCTTTCTCTCATTCATCTTTTTTAGAGATGTTAGGCCACAAATCATTGTACAGTCTCCTTTTCTCATAAAGTGCACTACGACTTTCCACCACATACATTTACTCGGACGTAGACTTTTTGGAACTTCCACTATTTTTTTTTTTAAACTTGAATCATACTGCTCTCTTCTCCTTCACTTAGTCCCTGCCATACTAGTCTCTTCTTTGTTAAATGTGCTCCTGCCTCAAGGCCTTTGCACATCCTATTAGTTCTGCTTGCAATACTTTGTCCCAGATATAGGATGGGCTTCTTCCCTCATCTTCTATAAGATCCTCCTCAAATCTCCTCAGATTTCCAGTGAGGCCTTTCTTGAACACCCTATTCAGAATTACCATCTTCCTGGCCCACTCTGTATCAGCTATCCTGCTTTATTTTTTTTTCATAAAGATATTTTCCATTTCTTCTGTATCATACCATTTGCTTATATATTACATGTCTTTTCTGTTGTCCATTGCCACCAGAATTTAAGTTCCATCCAGGCAGAGATTTTTGCTTATGTTCTTCACAGCACCTAGAAACAGGATGTGACACAGTGCACTCAGCAAATATTCAGTGAACAAATGAATGAATTGATGCTATGCCCGCTGCCTGAAATTTCCCCTCTTCATGTACATCTATCTTTTAAGCCACCCTGAGATGTCACCTCTTTCACGAAGCCTTCTCTGGTTCCTCCTAACATTGTCTTTCCCTCCTGTGACTTTCCACAATAATTTCTTCTGTTCAAAGTGAACTTACTGAATTTTCACCTGTGCTGTGATGACCCATGAGTTTTTTTCTTGCTTCTGGTAAATATTTGCTTCCTAAGGACAGGGCTTGTATTGTTATTGTATAGTCCATTCTCACGCTGCTATGAAGAAATACCTGAGACCAGGTAATTTATAAAGGAAAGAGGTTTAATTGACTCACAGTTCCACATGGCTGGGGAGACCTCAGGAAACTTGCAATCATGGTGCAAGGCAAAGGGGAAGCAAGGCGCTTCTTATATGGTGGCAGGAGAGAGAGAACTCACAGGGGAAACTGCCACATTTAAAACCATAAAATCTCGTGGGAACTCACTATCACGAGAACAGCATGGGAGAACTGCTCCCATAATGAAATCACTTCCCTCAACATGTGGGGTTTATAGGTCCCTCCCTTGACACATGAGGATTACAATTTGAGATGAGATTTTGGTGAGGACACAGAGCCAAACAATATCAGTTTATACCCCTTTCACAACTTAATTTTAAAAGCTCATTTAAGAGTTCTACTTCTGGGATGGTAGCATGAGGAGTTCCACGGACCTACTCCCTAGTGAAGCAAATATAACTAATAAAAACTAAAGCCAAAAATAAATAAATAAATAAATCTGAAAATTGTCCTAAGGGCATACAGCAAGTAAAGAAATATTTATTCAAAAAAATCTAAAACTCAGTAAGAACAGTTATAATCTGTAAAACTGGATTCATGACCCACTTCAGCTCAACTAGATAGAAGCTTTACTCCAGGTGGGTGTGGCCAAGAAATTGGGACTCTGTCTCTCCTCAGCTCTAAATCCAGGGATAAGGTATTTTACTGGGAGGGGCAAGACACCAGCATTTGTTATCTGATCCAATTTGGAGTTGAAGATGCTGAATTCCTGGTGTGTGGCTGAGAGATGGAGGGAGCCCTTCCTTCATCCAGCCCCCATTCATACGGTAGAAACTTTACACAAGGCACAGGAAAATTATACTACTGGAGATGCAGCCACCTTGCTCTAAATCACTTGTAGGGCAGAGGTTCCATGCTGGGAGAGACAAGCTGAGAAGATCAGAAGCTATCACTCCTGCCCAGTGCTTGGAGTATGGCTCAGAGATTTTGCTCCCATGGAGAGACAGTACATAAGAACAGAAATTTCTGGTTTTTCCAAAAGGAACTGACTTTATTGAAGCAGAATGTGAGAAGTTCAAGTCTAAAGGCACTCTTTAATAAAACAATGGAGATTTTCATAGTTAACAAATAGGAGGCTGGTAGCTCCTTTTAATTAAGAACAACAGCAAGTGACTTCCTTCTTTCCTAATGAATGTCCTTTATTTCTTTTTCTTGCCTGATTTTGCAATCTACCCATCTGACAAAGGGCTAATATTGAGAATCTACAAAGAACTAAACCAGATTTACAAGAAAAAAAAATTCAAAAGTGGGCAAAGGACATGAACAGACACTTTTCAAAAGAAGACATGTATCAGGCCAACAAACACATGAAAAAATGCTCAGCATCACTGATTATTAGAGAAATGCAGATCAAAACCACGTTGAGATACTGTCTCATGCCAGTTAGAATGGCGATCATTAAAAAAATCTGGAGACAACAGATTCTGGAGAGGATTTGGAGAAATAGGAACACTTTTGCACTGTTGTTGGGAGTGTAAATTAGTTCAACCATTGTGGAAGACAGTGTGGCGATTCCTCAAGGACCTAAAAATAGAAATTCCATTTGACCCAGCAATCCCATTACTGGGTATATATCCAGTGGATTATAAATCGTTCTGTTATAAGACACATGCAGACATATGTTTATTGCAGCACTGTTCACAATAGCAAAGACCTGGAACCAACCCAAATGTCCATCGATGATAGAATGGACAAGGAAAATGTGGCACATAAACACCATGGAATACTATGCAGGCACAAAAAAACGATGAGTTCGTGTCCTTTGTAGGGACATGGATGAATCAGAAAATCAAACACTGCATGTTCTCACTCATAGGTGGGTTTTAAACCACGAGAACACATGGACACAGGGGAGAGCACCACACACGGGGGTCTATTGTGGGGGACTAGGGGAGGGACAGCATGGGGTAGGGAGTTTGGGGAGGGATAACATGGGGTGAAATGCCAGATATAGGTGACGTGGAGATGGAGGTAGCAAACCACATTGCCATGTATGTACCTATGCAACAATCCTGCATGATCTGCACATGTACCCCAGAGTCTAAAGTACAATTTAAAAAAAAAGAGCAGCAAGTGAAACCGTAGTATTGCTAGTTCACTAGGGAAAAGCAAGGAAAGACACAGCTAAAAAGAATCCGCTTGGGGTCAGAATGAACCTCAAAAGACTGGCTTTAAAACTCATGATCAAATTTAGCTGGATTAGGCTGGGAAGCAATGCTGAAAACAATAGAGAAATCAGCCCCAATTAGCGGTGCATCACAGCTGTATGTGATACTAAGGCACACAGCCTAACAGAGAGTTTAGGGAAAGAGACCAAGAAAGTCCTGCTAAAATCACAATAATTCCAGGATGACTGACTGTATGACTAAGGTAGTATCTTCCGAAAAATGACACCAAAATCTACACACTATGAGAACAACGACTTTCATTAAAATAGCCTTGTTAAGTCACCCAACAAATAAGTAAAACAAAAAATAAGCCTCAGAGACAGAAGGGAATCAGTATCCAGAGTTACAACAATGGATCGCCTAAAATGTCCAGTTTTCAACAAAAATTACAAGATGTGCAAAAAGGAAAAAACTGGAAAGTGTTACCCATATACAGGAAAAATAACACCTCAGGCAACAGAAACTGCCTGGTAGATGGCCAAGCTGTTATATTTAACAGATAAGCCTTCAGAAAAGTCAAAATAAATATGTTTAAATAAACTATGGTCAATAAGTAAAGGAATCTCAGTAAGATAAAAGCTGATTTTTCATCAGAAACAATGGAGGCCAGAGGCAGCAGGATGACATATTTAAAGTGTAGAAAGAAAAAAAAAAAATCTATCAATCAAGAATCACATATTCAACAAAACCTTTCAAAATGAAGGCAAAAAGAAAACATTCCAAGATGGACTAACAATGAGTTGTTGCAAGAAGAACCACTTTATAAGTAATTGAGATTCTTTAGTATGAAAGCAAGTGAGCACACAACGTAGAGTTGTGCCATGGTATCTGTGGAGGATTGGTTTGAGATTCTTTAGTATGAAAGCAAGTGACCACACAATGTAGAGTTGTGCCATGGTATCTGTGGAGGATTGGTTCCAGGATTCCCTGAGGATGCCAAAATTTGTGGATGCTCAAGTCTCCGATATAAAATGATGCAATGTTTGCATGCAAACTACCCACATCCTTCTGTATACTTTAAATCATCTCTACATTACTCTTATAGTAATACCTAATAAAATATCTGTACATCACTTCATTCACAAGGATTCAATGTAGTACTCAGAGAATGGCAAATTCAACTTTTGCTTTTTGAAAGTTAGTGAAATTCTGTTTTCTTTTTGTCAAATTATTGTTATTATTATTTTCTGAGATGGGGATTTGCTCTTGTTGCCCAGGCTGGAGTGCCATGGTGGGATCTCAGCTTACTGCAACCTCTGCTCCCATGTTCAAGTGATTCTCCTGCCTCAGTTTACCAAGTAGTTGGGATTACAGGAGCATACTACCATGCGTGGCTAATTTTGTATTTTTAGTAGAGATGGGGTTTCACCACATTGGCCTGGCTGGTCCAGAACCCCTGACCTCTGGTGATCCACCCACCTTGGCCTCCCAAAGTGCTGGGATTACAAGCATAAGACACAGAGCCTGGCCTCCTCAAATATTTTAAATCTGTGGTTGGTTGAATCCTCAGATGTCAAACTCATGGTTATGGAGAACTGACTTTAATGTGAATCTACATGAAAAAAACAAAGGTAATTATGTAATTTTGACAGCCAATATAAAAATATTTTCCTCTGTTAGCCTTACTGATTTAAAAAGCAATGGTATAAAATCATTGCTGTTGCCTTATAACATATAGAAATGTAACATACTTTGCAATAACAACACAAATGAAGTGGGTAAGAGCAATATTGTATTAAAGTAAGAAAATGGCACCAGATGGTAATTCAAATCCACGAGAACAAATGAAGAGATCCAGAAATGGTAAATAAGGTTAATAATACATCCTATATAACATATATATTTGCTTTCCTTTCTTCTCTGAGCTTCTTTAGAAAACATAAAATTATATACAATAATAATTATAACAATGCATTATTGGGTTTATAACATAGATGTAATGTATATGACAATAATACAAAAATGGAGATGAGGGAATAGAGCTATATAGGACTACCATTTCTATATATCACTGGAATTATGTAAATATAAATCTGAAATAGATTCTCATAAGTTAAGATGTATTTGGTAAGCCCTAGAGCAACCAGTAAGAAATAGTTCAAAAATATAACAAAAAACTCATAAAAGGAATTAAAGTGTTGCACAGAAAACATTACTTAATGCAAGAGAAAGCAGTAAACAAAGAGAAGTGGAACAAAAAGGCCTGAGACATTTAGAAAGCAAAAAGTAAAATGGCAGATGTAAATCCAACTTTCTACACACACACACACACACACACACACACAGACACACACAGACACACACACTCTCACGTTTTTGCTTCTTTCATTTTGGCCCTAGGGAAATAAGAGTATGATGAAAGTAGAAAAAAAGGAGGCCTAAATTGAAAAATTGAACTTCTCTATGTCAGTTTTCATTGCTGAAGTGTATATATGTGTGTATATATATATATATATATATACACACACACACATATATATACACACTCACATATATACACACATATATATTATATAGATGGATTAAAGACTTAAATGTAAAACTTAAAACTATAAAAACCCTAGAAGAAAACCTAGGAAATACCATTCAGGGCAAAGACTTCATGAAAACACCAAAAGCAATGGCAACAAAAGCCAAAATTGACAAACGGGATTTAATTAAAGAGTTTCTGCACAGCAAAATAAATTATCATTAGATTGAACAGGCAATCTACAGAATGGGAAAAATTTTTGCAATCTACCCATCTGACAAAGGGCTAATATCCAGAATCTACAAAGAACTTAAACAAATTTACAAGAAAAAATCAAACAACCCCATCAAAAAGTGGCCAAAGGATATGAACACATACTTCTCGAAAGAAGACACTTATGCAGCCAAGGATATGAACACATACTTTTCAAAAGATGACATTTATACAGCCAACAAACGTGAAAAAAGCTCATCATCACTGGCCATTAGAGAAATGCAAATTAAAACCACATTGAGAGACCATCTTATGCCAGTTAGAATGATGATCATTAAAAAATCAGGAGATAACAGATGCTGGAGAGGATGTGGAGAAATAGGAACATGTTTACACTGTTGCTGGGAGTGTAAATTAGTTCAACCATTGTGGAAGACAGTGTGACGATTCCTCAAGGATCTAGAACTAGACATACCATTTGACACAGCAATCTCACTACTGGGTATATACCCAAAGGATTATAAATTATTCTATTATAAAGACACACGCACACATGTTTATTACATCACTGTTCACAATAATAAAGACTTGGAATAACCTAAAAGACCATCAATGATAGACTGGATAAAGAGAAGGTGGCACATATACACCATGGAATACCATGCAACCATAAAAAGGGATGAGTTCATGTCCTTTGCAGGGACATGGATGAAGCTGGAAACCATCATTCTCAGCAAACTGACACAAGAACAGAAAACCAAACACCGCATGTTCTTACTGATAACTGTATTTTGAACAATGAGAACACATGGACACAGGGAGGGGAACATCACACATCGGGGCCTGTTTGGGGGTGGGAGAGCTAGGGGAGGAGGAGCAGAGTGTGGGGGGATTGTGCAGGGATAACATTAGGAGAAATACCTAATATAGATGACAGGGGGACGGATGCAGCAAACCAACATGGCATGTGTATACCTATGTAACAATCCTGCACGATCTGCACATATACCCCAGAACTTAAAGTATAATTAAAAAAAAAAATCAAGCGCGCGCACACACACACACACACACACACACACACAGAGACCAAAAAAACCCCCAAGAGAATGGACTTTAATCTGAAAACAAACTGTTAAAAAAACAGAAGCAGAAATGGCAGGACATTTTCTGTTTTAAAAATACAGCCCATTTTCCCCCACCCATGCATATAAACAACGAAAATCAGGAGGATAGCTTGGTATTGGTTCCCGCCCAAAGGACCTTTCCTTTCACATTCTTCTCTCTAGTTCCCCGACTTAATCCCAACTGCAGAAGTTTTCCAGGATGGGGGTTGGGGTTTTGCTGGGTTTGTCGAAAGAGATAGTCCACAGGGGAAGAGTGCATAAACTTAGTAAGAGAGGCGAGAAAGGGAGAATAACCTTAATTATGCACAGGCTCCGGCCTTAAAAGTTGTGTGGAAGGTGGACGGAGGCCAAGCAGCCAAAGTTGAGTGGAAAGGCGCGAGTCTGCGCTGCGCGCCATGTACCTACCAAACGCTCAATTCTCTCCCTCCTGGGCCCTGTATTCATCTCTGGCTCACTCCCTGTGGCTAATGCAGAGCGATGGAACAGCCTCGGGAGAACAGCTGGAGAAAGCTCATAGAAAGACAAATTAATAGGAGCTCAGCGCAGCAGCAAATGCTGGAGAACAGCGCTCAGCTGACCCGTTAAATGAGCAATCCTGTAAAGCGTGTTGTTAATCAGCGTGGCGCCCGAGAGCCCATCGAAACACTCTGGGAAGACACCTGGAGCGGCAATGGGACTCAAACGCTGCGATCTAGGAACGCTGCTGGTCCTGGGTCATAGTCCGTCTACCCCGTGTCGCTTAAAGAGGGGTTCCTGGGTTGCATGACTTTGGAGAGCAGGTGATCAGATGCATGGTTGGCGAGCCCCTGGAGCATGGCAGAATGATTGAGGACAGGATTCTAGCTCAAGGCCATCACCGCGTCCTAGGACATTACCTGCCTGCCCCATGATTGGAGGGGCTGGAGAACCCTGAGACTTATCTTATAGGTGGGAGGGGTGGAAAAGAAGAGTTCTCTCTGGTCCCGTAAAGTTCTAATCTTAAGAAAAACTAGGCGGCTTGCGGCTTTACAAGCAAGTTCCAGTCTGCAGGAAATCAAGCAGATGAACTCCGGACTGCACTAGATACCTGTTCAGTGGCTGGAACTGTAGACCAGGAGAGATGAAAAACTTTTAGTGGCTTTCCATACCTGCACTCATCTGAGCGCTCGCCTCAATCCTGTACGCCGGCCTACTCCGGTACGGACGCTAGACGGCGCTGCCGGGACACGCTTTCATTCTCCCGAGAAAGGTAAAAGGGAAGCGCTATTTTTTTTTTTTTTTTTTTTTTTTTAAACCAGGGGATGGGGGACTTGGGGTTGGCATCCTTTCTCAATCTGCCTCTCCTCCCTGGGCTCCGAAATCTAAAGGGGTGTGGAAGAGGAGGAGGAGCAGAAGCAGCTCTTTTCGTGACGTCCCAGAGCGCTTCTAATTCCCACCTCCTCCCCGGTGCAATCAGTCAGCCAGGAGGCACCAAACTGTTAGCGACGAAAACGCAGCTCTCGGTGACTTCCACTACCCTCCCACTTCCAACCCAGGCATATTTTGGAGGCGGCAGCAGCGGTGGCAGGATGTGAGGCGAGCCTGGGTCTCACTTTCCAGGAGACCCTCCCTCTTTGGAGCTAAGGGAGACTTGCGGGCTTTTGCGCACTGGCTGTAGGGTTCCCGGGAAAGACTGGAGCGGGGAACAGGAGGGAGGGAGGTGGGCAGGCAGAGTTTGCATTTATAGGCTAAGCCTCCGTCAGGACGACAGGGCAGCTGGTGTTTCGCTCCGTCTAGAGTGTCTGTACCTCGCAGGAGGCGCGAGGGCCACAGGCTGAGGCGCCAGCGTCCCGGCGTGCACCGCTTGGCCGAGGCAAGGTGTTGGTGGAGCAAGGCTGCTCCGAAGCGAAGTCGCTCAAAAGGAAGCGTCTGGGAGGCAGGCGACTTAGGAGAGTCTAGTCACTGAGAGAGAGAGGCAGCACCTGCCATTCTAACTACGGAACTGAGTGATTTAGAAGCCCTCCTTAACCTCTCCCTTTCCAGCTCTCCGCAAAGTCCACAGAAGCTCTGCCGAACTCTAGAAATTTTCCCTGGCCGGGGGAAGTTTCCTGGCATTCTCTTTGGCAAAGACAGGGAGTAGCGAAAACAGGCAGGGCTGTACTGTCCGCTGTTTGGGGAGACGCGGTCTTCCTCGCGCCCCCTCCAGCACCGCTAGTTGTTGGGCAGCCACTCGGACTACCTGGGAAGTCCGAGCCCGCGCTCTCCGGAAGCCGGCTTGCCATCTCGTCCTGGACATGGAACTACGCGTCTGAGACCTGCTGGACGTTTTGCCGGCTGTTTTGCAAGACTCAGGTAATGCCCGCTCGCAGAGCTGGAGAGTTGACTGGCAAGGGCAGGGGGAGAACGCGCAGCGCTCTCAGGTGGCAGCAGGGCAGGCCGCAGCCAACCGAGGCTGTATCTCTCCTTCAGCTTTGGTCTCCGCGCGTGGAAACTTGCCTGTTTGCTTTCTCTTCCTTTAGCCTTACCAGAAAGTTTAGGGAATAGAACTCCCAGCGTCAGGGGCTCTTCGCCTGGGAGGAGCGTGCGCTGTCCATCAGGTGCCCCGCGAGCCCGTGCGTTGCGTTTTCTCGGCGGGATCTTCGTCTCTCTATGGCTGGTGCGCGGGCTCTGCAGCCTGGAAGGCAATTTTCAGCTGGGCGCTTCTGACTGCCCACATTTCTGCTCGCAGCTGAGAGAGCAAACGGAGCTGGGAAGAGGCTCAAGGCGGCTCCTGGCTGGAGCAGCAAGGGGTTCCCCAGCAATGCGCTGCAGCTCCTGGGGATTCCCACCAAGCACTAGGCAGGGGAGATCCTTGGATATCTGGGGCCATCTCTGTGATCCTGCCCTGAAAGCCTGAAGGTACTTCCCTGTGGTTCCCGAGACTCCCCCTTTCCTCTTCCCGCAAGAATCCCCAATACCCCATTGAGAGGGTTTCCCAGGTTCCCACTGCTGCTCAGGCATGAGGATCTGCCCGAGCCAGGTTGTGCTTCAGATTCCTTGTGATGGAACCCTGGAGTGGGAAAGTAGTGATAGCCACTCACGAGTGGCTCGCCTTTCCTCTCTGGGCCCAGGATTGGCGCAAACAGCTTGATCTGTCACTATCAGACGTTTAAGAAAAATGCTTTGGCAAGGAGACTCTGGCAAGGGAAATGTGTGTTATAACAAGTCTCTGCTTCAGGGGTTTCTCCTGGTCCCTGCAGCCATCTCCTCACCATCTGTGCCACCCAAGGACTTAGGGAGAGACATTAGTAAACAAGTATTTAAGGTTTTCCCCTTGCTACCCACAAAAGTTGTGACTGCACAGAAGTGCTGGAAAAGTACTTTTCGGCTGAAAGCTACTCTAGAGCCTTCCACGAGTGTTTATTTTTTTTAAAGGGGGAGTCTATTTAGGAATATCTTGTCCCCGAATGAGGAAGCAGGACCTGCCCACCACCACTACATTCAGTCGTATCTTGTGTAGACTTCCAAGAAGGAATCCTTTGTTTTCTTGGCCAGGGGAACCAAGCTGTAGATTATTTAGATTATTGTACATGAGGCACAGCTGGGAACAGACGGAAGTAGGAGAGAGGGAGGAAAGGGCATGCCTTTGAGCCTGCAAGTTCAGCGGGCTGGGCTTCCTACAGCTCAGGAAGACTACTTCAGTTAGAGCCCCTGGGAAGGAAGGAGTTAACTTTTCAGGCCAAGTTTCTGGGACTGGGGTCCATTTTCCTATTGACATCCTCATCTCTTACCCCACCATGGCTGACCCAAGGCGTTGGCTCATCTCTGAGCCACCGGTTAGGGTGTGAACTCTCTAATTTGCCACCGCCCTGGGCTAGACAGCCCACAATTACCCGCCATGGAAGCAGATGATTTGGGGGTAGTAGTATGCATGCATTGTTGTACCAATGGGCTCTTTGCCAGCAGGGTCTTGGATACTTAGGCTTTCACCCCTTCTTGCCGCACAGATCGCGCTCTTCTCCATGCTTCCCGCTTCCCCAAAGATAGAAATTGGGCAACTACCCTGGGACCTAGGGAAGGTTAAATTCTCAAGTTTTCCTGAGCCCAGGCTTCAGCTTAAGTGCCTGTCTTCGCTACTTGCATCCCTTCTATTCCTCTCCTCCTCGGAGCAACCCCTCCTATAAGGCTAGTACAGTCGCATCACGCAGCTGCTGGACCCGATGCGGTGATTCCAGTTTTGAGCCACCTGCTTACAGTTAGCTCTCCAATTTGAGGGCTGCCCTGGGGTAGACAGCCTGCAATTACCGCGGTGGAAGCAGGTGATTTAAATAGCGTTTAAATGTGGATAAAGGGCTGCATCAAAGACTCCTGGTTTGGCCACTCTAACCCCAGCTGGTCCGGAGGGGTAAGTTGCGACCAAAGCCGCCTCAGTGACAGAAAGCCGCGGCCCCTTCTGCTTCTGCCTTATAGGCCAAGGCCAGACCTTTAGAGCAGAAGGGTTGAGGATTTAAATCGGGCTTTGTGGAATACCCTCTGCTGCCCTTTCTGATATCTGGTCAGTCTTAAGTCAGGTTGAGCAATCCGGCCATTTTTAGTTTCTGCAGGGCTTCTACCACTATGACCTCTCTGTGTAAAGGCTAAAGGCGCTGGTCAGGGGTGGTAGATATCAGGGTGCTGCGGGACTGTGTTATATTTACAGGTAAAATTGAGTCTGAATCTTGGTTTATGCATTTATTTTCTGAGAAATAGTTCCTATATGATGTAGAACATTCTTGTTTGCCAATAACTGGCAATAGAGTCCATACATGCATATACTGTTTACTAGGGTGAACTGATGGTTAGGTAACCTGGGGAACAGCCCCTTATAACGACCTGGAACATGTCTCCATAGCTTCAAAGCCCGTAGAAATTTTATTTAGTTTTAAAAAGACATGCTGTAAAGAATCTGACCACATAAAAAAGATGAATTATGAAGTGACTATTCCAGTTTTGTTTAAAACAGTAAACTTCACTTTATCAAATACATTGGATTCCATAGTTTATTGAAGTGGCTCAGTGCAAAACATTTGCTATTTGGGAAGAAGGGGAAAGCTTGGAAAGGAGAAATGAGTTAAAATATGGTTAAAACTATCGTATCCTTTGGTAAAACAGAATTTTGTGTTCACATCTGTGCCTTAAAATCACTGTGCAATGTGATGGCCTGAGTAGGTTCTGTCACAGGTTGTACTACTCTGATGAAACCAAAGGGGAACATACATTTATCCTTTGTATTTGGAAATTTCCTGTAACTGCAACAGTAATGATTACAGCCGGGACTGTTGGAAGATAAATGTACTCACTGCTTTCTTCATTTGAGAAGTACCATAACCTCTTTGAGTGAAAATGCACTGTAATCAAGTGGGAGAGATAAAAAGTCCCAAGTTTGAGTTCTTCACTAATAATATATAAAAGAAAAATCATTGCCAAACCTCAAGGTGTGGACTAACAGGATTTTTTCAGGGCTGGTTTCTAGCTGAAGCCAGAAACTCAACAACTTTTAATCTCTGAGAACCGTCCCTTGATCCTAGGTCAGGGAGCTCTGATTGGAGCCAACTTGGTAGAGAAAGATAAATGTGGAATATGCAATATGTGCTTTAATTATCCTGAGCTAGGACTTGAAAATAAGTCTGTCATTATGTTTAGACTTGGAGCTGCAAGTGCCATGGAATTTGCCAAAATAAAATGTGTCTGTCCAGGCTGGGAATGGTGGCTCACATTTGTAATCCCAGCACTTTGGGAGGCCGAGGCAGGAGGATCACTTGAGCACAGGAGTTTGAGATCTGTCTGGGCAACGTCTAATGTGAGCCCTGATACAAAGATGTAACACATGGATCCATCTGGCTAAAGCTACCCCTTTTTGAGCTGGCTCCTAATGAGATCAGAGGCACTAGAGTGAGTCCACTGTAAGCCAGTTTCTTTTGAGCCTCCCCAGCCACAGACATGGTTCCAAACCATGTCTGAAGCTATCCAAATGATCTAAATACATATTCTCTGTGCCAAGGAGCCTAGATTTAGTAGCCACACTGCTTAATTTTTCCCATTAATCTCACAGCTTCGTGCAGCTATACCTTGGCTTCTCTCTTGAGTTTAAAATTGCTTTTTACCTGGTTTGCTTTATTTCTCTATTTGCGTATTCTGTTGGCATGCAAATGTATTCAAACACTGATTTGACATTTGCCCCCAGCAAACTTTTGTTTTTTGTCTTTCTTTTAATAAGGTCCTCATTCTCTAACCCTAGCACTTCTGATCTCATTCATCTGTGACTTCTCCTACTTGCCTCATCCATCACTACCTTGTACATCCTGTCTTTTATTAAATGTCCTAAATTCTGTCTCTGGAATAGGTTTTCTCCTTTGCATTTGTACTGCTACCGCTTGCAGTTAGGTCTTCTAGATTCTTGATCTGGTCTGCTACAAAAGCCTTTTCTTGCTGTCTTTGATCTGCTCTCCAATTCAGCATATCCTACATGTTAAGATTAATCTTCCTGTAGCTCATTCAGTTCTTCATTTAAAATTGCTAGATACTTAGTTGTTGAGTAATACAGATTGTTGCTGAATCTAAAAATATTTCTAACCATTTGAGTTGGCTGATATATTAAATAAGTTGCATTGTAACCTTAGGAAGTGATATGGTTTGGCTGTGTCCCCACCAAAATCTGACCTTGAATTGTAATAATTCCCACATGTCATCGGCGGGGCCAAGTGGAGATAATCGAAGTATGGGCGTGGTTCCCCCCCTACTGTTCTTGTGGTAGTGAATAAGTCTCACAAGATCTGATGGTTTTATAAATGGGAATTCTCCTGCACAAGCTCTCTTGCCTGCCACCAGGTAAGACATGACTTTGCTTCTCCTTTGCCTTCTACCAAGATTGGCAGGCCTCCTCAGCCATGTGGAACTGTGAGTCCACTAAATCTTTCTTTTATTAATTATCCAGTCTTGGGTATGTCTCTATTAGCAGTGTGAGAACACACTAATAAAGGAAGTTCTCTACCATTGCAGTTGAGTACACAGCATGGCCAACCATTTGGTGGGAGCTCAAACATCATATTTGGGACATTTGTTTCCATTAACCCAGAAAGTCCATTATCAGTCTTTCAACATCCAGGTACTCAAATAGTGTGTTGTTTCCTATCAATTTGCCTGCTGAAATTATACCTTTTAAAAATTATTAGAACTGTGTTTTTTATTTGTTAACAGTCTATTGCTATGCACAAATAGGTCATTTTGCTCTGGTTTCCTTGGGTGTGTGTCACTCTAGGAATCATCTAGATCATTGTATTATGTTATACATTTTTAACATTTACGTTGTGCTTGCTTTATACTTCATTGAAAGCCCTTTCCCTTTCTTTACCTTGCTTAATGTTTGTAATTATTTGTGAGGTAGGTGATCTGTCCAAGTTAGGAAACTTTGTTTTATTGATACCACAAAGCTATTAATGCTTTGGGGTCCTGGTTTGGATGACACTAAGCTAAAGGGATTTTATTTTCTTCTCACTAGCTGTAAAGTCAAGTCCAAATTCTTTGGCTAGAAGTTTAAGGCCCTTTAACACTTAGCCTCAGTCTACCTAGTAAGCCATATTTCTCACTACCTTCCTGTTTACATGATCTAGCCAGACTGGATCGACCACTCACCATTATCCAGTTATAACCTTTGTTACCTATCTTTTTGTGCCCTTGCTTATGCCATATTTTTTTCTTGAAGTATTTTCCTCCCAGTTTCCATCTCTACTTCTCTGCCTGTTTAAAACAAATTATATTCAAGAAACAGCTTAATGCATCCCTTCTAATTTATTTCTCATGCCTCATAGCCAAAATAATCTGTCCCTTTTTCTTTCTTTTCTTTTAGACAGGGCCTCACTTGGTCACCCAGGCTGGAGTGCAGTGGCGTGATCACAGCTCGCTGCAGCCTTAACCTCCTAGGCTCAAGCAGTCCTCTCGCCTAGGCCCCCCACCCCCGGTAGCTGGGACTACAGGTGCATGCCACCATGCCCAGGCTAAATTTTCTGTGTTTTTTTTTTTTTTTTTTTGTAGAGATATGGTTTTGTCATGTTGCCACGCTGGTCTTGAACTCTGGGCTCAAGCCATCTGCCTGCCTTGGCCTTCCAAAGTGCTGGGATTACAGTATGAACCACTGTGCTCAGCAATATTTCCCTTTTAGTAACTGTCTTGACACATTGTTGATCCCTCTTTTATGATATTTACTTTGTTTTACAACCATTGTTACTTGTGTATCACTTTATCTCCTCTACTCAATTTTAAGCTTTTGGAAGGTTTTGATTCTGCAGAGTGTGAAGGGTATAGGAGGCATCTGTTACATACTTATTTAATTGAGCTGCCTTTGAGATCTCAGTGTTAGCCTTAGCATTTTACTTATGTAAATGATAGTTTCAGGCTAAATAGGAAATTGCTAAATCTATTATTTGCCAATAATGTCATGAAGCAGTATAATAGGGCACTGATTTTTAAAACAGCTATGCTCTAGAAGTGTTCTATCCAATAAATACGTGGTTGTATAAATTTAAACTGATGACAATTAGATAAGGCTAAAAAATTCAGTTCCTTAGTCACCTAGCCACGTTTCAAGTACTTGATAGCCACATGTTGTCAGTGAACACCATATTGGATAGTACAGCTATAGAGTATTCCCTTCACTACAGAAAGTTCTATTAGACTGCACTATTATACAACAATGGTTCACACCTGTTTCCAGCAAAAACATGTTCACAAAGGTGACTGCTTTCATGGGTTTATGCAGAATTCCCAGTGCCATAGTGCTGCTACTTTTCTTCCTTCTCAGAACACAAATTAGTAACATTACAGGAATGACCTTGACTCTGTTTGGAAGACAAATTAGATATTTGTGTCACATCAAACACCAAAATAAATTCCAGATAAAAATCTGAGAAAGAAAAAAATATAAAGAACTTGACGTATCACATATAACTTGTATTGGAAATTACAATGATTAAAATATTGCGGTACTTGTGTAGGATCAGACATATTACTGTAACAGAACAGTGTCCAAAGAAATAATCTTAAGTATACTATGGATTTTAAGAAATGAAAAAGAAGCATTTAAAATCCATGGGTGTCGGGGGAAAGATAGATTTTTCAATAAATGTGATTAGCACAACAGAGCTGGTCATTGAGGGGAAATTTAATAAAGCTACATCTATACTCACTATTTCAACCAAAGTTAATTCCAGCTGACTCAAAGATTTAAATGTAAAAAATATAAAGACACTCAAAGATGTTTTATATTATTTAAAATTTTATGTAATTACAATTTCACATTTTATGATATTTTTACAGTCTTGAGGTGGAGAATGTTTTTCTAATCATTTTATATAGACTGAAGGCTTAAAGGCAAAGATTGATGCATATAACCTTCAAAAAAAGTCTTGTATGGTTAAAAAAATACTATAATCAAGGTTAATTAAAACTAGGAAAATATCTGTGACACAGAACAATGGGTAGATATTCTTAACATAAAAGAATTTCTACATATCAGTTATAAAATAAATCTAACAGAAAAATGGGGAAAATTCATGAACAGAATACTCACCAAAAGGGAATAATACCAAACTCACTTTGCAAATAAAAACTAATAGTGTTCACAGATTTAGAAGGCTTCAAAAACCAACATAAAACACGGTGTTGGCAAACCTGTAGGGATGTGGATGGTCCAACGTACTGTTTAAATTGGTCCATTTCCAAAGATTGCGTTGGCAATCTGTATAAAAATGTAAAACACCTTTTATGATTAAGCAATTTCACTAAGAATTTATTCTAAGACGTTAAATTCAAGTACTAAAATATGTATACACAGGATGTTCATTAATGTGTCATTTATACTGGCAAAGCTTTGAAAACAACATAAGTGGCTTTAATAGTGGATTGACTAGGTACATTGGAATGTATAATTTTAATTACTTGGACACATTAAAGATAATGCAGGCCTACATTTATTGATAGGGAAATATATCCATGAATACAATTTAATGGGAAAGGTAGCTTACAAAACAGCATAATTCAGTTTTTTCACTTGTTCATGTATTTCTGTACATTTATGTGTACATATAAGCATATGAAACGTATAGAAAAATTTTCACCAAAATGTTAATTATAGGTGGAAAGACTTCGAATTTTCTTTAAAAAATCAGCTCGTGCTTTAAATTCTTATTTACAGTGAGAATAATACAAGCATATGTGATATAATGTATGTAAAATGCTTAGGGTACTCAGTACTCAAATGCTTAAAGCACAGTGGCAGTTACTATGCTTATAAGATAAGCTAGTCAAAGTTAAATGTGAACTTCAGAAGGATTCAAGTGTTAAATGTTAAAGAAAAGTATATAATAATTAAAATATAATAAAAGTAACCTGGGAGAAAGACTTTCTAATAATAAAGCAATAAGAAAAATCAATAGAGCATTTTATATAAATGTAGAAAATGTATATGGATAAAACATAAAGATAAATTGGATCAAATATAATTAATATGTAAAGGTCAATATTGGCTCAAAAATATAACTTTCCATCAGCTAACCACCCACAAATAAGGTGTTATTTGAACTCTTATTTTTTATATTACAATCATATTGTATATATCCTATACATAGATCCAGTTATTCAAGTATTTTACATCCTAGCTCTGGTAATACGTGCAGTGTTGCTAGAGAAATATGGACTGTGGAATAGGGGGAAAGGACCATGTAATGTAATTTTCTGCCTTAATTAGACAAGGATAAAACCTCATAAGATAGGGGCAAATGCCACATATCTTGGCACGAACTTGCCCTGCTCCCTAGTTCTCTATAGATTTACAGCTGTTAGTGTCACAATTTGTACAGGGAATGGTCTTGCCAGATCCAAACATACAGCTGACTTTTTCCCCCCTACACCATTAGTTTTCTAATACTCAGCATCTGTGTCACCATATTTCCATTTAAGGAGATGTTTAGAACTACCGGCTCTCCTGGTTCTTGAACCAAACTTGGAATGAGAAAGGTCACATCCTCATCTGGGGAAAGAAAACCAAATCAGAGCCCAGATGTCCTTTGGTGAAATATCTACTTTACGCTTCCTAGGAAATGTAGAAGTCCATTTCCCTAATGCCTATTTTCTAGGTCTTATTTAGTACCCCCCACCCCAAATAATGGGTAGTTGTGACACAATTTAGACTAAGGATTACGACCACAAACAATGATAGCTAACATTTAGTGGAGACTAATTATATTCTGGGTTCTATCCCAACCACAGCTTTATATGTACTAACTCATTTCATATTCATAATCTATTTTGCTGGGAGGTAGATGGTATTTTTAATTATAATTTTTAGATGAGGAAACTGAGACACAGAGTTCAGTAATTTGCCTAAAGTCACACAGCTATTGAAATGACTGTTCTGGGGTGATAACCCAGCCAGTCTCACTCTAAAACCCATGCATTTAAATGTGGCACAAATATATATATGTACTAAGAGTAGCAACAGATACTATTTAGTTCAGTTATGTAGCTTTCAAATTTTCTACAATTAGGATATGTAGAATTGTATAATCACAGAAATCCATAATATTAAAAATTCAAGCTTCAGATTGAGCCATAGACATAGCCCTCCTAATTCTTCAATTTTGTCTTAATGTTCTTTTTTTAAAAAGTATCCTAAGGCATTGTACCATAGCATATGTCATTTTAAAAGCCTACTTAATATTTGGAGGTGATAACTGCAGTCTGTTGACCAAAGATAATTGCATTTTGCAACCAGAAGGAATTGTAAATCCCCTGAAATTTTTGCTTTGGAGTCTAAAATATATGGTTATTTCCAAATTGAACCTAACAACTGCTTTATGATATCATTTCCTTTGTTATCCAGCCTAAACTTTGTAGTATTCTCCTCTTGCTAATATCGTCATCTGATTCTAGATTCATTATCTTGTCTCTAAAGTTGACTGGAACACCTCCCTCTCCATTTTTGGATCAATCTAACCACCACTTTCTCTGTTCCAACATCTCTATGGCTGAACTCCTCTCGAGAATCTCCTACATGTGCCAGAAACAGTACATGGTCTAAAACCTCATTTGGGCCCTGCAGAGGTGCTAGGGCAACTTTTTACGTGTACATTTTCAGCTTTCTTTCCTATCTGTTTCCCATGGTAGTTATTTCAAACACCCACTGCTCATCTCAGGCTACGTTCTTCCATTCAGGCAGTTGTTTTTGCCTTTGACTTCACTTTCACGCTTGACATTATATCTCCATTCATTCTCTCCCATCGTCCCCTTGCTTCCCATACTCACTCAATTCCCTAGTGTTTTGTTCAAAGTGAGTAATTCTACTGGATCCTGTGTTTAGGAGTAATGTCCTCAGTTATCCTCTGTTTTCTCTGGGAAATAGCAGTGGTTGGGAAGGAAGTTTGAATAGCCAACTGGAGCATTGGAGCTTGGGGGCAAGAGGTCAATAATAAGTGTAGAAGGAGGCCAGGCATGGTGGCTCACGCCTGTAATCCCAGCACTTTGGGAGGCCGAGGTGGGAGTATCGCCTGAGATTGGGAGTTCGAGACCAGCCTGACCAACATGGAGAAACCCTGTCTCTACTAAAAATACAAAAAAAACTGGCAGAGCATGGTGGCACGTGCCAGCTACTCTGGAGGCTGAGGCAGGAGAATGGCTTGAACCTGGGAGGTGGAGGTTTCGGTGAGCTGAGATTGCAGCATTTCACTCCAGTCTGGGTAACAAGAGCAAAACTCCAGCTCAAAAATAATAATAATAAAATAAATAAATGCAGAAGGATATTGAAGGTAAAAGTGAGAGTTTCAATGAGGTTGAGGATCATGAATTAATAAGTGATAGTCTACACAATTGTGCAGTTTTTTCAAGCTCTGCTCAGGAGTAAGAATGGAGGGAGTGGACAGTTGAGTTGGTCTAGAGCTGAGTTTTGCCAGGATTCATCACAGACACAATAGAATGAGAAGCTGAAGATATTAGTACAAGTTGTGGAAGTGTGGATCATGAATTGAAACTGTATAGGTAAGGAAGACTGATAAGTAAGGTTAAAAAAAAAAAAAGGGTGGTGAGGTGGGAAGAAAGCACAAAGGTGGTCAGGATCTGTATGAGGAGGACACAAGATCAGGGTGATAATGCAGCCCAACAGTGGGTAGGGCTTATGTGAGGAGGGCATCTGAGGGATCTAAGACTTGCAGGGGTCAGGACCCATACAGGGTGTAGTAGCAGTCTGGCAAGGCCAGACAGTTGACTGCATACTGGGAGAATGAGCAAATAATATATATTTAGAGTAGTAGGAGTGGGCTTCTCACTGTCACAGAAGGCAGTTACAAATACGGAAAGTAGGGAGGCTAGAAGGGACCCTGTGGTTTTGAATTAGAAATATCAGAGTCACTCATGGCTATCTGTCTCCGTCTATATTTATGTCTCTACCTGTCTATGTAAATGATTATATATCTCATACATACATATATTTCCTAACTTTGTCCACTGAGAAGGCCAGGAACAGCAATACATTAGAAGTGATAACGTAACAAACACCTACATTTTAGTTTCTCAGTACTAATCTTTACTAAAAGTAATCACAGTTCTTTGGAGAAATTACTTACCTCAGGCCTGGGGCAGAGAAGCAAAAAAGATAAGGCTGGGCACATCTTGTGCTGCCAGAAAGTAAGAAGTGCTCACAGAATGAGAGGGGCATGTGAAAAGACAGATTTTGAAGTGGCTCCTACTAGCGTTATCTGGAAGAATGACAGGTGACCACTCCAAGAATAGATAGAATGGTAAAGCTGCATGGCATGAGCTTCAAAGAGGCAGAGGTTTTTACATGAAGGCAGAGGTAGAAGTGTCGGTGTGAATACATCTTACACATTTCCTGATCCTGAGCTGGATCTGTCAGAGAGGGCTGAAGGGGGTTCTTTTAATGTAGAATCAGTCCCAAGGCAGAGATCATGTGCAGAATGGTGGAAAGGGATCTTGACGGACACACAGAGGAGATCCAGCACAGTAGGAAAGAGATATAGGCAACAGGGAATACAGTAAGTAAAAGAGGTGAAGAGAAACTCTAGCATTTCAGTTGTGCAAATAGGTCAAGGGAGCAACTCATTCAGATTTTCAGCAGGAAGAGAGAGGGCTCCAGAAGGAATGTTCCAGGAAAATTATTTTCATGAGGTTTTTAATGGTCTGTTGGAAAGTTTGGGGGCACATGGTTATAGAGATAGAAAAATGAGTCATGCAAAAATGAGACAATTCCCATAATATATCTCATTGTAACTGCAGGAAAAACAAAAATACAAGAAAGGAAATGAAATCATAATGTACTATTTGGCTCACAACTGAATATTCATAATATAAAATTGTGACATAGCTATATGTGAAGAATTGAGGGAGAACAACGGGTGGTGATCTTCTGTATTAGGAACTCAATAGATAATACGTAAAATTGACTAGGAAGCAGAAATATGAACATGTTATTTATAAATATGGAGATACATAATAGGTGAAATAGCTTAAGTTGAAAGTTGTCTTTAAGAAAAAGGACTTGGGACAGGGGCAGAGAACTGCTGTTTTATATGCATTATAGAATTGTATAACTATTCCTTTGATAAAGATACATTTCAAAAAGTTAAGTTGCAGAGAAATCAAAGACCTAAAAATAGAAATGCCATTTAACTAAGCAATCTCATTACGGAGTACATACCCAAAGGAATATAAATCATTCTATCATAAAGACATGCATATGTACATTCAGTACAGCAGTATTCACAATAGCAAAGACATAGAATAAACCTAAATGCCCATCAGTGGAAGATTGGATAAAGAAAACATAGTACATATATAACATGGAATACTATGCAGCCATAAAAGAGAATGAAATCATACCCTTTGCAGCAACACGAATGGATCTGGAGGCCATTATCCTAAGTGAATTAATACAAACTAATGCAAGAACATAAAATCAAATACCACGTTTTCACTTAATAAGTGGGAGCTTAACAATGAAAACACATGGACACAAAGAAGTGAGCAACACCCACTGGGGCCTACTTGAGGGTGGTGGGTAGGAGAGGATCAGAAAATATACTTACTGGGCACTAGCCTTAGTACTTGGGTGACAAAATCTGTATACTGGACCCCTCTAACATGTAGTTTGCCTATATGAAAAACCTGCACATGTACTCCTGAACCTAAAATAAAAGCTAAAGAAAATTAGGGCAGAGTAAAGGGAGGAGGACTATTTTAAAGACAGAACAATCTACTGGGGGGATTTGAAGCAGGGAGCCAAAGGAACAAGAGGAAAAATTATGTATGTCAAAATCTGGTTTAGCCACTTTTCTCAAACTAGGGCTCAGTCTGTGCTGCTCTCAGCACCATTTATATTAGAATCTTCCCCACCCCCACACAAACATCCTTTGATGTGCAGGACTCCTAATTAATTGCCCAAATTACCTGGCTCTACTCTTCTACCACAGTTTCAGTTATATTCTGTAGCACTTAGAGTCACAAAATGCTAAGAGGAAAACAAAGCAAAACATGTTTATATCACCTCTAACTATATTCAAGATTGATGTATTGGTTAAACCTCCCTGTCACTTCCATAGTGAAAGGTTGTCCTGCCATTGGTCCATTGTATTATTTTTTTCCCTCACCATTTTCTGGCTTCTCACATTGAATATACTCACTGTCATCCTTCTCCCACTATGTCACCTTCTATATAAGCTTTTACATTTGAACAACTATTCATTTTATAGACATTACAAGTAAAATACATGGCCCTGCAAGGAATATTACAGTTGTACTTCAGACAAGCCTACTTTACAACGTCAACAAGAGGGATCCCTTAATTTATAGTTTTGTGCTTGGTAGGGGAACCATATAATATTCTACACATATTTAGTTCTCCAGAATGTAGCTTAATCAATATGGCACCTCAGGCATCCTGAAATACTGAAGGCAACATAAAAGTAAGATTGTCAGGCTAAGAAATTTTATGTCTGCTGATGGGGGTTTAACTGCTTTAGAGGCTGCAGAAGGTATATATATTTAGAAGATTATAGTAAAGTCAATGAAAGGAAAGAGTCAAACTGATGGGTATAAAAGGTGCTGAGGGAGAGGGAAGTCTGTATTTAGGACCCTAAGGCAGAAACTTCCAGGTTCTAATCCTTACCTGCCAAACTTGAGCACTGTAGCAGTTTCAATAATATTTTTTATCTCAAAGTGTCATTAGACATTTATAAAGGGAATGCTTCATGTAAGAAAACCTGCAGTACCACCTTGAGCCAACCACTGACTTCTATGCCTGAGTTTTGGCACCTGCCAAGTGAGATGGGCAGTTGAACTATCTGCCTTTAGGTGCCTTTGAGTCCTGTGGTTCTATGATTTTAGAACCATGCTCTGCTTATCTCAAAGAGCTTTTCTGAGTCTCAAATGAAATATTTGATATGCAAGTGCCATAAAAGTTTCAAGTGCTATATGAATGAATGTAAAAGTGTTTTAAATTATGCATCTCTAAATATAACCAACAACTTGCACATGCTCTCCCAAACAAAGCAAATGGGCTTCTGGGCTTCGATTTTCAATCAGTCTCAAAACATATGATTTTGCTTTGTTCCAACTTTCAGAAGCAAAAGAAGCAAAAGATTCAAATTATCTTTATTAAGAAGGTACTAAGCCACTTAGGAATGCTGGGCACATTTTGTGGCTCGGCCAATTTTCACTGTTGTGTGGGTCTTCCATATAGCTTTTACTGCGAAGGCTATTCAAAATATAGGAAAGTTAAAACTGAGCAGAATTAGATTAAATTTCAATCTATATTCTGCAAGCGTTCTTATTTGTGTGTGCACACTTTTCTATGTACTTCTAATCTCTTCACGTGGTTTATAGACCAGTTATTAGTTAATAGGTTCTGGCACGTGATTAATATTTAGATATTTGAAAATTCACGTGGCACATGACTATGTCTATGGAGCAAGGTGCTTAATCTGCACATTCACTTCAGGAACATTGGGGATGCATGAAGGGTGCTAGGGAGGACCTTTCTGGGTCCCAGAGGGAGACACTGAAGATCATTTTTCATCAAATAAACATCCATTAAGAACTCAATAGGCTTCATATTCTATACTACTAGCTGGGAATATAATGATTTAAAAAATTGCCCCTTTCTTAAAAGTTCATGCATCATGCATTCTAAAAGCGAGACACAATGGTCAGCTCCCTTGACACTAAAATGTAGATACAAGAATAAAGACTGGAAGGTAAAAACTGCCCAAATTCTTCCTGGGGTGATGGTTAGGAGGATGGGCCCCTGGGAAGACAGAGAACTTAGAGGATATCCTTGAAATTTTTATTTAATCCAAACTGTAACACTTTCTGCCTAAATACTGCTGCATTAGAAGCACTTTATTGTAAAGTCCCTTTCCAGGCATGTACACTTCACTGCTGTGTACACAACTACAAAAACGGGCAAGGCCAACAACAGTCACGTCAGCTGCTGTGGTTTGTTAGTGGACAGAAATGCTTGAATATAATTAAAGCAAATAAAACAAAGGTTTACATGCTATAGAGTAGCAAATTGCTTCAGAGTACCCAACTGGCAAATAGGATGTGCACACTTCAGGCCCACCTGAAATGGAGAGCAAAGAGTAATGTAAAGTGTATGCATGAAAAAGAGACTGCTAAAACCGGCATTAGGCTGATTTTCCATTTATATTAAGTTTGGTATACTTTCTTCTAACTTGGTGAACAGAACAGTCAACAAGTAATAATACAACTTTTTCTCCCCGCCGCCCCCTCCTCCCGAGATGGAGTGTCACTCTGTTAACCCAGGCTGTAGTGCACTGGTGTGATCTTGGCTCACTGCAGCCTCCACCTCTTGGTTCAAGTGATTCTCCTGCCTCAGCCTCCCAAGTAGCTGAGATAACAAGCGTGTGCCACCATGCCAGGCTAATTTTTGTATTTTTAGTAGAGTCGGGGTTTCGCCATGTTGGCCAGGCTGGTCTCAAACTCCTGACCTCAAGTGATCGGCCTACCTCAGTCTCCCAAAGTGCTGAGATTACAGATATGAGCCACTGTGCTCGGCCCAGCTTTTTCTTTTGGGTAGACATACATATGCACATATATTATCATCACTATTGAGGTATAATGTGCATACTATAAATGTATCCACTTAAAGTATATAATTCAATATTTTTTAGTATATTCACAGTCATGCAACCACCATGACAATCAGTTTTAGATATTTTTATCATCTCAAAAAGGAACCCAATACCAATTAGCAGTTAATCCCCATTTACCCAACATTATGCCTCAAGTCCACCCTTAGGCAACCATTAATCAACTTACTGCCTCTATGGATTTACCTCTTCGAAGCAATTTATATAAATGGAATAATACACTACGTGGCATTTTGTGTCTAGCTCCCTTCACTCTACCATAATGATTTCAAAGGTCACCCATTTTGTAGCTGGTGTATTTTATTCCTTTTTAATTGACAGATAAAATTTTGTAATATGTATATATCACAATTTGTTTACCATTTAGTTGGTAGACATTTAGGTTGTTTCCACTTTTTTTGCTATTATGAGTATCTTACGGCTTCTTATATCAGTTTCTAATGAGCATGCACATCACTAAGCGTTGATCCATATATTAAAAGATACTATTCTTCATAAGCTGGCCATTCCCCAATTCATTGCCAAATCACCAAGATCAATGAAACATACATGGAATACTAGAAAATATGTATAGGCAGATAATAGGCATTTAATGTTTGCTGACTCAGTGAATTGATGGATGAGAAAAATCATTCCTTCAACTCTAAGTCTCCTTTCAATCACATCCCTACCAGCACCACCTGGATATTATATCATGGTATGTTAGAGCTGGAATGAACATGGAGTCCAGGGTTTCTCAAAGTGTAGGTCAAGAACCACTTGTGTCAGATCCACCAGGGGAGCGTGTTAAAAATACCTATTTCTGTACCCCAACCCCAGAGAATCTGATTCAGTAAATTTCAGTGAGGCCATAGGAAGCTGCCTTTGTAACAAGCACTCCAGGTAATACAAATACATGTTAGAGTTTGAGAATCATTGATTTAGTCTGACCTCCCTACTCTATAAGAGAAGAGGTTTATGACTTGGTTGGGGAAAATACATGCTCAAGGTTACAGGGCATGATAGAGATAAAACAACAGGGAATTGAGATTATGAATCCTGATATAGCACTTTCCATTACCTTGGATACTCTTCTTTATCGCATCTCCTTCTTTCCCCTGTGAATACATGCTTCCCTCACAGACTTGCTCCGTAAGTGTCAATGTCTGACATATCCTAAGTGCTCAATAAATAGTTATTATTTTTTTAAGCTTAGTCCTGTGTGAACTGAATGACTAAAGGATCTCCTTTTGGGGCAGTGTTTGCTAAAAGTATAAAGTAACAAATATAAGGCCTAAGAAAAGAATACCAGACCCAGGAGGGAGGTCTCAGTGGTTCCTGACCCAAATGTTGAAAAGTTCCTAAGTGAAAAACTGTTCAACCATGGGCTTTTGGTGGCCAAAGAAGCTGTATAGTGACATTTCCTATCCAAGGTCCTGAAACCACTCTGTACACCCACTGTGATCTATTTAAAGGAGCCAGGTCTTTTTAGAAAACAGTTTCTGCCAAGTTTTCTATCAGAGGAAAATCATAAAGTAGGTGAGCTACAGCCATGACTAAAAGGTAGTGGAAATTTTTCTAAGTGAAAGTTGTTATGCCTATCAAAAAGATAGACTCAGTACAAACCTATTACTGTGGAGCAGAGGAAAAAATCATGGGAGCAATTTTAATTTTTTTTTTCTTTTATAGTTTTTCAAATTACAAAAGTAGTGATTTGTTGAACTGAATCAAACAAAACGAGTGAATAAAGAAAAATTCAATTATCTTTTCTTTTCCTTCTGGTCTTCTCCCCACCACCGCAAAAATGGATTTATTTGGAATTAATCATTCCACACTTTTTCTATCTTTATATAAACCATACATAACATATCCACAAAAGGCATACATACATATATATGTGTGTGTACATATATATACATATATTTTAATGAAATCATACCCCCTTCATTTCTCTGCACCTTTTAAGTTCAGGGGTACATGTGCAGGTTTCTTACATAGGTAAACTTGTGTCATGGAGATTTGTTGTACAGATTGTTTTATCACCCAGATATCAAGCATAGTACCCATTAGTTATTTTCCTCATCCTTTACTTCCTTCCCCCTACTCCTTCCAACAGGCCTCAGTATGTGTTGTCCCCTCTATTTTTCCATGTGTTCTCATCATTTAGCTCCTACTTATAAGTGAAAACATGCATGTATTATTTGGTTTTCTGTTCCTGCATTAGTTTGCTAAGAATAATGGCCTCCAGCTCCATCCATGTTGCTGCAAAGGACATGATTTCATTCTTTTTATGGCTACATAGTATTCCATGGTGTATATGTGCTACATTTTCTTTATCCAATCTTCCATTGATGGGCATTTAGGTTGATTCTATGTCTTTGCTACTGTGAATAGTGCTGCAACGAATATACGTATGAATGTATCTTTCTGATAGAATGGTTTATATTCCTTTGGGTATGTACCCAGTAATGGGATTGATAGGTTGAGTGGTATTGGTTTTTAGGTCTTTGAGGAACTGCCACACTGTTTTCTACGATGGTTGAACAAATTTATACTCCCATTAAGAGTGTATAAGCATTCCTTCATTTCCACAATCTTAACAGCAACTGTTATTTTTTTAACTTTTTATTATAGTCATTATGACTTGTGTGAGATTATATCTCATTGTGGTTTTGATTTGCATTTCTCTAGTGATCAGCGATGTTGAGCTTGTTTTCATATGTTTGTTGGCCACATGTATGTCTCCTTTTGAAAAGTGTCCTTTGCCCACTTTTTAATGGGGTTGCTGTTTTTTTGCTTTTAAATTTGTTTAATCCTTAATCCTTATAGATTCTGGATATTATACCTTTGCCACATGCATAGTTTGCAAATATTTTCATTCTGTAGGTTTTCTGTTTATTTTGTTGATAGTTTATTTTGCTGTGGAGAAACTCCTTAGTTTAATTAGACCTTAAGTTTCAATAAACGAGATTTTCAGGTCAATGTTTTGAGAGATGTTGCTTAAATTCATCTAAATTCACTTTTTCTGTGGGTTCTCCCAGCTCTTAAATAATTGCTACTAAACTAAACTGCTATTTGGACTGTGAAATTTCATTTCCTGCAGTAGCCAGCTGTCAGATCACAAGCAACTTTTCTGAACACCCACAAGAATTTTCTTTGGGCTGTAAAGTATCTTAGTTATCATGTAAGCATTAATTTTTAATGCTTTAATTTGACCAAAACCATTTTGTTGTTTGTGAAGGGCCTCCCACTTCTTTTGCTGTGGAAAAAATCTGAAGTATGAGTCCAAGCTTTCTCCCTTTCTTAATTCTAAAAGCAATTTTCTCACCTTATTTTCTTTCTCCTGAGAAGGAGTGAAAGTGTTTGACTAAGAGCCTTGTGCACCTCTTCCCTCTTCTTTTTTAAGTTGCTTTTCATTTTATTCACTCGTTTAATCCTCCTTAGGTTGTTGAAAAACAGCTCACCAATTCTGAACACAGTGAAGGGAAGGACAAGCATCATTCCGGGATCTGTAAGCCTTGCAACTTTGGAGTATCAGAGTACTTTTAAGATGTAGGGGCCCTAAAATAAATTTCTAGGACAGGGGTACTGAACCAGCTTCATGAAGTATCACCACTTACTAGCTCTGCAGCTCTGGGAAAGTTGCTTAACTTCTGTGACCTTGTCCCAGTTACTATACATGTACAATGAAGACAGTAATGATACCTACCCTCAAAGGGTTGTTGTAGGGATTAAATGAGGTGAAGCATATAAAAGGTTTAGTGCAGTGCGTGCTTTGCTGGTATCATATTAGCTATCCTCTGCAACTACCACTGTGGATGACCAGGCCTATCCCCAGAAGACATCTTGACACAGTAGTCCTGGAACTGTGGCACAGGCATGTGCATTCTAAGAAATCTCCTTGGGGATTCAGATAGCCACCTCTGAGGTATGGACTACTACTATAGGCAGTGATTCTCAAACTTTAATGTTTATCAGAACTCTTAGAAATTGTGCTACTCTAGGTCTGCCAGTGTGGGCCCAAGAATGTGCACCCTTTGGGAAACACTACTATACAGGAATCACACAAGCACCCCTCCTTCTCCATTGGGTATATCTTTCGTGATAAACTTTTAAGACTGCTGACATGCTGTTGGAATAGACGTACCACACAGGTAATGCTGCCAACTCACTTTCAGTGGTACAAAAGGCGTAAACTATAGAGTGTTTTTCAATCATAGTAATAAATTAGCACAGTATGCATCCTCTGTCTCCTGACCAAAGGCATGTAGTTGCAAAGTGGCTGCATGGGACATAGTTGCAGATTCAGTTTACCATGTGTGAAGATCATCTCTGACAATAGAAATCATACCTTTGACCATTATCGATAGCCAGCCAGCAGCCACAAGAAACTGTAGGAAGTAGGGAGCAGGATTGCTTAGAGTTTCTATTAGACATTCATTATGTAAATGGTACTTAATGAGCCTGATGATTTTTTTTTTTTCGTTTCAGGGGAAAAATGCTTTATTTGATTGCTTTGAAATATTTTTCCATTCTCTCACACCTGAAAAAAGAAAAATGAGGGCTTTGAGGAATTTTGAACACTCATTTGTTCTTAGCCCATGCTGCATATCACCTGCCTCTCTACTCATGGTAGAAATGGAACTTTTCATTTGGTGATTTTCTAGATTTCTACAGCATTTTGAAAACTCACTAACCACTAAATTCTGCATGACGTAATGACTGCATTCCCCATCCCACCCCTTCACACACTCATTTAAGTTTCTCATCTCCATTTCTTGACCCCAGTTCCTTTTCAGATCAACAGTTCTACCCCTGAACTTTTTGAGTAGTATGTATAAGGCAGGAGTTTCTGGAGGTATTTATCCCCCACTTGCACATTCTTCTGATTCAAGTCATATCTAGGATCGGCCTCTGGCTGGGTTGGTACTAAGAATTGAAAATAGGGAAGGAACATTCTTGAAGGTTCATCTTTTTGAAACTCAGTAGAAATCTCCAGTCTTAAACTTAATTCTGGAACTCAGAAAACCAGATTACCTTAAATTCAGACAAATGTTGTTTACTCTCAGATTTTTCAAGTGTTGCAAAGAAAAATTGTTTAGAAGTTTGGAGAGTTACTTTTAAAGCATGATCTATTTTGAATAGTATACCAAGCAAAGTTTAATAAACTAAATGATATAAATGATGGACAGTTTCATGAATATAAGCAAACAAGTTGCTTGTTTATACAGATCTCTATATTTCTTAAGTCCAGTGGGAGACTCAACTTCTAAATAATCTTCACTGTGGCTTTCAGAGACAGCAGCAAACTTTGCTTTCTCAGTGCTTGAATGTTTGCTTTGGGGCAACCATGTTTCTTGAAGTATGCATGGAATTTGAATTTTAAGAGATGAAAAAAATATGTCCAATACGTGGTTGATATAAATAGAAAAAAAGTAGTTATTTCATTTCTTCATTTTTGCAATGGTGTGAGACATAGCTGTCCAACAGTCTTCTTTTTGGAGGTTGTATTAGTCAGGGTTCTCTAGAGGGACAGACTTAACCCATCTATGTCAGAGGTTGCAATTTTTTTGTGTGTGAAAAATCAGACCTTGGCAATGACCTTGAGCAATAGGATATGAACAACTGCTACAAACTTAACATTTCAAAAATGGAACACTAGGCAAAAATGGGTTTATAGGATATATATATATATATATGTATGAGTTTATTAAGCAATATTAACTTACATCACAAAATCTCACAATAGGTCATCTGCAAGCTGAGGAGCAAGGAAGCCAGTCCAAGTCCCAAAGCTAAAGAATATGGAGTCTGATGTTTGAGGGCAGGAAGCATCCAGCACAGGAGAAACATGTAGACCAAGAGGCTAAGCCAGTCTGGCTTTTTCACATTTTTCTGTCTGCTTTATATTCTGGCCATGCTGGCAGCTGATTAGATAATGTCCACCCAGATTAAGGACGGGTCTGCTTTTCCCAACCCACTGACTGAAATGTTAATCTCCTTTGGCAACACCCTCACAGACACACTCAGGATCAATACTTTGCATCCTTCAATCCAATCAAGTTGACACTCACAGGTATTAAGAAAATACTTTGAGGTTAGTTATATATATTTTTTGTGCCATTTAGGCATAACCTCATCTCTTAATACCATTTGATTTTATGATGTCTTTTTTTCACTTTGTGACATGGAGAGGGGTTTGCATAATTGTTAGTAAATGATGTTTATTATATATAAAGACTAGAAAGGGCTAATATCTTTAGTGAAGAAAGATCATTGGCAATTACTTGAACTAAAATCTGGTCTATGGCTTAAAGGGTTGAAATTTCTTAAAACATTGCAAAAAGAAAAAGAAAAACCTGACACACTTTGTGTTGAGAAAGTGAACTACCTGTTTGCCTTAATAAGACCCTCTAGTTTGAGACCAGTTATCAGACTGACCCTTTGCTCCTGGAATGAAATAAAAGAGTGAAATTTTAACAAGTTAGCATTTGGTCACTGACACTGAAGAAAGCAGAAGGCTTTAGTTGAAACAAAATTTTAGCATCGACAATAGGAAGAAAGGAAAATTCCAGTTAATATACTATCTACCCTGTGTAGGGACATGGATGAACCTGGAAACCATTATTCTCAGCAAACTGACACAACAGCAGAAAATCAAACACCGTATATTCTCGCTCATAGGCGGGTGTTGAACAATGAGAACACATGGACACAGGGAGGGGAGCACTACACACTGGGATCCGTTGGGGGGAAATGGGGGAGGGGCGGGGGGTGGGGAGGTGGGAAGAGATAGCATGGGGAGAAATGACAGATACAGGTGAGGGGAAGGAAGGCAGCAAACCACACTGCCATGTGTGTACCTATGCAACAATCTTGCATGTTCATCACATGTACCCCCAAACCTAAAATGCAATAAAAAAAAAGACAAAAAAAAATATACTGTCTACCCTTTCTGCCATCCATAGAAGCCTAAGGGTTTTTTTTTTTTTTTTTTTTTTTTTTGTTTGTTTGTTTTTGAGACAGAGTCTTACTCTGTTGCCCAGGCTGGAGTGCAGTGGCATAATCTTGGTTCACTGCAAACTGCCTCCTGGATTCAAGCCATTCTCCTGTCTTATCCTCCCAAGTAGCGGTGATTACAGGCTTGTGCCACTGTGCCCCGCTAATGTTGGTATTTTTAGTAGTGACAGGGTTTCGCCATGTTGGCCAGATTGGTCTTGAACTCTTGACCACAGGTGATCCACCCATCTCAGCCTGCCAAAGTACTGAATTACAGGCATGAGCCACTGTGCCCAGCCTAAGTTGGATCTTCTTCCTTGACACACTTATCAGACTAGTTTTGAATATTTTATCACATGATTTTTGGTGACATTCTTTTGAAAAATGAGTTTCTTGAATGAGTGAACCTATTGTTCTTATCTAGATGGAACATTCTCAAAAAGATAATGAGCACTCTAAATCATAGTCTTTCTTTCCCTATCTAAATAGAATACAAACTGGGACCAACAACACTCAGAAAAGAAACATCTGCATGTGACTTTCTTGTGTGTTTTTATCGAAGTGCAGCACCTATCAAGAAAGACAAACTGTGATCTGCATCTTACTTAGTAACCAGGGGTGCTGGGATATGGGTCTGGAGGTTTGTGTTCTAGGCTGGCCTTTGTCACTGACCACCTGTGTGACTTATCACAGATCCTTTTTGGCCTCAGTTTTCAATTTGTTTTCAAAAAGATTGTTTTGGATAACTACTTAGGTCCCTCACAGTACTAAAAGCCTATAATATGTTTAATCATAATCTATGAGATGATTCCATACTCTTAATTTGTTCATGCTCTCTTCCTTCAGTTCTACCAAGTGTCCTTAACATACAGGTGATGCAGCACATGGACCTTTATTTTGGAAGATAGTCCTAGATCAAGAAATTTCCCATAGTGCTAGTAATTTCTTAGAATACAGGACTCTTCTGCATCTCATTACCAGTAAAGGTACACATACACAGGCAAGGAAAATAAGTATATTCTGCAGGCTATGGGGCAAATGTCTGAAATTATTCGGATCTACCTGGAAACTATCTTTCTTTCTTTCTTCCTTTCTCTACTTTATGAGTTGAGAGAGTCTGGTTGATCTGCTTCCTTTCCTTTGAATTTGTAATTATTGCTCAGGCAAATATAAACAGTACTAGTATTGGGCTAGTATTAAGTAGCCAAGAAAGAGAAACTGGAACATTTATATCTGCCCACCTCCCCACCCTCCACTCCCATAACCAACAAAAAGTATAACAACAAAAAGAAACAAGCACTACAGTGGACTTCCGTGCCCTGCGAGCATGCATATGTAATATACTATAGCCTATCAGATGGTTTCAACTTTTGTCCTAGTTGTAAGTCACAAATCATTTTGATAGAAATAATACTTGTGAATAAGCTGTGTAAAATACTCACCAAGCAACACTGAAGCTGTCCCTGGTAGTGACAGCTTGCTGCCATGAATGATGAAATATCCTTTATGTATAAGACAATTGTGTTGGTTATAGAAAAAGAAATGAGACTTCCTATGTTTCTTCCTTCTGGTTTGTTTTTGTTTTTGTTTTTGTTTTGGTAAACAGGAAAGCTTCCTATACAATGATGTTAGGACATATATTTCATTTCAGCTTTCATTTGCAGTTGTCATTGTTGTGAAGGGAAAATGTTTTAATCAATTCCTGCATGAAGGTCAGATAACACTGTGAACAAAAGTAATTTCTTTATGATAATATGAAAACAAAAGCATTGCTGCACTTAAATTATGAAGCACGTTTCCCTTATCTGCAGTACAATTGTATGTATGACTTAATAGAATCTGGGAATATATCTTACTTATACTACTGCTAAACTCAACACATTCTCATCCTTTTAAGGTCCTAAGTTTTGATATTGCCTAAGAATGAGACAAGATAATATTATGTCCTGAGTATAAATTACTTTCAAAAGGTATGAGACTTATTTTAGGTATTTGGGTTTTTTTTTGTTGTTGTTGTTAAAATGAAGCATTGTTGACATTTTCTATCCTTTTGTGGCTTAGAAGATGTTAGGTGATTTGTTTTTAATGCCCCCGTGTGTGTGTGTGTGTGTGTGTGTGTGTGTGTGTGTGTGTGTGTGTGTTTGTGTGGTGGTGGTTATAGGTAATGCAGTGGAGCAGATGTGTTCATAATCAAAAAGTCACTTTTATCTGGTTTTGGAGTACAAAAAGATTCACATTTAGTAGATACACACAAACACACATATCCTGAACTGTTGCCTGTACATGTCGTCTTCTTTCCAACCTCCTTCTACATTGTGCTTATCAGTTGCCTGCAAGGGAAAATTTGAGACTGTCTATTTCAAGATCATGGAGAAATTGATTATAGTTGGAAATGCAGACTATTGCCTAAAGTACCTTCAGGAACATGGTATAGAGCTAGGTGGTGTACAGTGATAACACAACATATGCATCCACCCACCTACATCCATACTGTCACATTCTCCAATATCCTTATGGTCCAACATTTTAAGAAGTTCTATAAATTTAGGCTGCACTCCCAAGCACAAGAAGAGTTTTAACAGTTGTACAGGATGTCACAGAAATTGTGGTACTTCTAAGAATTTAATTCAGGAGACATATTCCATCCCATTCTTAAACTGTAACCACGAGGCATTTTCCCAGACCCTCAAATTCTTCTCCATATCTTTGTGAAGCCATGTATGTTTTTAGAAGTAAGAAACATTGCCGGTTCCATTTTGGAAGCCTTCTTAAGCATTGTGACTTCATATTTCACTAGTGAGAATGCTGGGGAAAAATAACATTTCATCCTTCATGAACATTTCTAGGATTATGTAGAGAGGAAAGAATATTTGAAATGTTCTCTAGCGACTGAAAAGTACTCTATCAATCAGGCAAATCCCATCTCCCACGATATCTAAAAGTAATCCAGAGACTTATTACAGTAATTTCAGATGGGGTCTTTGAACCACATTGATCAGAAACAAAGATTATCTAGTAATGTAGGCAAAAAAAAATTATCTGTCCTTAATATCTAGTTGAAATCCTCAAAAAGGAGAATTACTGTCTTTCAGTATCTTCAGGGCTGGTAACACTGGAAATTATAATGGTGACTGTATACATCTTTATAATATTATATCAGCAGGCCCCAGGGCTACTCTATCACACGGCTTCTTAATCTTCTTTGAACAAATAGCAATTTAAAAGGGAATTGGTGGCATTCAGGCATCTGGTAACCTGTAGAAACATTTTAAAGCATTTTAATGTTGCCTTCAAGGATCAATTGTAATGGTTTAAGAAAATATTTTGGGGAGAAACTAGAGCTAGAAAGAGCACTAAACCTCAACTTCAGAAAACGTGGATTCCATCAATAAGCAGTTGAGTAACCTTGAGAAAATCACCTGGAAATTTGAACCTCAATTTCTTTATCTATAAAATTGAGTAACTAAAACTAGGTGAGTTATTGTGATAACCTCCTAATTGATCTGTCTGCTTTTGGGTTCAGCCTCACCCACTATTTTGCATCCCTGTTGTCAAAAATAATATACAAGTCTGACCATTTCATCTCCTCTAAGGACTGCTACAAATTTCTCCTCAACCTTCTTTCATTTCCAGCTTCGTTTTTCTACCACACCCCCATTTTTGTTTTATGCTTCAGTTATACCAAATGATTTGAAATTTTCTGAGTTTAACATGCTGCTTTACCTTTCCATGCATTGGCACATGTGCTTATTCCACCTGCGTGGATGACCCTTCAACAGTGTACTACACTCTGGTATTCCCATAGATTTCCTTTAGTCTTTGGAATCCCAGCTCCGACTGGTGCTCCCTAATGACCTTTTCTGTCTACCAAAGACCCTACTCTGGACTATCTTTGTCATTTGTTCACATTTCTATTATTATTTCTATCCCAAAACGTTGTAACATATTTGTTTCTTATCTGTCTTCTCTTTAATATTTTTTCAACCAGGGCTCATGCCTGCTTTCTGGCCTGCCTTCCCCCTACAAATACTTACAGAAGGCTTACTTTGACCAGACAGTGTTATAAGCCCAGAGGGATACAACAGTGAACAAAACAGAAAGGAATATCTGTCGTTATGGAGCTTCTGTGTCTTATTCATGTCTGTATCCCTAGAACCTAGCACAGAGACTAGCATTTAGTATATAAACAAGAAATAATGTTTAGATTGAAGCAAGAAATCAGAATTATGGCTACACTGGAAACTCCCATATCTTTCTCTTTCTTACTGCCCACACTATGCATTTAGTGTTCTACTTGTACACACATTAATATTTTGTTATAATACTTAATCAGTGTTTCATACTTGCCTAAGTTTCTATGTACAATTGTCTCCATTGGTGGTGTCTGTCAAACATCATTGTCTGTCAGTCATCTTCTGGGAGTGCTACACTGTTTTAGTTGTTCAGACTCAGAACACTAAAAGGTGTGCTCTTTCGTTTATTCAATCAATAAATATTTATTGAACATCTATTATGTCAAATAAGACATATGTACTATTGCTCTTTTAGAACTTAGTCTATTGAGGAAGACAAGTAATGAACAAATAAATACATTGTTATAGCATATCATTACTGCTATGGAGGTAATGACCATGAAGCTGTGATAGAGAGTAATGGAGACAGTAATCAGCTTTAGAGTAATTGAGGAAGGCCTCTCAGGAGAGATGACATGTAGGTCACCCCAAAGGATGAAAAATACTCAACCATGTAAAAGGTTGGGGAACAGAGCATCAGGGGAAGAAGGGACAGTAGGTGCAAAGCTCCTGAGGTGGCAAAGAGCTTAGTGAATTGGTTTTGGAGAAAAGAGCAGTGTAGCTGGAGTTTAGATGGTGAGGAGGAAGATGATTAAATTAGATAGGTAGCAGGTGGCCTTGTATGGCATGTTGAGGCACTTAGAGCATATCCTAATGGGAATGACAAGCCATTGAAGGATTTTTAAGCTTGAGAGTAACAAGCAAATTTATGTTTTGAAAATCCCATTCTGAAGACTGTGTAGAGAATGGACTGGATTTAGGTGAGGATGCAGGGACAGCAGTAGGGACCTGCTGCAGTGGTCCAGGAGAGAGGTGGTAGTCATGTTGATAAGTGTGAATCCAGAGGAGATGTAGAGAAATGTCAAATTTCAGAGACATTTTGGAAATCACATTAATTAGACTTACAGTTGTGTTTAATGTGGAGGTAGGAAGGGGAAGGAGTCAAAGATTATGCCTAGGCCCTGGCTTGAGCTAGTAGCTGGCTGGAGGTGCCATATACTGAGATAGGGTTTATGGGGGGGTGCAGGAGACAGGTTGGATGTATAGAAAATGCATTTGAATGATGACAGACGTGGTGGTGATAACAACAATGGTGGTAGTGGTGGTGATGTTGGATTTGCCATAGCAGGAGGAAAGATTTAAAAATCTGTCAATTGTCAATAACTTTCTTTAGTATTTTAGAGAAAAGTCCAGTATATTTCATGTATTTAAATTTTGCGAATCATCTGGATGCTTGACCTAGAAAATATGCCCTTTTTCCTATCCTTTCTCCCGTCCCAAAGTGACTAGGATTACATTTTCTCTAAATATACCATTAAGAATTACAAGATCTCTACACTTGATCTTAGCCAAAAAGCTGAGAAACAATGGGAATTAAAAGATCTCTTACAATTCAGGAAGTTATGAGAATATTTAAGACACAAGAATAGAGAGAGTAATTCTTAAGAGGTAACAACTTCTCATTTGTTTTCATCTTGTGCAAATGATTTATTTTCTCAAACCTAGGTAACATTCCTGGATCAGTCTCTATCAAGGTCATGTCCAAGGATCTCCTACATAAAAATCACCTGGGGATTCTGGTTCAAAGTGAAGATCCTTGTCTACACAGCTAATCAGAATCTCTAGAGTTGGGGACCAGGAATCTCAGGCTTTGGTTTTTTTTTGTTTGTTTGTTTTCAGACTGACATTTAAAAAGCATTGCTTGAGACAAGGTATTCTTAACGTTTTTGGTGCCACGGTCTCCTTTGGTAGTCTGGTGAACTCCGTGGATCCCTTCTCAGAAAGACTTAAATATGTATTCAATAAAATACAAAGCATCCAAAAGGAAAACAAAAAGTATATTGAAATAGAATGATCAAAATATTTTAAAAACAAATTTTATATAATTTACATGGTTTTAATTAACATATTAAATAATGAGCTCTAATAGTGTGTCTAATATTACCATAATTTGGAGTAATAGGTGAACATAAATAGTATTTTGAGTAATTTGCCACAATTCTAATGTGATAGAAAATTTTCTGTAATTTCTATTAGTGACAAAGTTACAAGTTCAGCCAAAACTACTATGATTTGTTGCCTAGATTCATGATGGAAGGAAATGCTGAATTCCAGTCAGAAATGAATGAAAATAATGGTATAATGTTTTTTCCATCCAAGTTCACAGATGCCAGGCTTAGAATCCTTGGCTTTGAGATTGTGACAAAGTAGTACAGAGACTAGTAAGGGTATGGTGAAGACAAACTGGAATCCAGATACTAGTCAACAGAACAAAACTCGGGAATGAAGTCAGTGAGCCTCAATATTTGGTATTATTAATTTAAATAATTTAAAGAAGATTTAGAGACCAAAAAAATTGTCCTTGTATTGTTTGGCTTTTAATTGTTTGGTTTGGCTGTTTTGCCTGAGTGTACCTGGAGAGGGTTGTCTGTACACTTTCGCTATTGTCCCCTTGTCTTGAACCCTGGCTCTTTCAGAGGGTAGCTATGGAGAAAAGTTTAGATTTTTACTATTTTGTGATTCTAAAGGAGGAACATTTTCCAGGATGGAGAGAGATATTCAAGGATGAGGAAGTAACATGCGCACTAATGACAGAGTCAGGAGCAGGCTAGTATTTGACAACATTAAGAAGTTCAAAGTAGCTGAAGTACACAGTATATGAATGAGAGACAGGCAGGAGATGAAGCTGGAGAGGTGGATTGGCCTAAGTCCAAAGAGGGCCTTTGGATTGCATGTACATGTTTGGACTTGGGTTTCATGATAGAATTACCGGGAAGCCAAAGGAGAACTATATGCTGAAAAGAGACATGATAAACCAGGCGTGGTGGCTCATGCCTGTAATCCAAACACCTTGGGAGGCCAAGGCAGGTGGACTGCCTGAACTCAGGAGTTCAAGAGCAGCCTGGGCAACATGGTAAAACCTCATCTCTACTAACATACAAAAAAAAAAAATTAGCTGAGTGTGGTGGTGTGCACCTGTAGTCCCGGCTACTTTGGAGGCTGAGGCAGGAGAATTGCTTGAATCCGGGAGGTGAAACTGGCAATGAGCCTAGGTTAAGCCACTGTACTCCAGCCTGCATGACAGAGCAAGACTCCATCTCCAAAAAAAGAGAGACACAATAAAGTGTACATTTCTTATAAAAATGAATCTGGCAAAATGGGAGATGGGTTAGAGGAAGGCAGACCACTTTTGAGGCTTAGGTAAGAATGCAATTGAGAAAAGTATAGTTCTTTGAAGTAAGTCCATGGTCATGAGACAGAGAAGAGGGAACAGCTATGAGAGTTGTTAATGACTGATTTCGATATATGCCATAAAGAAGAAGAATTTGGGATGACTTTGAAGCTTCTAGCTTGAGACTTCAGGCAAATGGAAGCACCATTCACAGAGGTACCAATCATGAGAAGCACAGCAGGTTTTTGGGGGAAGGTTTTTAGTTCAGTTTTAGATAAGCTGAGTTTTAAGTGCCTATTGAACATCAAATGAGAAATGCATGGAGTTTCCATTTTAACCATTTTTCATAGTAATCTTTTAAAGTGGGTAAATGATGTGAGATATTCTTTTTGTCTAGAAATTGACAGACTTTGTAAAAATTGTGGGACAATTAGGTTTCAGAAATATGTAGGATTGAGCATTATATTGTCCTTTTATTATAATTTTGATGAAACATCAACCAATGGCTGTCCTCCAAAAAGTTATAATTGTATAGTTAATTCTTCTGGATTAAAGAATTTCTTCATATACTTATGGTAATTCTAGCAACATAAATTATCAGTAGACTTGCCTTCCTATATCTGGAGTTTAGATATTTTTGTGTATGTTTTGTATTGCACATTTTTTTTTTGTTATTGTTCTTCACTTGGCCTTCTACCATGACTGCTAGAAGGAATAGGATTATCGGTAGGATGGGAGTGAGAAGCAGTAGAAGTGTTTGTGCAGTCATTTTTTTTTTGGTAATAGCTCCATGGCATGAAAACTACTCTCAGCAACTGGTATGAACACAAAGTGAACTGGCTAGTTGTAGCCATCTCCATGTTCATTGGCCTTTTAGTTTTGGGGTCTGTAATGAGGGGAGAATCTCACTGTGAATGCAGGATGTTGAAATGCAGACTTGGCTTTTAATAAAATTATGAGGGAAAAGACATTTGTCTTTGTGTTCCTTTCACCTCTGCCTCACTATTCTGAATCCCTGTACCTGATGCCTTTGTGTTAGGTTCTGGTTGGATCATGGGCCACACTTTAGCATCTTGCTTAGACTTGTCCTTCCTAATAGGCATTGTTTGTTTGACCTTTCTTTTTTTGTGATAAAATTTCTCGTTCCTATTTATAGTTGATCAGTTACTCTATGTGAATACCTGTGGTTACTCATGGCTTAAAGCATGCTATACCTTTCAAGTAACAACTACACTTTAAGAGGGGTCCTGGGACAATGCTTTAACCTAGAGTTACTCTAATGGTAGGGACAATAGTTATCATGGTAGTTGGGGTCCAGAGGTCTTTTCTAACAATTTTTAAATAACGGTGATAGCACACACATGTGAAAGACATTTAGCAAATACAGAAGAAAATGTCTTCATTTATAAAGGCTGAGGGAATAGTGAGTAAAAGTAGATATACCAGGCAGAAGTCATTTGCAGAAGCTTGACTGAAGTTGATGAGTTATTTTTGAGGATGGTGATAGAAATGGGGTAAAGTGCAATAAGGAGAAGTTACTTTTGTATTTACGTCCTCCATAGGACCAGAAAGAATGATTTATATATAGTGTATAGTAATGGTTAGTTTAAATGAATGAGCAAATCTATGTGGGGGAACTATTGATTTTAAATTTAAAAAAAAAATTCATTTTTTTTGAGACAGATACCCAGGCCAGAGTGCAGGGGCATGATCATGGCTCATTGTAGCCTCCAGTCTGGACCCAAGCAATCCTCCCACCTCAGCCTCCTGAGTATCTTAGACTACATGTGCATGCCACTATGCTCAGCTATTTTTTTTTTTTTTTTTTTTTTTGTAGAGACAAGGTCTCACTATATTGCTGAGGCTGGTCTTGAACTCCTGGGCTCAAGTGATCCTCCCACCTCGGCCTCTCAAAGTGCTGAGATTACAAGCATGAGCCACCATGCCTGGTTGAGTTTTTTTTTTTTTTTAAAGAAACCTCCATGTTTATTTTTCCCTTAAGAATCTCCTAAACCCAGATCTAATTTAAAAAGGAAAATGAAACTTTCCATGGATTTAGCATGCACGTGTGCGCGTGTGTGTGTGCACACACGTAATCATTTAAAAAGGTTGGAGGAGATATCAAAACACTTAGGCAGAAATGAAAACCCATTTATTACTCAATGAACTCCAGCTTGAAGAAAGTTCTATGGCTCATAACAAGTCATGTTGACAAGGGAGGGAGTCTTTAAGTTGTCCATTAATCCCTTTGTGAGATGTGAGTGTTTTTGTGAGTGTTTTGTTTGGCTTTATAAATGTTGACAAGTCTCAGGTGTATGTTAATAGAAATTCTGTGATCATAGGTCCATTAGAACAGCATCTGGGAAGGAAAACAGAAGCTAAGAAATCAGCAGTAAGAGGGAATAAAAATGCAAACAAAACCCTTTCGGTGATATGTAGCACAAGCTGGTTGGAAGCAAAGGGAGGCATGAGATGATGAAAATCCTCATTAAAATTAAAAGCCATAGAAAGTGGGGAATAGTATCAAAGGCAATGCAACATAAATCGTTATCTACAGGGATAAATAAATGACAAAAGGATTAGTGTTACCAGTTTATGCTTTATGTAGAAAATAATTTGTTTCTTAGAGGTATCTTTGACATGAAACCTAACAATGGCAAACTGCCATTGAGAGTCTAGGCCTTGTTTTAATGAGTACCTCATAACAGTACAGAACTGGAAGCTAAAGAGCTCTCCAGAGTATTAGTAAATCCAGTTTTATGCTATGAAAATAGAAAGTGAAAGCACGTTCAACGTACCTATTCAAAAGTAGAACAATAGTAATATTCTATTTCATTACAGAATTTCAGTTAACTTAGGTTTTGGATATGATATGCAAATCATGGAGCAGTTATCTATATTACTATTTTTAATGTTTTTCAACTTTTGTTTTAGATTAAGGGGATACATGTGCAGGTTTGTTACATGAGTAAATTGTGTGATATTGAGATTTGGGTAAAGAATGATCCTGTCACCCAGATAGTGAGCATAGTACCCAATAGTTTTTCAACCCTTGCTCCACTCCTTCTGCTCTCTAGTGATCCCCAGTGTCTGTTGCTGCCATCTTGATATCCATGAGTACTCATTGGTTAGCTCTAATTTATAAGTGAAAACACACTGTTGTGTTACTGCATTAATTTGCTTAGGATAATCGCCCTCAGCTCCATCCATATTGCTGCAAAAGACATGATTTTATTCTTTTTTATGGCTGTATGGTATCCCATGGTATATATGTACCACATTTTCTTTATCCAGTCCACTGGGCACTTAGGTTGATTCCCTGTTTTTGCTGTTGTGCATAGTACTACAATGAACATGTGAATTCATGTGTCTTTTTGGTGGAACAATTTGTTTTCTTTTGCATATATACCCAGTAATGGGATTTCTGGGTCAAATGGTAGTTCTCTTGTAAATTCTTGGGGAAATCTTCAAATTGTTTTCCACAGTGGCTGAACTAATGTACATTCCTACCAGTAGTATGTAAGGGTTCCCTTTTCTCTACAGCCTCACCAGCATCTGTTGTTTTTTGACTTTTTAATAATCACTATTCTATGGCTATTATTAAGCCACATTATGAAAAAGATACGAAACAACAGATGCTGGCAAGTTTGCAGAGAAAACAGAAAGCATATACACTGTTGGTGGGAATGTAAATTAGTTCAGCCATTGTGGAAAGCAGTGTGGCAATTCTGCAAAGAACTTAAAACAGAATTACCCTCTGACCCAGCAAATATATTATTGGGTATATACCCCAAAGAATATAAATCATTCTACTATAAAGATAAATGTGTGCAGATGTTTGTTGCAGCACTATTTACAATAGCAAATACATGGAATCAACCTAAATGCCCACCAACAGCATATTGGATAAGGAAAATGTGGTACATATACACCATGAAATACTATGTAGCTATGAAAAAAGATTGAGATCATGTCCTTTGCAGCAACATGTATAGAGCTGGAGGCCATTATCCTTTGCAAACTAATGCAGGAACAGAAAACCAGATACCGCAGGTTTTCACTTTTAAGTGGGAACTAAACAACGAGAACATATGGACACAAAGGGGAGAATAACAAACACTGGGGCATACTTGAAGGAGGATGGGAAGAGAGTGAGGACTGAAAAGCAACCTATTGGGTACTTAGCTTATTACATGCATGGCAAATAATCTGTGCACCAAACTCCCTTGACATGCAGTTTACCTATATAACAAACATGCATATGTATCCCTGAAACTAAAAGTTAAAAAATAGAAAATACAGAGGAACAAATCATACAGGAAAACACTGATAAAAAAATAATTACCATTCTGACTGATGTGAGATGGTATCTCATTGTGGTTTTGATTTGCGTTTCTCTGATGATTAGTGAGATAGAGCATTTTAAAATGTGTGTTGGCCACTTGTATGTTTTCTTATGAGAAGTGTCTTTTCATGCCCTTTGCCCAGTTTTTAAAGAGGTTATTTATTTTTTGACTGTTCAATTGTTGAAGTTACTTATAGATTCTGGATATTGAACCTTTGTTGGATGTATAGTTTGTAAACATTTTCTCCCAATCTACAGCTTGTCTGTTTATTCTGTTGATAGGTTCTTGCTGGGCAGAAGCTGTTTAGTTTAATTGGGTTCCATTGTCATTTTTTGTTGTTGTTTAAATTGCTTTTGAAGACTTAGCCAAAAATCTTCCCCAAGGCCAATGTCCAGAATGGTGTTTCCTAGGTTTTCTTTCAGTATTCCTATAATCTCAGGTCTTATATTTAAATATTAAATCCTTCTTAAGTTAGCTTTTGTATATGATGAAAGGTAGGTGTCAGTTTCATTCTTCTGCATATGGATAGCCAGTTATCCCAGCACCATTTATTGAATTGGGAGTTGTTTCCCCATTGCTTCTATTTGTTGACTTTGTCAAAGATCAAATTTGGTGCACAGCCTTATTTTTAGGTTCTCTATTCTGTTCCATTGGTCTATGGATCTGTTTTTGTACTAGTACCATGCTGTTTTGGTTACGTAGTCTTATAGTGTAGTTTGAACCCAGGTCATGTGATGCCTCCAACTTTCTTTCTGTTTAGGATTACTTTGGCTATTGGGCCTCTTTTTGGTTTTATACAAATTTTTGAATAGTTTTCTAGTTCTGTGAAGAATGACATTGGTAGTTTGATAGGAATAGCACTGAATTTATAGATTGCTTTGGGCAGTATGTCTATTTTAATGATATTGATTCTTTTAATCCATGAGCATGGGATGTTTTTTCTATTTGTTTCTATCATCTATCATTTCTTTCATTGGTGTTTTATAGCTCTCCTTCCAGAGATCTTTCACTTCCTTGGTTAGCTGTATTCCTTGGTATTTTAATTTTTTGGCAGCTACTGTAAATGAGATTACCTTCTTGATTTGGTGTTCACCTTGAATGATATTGTTGTATATAGAAATGTTACTGATTTTTGCATATCATTTTAGACTTCTGAAATTCTACTGAACTCATCTATCAGTTCCAAGAGTATTTTGGCAGAGTCTTTAGGGTTTTCTAGGTATAGAATTATATCATCCATTAAGGGAAATAGTTTGACAACTTCTCTTCCAAGATGGATGTCTTTTATATATTTCTCTGCCTGATAGATATGGCTAGGAGTATAATGAATGAGAGAGGTAAGAGTGGGCATCTGTGTCTTATTCCAGTTCTCAAGGGGAACGCTTCTAGTTATTGCCCTTTCAGTAAAATGTTGGCTATGGGTTTGTCATAGGTGACTCTTATTGTTTTGAGGTATGTTCCTTTGATGCCTAATTACTGAGAGTTTTTAAAACCATGAATAGATGTTGAATTTTATTGAAAGCTTTTTCTGTGTCTATTGAGATGATTGTATGTTTTTTTAAAATTCTGTTTATGTAGTGAATTATGTTTATTGATTTGCGTATGTTGAACCAACCTTCCATCCCAGGAATGGAGCCTATTTGATCATGGTGAATTAACTTTTTGATGTGGTGTTGGATTTTTGAGTCTAAATTCATCAGGGATACTTGTCTGTAGTTATTTTTTGTTGTTTTTGTTGCTGTGCCTTTGCCAGATTTTGGTATCAGAATGCTGCTGGCTTTGTAGAATGAGTTGTGGGGAGTCCTCCCTCCTCTATTTTTCTGAGCCACTTCAGTAGAATTGGTACTCACTCTTATTTGTATGCCTGGCAGAATTCAGCTGTGAATCCATCAGGTCCAGGGCTTTTATTTATTTATTTATCTGTTGGTAGGTTTTAATTTTTTTACTAATTCAATTTCAGAACTTGATATTGGTCTGTTGAGAGTTTCAGTTTCTTTCTGATTCAATATTGGGAGTGTGTGTGTTTCCAGGAATTTGTCAGTTTCCTCTAGATTTTCTAATTTGTGTGCATAGAGGTGTTCATAATAGCCTTTAATTATCTCTTATATTTCTGTGATTTGGTTGTAATTTTACCTTTGTTCTTTCTGATTGTACTTACTTGGATCTTCTCTCTTTCTACCTTTGCTAGTCTTGCTAGCAGACTGTTGATCTCGTTTATCCTTTCAAAAAACAAACTTTTGGTTTTGTTGATTCTTTGTGTGGATTTTTACATCTCAGTTACCTTCAGTTCTTTTCTGATTTTAGTTATTTTCTGCTAGATTCGACATTAATTTGTTATTGTTTATCTAGTTCCTCTAGGTATGATGTTAGATCATTAATTTGATATCTTTCTTTTTGAGGTGGTTGTCTTCCATGTAATTATGTGGTTTTAAGAGATCTTCTTGATAATAATTTCCATTTTTATTTCACTGTGTTCCAAAAGTATGCTTTTAAAAAAATTTATTAAGACTTTCTTATGGTCAAACATGTGGTCAATCTTGGAGTATGTTCTGTGTGCAGATGAGAAGAATGTATATTCTGAGGTTGATGGGTGGAATATTCTGTAGATGCCTATGAGGCCCAATTGACCACATGCCAAGTTTTAGTCCAGGATTTCTTTGTTAGTTTTCTGCCTTGATGATTTGTCTAGAAGCCTCATATGGCTGAAGGGTAGAAAACCATGAGGAGTTTGGCCAGAAGTAAGACTGAAGAGTAAGGTACAAGTCCCGTTGTGAGGGAAAATGGGAAACTATAAAAGGTTTAAAAAAAACAGAAAGTAACTGGTGAGAAGTGCATTAAAAGATATGGTGTAATTGGGTACAGTGTACACTGCTCAGGTAACAGGTGCACCAAAATCTGACACTACCACTAAGGAACTTCTCCATGTAACCAACAACCACCTGTTCCCCCAAAACTATTGAAATACAATTTTTAAAAAATTTATTATACTTTAAGTTCTGGGGTACATGTGCCAATTGTGCAGATTTGTTACATAGATATACACGTGTCATGGTGGTGGTTTGCTGCATCTTTGCCCTGTCATCTACATTAGGTATTTCTCCTAATGCTATCCCTTCCCAGTCCCCCTAACCCCTGCTATTCCTCCCCAGCCCCCCACCACCAAGGACCCAGTGTGTGATGTTCCTCTCCCTGTGTCTGTGTGTTCTCATTCAGCACCCACTTATGAATGAGAACACACAGTATTTGGTTTTCTGTTCTTATGTCAGTTTTCTGAGAATGATGGTTTCCAGTTTCACCCATGTCCCGGCAAAGGACATCAACTCATCCTGAAAAGAGATGGTGTACTCTTGGGTGAGGCTATCTTGGAAGACAGTAATAGATCGCTGGTTATTTTTCGTTATTCAGTTTAGTACCCATACTTGGCTCTTGGACTGTGTTTATTAGATCATGATGTGGAGTAATCTTTCATTTGTGTTCTATGAAACTTTTGAAACCCATTGATAGTCAAATGCCAAGCACCTCAAGATATTCTGCCTGGGTTGGCTTTATGGTTCCATTTATATATATTCTAAATAATATATAAATTCTATAATTTATATAATAATGTATATAAATATATAAATTCCATAATTTATATAATATATATATTCTATAATTCTAGTGCCTACTGCTGAGATGTAGTATTTTATATATATATATATATATATATATATTTTACTGCTGAGAATATATTACATTATATGCATTATATATTATACAATTTTATGTATTATAACATATATATTTTATATTACATCTCAGCAGTAGGCACTATAATTCTGCTCTCCCACATTGCAATCCTGGGAAAAGCAGAGAGCTGCCATCTAGGACCAACTTGGTAACCTGAAACCAGTCTGCATGTGCCATTGATGGATAGGTGCTGCAGCCTGCTCCCCTCAGATGGTGGCACAGCAGGATACTCTCTCTAGTATGCCCCCAAGAAGAAATCCAGGCATTTGGAGCACCCACTTGTCTAGACCAATCCCGAGCTGCCCACCCATCATGGACATAGGTCCTGGTACAACAGGGCCCTCTCCACTCCACATCCAGATGGAGGGAGATCTCTGGTTCATGTATTTATTAGGAGATGTTGGTACTAATTTCGAGTGGATATTAGCCAATCAGGAGACAAATTGGTATTTTTTTTCTCCAAAAATAGAAGAAAGACAGGAGAGAAGTGAAGAGAGAAAAAGGTAGAGCTATATAACCCAGTAGTAAGATGAACTATAAACAGTATTTAATAGCTTTCTCATATGTTGTCAATGGATGGAGTGTGGTTCAGGAGATTTGGATTCAATTCTATTATTTTCGTTTGACTTACCACTTTAACTTGCATAGGGAATCACTTAAATTAGTCATGGCTTAGTTCTTTTCATGTAAAGACATTCTGGCTCAGAACCAACCATTATGCAGGTTCACTTATTGAAATCATGTCATTTAGGGCATCTTGAACTCCAGAGAGAGGTATCTCATGTGAGAAGTTTTGATTACAATTGTTATCTTCTGCTTGTTTGCACCTCAGTTCCTTAGAAAAGAAACACATTCTGAAGAAATTCCTTTAATAGGGACTTGGCAATGTAGGCAGACTGCCTTGTAATATTCACACTTCTCTAATTGCAATATTGAGTATGTGCCTTTGATGGGTCTCTTATGGCAGGTGTACTGACTTTTTTCCCCTCCTGGTGTAGGTGTAATATTTTTACAGAACGACAGAGGGTACTGTGAATAGATCCTGATGTAAGGTGTGAACAGGAAGAAAGATGTTTGCTCTGGCTTTGGCTCATCCTCTAGCAAAGTTGCCTAGAATGTGGCTGTAAATGACTGTCATGTAGTAAACTCCGCCTACCTTCCCTGTCTCTTCTCTAAGCTAAAATAACTAGCACTGTTTTGCTCATTTTTGCAAACTTGTACTCTTTTAATACGTAGAGAGATGATGCTACCTCACATTGTGGCTCTGACTTGTTTTTCCTAGTAGATGGGTTGCATCTGAGCTTTTCACTTGTCTTACTTAACTGAGGACCAATGTAGTGCCTGTAGGGAACAATGGTCAAGGTGAGGGTTTTAGTCTGTGCCTGTGGTATAGAATGAGTCTCACTGGCTTACACAGTGTATCACTGCAATTTTGACCTCAGTGCTGTGCTCAATATAGTTGAGTGAGATTGCTTGTGGGGTACCAATGAATCCCAGAGGGCAGAACTCACTCACAAAAATAGAGCTTGTGTATTAGTCAATGGACAAATATATAGCTGAAGAATATGCAACTGTCTCTCATTGAAGTGAAAAAATAAATTTTAATAACCAATTTTTGTATCTTTTAAGGAAGATCCTGGATTTTTTTGTTCAGTTGCCACCCACAGTATATCTCATTGTTTTCTGTTATTGTAGGTTGCTATGTTAGATGCTGATCACCAAATTATTTGTCACAACTTTCTGTTTAAGACTCATTTTTTTAAAAAAAGTTTTGTCTTGCAATGTCTAGAAACTGCCTTTATATTATAAAGTTGTTGGTATTTATTCACAGCGTGGAATAATCTACTGATGGTATTTTACTTCTAAATAGTAAAGAGATGCTGTAATCTGTTGGGAAGACTGTATGCTTTGTACTTTTCTAGGTTAAAGGAAACACCAGTAGCTTGACTTCTGGATATTTGACTTCATATGCCTCGGCTTCTTTGTAGAAGTCATCCCATATTGAATATACATTGGTTCCAAAGGACATTTATGCTTCTGGAGCAGATCCAAACATACACTGCTACGGTTATGAAACAGAGCTGAGGAAAAGTAGTTTGCTGGAACCAGTTTGCTCTGGCTAGTTAAGAGTTGATTGTGTACATTTCTTTCTCTTTTTTTTTGAGACAGTCTTCCTCTGTTGCCAGGCACCAGGCTGTAGTTCAGTGGCATGATCTCAGCTCACTGCAACCTCTGCCTCCCGGGTTCAAGCAATTCTCCTGCCTTAGCCTCCCGAGTAGCTGGGACTACAGGCACGTGCCACCACATCCAGCTAATTTTTGTATTTTAGTAGAGATGGTGTTTCACTATGTTGGCCAGGATGGTCTCGATCTCTTGGCCTCGTGATCCACCCACCTTGGCCTCCAAAAGTGCTGGGATTACAGGCATGAGCCACTGTGCCCAGCCTGTGTACATTTCTTTTCAACACTATGTTGAATGACATAATGTTGGTAGAGTGAAATATATAATGATGGGAGTATTTACACCACAGGAACAGGCAAAGGCTACCCATCAGGGGTTCCTCTCCCCTTGGAGAGTGGGTTGTTGAACACTTAATGACACACCACTGGTTGGAGGTTGTTATCTCAGCTATTGCAGCCTACCCCAGAGTAGATTTGACATACTCCATTTTATTCCTGGAATTGCGGCTGACTCAGACCTCCCAAGGATGTTGGGGGGCTATTCTAAAGGAATAAGCTAATACAGATCCATACTTTTGACACTGGGTGAGAAAGAGCTAAGTCATGTGAAGGATGAAAGGCCAGAATGGGGCTGAATTACCATTTAGTTTATTCAATTCAGAACAATGTTGTCTAACAAGCTGATTCCAGGTGCTAGCCATTTACTATAAATAAGAAATATGGACTATTTTGTCACTGGAACAATTTACCAAACAAGTACCTTCCTGTCCATTCATGGCAAAGTAATGAGAGAAACGAGAAGTTCTCAACTTGAGTATACTTTGTAAGTGGTTCAGCTTTCTGGCAGGCACTGAGGTATTTCATATGTATCCATCTCATCCGTGCAGATTTTCTTAGCTTAAAGATTGTCAAAACACTGTATAAATAGTCAGTGATATTGAAGATGGCAATTTACATAAACTGTATTCTTTTTTTTTTTTTTTTGACAAAAATGACTTTTTTTTTTTTTTTTTTAAGACTGCCTCAAACACCTGGGTTTTGGTTCTTTCATTTTTAGAATGTACATTCCTCCTACTTGGCAGTTAATATTTTTGACTTTCAGAACACTATTAGAATACTCCTTGACTTTAAAACTTTTACCATTAAAAATATTTACAACACATATGATAGGTATAGTGATACTTTCATTACAAATCATTTTTAAAAACCTTAACACCTGAATGGAAACTTGGACAAAAGATATGAGCAAAGCTATCTACAGAAAAAAGGAAATATAAGTAGTCAATAAATATATGAAACGATGATCTATCTAACTAATATTGAAAATGTGAATGGAAATGAAAACAATGTATCAATGTTGGTTGAGAATATGAAGTAAATAAGCCATCTCATATGCTATTGGTGGGAATATACATTGGTATTAGGTTTATTGGAGAAAATAAGGCAATATTTTCAGAATGTAAAATGCATTTAGCTTTGGGCCCATTGTTCTTCCAGAATTTATCTTACAAAAATGTTTTGTATGAACATTGTATATGCATACACATACACATGACTATTCATTATAAAATTTTTTAATAGCATAAAAACTGAGAAGTATTCATCATTAGGGATGATCTAACTAATTAGTTAAATTAATTATGGAAACACCAAGCAGTGGTATACTTGGTATTCACTAGAAAGTACGAGGTAGATCTGCTTACATTGGCATAGGAAGATGTTCACTAAATACAGGTAGGATTTGGTGAAAAAAATATTGTCAAATAATATGTCTTGTATTACCTCACCTTTATTTAAAAATTGTATATTACTTTTTACTATATATACTTCTGTACAGTTGAATGTTTGAAAATAAGCAGATACTTTTGAATCTAAACTATATTGGAAAATACTTTTGTTTTTATACTATTCTATAACCTTGTTCTCCTCTATCAACAACATACTTTGAACTTATCCCTCCCTTCCTCTTCCCAGCTGCTGTGACACATTATACCTCATGGATAAGCCATCCTCCATTTATCCATGCATCCATCCACATATTCATCTATCCATATATCTGTGCACCAAATTGTTTCTTGCTTATTTAAACTACTTCTCTTTTCAGTTATAGGAGCAATGCTTACTTGGCCAAAACAAAACAAAAAATGAACAAACAAAAACAATAATGAAATGATGTAGTTAGAGATGAGTACATAAAAAAACAACTACAGGTTGGGCTCATTCTCCAGAGGCAACCACTTCAACAGTTTTTGTTCTAGTGCTTACTTTTATGCCATTAAGTAATATTATTATAATGTAGGTATTTATATCAACATTATAATAATAGTGATGTGCTTATATCCCCATTCATTGTCTTCTTTTCTTCTTCTCTTCTCTGCTCTCTTCTTTCCTTATCTGTGCCAGGCTCAGAAGAAAGCCATATCAGTATATCTAACCCTGGCATATTTCATGCCATGGGGCATTTGACCGAGATGAGAATGTTTAAGCAGAATACTTGAGTAGAGGGTACACAGCCTTAAAAAGAATGGGAAGAACCAGATAGGAAAATGGATATAGTCATAGGGGGGAGGACCAGTCAAGAAATATGGGCCCTCATCTGTGCCAGTTCCTTACCTGAAACCTGAGAAGGCTAGATTGAAGTTGGTGTTTTAGCTGTGGATAAAAAAAATTCAGCCAGAGTTCCTGTGACTCTTAATGGTATGATGAAATGGAGAAAAACATGGCTTTCAAGTCCAAAAGACTGGATTTTGAATCCCCACTCTACCACTTTCTAGCTATGTAATCTTTGGGCAACTTGTTTAACTCCTTTGGGCTCTAGCATCCTTATCTGTAAACTGGCAATAATATTTTACTCAATACTGTACTGTGGAAGTTAGATGATGATAATAACTAGTATTTACTTATTACTATGTGCCAGATATGATTCTAAGTGTTTTACATTTATTAAGTGGCTTGTATAATAGTAATTACACAAGGATACTATTATTATCTCATTTACAGATTAAAAAAAACAACCCAGATACAAAGAGGTTTAATAACTTGCGCAAAGCCTACAGCTAGCAAATTGCGTATTCAGGACTCACACTGAAGCAATCTGACTGCAGATTACACAGTATCCCATAATACAGTTATACTGTAAAGCACCTAATGTGTTGTATCACACATAGTAGTGCTAAGTACATATTTGTTTCTTCCTTCTCCCTGTCAGATTGACTGTTAGGTTTTGCTCTTTCAACCCAAAGGTGCCTCCATGACATATAAATTTATACTCACCTTTTAATTTTTTCAGAGAAGCAAGACCTTAAATTCTTTGCTTTTAGTTTTATTTTTTAGAGGCAGGAACTTGTTCTGTTGTCCAGGTTGGAGAGCAGTGGCATGATCAGAGCTCACTGTAACCTCAAACTCCTGGGCTAAAGCTATCCTCCCACCTCAGCTCCCAGGTAGCTAAGACTACAGGCATACACCACTATGCCCAGCTAATTAAAAAAAATTTTATTTTGTAGAGGTGGGGTCTTACTATGTCCTCAGGCTGGTCTCAAACTGCTGACCTCAAGTGACCTTCCTGCCTTATCCTCCCAAAGGCTGGGATTACAGGTGTGAGCCACTGCACTCAGCTAATTCTTTGCTTTAAAATCTAAATTGCTATATAAATTATTCAGCATTATTGTTTAAGGCATTAACAATACCTTGGCTTGGAGTGAGGTGTTATACTTCCTAAAGATGTGAGTTTGAGCCTATCATTGTTCCCTGCAGTGTTCAAACTCAAGTATGTAGGGAACTTGACAACATTCCTAGATATTCATGTCTCCCATAGTGTCCAGAAGAACATGTGTAAATTGAGCCATAAAAATAAATTTATGTCTTTTGGAGCTCCCTAAAGCAGATAGAGAAGTCAAGTTTAAGTAACACTCCTATTAGACATAAGAAATATATCTATATTTTTTAAAGAAAAGATGATCTTTAGAGAAGGAGAACAAATATTAACACAAGGGAACAATGGTAGGTCTCGGTGGAACATTTTATTTGGAAGAAGTCAGAAGAGACAGTATGTGAACATGTACAAAGAGCTGTTCTCAGTTATGTGAGATATCTGTAACCTCTTAGATATACTTGTAATCAATGAATGTTTCCTCTTTCTTCACTGTTATTACCGTAGAGAAGCCCACTATCATCTCTCATCTGGACCACTACAATGGCTTCCAATCTGTTTCTGTGCATCCAGACTTTCTCCCCTCCCATCAGAGGAGTAGCCAGGATATAAAAAGTAGGCAACATGAGTCTGTGGCCAGGGTTAGTGTCACTGGTTTCTGGGACATAAAGCAAATACAAAAGTATCACTTTCTGATGACCTTTTATTTTCTGTATATTTTAAGCTCGTCTTTCACACTGGTTCAGTAATGTCTTTTCATCAATATCTTAATGGCCATCATGTCAACACATTAATATTACCTTTGAAAGACAGTGTCAGTTTTTGAGAATGCTACCCTACTAGCCCTGCTTCTTCTTTTAATCCATTCTCAGCACAGCAGCCAGAGGGATCTGTTTCAAAACAGTGAGTCAGATTATGCAATTCCCTTGCTGAACATTTTGCTTCCCACTGCACTTAAGATAATGTCCAAATTCCTTACCAAGGCCTATGATGCGTGCAGGTTCTGGCTGCTGCTTACCTCAACTTTCTCTCCCACCACTCTTCTTTGCTCCAGTTACATTGGTCTGTCTTTAATTTCTGAATCAGATTATACTAACAAAGCCCTGGAATATTTTATTTCCTCTAAAACATTCTTCCCCTTTGCCTAGTTAAATCCTATCTAGTTTTTAAAGCTTAGACAAGTATTATTTCTTCAAGAAAGACTTCTTTGACTGCCATGTACTAGATTGGGTTTCTGACTATATGTATATCTCCTTCTAATGCTTACTATAATTATGATTAAGTAGTTGTTTAATGTGTGTCTCTCCCAACGGAATGTTAGTTTCATGAGGGCAAGGATCATGTCTGTCTTCCTCACAGTATTGTATATTTAGTGCCTGCTAAGTATATATATTGATTCTCAGTGTTTATTGACTAAATTAAGAGATAACTGAGTTGTGAGTGTCTTACGCATGCATGTGTGTGTGTGGTGGGGGCAGACTTGTATGACCCTGTGGCATAATTCAGTATTTGACTTCAAAGTGAGATGACCAGATGGTTTGTTTTTTATTTTATCAATGTCCTAAAAGTCTTTAGGTAGCCCCAAAGCGATATGAAATACAGAGTTGAAAATATTTGGGGTTAACAATTCCTTATAAAAATAATTCTGCGTTGATGGATGCCAAGTAGTAATATGTGCCTAGAACTTAGCTCTTTTATTAATGTTTAGTTAAGAAATAGGGACATTTGGTAGGAAATACAAATCAGTGTGCTCAGTAAGAATCCTGCCAACTTTTCTATCTGTAAAGTGTGTCTTTAGGGTATAACTCAGTAAAAAAAGTAATGTTTTGATTGCAGATGACATATCAGTTTCTACCAGTTTATTATTATACAGGTAGTGCAATTAGTTAAGCTCAATTGGACCACATCATTCTTAATGAATCTTTGACTGTTCCAATTGTAATGTTTTGTAGATCTCTCTCTCTCTCTCTCTCTCTCTCTCTCTCTCTCTCTCTCTCTCTCTGCATGTGTGCGTGTGTCTGATTATATGGTTTTAGTATCAGAATAGTGCTGGCCTTGTGGAATGAGTTAGGGAGTATTCCTGCCTCTTTAATTTTGTTGGAATAGTTTCAGGATAATTGGTGGTTTTCTTTGGAAGTTTGCTAGAATTTGGCAATAAAGCCATCTGGTCTTGAATGTTTTTTCTTGGGAGACTTTATTACTGATTCAATTTCATTACTCATTATTGGTCTACTCTCATTTTCTATTTCTTCTTTATTCAATCTTAGTAAGTTGCATGTTTTCATTTGTTTAACTCATTCATTAGTGTTTTATAGTTTTTAAACAGAAATTTATCCATTTCTTCCAGGTTTTCCAGTTTATTAGCATATAGGTATTCATAATAGTCTCTGATTATCTTTTGTATTTCTGTAGTATTGGTTGCAATGTCTCTTTTTTCATTTTTGATTGTATTCATTGAGTGTTCTATATTTTTTGTTGGTTAGTCCAGCTAATGGCTTATTAATTTTATCTTTTCAAAAAAAAAAAACGCCAACTTTTCATTCTGTTGATCCTGTATCCTTGGCATTATTCGTTTGATCTCTATTTCATTTAGTTCTGTTCTTATCTTTACTTTTTTCTGATAATTTTGAGTTTGGTTTGTCCTTGCTTTTCTAGTTACTTGAGGTGCACTATTAAATTATTTATTTGGAAGCTTTCTACTTTTTCAGTGTAGGCATTTATTGCTATAAACTTACTTCTTAGTTTCCTTTTGCAAGGCCCCACAAGTTTTAGGACAATGTGTTTCTATTTTCATTTATTTCAAGAAAAATTTTAATTTCCTCCTTAATTTCTTCATCTACCCAATGGTCATTCAGGAACATGTTGTTTAATTTCCATGTATTTGCATAGTTTCCAAAGTTCTTCTTTGTATTGATTTCCAGTTTTATTCCATTGTGATCTGAGAAGATACTTGATAAAATTTTATTTTTAAAAACAATTTGGTGAGATTTGTTTTGTGGCCTAACATATGGCCTGTTCTGGAGAATGTTTCACGTACTATGGAAAAGAATATGTATTCTGAAGTTGTTGGACAATGTTCTGTAAATGTCTATTAGGTCCATTTGGTCCATAGTCCAGTTTAAATCCAGTGGTTTTTGTTTTTTCTGGTTCACTGTTAGGTGTCATGCTGAGAATGGGATGTTGAAATCCCCCATTATTTATTGCAGTCTTTTTTTCTTTTTAGGTTTAGCAATATTTGCTTTGTGAATCTGGGTGCCCCAATGTTGGATCTGTATATGTTTATAATTGTCATATAATGAAGTTTTTGGCTTTTTTTTCCTGCTTTTGATTTCAAGTCTGTTTCAAGTATGGCTACTCTACCAGCAGTGGACTGGGTGGGTGGGTTCTTAGGCCCCTGGGTAGCAGGCATAATATGGGTGATGTCAGTAGCAGATGGCTTTTTATTTGCATTTGTGTGGAATGTCTTTTTCCATTTCTTTACTTTCAGTCTATGTGCATCTTTACTGGCAAGATGAGTTTCTAGTAGGAAGCATATAGTTGGATTATTATAAAAATTCATTTAGCCATTCTGTATCATTTAAGTGGAAAGTTAATTGTTTTTAAGATTATTATTGATCAGTGAGTCTTTTTTACTGTCACATTGTTAATTGTTTTCAGGTTGTATATATATTCTTTGTTCTTTTCTTTTTCTGCTATTTTTTGACATTATGGTTTGGTAGATTTCTGTAGTTGTACCATTTGCATCCTTTCTTTTCATTCTTTGTGTGTTTGCTTTACCAGTGAGTTTTATACCTTCATGTGTCTTCAGGATGGTAAAAGTCCATTTGCTCCAATGTTTAGGACTCCCTTAAGTATTTCTTGCAGGTTTGGTCTAGTGGTAACGAATTTCCCTAGAATTTGCTTGTCTGGGAAATACTTTATTTCCACTTCATTTATGAAGGATACTTTTGCTAGACATGTTATTCTTGGCTGGTAGGTTTTTCTTTCAGCACTTTGAATATGTCATCCCATTCTCTTCTAGCCTGTAAGGTGTCTGCTGAGAAATCTACTCTTAGTCAAATGGGGGAAATCTGTTATAAATGACTAGATGCTTTTCTTTTGTTGTTTTTAGAATTCTCTATTTTTCTTTGAGTTTTGGCAGTTTCACTATAATATACTGTGGAGAAGACCTTTTTGAATTGTATCTGACTGGGGATGGCTGAGCTTCCTGTATCTGGATGCCTAAATCTCTTCCTAGACTTGGGAAGTTTGCAGCTATTATTTTATTAAATAGGTTTTCTATCCTCCTTGTTTTCTTTTCACCTTGTGGGGACACTGAGAATTCAAAACTTTGGTTGCTTTGTTGTATCCCATATGTCATGTAGGCTGTGTTCATTCTTTTAAATTCTTTTTTCTTTATTTTTATCTGACTGGGCTATTTCAAAACTCTTGTACTCAAGTTCTGAAATTTTTTCTGCTGCTTGACCTAGTCTATTATTGAAGATTTCAAATGTATTTTTTATTTCACATATTGAATTCTCAATTCCAGAATTTCTGATTTTTTTTTTTTAATGATATGTAGCTCTTTCGTAAAGTTATCATTCACATCCTGAATTGGTTTTTGGATTTGTGTTGTGTATCTGAGTTGTCTTGTACCTCACCAAGCTTCTTTAATATCATTATTTAAAATTATTTTTCCAGGATTTCATAAATTTCTTTTTTTGTTGAAATTCGTTGCTGGAGAATAATTATGTTTCTTTGTAAGTGTCATATTTCCTTGCTTTTTTGTATTTCTTTTGTCCCTATGTTGATGTATTTACATCTGGTGTAATAGTCACTTCTTAGATTTTTTTTGAATTTGCTTTTATAGAGGAGGACTTTTTTCCTGAAGATGTATCTGTGATGCTGGTTGGGGAGGACTCTTTGGCTTTGATCTGAGTTCATGCAGTAGTGTAGTTGTCTCCATGTGATTTCTTCCGTTGTATATAGCATTGGTAATACCTGTGAGTTCCTTAGTAGCTTAGGTCATGATTGTTAATGGAGACTGCGGTGAAGTTGTGCTGGGCACTGGGATGACAAATGGGTCACTCTTCAGGCCCTGGCAGTGGCAGGCCAAGTATGCCTGTCCTTGGGCCCCACAGCTGTGTACACAGGCACCTGTGTTGGCAATTTCTGGCAGGTCAGTTCTTGTGTCTCCAGGTGACTTGCTCAGATGCCAGTTGTGTCAGCAATGACTGGGTAGGTGGGTTAGGCCCCTGGGCAGCAGACATGGCATGGGTAATGTCAGTAGCAGTGATGTGATGATTCTTTGTGTCCTAAGAGGTATACATTGATATTGGTAGTGGCTTTGATGGGCTAGGTTGGTTACTCTTCAGGCCTGCACGTGGCACTTGCAGGTAGATGCCAGCTGAGGTGGTAGTGGCTATGAGTTTAGGCCCAACCTTATGCCCTTGGGAGGAGTGCTCAGGTGCCCACAGTGGTAGACCGGGTTGGGCAATCCCGAGGACCCCAGACTACGTGCTCTGCCTTGGGTTTGGGAATGGCAAAACTAGGCTGGGTAAGCTGCTGGTCAGACCCCCTAATGGTGAGAGATGGTACCACCTGTGGTGGGTGGAGGTTGAGTGATCCTCACGCTCCAGGTGGAGTGCTCAGGTGAGGGATGATAGCAGCTGTGCTGAGTCCCTGCCACTGGAGAAGGTGGGACCATCTTCAGTGGCTATAGCCTGGGCTGGTAGATGAGGAATGTACATTCCTTTCATATTCCGGTCCCAGTGGGGCTTGGCCCCCAGCCTTGCCGGTAGTAGCCTATGCCGAGGTCATGCTCCCAACCCAGATGCAGGAGTCCCTACTCAGCTGGCAACCAAGTCCCTGTGGTGACTAATGCCTTACCTGTGTCCCATTCTTTATCCCAGCAGTGCTCACTTTCCAGCACCAGCAGCTGCAGCCCACACCTGCATGTCTTATTAGTCTTGGTTGTGGAATGCTCCCAGCTTGCTCCCTAGTGGCAGCATTGAAAGCCTGACAACCCAAGTTTCCATAATGCCTCAGTTCCAGTGTTTCTGGGCCACAGGATTGTAGTCAGTCTGCCAGAAACTATGTTTGAAAATGATGACTTTTTGTAGCTGCTTAGGTCTCAGAAAGGGTGTGGCACCCAGCAGGCTCTCTCTATGGAGCACTTCTCTCTGAAGGTCTCTTGGCAGCTCCATATGTTAGTTTCAGGGGTTGGGAGGGTCAAGGGGTTTTTCCATAGCAAGGATTGCATGATTCCGTAGTGAGAATACGGGTCACTGGAAGTCTCTCAGTCACCCTTTCCCTGAATCGGGAAGTCACTCCCAGCTACTACCCAGTCCTGGCCAGGCAGCCTGCTTCTCTCCCTCTTTTTTCTACTTCAGATGTTTACTGTCATTTCTCTGTTGAATACCAGTATTCTCTCTTGGATAATATATTTTAATTGTGACTGTCCATATACTATTTTGGTTCTTTTAAGTGGAGGAAAGTAGAGGAAGAGGACATGAAATGCTTCTAATCAGCCATCTTGAAGCTCCTCCCTTAATTGTTAATAATGGTATAATATTCCCCCATATGGGCATGCCATAATTTACCAAATCTATTTTTGGACATTTGCATATTTTCAGCTGTGGTAGTATAAGTATTGTTGAGATGAGCATAATAATACATAAATCTCTAGTTACATTTTGGATTATTTTCTTAAGATATACTGGGTTAAAACGTTTGTATTTTTGTTTTTGCCTAAAATTTTGCATTAAGATAGAATCATGTTCTATCATAAAACACACTGTAACTGACATATCCCTTGCTGTATTTTGGGATATCTTTTAGTTTTGGTATCAGGAATAATGTTAGAATAACATCCTTGTACATGAGTCTGACTGTGTTTTCTGAGATAGGTAATTTTTAAAGGTTATTATGTAAACATAACAGCTATTTTGTTCTCCAGAAAATGAATGACAATTTATATTCTCACTGCCAGTATATCAGAGTGTTTGTTTGTTTTGTTGCAGGCTTTCTAACATTGAGCTAGGTTGTTAAGTTTAAATCATTGTTAGTTTGATAGATGCTACGAATGTTGATCAGCAAAAGGGGGATAAAAAATAGGGTATCAGTTGGGGGGGAAGAGGTAAAGTTTTTGAAGGCTTTAAGAAACAATTAGTATGAGCCCAGGATGTAGTTAATATTTGCAAGGACTTTTCTGCCTCTATTGACAATATATGGGAACACCAGTGATCTGGAAATAAGATATCCAGGCTAGTAATCATTATAATGATAGCTATTATTATTAAAAGACATACTGTTTATTTATTGAGTTAATCCCTAGAAGACTAAATTAAAATACATATCACTGAGGATCAACTTTTAACTTTTTTCCATTAGTTCATTTTCAAAAACAATTATGTCTGGTGAACCAGTTGCTACCTGGGGTCTTAAAGAGGTTAAAACAGAAAATTTAAAGGGGGAAATAAATATCATCATTTTTTCCACAAAGAAGTCAAGTAGGGATGCCCAATTGAAGGAGGCAGGTAGATGCCTGGTTTTCTGATTTGTACTAAATATGAGTTTGTAGGGCAGCAGGATAAATTTTACTGAATTCTGAAAATGGAGGGATGGGAGACAGATACTTGCACTTTTCTTTTGCCTAAGGGTAACTTTAGAGTATTATAGTTATTGGTCAGTGAGGAGAAAATATTAAATCATTGATATTAATGATCCCAAATAGACAGCAAATAAACTTTACAAAATGTGAGTTACTTGCTCTGCCTCCAATTGATTGCTTGCTGTAGTAAAAATAACTTAGTTTACTAAACCTCAGTTTCCCTGTATTTTGCACAAGGGTAATGAGGTTGATCTACTTCTACAATACTATAAAACCTCAATTAGCTGGAGTGTGGAAAAGGGAATGCATAGGATTAACGGGGTTAGAAAAGTTTTTTTGGCATGGTGGTAAACAGAAAAGGTCCCCTTTTAGCTATTGCCACTCAATTCTTGTTGAAAACATTTTTAAAGTAAGTCATAGAAAAAACGGAAGTATAAGAATATTAGATATATTTAAATGTTTCAATTAGAAACAAACAAAAATAAAAACTTGGTCTCCAGAAACTTGAATCAGTGAACTTAATCTTCAATGCTAGAAAAATCCTAGAATGAACTACTTAATTATTGAGAAGATATATACTTCCTCAAACATCCAACTCTCCCTTGTCTACAGATAAACTTGCCAGCTGTTTTACAGAGATGTAGAAACCACAAGATGGCAACTTCCCACCACAAGATCTACACACTTACCTACGCCATCATTTGTAATTTCCGCATTCCTCTCATTTGAAGATGAGAAAATCCTCCTGTATGTGTCAAATTCTTCCACTGGAGGTCCCAAAACCTTTTTTTTAAAATCCTTTTTTTGTGTGTGTGTCGTTACCCGATAAAGAAACCCTGTGTTTTCTTTTTCTTTGACCATTCCCCTTTTTCTGGCTTCTTTCCCTAATCATTAAGAGCTTGTTTAGGTCTCTCCTATTCACTAACAGAAAAAAAAAGTCTGGTGGTATTCCCCCAAACCAGTGAATCCAGTCTAATCGTGAGGGAAATATCAATTAAAAAAATTTTTTCTGACCTCCTGCCGTATGCTTACCTTATATCTCTTTTTTCTAGCACAGCTAATCTCTGTGAATGTTATCGCCACTCAGAACTCAGTGTTCTACTTCCCTACCTTTAGTTTACTCTTCAGTCTGATTCTAACGCTGCTGCACCACTGATCTGTTTCTGACAATCTTCTTTTGGTTAACAGCATTTTTACTTGGCTAAATATAAAGAACATTAAAAAAATATATATGCATATTATTGCGTTTTCGGCTTTGGGGTACATGTGAAGAACATGCAAGATTGTTGCATAGGTACATACATGGCAATGTGGTTTGCTGCCTTCCTCCCCATCGCCTATATCTGGCATTTCTCCCCATGTTATCCCTCCCCAACTCCCCAACTCCTGCTGTCCCTCCCCAGTTCCCCCCGACAGACCTCAGTGTATGATGCTCTCCCCTCCCTGTGTCCACGTGTTCTCATTGTTCAGCACCTGCCTATGAGTGAGAACATGTGGTGTTTGATTTTCTGTTCTTGTGTCAGTTTGCTAAGAATGATGGTTTCCAGGTTCATCCATGTCCCTACAAAGGATACAAACTCATTGTTTTTTATGGCTGCACAGTATTCCATGGTGTATATGTGCCACATTGAGCCTTTGACTCACTTGATCACCTGTCATTTAATGTAGTTGTCATTCTTGAAATATGCTATTCTCTTGGTGTTCCTCCTGGTTTTCCTTGTACCTTTCTTGTTACCTTTTTCTTAGTCACTTTTGTAGGCTACTCTGAACCTCACCAACTCAAATGTTGGTGTTTCTCAATACTTTATCCTTTGCTACCTTCTTATTTTGCCTCTATCTTTGAGTAATTCAGCTACTGCTGTGACTTTAAATACCATCTATGTGCTTAAGACTACCAAATATATATACCAATTCTGTTTCCTTAACTTCTATATTTATCCCCAACTTTTCACTAATATCTATTCTTAGATATACTATAGGCAACTCAATCTGTACATGATCTTAACCCCTCATCACCTCGCCAGTGTCAACACTCTCTATTCTTCCTATTAATAACACTGTTATTCTGCCATGTTAAACGCATTCTACTTCAATGAATATTCCATGCCCTCTCAGCACCAGGCCTTTGTCCATGCTATTGCCTCTTTTTAGAACAATCTTTCCTAACACACTCTAGGTTTCAACTTAGAAGTCACTTTCTCCAAACAACTTTGTCTTTCTCATAAGCCTGAGTTTGATTTCTTCTTTCTTTCCTCTAAAACACTCATTTTTCTTCTTTTACATTTAAAACACTCCATTGTTGTTGTTTGCATTTTTTTATTTTCTGCTAAACTGTGATTACACAGAAGGTAGATACCATACCTATCATGTTCCCATTGTATTCTCATCATAGGCATACAGTACATTTATTGAATATATAAATTAATGGCTCCTAGGAGCAAATCAGACTAAACAGAGTTGTTATTTTCTTTTGGTAAAATTGTTAGACTGATATATCAGTATGAAAGCCTGGTCTATACCATGCATGATCTCTCATGACAAGATGTGCTAATATGGGCTAGTTAAATAGATTCTAGTATAGTTAAATGATTCATACTCAGTTGGTCAACTAGATTAATGGATTAATGCTGACATGTAGAGAGATCTATGGTGATATGCCACAGATCTCTGTTCTATGTCATATCTTATTCAGAATTTAAAAAATTACTGACTTGATTGAAGGCAGAGAAAGCAAGCTTATGAAATATTCAGATGACACAAAAAGAGGTGGGAGAGTTAACAAAATAAATGCCTTATGCTTTGAAATGGTCTTCACAATTTGGGATAATAGACTAAAACAAACATAATGACATTTCATAGGAATTAATATAAATCTACAGATTTAGGATAAACCTTTTAAAGTCTATTTAACATTCAAGAAGAATGAATTGCATACCTACTGTGTTCTAGTCAATGGTGCTGGGAATGTGGGAAAAAAAAGCATAGCCTCTACCCTTGAAATGTTACATTTTGATGATGATGTTGAATCTAGATCTTGGCACATAATAGGCTCATTGCAATTTGTATTTTCTACATAGATAATGTTGTGTACTATTGTAGGCATCATATTAATTTTACAATATATCCAGAAAGTATACTATTCAGTTTAAAATTTAAACATTTCAATGGTATCAGTCAGAATAAATTAGATTATGCTATTATAACAATCCCAAATCTTGATGGTTTGTTAAAGAAAAATTTCATTTTTCACTTATGTAACACGTTGGCTAGAAGCTCTACTCTGTGACTCTTCATTCTGCAACCCAGGGTGATGGAGCAACCACCATCATAAACATTACCAGTCACTGTGGCAGATGGAAAGATAGTTGTGGAAGGCATCACGTTGACAAATAAATGATCTGGCCTGGAAGTGACACGCAACTATGGGCAACGACTTTTGCTCACGAACCATTGGGCAGAATCAGTTGCATGGCCCCATCAATTACAATGGGGCTGGGAAGTGTGGTCATATCATGTGACTGAAGGCAAAGAGCTCTAAGTATTTTGAGAACAGAGTTGATGATCACAATTACTATATTGAGTAAAAAGTGAAAATTACCCTTCAACCTTAGACTTTATCCACTCCCCTTCTAAGAATTATAGTAGTTTTAAAAATTCCAAACCTTTTTTTTTTTTAAAAGAGATCTGAAGTGACTTTACCTTTATTTCCTTCACTTTAATCCAATCATGAAATTTCACAGTGATTTCTGGGGTGGGAGCAGAAGGAAGGCAGTGTTAAGAATAATCAGGGCTGTGGCCCAGTCAGTCTGCAGAGGTGCAGGCAGGGTGGGCCCTCACTGGGGCAGCTGGAGGAGGCAGGTAGGTGATGTTCCAAGAACATGAGAACTGGTATGCGATGATGTCCTCTGCAGCTTCCAGCTTGTGCAGCTCGATCAGGCCATCTCCTGCAGTGGCCAATTTGTTGGGGATCAGCTCAGCTGCCTTGGAGTCACCCTCAGCAGAGATGATAGCCGCCTTTTTCTGCTGGTCAGCCTTTTCCACCACAAATCTGGCTCTCTCTGCTTCTTACTGAGCCACATGTTTGGCTTCCACTGCTTCTGTGAACTCCTTCCCGAAGGTCAGATGTATCAAGGACACATCATCCAGGATGAGCCCAAAGGTGGCTGCTCGCTCCATAAGGTCGTCACTCACCTGCCTGGAGATCAGTTCTCTGGGTGATTAGTTCTCCAGCATCAAAGCTAGCCACCACTGACTTGAGGATCTTGGTAGTGATGGACAGCAGCACATACTCATCATAGTCCTCTTTGATGCTGGTGAAGATGCAAGGAAGCTGGCCAGTGATTGGCTGGAAGAGGATGCACAGTGTGATGTGGACATTCTGTAAATCTTTGCTACCAGTGATGGCTGGTACATTATGTGGTCAAGAACGGCAGTCAAAGATAATTGGTTTCTGCACCCATGGAGTAAGAAACTGAGTCCTTTCCCCTATCACAATGTCTGATACCCATGGAATCTGTCAAAGGTGACGGCTATGTGCCTAGCATCCACGTTATATAAGGCAGAATTCACCACACCTCCTGCAACAGCTAAGGCCGGCCCAAACTTGCTGATGGACTCAAACACTTTGGCAGCCATGTTTTCTTCTGCTGGACCCTCTCACACCTGCTTCCACTCTGACCTCCACATGAATTCCCCAGCCACACATACTTCCAAGCTTTTTTCTATGGATTTCCATACACATACACACACATTCTTAACCATGCATACAAACATAGATTTTTCCATTATATGTAGAATCATATATTTTTTTCATATATCTTGTAGATCTACCCATGTCTGTCCACACGTCTCTTTAGTCTCTTTAATGGTTGTATAGTATTCCATAGTATGAATGTATCACCCCTACCCATGAAAAGGTTTTTAGTCTGTTAGCAGATTTTCACCCTCACAATGCATACTTCATTGGCCATCCTTGTATGTGCATATATTTTTATGCAAAATCATTTGGATTGCTGTAGTATCGAGTAATAGAAAATAAATTCCTGAGCACTTTAATTTTTGCCAAATACTATCAAATTGCCTTCTAAAATGCTGTCCTAATTTTTAATCTCAAACAGAATATTAATGTGTACATTACATTTGGAATGTATGAAAGTGTACATTAAATTTTGAGAGGAATATTGACAAATACTTTTATTGATGGAAAAAATGTTAGATGATGAGGGATTTAGATACAACAAAAAATGAGTAAGACTTATTGATCAATGAGTATGATTGAAGACTTTTTGTGTAAATTGCTTGTGAGACCTTATATCTACTACTACTAGGTTTCCTGTCTGGAGAAACCCTGAAAAAGGCACACATAACCCTGTCACACATAATACTTTTGATTTTGTCTTAATGGTCAGAACTCAATACCTTTCCATATCCAGCTGCAAGGGAGGCTGGGAAATGAAATTTTCATTTTTGTAGACTATGTACTAAAAACTGGGGCTATAATAATTATAGAGATCAGAAAGAAACCCTATAGTTACTTATACCAGTTTTTCCCTTTATACTTGCTTCTCTGTGTAGTCTGTCCTGAGATAGCCCCTTCTGCTGTCTCTCAATGGCTCCTCACTCATTATTCCTCTTATCTATTCCCCTTCTTTGCTATGTCAACTTTTTGTGTCTCTGCTTCTAATTTTTTCTCTCCTGCTTCAAGTTTTTTCTCTTTCTCTTCTGTGAATTTTAACCTCCCTTTCTGTGTCCTATCCATCTGTCTCTATCTTTTGCTATCTCTCTGTTTTCTTATTTGTGTGCCTTTGGCTATGTTGATTTCAGTCTCTGTGTCTCTTTATTTCTACCTCAGATTAGAAATACGGTTAGCACTAACAACAGAGTTGGCTGCCACTTATACAGTTATTTTCAAATGACAGAAGTGCTTGAGAATAGGCTAGATACAAGAATTCTGTAAAAAGGATTTCTTGATTGGTTGAAAGCTGGATTAGGTAACTACTGAGGTCCTCTCAAATTTGAATTTGAGAGCCAACTTTCTCTCCCTAGTATACAGAACCTAGTTAATGTTATTGCATCTCTGTTTTCTGATTGAAGAGATAACAGGAACTCAGGGCCATGTGTGCATGAATACCAGACTTCATCGCAAATTACTATAGCATTACAAAATGTAAAAAAAAGAGATAAATGTGTGTTGACTAAAGAACTGCCTCTCTGTGAGTGTATGTATGTATGTGTATGATTTTATACATACACATATACACGTATATGAAAACCTTGTGAAGATACCAAAATTTTCTCTGATTGCAAAAATGTAAAAAGAAATGACATATAATTGTGTGCTATTTGCAACTAGCTGATATTTTAGATTGGGTCTATTAACTGTGTCCAAATGTATTCATAAGTTAAACCTGTTTTGGTTTCTAGAGTCAAGAGTTTGCCATATAGGTACTGTAAAAAATTAGCATGAACCAGAAACCTGGCATATCTGGTACTTTAAGGGAGGAAGGAAAAAAACTGAAAAAGGTAATTTGCAAACCATACTTGAAAGTCATTCAAGCATAACATCATCATTACAATTATCTGTCAAATGATTTAGTTCAATTACATTTTTTTAAAGCTCTCTCTTCAATATGGCATTACTTATCTCAGGACTTGATACTCCAAGGAGAGGAACGCTAATGCCTTCATTAGCCATTATCTTAGCATCTTCATTCTTTAGAATTCGTCATGTGGCCTTTTGGAATTTTTACAAACTGACCACAGGGAATCAGTAAACACAAAGCTCTCAGGGGAATATGAACTTCAGGAGTAAGAACCAGTGCATAGTTATAGCCATGGCAGGGAGGAAGACTCTTTTTAGGAAAAAAAGTAATTTTGAAATGATTGAATGCAGAATAATTGCCATCATAGTAGGTATTATACATGCTTCTGTACACTTCATTCACACAACAGTAAGTTGGTTGTAAAATCACCAAGAGAAAAAAGTTATAAGGTAATAAACCTAAATTTCAGTGTAAGATTTCCAGGAGTAGCTCAAGCTGATTCTGAAACTTTTACTATTTCAACAGATGTGTGGGAACCATATGTTGGGAGCCCAGTCACCACTGGGCTGTAAGGAATGTTGCAAGATATTCCTTGATCAGTGATGATATATCAGGCCGACTGCTGTTGTAGATGAACACTGTTAGGAGATTAATTACACTGGCCTTTCTCTTTGACTGTTTGAATTGAGCCAGTTTGGCAGATTTTCCCTTTCAATGGGAAATCTGAGTCACCTACTGAACATGCTAAAAAACACTTATTTTTTTTTCAGTATTTCCTTAGCACTTAACAAATATAGGTTGTTCTTCATTGTCTTGCACTTGACTAAGTACTCTACTATACATGCATCTCCACAGTGAGGTTATAGTTCCTTGAAGAAAAGAAGTTATATTTTATAATCTTAAACTTGGTTTATGACTCCCATACCATCTAACTCCTAGGGCAAAAATAGTTCAGTAGTGGTTAAGAGATTGGAGTTCGTAGCCACACAGACCTACATTCAAATCATTTTTCCATAATTTATTAATGTCATGATCTTGGATAAGTCACAAGGGTCAGTTTTCTGAAAAGTAAAATGGGGAAAATAATAACTCATAAGATTGTTGAGAGGATAAAATGACATAAAACGGTTTAGCACAGTGGCTCACACAAAGTACCCAATAAATTATCATCATAAAATATAATCGTTGTTCAGCGAAGTTTGTTGAATTAATTGACTCCTTTGGAAATGGGATTGGTAAATATATGTACTTAAAAACTTTATATGCTAGGTTTTTCTAATTCTGATGGATTTTAACTGACAGGAAAAGTAGCATATAAAATAATTCTGTAGTTATTCAATTCCAGTGATGATTTCCCCAGTCAAAGTCAAACATTAACTATTTTGTTTTGCAAAGAATAGGGAGGGGTAAATTAAATAGGGAATTAGACATATATCTGCATTAGTTATTTTCTACATATATCTGAATATCAGTTACAAAATATAGTTCATGTTTTGGGTCAATATCATCACATAATGTCCACTGGGCAAACAGGGTTTTTAAAGGCCTTTCTCAAATCATCTTTTTTGTTTTGCCACCATTTATAAAATATCAGAATGCTAAAAATGATACTCTATCTTAGCAGGTTATGGTCCCTACAAACGGTCAGCTTTCAGCCAGAAATAGTGAAGGTACAGTCATGGATAAATAGGTTTGGGGTAAGGAGAACTTGGCAGACTCCTAAAATATAACTAGCATGGTTGAGTTAGTAACCAAGTGAATACATGTAGCAGGAAGAGCTATAGCAGAGATGAGCCAATATTCTTAACAAAGTCACCGGGGTGATATAAGTTCTAAATAGAGGGATAAGACAGGGGAGCCAAAATGAGCACCTGGTTCAAGAAAATTTTGAATAATAAGCTTTCCTTTGAAAGTCCAGAGCCTGCATAATCATCTGGAGATCTGACAGACAAGGTCTATGAAAAACAAAGAATCGTGTGGAGTACTTAATGGTCTTTTCAGACTTTTGAGGTCTCCAAAAAGCAGAACTCTAAGAAAAGGATTTGGATGTAGGTAGTTTATTTGGGAAATGATCCCAGGAAGTACTGCAAGGAAGTGTCAAAGTCAGACTAGAAGGTAGGTAAAGCAAATAAGCAGGTTGCCACTCAATAGTGCTGGTACATACCAAAGGGTGAGGGAGCTGGGGTATTTGTTCACCAGCTTTTACAATTGATTGAGAATCATTTAGTGAGTATTAACAACCTGGCACTTCTAGTCTGCCTCCTATGCTGGTCCAGCTGCGTTTGCAGACAAGCCCCTCTGGCAGAGAAACATAGGAAGACTTTTGCAGATGACTTTTAGAATGGGCCGAAGAGGACATGGACAGAGCACCAACAGTGTTCATGATAGCAGGAAATATGGTACTTCTCAGATTTGGATAGTCCCATGTTAGACAAGAGATGTTCTGTTTCAAATAAATGAGTAACTTGGAAAAAAAAAAAAAACAAAAGTTTCCACTCATTTGCATTACATGAACATTTGATAGGATGTTATCTACATAGATCTTGTTCTTTTACTCATTAAAAGTGTTTATTAATCAGTTATGTTTTGGGCTCTATACTAGGTACTGAGGATACAACAGTTAGTGACTAAGTGGCTGCCCTCATGAAGTTTACATTCTATTGGGCAAGGAGTAGGCAAAGACAACCAAGCTAATAAATGTAACTGATTCATTAAGTGTTTCAACTCATTGGAGTATAAACTTGAAATGGTATTATTTTCTCCACTAATTGCTGTTTACTGTGTTCTGTTGTATTTACCCTTTTTTGCTGGGAGATTGGGACCATGATAAACATTTCAATCTGATTCTATAACTTTTTAGCTGCTTTCAGATATTAGGAAAGTTTCATTCTAATCTTAAAGCCTTTGTCTTGCTTATTCCAAGCCCCTATCTGATGCAAATGCTTCTCTTCCTTTTTCTTCAAACAGATGGGATGTATGTCTCTAATGGCTAGGAGTTTGCAGTGTGTATGGTAGCCTTTCATTTCTTCTTATTTATCCCCTTTCCCCTGTTCCTGTTTTGGTTATTTCTTTGGGAGGAGAGTTGCTGAGGAAGAAGGAGAGGAAAAAGACAGATGCTTGTGACTGTGTGTGTCTTCTCCTTGGTTGGTCATAATTGCTCTTCTAGCCGTCTGTTGGTACTATATAAACAGGTAGTTATAACAGCCTGCTAATGGGAAACTTCTCCAAGCATCTCCTCTATACATTGGAAATCCCTTGCAAGATTATTACATCCTCTGTCAGACCTTCAGCTGGTGCCATCATATCACTTTTTTATCACATGCATTCATCTTGCCCCATGTTGCAAAGCCTCTGTCAAGAATCATTTATTTACCTAGTCCAGCTTGGACCTTTGGGTTTATGCCAAATTCATTTTCCATGCCTCTTGGGACTCAGATACGGCTGTATGTTGGGAGTAGGTGAGAATTAATCTTGATCCTCTCGTCATCTGGAAATCTCCAGCATACCACCTCTCCCCAAGATTCTTTATCCTAGCTCCAGTGGTGCAGGAGAAGTTCAGCATGTCTGATGGTAAGTATATGGTCAACTGGGAAAGAAAAAGCCTGTCTTCTTTGTCAAAAGGTGGTCTTCTCCTTTCCAGGTTTCATTGTTTATTGATGGAGTTGGGATGAGGTGTTAAGGAACTAGCTGCATTGGTTCATTGTGCTCTAGTGGCTTCAGACGTCAAAATGGAAGTTTTCTGAATTTAGAGTATCAGGTAGATCTTTGAGGTCAATTTTCAGAAAAAAGAATCCTACCAAGTACTCGATATCACCCTGTTACTCTTACGTTCTGGGTAAGGCTCTATACCTTTAGGTACAACTAATTATTTAAAAAAAATCTTTATATAGAATGCTGGACCTTTAAATGTTATCCAGAGACTTCTTGCCTTTCCAGGTTTTCTTCCATTCATTATTTCAGTGATTGCTATAGTTTCACCCTCATACCTCCCTTTGCCATTTTTCTATCTTGAGTTTATGATGAGCCCAATGTACTTCAGTGGTGCTTATATTCTGATTATTTTCAAGGACCCTAGTTAAGTCACCATATAGGTAACCAATTTACGATTTTTCTTAAACTCAATGGGGATAAAAACTTAAAGATGATTTTCCCCCTTAATTCCTACTGGTGGCACTTTACAAACTCCTTTCCCTGTTATGGGATGGGGAGACTTAACATCTCAGTTCAATTCCATGTCCTTTTCAGTTATTTTTGATTTTGGAAGAGTTTCATTCTAATTGCTTGAGACTCAATACTGTTCACCTAAAAATGAACTCAAAGTTGTGTAAAATCTCTTCCTGTCACATAAACAACTGTAAGTGCTTATTAGTCTTATGAATAAAACAAGCAAAGAGATGAGCTAGAATTTGACAGTTAAGATTGGGTAGTCGGGAAAGGCCTTTTTGTGGAACTGAGACATGTAGGATGTTAAACTGTGAAGAGTGGAGAGTATCTCAGGAGGAAGACAAAGTGCAAATGCCATGAGAAAAAAAAAAAAGCCTTGGCACATTACAGGAACAGATAAAACGACCATAGTGGTTGGAGCATAGCCAGCATGGAGGAGAGCTTTGTGAAATGAGATCAAAGAGGCATCTGGGGGCTCCACCTATAGGCCCTCAAAAGTCTAATGGAAGGAGTTGGATTTTACTCTAAATACAGCCGGAAGCCATTGAAAAGTTTTAAGCAGGGAACCTGACATAATTTAATAGTGAACGTTCATGTTTTCTTCTATTGGCATAAAAATAAAGCCAGAGATCACCAGATTGTCACTGTTTCTGTAATGGTGTTCTGTGGTTCAAACTTCATATTCTTTATTTTGATTTTTCAGCTGCCAAGAAGTGAAAGATGAAGCCACCATTTCTTCTGGCCCTTGTGGTCTGTTCTGTAGTCAGCACAAATCTGAAGATGGTGTCAAAGAGAAATTCTGGTAAGTTGTTGGCAACTTGCCACTATTTGGTCGAAAATGTATCGTTTTTGTGAGCATCCAGAGGGCATCTGCGCCTTTAACTGTAAATATCTTTAAACAGAAACACTTCTATTTCAGTTATGCTGGAAAGTAGCCAAAATAAAAATGAGGTTTAAGCCTACTACTGAGAAATTGTTTGGAAACCAATAGAATTTTGTTAAACTTCAATGACCAATATACTCAGTGGATAATGAAATGTTAAGGGCCTGCTTAGAGTTGGTTACATTTGCTAGTGAATAAACAAGTGGGAGCAAACATTTACAAATGGGAGGATAAGAAACCTTTCAAAATATGTATCTTTTGCCTCCTAATTAAGTGTGTAGCATTACAATTTAAAGCCTTTGCTAAATATCTGTGAGTTTTAGTTCCTTATAGTAATACCCAGTTGCTAACAGGCAGAGGTTTATTGCCTCCAAGTTCAGGATTATTAGCTAATTGCCCAAAGAGGAATTTTCTTGAGAAGAAATATCTATTCCTAGAACATGGTGGTCTGGCAGGCAGCCGTGATTGTACTAAGAGATTAGCTGTAGCCAGTAGATAGTCCAATCAAAGCTTAATCATTGTTTAATAATACTTGGATATATATGTCTTTCAGTTTTGATTACATATTCTAGCTGTAATTACAAACTATGCATGAGATTTTAATTGATTTTCTGTCTGTAATCATTCCAGTAAGATATTGAGAAATATATTATTATATGGAAACAAAAGATTATGCTGAGGCTTTCTACTGGTTTCTAATTCACTTATTTCTGAGAATTAAATGTGTTTTATTTACTTTCTCTTTAAGTATCAAACCTAGGCAATAAAATGTATGCTTTTCAAAGCAATAAATGCGGGTAGAAGAAGGTGCTTAGAGTTTGGTTAATGTTTGTTTCCTGAGGTAAGAATATTTACTAATTGAAATAGCTAACAAATAGTTTTGTTCTTCAATTGATAGTATATTAATAATTTTTTCCAAAAGTGGGTAATTTATCACAGACTATAGAGTAACACTGCTGAAGTCCAAAGGATCCTGGACTGATAAAGATAGGGCAATATATTGGCTTTTTCTCTTCTTATAGACTCAGGTCTACATCTAAATTACTTTTGTATATTGTGACTCTCTTTCAGCTGAATTTGTGTTTAACATTTTACCTATTATCTCTCCAACTCAGCATATCATTCATGGCTTCCTTTCCTTGCTTTACTTTTGAAGTTTTCAAGTCCCATTTTTACTTTCAATCTTGGTTTAAATTTATAGTTGCTGAAATAAAATACTTGGAAAGATTATTTAGTAGCAAACATGATGTATTGAACCAGATTGCATTTTCCTCATTTGATCATGTCATAATGTCTGGAGCAGAACTGAAAAGAAAAAAAAAAGGAGGGTTTAAAAAGTCATCTGTATTATGGTAGCTTAATTTAAGTAAAATCCAAGCTGAAAAAAAAATAAGTTGCGTGTCAATATATTCTGTTTTATATCTTGGTTTGCTTATTATATAAGAGAAGACAGGCTATTAAAAAAATGTATATATATATATATAGCCGGGCATGGTGGCTCACACAGGTAATCCCAGCACTTTGGGAGGCCAAGGTGGGTGGATTGCTTGTGCTCAGGAGTTTAAGACAAGCCTGGGCAACATGGTGAAACCCTATTTCTGCAACAACAACAAAAAAAGTAAAAATTAGCCAGACATGGTGGTGTACACCTGTAGTCCTAGCTACTCAGGAGGCTGAGGTGAGAGGATGGCTTCAGCCTGTGAGTCAGAGGTTGTAGTGAGCCAGGATCGTACTGCTGCCCCCCAGCCTGGGTGACAGAATCCGACCCTATCTCTAAATAAATAAATACACAGTTTATGATTGGTGCACATGTCATTAAAAGATCACCTTTTTAATGTTTTGCCTCTTCATTTTGCTTGTCAAGTGTGAGGTTATTTGCGGCTTACTAGGGGTTCTTAGCTTTGTTTTCTTACTGTGGACAAATGGCATCATATCTGCAGTCAGCTTTATTGAAAAAACATTACCCAAAAATATATTTTCCTTAGAGCCAAAGTGTTAGAATGGATTCAGTTTCTGCTTCCCTATCCCTTTATGCCTCACGCCCCCTCCATCCCTGCCAGGACAATAGCAATTGTGATATTGGAACAAAACTTCCTACAGGTCTGTGCAATGGAAATCATTTGAATGCACAGTTAGTTCTTTTCTTTTATGCCTTTCTCCTTCTGTTTATGGTGTATATGGCGTAGGCAGAAAAGACTAATAGGTTGGTGTTGGTTTGTGTTTGTCTCTCTGTGTGGTTTTTGTTTGTATGTTTATTTCATAAGACAAAAAAGATTGGACATGGGATGAATAAAAGACATCCTAAGTTGTCCATAACTGATGAAAATGAGGATACTTTGCAGCAGTTCTTTTCAACTCTACCCTTCTGTTTAGCCACCCCTATCATAACCTCCTCCTCAGCCCTATACCTCTATTAATATTATTATTTTATGTAGAAAATATAATTATTTGCACTCTCATTATAATAGTCGTATTTGAGTTACCAGATCTTTTGAGAAACAATAAAAATGCTTTGGAAAATTCGTAGTACAAATTTTTGCTTCAGGCAGCTTGTTAAGTCCTTTGCCCATTGCCAATCAAAGAGATCCAGGTTTAAGCTTGCATGGATGCTCTTCATGGAACCACTAATAGAACTCATAACTTTTATTTTTTTCCCATCTTTCCTTTCCTGAAGTCAAGAAATGAAAAACGGTGGCGTCCTTTATTCATTAACATTTATGACTGTTTAGTGCCAGATGTGAAGCTAGTTATGATTTCTATGCAGTTCGTTGTAGACAAGAGATCCCTTTCACTGAGATCTCTAGAACTGCTGTTGCTAATAGCCTCCCTTATGCACAAGACAGAGAGTAACAAGGCTTGAAGTTTTTTCTCCTGCACTTGTCAAACATGGAAAAGAACTTAGTAACAGATGTGAGTTAGGTTTTTGATTTTGAAGGTTGGTTTGTTTTAATCTACTCTGGGAACATATTGAAGCAGACCTGGTTCAGGGTGGTGTACAATTTTTAGAAGCTACAGCACAAGCTATGCTTCCCTGTAATGCCCATTCACACTGGGCAAGCCCAACCATCAAACCTGACTTCGAAAAGAGCAAAGATGGCTGTGAGACTGCATCTAGTTAGAACATGCTAAGAGGCACAGCATTTAATTTTAAGAACTGTAGCTGATTATTCTCATGTAAGTTTTTGGTCTTCTTTATGTAACACTCCTTCAGTATTCACTTTTTATAAATTTAGGACTGTATAGATAAAGGTCATTTGGAAAGCCTATTTTATAAAAAACAAGTTACTTAAAGGTGTCATTCTTTATGGCAGGAATTTGGCTAATATCTTGATGAAGGACAATGGCAGAAATGACCATTTCTTTTCCCAGTAGAGGACACAGGTACCTAAAACTAATTTTTAATGGGTAGGTGGGAGAAATTACTCTTCCTCAGGAAGTCACTCAACACCTTCTATTTAGCTGTTTTTTAACCTGAAAAATGATGTCCCCAGAATATACATGGACTTTATTATTTGGGACATTAAATTGTCCCCTTAACTTTCTTTTGGCTTTTGCTGCTGCTGCTGCTGCAGGAAAATGTGAGCCATGTTATTCAGTTGTTGGCATTCAGCTCTTCTAGCATGGACCTCTGTATCAGAGAAAACGTCAGTCTGATGAGAGGGTATGTTAATTTTCAACCAAAATTGGGTCATCTTGCAGTCAGTTTATCTGGAGGATGACCTAGCACAACAGCTTTTCACTGTTGGGATGAAAATTGCAGAGCTACCTGCATATCTCAATCAGCTAGAAAATGTAGTTCCCATTGGTAAGGAGGATTTGCAGACTTGCTGGCACACAGTGGGTACTTAAAGATGTATTTTCGATGGACTTGAACAGGACCACTAAGTTCCATGTAATGAGAGAATGGCTTTATTTGGGGCTTTGGTTCATAATATTATAAAATTTTCTGATTATTGATGAGGAAATAGCAGTTTATTTTTGCTAAAATACATTTGTTCTAGAATTTCCAGTTAGAAAACTGAAGGAGAACATAAAAGCAAAAGTAGAGGTTATGTGAGCTTACATTTCTGGCAAAAGCTAAAAAGGGACTCTTATAGCACTTCCAAGTGTAAAGAAAATAAATTTTTTTGTGAAACCTATTGTTATATAATTAAAAATAAAATGAACCATGCTTTGAACCCTTCAAAGGAGACAATAAAATGTATTATTTTAAAATGCTGGTTAGAAGTAATGTTGCTTTATGGATATTCACATTATGCCTTTAGCTATGGAGTGTAAGAACACTAGAAGTTAGAAAATCCACAAGGTGCTATTGAGATCTCATCTCCTAAATGTATTCTAATAAGCTAGGATCAAGGAGGAAAACACATACGTATGATTTGTTCTTTAAATGAAAGGGACAATCTGAGACCTGGTACCTTTATCTCTCTTTTTTTTTTTTTTTTTTTTTTAAGACAGGGTTTCACCATGTTGGCCAGGCTGGTCTTGAATGCCTGACCTCATGTGATCCGCCTGCCTCGGCCTCCCAAAGTGTTGAGATTACAGGCGTGAGCCACCATGCCCGGCATGCCTTTATCTCTTTAATTAGGGTGACTTCTCTGGAGGAAACTGGATCTTTGAAGAAAGGGAAAGTGGTACTAGAAGAATTGGTTAGGTCATTGGAAGTGATATAGGACAATGTTTGGAATATCAGAGAAAATTTAGAGCAACTAGATAATAGACAGGGATGAGAGATATCAGAAAGAATTTGTGGCCAGAATTGAGCTGAGTGAAATACACTTATTGAATAAGTCGAAGGGGAAATAATTTTAGGGTTCTTATCATTGAATTTTATATAGCCAAAGGTATACTTGTTGAACTTTTACTGTATGTGCAACATTATACTAGTCTTGAGGTGGGGCTGAGGGGCAAAGAAAACAAATAAAAACTCCCTTGTTTAAAATACTTAATACATTGGGACCAACGAATGGCTAAGCAAATAATGGTTTTAGGATTTATTAGGGAGGGTCAAGTGTAGGTCCTGTTCTCTGGCATGTTCCATTCCCTAAAGGTAGGACCTTTCCGGAGTTGTAGCTGTATGCTCATATGTTAACAAGATATTCCCTAGCACTGCTAATCCTTTAATATCTTCTTCCATTATCAATCCTGTAGTGGTCATTCCCCAATGATAAACCTTTAGCAGTCTTTCCCAGGGCATGTTCAGTCCACTTCTCAATCAGGGGTGCACAGGGAACCCCTACACAGATCTCATGGGCTCCCCTCTGGGAAGCTCTCTCCTTTTACTGGAAGTTCTAGCCATTTTAGATGACCCAAACACCAATTTCTGTAGCTCAAGCTCAGTGATATCACTGGGCTCTGTTAGGACTCGAACTCACCAAGCCATAGCTGGGGAATTGATCCCATGCCCCCTCCATTCCCAGATGGAGAGCTGGGTTGATTGTGGGGCTCACATCATTAGTCTTCCTTTTCACTGAGATCACAGCTTACCACTGCCTGAATACTATTGCTTTATATATTTCTTCCAATTTTCTTGTTGCTTACTGTGGGAGAGCTAGTCTAGTTTTAGTTACTTCTTCATAGCCTGAAATGGAAGTTTTCCTATTACCTTTGATACCCCATTATTCTTTGACTGCTTTCTGTCATAAAGAAGTTGTGCTAGGGTTACCTTGGTACTGATTCTTTTTAGTGGAAAATGATATTTAGAAATGTTCTTTTTTTCTTTTAAATTGTTATTTCATTGAGATACTTCCAATTCAAATCCAGCATCATAGGACTCTTCCTTATCTTTCTCCATTCCATATTTGTATTTCCTTTTTCCACAATGAGAACCCTTATTCTCAACAACATCAATATATTTACTTGTTTTGTTCTATAAGTTATATAAAATAGTTTTAGAATGTCTGCATTAAAGCCACTACAAACAACAAACCTACTAAAGAAGTACAAGGTATTTTATGCTTCTTTTTGTCTTTAGAATTCATCCCACTAAAGTTGTACAGCCAGAGTGATATGTTCATAACTTGCTTGAATTAATTTCTTTTTCTCCGTGGTTATGTAATTCAATGTATAAGTATGTTAATTTGTGTTTTTATACAATTAGCCTTTTTATCCTTTTGGATTTTATTTTTAAATACATAAACTGTTTATATTATTGAAAATTCAATATTATTGAAAAAATGATGAATTGAATTAGTCTCACTCCCATACTTATCCCTTCTACCTGGTCTCACATATACCCTAGTTGTAATCAGTTCCTTTAGTTTCTGATACTTCCTTTCTTATTCTTTTTTGCACAAATCAATGTGCATTTGGTTCCGCTTGTTTCATAATAGCAAAAAATAATTATTTAATTTTTTGGTTCTTGCTTTTTTTTTCCACTTATGTATCTTGGAAGTCAAGGAGTTTGGATTGTGTTAATATTTTTCCTTATTACAATTGTGTATCATGCTTAATAAAAGTTCAAATAATGTTAAAATAGAAAAATCTCTTGTTTGTATTCCTAGAGTCAACTCATGATGAAATTTTTTATAGATTCTTCCAGCTAGTTTCTTTGGATATGTATGTATATAGATGATTTATCTATCCTAAATTATATACATTTTTCAAACTTGGAATCATACTGTGCATACTATTCTCCAACCTGATATTACTTCACATGATATTTAAATATATAACTTCTAATTCTTTACACAATATACCTAAATCATATTTTTAAATGCTGTGAAATAGTCCATTGTCCAGACTTAAAAATAAACCAATGCTCTGTTTATGGAAATTAGAGTTTTATCTGTAGGTTTTGCTATTGCAAAACAATGCTGCAAGGAGCACCCTATTACATAGACTTTAGTGCACCAGAAGAGCAAACATTTTTGTAGGCTAGATTCCTAGAAGTGGAAATGTTGGATAAAGTTTTTATTTAAAATTTTAAATGATACTGACAAATTGCCTACCAGTGTCACTGTGCCAATTTTGCCAATCTAAATCCAAATGAAAAATATTTCATTGTTTACTAAAATCTCCAGTTTGGCTATTATGAGTACGTTCTTTGGATTCAAATAATCTTAGAAGTGTGTGTGTGTGTGTATGTGTGTGTGTGTGTGTGAGAGAGAGAGAGAGAGAGAGAGAGAGAGAGAGAGAGAGAGAGAGAGATCAGCAGCAAAACAATCCATACAGCAAAAATCTCTGCCTATTCCATTAAGTTTGGCAAAAAAGAATGGCAGAGAAGAGAATGTGAGTTAACAACTAAGTTCATTATTATTTTGGTTGTTCCACAACATCAACATCTGATATGACTGACATATTAAAGTTCTTTCTGATACTGGTTCTCTTTAAATGAAAAGGTGTAGATAATTAAGTTAATTATTTAATGGAAGCTGGAAAGTCTGAAAACAATTCCATTTGGGGATTTTATTCAGCTCTGTAGCATCATCCAAATACAGAAGTTACCAAGCTTGGTATCATGTTGGATTTGTTACTGTCCACAAGGTTGAAGAATGAGAGAGAAGAAAGAATAACTGAGCCTTCTATTAATTTTGATGTTGGGATTTATCCCATCCGTAAGAACAGCCAAGGACTGCAGTGAATAAGCTCCTTTCTACTGTGTTGTTTTGGAATGAAAAAATATTTTATCTGCCAGAGTGGAGGCATACTTTGAATGTCTGTTGGTGAATTTCTATCATAACCCAACTCATGTAGACATGTCAGTCTAAAGTGCATCCCTGTGGCTTTGCTGACTTCTATAGGTGTAATTCGCCCTAAATGAAATATGTGCTCTGTAAAAGCACACCCTTAATGCCTATTGTAGTTTGGTTCCTGGAGAAGGCTAGCACCCAGAGATTTCTTAGCATATGCATGACATTCCTAGTCCATCAGAGAAACATTAAATATGCAGTTTTAAACTTCCATTCATATTCTGATTCTTGCCCTCTTTTTGCTTCCATGTGTTTACTTGAAACCATCATAGTTAAGCATGATATTTTGTGAGGCTTGCACCAGGACTATTTTCTAAAAAATGCTTTAACATTCAATGACCTTCCCCCAGGCTAAGAAGAGTCAGGCCCTGCTTCTCTCTGTGGGTGATGAGTTATGAAAGTTGTAAGTGTGCTCTCCCTAAATGGTTACAGACGAGAAACACATGGTTTTTAAGAGGCACCCATTAAACCCTTAAGATTAATGGCGTGTATCTGGCATCTTTGTGGAGAAACAAGACAGTGGTTTCCTGATATCAAATTCTGCCAAGGATTGTCTTAGAAACATGGCATTAACCAATTCACCAAACATGCAAGGAAACTATATAAAATGTCTTATGATGGGTCCCTCTGAGTGATTCAGAAATTGACCAGACATGCTTTTTGCCCCCTTAGGAAACCAGTAAATCATAGGGGAAGGGAGAAACTAACATGCATTGAGTTCTCCTATATGCCAGGCACTTTGCATACATTGTCTCCTTATACAAAGAAACTGAGGTAGGTAGGTCCTACTCTTGTTCTCCATATAGGGAAACAGAGACTTAGAGTAGCTAAATAATTTGGCCATTCTCCTACATAGCTAGTAATTGGCAGAGCCAGTATTTAAACCCAGATTTGTCTGACTCCAGAGTCCTGCTCTTGAACACTCATCCCTGCTGTGCCTTTGTGTGGACATCATTAACCTCATTTTAAAAATGAGAAGACTCAAGCACAGGGAGGGTGAATTTATCTGAGGTCCCCAACCATTAATTGACAAATTCAGGTTTCAGATGATGGACTGATTCCAAAGTTTATGCTCTTTCCATGACACCATGGATATGTCTTATTTACAACTCTTATAAAAGGCATAATATAATAGTCATATAAGAGGCACAGATATAGTTCATATCAAGGGGATACTATTTTCAGCTGGGTGTGAGGGTGATTAGGGAAGGCTTCATGGGATAGGCATCATTTGACATTGACTGCCAAGACTGGATTGGGCAGACTGGATTGGGGTAGGGATGGGGGATGGTATTCTGAGCAGAGGGTATAACAAGAGCAAATATATGGATGCATAAAGTGCAGGATATTTTTGAATATGAAGTGGCCTAGATTGACTGGAGGATAGTATAAGATTCAACTAGTTAGGAAACATATTTGCCAAGAAACAAGTAGCTAGACAGAGGGTGTTTTGAATACCACCCCAATTTTAAAATTATAGGAAATATTTTGAGTCCAGAAAGGAAATGCTGGTTAAGGCGCCTTAGATTGGAAGGCAGGGGCAAGGTTGCTGAGGCATTCTAGCTCTGGGCTAGTGTTTTTGTTCACATGCTTTACATTTGCCATAATAGGAAGATTTAATCAGAGCTTTGTTTTCAGTCATGAAAATTTCTTTTGAATAAAAAAACGGAGTAAGGCATTATCCTTAATTAAAAATCAGAATAAATCTTATTTATCTGTATCTTCAGCTTCTGCGAATTAATTTTTTTTTTTTTTTAAGTAAAGGAACTTGTTTCTGGTCTTAACATTACCAGCAGGTGGCACTGTAATACATTCCTTCCGTAGCTCTGAAGTAGCATTTTACCATCCCATGGATGTCTTCAGAGTCTGAAATTAGAAGGAATAACAGCTTTATAGTCACCATAGTGTGATTGGTCTAATCTTTGCACACATGTACTAAGTACTACTCCCCCACCATGATTCTTTAGTTTTTGAGAGCTATTATGCTTAGGTTCTCACTAAACTACTTCTGAATCTTTTCATTTTTTCCCAAGAAGGTGACTGTGAAGCACAGCTCTTGCTACTTTTCAAGCAGTGCTTCAAAGTTAGGCATTCAAAAGCCAAAGACAGAAGAAGTTATGAGATTGGCAAATTTGACCTTTGGCACTGCCCCCGTGGCCACTTTGCTTTCAATATCTTTGTTTGTTTCTTGGGCATTTGGCCCTCCCCAAGGCTGAAGAGGATTCAAGAGTCACATTTTTCTTGACCTTTACTCAGAGCTTTCCTATTCTTTGATAGGTGACAGCTAGTTATATCTTTAAACCAATCCAGACTGATACCCTGAAACACTACTGAGCATTTGATGCAATGCTGTTGGACACACTTCTTCTTTTTTGACACTCTCTTCTTCTGCTCTAGTGATATCACTTTATCCTGGGTCTGTCTGTTTCTTTCTGGTCATTTTTTCCCCAGTCTTCATCATTATCTTACTTTTCTCTGCCTATCCCTTGAAAGTTGCTTTTCTCCAGCGTTTTCTTCTTGATACTCTTTTTAACAAACCACTTTATACTTTCCCAAAGTTTCTACTCCTTTGGTATTAACTATCTACCCTGTTGGTGCTTCTCAGCAGTATCTGCATGTTGGAACCACATAGGGAGATTTTATACCATATTCTTGTACAGGTGCCACCCCCAAGGTTACTGACTTATTTGGGTTGGGGTCTGGGAATCTGTAGGTTTTTTGTCCATCTATTTGTTTTAACTCCTAGCTGATTCTAATGTGTAGCTAAGGATGAGAACCCCTAACCTATTAAGGTTTCTGGCAATCCAGTCTTTATGTCTTCTGAGTTACATGCATTATTTTCCCTCTAGGCATATTCACGTGGCTGTCCTACAGGCACTTTGAACTTCAAAACTCAATTTTTAATCTCTTTAAATTCCACCTTTCTCATGTGCCCCATCTTGGTTTAAATGACATTATTATTCTATTAGGTCCAGAATATGTGGTGTGACTTTCAAATCTGTAACTTTCCATATTCAGTAATCACCAAGTTCTGATTTGAATTCTCAAATATCTTCTAAACTCCCTGTATTAGACAGAGTTCTCCATAGGGAAAGAATGAATAGGATAGTTGTATACGTGAAAGGGAGTCTATTAAGGAGAACTGACTCACATGGTCACAATGTGAAGTCTCACGATAGGCCATCTGCTAGCTGAGGAGGAAGTCAACAGTGTCTCAGTCCAAGTCCAAAAGCCTAAAAAGCAAGAAAGCCAACAGCGCAGCCTTCAGTCTGTGGCTGAAGGCCTGAGAGCCTCCAGCAAATCACTGGTGTAAGTACAAGAGTACAAAGGCCAAAGAACCTGGAGTCTGACATCCAAGGGTGGGAAGCATCCAGCACAGGAAAAAGATGAAAGCCAGAAGACTCAGCAAGCCAGTTTATCCCACCTTCTTCCACCTGCTTTGTTCTAGGCATGCTGGCAGTCGATTGGATGGTGCCCACTAATACTGAGGGTGGGGGGCTGCCTCTCAGGTCCACTGACTCAAATTTTATCTCCTCTGGCAACATCCTCAAAGACACACCCAGAAACAATAGCAGTCATCTAGGTGTCCTTCAGTCCAATCAAGTTGACAACTAATATTAACCAACACACCACTCCACTTATGTTCTTTTTGAATAATTTTGATTTTTATTTTAGATTTGGGGGTACACATATGCAGGTTTGTTACATGGATACATTGTGTGACACCAAGGTTTGAGGTACATATGGTCCTGTCACCCAGGTAGTGAGCATAGTACCCAATAGGTAGTCACCCCACACTTCTTCATCCTATTTGCTGCTGACCTAGTTCAGTCTTTCATAATTTCTTACAGCCCCTTCTACATTCCTGCCCATTTTCCATAATACTTGTAAATGGTGTTTTTACTTGTTTGCTTTTTTAAAATTATACATATACAGCAATTTGCAAGCATTTATTCCATTGTCTGATAAACATTGTAGATTAACTACTAGAAGCAAGACCTCTACTTATGAAATAAAACTCCTTTGACTCCCTATTGCATACAGGATAAAGGCAAAGTGCCTTGTGACATGTGATATATGGCATACAAGACCCTTAATTTATTCCTTAGTTCACTTATTCAATTATTAAATATTCAATGCCCCATAATAGGTACTGCGCTAATTTTTATATACATATAAAAACACGTGATATTATATATGTATGTATAGGTATATACATAAGCATGTACGTACACACACACACACACAAAATCCATTTTGGCTCCAGGCTCCTCAGCCCTATTTTTATACCACTTGCATAGGCCACACGCCTCTTCACACAAGAGCCATCCTGAGTTATTTATCATTCTGAAAAGGAACTGTTCATATTCCCAACTCTGAGCATTTTCTCCTATGCTTTGCTTTTCTTGTGAATAAGTCCCTAACTTCTCTGCCTTTTGATGATACTACTCATCTTTGAAGAACCATTTCAAATGTCATTTTCTCTGTGTACCTTTCCTTAGACTGCCCCCACCCATCCACCTCTTCCAGGCAGAATTAATTGTCCTTCCTCTGTGCTTATGTAGCATTTTGTTTAGACTTCTATACTGGAACTGATCATATTGCGATTTAGTTATTTGTATGTCTCTCTTTTCTACCACACCTGGGAAATTTTTGAAGGCAAAACTTGTTTCCTTGATTCTCTATATCTGGTAGACTGCCTTGTACATAGTAGCTTATATACAAATGTTTATTAGATAATTGAATAGATGCTTGTGGATTACTGGCACCCTAGCAGTCTTTAGGGACACAACACATGAGATAGAAAGTGATTAAATAACCTTGAAAAACTGAGTATTCCACCATCACAGTTTGAAAGCGTGGCCAGAGCACAGCCTGCCTACTCTCAGGTTTTGCTGTTTTGACAAGGAAGATTTATCCATGCAATCAGGGCCTTTGAAACTATCCTCATCTGCAGAGCCCACATTCACATAGACTTTATAGTTTATAATGAGATTTTAATGTCTGAACACCACCCACCTCAGTGCTCAATGACTTGGCTTATTTATGATTCATGTATGAACTAGCTAAGAACAGAGAGCATGGTGGGCTGGGAAAGGGCAGGCCAATTGCTTTCTTTTTCTCAAGAGAAAATATCATCTATATGGCCTGGAATTACAAAGAGCCTTAAGAAAATGCTGTGTAAATGAACACTCAAGGTTTCTTCCTTAAATCTAGACCATGGGATCCCATATTTAAACTTATGCCTGTGCTACAAAACATTAGACAAAACAATACCAGTGAAAGAATGGTGATGAACAGGTCTTAAACCCTATGTAGAGCAAATGTTTGGGGCAGTGTTTTCTTTTACACAGCATATCCAGTAGAATGACAGTATAAAGGAAGTAGAACCCAAATTGTCAGGGGATTAGGAGGGCTTGGTTTTATCAGCATGCTGCTCTATTGGTCACGTCTAAGTTAGCCTTTTTGTAGAGCCACTGCATCTTATCTTTCCTTTTTACTTTTGTTCAAAGCCAAGTCTCCCAGCAATTTGAGCTCTTCCTCAGTCACTCTAATTTCTCCTTTGATAGTAGATCCTAGACTTCTTTTACTTCTACCCATTTTGTTCAGTCCCTAAGTGTCATTCTCAAATCCTTTGGGTTTCACCTAACTGCCATTCAGCCAAAGCTGTTGATAATAATTTCAGTTTACTTAGAATTAATTTAGTGTTCTTAGAGAGCTGGTCAATTTGTAAGATGTATAAAATCTGATTTTGAACGAAAGAAACTTACCTTATTTCCTGATTAGAACTTGAATGTCATAAAAATGAAAACTGTACAGTGAAGGGGCCCTTGGCACATAATTGTTTAAAATCCATTACCAGCTGTGTATTTTTGCACCTTCCTTTTCTAGTTGTTCCTTCAAGATATGGACTGGAGCCCATGAATGACACTAAAATGTGGCTCACCTACTCATTCTGCTGATTAAAAAAATAAACAGAAATCACATTACTTCTGGTGAATGCCATGACCAGGATGTTAGATAAAAACACCCTTAGGGGCCTTGACAATTTGTTGCCAGAATGACCTTTGTTTATGCAGTTGCTTTTTAGTCTGAAAGGGGCCTTTCCATTTATTCTTAGAAGGTATGAACTCTGACCACAGTATTTTGATTCCCAGGCTGCGCGGCTTAATTCTCTTGCAAACAAGAACAAGGAAGGGAATAAATAGTTCCATGTCCTGGGTAATCACATCTTCCTCTTTTCTAATGTGGTTTTAGGATTTTTATCTTTGTACTTTTTTTCCTTGAGTTTTATGATGGGTCTTGTCATACTCTCTGACTTTCCATGGATTTTATCAGAAAACATTTGTATCATCAGATTTTTGGATCCATCACTTTGGATTTGGTGCCCTTTTTGCTGTTCTCGGTAAGAGCTTTGTCTGCCATTTTCACATTCTTGATTATTTATGCTGCTTTAAATGTCCATTTGAGAAAGTGGTCAGATTTTTTTTCCACTGAGAAACCAGGGTAATGATCTTTTGCATCACTTTGCATAAAATTAACATGTTGATTTTCTATAAACCCATAGGTTACAGGTTAATTTACATAAACCTGGCATTCAGGAAGCTCAACCTTTACCTTGTCAAGGAAAATGAAAGAAATCAGGGCAGCTGAAATTAAGTATATTCAAGCCATCAGAAAATGGGGTGAGCAAAAAGGAGCTATGGGGTAGAAACTTTTCATAGTTCCTTATAGTTACACTCACAAAATATTAATGTGTTAGAGGACCAGACAGGTTTTTCAATCCAGTCTTTTCCCAGTGTAGAAATCTCATTGAGAGCATACCACACAGGTGACGGTCCAGCTGATAGTTACACTCGTAGAACAAAGTGCCTAGTAAAGCAGACTCTTTAATTTGGAATGCTTTTAAATGTTAGGAAGCGAAAATCTGTTCTTTTGTGAACTCCTATTAATGGTTCTTAGCTCTGCCTCCTAACATCAATCTAATCCAGTGATTCTTAATTTAGAGTCCATGGACAAGGCTTAAATGAGTCCACAACCCCCCTGAAACTATATGCAAAATTGTATGTGTGGGCATGTGTGAATGTATGTGTATATCCATAGCTTTCATTAAATTTTCAAAAGGGCATATGATCCTGAATCAGGGATAGCTTAATAAACATACATCTTGTGCAGCTGTACTAGGCCCCACACTCAAAAGAGACCTGTACTTGGTTTAATGCTTTCTGTTACCATCTTGAAATTCTTAATAATTTTTAAACATAGATCCTGAATTTTTATTTTGCACTCGGTCCTGTAGGTTATAGGAGAATTACCCCCAATGACATGAAGTTATAAAAAATCAGTAAAATTTCTGAAAACTGAATCTTTGGATAGTTCTACTTTCAGGAGACCTGTACCATCCTTCTGTTTACCTTCTGATCTGCTTGTGTTTCCAAACATTATCGTCTCGATTTGGAATGAAATGAGGGCAGTCTACTTCCTCTTTAAGTTCTTTCCAGTTTCCTACCTGCCCTATACGAAAGATTCTTAACTTGGAATCTTAACTTGGATTCTTGGAATCTTAACTTGGAATCCATGCCCATTACTTTATTTTATAACTTATCTAAGTTATATAGTATTTCTAACTTTGAAGCCAATTTAGCCTAAAATTTGTATTGTGTCTAAAGAAAACCACTTTTATTAACACTAGGAAGAATTCTTATCTTTTTATCCTTGGGTATATGAAATTAGAGCATAGTGAGTTCTGTCAGAGCAAAAACATACTTTTAAAGCAGATCATTCAGATGTATCCAATTCAGTTTTACCAAGTTCTGTCTTGCTTCATATAAAAGCTTTCAAATTGCTCGCTCTCTCCTTTTTTTTTTGATTGACCAGGGTCTTTCCCCCTCACATATAATACTCTCAATAAATTTAATATACTGCAATGTATATTCTCGTACCAAATAATGCACTTAATTTATAACATCAAATGCAGAAAAACTTAATTTAAAATTTTAATTGCATATTTTATGTCAGCATGTTATTAAAATAAAGTTCATAGTACATTAGTAATTTTATTGGAGAAGTACAGGTTCCCTTGAGGGTCAGTAGGTAAATGTGCTATTACGCTTTGCTGACCTTGGACTCTGCTTTGGGAAGAATGCAAATCATAGCCACTCTGAACAACATGAGAAAGGGAAAGGAAAAAAGCTCTAGGACAAAAGGTTAAAAGTATGGCAATTATTTTTCCTTAGAATAAAGAAGTCTAAGGATAACTTGAACGAAATGAGGTATTGTTGATGAAGAAGAGTTGTCTTCTATATTCAGAGAGAAATAGATTATTTGAGATTAGGTTGACATTTGAATAAATTTTCTTTTAATAGAATCATATCCTGTGTAAGTTAGAGATTTACTTACCTAAGGCAAAGGCTTCAGCCAGATGATCTCTTGAGGTTCCTTCAAATTCTAAGTTTCACCCTTGGGCTTAAAATCCCACTTCTATGGTACACCAAGGCTGGCATGGGCTCTTTTGCTGATTTGCCTTTCATCTTGGACTCTTCATTTTCATTCTTAATTATGTGTTGAACACATGTCCCTCCTGGGGAAGAATGAGTTTGGAAGTAAAGAAGTTAATTTGTTGAATGGCTAGAATGACTACCCATAAATACCTAAGTGAGGATTGTCACTTTCACCTTCATTATCTGGGAGGCCAAAATTGAAATACAGTTATTTCAATTTTGTTGTCACTACTCAAATATTTTTGCAGCTATTATTTGAGAACTCCCTTCAGAATCCATGGCATAATCTGGATAACTCCAGTTTTGACCTAACCTTTGAGTGTGATTTGCTTCTTTAAAATAGCCAACAACAATAAAATAGCCAACATTGCACCCATATCTTACTAAATAAGTCAGTGTGGTAATATATTTTAAGTAAAAATCATGTTATAACTGCAAAGTAATAGAGGATTTCTTTGGCTTGCAAACAAATTGGATATGAAGGCAAAATTAGGGCAGAAATTCCAAAAAAATTACAATAGAGCCTAAAACAGTGCTAGTTGGTAGAACGAATGGCTGGTGACTAACATAGGTGACTACTTTGTTAACTAAAGGAAAATATTTATTCCAAATTTGAAAATCAAAATAGTCTCATTATAGCATACATATACATCAAATCAACAAAACGCAATCATGGAATATTAGCTTTTGAAATCTCTTGGAGATCATTTATTCTAATGTCTTCACCTCCACCTCTGTCATTCTCACATTCATAGTTCAGTTGTATCATTCTGGGAAGACTGTCAGTGGACTCCCAAGAATAGCCTAGATTCCTTAGTGCCTGAGTCAGGGCCTAATAAATAGTAGATAGTCAATAAATATTCATTGAATGAATGAGTATATAGACTTATTTACAGATTTAGAAGAAGCTGGAAGTTATACTATATTTAAGTTATTATCATAAATGTTAATAATTATTCAAAACAATGAGCTAGGGAGAGGAAGTAATCTGGTTAAATGAGCATTCTGGTTGTCACAATTCTAGTTAAGTGAGATTTTTCTATAAACATATATGTTAAGATTGTCCTATCTCCTCAGATTTTCAAAAGTTTTTTTTTTTTTTTTTTTTAAAGGTCGTGTTTAGAATTTGAACCAAATTCATATGTGACTGCTTCTTGCTCTTATAACTGCTAATTGCCAAGCACTTCATGGAATTGTTTGGCCTGCTCTTGCTTCTGAAAGGAGCTAGCCATGCTCTGGTAAGAAGAGATGAGATCTGTGGAAAAGAAATGCTCTGCTGTATAGCTAGCTTTCACCTGATGTATGTTTGACTTCCTGGGATTTACATTTGCCGCATACTGCCCCAGTGCACAATCATCCCCACTTTTCTCCCTGCCCAGTATAGCTGTATCCATGGGACAGAGACTTAACCTACCTCAGCCACACATAAGGAATCCATATGGATCAAGTGCTGGATGAAGATTCTGTACACCTTGATTCTAGTCCTGGCAATATCATTCTATCTATAGGAGTGTGGTTAAGTACTTTCCCTTTCTGAGCCTTAGCATTCTCATCAAAAAAATGATGAGGGAATTGGGCTTCATCTAAATTGTTCTCAAATTGTGTTATGTGCATTCCTAGGGGTTCACTGGAGCTGCCTCTGAGGCTAATACAGAGGTCAGAGAAATAAGCAGAATGAGGGGCACTCTGGGCTCACCTACTCCACTTCAACCACAGCAGCTTCACTTTTGTTTGATATGCTTCCCTGAAAGATTTTGTTTGAAAACCATATGCACTGACATGGTGAGAGTGCATAATAGATATAATTTAGTCATTCAAGTAGGTGAAATGATTCTACCGGCTGTTTCATGATCCAGTATTATGGCTTTTGGTGTTGCTGATTGAATTGAATGATCATGCAATAATTTGATCAACTGCTGTAAGGGGCTATCTTTTTGGCCACCTGGCTGTATCTATTCATGTCAACTCAGCAGTAGCTTTAAAGATGTGAAAATTATGAGCCCAGGAATAGAAGAGGCTGGTTTTCCTTCTTGTAGAGATTGAGGTGGGGGTATGTGAATAGTTCTGGGCAGGACTACGTGGAGTTCTATTAACAGACCTTCCAACTCACCTAGTTCTCCTTTCCTAGACCCGGAGCTGGACTTTCTATAAATGATTGCCTGCTTATATATTGAAAGGTAAATTGATCTAAGTAAGAGTCACCCCCAGGGTGTATTTTATCATTTTATTATTTCTCATCTTTTCAAACCCAATCAATCGTTTACTATAAGAAGCATGATTAGTGGTCCTAATAGGCTGACAGGAAAACACCTAGCAATGGACCAGAAAAGGGACAAATAAATTTGGTCTGAAATATGAGTTTTATTTTCAGGTATCCACTGATTTGTGGTTCAAAGTGTGATGACTTCTCAGTAGAAATGACCCGATTTTTTCTCAGATTTTTGTTACTACTATTTAGCATTGATTGTGTGTAGCATTTCCTATTTGCCCAATAGTTAGAGGTCATTCACCTGGTCACCACTCTCATTCCAGCATCACAGATGAAGAGCCAGAAACCCAAGGAGAAACTAGTGAATTGGACCTAGGCCACATGGTAAATTGATGCAGAGGTACAGGGAACCAACATCAAGTTTCTAAAACTCCTAATATATATCTCCTTACTAGTTCCAATTTCCTCCTGCAGGGACACCATACAGTACAAGTAAACCCTTCCACTAAGCTAGTCAGAGGCCTTGATTATAAAATGTCAGAGTGGAGCTTGTGCCTTGCCCTGAATTTTAGGGTCATCTGAAGAGCTTGCTCTGTGGCTTGATCTTATGGGAACAAAGCAGCAAATGTTTTAAGCTTCTTGTTGAAAACTTGCAGATGATGATTGGCAGTACAACTATTGTGACATTGTTCATTTAAGAAGCATCAGAAGTGGGGTTTCCAGGCATGGCAGAAACACTCATACGAAATTATTTTGTTTTGCTAGAATAAAGTGCATCTTGTGCTGCTTATAGGATAGATTATATTCAGAGTTCATCTGACAATCTAACTTCCACATTCTGACTTGCCCAAAAAGCTATGGCAGCACTGTGTTTAGAGTTACAGATTCTCAGTTTTGTCAGCCAAGATAGCTTCTGTTTTCCTCTTCAACTCAAGGGTCAGCATTCTTTACTAAAAAATATTTAAATCCATTTTAAAGTGAGCGAATGAGGGAGAGGAAGGAAGGCAAATGGAGACAGAAAGAGGGGAAGGGAGCGGGTAGATTATATATAGAGTTAATAGTTGCTATATGAAATTCAAGCTTCTAGGTTTATTTGTTCAATAAATATGAATTAAATTCTCACTTGTTTGCCAGATGCATGGAGGAGGTAAAGGATTATTACCTTTTGATTCTTTTAACTGAAAGAAACAGAGTAATCTTGAAAGTATTATCACTCAGGTATTACCCCATCCTCTTCTTTCAAGACTTCCACGACTAATTGAGTAGTAGGAAATTGTTCCTGTTTCAATTTAATTGTGAAAATTTGTTCTCTTCTTGCTGTGAGATATGCTTTTATCCATTTGCATCTGCGCAATATACATGTATTATTTCTCTGTAGTGTAGGTACCTGTTAAGCCAAGTTAGGTAACTAAGAGGTAATTGAAAGGGGTCTTGCTCTGGAATTGTACCTACTTAGATTTAAATCTGATATATGCAATAGGTAACTTATCTATGAAACCTTGAGCACCTTATTGAATCATCAGTACTTTTCCTGTACAATAAGGTTATCTATTGGGTAAGAATCACTGTAAGAACTAGAGAAAACATGTCGAAAGAAGCTCCACACAGGCCTTGCTATGTGACACGATGCTCAATAGGTGGCAGTTGTTTTGTTGTTGTTGTCATATTCTTTAGATCAACATTTTCTTACTGTAAACAAAATCAGAATGTGAGAGTAGTCCCAAAGAGGGGTCTTTAGTTCTGCTTTTCTGGTCAGAGAGAACATTTTGTCTATATAAGTTTAAAAGGTATCACCAGGCGGTAGTTTTTATTATTTCTCTTATTTCACTTCTCTCTTCTACTTTTCCGTAACTAGTGGTCATCTGTAGGTTTCCTTAGTGCTTAAAATATTATGAAATATTCATATCATTTTATGAAAGGCTATTTACACAGAGGAACCAGATGTAACCGAGTGTACATACAAATACTGGCCTTATTTTTCACCCTTGGCAGGTGGAGCATAACTTGAAAGCTAAGAAAATATGCTTTTTGTTTTGGCACCAAGTAATTCCCTGAGAAGGAAGTCCTGTTAAAAAATCTATTCATCTAAGAGGAACTAGAGATTCGGTTGAATGTTTTAGAAATTGTTTGCCCTGAGCTTCAAAAACTCATGGCCTAGAGTTTCCTGGGAAGGGTAGAATTACTGAATAGATAGTGTCCAGGTAGCTAAGGTTCCTGGTCGGTCCCCTGAAGAAGGTTGCATTGCATAAAAAGTGTAGGTTGGTCTTCAGAGTTTTTCCCAACCCTTTAGCCCTGAGGGTTTCTCTTTTCACCTTGAGAATAAAGCTCTGTTGGTGAACGTAAATACACTCCCAGAGTTGCTTACCAGGCAAGACAGAATTGAGCAGTTGGGCCTAGACTCTCCTATCATTGAAACCAAATTTCTCAAGGAGTTGTTAGAGCAATTGATACTCCCAAATCTGTTCCTAGATGTTATGACTTGTTTCTAGAAGCAAGGTAAATACCAATTCCGACAACAGTTACTGTGATTAATACTTATTCAATGTTTACTCCACGCCAGATCCTGTGCTTAGCACTTGACACATAAGACTTTCTTCAGTGCTTGCAACAACCGTATAACAGGTGCTACACAAAACAGATGATTCTATGGTTTAAAAAAGCTCTAGAGCAGTGGGTAAAAAAACATTGGAGATGTTTCTTTATTATAGGACTTCTCAAAGTCTTTAATATGTTAATTTATGCTATGAACTCCAAGGGGATTTGGAGTATGCTGCTTTTCCAAGTGTATTGGAGCATGGAGACATTTTTCCTCCAGTCTTAGTCCATTTGTGTGGCTATTAAGGAATACCTGAGGCTGGATAATTTATAAAGAAAATAAGTTTATTTGGTTCAGGGTTCTGTAGGGTGTAGAGGAAGTATGGTGCCAACCTCTGCTTCTGGTGAGGAGTTCAGGCAGCTTCCACTCATGGCAGAAAGTGAATGGGAGCCGGCATGTGCACATCACACAGCCAGAGAAGGAGAAAGTTGTTGGGGGAGGTGCCGGGCTCTTTTTTTAACAATTAGTTCTTGTGGGAACTAATAGAGTGGGAACTCATTGATTACCTCAAGGATGGCACCAAGCTGTTTATGAGGAATCTGCCTCCATGATCTAAACACCTCCCACCAGTACGCACCTTCAATACTGGAGATCAAATTTCAGCATGAGATTTGGTGGGGACAAGTATCCACACCAGGCGTCCCCAAACTATGGTCTGCGGGCCGCATGCGGCCCTCTGAGGCCATTTAACTGGCTCCCACCGCACTTCAGGAAGGGGCACCTCTTTCATTGGTGGTCAGTGAGAGGAGCACAGTATGTGGCGGCCCTCCAACGGTCTGAGGGACAGTGAACTGGCCCCCTGTGTAAAAAGTTTGGGGACGCCTGATCCATACTACATCATTTTCCAAGGGCCATCTGAAGAGATGGAGCACCCTTTTGGACATGCTGTCCTATGGGTTTCTTATGGAACCCATGCTTATTAACTTTGGAAATTGGATCAGATTTCAAAAATTTATGTCTTTGCCCTGGCCTCATCTTGTTTTTAAATAACCCATAAAACCTAATCTTAAACAACTTGTAAGGTTACATGTCGCCTGGAGAACTGAATCTGGGTCCCTAATCTGCCAAGTCCAAGTTACCATCATCCCTCTCCTAGACTATTACAGTCATCTCATCTTCCTGCTTCTGTTCTTATCTTCTTATAAACTACTACCTATGCAGCAGCCAGGGTGATTCTAAATAAGAAAGAAACAACAAAAATCCAAAACTGTGCCACACTACTATTTTGTGTCAAACTTTTGAAGACTTTCCATCACATTCAAAATTTGAACATTTTACCATCACCTTCACAGCTATGCATGACGTGAACCCTGCCTATCTCTCCCCAGCAGTCTCCCTCTGCTGCAGTCATACTGTCAGTTCTTTTAGTGTTTCAGACTAATTCCTCCTTTGGGCATATTCTAATTCTCTCTGTCATAGATGTTCTTTGACCCGTCTTTCTATTCCTACTCATCCTTCATTTCTTTGCTTAAATGCTGTTTTCTCAAAGAGGTTGTCACTAACCAACCCCAAAATTAGGGATACCTAGTCTTTCTGGCTTCAATAAAGTTAAAGGGATTTTTTTTTTATAGTAGGAATTCTCAGGGGCTTTTTGATATGTTAACCTGTAATATGAATTTCAAGACGGACATGGAATACCCTGCATTTTCCTTTCATTCCTTATCACAATGTTTATTTGTTAAATGGCTATCTCCTCACTAGACTCTGGGTTCTATGAGGTCAGAAATCCTACCTGTCTACTGATGCTACACGCTCAATGCTTAATGCAGTACCTGGTACATGATAGGTGATAGGTGTATCTTTGTTGAATGAACGAAGAAGTGAATATGATTCTTCATGCTACTGGCCTGTCTTTTTACAGTAGGGCTGCCATGGAATGATTTAATATTTTTCTTTTTTCTTTTTTTTTTTGTTCATATTATCTAATGTTTTAGTTCATGCCTGCACCAACCCATGCTGCTGCTGCTGCTTTTTTTGAGACAGAGTCTTGCTCTGTCGCCCAGAGCAAGAATGAAAATATTTTTCATTTAACCCCTTCCTACTAAGATTTTTACTTCTCTTATTTAACCCAAGTCACTTTTGGAGAAAAAACTAGAATTATATTCAACACTGATTGGTAACAGTTGAGGGTTAATGAGAGCAATACCTGGCTCTTATATTTTTAAATATTAATCTTTTAAAATTAGTTAATATTTTATTAACTATTTTGACATTTTATTTAATATTATTTAATGTTTAAAATGATTTCTAATTAAAAGAATTCATTTAAACAGCTTTTTAAATTTTAAAAGTTCTAGTTCAGAACAAAATAACAAAGTCAGATAATACATTACAACTGTTGTTTCTCAATTAGCTATATCTATGGGAAACATTCCTTAGGCCATGAAGTCTAAGCCCAATGTGCACCTAGTACCATCTGATCTTCAAAGTAGGTCCAGAGACCCTGAGAGAAGGAAATACCTTATGAGTGCTCAGCCTGCAAATCCAAAAACCAAAGTATAAGTACACAACAAATATGTGTTGTTTTTTATGTAAGACCTTGGTGGTGTTATATATATTCTTTCATCTGATCTTTTTTGTGACCTATGGAACACATTTTCATTGCTACCAAGCAGGATTACATGTTCAATTGCAACCTGTGGAACAAAACGACTGACTAGACCTTGTGATAATTTAAACCATGACTTGGGGTGCATTCACTGGGTCTTGCAACCAAATGAGGCACATGCTTAGCTAATTTTCTGGGTCCACTGGGCCACTTTGAGAGGACTAATGCAGGTAGAGCCAGCAGGAGAACAGAACACCACAAAGTCACTTTCTGGTAGTAGGAAAGGGCAAGCTATCCAGTGTTAGTTTTCTGACAAGGGCTGCCTCTAGATCAGTGTATACACACGTAGAATGTGGGTGAAAGATACAGACAAGAGGAATTCTCTGAGAGGTTATTAGTGTCAATTACTTGTCAGTTACATCTAAGGGTCACAGCACTGCCAGTAGAGCTTGTGTTGAGTTTCTGTGCCATATTTTGTCTTTATTGGCAAGCAGACTTCACCAGGATATGCTAAAGAGTCATCAATGGATTACTAGCACTAACAAAAGGAAGATTCAACTTAACAAGAGGAGAGAAAGCGTGCCTCATTAATGGCTTGGAAATTAAGCAGTCACTAATCAATGCTAAGTGACAGACCTTCAGTGGAGGCTACAGCTCATTAGTAGAATACACACAGATGGTAATGAGCTCAAAGGTATTTAAAATATATGTGAAAATAACTACATTAATAAGGCAAACCTATTCCAACTGTCCATGACTTGGCTTGCTGTTCCCCTGTGTTATCTGTATGTCATTTGTTACATTTATTTATGAGAATAAATTTGCATCTGTGTGACACAATTGGTTGGCGTGCTTGGCTTCAACTCTGGAGAATAAATTTGTCTGATAAAATCTATGGTTTTCAAATTTCTACATAGATAATGGATTATGATCAACACTCACTATAATTTGCTTTCATGAAAAAAGTCTATAGGAAGAATTGACTTGCAATAAGGGATTTATTTATTCAGTAACTCATTTATTCAAGAATAATTGCCTTGAGGGAAAAATGGATAGCAAGCCTAATGCAATAAATGTTTATTTAGAATTGTATTTAACTATTTCTTCCTTTTCTTCCTTGTCACATGCTTTCTCAAATGTGATCTGTTAATAAATTATGCCAATATCTCCAAGGGCCTTGCTGAAGATGTTCATACTGAAATGTTCCCAAAATATGCCTTAGTTTCTCTGGCAGAAAGCCAGCAGTGACATCAGAGATGGCATGGACTATACTTCAAATAGGACAATGCATGCGTTGCCAGCTTACTAGCTCTATTCTTATCCCACTCTTACCATGCTACTGCAAAAGCCTCAGGTGGTAATGCATAGGTGATTTTTAAGTCTTGTATCTCCTTCTTTTCACTCAGCCAATCTGTCTTCCTTTAGAGGCAACTTGAAGACTGCAAGGAGGAGTTTTTAATAAAATCGTAGTCTCATATCTTCTCTTCATCTTGCCCATCCTTTAAAATTTCCTTTTTTGTTGTTCATTCTTCTCAGAAATCCTTGGTTGGTTCTGGCATCTTTAGTGAAAACAGCCGATTGAGGTATTTATCAATTCTTAGGACTCCTTTTGTTTTTATTTAGATAAGAATCTCCCCCAAGGGTAAGACCTTTATTTCTTGTTTGGTGAAGTACAACCTTTGCTGGCAACTCTCTATCCCTGATAAATGGAATTGGGAAATATGTCTTAAAGTAGAGCCATGCACTGATACAAAGTCATCCAGCTTGCTTCCCATGCCCTTTGCTTAGGAGAGTGGTGCTGTGACAAAAAATGTTCCCTGATCATTTGTAATTGGTTAAGGTCCAGGAGTAGAGGGATTTAAAAGTCTAGGGAGAAAAAGTGCAAGAACAAAGTTGGCTCTTTTGAATATTTCCCCAACCAAGATCATTGGTAGATTGTAAGATCTGCAATCAGTAGAGGTTCAGGATATTTGCAGGCTTTTAATTAATAAGACTGAAGAGTGGAATCAAACATTTTATGAGCTCTGCAGTGGTCACCACGTGTATCACATTGCTTAAAGCAGATACTGTCTCTTGTCACTTCAGGGCCTAGCTTCTCCAAGAAGGCTTCTTCCCCTAATTCGATCTCTGTTTTTCTTCTCTGTCGTTCTGTACCACTTTCTCACTTACTAGGCTCTGGGATTTCTTTATAGGTCTACCATGTTGGATGCTCAATGTCACCTCAGTGGTGAAAACAGCCTCATTTATACCTAAGGACATATGGCTGTTTTGGTGAAACTCCAAGGGCCTTGGTCTATTTATTTGTTGGAATCTTGCTAGCTTATTATTAAATGACAGACAAGACAAATGAATACCACCTCTAGGTAGATTTACAAATTTTAGCAACATTCCTCTCCATTAAGTTTTGACCTTAATAAGACAGCAGGGACCTTCATATAATAAAGTAGTCCAGGCATTTTGTTTTAGCTTTATAGACAGAGGAACACCAGAAGCATTTTCTCTTAAAATCAAAATGGGCTGTAAACATCTATACTGAGTCTCTAGAAAGGAATTAGTTTTGCCAGTGAGTTGAAACAAGGACACTTTTGCTATGTTCTGAGGCCCTGGATTCTGTTCCAAAATTGATAAGACTGGATCTTGGCCTCTGACTTTTTGTTTTTTTTTCAGTGGTAGTCTGTTTTGAGTCACCAATATCTGTATAGTAATGATACAACAAGGAGCCAGAAGTATTCATCCAGACTAGAACAAGGACCTGAACAGTCAGATCTTCTCAAGCACCAGATGGCTCTATTTTATAGAAAAGAAAACAATGCCTAGTTATGTAAAATAGCCAGGTCAGAGTCACTCTGGAAGTTAGAAGTAGAATCTTGCTCTCTTGCTTGTGTGTTACTGGTTAGCACATCACCATCCTGAAAAACAATTAATATTATCTCATTTCTTGCATTAGGAAAAGTCTCTTAAATGGTGCCTGAGTTTCACTTTTCTAAAGATGAGGGAAATGACATTATAGTTTATTCACTAATCAATTGAGCAAAAATAGTCTAGGTACTACAAAGACAGAGATACATAAAATGTAGTCCATATCTGGAGATATGCACTGTCTTTTGCTATCAGCTATAACCCAAAATTACAATACAACTTACTTTGCACTCATAGAGTTTAGGACAACATACTTTAAGAGGATTGTATTTTTAACAGTAGAAGCAGACGTTGCTGTACTCTTCAGCCCATCAAAGAAATATGTAGGGTGCAGATGCCCATGTACACCCTAAAACTTTTTGAAAATTGTATATAAACATAGTTTTTTCATTTCTTTTTCATCATCCAGCATCAAGCATGCAGCATGTTCCTACCATTGTACATGTGATAGGAAACAATTGGACCATTCAAGTATAGGCAAGATTGGCTGGACCCTTCATCTCATTCTTCTGACTTTGCCATTCTAAATTATGTCACTCCCTAGAATTCTCTTCCCTGTCTATCCATATCAGCTTTATTTTTCAAGGTTCCACTTGAGGGGCCAATAGTTTTGTTACTTAGGGTATCTGTAGAGAATCTTAAATGCACATAAGACATTACATTTTTAAGCTAGCTAACTCTTATTTTAAAGGCACTTGTCAAGTACTAGCCATTATTCAGGGATTTTCTGCATGATGGGTCACCTTCATTGAAGAGCATTTGCAGAAAGGGACTGACACATGGTGATAACTTGGCTGGACTAAAGCACACAGATGTTTGAGCTGTTCTTTAATCATAGATTTAAATTTCCTATTTTCAGAGAATTCACTTTGGTTATAAGAAGAACCTTGTAGCAGAAATGAACCCCAGTTGTCCTTTTATTTGGGAAAATTTTATGTTTTGAAAATGTTAACTAAGCCATAAAACATTCTGCCATCTAGTTTTTAGGGTTGAAATTTGGGCATCTTTTCTTGATTTAGCTCTTCCTTTCTAATACAGCTCCCCCAATATTAGAGCAGCCTCCATATGTCCCAATTAAGTGGCTAAAGCTTGGATTTTGTGGATTGATTCCGTAATGCAGACCGTAATGGCTTATAATGACTCTGAAAGAACTGTCTAGCCAATCTTGCCAGAACTAAAATTGCCTTTCATTTTTAATATCCTCAACTGTTCTCACCCTGTTGGGGATAGTAAATGTATTTGCATTTGGGTGGGGGCTCATATGCAGCTCTGTGGAAAATACGGCATTTCTCTCTGTGATTTTATGAGCTCTATGTAGCCAAGCCATGCATATTGAGGGCATATCTGCACACACGCTTGCCAGGACCTGTGATTCTTGCAAGCCTTTTCCTTGTTCCTCAGAATTTGTTAATAGGAAATTGATGAAATTCTTCTGCCCAACTTCCTCCTTATTTAGGAGCAGAATTCATACCAGGTATTTGTTTCTTCAGACTGTGATTGACATCTATGGGCTTAGAACTGTATCTTCCACCTTAGCCAGCAGTATAAAATGGGCACATGGCCAACAGCCTGACTATTCACTAGTCCTGCTTTCTAGTGCTGCTAAGACTAGTTAAATGTTATGAGCCGAAATGTAAGTATTTTGCCATTGTCCTTTGTTCTGTAGCATCTATTCTAGTTGATGTCATGACTTAACTTTCTATAGCAAAAGACCTTCGGATCCTTTCTTAGCTGACTGGATACTTAGTGTAGCTTCCTTCTTGCCAGTCTTATTTCACTTCCGTTTGTATTCTACAGAACTCTTTGTAGATGGGAGGGAGATTTTTGCCATCCAGAAATGAGAGGGGTAATTAATGCAGTAAAGACCTTTAGAAGGTGAAAGGGGGATGGAGTCCAGAGCCCAGGAGGGAGGGCTAAAAGGAGTAGAGACAGCTCTTTGATTCTAAAAGTAGGGGAAGAAAAAAACTTGAAGATACATGTAAGATAGGTTTGGGTAACTGGAAGTCAAGGTGACTTTCATTTTGTAAACTAAGTTAGAGGTAAGGTCAATCGACTGAAGGAGGAAAGGAGAAATATAAGATTAAAGCTTGAGAAAGTGGCTAGAATTTGGATAGACCCTGCTTTTTCCCAAACTAACTGTCTCTATCAGCAGGGACTGGGCCAGCTACCCTGAAATGGTTCTGCCACACAGTGATCATATTAAAAATCTTGAAATCTTCATCAGTAAACTGCTTTAATGAGTAGGACTCTGCAGCACTGATCCCACAATATGAGTTGGTGCCACTACACGCTGATAATGTCCAGCCTCAGCTGGGCTCTCACTGTCACTCAACAATCATTGATGTGTCTTGGTCTGCTACTTCTGCCATTACATGCTATCTTCACTCCCAAGAAATATATTAGGTGGTGATACTTGGGCCAGAAAATTTTCCGTAGGACAGCTGATTTATTTGCCATGGCAGGGACCTAGCTTATGTGACCATCACCTAATCTTTAATGCTAATTATGAAAAGGCATGAGTCTTTCTGGACTTCAGAGGGAAGAAAGTCTTCTATTCTTTTCAGTTAAATCAACTAAGATACAAAACAGAATACAATTTCTTTCTAAAGTCCAGATTCCCTTGCCTTTTGTCAAGTGGAAGGAGAGAGACAGAGAGGGAGAGAGAGAAAGAGAGAGCATCACATTCCTATCAGTGCCATCAATAGAAGAGCTAGAATTTTCTACCATAGCAGGAATGTGTTTATGTATGTATGGCTAATGGTCTATATGAAATGAATGTGCATATGATTAAGGGAAGACGTTGAGATGAAAAAGTGATAAACTTTGGGACCAGCAGACTTGTGATGAATCTAATGGGTAGCTTAGCATCAGAACCATAACATGAGTAGTAGTCAGATGGACATATCAAGTCAGATGCAGTCTACTTTTCTGAATAAGGGAATAATATCAAGCTGAGGTATTTGAAGAACAGGCATCCAGATTTAATATTAGGGATTACTGTGTTTCAGGCACTGTTCTCAGTCCTTATTTGTACAGTATTAACTCATTTAATCCTCACAACAGCCCTGTGAAGTAGGTACCGTTTTTTTTTTTTTTTTTTTTTTTGAGATGTACTCTGACACCCAAGCTGGAGTACAATGGCCCAATTTTGGCTCACTGCAACCTCTGCCTCCTGGGTTCAAACGATTCTCCTGCCTCAGCCTCCCAAGTAGCTGGGATTACAGGTGCCCACCACCATGCCCAGCTAACTTTTGTATTTTTAGTAGAGACTGGGTTTCACCATGTTGGCTAGTATGGTCTTGAACTCCTGACCTCAAGAGATCTACCCGCCTTGGCCTCCCAAAATGCTGAGATTACACACGTTAGCCACCACGGCTGGCAAAGTAGGTACTGCTTTTATTCACTGAAGAGAGGGGAGTATAAATAACTTGCCCAGAGTTACAGGGCTAATTAACAGTAGAATTACATGTCACACCCAAGCATTTAATTGGGAAGACAGTGAAGAAGCTATCATCTCTGTTTTTAAAACAGAGAGGGAAAGCAAACTGCCCAAGGTTAAACAGCTAATGGAACGAACTTGCTCAGGAACCCAGGTGTTCTGTCTGTTACTCAAAGTATCAGCAGCATTGGCATCACTTGGGAGCTTAGTAGAAATGCAGGTTCTCAGGACATTTCTCACACCTGCTGAATGCAAATGTGCATACAGTTGTTTATATGCATATTAAAGTTCAAAAACCACTGAGCTATACTTCATTGGCACTAGTTTACAGGACAGATATGTACAAATACTGTTAACAAAGGAAGAAACTATATCCCAATTATCTGTCTAAGACAGAGTAAGTATGAAATTTGGTGGGGTTGGCAGGCAGGGTTCAAGTGGTAGGAAACACAGGGATTTGAATAGTTGACCAGCCAGCATTGGAGAGGTTAGGGTTCAGAGGTAATAAAATGAGATTCTACAGGAAATGAAGTTCTGTGCAGTAACTTCATCACATAAGAGTTCCTGATGAACTGAGGTATGTAGGCATGCAGTACCAGCAGCCAGACCTCCTAGAGCTCCTATTTATTTGTGTAAGGGCAGAGCTGGTTTTGAAGTGAATCTGACTTTTGCAGTGGTTGCAGCATGGAGGGTCAAAGGACAGATTTGGCACACCCTCTAGTTGACTTTTTAGCTTCTCTGTCCTGGGGGGTTCACAGATTTCTCTGCTTTAAGTAAATTTTGATATGTGAATGTCCTGCAATCTCAATGTATAGACTTTGTAACTAAATTATTTGTTCAATTAGAGTACATATCATATGTTGCTTTTCAAAAATGAGCTCTCCTAACACAAATTCAACCTAGTAAAAACATACACAATGTAAGTAAGCTGTCCTTCCATAAACCAGGATAATTTGCCTAAGCAACTGTGTAAAATGGTCTGAATGTTTCCTGAATTCAGGACAAATAAGATTTTGGTACATGCCACCCTTTGAAAGACAAAAGAGGTGCTTTCTAGAGAACACACTACTTTTGACTTTAGACCTCCTTCAGTTCTGTTTCACAGTTTTTATTCTTCATGGTCTGTTGAACTGAACTTGTGACTTAAAGTGGTTCACTGAACTGAGATTTATTGCAGTTTGAGGAAGGAAACAGTAAAATAAGAAGGCAGTTGTGTTATTTTTGTGCAAGACCTCCTAAGCAACATTTCACAAAACACATGGTATCAATTACCTCTGTGGCATTCACCCACCCACACACTCATTCATCTATTCAGCCAATATTGTCCATAGTCACTATGCTAGGGTTGGTAATGCAACAGTGGAGAAGATACTTATAGTTTCTGCTTTTTTTGAGCTTATAGTCTAGTGTGACATGCAGCCAGTTTAACCAGGTAGTTCCCAGTAGAGTGTGATTAACAACTAGGATGATTGAACTCTAGGCTGCCATGAGAACATAAAAAGGTTGTCTATGACCCAAACCAGCTGCACTGAATAGACAGAAATTATATTAGCTATCTGTGGCTGCATAAGAAATTATCCCCAAAACTAGTGTTTTAAACAATATGTATTATTCCACAAATTTCTATGAGTCAGGCACCTGGTCATGGTTTAACTCAGTCCTTTGCTTCAGAGTTTCTCACTGGTTGCAATCTAGGGATTGACCAGGGTTATAGTCATCTCAAAGTTTAACTGGGAAATGATTCACCTATAGGCTCAGTTGCAATGATTGTGGGCAGGATTCAGTTTCTAGTGGATTGTTGGACTGTGGGCACCAGTTCCTTGCTGGCTGTTGGCCAGAGACTAGCCTGAATTATTTGCCATGGGGGCCTTTCCATAGGGCAGCTGACAACATAGTAGCTGGCTTTATCAAAGTAGGAAAGTGAGGGAGAAAGAAAATTCTAGCAAAACAGAAATCATTCTTTTGTAAATGAATTGCAGAAGTGACAATTCCTTAATTTTGTCATATACTCCTCCTTAGAAACAAGTCACTAGGTCAAGCTGCACTCAAAGGCAGGAGCCCAACCCACAAAGGAAAAAAAAAAAAAGGTTTATATAAGGTGCCTCCTCTCAGGAGGGAGGAATCATTGAGAACCATTTTAGAAGCTGGCTACCATGAAAATGTCCTCCTGTACAGATAGAAGTTGTAGCTCCTTAACAGCTTTGTTGCAGTAAGTCTCATTCTTATTCAAATTCAAAGTTTGTTACCAGGTTTTCCTGCCTCCAGTTCATAGTATGTTGTCATAGTATTATCTGGATTGGCAAGAAGAATAGTTATTATCTCCCTTCTTTGTTCCATCATCTCAATCATAATGATGGGGGGGGCGGGGGAGAGGTGTGGGTGTTAGGAAAAGGCCTTCAGAAAACAAGGATATTGAAGCAAGTATAAATTTATTGCCAGCTTTCATTATATTTGTCTAAGATTTCTGCTAGGCCCTTTCTCTGAGATGCCTGTTTTTAATTAGATTATTTTGATTTCTATGTTTTATTCAAGGTACCTTTAGTAATGAACAATGTAGAACAAGAATATTTGTCAGTTGGAATCTGGAAAAAGCTTGAAAACCACCTCTTAGGAAGAGAGGTATATTAGTTAGGATAAGGGCTATACTTATATAAGAGACTCCAAAATAGAATGACTTAAGATGACTGTGTCTCTCTCATTCTCACTCTGTAGTCCCTCTTTCTCCTCCTCCCCTTCCCTGCCTTGCCATCTTCTCTCTCTCGTTACATTATAGCTGGTATAGGCTGGTAGGGCAGTTGTGCTCCATGCAGTAGTTCAAAGATCCAGATATCTTCCATTGTTGTTCTGCCATCATCTAGACAGTCAGTGGTCCCCGACCTTTTTGGCACCAGGGATTGGTTTCGTGGAAGACAGTTTTTCTGTGGACTTGGTAGGGGAATGGTTTAGGCATGATTCAAGCACCTTTATTGTGTACTTTATTTCTATTATTATTACATTATAATATATAATGAAATAATTAAACATGTCACCATAATGTTGAATCAGTGGGAGCCCTGAGATTGTTTTTGTGCAACTTGATGGTCTCATCTGGGGCTGATGGGATATGGTAACAGATCATCAGATACTAGATTCTCATAACAGCCCACAACCTAGATGCCTCATATGCATGCACAGTTCACAATAGGGTTTGCACTCCGATAAGAATCTAATGGCACCCCTGATTTGACAGGAGGTGGAGCTCAGGCAGTAATACCAGCGATGGAGAGCAGCTATAAATGCGGATGAGGCTTCACTCACCTGCCCACCACTCGCCTCCTACTGTATGGCCTGGGTCCTAACAGGCCATGGACCAGTACTGGTTCACAGCCTCTGGGGGTTGGGGACTCCTGATTTAGACCACAGATTGATAGATTATGACTGGCAGACCAAGTATGGCCTGCTGCCTGCTTTTGTAAATAAAGTCTAATTGGAACACAACCAGGCCCATTCATTTACATATTATCTATGTCTACTTTAGCACTACAACACCAGAACTGAATAGCTTGACAGAGACCTTATCATCTGGCTCTTTACAGAAAAAGTTTGCCAGCTCCTATTCCAGGGCATGGTCCTTGTGTGTATGTTTTCATCCCAGATTGTAGGAAGAGGGATGGGCAAGAGTTCAGAGTAAAGAATTACATTTCAAAAAATTGATGAGGAAGTTTTATATATCACTTTTGCTCACAAGCCATTGGTGAGAAGTAGTCATGTGGCTACACCAGGCTGTAAGGGTGACAGGAAAATGTGGTCTCTGATTGGATGGCTTTATATTCAGACAGCATTCATGACAAGAGGATAATGTATACCAATATTACTGACATTTTTCAATTAAACAATCTAAAGTACAGACAAATGAATTTACTTAATGACACAGAGGCAGTAAGAAGTATTTTCTGACATCAGCAGAAAATATAGTAGAATTGAGCTGCTAGAAGAACAAAAACAGTTAAAGAATTGGGCTACACAGAGATTGGAGCTAGATGACTATTTGGAATCCAAGGCAGCTTCAGAGACCTGCATATCGGGATAGGATTGGGATAGGTGATTTTCAGAGGATCTACTTTTCTTTCTTTCTTCCTGTAAACTGGATTTCTAATTTTGTACTTGCTATAGTTTTTCTCTGTATCTCCTTTTATGCTTACTCCTGTATTTTCTTCACAATTTTCTCTTGACCATAATTTCCTCATGACTCTAGTTTTATGGCATGGCATTTCTTGATTGATTTTTTTCAGTCTCACTTCTCAAGGTCCTCTTTGTTCATTGCCTTTTTTCCACAGTATTACCCTGTTCACATTTCTAAAAGGGAGAATAAAATAAGTCCAGATTGTTGTCTTCAGAGTTTCTGGCCACTTTTGCAATGGCTTCCTGAGGGTTAAGAATTGGGTTTGTTTGTGACATTGGTGACTATAGAAGGTGGAGTCATTTGGTATAAAAGATGGCTTTCTAGGGAATGGATATGGGCAGTTGACAGGTTTACTATAATACCATAGTCAGAACAGCTGCAGCCTCTCTTAAACACTTACTATTGTCCCAGGCCATTATGTGTATCTTTTTGTCATAACTAAAGCTTGTCAGTCTGCTCTTATTTGTGAATAAGCCAAGTATCATGAATTCTTGGCATTATGTACTTGTAAAAAACAATTCTTTGAAGTTTGAGGATTTCCCTAGAGTAGGTAGCAGCTGGCAGTTAAAATTTGTTAATGAACATGAGCCTCTTGGTAGGTTTAGCTATAATAGAGGGACTGAGTAAAAACTCAAACTTCTTAGAAGTCTGAGAAAGATTTATAGCTTCTCATTTTATTGTGTTCATCTTATCTCTTCCCCACAGCAGCAATTTTTAAAAATTCTCCTCCATTGTAGGAATGAAGGCTTAGTGTGTGGAAGGCACTGTGTTGAATGCTCTACAATATATTTACTTAATTTTCACACTAATGTTGCAAAGTAGGTACCAGTGTTATCCCCATTTTATAGTTGAGGAAACAGATACAGAAAGGTCAAGTGACTTTCCTCAAAGTCACAGAAGTAGTAAGTGGCAAAGCCAGAATTCAAGCTTAGGCAGTTTGAATTCAGAGGCAGGTACTTCACCTTTACAGTTCATAAAGCACTTGAGTATTCCATACCCCAAATTTTCCAGTGACAGATATTGTAATCTGTTTTGTATGCCCTTTCTCCTCATAAACTACTTTAAGGAATGCTTCAAGAGCTCTGTATTTACCAGCTATTGATGTATCTGGAAGAACTGTCAGAGTCCGTCAAGTAAACCATGCATTTTAAAAAATATTTAGTGATATGTATTCATGATGGATGCTTAATCTTCCTACAAAGCCATGAAGGTCCATTGGCTAAATGAATGTGCTTCTAGAGTTGTCTAAAGAAGCATAAATAGTTCAATTATCTTGGTAAATGTGGAGTTGATTTTCTTAGTACAGGTTATTTATACAGCCACAAATAGTCCCAGTTAGTAATGTCTTTTAGGTGAGTAATATAAGTTTTAAGTCTTTTATAAATACATGAAATTTATGGTAAGTATGCAATGTTACATTAATATACAACTAATGTCAGAATGGCCTTTCCTGGGCTAGTAATGCTGATAAATTTTTTTTTTTTTTTTTTTTTTGAAAACATTCAGGCTGCAAATGTAACAGTTGGACTGCAAAATTTGAATGTACTCCTCTTCCCTATTTACTCTCATCTTATTCTACTTCTGTCTATAAATTATGCTCTACCCTTGCCTTAACACCTGGTACAAAGTGCACCTCCAGGAATTCAGTCCCAATTAACTTCATCTAACACATCACTCCCTCCCTATATGTTCTTAGCACCTCTAGATATAGTTCGTAGAGATATTTGCTTTTGTTTTCATGTTTTTTTTAACTGGTCTTAAGTCACTTCATGTAGGTTTGTTTTGTCACATTATATAAATTGAATTGTCTTCATGGTGTCAGAAAGAGCCTTTGCAAACAGAAGGTGAACAGTAAATAATGTTGACTGACTGCCCTAAAGAAAAAAACATCTGTTTGCTTCAGGCCAAGACTCTTAGAATATCCATTGAATACAGATTTACTTAATCACAAGGACATGCCAGGAAGAAGGAAAGGAAAGCACTTGAGTGTTTAGAACAAAAAGCATAAAATAAAGAATAAAACAAAATTCCTCACTATTTGATTGTCTTTAGGCCCACTCTGATTGCTTCAGACTGATTAAGGCTGTCCAACAGTATTTTGCAAATAAAGGATAAAGTCCTTCTACATATTAATTTCTTGAAAAGAATAATGAAGATTTGGATGTGTTTGATTTGTCCTTAAAGTTGCCATATTGCTTTGTAGAACGTGCTAGTGCACCACCTTGCTTCTGTGGTCATGTGAAGAAGTGGACAAATAGGTGGTAGTGGTGGTGGTGTATGTGTGTGTGTATAGAGTCTTCTTTCATAATATTGACCCCCTTCTGCTGAAATTTGTGTGACCCCTGATTTATCATCAGAGATCAATCATAAGAGTTTATCTGTATAGGAGAAAAAGCCTTGGAATTGAAGCAAGGAAATTAAGAGCTCAGTGCTTTCTTGAACTCATAAATTATAAAGTTTCAACTCATTAATTATAAATTGACAGACCTGAGCTTGGTATGATGGAGAAGTATTTTAGAAGAGATCAATGTAATTCATAGGTATTTAATAGAGAAACATATGGATAAGTATGGCTCCAAATCCAGAAGCTTTAAGCGGAAATGTCCTGGTGATCATAGTTCTCCTATACCATCCCGGGTCCCCAGCTGCATTCAAAGAATTAGCTCAACTATTTTCTAGCTCTAAGGATGCTGGCCTAGGGTAGGAATGACCTAAGAAGTCAACTCTGCTGGGGCTATTGTTGCTCTCTTAAGACTTGTTTAAGTTAGGATATCCGGTGCTGTCCTTCAAGTGTGAAGGCACACCAATTAATCTGCCATCTATAGGACATAGGTTTGTGTGGTTGATCAACTATAAAGAACTGGGCTTTTTTGATCTTCTACTCTTTCTTACTAGGTCTCTTTTATGACCAGTACAACTGTATGCTTGGTCCTATGCTCACAGCTCTTTCTGGGTCTCCACTATCACAGAATGTGTTCCATTTTACTTGGTGAATTAGTTTTATGCAACTAGTAAATGTAGTTAGCTATTTATACGACTGTTTCCTTCATCAGACTGTGAGCTAAACACAGAGTCTTGTCTTATTCTCCTCTGTATTGCCAGCACCTAGTAAAAAGTCTCTTTATAAATGTTCTATACATGGATGAGCCCAAGTTGTGGACTAGGTGAAGTTAATTGCAGTAATGAAAATAGTAACAGATAACTGATATTTAGCACTTACTATTTATGAGGTTTGTATTGAGCACTAAAATAAACTATATCAATCCTCAGAAACTATGCCATGTGGAGTTATCATCAATATTCATAAATGAAAACACAAAGGTCCGGAGAGGTTACGTCATTTGCCCAAAGACACATAGCTATTAAGTATTAGAGCAAAAATTCAAGGGATTTCAGATTCCAAACCTTCACCATTACACTGCCAGCTAGAATATCAATCTCATGAGAAGAAAATCAGCTTGGCCCATTTGGTGGAAAGCTAAGAGTGACTTCAGGTTTCTGAACCCAACCTAGCTTTGTATTAGAACAGACTTTATTTCAAATTATCCCAGAAAGCTGGGGACTTACTAGTGAAATTAGATTTTCTTCCAGAAGAGGTAGACTACTCCTACTCCTAATTTGGGGATAAGGATGCTAGTGCTAGAAGAGACTTCTGTGACATGGTGGCATTTGGTTTAAATAGTTTCTTTATAATTCTCCCTCATCTGACTCTGTACCTTTTTTCTGTTACATTTTCCTAATGTCAGGGATTGGATCTCTAAGAATATGTGAGTGTCCCTGGCAGAAGGAATATAACTTATGACTGTCTTGAAGTGAAAAGGAGTTTGGCATAATCCACAAAAGTGGCCAGTGTGGCTGGAACACAGGGACTGAGTGACAGAAACACTGGATGAGCCTGGGAGTAGAGGGGTTGTGGTAGGGGTGATCTAATTCAGAGCCACCACAGTCCTTGGGGTGGGTTTAGTGGGACAGGGTTATGAATGAAGAAATAATAGGTGGAGAGTCTCCCTACTCTCAGTGAAGTAAATCCCTTGAATATATTAGACATAGCCTCTTGATTGAATTCTCTACTATAACGGACTGTGGTCTAAGGAAACCCAGAGTGAAGTCAGGCCCTGAATTATACACAGAATATCTTCCTAAAGAACATTGTCTCTTTGAAAAATTCAGGAGTAGAGACTTTGGACCAAGATTATACAGATAGATCTACAGAGAAATATAAATATACTAATAGAGCAAATTTAATGAAATGAAATTATTTAAACTCAATATACTCTAATAGAATTAGGTGTGTTGAAACCTTTAGTCACTAATCACAACTTAATGAAATAACAACTTAATTGCCATCCCCACTCCTTTCTTTTTCAATCTATAGTTCACATAGCAAATTATTCATCTAATGCTTAATCATCTGACTCCTCTATTAGACTCTGATGAGATAGCCTGAGGTTTGAAGAAAATGATTCTTGAAAGACACAAAAATTTATGAAGCCTGGGTGTGGGGCGGGGGCGGACAGCTGAGCTTCCTTACTTTTCTACTGGGAAGGTCCCACATTTTGTACTTTTCTCCACAGAAGCATTGGAATGGGAGAAGGTGTGCTAGGAGTTGACCCAGCAACAAAGGGAATGAAACTAACAATTACTGAATGCCTATGATGAGTCAAGCATCTTACATTCATTATGACATTTAACTGGCATGACAACCATTTCATAGAGGTATCATTTATTATCATTTTACACATGAGGAGGTGGAGACTCAGAAAGGCTAAGTGACTTGCCCAAGTTCATACAGCTAGTTAGGCTGTGGAGCAGGGAATCTAATAATGCGTAATTGTGGGTGCCTGCAAAGATTGCCCTTCCAACTTCCTCTGTGCCTGCTTCTCAGTTTTCCTAATAGCTGAATTCTCCTTGCTTCTCAGATTTTCATCAGGAAGTGGCTTCTCAATCTGCAACTCAGGGCACATGAGGGAGGAAAGCTGTAGTATGTATGCTCTGGTGAGCAACTAGCTTTTCTTGTTCTAAGTTATGAATATCTCATCAGCTGAATGAATTTAAGGTTATTTCTGCCCACCCACCCACACTGTCCCCATTGCTACCTGACACTGCATGATAACATCACCCTTCAGGCCTCTCCAACTGCAGGAAATGGAACCCCAGAGATAATTTGAGGCTGAGCTCAGAATTTATGCATGAACCAAAAATGAAGTGCTTTAGTCAGGTTTCCTGAAACTTGAGAGCCCCAGCTAAACTGGAGGTGAGAGGGAAGTCTTTGAGCATGATTGGTTAGGGAAAGTTCAAACCTGTGTAGAGCATGGTGGTGAAGGACCTTTGATAGCCTGAGGCCAGAATAAGCAATGCGTGCTTGGAGTCATTAGAATTAATTATTCTTTAAAGGTGGGAATCTTGTTTTGTTTTTCGTTTCTAGAACTTAGTACAGTGACTTGCATTAAGTAGGTGCTCAACAGATGTTTATTAAACATTCAAGTGTAAAATTCTACAAACTATTAGTATTTGAATAGAAGTACCTATTTGTTAATGGGCATCTTTTAAAGTAATTCAGGCTATAAGAACAAAGTTGTAGGGACATGGATGAATTTGGATGCCATCATTCTTAGCAAACTGACATAAGAATAGAAAATCAAACACTGCATGTTCTCACTCATAGGCAGATGTTGAACAGTGAGAACACATGGACACAAGGAGAGGAGCATCACACGCTGGGGTGTGTTGGGGGGCTAGGGGGAGACAGCAGGGAGTAGGGAGGTCAGGAAGGGATAACATGGGGAGAAATGCCAGACATAGGTGAAGAGGGGATGGAAGCAGCAAACCACATTGTCATGTATGTACCTATGCAACAATCCTGCGTGATCTGCACATGTACCCCAGAACCTAAAGTACAATAACAAAAAGGAACAAAGTCAAGAAAGTATAGTAGTCCTTTTGGGGGTGAACAGCTATGATTAAGAGGTAGGGATACTGGCAGTAATGTTGCAGAACCCTAGGTTTTTGCCCTAACTCTGTTATTAACTAGCTGTGTGCTCATGGACAAGTCACTTGACTACTCTATGCCCCAATTGTCTTATCTGTAAAAATTAGAGGGTACAATGTTTCTATAAGCGTTTTATTTATACGTTCATTATTTTATGAATGTAATAAAAATACCCAACATTCATTTAGCTCCTCACATTGCATGGAGCCTCCCACATGTTGTGAGGTAAATATTATCTCAGTTTTACAGATAAAGAAACTAAGGCTCAGGTTATAGAAGTAATTGTAGAAGACTACTGCTAAGTAAGTCTTTTGACTCAAATCCAGCCCTCTTTCCCGGTACCACAGCTCTTTTCACGTAGTAATTACCCGTACGTAAATAACGCTTCCCAAGTGCTTGAAAAATCATTTGTTCCCTTAAGTCTTCAAACATCTCTCCTCCAATTGTGTTTGATTGTTAATTTACTCAGCAAACACATTTCCAAATTTCAAACCAGCTGAAGTTGACTTACTAGGAATTTCACATTCTCTAGGTTTTAATTAACAAGGCTTGGCTTTATTTTTCTGCAATAAGCCTTGGCTTCTTGGTGAAGGAAATGCACATTCCCTGCTGAAAGCTTATGAAGATTATGAGGGACCGAACTTTTTAGCTAAGTTAGAAATGGAATCCATGTGGGAATTGAATTGCCTCTATTTCAGCTAACAACATAAAGTACACCTGCCTTTGCTTGTATGTAGATTCATATATATTAGTGGAGATATGGCGTCATGAACAAACCTGTACCTATACACTTTTAGAATATTTTGTCTTCCATTAATGGAAAATTATTTAATATATCCAATGACAAAATGTCAAATTTATTACTACTGGACATTTTGACATATATTATAACAAATCAGATTTTCCTTACCACTTTTTTCCCTTGGGATTGAGTCTTCAAATGTACCCTCTTTCCCCAGGGCATGACATACTGGCTACTTTTTCATAATTTTACAAAGTATAAAGGGACTTTGGTAGATATTACCGAATCTGTCAGATTTAACTGCTTGTAAATTCAATTAGTCAGGGGAAAAACAGCTCTAGAGGATATATCAAAATTCAATTAGTCAGCAAATTGGGGTTGTTAGCCTACTCTTTGGGATAATCTATCAAAAGGGAAAGGGTACTTGACACTTATGATCAACTAATTAAATGCATTAGGCCCTGTTGGGATAGTTTTTAATATTCACTCCCCTTTCAAGTCTATTTGGCTAGGAAACCTACTATGAAAGTGTTCCAGCAGTAGGCATTATATAAATAAGTGCATAGAATGTCTAATTAAGGTGCAGGCTGAAGGTGTTTCCTTGCCTTTTTCTTTTAGTTTATTGTGAAAGAGCCTGGCTCTAAATTTTCAATACCTCTTAATAACTAATTTAAGTGTTACTGGGATTATAATTTAATTGTACAGCAAATACTGCCTTATTTTGAAAATCTTCACAAATGAAGGCATTTATAGCTATTAACCAATTATAGTAGTGCTCATTCTAAAAATGGGTTTCTAGTGTGCTAATGAAATAAGAGTTTTGAATGATGTTTAGAGGAATTATTATGTGGAGTGATTAAACCAGATACTGCAAACATTATATGAGGGTGTTCTTTCAAAGTAATATGTCATTTCTGTGACTTATAACTTAACTTTGAGTAGATTTCTCACAGGCTTGCTGTAATTGAGCTGTTTCAAGGCTCTATTTTCTTTTGTTTGAAATTCATCCCGCAGTAGTGCAAATGTTAACAATGTTGTTTTTCTTCTTTATAATCACTTGTCACCTTCCCCACTATTTGGGCAAACATTTACTGGGTAGCTTTACTCCTTCATCCCTGAAAATAGAGGAGTGTGGCAGGTCTTGTCATTCTAAGACAGCAGTTAAGAATAACGACCCATGAGGAATGGTCTGGATTTGTGTTTTTGCCACTTGATGCTTCCTCTCTGACTTTGGTGAAGTTACAGCTTCTTTCAAATCTGGCTTCCTCATCCATGAACTCCCATTCTCATTCAGTTTAACATTTCTGTTTTAAAAAATCTATTGGCATTCATGTCATCACACAGTTATTCTTAACTTTCTTCAGTCTTTTGCTTTCTGTCTGACTGTCTTTGGGCAACCTTGGTCTTGTAGTCCTTTTCACCTTAAAACCAACTCACCTTATTTTTATCTCCTCATGCCTTCTGTTTATCAATACAGGACAGCAGAGCCATCTGCCTTCTAATATTTGCGCTAGGGCCCTTTGTTTGATGTCGTTGCTTTCCAGCATTTCTCTCTGTAATGGGGAGACCTTTTTATCTGTCAAGGGTCACTAACCCACAGAGGAATAAATAAATTGAGGGGAATGTAGAAATATAAATTAGCCTAATTTATACTTATGTGATTTTTAATTAGGGCAGGATGCATCAAAGTTTGATCTGCAGGTGGCAAATATATTTATTTACTAGATATTGCCTCAATTTGCTTCCTACATAACACATCCAGTTGAGCTGTGGTGTGACTGAGAGGTAGAATGATGTCGGAAACAAGGAAAATGCTATAGAACACATGAATTAAGGAGTTGTTATCATCTGAGCAGGGAATTGGGGAACATTGACCTTAAAATTGTTATAATCAGCCTCAATTATAAACTCTCTATCTAGGGCAAATCTTTCAAATCCAAGTTAGTTTCTCTCTGGCTTCCAGCACACTCCCGGGCTGCCTTTCTGATTGGTAGGTGCTTGGGGAATACAAACTAATTTTAATACTAGCCTGCTAAATTTAATTGAGAAGAAATATCTGCTACTGAAAATTGTTAAAATTATAGGTGATTGGTTTTGGATAATCTGCCTTTTCAGATTAAATGTATGCAATGGATTTAAGATGCTATAAGGAAGATCTATATAGCACAGTGCTTAAGAATATATCTCTGGAGTCAAATAGGTTGAATTTAAACCACAGGTACACTCTGGCTCTTTGACCATAGGTCAGCTACCCAACACTGCTGTGTTAGCTCAGACAATGATTTTTACCATAGTGGGCTGTAGAGGCTGTCCTATTCAGAGAGACACTCTGAAATTTTTAAGAATAAATAGTCTGGATAATGGCAAATCCACTAACTGATATTTCACAGATGACTGTACCAAGAGGTGCTGAAACTCTGAAAGTAATTACTGTAAGTAAAAAGCAGAGAATGGGGAAAAGTAGTCTGATACTTTTGAACCAATTAAACTGCTCTCTTTTTCTCACACCTTGCTTGAATGGTCATACTAATGGGTACTTTCTATATGTTCTCTCTCTCCTCTCCCTTTTTCTGTCACTTGCACTTTGTCTGCTCTGCTATTCACTTCTTACTCATCCCTCTTCTGTGTGTATTGCCCTTCTCCTTCTCCCCACATTCCTATTTTTGTGTTCCCTCTATCATTCATAACACTTCTCTTTTTGGCATGTATAATATTGAATTTGAGTTTAGTTAAAATATTTGTTAACATCATCAAAACAGAACACTTTTATGTATAACTGTGATCAAGACAGTGAATGGGAAATATTATTTATAAATTATATTGCTAATCAGATATTAGTATCCGGAATATATAAAGAACCCTTACAACTCAACCATGAAAAGACAAAGGGCACAGTTTTAAACAATAGGCAATGGTTATTGTTTCAAAGAAGATACATAAATTGCCAACAATCCTATAAAAAGATACTCAACATCATTAATCATTGAAATGCAAATCAAAATTACAGTAAGGAGCCATTTCACACCTATTTGTATGGCTATAATTAAAAAGGAACAAAGAGCAAAGCTGTGGGGAAATTGGAACTTTCCTGCATTGTTGGTGGGAATGTTAATTGGTTTACTTACTGTGGAAAACAGTTTGGCAGTTTCTCAAAAGATTAAACAGAGAATTACCACATGATCCAGCAATTCTGCTCTCTATCTATGCAAAAAAACTGAAAACAGAGACTCCAACAAATAAACATACAGCTACATTTCTAGTAGCACTATTTGCAATTGCCAAAAAGCACAAACGGCCCAAAAGTTTCTTATTGGATAAATAGGTAAACAAATTGTGGTACATACATACAATGGAATATTATTTAGCCATAAAAAGGAATGCTACAATGTGGATGAACCCTGAAAACGTGCTGAACTAAAGAAGTCAGATGCAGATGCCAAAGGCTGCATATTGTATACTCTATTTATATGAAAATCCAGACTAAGTAAATCCATAGAGACAGAAAGCAGATTAGTAGTTATGGGCTAAGGTGAGGAAGAGATGATAGAGAGAATGCTTAATGGCTGTGGGGTTTTGCTTTGGACTGGCAAAAATGTTCTGGGGCTAGATTGAGATGGTGATTGCACAGCCTTGTCAATGTACTGAATGTCACTGAATTGTTTAAAATGGTTAACTTTATGTTATATGAATTTCACTTCAATATATTTTATGGACAGATGCATATATACTCACTTGCTGCATAACATGGGTCAGTGATGAACCACATATAGGACGATGGTCTCATAAGATTATAATGGATATGAAAAATTCCTATCATCTAGTAAAGTCATAGCCATAGCACAATGCATTTCTCACCTGCTTGTAATAATGCTGGTGTTAACAAACCTACTGCATTGCCAGTCATATAAAACTATAGCACATACAATTATGTACAGTATCTAATGCTTAACAATGATTATAAACATCTATGTTACTGGTTTTTGTATTTGCTATATACTGTTTATCATTGTTTTGGAGTGTGCTCCTTTTACCTATTAAAAAAAAAAAAACTCAACTGAAAAACAGCCTCAGGCGGATCCTTCAGGAGATAGTCCAGAAGGCATTGCTTTCACAGGAGATGACAGTTCTCTGTGTGTTATTGCCCACTGTACCTTTTCTATGTTCATATCTGTTAAGATACACAAATACTGACCTTCGTATTACAATTGTCTACCTTATTCAGTACAGTAACATGCTGTACACGTTTGTAGCCTAGGAGCAATAGGCTAATACCATATGACCTATCTGTAGGAGGGTATAATCTAGGTTTGTGTAGTACACTCTGTGAATGTATGACTGTGTGCACATTCTGAGATATACACATACCCCTTAAAATTACTGATGTTGTGTTTTACCTTTATGTAACACTTTACCTTTAAAGTTCTCTTTGTGTACATATGTGTAGGGGTTGGGAAGAAGCCGTTCAGTATCATTTAATAAGGGGGAGAAACCCAATCCCAGGATACTTTATGAATTCTAAGGAATACAGTCCAAATAACACCTACCTACTCCTCCCACCAATATAACGAGCTAAAATCATTAATGCATGTATGTATAGGAAAATAATGAAAGGCAAATATGGCAAAATAAGGTCAGTTCAAAGGATTTATCTGTGTGGTAAGAGGTGAGACAGAGGATAGTGGCATGAGAGAAGCAAAAATAGAAATAAGAGGAAAATGAATAGGTAGAACTGAGGGCAATGACCTGGACAGTTGCGGGAACAAAAAGTTTTTTTGGTGAATATTCTGTATTCCAACCATGTCTAATAGGGATTTATGAAGTGGGGAGGAGACACTGGAAGAGAGAGAGAGAGAGTAAATATGAATGTATTTGTATTCAAATCTCTAAAATAAACATAGTCATGGATCTCTGGATTAGAAATTTTCACTTCAGTACTTCACTGTGCAAAATAGTTTCTGAGGCAATGAAGGAACATGCCAGGGCTGACTATCAGAGGAACCCATGGGATTGGCAGATTAGTAAGGGGGGACTTGCCAGCTTTGAATGCCTAGTAACTTTGTTTACAGTATACCCCTGCTTGGGCCATGAACTGTAGTTTTACCACAAAAGTAGCTGGAATTTTGAGGAATATTGTTTTTGAAGTTATAAATGATTAACTGCTGAAATACTGGCTCATAAGGCCAGATAGTATGGCCGTGAGTGAAAGGAGGGTAACCCAGGAAGTTCCCCTTTTCTCCCTGAGTTGTCATTAACTGATTGTTCCCAGCAGTATTATAACTCTCCTTTTCCCCTGGAGCAGCCTGCCATTTTTGCAAAGTGAGGACCAATTTAATGGGGTTTACTTAATGGATTGATAAGGGTGAGGGGCAAAGGTTTGCTGCAGGGAATAAATTGATGGTTGATGTATTTTGCCTCCAAGGCCAGAAAGGAGACATAATGGAGAGAAAAGAGTGAAGTGAAAAGTTAAAAGACTGGGGTTTAAATGACAGCTTGTGGTCCTCTGCAGATGATTCATTTCTGCTGCTTGGCATGAGCTTTATACCTATATGTTTACAGGGACAAAAATGGGGAAATTACTCACCGATTCTCTGATTATATATATATATATATATATATATATATGGACCTATTACTAAGGTCCTTGTAAATCTCTAGTCCTTAAAAAATATGCAATTGAGAGAAAATATCCAATGTAGATTTAACAGAGTAGGGAGTAGACCAGTGACTTTTTTTTTCTCACTGAATGAACTTTTAAAACATTAGTATCCTCTTGCATTACTAAGAGCAGTAAGACTGCACCATCCCCTGGTTGGTAGTATTTATAGCAAGCTGTGTAAATTTTGTTGGCAAAACTTCACTAGCCTTTGTAGGAGCTCCTGATCCAGGGCCATCTCTACAAATCCCCTGTGACAGCTGTTTTCATATTGCACTAAGAATATACAAGAAGAGGTAGATTGTGACTGAAACAGGAGGCATTTGGGTGAGATAGTTATTTCAATGAATTTTATTGGAACTTTTTTTCAGATTGATAACAGGTCGGTGGGCAAAAGCTTTATAACAGTATTTTAATGGCAAATTAGGTATGTTTGCATCAGTTCTCTAAGCTTTCAATGCTGGTGTTTTAGGAGACAATATCCTACTTTCCTACAGAATTATCCTGGGTGTTACTATTGGAGAGCAAATTATATACTGCATGGTCCCTGGGATACCTTTAATTAGTCACTGATGAAACCTGGGAAATCTTTCACCAATATTCTTTAACTTTCAGATTTAAGATGACTCTACCCTGGCCTGTGTAAAGAATAATGGACTTAGTGACCCTCCAAGGCCACTTCTATTATAGTGATTCTATTACCCACCTCTGTCAACCCTTCTCCATTTCCTTCTCCCCTGTAGAAATGAGAGAAATACAAAGCAATTTGTGATAAACTTCCCTAACAAGACTCCTATGCACACCAAGAATATGAGCTCGAAGTATGTTACTTGAAATGGTTTAAAATGTAATCTTTCCACCTTACGCTTGCTGTCACTTAACCCTCAGTACTCAGGATAGAGAAATTGTTTCTGAAACTTGGACTCTTATTTCTATACACAGAGGCATGCAATGAACATCAAGATGGAGCTTGTGTTGAATTTAAGTTTTGTAAACCTATTCTTCATGTATAACATCACATCTTTATATGTATATAAAGATGTGTAACAAATTATTTCCGGGATAGTGGGACTTCCTCTCTTTCTATTTGGATACCCTTTATTTCTTTCTCTTGTCTGGTTACCCTGTCCAGAACTTCCAATACTATGTTGAATAGGAGAGGTGAGAGAGGGCATCCTTGTCTTGTGTCAGTTTTCAAAGGGAATGCTTCCAGCTTTTGCCCATTCAGTATGTTGGCTTTGGGTTTGTTATAATTGGCTCTTACTATTTTGAGTTATGTTCTTTGATGTGGTTTGGTTCTCCGTCTCCACACAAATCTCACCTTGAATTGTACTAATTCCCATGTGTCAAGGGTGAGACCAGGTGGAGATGATTGAATCATGGGGGTGATTTTCCCTATACTGTTTTCATGATAGTGAGTTCTCAGATCTGATGATCTTATAATGGGCTTCCCACTTCATTTGGCTCTCATTCTGTCTCCCGCCACCCTGTGAAGTAGTGTCTTCTGCCATCATTGTAAGTTTCTTGAGGCCTTCCCAGCCATGCAGAACTGTGAATCAATTAAACCTCTTTTCTTTATAAATTACCCTGTCTTGGGTAACTCTTCATAGCATTGTGAGAATGGACTAATACATTCCTTTAATACCTAGTTTATTGAGAGTTTTTAACGTGAATAGATGTCGAATTATATTGAAAGCTTTTTCTGCATCTATTGAGATAATCATGCCTTTTTTGTCTTTAATTCTGTTTATGTGTGAATCACGTTTATTGATTTGCGTATGTTGAACAAAGCTTGCATCCCAGAGATAAAGCCCATTTGATCATGGTGAAAAAAGCTTTTTGATGTGCTGCTGGATTCAATTTGCCAGTATTTTGTTGAGGATTTTTGTATTGATATTCATCAAGAATGTTGGCCTGAAGTTTTTTTGTTGTTGTGGTATCTCTGCCAGGCTTTGGTAATAGTATGATGCTGGCATCATAGAATGAGTTAGGTAGGAGTCCCTCTTCCTCATTATTTGGAAATAGTTTCAGTGAGATGGTACCAGCTCTTTGTACACCTGGTAGAATTCAGCTGTGAATCTGTCTGGTCGTGGGCTTTTTCTCACTGGTAGGCTATTTATTACTATTCAATTTTGAAGCTCATTATTGGTCTGTTCAGTAAATCTTTTCCTGGTTCAGTCTTGGGAGGGTATATGTGTGTGGGAATTTATTCCCAGTTTTCTTGTTTGTGTGCATAGAGATGTTCATAATATTTTCTGATAGTTGTTATTTCTGTGAAGATCTGTGGTAATATCCCCTTGTCATTTCTGATCATGTTTATTTGAATCTTCTCTCTTTTTTCTTTATTAGTCTAGCTAGTGGTCTATTTTTTAAATTATTTTTTTCAAAAAACCAGCTCCTGAATTTGTTGATCTTTTGAATGGTTTTTGTGTCTCTGTCTCCTTCAGTTAGGTCTGGGATTATTTCTTGTCTTCTGCTAGCTTGTCTCAGTCCAAAATCATCTTTCTTTTTTCTTTTATGATGAAGTTTCACTCTTGTTGCCGAGGCTGGAATGCGATTGTGTAATTTTGGCTCAGTGCAACCTCTGCCTCCCAGGTTCAAGCAATTCTCCTGCCTCAGCCTCCCGAGTAGCTGGGATTACAGGCATGTGCCACCATGTCTGGCTAATTTTGTATTTTTAGTAGAGACAGGGTTTCTCCATGTTGGTCAGGATGGTCTTGAACTCCTAACCTCAGGCGATCCACCCACCTCAGCCTCCCAAAGTGCTGGGATTGCAGGTGTGAGCCACCACACCCGGCCAGCCCAAAATCTTCTTAGCTGATAAACAACTTCGCAAAGTCTCAACTTACAAAATCATTGTACAAAAATCATTAACATTCCTATCCACCAAGAAAGGTCAAGCCAGGAACCAAATCAGGAATGAACTTCCATTCACAGTTGCCACAAAAAGAATAAAATATCCAGGAATACAGCTAACTAAGGAGGCGAAAGATCTTTACAAGGAGAACTATAACCCACTACTCAAAGAAATCACAGATGACACAAACAAATGGAAAAACATTCCATGCTCATTGATATGAAGAATCAATATTATTAAAATGGCCATACTTCCCAAAGCAATTTATAGATTAAATTGCTATAGATTAAAAACTATGCCTATTAAACAACCATTGACATTCCTTACTGAACTAGTGTAAACTATTTTAAAATTCATATGAATCAAAAAAGAGCCTGAGTAGCCAAGGTAATCCTAAGCAAAAGGAACAAAGCTAGTAGCATCATGCTAACCAACTTCAAACTATTCTACAGGGCTACACTAAGAAAACATCGTGGTGCTAGTACAAAAACAGACACATAGACCAATGGAATAGAATAGAGAAACCAGAAATAAGACCAAACACCTACAACTATATGATCTGTGACCAACCTGACATAAGCAATGGGGAAAGGATTTTCCATTCAATATATGTAGCTGGGATAACTGACTAGCCATATGCCGAAGATTAAAACTAGACCCCTTCCTTAACACCACATACAAAAATTAATTCAAGATGGATTAAAGACTTAAATGTAAAACCCCAAACTAAAAAACCTGGAAGACCATCTAGGTATAAGCATTCAAAACATAGATATGGGCAAGTATTTCATAATTGAAGCCACCAAAAGAAATTGCAACAAAAGCAAAAATTGACAAACTAGATCTAATGGAACTAAAAAGCTTCTGCACAGCAGAAGAAACTATCAACATAGTAAACAGATAACCTACAGAATGAAAATATTTGAAAACTAGGCATCTGACTGAGGCTTAATATCTAGAATCTATAAGGGGCTTAAATCAACAAGCAAAACCCAAACAATCCCATTAAAAAATAGGCAAAGGACATTAGCAGACACTTCTTAAAAGAAGACATACATGTTGGCTAACACGCATGTGAAAAAAAGCTCAACATCACTGATTACTGGAGAAATGCAAATTAAAACCACAATGAGATACCATCTCACACCAGTCAAAATGGCTACTATTAAAAAGTCAAAAAATAACAGATGCTGGCGAAATTGTGGTGAAACAGGAACACTTATACACTATTGGTGGGAATGTAAATTAGTTCAACCATTGAATATGATAGTGTGACATTTCCTCAAATACCTAAAAACAGAAATACCATTTGACCCAGCAATCCCATTACTGGGTATATACCTGAAGGAATAGAAATCACTCTATTATAAAGACACATGGACATGTATGTTCATTGCATCACTATTCACAGTAGCAAAGACATGAAATCAACTTAAATGCTGATGAATGATAGATTGAATAAAGAAAATATGGTAGATATACACCATGGAATACTACACAGCCATAAAAAATGAGATCATGTCCTTTGCAGGGCCATGGATGCAGCTGGAGGCCATTATTTCTAGCAAACTGATGCAGAAACAGAAAACCAAATGCTGCATGTTTTCACTTAAAATTGGGAGCTAAATTACGAGAACACATGGACACATAGAGTGGAACGACATACACTGACTGGGGCCTATCAGAAGGTAGAGGTTGAAAGGTGGGAGAGGATAAGAAAAAATAATGGGTGATATAATTAATATCTGGGTGATGAAATAATCTGTATAGCAAACCCTCATGACAGAAGTTTACCTGTGTAACAAGCCTGCACATGTACCTGTGAACTTAAAAGTTAAAAAGAAAATTTTGATTTCTTCTTTTATGGTTTTTATCAAAGAGTTCATACAAAAGTGAAGGTAGGCCTATTTGTAAATTTTCAAAACTGAATTGAGCTGAGTTGCCTGCATAGGGGAGGCAGACACTGAATCAACAAACACATTCTTAGTACCTGGTATGGTTTGGTTCTGTGTCCCCACCAAACTCATGTCAAATTGTTATCCACATATGTCACAGGAGGGACCTGGCAGGAAGTGACTGGATCATGAGGACAGATTTCCTCCATGTTGTTCTCATGATAGTGAGGGGGTTCTCATGGGATCTGATGTTTTTAAAAGTGGCAGTTTCCCCTGAGCACTCCCTCTCTCTTGCGGCCATGTAACATGTACGTTGTTTCCCCTTTGCCTTCTACCATGATTGTAAGTTTCCTGAGGCTTCCCCAGCCATGTGGAAATGTGAGTCAATTAAACCTCTCTTGTTTATAAATTACACAGTCTCAGGTAGTTCTTTACAGCAGTGTAAAAACTGACCAATACATTACCCATGGTATATGCAGCCTCAATTTTTGAAAAATGATTGACTGCAGGATTCTTTCATATTAAGAGTCAGCAAATATTTTCTGTCAAGGGCCAGATAGTACATACCTTCAGTTTTTCAGGTATACAGTCTCTGTGATAACTACTTAATGGGCATTACAGTGTGAAAGCGGCCACTGACAAAAAGTAAATGAATAAGCTTAGCTATGTTCCAAACAAAGTTTTTTTCACAAAAACACATAGTGGGCTGTAGTTTCTGACTCCTGCTTTAAATATAGAGACTCCCTTGTGAATAAGAAAGTTTAAAGATAACTTTTTACCAAGAGGTGAAGAAGAGCAAAGGAATTTAAAAATGAAGTCAGTGACAGTCCATTAGAAACAAAGACAAAACTACTGTGAAATAAGTCCATGAGAAAATAGTTTATCATTTTTCACAAGTGATTTACATTTTATGTCTAATTATATATGAACCTGTGGTTAAAATACTTTTGATCACAAGGAATAAAAAAAAACAAAAACTTCAAACTGGTTTATGCATTATAAATGTGTAGTTTTGTGCTATACAAAACTTAAATAGTTTTAATGTCATTTCATCATAGCCTCGTCATATTTCTCTTTCATTGTCTTGACTCTGCCTTTTTCCTAGAATTAGCTTTGCTTTGTCTGCTGGCTGGCCAACATTAAATGAGGCTACTTGCTTTCATAGTCACATATGGGAGAAGAATGGATATCTCTTTTTTTAGCTGTTGAACAAAAGCACTGTGCTTTCTCTGTTTTATGTGGCTTTAAACCAACTAGTGTGGCAAGGGAGTAGAATTACTCTGATTGACTCCTACCAATCTGGGTGCATTGCTGGAGCTAGAGATGAGGTCAAGCCTACCCAGCTGAAAGACTGAATGAATGTTGAAAAGCAACTCCATTACCCTCCACACTGACTGCTTCATCCTGTTGCAATTTGTTGTAGCATATATGTCCAGACAGGGAGAAGGCCATAGGTGAATCTATATTATTAGCAAGAACCTCAACCCACAGATCTTTAAATGTGGATACCATGTTGTAGCTTTTGCTGAAAGCCGTTTAGACACGGCATGATGTCCCTGAGCTGCCTCAGGGAAGATCAGATTTCTTGCTGGGAGGGATGGTGGTCACAAAGGTCATTGGATGTTTCTGTATGCTTTCTTCAGATAGTCAGACTGGACATAATTAAGGTGTACCAGAACTGTGGAGAATAAATATGTTGTCAGGGGAATAAACAGCTAAGGGTAAGCTGATATTCAGGGTATCCTGTACTACATCAAAATATCTCAATCTGAGTCCATTCTAACAATATTCTATTTTTATGTTCCATTATGCTATGCTTATTTTTGGTTGTCATACCTTAACACAATGCATCAGAGATGAAGAATGTCCAGAGAAAATTACCATAGGTATATCAGTCACAAAATCCAGAATTAGAAGCAAATCCACATTGTTGGGTTTTGTTAGTGTCAGTGATATAATGGCATCCCAAATTTTCCAGTGTAATTCAGACAAATGCAAGGTGAACTAAAATATTGTGACATTTCAATGTGGACAACTAATGAAGGAATATGATTAAAGCCTATAAAATACTAAATTAAACGTAGGGTATCCATAAACATATTCATTAAATTCTAATATATTAAAACGGATGCATATTTTAGCTCAAAACTAAACTGTGTTTAGTCTTGGTGCATGTCTTTTCATTTGCTTCAAAAATTTATACCCTTCAAATACAAGTTTATGGTAGTTTAAGACTGATCTGTCTGTATCAAATGGTGAAGTGCAATGAAGATGTTTTCTAGACATCCTTGAACTTTGAGTTTAGCAGCACTGAGAACAACTTTGTTGTACGTTGCACCATACCCCTATATGGTTCACGTAGCAGGAATGGTATTTTCTTCTTCTAAGTATCTACTGTCTTCACTTGCTGTACCTGTTTGTACCTAGCCTCCAAGCCGTTCCATTTTAAAACACCTTCAGCCCAAGTGTCTGATGAACTGGTAAGAGCATAGAGTGAGCAAAGGGCATGAACAGGCACTACTCAAAAGGAGACATTCATATGGCCAAAAAACATAGGGAAAAAGACTCAACATCAGTGATCATTAGAGAAATGCAAATCAAAACCATGATGAGATACCATCTCATACCAGTCAGAATGGCAGTTATTAAAAAGTCAAGAAATAGCAGATGCTGGTGAGGTTGCAGAGAAATACGAACACTTTCACACTGCTGGTGGGAATGTAAATTAGTTTAACCATTGTGGAAGATGGTGTGGCAATTCCTCAAAGATCTAGAACCAGGAATACCATTTGACCCAGCAATCCCATTACTGGATATATACCCAAAGGAATATAAATCATTCTATTACAAAGATACATGCACATGTATGTTCATTGCAGTGCTATTCACAATAGCAAAGACATGGAATCAGTCCAGATGCCCATCAATGATAGATTGGATGAAGAAGGTGTGGTGCATATACATGATAGAGTGCTATGCAGCCATAGACGGGAATGAGAGCATGTCCTTTGCAGGGACATGGGTGGAGCTGGAAGCCATTATCCTCAGCAAACTAACTCAGGAACAGGAAACCAAACATCACATGTTCCCACTTATAAATGGGAGCTGAACAAGGAAAACACATGGACACAGGGAGTGGAACAACACACACTGGGGCCTGTTGGCAGGGCCGGGGGAGAGAGCATTGAGATGAATAGCTAAGGCATGCGGTGCTTAATACCTAGGTGATGAATTGATAGGTGCAGCAAACCACCATGGCACATGTTTACCTATGTAACAAAACTGCACGTCCTGTACATATAACCCAGAACTTAAAAATTAAAAAAATGCATATAAATATAATTGAGTAGAGTACCTATACAAAGGTATGACCATAGAGCTGTGTAACTTAACAAATACCTTTCTTTAACACTCAAAAACTCATTTTCAGTATGTTAGTGACCACAATCATGCTGCAATTGTCAAAGTCTGGATTTTCACACAAATAGATTTGAAATTCAGCCATATGTTTTGTTAATCACTGTTGTATAGGAACTGGGGTGTACTTTCATTCCTGGTTGCTCTTTTGTTCTTTCTGGACAATATCCAAAGCACAGTATCTTGCTCTAATAACTATTCTTCACTGAATTTCTGGCAACAGCATTTCCTTGCCTTGCTCATAGGTGCCTTGCTTGGTGCCCTGCTTATTATTGGTCCTATCTACTTCCAATCCTGGTAAAAGATGGTGATTATTCATAGCAGAGGTAAGAAAACATTATTTGTACAAAGTCAAATAGTAAATACTTTAGGGTCATAGGCCATACAGTCTCTATTGCAATTACTTAACTCTGCCATTGTAGCATGAAAGCAGCCATGGATGATATGTAAGTGAAAGAGCTAGTTGTGTTTCAATAAAATGTTATTTGTGAACAAAAATTTGAATTTTATATTATTTTCATTTGCCATGAAATATTCTTTAAAAAATTTCTCGGTTGTAAGGAAATATCAAAAATGTTTTTAGCTCATGGATCATAAACAAAAACATGAGATGGGCTGGATTTGGCCAGTAGGAGTAGTTTGTGGAACCCCTAGATTATAGTGAGGATACTGAGAGAGAGAAAGGGTCTGCGTTTTAGCTTTGCTTAATTTGCTTTACTTGTAGTGCTCTTATATTGTGAAAGCAGCCTTGTTTTGTGTTAGTTGTTTCCTCACTTAAGGTGACAACTCTGTCCATGTGTTCAAAATGTAAGTGAGCCTCAACTTGAAAGAACTAGAGAAAGTGATTTCTACTTTGTCTCTCATATTGCTTTTCTACAGTATATGTTTGGAAACTGTGTAAGAAAGCAGATCAAATATATTCTCCATGCATTATTTTTATGGTAAAAGCCTGCATGTAGTACCATGTGATATGTGAGTTGTTCACAAAGATTAAATCCTAAGTGTACATACACAGGATATGCACAGAAACCAGCAGAATCTGACAAATGATTGAGAGGTATAGCAAGGAGCATATATGATAATGTAATACAGAGGATGCATTCTAATGAAATACATTGTTGCCAGAACCCTTATTATCTTTGATTGCAAAAATATAATTAAGTTTCATTTTAATGGTAATAATAATGAAGGGGAAGGTAAGTAATAGGGAGGCCTTCAAGAACATAGGTCCCTTCTTTGCCATGCTGTGGTAGCATGGTCATCCGCTTCTCAGATTGCTATTAATCCAGTATGAATTGGTATAGCATTTCAGTTATTTATAGCTGAAATATGAATATTTATAGCTGAAATACATGTAAACGAATGAGCTACTGTGTTTCAATAAAATTTTTATGAACAAAAATTTGAATTTTATATTATTTTTGTCATGAAATCTTTAAAAAATGTCTGTGTCATTAAAAAATGTCAAAAATGTTTTTAGCTCATGGGTCATATACAGAAACATGGGATGGAGTCAATTTGGCCAGTAGGAAGCTTTATTTTGACAAAGCCAGTCTCCATTCTGTTTGAACTGGTACCCATAACTACATTGGACATTTAAATGTGTGTTAATCAAAACCAGTAGACTGAGTCCTGCAATGGAAGATAAGAACAAAGCTGAAGTGCCATATATCATCACTGATTGTAGAAAATATTTTTTAAATGATTAATTTCCAGAAGTGTGGATGATAAAATACAAATATAATCAATTTTTAGAACTATTGCAGATACATATAATATCCTGTTACTAACCCTTTGAAATTCTGATAAAATATAACATCTCACAATGACACACAAAATTCCATTTTGCCAGAAAAAAGACTAACTGTCGGGTGGGATGCAGTACAGTCAGACCGTGTAAATTAGGAATATGGGTTATCATGATTATGTAACAAAGGAGGTGAGGTCTCAGGTCTTTGTGAAGTGAGGTTTTGGGTTTACAGAAGCCTGAGGAGAGCAGATACCCTTGAATTTCTAACCTTTAGTAAAAGGGTGAGCAACAACAACAAAGAAATCCTACCCACAGAGAAACGGCAAGGAATTTGGTTCTTTTACTGAGATTTGGATTGGCGGGGCGGGGGGGGGGGGGGACAAAAAACCAAACTCCTACAAAGATCTGTAACTATGGACTTACAATTTGTTTGTGTTTGTGTTTCCTTTTGTGTGACCCCCAAACTTATACGGTAGCATAAAAATTGGTTCTGAGTTAGTGGCTTCCCTGAGATTCCTTGCAGAAACAAAGTCAAAAGAGCTTTTGAGGAACATACAATACAGGCTACAAGGTATCATTGCAGAGAAAGTAACCCTTGACAAGACAAATTTACAGTGTTCAATATTTGGGTGACAGCTACATGAACAACCCTGACTTCACCACTATATAGTATATGCTTGTAATAAAATTGCACTTGTAGCTCCTAAATCTATAAAGATAAAGAAAAAGAATGAGGCCAAAAGAGAAAGGAATACTATCTTCAAGAGCCGAGCAAAATAACAATCTAGAACTTTACATTCAATGAGTATCGTAAAAGAATGTCAGAAAAATAAACGTAAATGTTGCTGAACACTGAAATAATTTACTACTCAGGTACCTTGGTGAAAGAGCTACAAAAAACGTATGTGCTAGAAGAAAGAAAATTGAATCCAGAATTAAGTTAGATGTATAAAACAATGGTTGAATACTGAAATTGGTAAATAGAGATAAATTTATTTACTATGTAAAACAGCAATAATGTTGATGAACCACTTACAGGTTACAAGTATGTTACGGTTTGAATTGTGTCTCCTCAAATTCATATGTTGAAGTCCTAAGCCGCAGTACCTTTGTATGTGACCTTATATTTGGAAATAGGTTTGTAGCAGATGTAATTAGTTAAGATGAGGTCATCTCATCTCGATAGGGTGGGCACCTAATCCAACATGACTGAAGTCCTTATGAAAAGAGGAACTTTGGACAGAGACATGCACACAGGGAGAATGTCATGTGAAGACTGGAGATAAGCTTTCACATACCTGCCACAGGAACTATTAGAAGCTAGGGACAGGGCCTAGATACAGATCCTTCCCTAAAGACTGCAGAGAGAGCATTGGTCTGTTTTCTTGATCTCAGACTTCTAGTCTCTAAAACTGTGAGACAATACATTTCTGTTGTTTAAGCCACTCAGTTTGTGGTACATTGTTACAGCAGCCCTAGCAAACTAATAGAAAGTACAAAATAGATTAAGACACTTGAAAACTGTAATAGGCAAGTATAATCAGAGGTACATTTTTTTCTAAGGCTCTTTTATTATAGTCTAGGAGGAAGAGTAGAGATGTTGATCAACTTTAGACTTGGTGAAATATGCATGTTAAAAATTTAGGAGTAATCAACAAAATTATTTAAATAGAATGTTTACATCCAAATCAGTAGAAGAGGCCAAAAGGAAATTGTAAATACACACTCAATATGAAGCAGGAAAGAGAAAAACAAAACAAACAAACAAAAGAAATGATAAGACATACAATGATAGAAATAAATTCAGGTCTAAAATTAAGTTCAAAATGTAAAAGACTTAAATTCATATGCGAAAGGCATAGAAGCTTATATTAACATTTTTAAACAAAATTATAAAGGTTTAGAAGGCTAGTAGAGCTGGAACATAGTCCCAACTATTAGTTGGAGGGGTGTTGAGATTTTATGTGAATAGCTGGAATTTTAACATGGGAGCACTATTCTAACCAAGGGATGAGCAAATTATAGCCCACAGTCCAAATAGAACCTGCTGCCTTTTTTTTTTTTTTTTTTTTTTTGGTAGAAGTGATTCTCCTTCCTCAGCCTCCCAAGTAGCTGGGATTACAGGCATACCCAGCTTTTAAAATCGAGACTGGGTTTCTTCATGTTGGCCAGGCTGGTCTCAAACTTGTGATCTCAGGTGATCTACCCACCTCCCTGTGTGCTATGATTACAGGTGTGAGCCACCGTGCCTGGCCTATTTGACTATTTTAATATCACTTTCAATAATCAATATGCAATTAGAAAAAAAACTCAGTGCTTATATAGAACAAACTTGATTTAATGGACATAAATAAAACTCTGGGCCCAATAATTAGAGAAAATACTTTTTTACATGTGAAATAAGTTGCATGTGAAATATTTCTAAAAATTGTGCAGTAGGTGACAAATCTTAAAAAATACCCTAAAACCTCTATAAACACCACTTTCTCTGACCACACTACAAAGAAAGCATAAATCAGTTTAAAAATAGCAAAAAGTCCTTGTAAATTTTGAAATTAAAAAATACTTTAATTGGTTAAGAAAATTTATCTGGGAAATAAAAAAAATATTTATAATTGAATAATAATGACACAATACAGCAAAACTTCTGGGATGCTCCCAATGCTAGAGATGAGTTTTCAGTGTTGAATGTGTAAGAGAAGAAGATGTAGCAGGAACTGTGTCTACTTTAAGCAGTTAGAAAAGGAACAATACAATTGACAAAAAGAGGGAAGGAAATAGAAGTAGAAATGAATGCAATAGAAAACAAAGAAATGATAGAGAATCAAGAAAATCAGCATTTAGTCTTTGAAATAATTAGTAGACAAACCGAAAAAAATAAACGTATTGTAACACTGATTTTACAAAAAGACTTGACAAATCATCAGTATTAGGAATGAAAAAGGAGATGCTACTGTAGATAGTCAAATTTTAAAACACAGTGACAATACCTTGAAAAACTTTGTACAATAAATAAATCACAGAATTAAAAAAATGAATACTGTCATGTGAAAATAAAATGTATTAAAACTACCTCAAGGAAGAATAATTGACCTGGATAAATCTAGTACCATTAAAGAAGTCGTATCAATAGTCAAAAATCTACATACAAAAAAATCAACAGGCCTAGAGGATGTCACAAACTAGTTTATCAAATTTTCAAAGAACAGATAATCTCCATTTTATATAACTTCCACAGAGAATGAAAAAAGAGGGAAACTTCCCTGAAGTAATTTTTAGAGTCTAATATAATCTTGTTACCCAAACTAGATATATGTACTTTGAGAAAAATAAATTACAGGATTACCTCACATACATGGAAGGTAAAAGTAATAAATTACCAGTAGAGTAAATCTATTAATGAATTTTATTAATGAAATACTACCTCATGCTGATATGAATTTAAACCAGAAATATTTAAGAATGGTTTAACTTTTTAAGAAATTATTTAATGTCTTTGACAACTTTAAAGATAAAAAGTCATATAACCATCTCAACAGATTCAAAGAAGCATTTAATATAATTCAATATAATTTATGATTTAAAAAACTCCTAGCAAACTCCTAGCAAATGATACAAAAAACTTTTAAAATTAGATAAATGTTATTGACCAAAAACCATCTGAAACAAAGTAATCTTGCCCACTATCACTACCTCTAAGCAACAGGGAATAAGAATAGGAAAATGAAAGTTATGAGTACTAGAAAGTAAATGAGTCAAAACTTATTGTCAAAGAATGATTGTTTTAATAGAAATTTAAAAATAATATTCATGACTAGGCACAGTGGCTCACACCTGTAATCCCAGCCCTTTGGGAGGCTGAGGCAGGTAGATTGCTTGAGGTCAGGAGTTCCTGACCAGTCTGGCTAACATGGTGAAATCCTGTCTCTACTAAAAAATAAAAAATAATAATAAAAAAATAATAGCTGGGCATGGTGGCATGGACGTGTAATCCCAGCTACTTGGGAGGCTGAGGCAGGGTGATTGCTTAAACCAGGGAGATAGAGGTTGCAGTGAGCCTAGATCACACCACTGCACTCCAGCCTGGGTGACAAAGTGAAACACCATCTCAAAGTAATAATAATAACAATAATATATTGAGGCAAAATGTTAAAACTAAAAAGTTGAGCAATGTTTCTTGATAAAAAGTGAAAAATACAATACTATAAAACTTCTAGAAGAATACATAAGGATTCATTTTTATGACCTAGGATTAAAAAAAGAGTTCATTATAAAAATTATAAACTTCTGCTCTGGGACGAACACTGTGAAGAGGATGAAAAGGCAAGCCACAGACTGGAAGAAATATTGGCAAGTCACATATCTAATAAAGGACTTGAATCCAAAATATATAAATAATTCTCAAAACGCAGCAATAAGGAAACCAACAACCTAATTAAAAAAATGAGTAAAAGATTTGAACCACCACTTCACCAAAGTAGACTTACAGTTGGCAAATAAATACAGTACATTAAAAGATGCTCAACATTATTAGCCAATAGGGAAATACAAAGTAAAGCCATGATGGGATATCACTACATACCTATCAAAATGGGAAAAATAATTTTAAGAATATAATTATCAGGGCAAGGGAGAATGCAGCATAGTTGAAATTTGCATACATTTTCAGTGGGAATGTAAAAAGGTACAGCTACTCTGAAAAAACAGTTTGGCAGTTTCTTATAAAAGTAAACATATTACTTCCATACAACTCAGCAATTGCACTTTTGGGTATTTATCCAAAAGAAATGAAAACTAATGTTTACAAACAAACCTGTACATGAATGTGTATAGAAGCTTTATTTCTCATAACCCGCAATTGGAAGCAACTCAAATTTGCATCAATAGATGAACGTATAAAACATATTGTGGTATATTCACATAATGGATCACTACTCAGCAATAAAAAAAATGAACTTTTGATTCACCCATCAGCTTGGATGAATCATAAAGACAGTGTGCTACATGAAAGAAGCCAGTCTCAAAAGACTGCATACTGTATGATTTTGTTTATATGACATTCTCAAAAAGATAAAACTATAGTGACAGAGTGGTTGCTAGGGTTTAGGAGTAGATGGAAAGTGTGACTATAAAGGCATGGCATGAGGTAGTGTTTTGGGGTGATGGAGCTGTTCTATATCCTGATTCTGGTATAGATTATATAAATCTATACAAATATTAAAATTCATAGAACTATATAACAAGTCAATTTTACTGTATATTAATTTAGAAATAAAATTTAGAAATTTAAAAATTACTTTATAAAAAGGAGAATATGTACAGTATCAGAAGGATGATCATACATCCTAGTGGGCCTCAAACAGGCCCACTTTATGCTTTTGTCCTTGTGTAATCATTAATAGTGTCACTTGTAGAATGTCTGCTTTAATGGTAATTTATATGCTATCCTAAATATGAAACTGTATCCTAACTGTAAATATGAAACCATTCATTTTAATTTAAAACTTTAAAGTATACAAGGCAAAATTAATTTATTATTTTTGTTTACCATTTATATGTAGTAGCATAGAAATTACATGGTATGCTCACTTTCCTTTAGGAAGAGAGGGATAAAAAAAGAATGGGGGCTTCAGCTGATATAAATATGACAAAATTAGAAATAAATTCAAAAATAAATATAAGGTGGCTCTCAATGGAAAGAAAAGAAAGTGGTATTTTGATTAACAGCTTATGTTTATATTAGAACCTTTATCGGTTCTTGAGACAAACGGGTGATTGAAAATGGTGGTCCTCTTGGGTTGCTGAAAAGTGAAATGATATGTGCTGATGTCACATATCTTCTAACTGTTCCTGATGAACCTACCTCGTTCTCTGATGTCTGTGAATGGCAGTTGTGATAGAAGTCTGTGCATGGCCGTTACATGAACAACAACCGTTATGACAAAGGGAACCACTATTACCCTAATACAAAGAGAGAAATTAGAGATAGTAGCCACACAAAAAAACTGAAATATATTAAATATTATTGTTACCTACTTCTTTAATGGGGAAAAAGAGTATGTCGTTAGTGTCAAGCACATCCCAGAGTAGGTTCTCTTTAGAAGAGTGACTCTGCAATAATGTGAAATGCTTTGTCTTTGATTTTAAACACGATCAAATTGGCAGGCAGTGGGTGGGAGTATGTTGTTTAGGATAGAACTTTGCATAACTGGTAACTGTAGCATTTTTCTCAGACACTGTCATTGTGTCAAGCTGTGATGGACCATGATACACAATGCTGTGATATACAAGCTGTGATACACAATGTTATCATTGTGTCAAGATCTCATCCTTAACATCTCCAGTGATTTGTCTTCTTTGCAGTAAGTCATACCTTCTTAGCTTGGTATCTAAGACCTTCATATTATGGTCCACCCTGTCTATCTAAACTCTCATACCATGATGTTTCCCATCATGCACTATTTACTGTAGTCATCTGGCTTCTTTACTATCCTAGAAGCACACTGAGTTCTTTTTCCCTTCCGTTCATATTGTTTTTCTTAGGTGGAATGCCCTAACTTCTCTTCCACACTAATCTAAACCCTTCGAAGCTCAATTCAAACCTCTCTGGTCCATGAAGCCTTCCTTGACTAGATCAACCTTCATTAATGTCCTTTGAACTGTGGCACTTACAATTATAACTACAGGTTTATAGTGATGACACTTTCCATTGTTTGTTGTTTCAAATGTATTACTAGTCTCTTCCTCAAAAGGTTGTATAGGCTATTGGCAAGGTAGTGTTCATATCTCATAAGTCTTTTTGACTCCTTGTAGTGCATGATAGGTGCTCAGTAAACGTTTCTGATGGGAATGCCCATTCCAAATTATGTTTCACTGTTTTAAAGAATCACAAACTGATCACTTTTATCATCAGCTACTTCCAGAACTTATTTTCTCTCCTACGATTTTCACTCTTTAGTTAATCATCGAGTGTTTTAGAGGTATAAGACCAAAACAGTATATCTGTCATGAAGTCATTTTGCAGTTCTAGTCTTCTATTTGCATTTCCTCGTGCTGCTTTCTATCTTATAAGAACACAACACTGCCAAAAGCAAGCACAACTTCTTAAAGCAATTAAAAAAATAGCTTCTTGTCCTCCAAGAGAGCTTAACCTCTGCTAAAGAACAAGAATGTAACTTTAGAATCTGACGAAATTTTTGCCAAGAGCCTTAAGTGTCTTGGAGAAATAGTATAATAATCATGCCTATGGTTGTAGTGATTGCAATGTTAGCAATCCTGGCCTAAAAATATTTTACTATAGGCACAGAGCATGAACTTTTCAGGAAGCCAAAAACAGTGAATGGTGATCATTGATGGAGGTGAGGATAAAAGGTTAGAACTAGAATTAAAGTCTTGGCTGAACTCAGAGGTACATGCAAAGGTGGGGTCAGTACAGCTAGGCAGTCAAGATCTAAGCGGTGGTTCAGGCATAACAGAGATTGTAAAAGTTCTCAAAAGCACTACAAGGAATCCTTTAAGTTAGTTCAACATTTACTTTATTCAGAAGCATTTAATTTACTTACCATTTGGGCATGAGCCCATCTCAGTTCAAATCATCTCAAGGTTATGGAAAGCCAAAGTACGTATCTTAATCTGCTTTGATTGGGAAGTGTGGAAGCACAGGAAAAAAAAAAGCACCCTTGCATTCTGGCAAAAGAGCATTCTAACAACAATAAGAACAGAATGATGCAAGTAGTATGTATGTACAGGATTTATTTGAGGTGTGCCACAATATATTGTAAATTGGAATGCAGACCTTCTGCTTTGTAGACGACTCAATGACTATTGATTTTGATACTGCTGAAATAAAAAGTTATTCATGCATATAGGTTCTGTTTGATACAATTCACAACCCAATTGATTAGCTTCCAATAAATCTGGAAAAAAAGGAGGATGGCAAACTCTGCTTTAAATAATAAAGAACCATTACAGCTTATTAAGATATTATTCTGTCATGATGACAGAATCTGTCTTAGCATTTCTTCTGGTATAGAACAGTAGGCAATTTGAGAACTAGAATCATGTTAGAAGGGGTGAATAGATAACAGTTACTGCACATTATGCTCTGCTGGTAATGCCTGGCAAGGTAGATATTCAAGACCTGTCAGTGACTTGGCCTTTCAGCCAATGAGATGACTATCAACTGTCATGAGTAAAGGTGTCTTATTCCTAGACACCAGGAAGAGCCTATGTGTTCATGACTCCTTTGGCTTTGTTCTTTTTCTTGTTCCTCTTGCCAGCCTTGCTTTTCCTCTTCTGCAGCTATCATTGCTCATGCTGTTATTCCTTTCTATTCTAAATACTCCCTTACTGCCTGCGTAACAATCCAAATTCTACTTATTCTTCAAGGCTCAGTACAAGTTTGACTGTCCCATAAAGCACTATTTGGTTATTCCTATGAATGAGTTCTGCTTGTTCTGATATTCTAGTTTTCTTTTGCAACAAAACATCAGTCAGCATTCACTTATTGTAATCTTGTTTCTTTCATTCAAATTGAACTTAAATTGAATATTGAAACATACACATATATTTATCTAATGCTTCCACAGTACCTGGCACTGCCATAGCTACACAGCTGTACCATACTCACACACCACATTTGCTTCAGAATAGGGTCACTGTAGAATTTATTTTCCAAACCAGGATACTTTTGAGTGTAAAAGATGATGCCCATTAATAATTATTCTGGACTTCCTTTGAAATGCTTCTAAAAATAGATCCTGGGCTAATAGATGGGTAGAGAGAGGATCAATGAACAGATGTGTGATAAAGAAAGTACAGTAATATGCTAATAGAAGATTTTAGGTGGTAGCTACTGTAAAATCATTTTCACCATTTGTGTATATTTGAAATATTTCATGTGAAAATGTTGAAAAAATATAATAACACTGAGACATCACAGAGAAACTGAAATGTTAGGGTCAACCCTAGCTCAGAGCTGCTGTTATTGACCTCAGAAAGAAAAGTATGAGTAGGTAGATGGAGGAGAGAAAGCAGTTTAGCTAAGTGGATGGGTATGGTATAAACGAATAGATGAATTTAAGACCTAGAATTAGGTAACCTGCTTTAACATCAAGACAGTTCCAGGCCAGATATGGTGGCTCACACCTGTAATCCCAGTGCTTTGGGAGGCTGAGATGGGAGGATCTCTTTAGCCCAGGAGTTCAAGACCAGCCTGGGAAACATGGTGAGACCCTGTATCTAAAAAAAAAATTAAAAAATTAGCCAGATGTGGTGGCACATGCCTGTAGTCCTAACTGCTTAGGAGGCTGAGGCCAGAGGATCGCTTCAGCCCAGAAGTTTGAGGCTGCAGTGAGCTATGATTGCACCACTGAATTCCATCCTGGGCAATAGAGCAAGCCCCTGTCTCTAAAAACAAAAAAACAAGAAAGAGTGACATTTCAATTTGTCTAATATCAAGAATGATATAGTTTAGTTGGAGCTTTTGGCCATTCTATTTCAAATGGATTCTAACAGGGGGCAATGATATACCTGAGGGAGGAGAACCATTGAAGAGGAGTCATTATATTAACCCCCAAGCTGGCACTTACGTAGCACCAGGCCTCTGTAAAGCATGTTTTTGGTAAGCCAACCTTTTGGTTTGCTGATTTCAGTAGCAGTAGTTGGCATATCAGGTGGTAAGCATAGAAACATTCATTGAAAATCCCCAAGAAATGCTGGTTCTCTTATTTGTTACTTTGCTTTACATGGCAGATGTGTTTCTGAAGGGAAAATGTGGATTTTAGCAGGGGATGGGATGATTGGGAGAAATACCTAATGTAGATGATGGGAAATACCTAATGTAGAAATACCTAATGCAGATAATAGCATTAGGAGAAATACCTAATGTAGATGATGGGGCGATGGATGTAGCAAACCACCACCATGGCACATATATACCTATGTAACCTGCATGATCTGTGCATGTACCACAGAACTTAAAGTATAATTTAAAGAAAAAAGGCCGTATTTTCCTAAGATCTAACCCAATGCTTCCTAAACTTACCTGCATATTGTAATCATCTGGGTCATTTTATGAAATACTGGTACCTGGGGGTACCCCCATTGGTTTTGATTTATAATAACTGCGTATGGAGTGTGGTCTGGGCATCAGGATTTTAAACATCTCCCAAAGTGATTCTAAAGTTTGAGAACCACTGATTTCACTCTTAAAGATGCTGACAGATCTTCAGTTTGAAGGAGCTCTTGACCATATGGATATCTCACCAGTGAGGCTGAAACTATTTTGGATAGGAGAGAGTTGAGTCCCTTTTTCTAGGAGAGAAGGGCAAGCAAGAAAGAATTATATGAAGTTTTGCTCTGCAGATCAAAATTTATACTACAGCACTACTTCTACCAATTTTCATGTCTTTTGTCTTACCTCCTTCAATCCATAGTCATAAATTTAATAATTATTATACTATGCCCCAAATTTTTCCATCTTGCATATTTGCATCTTAATTTATTGGATTTTCTCAGGTTGAGGTCCACCTGTTGTTTTAGAGCATTATATATCTACTTAGGTCATGTAATACAATACACCTGTTCCCTGTCTCCTGTCATGACTAGTGGTGAAACATGGCCAGATGGGGATGATGAGGAACATTGTACTGTCCTGTTTCACCTGTTAGATGGAGGTGTCTTAGGAAGTGGGCAAAAGTAGTATTTTACTAGAAACTATCAGCAGAAAACAGTAAACAGTCTGTTTTAGGCACCTATACTTTTTTCCTCCCTCGATCAATAAGACCAGTCACTACTTACATTATCTATTGCTTATCTGTAGTTGCCTGCAACAGTGACATGAACATCCTTTCTGAAGAGTCCTAGTATATGTTTGTAGGTCATCAGGGACCTATGACTTGAGTGGTTTGGTTTTGGCAGGTAGAAATGTCATTGGGTAGACAATGTATTTGATTTGCTGGTGGGACACTGATTTCAAAAGTAATTGCTTATTTAATGTAAAATATCAACTGGAGTTGCATTATGATTTTAATCTTTTTGGGAATTATTAGACCACAAAATTGTTGTATATTAATTAGTGTCCACTTTACATTATTTTTAGTATGCCCAGAAAACCATTAGATTTATCTCCTCTCTATATATTTTCAAAGTAATAACTTGAGCCTTAATGGAATTGGAATTCATATTTGAGAAAATGAAAGCTGTGATATTATGAAAACCCATTTATTATATCTACCTTTCCTTTTTGTTTTTTTTTTTTTAATAGTTTAGAGTTATTGCTCCAAACCTAGTTCATTATTTATCAGGAAAACTCAACTCTACTTTTAATTGGCCTTGGCTTTATTCAATCTAACTGTAATAATTTGATTTTTTATATAATATATTCAATCATGCTTTGCCATATGGTTAACATCATTTATACATAAAAGCTACTTGCTGTTCTACCTTTGGAAATCGTTAGAGAATCTCAGTAAGGGTTTTCTAGCCATCTGCTTCCCTTTCAAACCTTGTATGAATGTAGACATCTGCAGTGGTGACTCTAGGGTTATTAACCTACAGTGTCCAGTTAAATGCCCTTGTTCATAATTATCTAGAACTCTCGTCTACATTAAGAAATCACTTCGATTGCTTTGATATCAATGAGTCTTAAAGTGGACATCCTGGTTTTAATGCATGGAGGGATATACCTGTCTGACATGCATCTGTCTTTCCAGTGGGGTACCTTCACTTTAAGCAAGCCACCGTAATAGGATGCAAACTTACCAAACATAATAGTTGTGGTGCAACTAGTCACATTATTAAAGTCTTCCTCACTTTGTTGGAAATAATTCTCCATGGTGGTTCTTTAAATTGGAGTATATTTCCCTAGTACATTTAAATGTCTGTTTATAAATCTGTAATTGACAGAAAATGAAGGAGGTGAGAAAAACAGGCTCAAGTGCTATAAACTACTGCCAACTGAAGTCCAGAAATTGAAACAAATCATCTTTAATACTGTAATATAAATCAATGGGAAAATGATGCAATTTATAAAAACTCAGTTTGGACTCAAATTTTGTGGAACACATTTATTGCCCAGGGTGATGAATATTTGTATTTGTACTGATGTTATTATCAGTATTTTTAAACAAAAGACTATGTCTTTTAGTTAACAATTTAGCTGTTTAAAGGAAAATGTGTAGTGAGATATGAAGTGAACCTATTGTCTCTAGCCTCCACATTCATTTGTAATAATATCTATAAATTTTTATTTGTAATATTTATAAACTTTTCACATTTTGATGGTAATAAACTTAAAAAAATGTCAACCAGAAAGCAAAGAAGAAAATTTAGAAGAACTTTTTTTTTTGTTTTTGTTGTTTCAGCACTGAGGATCAGTGAAATGACTTAACATCCATCAAATGATAAGTTATTCAGTTATGAAAGTAACCTCCAAGTACTGTAGTTAGTTAGGAGCATCTCTTTTGACATTCAGTACAGGAAAAAAAATCACTTTTACATAATGAAATAATATCACAGGTAAGTAGTGAGATTCCTGTAAACCTGTAATTCATGGCACTTTGCACAGCTATCTTGATCTACTGAGTGAATTTGTAAGAAACAGTAAGAGGTAATTTTCTCATTTCGTGTGGAGTTTTTCCATTCTTTCTATCACAAAATACAGATCTCTGAACTAAATTACAGGCACAGAGTAATATTCAGGGTGCATGAGGAGACAAAGCAATTTAGACAGTTTTGTGTGATTAAAAACTGAAGCAAAACTCCCAAGCTTGATAACCACAAAATCTGTTTATTGCCAGCATAATCTTGGCAGTGATAAGTTATGTTCATGTCATTCAGTGTGACAAAAGAAGGGTCAACTACTTTTTCAAAAACATTTTTCTTGCTTTATAAGCATTTGGAAGTACTTACTCCTGTTTCCTCAGGGTTTTCACTGACCTTACATGTTGGGATATATTCTGAAAGTAAGTAACCTTGGGAGGTTTTAGCAGTCTAAAGGAAAGAGAGGGCAAAGCTGGGACAATATTTTCACTGCACTAAAGGGTGAGTGTGTTTGTACACATATAATTGAATTACGTTTCCCTGGCCAATTGTAAATGTCTCAAGGGCAAGGATCTCAGTCTTTGATTTATTTGGAATTTCACAATAGTACAAGACTAACTCATAGTAGTCACTCAGTAAATGTTTATTTAATGACACTGAGAAAATGTGTCACATGGTGTCTGTACAGTGCCGACTACATAGAAAGCACTCACAGTTAATTTTTTAATAGTAAATGAAGTCATTCAGTGCTTGGATATTTTGATTAACTGTATATATTCCAAAGGCATGGATTCAGTTAAAGTGCTCACCACTTCAGAAGGTGCAGCTGATATTTTATCCCCAAATTGTTAATACTTAACTGTTTCTTATCCCCAAGGAAGCTCTTTGACCCATGATGATAGAACCTTTTCAGAAAGAAGGAAAAACTCCATTTGATACGGCCACAGAATCTGGCAGGAGAATACACTTTTAGATTTCAAGGAAAAGTAGGGAATATGGAAGTAAAATGAGTTGAATTTCAAAGAAATTGCGAGTTTAGGTTTAACACATTTCAACACCAGTTCTAGTGTCTCTTCTGAATACAGCCAACCTACTTGGCATCAGTTTATATGATGCCTGTTAATTCTGTTTATAAATTTTGTAGAAATTTAGACAGACAAACCACTGTCAGCTTAGAATTCTGCTTGAGACCAGCTCAAGAGGTTGAGCAGTAGCTGGTATGCTTCATTAGAGGATTTAATTGACCTTGAAATGTAATGAGTTGCGTGTGTTTGTATGAGAGTGTGTGTGTGTATGTGTATACTCTCGTTTTGAGGGGCTGTGTTAGCTCTGAGTATCTCTTTTCAGTGTTCTTAAATATACAGTAATATATATTTCAAAGTTATTATTGCTCTTATGTTCCCTCTTTGAGACCACTTGTTTGCTTCAGACTTTTTTTCTGCCTTTTCTGATTTTGGTTTCATACTCCCTTTTTCTTCTTTTGCATTTTTATTATTCCCCTACAAAGGTAATTGAAATTGGTTTGGAGAGCCTTTTAAGGAACACTTTTCAAGCTCAGAGTTTACCTCCCTGTGGTTGAAAACCACAGTAGAGTAATGGAGGGAAAGTAAACACTTTGGCTTATATGGTAATAACTGCCACTTCAAAAATGTAAAAATTATTAATTCAAAAAGCTTCAAATGCTCTCTGGTCACACAGTGTAAAATTTTAGGACTGCAAGAGAGTTCCGAGAGTTCCTATGGTCATTTGGTACTTCCTGAGCCTTCTGGAAATTTAATAGCCTCTGAGCTTTTCTTTAGCCTGAGGCGCAAAAGGATCCTGCTGCTTGCTTCACTGGGCTTGAAAATAGTGGGCAGAAAAAAATATTGTGCAAACACAGTGTGCAAAGTCTTTCATATACAGATACCTTTGCAGACTTCCTTTCAGTAGAAAGTGTACTTCCTTTCAGTGCTTGGATAGCTTACACTGAACCAATGACAGCCTCTTGTCTACTGCACCTTTAGACCATGTATTTTTAAGATGGGTGACAGGTTCAGAGATATGGGCCCAGACTGGAGAGCTGAGTGAAGAAATCCAAGCCTAAGCAGGAAGCAAGCAGACAGCTTTGGTCTCATTAATGCCTGTTTTCAAGCAGAAAACAACCTCACCTAACCAAAGGGAAACTCTATGGTTCCTGGCTTAGGGAATGCTCTATATTGAAAACCAGAATGCAAGATGCTGAATGAGTGAAAGCGTTTGCTGTACACAAAGGGATGGGTGGCTGGGTGCAGATGGAGACAAGGGGTAGGAAAGGGTCAGACATTGTTGAATATGGATGGGAAAAATGTGAACTGAATGCATTTTGAACAAATTTGATCATTTTAGGGAGAGAAAATAAGAATGACTGCACTTCAGGAGGGAAGAATATTATAAGCTTCTGGTTTTTAATGCATTTAGATGTTTATGAAAATATTTTCTTTATGTTTCTTTTCAAGATTCTGGAAAACAAAGGAATATTTTCAAACTTTATTTATTTTTGCAAATTTCTCCTGGAACGATTTGGCAATACAGGCAGAAGTGTTCTAGGCTTCTCAAAACATAGTAGGTTAATTCTCCTGTGTGACTTTCATGAAGTAATTTATCTTTTTGTGTTAGAATGTACTTATTGTTCAGGCTAGCTGTGAGATAAAACAGTATATGCTGTTTATCCATTTGTTTTGTTACTTATTCAATCAACAAATATTTACAGAGAGCCTAATACATGTGCCAGACACTTCATGTCACAGTTTATTAATTCGGTGATTATTTATTAAGCACCTACTCTATACTGTTAGAGTAGTAAATATAAATATAGTATGGAAGTGTCTTTCTCTCTTTTTCAAATTTCTCATAGTCTCTGTGCCTTTTAAAACCTTATTTTGTACTTCTTTATCTAGATTTCATTATAATTAATTTTAAAATCTCCTTGGAAGTAGGCAAGTTATCAGTTATACATAAATAATATATATATATATATATGGAATCAACTTTAAAAGTGTAAAGCAGTGTGTATATGCGGAGTGGCATTGCTATTTATGGTCACTTATCACCCTTGATGGGGCAAAGATAAACAACTTATGGAAAAGCATAGAGTGACTAGATCCCCACCCCCTCATATAGAAACTGGCATGGCAACAGCTGGATGAATTAGAATGTGACAAGTAGAAAAAAAAAGTGTTTTTCTTCCCTCTAGTCTGTCATTCCATTTTACCAAAGCTGATGTACTTTGGGACAGTGTGATTGTTAAGCCTCCCTGTGGGTTGCAAGTATGCTTTTAACTGTGACTATTGATGCTGCTGCTACAGACCCACTCTGATTTTTTTTTTACATGCATTATGCTGTAAAGAGATTTTTTTTTTTTTTTAAAGAAAGATCCATCTCTAGCGCTCTCCCCTTGAATAGGGTAGATCAGATCGGTTTTGTAGGGCTGAGTTTTCACCAGTACTATAGTTGTACTGGAGTCAAATGCTTGCAGGGAGCCCCTGCTGAATTGTAAATGTACCAATCCCCAGAGTGTAGCTCAGTGTGCCTCTGCAAGCAGTCAGTCGTTTTTCATTAAGCAGTGATTTGATTAGATAAAAATAAAAGTTGCTTGAGCATTCATTTTTGCAGCAATGCATAACAAATTTATGCAAATTCCCATGTCAGTAATCTGCATGCAAAATATAAAAGTGTGATTACCAAACCATGTGCACCTGTATTGAAGTTTAATCAGGTACAAATATTAATCGAACGAATAAAGCTTTTAACAAAAGTCACAGCTGTTTGAGGTTTGTGAAATACTGCAAAAAGAGCTTTAGTACATTAATGATAATTTTACTGTTTTCATATTAAACAAAGTTTTCTTTTAAAGGAAATCCCAAACAAGGCAATTCTTTAGTGGCACTTGGGAAATACAGAGAAACAAGATTGGGCTAAATGACTCAGCTGATTTGATAGTTAAGGTGTGACTGAACTGTTTGAAATATGTAATAGGGAAGAGGTCTTTATTACCCATGCAACAATCTTGCATGTTCTTCACATGTACCCCAAAACCTAAAATGCAATTAAAAAAGAATTTCATTGCATTCTCAAGGACAACTAGAATGATTCTAGGTAGCAAATGGACATTTTACACCTAGCATGGTGTCTAACATGTAATAGATGCTCAGTATAAATGTTTGTAAAACTTACTCCTTCATTCATGTTGATTAATTGTATAAATCATTTAAGACATTGTAAAAGGAATAATGTATCGACTTCCAAGTTTGTAAAGGCTGTGTTTTATATTTTACAATGGTAAGAAGAAAACCAATAATATGTATTGAATGCCAGACATACTATATACATTCTTTTAGTTCAGTCTGCTAACAACTTATATAGTTAATAGCTTACTTTTAGAGATAAAGAAACTGAGCCTGAATAAATCAAATATGTGGCCACAAATCACATAGCTAGTCTGACTGCAAGGTCCTGGTTTTTCCTCTGTGTCACAGAATCCATATTATTCCATTAATTAACTCAAATGATGCATGGTTACTTCTAGGAGAGCACTGGTATAACTTTTGGCTACTTGTATAAAATTTATCTGAGAACCTAAGAATCTAAATCAGAACCCCACAAAACTTTGAGTTAAAGGATGAACTTCCAAATTTACAAAAAATGCTATGATGAAGGACTGACCTCTGCAAATGTGATTTTTAAAATATATTATTTATTTTTTCTGGTCTTCAGAATTGTGATCTGAGTGTCATTGGACAGGAAGGAGGTTAAATAGTGATTTTCTAAATCTCTGTCTCTTAGAATTTGTGGTTGTATGGAATGAGTTAGGACTTTTTTTTTCTGAATCTTGTTCTTTAAAATTGAACAGAATCCCATCTTCATTCATGACAGGACTGAAAGTTAAAAAAATATAATTTAATGCTTTAGGTTTTCCATCCTGTTTGTTTTTGGGAATGAAAGCCCCTGTTTTTTTTTTTGTTTTTTTTTTTTTTTTTTTTTTAGGGGAAGAGCAGAGTGAGAAAGGGGGTCACTTCTGGGCTTAAGTCAGATGTGACTTTCATACCTCAACAGAAATAGTTCATTGAAGTGGAGAAAAAGTGAGAGTTCCAGGATTAAGTTATTCCATAGGCCAGAGTGGTTCACAAAATTTGGAAAACCTGTATCATTCCTTAGCTCAAAAATGCAGCTTTCCAGTCCTTAGATCTAACTGTTTATGCAGGCATGCAAAGCTCAAATTATCTGGTTTCAATTTACCCCTTCCCTTCAGGGAAATCTCTGGTTAGTCTTTACAACAAACTAACACTAACCAGACTATTGTACTTATCCTTTACTGAAACTTTCCTTCTTTGCTCCTGTCGTTTTTCTCCTTTTCTGTCATATTGTCTCTCTACTCCCCTCTATTCCTTACTCCACCCAGAGATGAGTCTTTTTTTCAAGGTCCAACTCAAATCTCATCTTCTCCACAAAGACTTTCTTGAAACTTTAGCTCACAAATTCTTGTTATATGTACTTTTTTTTTTTTTTTTTTTTTTTTTTTTTTTTTTTTTTTTTTTTGAGACGGGGTTTCGCTCTTGTTACCCAGGCTGGAGTGCAATGGCATGATCTCGGCTCACCGCAAACTCCGCCCCCTGGGTTCAAGCAATTCTCCTGCCTCAGCCTCCCTAGTAGCTAGGAATACAGGCGTGCGCCACCATGCCCAGCTAATTTTTGTATTTTTGGTAGAGACGGGGTTTCACCATGTTGACCAGGATGGTCTCGATCTCTTGACCTCGTGATCCACCCGCCTCGGCCTCCCAAAGTGCTGGGATTACAGGCTTGAGCCACCGCGCCCTGTTATATGTACTTTTGACATAACTGGATTTGAAAACTAAGAAAAAACGAAAGTGGGCCGGTCGCGGTGTCTGACGCCTGTGATCCCAGCATTTTGGGAGGCCAAAGCAGGCGGATCCACTGAGGTCGGGATTTCGAGACCAGCCTGACAAACATAAATGAAACCCCGTATCTATAAAAATCCAAAATTAGCTGGGCATGGTGGTGTGTGCCTGTGATCTCAGCTGCTCAGGAGGCTGAGGCAGGAGGAACGCCTGAGTCTGGGAGACGGAGGTTTCGGTGAGCCAAGATCTGCACTGCACTTCAGCCTGGGAAACAAAATCGAAACACCGTCTCAAAAAAGAAAAGAAAAAAACTGAAGTATAATTTTAAAGGTTCAAGGGACTTAAGCTTAGTGGCACAAACGCTGTAGTAAAATAGAGCCTCATCTTTTTATCAATAATATTTTAATAGTTTTATGTCTGAGCACTTATGCATCAATAACAGAACTTTGGATATGTTAGGGAATATTTAAATGGATAAAGTAGAAAGTGATCACTGAAGTCTAATAAGTGATGGATACAGCAACCTAATACTTTTCAAAACCATTCAGGGTATGTTTGACAAACAAGAAGGTTACATAGGAGCTGCATGATTAATGTAAAGTGTTCTCTCTCTAACTTTAGTCTTTATTCTCAACCTTACAAATATCACATACTCAAATACACAGAATAAGAAAAATTAAGGCGGGTGTTGAACAGTTAGAACACGTGGTGGACACAGGGAGGGGTGCATCACACACTGCAGTCAGTTGGGACTAGGGGAGGGACAGCGTGGGGGGGGTAGGGTGGGGAGGGATAACATGGGGAAAAATACCAGAAACTGGTGACTGGTGGGGGTGGCGGGGGTGGGGGGGGTGGTGGTGGTGGTGGTGGTGGTGAGGAAGGCAGCAAACCACCTTGCCATGTGTGTACCTATGTAACAATCCTGCACGATCTGCGCGTGTACCCCAGAACCTAAATAAATAAAACAAAATCTTAAAAAAAAAAAAAAAAAGAAACTTTAGCTCACAGCAATCGTCCTTTATGTGTATTCCTGTAACATTGTCCGTTGTATTGCCTATGCCTTTTTCCTCCCTCCTTCCTTCCCTCCCTCCTCTGCTTGCTTTCTTCCTTCTTCCAACGATTACTTAGACAGTGTCTGCCAACTGGAACATATTTGCTTCTGGGAATACAATTGTGCCTCAAGAAGATACAGGCCCTACTCTTACGGAGGTCACACTTAAATGAAGCAGACAACCACTGGTCAAAGAAACAACCAATTGCTTCCTGAAAGTAAAATAATATGGTTCTAGGAGAGCGGATGACAAAGGGGCCATATAAACTAAGAAAACTGACTTAGGGAAGGGGGACAGGAAATGCCTCCTGAGGAAGTGATAATTAAGCTGAGGTCTAAAGTTTGAGTAGTCATTAACCAGGCTATGGTGCAGAGCCTGCAAAGAGCATTGAAGGCATGGGAATGGCATATGGAAAGGCACTATGGTAAGAGGATGAGTGTACTTATATGATTCTTTTTTTGTTGCTCATGTTTTCTTTCCTCAAACATATTGTACAATGCCTTTGGATGTGAAGGATGTGTTGTATTTATTTTTACCAAATTCTTTTGAAATGACTTTAATTATCATTGAGTCCAAACTCCAACAGGCCCTGAGAAGTTCAGTGGTTTACTGAAGGTCACACACATAGAGACATAGGTCTCCTGTACAACCCCTCCTCATGCTCAGTGTTCTTTCATTGAAATGTTTCTTTATAATTTTGTATAAATTTAGCCAGCATACCTCTGTACTAAGCCTCTGCATGTGGCAGATGGTTGAGAAATTCTTTCATTTACATTTGGAAACTGTGTGATCATGTATAGAATAGAGGAGAGCAGGAAAGTATAGAATCAAAAGATGTTTCATTACGTGGAAAGTTTTATAGGACAAAGAGATACATGTTAGGGAGGACATTTACATTTGTAAAGGACCATGCCAACTAAGCTTTGGAATGCATAGGGTAAAGACTCAATCTTTGAAGAAAATCTGTGTGAAATAAGTGTGAAGAACATTATGATGATTAGAATTCAGAGAGCCTTGTGATTTAATCTTGTTCCAAATACATTTCTTGAAACTGAAAGAAAAAATGATAATAATTTGGTAGTGGCTATATTTGTGTGACAGTTCTAAAATATGACCCAAAATTTTTTTTTGCTTTTATGACCACCGACAGGTATGAGCTTACGACCCTTCCACTTGAATCTAATTGACCAACAGAATAAAGTGAAAATGACACTACCAGTTTCTGAACCTAGGTTTCAAGAAAATGACAGCTTCTACTACTTATTCACTTAGGAATCTGATTCTTACACCCTAGCCGACATGCTGTGAGAAAGCCAAGCTCCCCATGGGAAAGCCCATATGGAGAACAACCATGACCTCTGGCCCACAGTCCTGGGTGGGCTTCCAGAATCTAATTATAAGCCATGTGAATGAACCATCTTCAGAGTAGATCCTACAGTCTTCAGTTGAGCCACTCCAGCTTAGAACTTAGCAGAGACAAGCTGTTTCTGCCAAGACCTGCCAAAAATTAAAGATTTATGAGTAAAGTAAATCATTGTTGTTCAAAGCAACTATGTTGTAGAGTGGGTTATTTGGCAGCAATCGATAATTAATATATTTGGGGAGATCATTCAGATCTGCTGAGCAATGGAAAGTTAGAGAGATCTCAATTCTTATAAAAAAGGCCTTCAATTTTAGAAGTAGAAGGCAAATTGAGGAAATCAAGAACAACTTGATAAATGGAAACAACACCAAAGTAAATTCATCAATTGGAGCAATTATGGAGTCCCAGGGAAATATAGCAGTAAGGATTTTACTTAGAGTGAGTCAGTAGATGATATAGGGAAACTAGACAGCAATATTAGGATTCTAGGGGAGCAAAGTTAAGAAATGTATGAGAAGGAGTAATTTAAGAACTTACCAAATATAGGACAGGGCCAAAGACCAGGCCACCAGCAGAGATGTAAATACTGAGGTCCTTGAATATCTGGCTGCACCTGGTAGTGTCTCTTCCTCAACCTGACTCTGGCTTGAAGTTTAGCCCCTGCATGCCTAGCCCATCTGCTTCCCTACAGGGTCTTGACACATACTATGCCAAGCACCTTGGGGGCACTGAGGGTTTCAGTTTACAGTCCATATATCTAAGTTTGAAAATTAATGGGAAGATAGTGAATAGAGTCAATATATTTCAAAATAGCATGTCAGATATGGAATTAAAGTTTGAAAGTGTAGTTTACTTATACATGTAATTCTCTTTCATTTACATGCAATGTCATTTTTTTCATGACATTGGAATTGACCAATGTCAATTTTTCCCCTTATGGGATGAAGATGAACTCATGTAATTTAGAGTTACAGTTGAGCATAAAACAAGTCCAGAGAACAAGAATTCTTAGCTTTAAAACAGTGGAATATATGTTCCTTTGAGCTTTTGGGTGAAATTGTCATGACTAAAATTATGAATTAGATACAAAATTATACCATGTCTGTTACCAAGTAGTTCCTGCCTTTGATGAGCCTATTCATTTCAGCAGGCGAATATATAGAATATATTAAGACAATTGAGAAATGGATAATGTATAAATGCATTACTGTGAACAAAATGGTTTTATGTTTGATGGCTAAACTTCCATGTTTGATTAAGTTGGGCTTTGGGACATACAACCACTTCATTTGTCATTTGTTCAGGAAAGTTTGGTGTTAGCCTGATAGGCAAAATGGCTGCCTGACTAGGAAAAAGGCAATGGAAGATATAATTTTTGAGAGTACTTTGGAAGAATTGATTCTTCTGAGAACTGGATATTTATACTTTTCTGAGTCTTGCTCACTAGTGAAAGTGCTATTCTAAATGGAGTGCTTTACAGATTCCAGACATATGCCACATTCATGTTGTCCAGATGATGAATGTGACTTATTGATAGTCCACGCTTTGTACTACTTGAGATGGTAGTTCTTTTAATAGCCATGATGTCATTGAGATGAAACTTAGTGGGATAGATGTTATTAATGGTCACTATTCAGCCTTTTATTTGCAATGAAGCCAGAGGGCAGTTTGAGAGGGATGAGGTCAGCTTGAATCACTGATTCCCTTGAAGTCATCTGTGTCTTCCCATTTTGGGATCCTGTGAAAAAACAGAAGCCAAATTGAACACCACCACATTTTGGATGAGTTTCCATTTGAGGAGCTCCAAAAACTCCCACAAGTCAGATTCAGAAGAGTTTTCAGGAGATTGCCAAAGACTGTGCAGTGTTGCTGGCAGGAATAGAAACAACAAGCAGATGTTTTAGCAGAGTGGAGCCCATTCTGGGAAACTATTCCTGGGCACTCAATGAAAGAGACTGGAGAGGAGGTTAGTTTAGAACAAAGATGAGAGAGCCTGACTTGGGCGTGTACTTGCCTAAAAATAGACTTACAAATTTAAGAGTTCCAAGCCCCTAAAGTAACTTCAGATGGATATAGTTGCTAATTAATCTCTTGAACTTCACATGAAAACTCTGTCTGGCACTGTAATCTTGTGACAACTTGCTGTTGTTATGGTACTGTGTTAATTTGGTTTGGCTTTCTTTTTTGGAAACACACTTCTCCCTGTGCTTATCACAGTTTTCAAAAACCCAAATTAAAAAAAAAATAAAACCCAAATAGTTAAAAATTCATAGCTGCTTTCATCACCAGCTGGTTGCATGACCTTTGGTAAGTCTCCAGCTTCACTTTCTTCCTATATAAGAGGGAGAAACTAAACTAGATGGTATTTTAGGTCTATTCCAACTCTCCAATCAGTAATTTATTTGAACACAAGCTATAAGATCATGAACCCGTAAATCCAATATTTATAAAATTCTCTCCTCATTTCTGACCACTGATGAAAATGGGAGGCATGTAGAATTCCTCAACAACTGGTAGATTAATCACTTTAACAGTAAGACAGAGCTCTGAGTGTATAATTTGCATGTATATCATAGCTCAGAGATATATTTGTTCAGTAAATATTTATTGAGCATAAACTATATGGTAGGTGCTGTGCTAGATGCTGGAAATACCACAAGGACCAAAACATATGGTTCCTGCCCTCAGGGAGTTTAAAATCTAGTTGAGAAACCACAAATATTAAATAATGTAATCATATGACTTTAAGTGGGACTCATTGCTAAGAAAGTGAGTAAGAGTGAACCTGGCCTAGTGGGGAACAGGGGTTAGAATGAGGTCATGGAAGATTTCACTGAACATATTTCAAAGCATTACAGGACTCGATACCAAATAAGTCCACATGGCAGACTTGATTATTGAACCAGTTGTTTTTGCTCTGTTCTATGACTCTAACTCCAGGCAGCAAAATCAAAATCCTCACTATTAGTCCAAAATGGACTTGGGCTAGAACATGTAGATAAATCAGGGAAAACCATTGTTTGTTAGCAGAAACAAAATTCAGAGACCACATTATGTCATAGCATCAGAGGGATCTTTCGTATGCCAAGGTTAATGTGAAAGCATACTTATTTTTCATTTGCCGCAAGGAGTATAAGATACACTATAATCTTGTGAATACTTGTGGACTGAGCCCAGGAATTATGACCTCTGTTTAAATCTCCTTATTTAACATTTCTGGAAAATATGAAAAGTAATTGAGGTGATCCAGGGGAAGGGTTTAGCACAGTGCCTGGACCTAGCAAAACTCAATAAATTTATCAATTGTTTTTTCTGTTAGTATTTAACAAAACAATCATCTCCATCTCTGTCTTTCTGAGTAGTACATAAGAAAGTTACCAGTTATGAAATGACAGTTCTTCCTTTTGCTTTTTATCCTGAATAGTGTAAGTCAGCTTGATCAAGGAAAAACAGGGGTGAAAGCTGCTAGGACTTCCTGGAAAATTTCTATGGAATGGAAACAATTCCTGTTATGGTTTTGTGCAGGAAGAGGCTAAAGCTAATTCAAAGGAAGGTTATGAACTAACTTTAAAGGCACTGAAGTTGCTTACCATTTAAAATAATGTTTTGGTAGTGGTGATAATGTTTGTGGGTGTGTGTGTGGGTGTGAGTGTGTGTGTTGGGGGGGCTCTAATTGACTTTGAAAAATTACAAAATATATATTTGATGATCATTTCTTGGAGTTAATAAGTAGGGTTGACTTACTGTGACAAGAGCACTGCTATCCTTCTTTGAAATCATGGCTATAATTTAGTTTCCTGGTACAAACTTTGCTCATGTTACCTTCTCAGTATGTAATCACTCACGATGGCAATCATCTATTTGAGTCATGTCACATGATTTAGTAGTGCTTGTTACTATCTGAGAAAATATTTAGCATTTAGCTAAGTATAGTTCTTTCTAGGTATACTATGGACCTCTGTTAGGTATACTATGAAACAAATGAATGTAACTAATAGAGTTTTTTTCCCTCAAAGCAGTTGTGGCTGCATTTTCTTGGTATAGGCTCATGGTTATCTCCATATCTGCAGTTTTGCTACCAAATGCTTCTCTTTAGTTCTTGATTAAACATGGTTCTGTATTCCATTGTAAAACAGGGGGATCTTTTCTTGTAGGGGGATTGCTGGTGTTCTAGCCCTTCAGATTTGTTTCTCCTGCACAGATCCTTTGACCAGGTCATGGCCTTTCCACATGGATCATGGCTATAACTTTGCTCATGTGCCCTGCATACATAGAATGATTTCCCAAATGCTTCTAGTCTAGATATGTTCCTCCTAGATGCTTTTACCCTATCATTCAATTCCTCTTCCTGTCCAAAGTGCTTATCAATGATTCTTAGGCTATACTGGGCTTGTCTACTAGAGTGTAAGTTTCTAAAAAGGAGGCCCCACAATCTCTCTTGTTTTTTTTTTTTTTTTTTTGGAGAGCCCCTGATCTCCAGTCCTAGCACATAGCTGAGCTTCAAGAAGATGCTCTATAAGTACTTAATGACTTAAACCCTGTCCTCTGAGACATTTCAACATGACAAAACACAATGGAAGATCAGAAGAAACAATCTGTACAGAGGATTGGTATCATAATCTCTTCACAATTAGATATATTTGGGGAGAGGAAAAAGCACACATTTCAGATCCTTGCCAGCCATATCCAAAGAAAACTGTTGCTTTATTCTGATCCCCAAACCAAGTATGGGACCTCAGACAGCTGGGTTTGAGGTACTCTAAGGTTATGAAATCAGTGTAAACACTATTTAGAACATTTGAATATTTTTCTTTGGTCCTCACACCTCAGGATTCCCCAGTAACTTATGTACTAAAAATAGGAAGGCCAGAAAAATTGATTTGAATTTATTGTCCAATGAACTTGCTTTTGGTTAATTTAAAGAGAGTAGTTTAGAAGGTAAGTTTTGTCACACATTCTGCATTCCTTGACCTAAAGTCTCCATTAGGAACATAAACAATATAACTATATATAGTGTGTTTTCAAACCACTAGAAATGACTCTAATGTGTGAATACAGGGTATAGTTTAATTTCCCTTTGTTGAGTCAGAGGCGCTTCAAAATAAAATATATGTAGCTGAAGGATATTAAAATATTTCATATGCATGTATTTGTGGCATATTTCTTAGGGAATTTTATCCCTTAGCAAATCTAGCTAATTGTTTTTCAATTTCTATGGCTTAACATTACCTTTCCATTTTGTTGTTGTTATTGTTTAGGTTTTAGACTATTCGTTTCCACAAATCATATTTTATTTTAGCTTAATAAATAAAGAAATTGAGTTACTTCAAAGCACATTATGGATGTCATTTGGTAGCAGTGGATAAGTGGAAAGTTAAATGACTTGCTCAAGGTCTAAAAGAAAGTCAGCAGCAGGATGGAGACAAAATTTTTGCCATTTTTGCCGTTTCCCTGTCAGATTCACTCTGCTAGTAAAACTTTTTGCAATGGAACAGTCTCCCAGTGTTTCTAAGGAGCCAGTTAATTAATCAAATAAAGAGAATGATCATTGGTATTTTTTAAATGTCCATCTCTTTCACATTTTTCTCCTAAATCCATTTTGAGTGTGGATCAAGGAGGTGGTTTTCACGATTTAAATATGATTGGCACCACTGCTGTTAAATGAAAATGTGGCTTCTGGGTATTGAAATATAATTTTTATAATTGGTAATCAAAAATCTTGTTACCATTTGTGCCCATTTCATGAGAAGTTCATAGTGCTTTAAAATGAACATTGACTAAATAATGAAGTGACTGGAGAGAGACCACTTACAAAATTGGAGATAGTGATTGGAGGCAGTTGTGGCAATTTCTCTGCCAGGCTAGAAACATTCATTAATGAGCTAAGAGGGCTGGAGAATTCATGAAGGTCAGTGTCACAGATGTTTGCTCCCATTACAATGAAATTGGTAGGCCAATGGATATGATAATATGATATTTATGATTGTATCTGGTTATATTATTGTAGAAGCTAGATCTTCCTGCTATGGAAATAGTTTAGCACTTAGAATGTGTTTTTAATAAAATACTCATGTGCAATGGCATTTTATATGAATTATAAATTTTAACCAGTAGACTGAATTGGATAGGAAATACAAAGGCGAATTACTTTCAGATAAAAAAGAGTGTCAAACATGAGTTTCATTAGCTAATTGGTAGTATAACATGCTTGTTTCCCTTGAGCACCTGGAGATCAGACCAAGCTACAGAAATGTTGAAGTTTAAACTAGCATTGAGTATACTATACTATACAGCCTGAGTGATCACAAGGTTTAAGAAACCAGGACACAATGTATAGCCTCAACAAATCATTTAAAGTATTATTACTTAAAAGCTCATCTAATATTTGATTTTTCCTTCCCACAATCTATGGGTTTATAGCAAACCTAACAAAATCTCTGAAATGATCAATAGCATCATACCCGTGATGTCTTGTAATAGATGCAATAGTTTGGAAGGAGCGTATCACAATAATCTCTTCTATCTGGAATGGCAAGGGGAAGTTAGACAGCTTTCCCATAGGTTACTTGTTTCATTGGTCTTGTGGCAACCCTGTGATACTGGCAAGGACTATTATCTCCATTTTGTAGGCTAGGACATTGACGCTCCAAGAGGTGGAATGTAAATGAGAGTCAAAATGTGAACCTATCAGAAAAACAAAACAAAAAATCCCAAAGTGTGTCATATACTATGCTTAGTATCCAAGTGACAAGATAATATACACACCAAATCAACAAGCCCTGCGTTTACCTATACAACAAGCATACACATGTACCCCTGAACCTAAAATTATAAAGTTAAAATTTTTAAGAAATGTGAACCTAGATGTTCTGCCAAGTTCAGTGTCCATTCTATGATTCATGAATAACATGAATCACAGAATTGTAGCTAAAATTCTCAAGTAAAAGTTATGCTGTGGGTTTGTCATAAATAGCTTTTATTATTTTGTGATACATTCCATCGATACCTAGATTATTGAGGGTTTTTAGCATAAAGGGCTGTTGAATTTTGTCAAAGGCCTTCTCTGTATCTATTGAGATAATAATGTGGTTTTTGTCTTTGGTTCTGCTTATGTGTTGGATTACGTTTATAGATTTGCGTATGTTGAACCAGCCTTGAATCCCCGGGATGAAGCCTACTTGATCGTGATGCATAAGCTTTTTGATTTGCTGTTGCATTCGGTTTGCCAGTATCTTATTGAAGAATTTGGGTTGATGTTTGTCATGGGTATTGGCCTGAAGTTTTCTTTTTTAGTTGAATCTCTGCCTGGTTTTGGTATCAGGATGATGCTGGTCTCATAAAATGATTTGGGGAGATTCCTACTTTTTGTATTGTATCATACTGAAAGGGCAAAAGCTCAAAGCATTCCCTTTGAAATCTGGCACTAGATAAGGATGCCCTCTCTCATCACTCCTATTCAATATAGTATTGGAAGTTCTAGCCAGAGCAATCAGGCAAGAAAAAGAAATAAAGGGTATTCAATTAGAAAAACAGGTTGTCAAATTATCTCTACTTGCAAATGGCATGATTGTATATTTACAACACCCCATCATCTCAGCCCAAAATCTCCTGGAACTGATAAGCAACTTCAGCAAAGTCTCAGAATACAAAATCAATGTGCAGAAATCACAAGCATTCCTATACACCAATAAAAGACAGAGAACCAAATCAAAAGCGAATGTCCATTCATAATTGCTGCAAAGAGAATAAAATACCTAGGAGTACAACTAACAAAGGATGTAAAGGACCTCTTCAAGGAGAACTACAAACCACTGCTCAAGGAAAATAAGAGAGGACACAAACAGATGGAAAAACATTCCATGCTCATGGTTGGGAGGAAGAATCAATATCATGAAAATAGCTATACTGCCCAAAGTAATTTATAGATTCAATACTATCCCCATTAAGTTACCAATGATCTTCTTCACAGAACTGGAAAAAAAAAACACCTTAAACTTCATATGGAACCAAAAGAGAGCCTGCATAGCCAAAACAGTCCTAAGCAAAAACAACAAAGCTGGAGGCATCATGCTGCCTGACTTCAAACTATACTACAAGGCCACAGTAATCAAAACAGCACAGTACTGGTATGAAAACAGAGACATAGACCAATGGAACAGAACAGAGCCTCAGAAGCAATACCACACATCTACAATCATCTGATCTTTGACAAACCTGACAAAAACAAGCAATGGGGAAAGGATTTCCTGTTTAATAAATGGTGTTGGGAAAACTGGCTAGCAATGCACAGAAAGCAGAAACTAGACCCCTTCCTGACACCTTACACTAAAATTAACTCCATGTGGATTAAATATCTAAACATAAGGCCTAACACCATAGAAAACCCTAGAAGAAAACCTAGGCCAAACCATTCAGGACATAGGCATAGGCAAGGACTTCATGGCTAAAACACCAAAAACAATGGCAACAAAAGCCAAAATAGACAAATGGGGTCTACTGAAACTCAAGACCTTCTGTACAGCAAAAGAAACAATCATTAGAGTGAACAGGCAACCAACAGAATGGGAAAATTTTTTTTGCAATCTACCCATCTGACAAAGGGCTAATATCCAGAATCCACTAAGAACTAAAACAGATTTACAAGAAAAAAACAAACCCATTCAAAAGTGGGTGAAGATATGAACAGACACTTTTCAAAAGAAGACATCTATGAGCCAACAAACATATGAAAAAATGCTCACCATCACTGGTCATTAGAGAAATGCAAATCAAAACCACATTGAGATACCATCTCATGCCAGTTAGAATGGCGATCATTAAAAAATCTGGAGACAACAGATGCTGGAGAGGATGTGGAGAAATAGGAACACTTTTACACTGTTGGTGGGAGTGTAAATTAGTTCGACCACTGTAGAAGACAGTGTGGCAATTCCTCAAGGACCTAGAAATAGAAATACCATTTGACCCAGCAATCTCATTACTGAGTATATACCCAAAGAATTATCAATTAGTCTGTTATAAAGACACATGCACACGTATGTTCATTGCCTCACTGTTTACAATAGCAAAGACTTGGAACCCATCCAAATGTCCATCAGTGATAGACTGGATAAGGAAAATGTGGCACATATACACCCATGGAATACTATGCAGCCATAAGAAACAATGAGTTTGTGTCCTTCATAGGGACATGGATGAATCTCAGCAAACTGACACAAAAACACAAAACCAAACACTTCATGTTCTCACTCATAGGTGAGTGTTGAACAATGAGAACACTTGGACACAGGGAGAGGAGCATCATACACTGCAGTCAGTTGTGGGGGCTAGAGAGGGACAGCGGGGAGTGGGGAGGGTGGGGAGCAAAAACATGGGGAGAAATATCAGATATAGGTGATGGGGGATGAAGGCAGCAAACCACCTTGCCATGTATTTACCTATGCAACAATCCTGCATGATCTGCACATGTACCCCAGAACCTAAAGTACAATTAAAAAAAAAAAAGTTATACCAGTACTTTAGTTTAGAGTCCTTTTAGATTTTTGTTTTCAAATGTTTGAAAAATGCATGGTCTGAAAAATAACATCTGTCCTCCTAAGTCCCCCTCAAACTGCCCCAGTAGGACTATTACAAGGCAAGATTACTAGACTAGATGTTATCAGGATTACTTTGTATTAAACCCAGAGCAGGTAGACCTTGATTTAACTAAATGCAACGCAACCAAACCCAAATTTACAACCTAAATAAAATGCCAAAGAGTTGCTCTAAGTGACAATTTCACTTGTGTATTTTAAATCAATTAACAAAAATGGATAATCCATCTCTGGGGACTTTGAGGGAAACACACGTTATGTAAAACAGAATTCACCTACAGTATGCAAGAGTCATGTGAAAGTGACAAATCAGGTGGTTGTTCAAACTAAATCTTACCTCATGCTTGTGTAAGTTTTTTGTTATATCTAGAGTAATAAAGCACTCTTCCCTAATAGTCATCCAGTGCCATTTGGCATCTTGTTAATTACAAATGATTGTGTATTTTTATATTAAAGCAGTGTCCAACAGATTTAATTATGTGTGTTTGTATTGGGATGTACAAGGAAATGTGTTGTTTAGAAGGAATGTAATGTGAGGTGTCAGGTGACAAAAAAGATGCTTTCTAGTGCTTTTCACACACCTTATTCCTTGTTCAATATAAATTTCATTTAACTTGCCTCCAGATAAAGCCCTGAATATCATGCAACACGATATAGAGATGTTCTCATAAAGTAGTTGTCTTTTAGACTGATCTTGAAGTATATGGAGTCATTTTAATAGCGACTGGAATTTAGGTCTGGTCCCAGAAAAAGCCCAATTAAAATTTTATTGAAGATGGAGTAAGTCTTTGTTTATTCATTGTACTAATGTTTACTGAGCACCCATAACATGTCATACACTGTTCTAGGTGCTGGGCATATACAAGTTTAAAAGCTTGGAAAAAAATATCTGCTCTCATGTCACTTACATTTTAGTGGAAGAAATAGGCTATTACCAAGGTAAATACATAGAATATATAAAACTTGTACGGAGTGGGAATGATCAAAAGAAAAAAGTGAAGGAAGGGTATTGAAGTTTATAGATAAAGTTTTAGTTAAAGGGGCCAGAAAAGACCTCACTGAGGAAGACTTCACATGAAGAAAGTGAAGGAACTAGCCATATGGATATTTGGGGGACAAATATTTCAAGCAGTCAAAACATCAAGTGCAAAAGTCCTGAGATGGGAGCATGCCTGGAGTATTAGAGGAAAAGCAATGAGGCCAGTATATTCAGAAGGGAATGAATGTAGACAAGAAGAAAAGAGATGATGTCAGAGAGGTAATCAGGTAACTGGGTAGGTCCTGATAAAAATCTTGGTCTTCTATCCAAAAGAAAGAAACGGAGAGAGTGAAGCTCTGACTTGTGTTTTAACAATAACATTCAGATTGCAATGATTACAGTAGACTGAAGAGGACAAGAGAAGAAGCAGAGAGAACAGGAGGCTACTGCAGTAATGCTGCTAGTGAAAGAAGATGATGGTCCTAGCTGGTAATAATCAGGGTAGCGTTCTCAAGATTTTCTGACAGACTGTGGGATATGAGAGAACAAAAGGAATAAAAAGTTTTGGGCCAAATGCCTGCAAGGATGGCATGTAAGTGTTGGTGAAATGGGGAAAGCTGCAGGAGATTTGGGATGTGACAAACATCAGGGCTCTGTTTCGAGTTATGTTCGGTTTGAGATGCCTATTAAACACCTAAGAGAAATGTTGTAAAGGCATTAAATATATGAGTCTGGAATTGAGGGAGATATTTTGGGTGGATATGTAAATTGAAGACATAAGTACATAGGTGGTACATATTGACAAAAGGAAGATAGGAAGATGTCTGGTGACATGAGAAAAAGGTTGCAAAGTAGTGTGTATATAATAATGTATTTTCTTGAGAAAAATGCTATAGAAAGAAGAATGGAAGTATGTTTGCCAAAATCATCTCTGGGTACTAGGAATATTGGTGATTTTCATTTTATTATTTTATGTTTTTCTAAATTTCCTGTATTTAATGAAAATGGATTACTTTCATAACTAGAAAGTAGAGTAAAACAATAAATACTATTAAGAGGACTTTTATCTAGAGTTGTTCTCCAATGGCTAAAATAAAACATTTATTTGTGTACAGTCCCTTCCATATACTTACATACTCAGATACCCATAGTGATAACATACTGAAGGAAGGTTATTTGAATCAAATTACACATGACATGATTGGGGCTTGCCATCAAGGACTGACAACACAGATGTTCCTGTCCTTACATGGAGCTGAGTTAATATAACTAGATAAAATGTGCCTGGACAATAAAGAATATGAAGGCCTGGGACAGTTAAACTCTACAGGACTACATGCAGCCAGAATAGATTGATACCCGTGGGGCTGAGTCAAAAAAATCACATCCTTTGGGAAAAGAGAATTAATTGAACCCTTGTTCTACCCTCTTATGACATTCTTTTCCCTGAAGGACTTTTGCCTTCATTCTCTAACAGCTCCCATTCAGGCAACAGATTATCTGCTAGTTCAGCAAGCTACTCTTAAATGTTAATAACTTATTCTTGGCCAATTTTTCACACATAGGAAAGTGTATCATATTATCATGTTGAGTTTTAAAGTTCAGATAATTCCTATTTTTTTCCTTTTGAACATAGAAGCTCTAACGGTTCTCTTTTGCATTCTCTTCATCTCCCCATTTGATTATAATAAGAATTTCCCTCCCCATTCTTTGGTGGTGACTCAGACATAGCTAAAGGGGGCTTTTCTCAAACTTCTTTTGGAAAAGAGAAAAAAGTCAGTGTTTGGCCTGAGGTCAAACAGAATATTTTAGCTAAGATGCAGGATGGTTGATGCAGTTATGAGTGACTGAAAATGGAATTGTAATGGAAAAGGCATTTGCATTTTGAGCTGTGGCATTTGCTACTATGTTAGCACTTTGTTAAAAGTGTGTAAATGCATGGTAAGTTTTTAAGCAGAAACTTGGAAAATTGGTACAGAAATGTATTTTTGCATATGCGTGCCTTTTCATTAAGCAGTAAGTATAATCCTCTCCCTGATGACCTGATGATCTATTTTACTTCTTTTTCTTCCAAAGAATACCCTGACCCAACTCCAAAGTTTTCACTGGACAAGTGAGAAATGTTATTCCCTCTTCTGGATTCTAAAGGTCAGACCGGGCTCCCTCCAATATTCTATGAATTTTGGCAGTTTTTAAAATCAAAGTTAGAATGGCAGATAGAATCTACATTCACCCTCAACCTCCTGCTCAGACATACGTACCACATACACACGTGTGTATACACGGAACACATGTTGAAAGAAAGAAACTTCTAGCTTTGCCTTCTACTCTTAATGACAGAGATTGAGTCCCAAGAAGGCCCACACTTATATATGAATTTAGATCAACAATATAATCAAAGGCATCGAATTGTAAATATTCTGCCTTGAACTAGATTTGAGATCTTATGGAATGAGTACAGATCTTGGAGTTCTGAGACCTGAATGTAAATCTTACATCTGCTACTTATTAGCAGAGCAACCACTGACAAACACTACTTAAGCACTTACTTAAATCTAAGGCCTTACATACTTGTTCTGATGGTAACCAATATGATGGGCATTGAAGTTAGACCTGATTCAAATCTACTACTTGGACAACTTGGGTTAAGCCATTTATTGCTTTAGACTCTGTTTCCTTGCCTGTGGAATTAGGATAATAACCTGCTTTTTCAGGGCTTTTGTGAGAATTAAACAAGAAAATGTATACAATCTGTCTAGGACCAGCAACCGGGACATAGAATATTTTAAAAATTATTTTATTACTATTGTTGTTGTTATTTCTCTTCTTAGTATCACAAGTATTTTCTTACCTGTGACAACCAGAGCCTTTCACTAGGTCAAGCCAATAGCAGGACAAAAAAAGTAGAATTTCTCATTTTTAATTTTTTGTGGGTACATAGTAGATGTATACATTTATGGGATATGTGAGATGTTGTAATACAGGCATGCAGTGTGAAATAATCACCTCATAGAAAATGGGTTATCCATCCTGTCAAGCACTTTTTTTCCATTGAGTTACAAAAAATTCAGTTACACTCTTTATTTTAAAATGTACAGATACTATTGACCATAGTCACGCTGTTGTGCTATCAAATAGTAGGTCCTATTCATTCTTTCTAACTTTTTTTTTGTACCCATTAGCCATACCCACCTCCCCTCCTTCCCCCACAACACTTCCTTGCTTCTGGTAACTACCTTTCTATGTCCATGAGTACAATGGTTTTGATTTTTAGACTCACAAATAAGTGAGAACATGCTAAGTTTGTCTTTCTGTGCCTGGCTTATTTCACTTAATATAATGATCTCTGGTTCCATCCATGTTGTTGCAAATGACTGAATCTCATTCTTTTTATACTCCATTATGTATGTGTCACATTTTCTTTATCCATTCATCTGTTGATGGACACAGGTCGCTTCCAAATGTTAGCTTTTGTGAACAGTGCTGCAACAAACACAGAAGTGTAGATACTTCTTGGATATACAGATTTCATTCCTTTTGGATATATACCCAACAATAGGGTTGTTGGATCATATGGTAGCTCAATTTTTAGGTTTTTGAGGAATTTTCAAACTGTTCTCCATAGCGGTTGTACTAATTTACATTCCCACTGACAGTGCACAAGTGTTCCCTTTTCTCCACATCTTCACCAGCATTTGTTATTGCCTGTCTTTTGGATATAAGCCATTTTAACTGGGGTGAGGTGATATCTCATTGCAGTTTTGATTTGCAGTTCTCTGATTCTCAATAATGTTGAATACATTTTTATCTACTTGGTAGCCATTTGTATGTCTTCTTGTGATAAATGTCTATTCAAATATTTTGCCCATCTTTCAATTGGATTATTAGATTTTTTTCCTATAGCATTGTTTGAGCACCTTCTATATTCTGCTTATTAATCTCTTGTCAGATGGGTAGTTTGAAAACATTTTCTCCCATGACATGTGTTGTATCTTTGTTGATTGTGTCCTGTGCTGTGCTGAAGCTTTTTTTTTTTTTTTTTAACGTGATGTGATCCCATTTGTCCGTTTCTGCTTTGGTTGCCTATGCTTGTGGGGTATTACTCCAGAAATTTTTGCCCAGACCAATGTCCTGAAGAGTTTTCCCTGTTTTCTTATAGTAGTTTCATGCTTTGAGGGCTTAGATTTAAGTCTTTAATCCATTTTGATTTGATTGTTGTATATTGTGGGAGATGTGGATATACTTTCATTCTTCTGCATATGAATATCCAGTTTTCCCAGCACCATTTATTGAAGAAATTGCCTTTTTTCTATGGCAGGGGCAAAAAGCCACCAGTCTCTTTGCTAAATCATAACAAGGGTTACCTTTGCTTCAGTTCCCAGTAAGTTTCTCATCTCCATGTGAGATCATCTCAGCCTGGACTTCATTGTCCATATTACTATCAGCATTTTGTTCAAAACCATTCATCAAGTCTCTAGGAAGTTCCAAACTTTTCCACATCTTCCTGTCTTCTGAGCCCTTCAAGTCTCTAGTAAGTTCCAAACTTTGCCACATTTTTCTGTCTCTTCTTAGCCCTTCAAACTGTTGCAACCTCTGCCTGTTACCCAGTTCTAAAGTCGCTTCCACATTTTGGAGTATCTTTATAGCAGCACCCCACACTCTGCAGTACCAAATTACTGTATTAGTCTGCTCTTGCACTGGTAATAAAAACACACCTGAGACTGGGTAATTTATAAAAGAAAGAGGTTTAATCAACTGAGAGCTCCACAGGGTTGAGGAGGCCTCAGGAAGCTTACAAACATGGTGGAAGAGGAAGCAAACACATCCTTCTTCATGTGGCAGCAGGAGGGAGAAATGCCAAGCAAAGAGGGAAAGCCCCTTATAAAACCATCAGATCTCATGAGAACTCACTCACTATCATGAGAACAGCAGCATGGGGGTAACTGACCCCATGATTCAGTTACCTCCCCTTGGGTTCCTCCCATGACACATGGTGATTATGAGAACTACAGTTTAAGATGAGATTTGAGTGGAAACACAGCCAAACCATACCACTGGGTCCTCTATTCAGTTCCATTAGTCTACGTGTGTGTGTTTATGCCAGTACCATGCTATTTTGGTTACTATTGCTCTGTGGTGTAATTTGAAGTCAGGTAATGTGATTCCTTCAGTTTTGTTCCTTTCGCTTAGAATAGCTCTGACTGTTCTGGGTCTTTTCTGGTTCCATATAAATTTTAGGATTTTTTTTTTTTAATTTCTGTGAAGAATGTCATTGGTATTTTGATATGGATGCCATTGAATCTGTAGATTGCTTTGGGTAATGTGGACATTTTAACAGCATTGATTCTTCCAATCTGTGAACATGGACCTTTTTTTAAAATCATTTTTTGGAGTCTTCTTCAGTTTCTTTCATTAGTGTTTTATAATTTTCATTATAGAGTTTTTACTTCTTGGTTAATTTGTAGGTATTTAATTTTATGTGTGGCTATTGTAAATGGGGTTACATTTTTATTTCTTTTTTCACATTGTTCACTGTTGGCATGCAGAAATGCTACTGATTTTTGTATATTGATTTTGTATCCTTCAAATTTACTTAATTTGTTTATCAGTTCTAATAATTTTCTTGTGGAGACTTTAGGTTTTTCCAAATGTAAGATCATATCATCTGCAAACAAGGATAATTTGACTTCTTCCTTTCCAATTTGGATGCCCTTTATATCTTTCTCTTGTCTGATTGTTCTGTTAGGAACTTCCAGCACTATGTTGAATAACAGTGGTGATACTGAATATCCTTTTTATGTTCCAGATCTGAGAGGAAAGGCTTTCAGTTTTTCCCCATTCAATATGATACTAATTGTGGATCTGTCACATATAGCTTTTATTATGTTGAGATATGTTTCTTCTATCCCCGATTTTTTGAGTTTTTTTTTTTTTTTTTATCATGAAGCCATGCTGAATTTTATCAAATGCTTTTTCATCATCAATTGAAATGATCACATGGTTTTTATTCTTCATCCTGTTGATACAATGTATCACATTGATTGGTTTGCAATATGTTGGACCATCCTTGAATCCCAGGAATAAATCCCACTTGGTCATGATGAATAATGTTTCTAATGTATTATTGAATGCAGTTTGTTAGTATTCTGTTGAGGATTTTTGCATAAATGTTCATCAGAGATATTGGCTGGTAGTTTTATTTTGTTGATGTGTTTCTGATTTTGTTATCTAGGTAATACTGGTCTCATAGAATGAGTTTGCAAATATTCTCTCTTCCTGTATTTTTTGTAATAGTTTGAGCAGAATTGGTATTCATTTAAATGTTTGAGAGAATTCAGCAGTGAAGCTATCAGGTCCTGGGCTGTTTTTTTTTTTTTTCTGGGAAACTTTTTATTATGGCTTCAGTCTTGTTACTTGTTATTGGTGTGTTCATGCTTTGTGTTTCTTCCTGGTTCAATCTTTGTAGGTTGTATGTATTTAGGAATTTGTCCATTTCTTCTAGATTTTCCAATTTATCCAAAAAATGTTTGAATCTTCTATATTGGTCTGAATTTTAAAATAAATACCTTGCTGCTGAGTTTTTGTACAATAAGAATTAATATGTTAGTATAGCTAAAATGTTCCACTTTGTTCTCAAGCTAATAGTGGTAAACACATAAAGGCCTCTGCTTCCTGCTCTCTTTTACAGAACCACTGTGAATGGATAATAAGGGTGATTAACCCTTAGAAACACACACAATGCCCCTGCATTTTAAAAATAACTTGTATTTTAGATTTATCTCTGGTCTATGTGGGAGAACCCTATGACTCTCCCATGAAATACATTTTGGGAGTGACTACTTACTTGCACTGTTGAGAACTAGAGACCATACTTTGTTTCGTGGAGCTTTGCAGCTGTAATCACAGTAAAGTAGTGACTGCAGTGTCTTGAGTAGAACTGAAAATTGAAAATACTTGCATCAGTGGTATTGATCTTGGAGACCTTCATTCCTCACACTTCCCTGAAAATATTTGTTCTCTGTTTCTGAATGACAGTCAGGGATACCCCCTGAAAAGTGCTGCCCATTGAGCATGGGATATCATCTTGATGAATTATTTCAAAACTCTATCAAAGTGTTTTCCAAATATCCAGTAATCTAATGAGGCCATTCAGGTCTTGATATTCATCCAGGCCTTGTTTTTTGATATTACCTGGGAAAAGTATGGAGTGAAGACTGACTCTCTGCATTGACACAGTCAGAGGAATCCTGTGGCTCAAAACTTATTGGCTTCTTAAGTAGAAATCAAACCAATAGAGCACTTATCAAGTATCTGTAGTAGTAACCATAAAAGTTAACATTTCATTAGGAGGAAAGGGATTAGGGAAAACAATTGGCTCAATTTGCCTTACTGAGATACAGAAAGCCTGTCACAGAGGACCTCTTCTAAAATATCAAGGATTCAAAGCCATCGCTTCAAAATTTAAAAGATTTAAGGGAAAAGACAAAAATTTTATGACTTGCCATTGAAATAATTCCTGGGTGGCCTGCCTACCTGCCAGTCTGGCAACCTGCCAACCTGCTTACCTGCCTGCCTGCCTGCCTTTCTTCCTCCTTCCACCCATCCTCCCTTCTTCCCTTCCTTCCTATTCATATCAGATATAGAAATTTTCCTTGAAGGTTCTGTCTTCATTGATTTCTGTACAGTTTTCATAGTATGACATCATCATCATGATTAATATCATTGGATAATTAGGTTCTAGAGTCTGACTTATTCTCAGAAACCTAAGGAAGGTACTATTCTTGTGCAGGCACAGAGACACAATGTGCCCAAAGCCTCCCAGCTAGTAAGTGGCGTAGCCAAGAATATAAGATAGGGAATAATATCTTATAAGATAGGGCTTCAGACTTTGTGATGATAACTACTGTGCTATCAACTACGAACCTCAAAGGTACATATGAAAAGATGATGTAAATTAAACAATTATTGTTAGGCCAAGATCCATTTCTATTGTTGCTTTGTTTTTTAGTAGTGCACTGAACAATCAACAATCTCTCAGATGGAATTTAGCTGTCCCAGGTTACACATTTGCAGGGTGGTTGGCCAGTGCTTAAAATATGACTTAGAACTGATATTCCAGATGTCAAATCAGTGACCTTGGCAGGTGTTTGGATGAAGAATATTTGCTTGTCGGGTGTACCCTGTTTGCTTTTCCTCCACAGGGTTCATCTAAAAGTTTCCATAATGTAAGATCATTTTCCTTTTTTTTTTTTTTTTCCTGAAAACCTAGTACGTTTCAGGAAATTAGAAGCAGGAAGTTTCTGGGGGCCATCCATCAGGGGCAATATCAGGTGCTGATTTGTCACTGATTGGCAGGCTCTTTCCCATTTCAAAGCATGAGAGGACTCCAAACTTTTTTTCATGGTTAGAGTGTCCTGGAAGTTGATTCATATTTTTATTGCAGTTTCTTTTACTTTGCATCTTGGCATAATGCCTTTGACTAAAGGGGATATTTTCTGATGTCTCTGCTTTAATTTACAAATAACCAAACTGATTTTTCCAACATATCTCCAAAACTAAAGACACATGTGCCTAGGAAAATAGGGATTTCTAATGAAAACGCTGACACAGTCTCATTAATGCTAAGGGTTTGAACAGTCTGCCATTCAGTAAAGTAGTATTTTTGTGTCTTATAAAATGCCAAACATCTGCTTGCAATGAGCGTACTTAACACCTTTTGGGTTTCTTTTTAGCTAAGCTGAATGCACTTGGGAATGAGTGAAACTTCAGATAACACCAGCAAAAAGTTTGAAATAAGGGAATTTTATTTGAAAACTATTTTGTAAGCATAATAGTACCCACGGTACAAATTACAAACACCATTCAAAACAACATAATAGCAAGATGTTTTCAAATTGTACAAAGCTCCTGCTCACAGGTGTGAAAACCAGCAAATGGGCCTGTGAACTAAGGTTGGTAACTAAGAATAAGTGGCAAGGAGGTACAATATAATGGAAGCTAAGAGGCAAAATTTTATATTCCAGCATTGAAAATAGAGGCCAGGAGTCAGAAGCTAAAGTGAATGTCAAAGCCCAGGTAGACACAGTTGGATGGTTTGCAAAAGAAAAATTATTTTTTACATTTTAAGATACTTTATTTTTAATTGACATAAAATTGTATTTTATATGTCAATTAAACAATTTTATATGTCAATTAAAAGTAACATGTACAACATGTTGTTTCGAAATAGGTATACATCATGGAATGGCTCAATCAAGTTAATATATGCATCACCTCACATACCATTTTTGAGGTGAGAACACTTAAAATCTCACTGATTTTCAAGATATAGTATATTGTTATGAACTATACATACCTTGTGGTACAACATAGCTCTTGAATGCTTTCCTCCTATTTAATTGAGAAAAGCATATGTGATTATTATAGCTGCCTAACTAGTCTTCCTGTCTCAACCCTTTCCCCCACCCTAATTATTTTCTACATTCCTACCAGAATCTTTGCTGAAGAACATATCAAATGATGCCTATCCCCTATAGCAATCACCTGGAAACATTAAGTAATTCCCTATAGTAGTATACTGAAACAGGTTTAAACATCTTTAAGGCTTTCCATAATTGGAACTCAAACTATTCTTTCAGCCGTCTCAAACATTATTTGTATCCTTGGACATCACATACTTACGCTCAGTGGTTCTAAATTGGAACTGGTGGCATTTGGAATTCTGTTGAGGTGTTTTGGGTTGTCAAAACAGGCAAAAAATAATATGGGTATTTAGTGATCTGGAGCAAGGGATGTCAAGCATCTTGCATTGAACAAAACAGACCCTTACCATTTTAGACTTGCCCAATCAAAGTGACAATAGCATTCTTGGTGAGAAATTACAGATTTCTATCTAAATTGGATTGTTTTCAGATCTTCAGAAATAATGTATGCTTTCCTAGTAATGCACCTTTGCTTCTGCTCTTCCTTGTCCTTGCTATGCTTGCCTCTTTATTCATCGTTACCTGTTGTATTCCCATCAATCTTCAGGGTCTAGCTTTCTTGAGGAATTCATTCCCCCCCACTTTCCTACCAGATTCGCTGAGTATACTGTGGTATAGTAGAAAAAGGAGTAATATGAGAATCAAGACACACAAATTTTTGCCCTGGTTCTGGCACTAACCAGTTGTGTGACATTGGCAAGTGGTTTATCTTCTCTGAGCCTTAGTTTATTCATTCATAAAAGGAGCACATTAAAAAAACGAGGGGGTTGAAGTAGATATTCCTTAAGGTTTCTTCTAGTGCTCATTTTCTGTGGCCCCTTATCACCTATCTCATTTTATTTTAATCACAGTCTAGGATGTCCTTAGATGTTTCAACATAGCATCTTGTACACTGTGTATATCAAATAGTTGACTTGATTGTTTCAGAGGACTTTATATTCCTTGCCTTTTGTTGAAGATGACACTGGCCATTGATAGTGTAACATTATTGTGCTTAATACAGTAAATATGTACGTATGGGCTAAAAGAATGGCAGGGACCAGTTTTCTAAGGTCACTTAATAAGACAAGGAGGTGCCATGTTGGGTAATTAATTTGTTGGGAAATTACTGATTTTACCTAACCTCTACAGAAAAGATGATATACATTTAATGAATATAAAGGAATATAGTAAATTTTGGGTTTTTCCTACATGTAGAAAAGTCTTCTCTGACAAAGTAGCAGTAATTATGAAATATATATCATGTAGGTCTATATTCCTGTGGTCTGAAACAGGCTGGTTGTCTTTTTATTTTTATTTATTTTTTTAATTTAATTTTTTTATTGCATTTTAGGTTTTGGGGTACATGTGAAGAACGTGCAAGATTGTTGCATAGGTACACACATGGCAGTGTGGTTGTGGTTGTCTTAAAATTAAAGTTTTGCAGGCTTCAAACATGTCCAACTGGCACTTGGCTTGATATAACAATTCCCTTAGAGATTGGCTGGAATTGCATTCATGTTGTCCAGATGTGTATTCACAACTGTGAGTCTGCATTATGATGTATGGTCATAATGCTAAGTATCTAGTTTGCATAATCTTTCCCAGATGCAGGGATTTTCTTAAGCCTTCTTAAAGGGTTATCATTAAACCTAGGCATCATGGCTTGGTTTCTATTTGAATCCGAGAACTGCCTCAGCTGTTAACTAGGTGAAGCCAATCATGTTATCAGCTGGTATTTCTCTAGTATTGCCACTTTCACAGAAAGATTTGGACACATTCTGTGTCATTAATGCCCAGTTTTTTCTTTCCTTTTAGTAAGTCACGTAAATGTATTACTTGATTGTCATGACTTGTAGGAATTCTTTTGTCCTCGGCCGATCTACCTTGAAGCATAAAAGGTGAGTTAGGCTTTGATCGCCTCTTCCTCCAACCTAGGTTTAATTAGCGACATTTTGAATTCATGGTGCCCCTGTCTTCTACATTTCTGCCTGCTCCCAGAATAATCTTAGCCCTTTTTCCATATTGTGAGCCATGCTTTAAAAAGTTAATAATAGCACAACAAACATTTCTATAGCACAGTTTTCTCTTTCTCTGTGTGTATGTGTGTGTGCATACACATGTATAGTATTACTTTATAGATGGAGAAACCAAGGCATATAGAGACTAGATAAATTATCTAAAGTCAATGTTGAAGACAGGATTCAAATCTATGCAGTCTGTCTCCAGAGTTGATGCTCTTAACCATTGACCTAGAGTGGAGTAATTGGGATTGGGAAGTAGGGGGTACCAAACAGGTGGCCAAGCAGGCAAGACTCTGGTCCTCTCAGCCTGTTTTAATCCCAAGAACTCCACTTTTCTCTCTTTTACATATATTGGGTATTAGTTTGAGCTGTTGATTGAAGAAAGGATTCCTTTGTTAAAAAATACGAAAAATGATTTACAAGTACAGATTTTAGGGAGTCCTAAAGCCTAGGCCTGCTGGAATAGGGCTGCATATGAACAAAATAATTTTTGGAAATATTTATCTTTGCAGGAAACACACAGGTATGCACGAAATTATTTCCAGTTACTTAAAATCTTCTGACTTGGCAAGCAGTCATATAGCCAGAATCTCTAGAATGGATAGGAAGAGCCAGGATGGTATTGAAAATGGCAAAGGATGCTTTGCATAAAGGACTAAAGTGGTTGCTCATCCAGATCAGTTGATATCATTGACAGTGGAGCATTTTAAGCTGACTTGAAGGTCAAAGAAACCTACCCCTCCAACTGGGAGTGGGACTGAATCTCTTGTTCTATATACCTGTAATCTCTGTGTAGTAAGTTGTATTTATTACCTACGTTATGGGAACTCATTTCTGTTTCCTATCTGTGTTGGGAATCTTTCTTTTTGACCTTCACACCATCCTATGTCAAGATGACAGATGCAAAGTTGAGAAGACAACTGAAATTCAAAATATTGACTTCAGTGTTGAGGCCAAGAAGAAAATAAGGCTTTCAGTAGAACCAAAAATCCTAGGAGGGTCCATGCAGTTGGAATTCAGTTCTAACCAGAGGAATTACCATAAAATTGGGGAGGGATAACATGGGGAGAAACGCCAGGTATAGCTGACAGGGGCATGGAGGCAGCAAACCACATGGCCATGTATGTACCTATGCAACAATTCTGCATGATCTGCACATGTACCCCAGAACCTAAAGTACACTTATATATATATATAATCTTGGTCCTTAAACTTAACAAAATTATATTTTATATAATATGTAAAGTATATTTTATATATATAATCTAAAGTACAATTTTATATGTGTATGTGTGTGTGTGTGTGTGTGTATGTGTATATATATATATATATATATATATATATATATATATAATCCCTGTCCTTAAACTTATCAGAATTATATTTTATCCCAGAGGACAAAGTCATTTTCACCAGTTCTATACAAGTCAGTGTATAGATCTAGTGTCCTCTGTGGCATGCTGGTTGTATTTTATTATTTCCTCATGTAAATTAGGAGTGGAGAAGGTTGCCTTACTTTGTTTTCTCTTTTGGAGGGTAAAGTGTACCATACATATACCACCAGCTATTTGGAGCTCAGCCTGTGCTGTGCAAGATAAAAGTACTGAATTTAATAGTCATAGGTGTACAAAAAAGAAGTCTAAATCAAGTCATTTTTTGAAGGCAGGAATCTAGTTTGATATGATTCTGTGTACAGGTTCCTACATATAATATTCAGTGAATGATAAGTGCTATGTAAGAATAACTCAAAAGAATGGTAGAATGTAAGTCATCCTATGTTTTACTTTGCAACATAAATCCCCACGAAGCTTGATGTAACGTTCATCACTATCACCACAACCACCACCACCACCATCATCATAGCAACTATAATATAATAAGTATTTATTCTTTGTCAGGTAATATCTATAATTTAAGTACAACAGCAACCATATTAGATTATACTATTATCTCCATTTTCTGGATGTGGAAACTGAGATTAAGAAAACTAATTTGTCTAAAGTAACACAACTAGTAAGTGTCAGAGCCATGATTTAAAGCCAGAGTCTGACTCCAGAACCTGTGCCTTAACTATTATGCTGGACTGCATTCTGTTATACAGAGGAATTCATTGAAGAGACTCATTTTTTAACTTTTAAGTTCAGGGGTACATGTGCAGGTTTGTTATATAGGTAAACTTGTGTCATGGGGGTTTGTTGTAAAGATTATTTCATCACCCAAGTATTTAGCCTAGTAATTGTTAGTTATTTTTCCTGATCCTCTCCTTTTTCCCACCTTCCACTTACCTTCCAATAGGCCCCAGTGGAGATTCACTTATTTTGATCACCATTCAAGGGAGTGAATACTTCTAAAATGCCCAGATAACTCATTAAAACATGGTCTATTTCCTAGAAATTCCAAGGAAAATGTTCTGTAAAGGATCATTTATATTTTGAGTTTCTTTTTGAAACCTAGGGAGAAAATACAATGTCCCTATAAGCCCTGCTTCTTTCTACTCTGTCTTTAGGGTTTTCTGTATCAAAAATGCTGCAACCTTAAGGAACTCTGAGCTATTGCATTTCGTAAATTTAACTTTTATACCCAAGTTGTAATCAGGATAGCCTACTCCCACATACGTTTTATTTTACCAGCGGCATCTCCCCTCCAGTAGAGTGTCAACACCAGGAGTGTTGGGCAGAAGTCCAGTAGGGGGTGGCTGCAGTGTTGTTTATTGTTTTATATGCTTCAGAAAATCATATGTGAAAATTGATTTACTCTTCATCGGCCTTTGAGGCTGATAACTCAATTAGCATGTCAGTTACTGACTATATATCTCTTTCAAAAAATCCTCAAAGGTCATTTTGTATTTTGTATTAGATAAGGTGTGAGAGGTATTTTTTTTTTTTTTTGGCTATTGCTTATATTTTATTAAAGGTTCCTATTTCCTCTGATGATCATCAGCAGAAAAATCAGCGTTACCATAATAGTTGGGTTTCTTTCTTCTTTTTAATCTGTGTGCTTCAAGAGAGAATGATGATATTTTGAAGTAGGCATATAAGAAAATAAAAATTTAAAAATCTCGGGTGAAATAATTTTGATTACTAGTCCCCAGCTGAGAGACAGAGAGAGTATACATTCAGGGCTGCTTGTGCTCAGTAGCAAAAAAGTCAAGAAAGGTGGTGAGGGAAAGTCTGGTCCATGGTTGAATTACGATTTTAAGACAGTAGATTTTGATTGGCCATAATGATCAGAAAAAAGCTTTTGAATGCACAAACTTCTGCATATGTGTTAAGTACATAATAAAACAGAAAAATGTTACAGGCACTTAATATTTTCTTCCTGTATTCTGTGGATGTCCTTTTTATAACCGCAGGGTACATATATTCCTGTTTTGAAGACTAGCAACATAGGAGCAATACTTTGTGTGGCCCTAGAAGCATCTATTAGATGGTCTGAACCTCGGTTTCCCCTAAGTAATATAAGAGATGGGCTAAAAGACAGTTTCAAGTTTTATTTTATGCAGGTTATTTGAAGGTCTCTTTCCTAGGGTATCCCCATGGACTTCAGCCATTCTTTCAGGATGATGTTTTAACTGCTGCTTTGGGGGAATTTTGAGCCAGATTATTACTGAAGAATAAGGACAGTATTGATTGTTGCAATTAGAAGCCCTCCAATTCCATTTGTACATTCACATTTTAATGCATGATTCTTTTAATGTGGCAAAAATATGATTTACTAAGTTAAGGTAGTATCACAATTTGTTTCCCCTATGTGCTTTATGTATTTCCACCCAATCTTTTAACAAGTGATTATTTACTAAACCATTCGGAGATACTCATTGATATAGTGGTTTTAACAATGGAAATTTATTTGGCTCAGACCTAAAGTCTTTATACAAAGGTTTATACCAAAATTCAATAAATATAGCTATCAGTTATTTGGTTGTTTATTGGATAGAGATAAGGATTGCCTTGTTAAAGGCAATCTGAGTGTCAGCAGACCAGTTTGTATGATACATCTTTGCTACAATTTTCACATGTTTAAAGCACAAAAATGTGTAGTTCTTAGTTTATCTATAAAATATGAAATCCTATGTATATATTATCTGAAGTCATATAAAATCATACCTTCTGGACTATAGGCAAATGGGAAATAATCTGTATATTTTGATATTTAAGCCAAGTTCATTCCACTTGTGTTATTGGGTAAATTAATAGATATTTCTTAGTAGAGTTTTTGAGTAGGTAGTCCAGACCCTGCCTTTCACACATCCATTATGAAGACATTGTAAAAATACTTCAGGGACTACAAGAAGTACAATTTTCATTTTTCTTTTCTTTTCTTTTCTTTCTTTTTTTTTTTTTTTTGTTTGTTTTGAGACAAGGTCTGACTCTTGCTCAGGCTGGAGTTCAGTGGCACACACCTGACTTACTGCAGCCTCAACCTCCTGGGCTTCAGTGATCCTCCCAACTCAGCCTCCCAAGTAGCTGTGGCTACAGACATGTGTCACTACACCTGGCTGATTTTTAAAATAGACAGGGGTCTCATTATATTGCCCAGGCTAGTGTTGAACTCCTGGGTTCAAGTAGTCCTCCTGCCTCAGCCTCCCAAAATGCTGGGATTACAGGCACAAGTCACTACACCTGGCTAAAGTACAACGTTTTAGTCCTTGAGAAGCAAAATATATTTGGGTCTATGAACTCAAGGAAACAACTTAATGCGTGCACCTCTCCCCTTCTTATATGTATAATAATACAGTTATAGTGTAGTTCCATTCAGTTTAGTTTGCAATCATGTATTTTTAATGAATTTGTAGGTAATTTTTATTTGTATATATCAATTGAACGTTGATTATTTTGCTACCCAGAATCTATTCACCTTTGTTTTGAAACCACACTTTTATTTCCTCTTTGTAGATCACCCTTCCCCACTCCCAGCCCATGTGCTTACCAAAGGCACATGAGCTAGGCCTAAGCCAATTAGAGCTTTGCATTTCTGTAGGCTTCAATGATTAATTTAAGAATGGGCACATTACACAGTTAGCACAAAAAAGATACAATGAGACTTTAGTGGACACACCTGGGAAAGAAGTTCATGCTGTTGTCACTGGACTTGGAGTTATATAAATATAACTTCTGGAGTTGCTACAGCCATCATCTTGTGACCATGACAGACAAATCTGAAATGGATGAGAGCAGAGGTTAAATTGAGAGAAAGAGTGATAGGATCTTTAGCCATCCAATCAGACCTATTTAACTGCAATTTCTCATTGTGTGATCCAATAACTTATCTTTTTGCTTAAGCCACTTAAGTGTTCTGTTTTCTGTCACTTAGAACTAGAAGAATCCATTTGGTCATCCCTGTACAGTCTTAGGGCAAAGCACAGGCTTTGTATAATTACCCGTAGTGCCAAATCCTTCAACATGGAAGGAAAGAAAGAAACAGTAAGAGTGAACAAACAGATTCGAGCACTTTGGCCTGAATTAACAGAATGGGTTGAAGTGAAGCATGTTTTTTCTCTTTAAATGGTAATTTATTTTGTGTTTATTTAGTGATGCATTATGCCAGGCACTGTGCCAGACATTGGACATTCAGAGTTGAAAGATAATTCAGCTTTGGAGTTTACAATGTGGTGGGGGATGATTCCAGTACAAGGAACACTTGCCAGGACAATGGGAACATATCCAAGAGACATCTAACTAGGATATGAGACTTGAACTTTGCTCTATCATGTCAATACTAGGCAGTGAAGTGGAGAAGGTCATTGCAGGCAAAGGAAATAACACGAGACATATTTTTTAGGAGTCCCTGAGTTTTGAGTACCTTATGTAGCTACTGGCAATGATGATAGGGATTGATAGTGGAAGAAAATTTTGTGCACGACTAAGTAGTAGTACTTGGGTCACTGAGACAGCAATTAAAGGACCAAAACTCCCATTTAGAAACGATACCAGTGTCTAGATCTGTGCCTGAATGATAGAGTGTAAATTTAACTTCTCCCTAGAATCCAAACCATATTATTTGAATGCACGTTTGTGTCTCCTGTAGAGTGCCAGTGTAGCACAATTGATATACCAGAGATGTGATCTCTATCCTAAAGGAGGGAAAAATCTGAAATGTGTCACTTTAATAGGAAGCAGAAGAGTGGTGGGACTGAGGCAGCGAAATTTACATATTTGTTGATATGTGACTGGGTATTTACTTCATTTACAGGTCATAGGTAAATGTATTGTGCAGAATAGAAGGCAAAGAAAATTATGTAATTTGAAAAGGGAATGTGGAAAATATCTGTAAATTATTAAGGTGTGTGGTGTAGTAATCAGCTTTCTCTTCTAATAAAACATGACATATCAGCTCTCTCCCTTATTATGCTTTATTATGTTCTTTTACCAGCCATGCTAGAAGTTTTACACACTCACACCACCTAACTGCCCATCTTCCTACTCCATCACTGCATTGCTAGTGAAATGGCTTTTAATGTGCACCGAGTGTCAGCAGTCTTCTAGGTGCCCTGGAGGAGGAAGAGCTCTATCTGGGCATTCATTCTAAATTAAGCATAAAATTTAGTGCTCAATTGTGAAGATGTGCAAATTATATTTTGAAAATACCTTACCATCTTAAAGCTACTTTCCAACAGCTGGGTATTAATATTACCCAGATACTTGTTTACTTCAGCTATCTTACAAGCTGTCTACAATCAGGGTTGATGGTGCTTTAGAATAGAAAAAGAGCTTATAGCTATAGATGATCAAATAATCAGTGTCCATTAAAACACACAGGGGAGTTGCGTTTTGGAATTTTAAAACGTTTGAATCAAGGGAAACATAAAAATAGTAGTAGGAAAATATAGTCCATTATGGTTCAGAGAATATAGATGTGCCTACATTTTGAAAAATCAGTCATTTAAAATCCAAATTTAATAAAACGAACGGGGTGATTAGTTGCATTTCTGAAGGATTTTGTTGAGGAAGATTTGTTATAGTATGTAATGCGTCTGCCGTGTTTAAATGTTGGCTTTAATAGATTGTGAACTCTGGTGAGATGAATAGCAAGGAAACCAAGGTCAAGTATTTAAACCAATGTCAATTGAAAAATGAATATGAACCATCCCTGCAATTACAATGTGTTAATGGGGAAAAGATTCAATTTACAATTAGCAAAGCACCTGCATTCAGAGAAGCACTTGTGTTTTGAAGACCATACAAGGGAATCCTAGCATGTGTAATAGCAAAAGACATACCATGTTTAAACAGCTCGTATAGTTAGTTAAGCCATGTTATCCAAGACATGCCATAAGTGAAAGGGTTTATGAAAAAAAAAAAAAAGAGGGAAGAGGGTAAGTGGGGGTAGGGAGGGAAGAAGCGGGGAGAGAGAAATCTTAGAAAATAATTTGGTTGATTACAGTAATAGGTGTATGGGGGAGGATTGGGATGCTGAGAGAAGAGGTATTCCACCATTTGTCTGGCTGCCATGTGGACTTAGGAGCAAGAGTCATTCCCAGGGGAGTCCATTGATGTCCCTTTCTCTTGATAGCTTACTCGTCTATTCATTCATTCTTGCATGTACATATTCCCTTATTCATTCTATGGACACATTTTCTGAGCAATTAGGATGTATAGAAACATAATTACTGGGGAACAAAGAATATTGGAGGCAGGCAAAATATCAGGGCACTAAGTTGGAGGATCTTTGCCATAGTGCATAGAAGCAGTGATTGTATCTTTACTATTTACAGAGATATAGCTCAGCTTGGGCCACATTACTAAAGTCTTGAAGACTTCCAGTTGTACTTGTGCATCATGAAAGTCTCATAAGGGAAAAATGCCTTTGAATGCTAAGCTGGAAAATGAAGACAATGTTACTCTCTGGCTTTGACACTAAGATGTTTGACCTTGAACCATCCCTTAAGCTTTCTGTGCCTCAGTCTCCTTGTTTCAAAAAGAGGATAATTCTGTAATGCTGCCTGCCATGGCCTCACGTGGATGAACTCAGGATTAATTAGATTAAAGAAGTGATCAGTGAAGCACATTAAAGCTCCTCAGAGGTGGGTACTAAGTGAGCAGGACGAATAACAATTGGAATGTCAGCTATAGAGCCATAATTGGAGTTCTTTTTAAATAGGTCACTTTGTGAAAACCAGGACAAATAGTATTTAAAAAAAATAAACTTTGTTTCACAATAGTTTTAGATTTATAGAACGATTAAGATAGTACAAAAAGTTCTCATAGTACAAAGTACACCCACTTTTTCCTGTTGTTAATATCTTACATTAATATGGTAATTTGTAGAGTATATTAATGAACAAAAATTTATGCCTTGTCATTGAGTAAATTCTGCACATTATTTAGATTTTCTTAGTTTTTACCTAATGTTCTTTTTCTGTTCCAGGATTACATCCAGGGTATTACATTTCATTTAATTGTCGTGTCTACGTAGGCTCCTCTTGCCATGCTGACTTCTCATACTTTTCTATTTTCTTATGACCTTGACATTTTAAGGATTATGGTAAAATACACATAACATAAAATTTGCCATCTTAACTGTTTTCAAGGGTACAGTTGAGTGACATTAAGTACATTCACACTGTTGTACAGCCATCACCATCATCCATCTCCAGAACTCTTTTAATCTTGCTAAACTGAAACTCTATATCCATTAAGCAATAAGTCCCTATCCACCCTCCCACTGGTAGCTACTATTCTACTCTAGGTACATTATATAAGCAGGATCATAAAATATTTATCACTTTGTGACTAACTTATTTCACTTAACACCATCAAGGTTTATCCATATTATATCAGGCATCCAAACTTCTTCCTTTTTAAGGCTGAGTAATACCTTGTTGTATTTATATACAACATTTTGCTCATTCATTCATCTGTGGATGGACATTTGGGTTGCTTCCACTTCTTGGTTATTGTGAACAGTACTGCTATGAATGTGGGTGTACAAATGTCTCTTTGAGACTTTTTTTTTTTTTTTCCTCTGGCAGAGTCTCCTTCTGTTGCCCAGGCTGGAGTGCAGTGGTGTGATCTCACCTCACTGCAACCTCCACCTTCCAGGTTCAAGCAATTCTTGTGCCTCAGCTTCTGAAGTAGCTGGTATTACAAGCTCCTGCCGACGTACCCAGCTAATTTTTTTTTGTGCTTTTAGTAGAGATGGGTTTTCACCATGTTGGCCAGTCTGGCCTCAAACTCCTGGCCTCAATTGATTCATGCACCTTGGCCTCCTGAAGTACTTGGGATTACAGGCATGAGTTACGGCACCTGCTCTGTTTTCAGTTCTTTTGGAGCTATAACAAAAAGTGCAGTTGCTGGATCATAATGGTAATTCTACTTTTAATATTTTGAGAAACCTCCATATTATTTTCCATGGCAGCTATAACATTTTACATTCTTACAGGCAATGCACGAGAGTTCCAATTTGTACATATTCTTGCCAATATTTTTTATAGTACCATCCTGATGAGTATGAGGTGGTCTATTATTTGCATTTCTCTAATGTTTAGGAATATTAAGCATCTTTTCATGTGCATTTTGGCCATTTGTGTATCTTCTTTGGAGATATGTCTGTTTAAGTTCTTTGCCCATTTTTTAATCAAGTTGTTTGATTTTTTTTGTTGAGTTAGATGAGTTATTTACATATTCTATGTATTAACCCCTCAGAGATCTTTAATTCAGGAAAGAATATGCAATCAAAAGAGAGAAAAGTAGATTAAGTGAATGAATAAATTCATACTGGCTTCCCATCGAGTAGATCTCTGATTCATAAGAAATATCTTCAAGATACTTCCTAAATATTTAAATTTTTTCCTCTTTAAAATATAAAACTTTGTACATACCTGTAGTCCCAGCTACTATAGAGGTTGAGGCAGGAGGAGCACTTGAGTCCAGGATATCAAGGCTGCAGTGAGCTGTGACCCTGCCACTGCATTCTAACCTTGTCCCCCCCACCGCCCCAAAAAATACACACACACACACACACACACACACACACACACACACACACACACATAACTTATATCAGCCAATTAAAATGGATTTTTACTTACTAAGCAGGTAGACTGTGTCTACCTTTCCTAAAAATCACTTCCTTATCCATGAACACAAGAGACCAGATGCCTTCAAACCAAGTTTCAAATTGCCCAAATGTCTTCTCAGGAAAGAGAAATTTGTTCCTGTGAAGCAGGCAGGCAGCTCAGCAGACAGATGGATGCCAGTGAGTGTCCCTAGAGATGATCATTATAACCCTTTCTACCTTCCCCTTTGTCTTCCTTTATGCCTTCTCTCAAACCACTTATCTTCTAATTTCCATTGATTTATTCTCCCTTTTTAAAGGATGAAACCACCCAACTGATATATCTAAAGTACTAGTGGCAGAACTGGGTTTAGACCTATAGCTCATAACTTGTCATTAGTAGGGCATAATAGATAGAAATGTGTTTTTTGACAGAATTTGAAGATGAAGAAGAAAATTATAGGGAGGCTTTCAGTGTTCCTAGCTTTCAGCTTCCCTTCTAGAAACCATCTGATGGTCTGTGCTCATGCTTGGAAGCACTAAGAGCAGCACCTCCACACTGAGCAGGCCAACATTTGCATTGTCTTTCAGGTACAAACAGCCTCCTCACCACTGAGGGACACTATCAGATGTAATTGGTTCTAGAATGGATAAGATCTAGAAAATAAAAATGGATAGAAGTTAGGTATACAAGATGAGACATAGTAGCATTCTACCACTGATGGACTTGGGGGTTTGAATAGTATCCAAGGCATCCTGCTTTTTCAGAATGTTTACGAAGAATTGAATGTCTAGAATAATCAAGCCTGACACAGTGTTTGGTGCTGTACATGTAATGTCTCACTTAATCCTCTCAACAACTCAATGAAGTAGGTACTGTTATTATCATCTCCATTTTACAAAGGAAGGAACTAGGCACAAGGAGGTTACATGGCTTATCCAAGACAATACAGGAAGAATTAGGTACAAGGTCACATCTGTCTTATTCCATAACTCTTGCTTCTAACCCAATTGTTTTGTTTGTTTGTTTGTTTCTTTCTTTCTTTCTTTTTGCTTAATGAATAGAGGGTTAAAAATATGAACAATGATGTGAAGGCAGAAAAATGTATTCTGCAACATGGGAGATACAAGATAGAGGTAAGAAAGTGTAGTACCAGAAAAAAAAATAACTGAAATTGGTTCAGAGGGAGAACAGTTGGATGGTTGTTAAGGAGCCCGCTGAAAGAAAATATTTGGCGTTTGATGTCTTAGCAACTCCTGTATCTTCAGTATGAAGGAAGACTAAATGAAATTGATAAAAATGATTTTTTTTATTTCAAAATTGGAATAAAGGTGTTTTTTCTCCCTCTAATTAGTACAGATTAATTAGATGTAAAGTATAGTCCACAGGCCAAGAAACAAATTCAGGCCGGGATATATAGGTGGATTAAAAAAAAACCAAAAACCCAAAGCACCTAAATATGAATATCAAATCCCAAGAAAAACAGCACTTACACATTGCAAAAGTGCTTACCTTATGTTATATCTGGGGATACCTAAGCCATTTATCTGTTTGTTCAGCTGTTTGGACAATTGCCAGTGACAGCTTCTGAAAAGTCAAAGCCACTTTTAGAAATCCAGGATAACACTGGTATCTCTGTAATCACAGGACACAGATGAAGCTAGAGTTTGTCACTCTGATATCTCTCTGTCACAGAAATATGGCCCCATATGCAAGGACTGAGTAAGCTAGTTGCCAGAATGACTAGGAAAGGGATGTCTATTTCACCCATGGTATTCTCGAAGTATTATTTAGGCTTTGTGGGCTGCCACGTTACAACAGATCTCACTAGGCAGTGGTTGTGTGTCTTTATTGCAGGATTACTTATAACACCATTTCATTTCTAAGACTTGATGTTCTCCCTCTCTACTTCTATAGAGAATTGGAAATTGGCAAAAAGAAAAAAATAATAATATAGCCAATTTAATCCTAGCTGACAACATGCTCCTATTTTTCTCCATATTCCATGAATTTTATATTCTGATAAGAGCTTGACCTTTGGAGAGGGAGGCCTCTGTTGGGTTGCTTTTTTGGTACATTTTTACCTCCCAGGTATTTTGAAAACTACCTGTGCTAATAATTTGCCATCCAAACAGGTCAGTCCTTCACTGACTTATTATTTGCATATTCTAAGGAAGCCTATTTGGTATGAAAAATTTGGTATGAAAAGAATTATTCTTACTTTTGAAGTTTCTTATTCTAGCAGAATTCAAAATAACAGAACTTCTACATTATTTGCAATGTATCAAAATGAAAAGAGTCCCTTGAGTTTTCCAATAATGATATAGTAGGAAACCTCAAAGCAAAGCTTTCTACTTTCCTTAGTTTTTTTTTATTTTTCTTAGTCAGAGAGACTCCTATTTATAAATTTAGTTGACTTTTTTTCCCATGTTTTACCTCATTGAGACACACCTTATATAGCAACAGGTAACACTTATTAAGCACTTAATGTGGGACAGACATTGTACTAAAATGTTTTACATGCACTATCTGTATAATATTCCTAGTATGTTTTTAGCCCCACTTTACAGATGAGGAAATTTAGGTTCATAGTGTTTAAGAAACTCTCCTAAAGGCCTGCAGCTAGTGATATGGAAGCCAAGTTTCAAAACCTGTCCATCTGACTTTGAAACAGATGTTTTTAAACAGTTAACTGACGTTAGCTAATGTATTGGCTAAGGTATTGTAACTTGGAGACCCCAAAATATAGTGGTTTAAACAGTACAGATGTTTCTTTCTCTTTGATTTCACAGTCTGTATAGAGTAGCTCTGATGTATGAGATCACTTAGGGACCCAGATGCCTTCCATCTTATGACTCCAACATGACCTAGGAATGCCCGTCATCTGCATATTTAAAACTGGATCACTGTTGTATCTGCATTCCAGCCCATGGGAAGGAAACAAGAAAGACAGGTTATGGGGGTCAAGTATTTTCATTTCTAAGAATGTGAAGCAGAAGATGCACATACCACTACTGCATATTTCCTTTTGACTAGTCACATAGTCACACCTAGCTGCAAGAAAAGCTGGCAAATGTAGTCTCTAAATAGGCAGATGTGTGTCTAGCCAGAATGCTATGGTCTGAATGTTGGTTTCCCCACACCAAATTCATATGTTGGAACCTAATACCAAATAAGATAGTATTAAGAGGTGGGGGCACTTGAGAATTGATTAAGTCATGAGGGCTCCAACTTTATGAGTGGGATTAGTGCCCTTATAAAAGAGGTTCAAGGGAGTATCCTTGCCCCTTCTACTATTTGAGGATACAGAGAGAAGGCTCCATCTTTGAAGCAGAGAGCAAGCCCTCACCAGACACTGAATCTGCTGGCACCTTGATCTTAAATTTCTCAGCGTCCAGAACTGTGAGCAATAAATTTCTATTGTGTATAAATTACTCCATCTGTGGTATTTTGTTATGGCAGCTCAGATGGACTAAGACACAAAATTTGGGAAGGGCTTCTATAACAGGAAGGAGGAGAGAACAAATTTTAAGGGGCAACCAGTAGTCCACATACCACCATAGTGTCTGGTGTTATTTATCATCATCTCCTTCCAGAATATAAAAAGTCAAGTAGAGAGCATCAGTAGGAGACTATCCTCTTTAGAAAAGAGAATGACCTGGTGTCAGATACTCTGGACATTGCAGGTAATACATAAAGATTCAGGGATGGGAGCTTTAAATAGCACCTCTATTAACTTAAATATTCATGCTAATATTCACTTAGTTTATATTCCTTCCTGAGAAGTTAGGTTTAGGGGACAATAATTATTTTAGTATTTATATATTAGTCAAGCTTTTGTTCTGCCTGCAGTCATTTTTCAGTTATTACCATTATAATATTGATAACCTGAACCATCAAGTTAATCCCTTTCTTTAATTTTTATTCTTTTAAATATGCATTAGCTAGACATTTTTTTGCTGAACACCTTGCTCAGCTAGAAAGGAAAATGTGGCCCCTGGAATATCAACAATTATTTCAATGTGATCATTCTCAGATTTCCTCATGTCTCCGTCTCATTGTGTGTAAATGTACAGGCTGACTGTTGCTGAGGCAAAGGGTTGGAGATAGGTTCCATGGTTTATAGCAACCCTATTTGAGTTGCAAATATAAATGTTGTGTAGATACTCTCCCATAGTGGTCTTAGAGTCTGTTGATTCACAGAAGGGAGTTCTTGACCTCAAAGGATAATATGTGGTAAAAGCGTTCTAGGAGTAGTAGTAGCTTTTCTGGGCTTTCTTCAGGAAAATATAATTCTGCTAGTTCAGCATGAAAAGTTCCTCCACAGTTTGGTGCAAGTGCAAATCCTTCTTCAAGAGAAAATTTTAAAAGCCACCCAAAGAACTGGATTTAGGAGGAAGTCAAAGTTAACATAGAAGCAGTAAAAAACATTTCTCTATGTGAGTTATCATTTGAATGTAGATGTGAGTGGGTAGGCATGTAGGTTCCTTATGTAATCTGATGTGAAGAGAAATTTAAAGATGGTAGACTTGACAAGTATCCCTCTTGTTCTGCAGAACTTTGGGATGGCATGTTAGACATCTTCTTCAAAGTTAGTGAGAAGTGTTTTCTCTGTAAAGAGATCGCTGAAAGTGACTAGTCTTTAGATGGAGAAACCATCCCAGTTGCCCAGGTTTATCTCTATAAACCAGAATCAACACCAGCCAACTCTTGTCTTAGCCCAATGGAACAGGAAGGTATTCCGCTTACCTGCTTTCCCATCACAAGACCAATTTTAGAATTCATTTTTATTAATTTCAATATGGCTGCCTTTTTAATTGGCAATGATCTCTGTTGAATTTCTAACTTATGCTGAAAGAGTGGCTGCTAGTGGCTGTTTTTATGAGGTATTTGGTATTTTATTTTGGCTTAAATCCGTTTTTATTGCTCAAATATTGTCAGCAGATGCATTATATCTACCGGAATTTCCACTGCTCAATGTACAGGTTATCTCCGCTATGACAGCTCTGTATCTTCAATGTCAGATACACTGCTCCCAAGTCATACTAGATTTACACATTCTATTATACTTCTATTGAACAGTTCTTAATTTGCTCAGAAGAAAACATGCTACAACCAGCAAATTTTATCCTCTTGCATTTAATGGGAATCTTTCTTGGCAAGGATGGACAATTGTATTTGAACCATTCCAACTAGATCTGGCTGGTTTTGAAAAGATTTTGAAGGATTAACCCTGTAACAGCCAAACTCTGGTTGATAGTTTAATATTGCCATAAGACCCAAGTTCTAACCCTGCTTTATTTACTGAGTTGCTCCCTCTCCCCGCTGCCAATAATTACTAGGAATCTTGCCTAATATAATCTCTGTTTTAGTCACCATAAGATAGATTTTATTTATAGTAAAATTTCATGCTGAAATTGGGTGACAAGATACACATGTACTTCCTGTGATAACTTTACTCCATAATCTTATATTGATTATATTTCAAAGGATGTGTTTTCAATTGTGCTACTCTTAGCTTCATGCAGTAGTGGGTTATATTATACTGGGGTTATTCCACGTTTATTGGCTGAGTTTGTCTCTAGAGAGATGTGTTTGAAATTAAGAGGAGATGAGTCAGAGTTTTCTTCTACAGTTTGCATTCTGAGGTAGGTAATATCTGATATTCAGGACAGTTCGTTTTTCTTATTATTTCTTCTCTCCTAAGACAGTGTGAATGTAAAGTAGCAAGAGACAGGTTAGAGCCTATTGCTAGTCTCCTCATTTGTATGATGGGAATAATAATGCATAATAATACTTGCCTTACAGAGGTGTGATGATGATAAAATGACTATGAAGATTGTAAACATGTTCAATATATAATTATTGCTGGTGGAAGCTTCTGAGTAGAAGGTAGACTCTAAGATTATCCACACATAACCCTTCATGTATTTTCTGATCACCCCCACTGAGATCTGTCCTTTGAATACTGTCTCTTTAAGTATGTATGCTGGGGTATTAAGTCTTTTTCTTTACTCTGGAGTTACCTGGTATTTCTTTTTCTAACTTCTTTGCCATCTTTATCTAGTTAAAATCTCTAAACATCTGTAATTGTGCTCAGAAATCTCTTATCCCTGAAGACCCCCAGAAGGGCTAAGCAGTAACAGAGCAGAGGCAGGAGAAGAAGTGGTGAGAAAGAAGAAGAGGGCAATAAAGGAAACTCAATGTTTATGTTGACAAATCAGCTTATTTATTAGGCATTTTTTTAATGTCCAGCACTATGCTAGGGGTGGAAGAGTGCTCTGGACTTTGAGGATTATCACTCTTTATTTATTTATTTTTATAACAGGGTGTCACTCTGCTGCCCAGGCTGGATTGCAGTGGCGCAATCATAGCTCACTGCAACCTCAACCTCCTGGGCTCAAGTCATCCTCCCACTTGAGCCTCTCGAGTAGCTGGGACCACAGGCATACACTACCACACCTGGGTAATTTAAAAAAAAAATTGGTAGAGACAAGGGGTTTCTCAGTGTTGCCCAGGCTGGTCTTGAACTCTTGGACTCAAGTGGTCCTCACGCCTTGGCCTCCCAAAGTGCTGGGATTATAGGCGTGAGCTGCCATGCCATGCTTGGCCTCTTTTTTGAAGTGTTAAGTATTTTAGACTTGAAAATAATCAGATAATAGCCATCCAGTAATACAAAAACAAGTCCTAAGACAGGCCATTTCCATTCCTATTGTAATTTCCAGGTATAACACCCCCATATGAATTTAGCCTATGTTGGTGTTTTCTCTGTTCTGGGAAGGTTATTTCAAGTACTATAAGAGAGTTGGGCACTGGTTATCTTCTCCCTCCTTATTCAAAGTCTTCCTTCTGCCCTCAGTGCTCTGACCTTGCATCTGCCTTTAGTTTTGCTATTCTAACTTCTTTTTTCCCTGTGTCAATCCCCACTGCTAGCACTTTAAATGCCATTGACTTTACAAGGTACTCCTTCCTATAGCTCAGCAGTTCTACCTTGTTTCTGCTGCTATATAGCACTTACCTCTTATCTCAATCAAAAGGAAAGATGAATCTAAGCAGAGACTGTGGCAAAGCAAAACTACTCAGAAACTGGCTTGATGCTATCTCTGAGAGAGCTTTGCTTAGTTTGCAGAAGCAAATGTCATGCATGCCTCCATGTTGCTTAGTGTGATTTGTCACTTGGGATTCTCAAGCATTTGATATGAGGCCCTGACTGGCTTAGCTCCTCATCAGAATGCACTACAATTTGTTCACTTCAAACCCACCAGGAACAGAGGGCATTCACTTTGACACCTGCTTTTCAGAAGCAGCCCATTAATACTGCACTTGACGTGTCAGGTTCTTAATGAAATACTTTTCTCTTAGTTCTTTTATCCACAATCAGATGGCCTGGTTCAAGGTCAGTGCCAACCCTAAGCTGTTTTTCTTTTTGCTTTTTTCTTTTGACAGTCACTTTATACGCTTGCCTGTTTCTAATCCACAGAGCCTCTCTGCTCAGGCACTGGTAAGTGTGATGCAAAGATTGAGGTGGGGCCAACATTATCAGTATCCCAGGATTTTGGCCACTCTCAGAGGTACCTCAATAAGCTACCCAGTGGTCTCATATCCTCTGTTCCTTCCTCAGTCTATATCTGTTCTAAACTGCTTCATTCCCACTGCTTTGCATGGCTTCTAATATAGAAACTATCACACAGTTAAAACCTATCATATGCTGGGTGCTAAGCCAAATATTGTGCATATATTGTATGTACATATATTATCTCATTGAATTCCTATAGAATCTCTGTGAGAAAGATGGAAACTCAGGCTCTGAGAGACTAGGCAACCTGCCAAAGGTCACATAGCTGGGCAATATAGAATGTAGGGCTGCTGATAGCTTAACTTAGCCTTAACCCCTTCTGGACTAGTATTCTTTATAAAGATAATCACCTGTTTATTATTTTCAGGCAACAAACACTGCACATTATTTTGTGACTGCCACTATGCTAGGCATTTGGGATATGTTAATAGATTAAAAATACAATATCTACTCTTATAGATATCAAATATGCTGGGGGAAAGAGACAGACAAATGAAATGCTAAAAATGAGTTTTGAGGTGCTAAGGAAACCCAGAGGGGAACTTAACCCAGCCCAGGTAAAGTTATGTACCCTCTGTTGTCTCGCAGGGTGCAGGATGAATAAGAATTTCTCTCTCTCTCTCTCTCTCTCTCTCTCTCTCTCTCTCTCTCTCTCTCTCTCTCATCCCTAGGTTGGATAGGTCCTTCTCCTTCCTTTGTATTTTTTTCTGTAACTCAGTCATAGCACTTACTTATTCTATTTATTCACTTAACAACAGTTTGAGTACCCACTTTGTGCCAGGCAGTGTTTTCGGCACTGGGAACAGAGCAGTGAACAAAACAAAGTTCTGCCCCTCTTGGATTTTACTTTCTAGTATGGAAACTAATAGGTAAATAGATATGGAATAAAATTTCAGGTTATGAAAATTAACATGAAGAAAAATAGAGTAAGAAGCTAGAGAATGACAGAAGGTACTATCTCATAGGGACCTCTTCGAGAGGTGACACTTTCTATGCAGTACTGTGATTATACATTTACCATAATCTGGCTTTCCCTTGATACTCTGTACCTCTGGAGATAATGGGCTAAGTCTTTTCTTTGCAGCCTCAGATAAGAGAATGTAGGAGATTGTGGATATTGGCCAAGGCATGGTTGAAGTGAAAAGTCAGTTAGTCTGTAGATGACAAGAATGAAGATCAGATGATTGGGGAGTTAAGGGAGTGAGGGAGCTAGAATTCTGGGAGATTACTGTCAGAGGAGGGAATATTTACATTTCAGATTTAAGAGACTGAACAATTTCTGATGATTCTGTGGTACACTTACATGTGAGAACAACTGGGTAGAGGGGAAGCCCACTGAGTCAGGTAGTTTAAGAACCTTTGAGGCTAACACAGGTTTTCTTAAACTTGGGCATACATTTAAATCTACTAGAGAGCCGCCCTCAACAATGAGGCATGAGATCTTACCCTGGGAGATTCTGATTCAGGAGCTCTGAGTAGGTTTCAGAAAAGGGATTTTTTTTTTTTTTCTAAATAAGCTCCACAGGTGATTTAGATGCACAGAGCCAAGGTTGAGAATCACTGTACAAAGATGTTAGAAGTTTGATCCATGTGGGTTTTAAAGCCATGAAAGATTATGCCAGGACTGAGTGGAAAAGGCACCTATAAGCCAGGTGTGATGGTCCTCAATGCATCTTGAAACTGACCAGAAATCAGTAGATGGCTGTGAAAAGGAGAGAGAGAGTGTGATGGAACGAAGGGGATGATTTTGGTAAAAGAAGAGTTTTACACAAGGATGAAGAAGTGATTAAAGCCTTTTACCAATTCAGGGCTATGTAGAAATTTAGGCATTATTGTGCAGTTTGGGGTACTTTCCATGGAAGAAAAGTCCTGTCATTCTAGTCTGCTTAGCTTTTCTGACATTATAACAGTTAGGCATGGTCTGCTCCACCAAGATGTGCAGTCAGCCTTGGGCTTAGGAGACAAAGTCCTCAAATGAAATTCAGCTCTGTTTCTGAATTTCAGAATGACATTGGGCAATGTAACTTGGGCAAAGTTCTTTAAAGTGGGCCTGCCTTTGAGGAAGAATATATAGAAGCCTAGAGCATTTCTCTGAGAGCGTTTGGACCTACTACTACAGGTAACAACAAATTAGAACCATTTGGTTCCGCATCAATTATATGCAAAGTATTAATCAACTATGTGCAAGTACTGAGAAAAAAGTTGCTCTCTCCTGAAAGCAGGCTAAGGGACAAACTGCAGCTATTCGATAATAATACTGGTTCATTGGGTTCTGAATATTTAAAGTTTCTGGTATGTTGAATCATTTTGGTTTTAAAGTAGAGCTTATCAAGAGCTTTCACTCAGCCTGTGATTTTTTCCTAGGCAGGTGAGACCTCCAAACTTAATAGGGCTTACTTAAATGATGGAAGAGGCATGTATATGAATGAGTAATTTTTATTAATAACATTATTATCATTGTAATTATTTGCAATCTTGAAATATCCTGGGGTTATAATGTTAGAAAAGACTGTATTTGATTTCTGGCTCTTGATGCTTAGTGTTGTGCCCATTAGGCAACATAGGAAATGCCTCTGAGGTCTAATCCCCTCCTCTGTTAAACTGAAAAGAATAATAATAGTTTCTTTATGCTATTGTGAGAAGTTAATTAGATAATATATGTAAATGCATGTAGCATATAGTACGTGGCTCAATAAAGGTCACCTTTCTTCTAAGCTTTTCTTAGACCCCTTACTCAATCTCACTGTAGCGAGTAAAAAATATTAAAATTGGAACCAGAAATCTTTTAAAAAATAATTTCAACTTTTAAGTTTCACAGGGTATATGTGCAGGTTTGTTGCTTGGACATTTTACATGATTCTGAGGTTTGGAATACGAATGATCCTGTTACCAAAGTAGTGAGCATAGTACCCAATAGTTTTTCAACTCCTTCTCCCATCCCTCCCTCTTCTCTCAAGTAGTGTCCAGTGTCTGTTTTGCCATCTTTATGTCCACGAGCACCCAATGTCAGTTCCCACTTATAAATGAGAACATAAGATATTTGGTTTTCTGTGGAACTATAAATCTGACTCTGCTTGATGTGTTTAGAATTGTTATCCTCTGTCAGTGAGATAAGTTAAGTCTCTAGCTTATACAGTATATGAAATTTTCTATCTGCCTGCAGTGGAATATATTTGAAAATGGATCACCAATTGATAGCTGGACTGTTGATTTCTGGAATGAAATGTGAGAAAATATAACCACTCAAGCTACATTCTTCTATTATTTGCTAAATATCTAAATTGTTACCATAAGGGATAAATATGCCTCATGAACTGCAATATGACTTTGGCATACGATTGTGGTGATCTAATTTTTAAGGCTTGTGTGTTAATTTCAAGTCAGAAAGGTACAATTTCTAGTTTCAATTAAAAACAAGCAGAGCTGAAATATACAAAATTCAGTGGCTATGAGCTTATCTTTAACAGTCACTAATTTATATGGCCAATGGGGGCTTATGTTTGCAAGGCCATCCCCTTAAGAGCTGAGGTTAAACAAGTGAGTGGCATGGGCTATAAATGAATTGAAAATTGTCTTCTGTTCCAGCCCAATGCAATGGTTTGTGTTTTGTAATAAGCCCTAGTTGGTGAGGTAACTCATGTCACCAGGAAGAGATCTCCACAGACTGCTCCATTTGTCACCTTTGTCTGAAGGACACAACAGGCTGGGGAAACTGGCACTCTGCAGAATTTTTATGGTGCTGCATGCATGCATTGGTCTCCCTTATCAAATTGTAATTCAATAATAAATACAAAAACCCATGTTTAAATAATTCTAGGGTTGTGACACAACCTGACCAAATCTAGGAGAGTTAATGCTGATGCTGGGATATTAACTTACCGAGGGAGCAGGTTGGGTGAGGGGAAGAAAAGGATGGATGCTGGGAGAGAGTCTCTATTTGTGATGGAGTGTTCATCTGCATGGCTATTTGTCTGGAATGCTTTGGTCTGTGCCATGTGGCTCAAAGTAGTGATTTTTCAACTAGGCATCTTTTTATTCTTCATGCTTTCACACTCCTTTTTAAAGAGAGACCGAAAAACATACGCAGTGACCAGAACCATTACAAGAACTTTGTTGCAATAAGCGAAAGCCAGCCTTATAGAGTGGGTTCTGCCATTTTTTTCCCAGAATGATGAATGGTTACAAGAAAATTACTGGGACAGATCATTTGGGAGATGGATGGATTTGTTGAACACTTATTCACAAAAAAACCTGCTTTTTATTTTTCGTTATAAAAGTAATATGTGTTCACTCTAAAAAAAAAACTTCAAGCAGTACAGAAAGGATAAAGAAACCATAAAAATCACATATTATAAATTTCCCCCCATCATACCAGAGATAACTTCTGTTAACATTTTGGTATATCTCTGTTTGCCTCTTTCTGTTACCTTTTGCACAGTAATTTATTAGGAGAAATTTCTAGAAATATAAATCACATTTTAGGAACTTGTGATTCCTATGTAAAAATGATCCTTCACAAGACAGTACTAATTTCCACTCCAACACCAGTGTGTGAAAGTTCAGAAGGAAGCCCATGGTCACAATTTATTGCATAATGACCATGTGCCAGTCACTGCTCTAAGTACTTCGTAAATATTAACTCATATAATCCTCACAACAGCCCTATGAGATGGGTGCTACTAGCATTTCCATTTTACAGTCAGGGAAACTGATGTTTAGAGAGATTACACAGCTAGTCATGAGACTGAACCAGAATGTTGATCAGGCTTTAGTATAGGAGAAAGAAATAACTTCCCTTCCTTCCTCCCTCCCTCCCTCCCTCCCTCTCTCCCTCTCTCCCTCCCTCCCTTCCTCCCTTCCTCCCTTCCTCCCTTCCTCCCTTCCTCCCTTCCTCCCTTCCTCCCTTCCTCCCTTCCTCCCTTCCTCCCTCTCTCCCTTCCTCCCTCCCTCCCTCCCTCCCTCCCTTCCTCCCTTCCTCCCTTCCTCCCTTCCTCCCTTCCTCCCTCCCTTCCTTCCTTCCTTCTTTCCTTTTCCCCCATCACTCCCCCATCTGTGTACCTCAAGGTCCAGAGAGAAAAAGCCAATGAAGGAAGAAGTAGCGGCTTAGTGGATTAGCAGAGAGCCAGGGGAGTCCCAAGCAGCTGTGAATCTTTAAATTTAGGAGTTCTGGGCAAAGATGTCCTTGCATTTTGCTAAATAAGCAGAACAGAATTTCCTCTCTACTGCTGGGCTTTGTGAGCTGAATTTGAACCAACAGAGAGAGGGAAAATAGCGATAGATATAGATACACTTATGTATGTGTGCAAACACACACATATACCCATGGCAAAGAGTGTCCCTCTCTGGCTATAATTTCTACTCAGAATCAGAACACCAGGATAAATGATGATCTTTCTCAAATGAGGTGCTCCCATAGTTTCCCAATATTAAACTAGAGTGAGTATATATAAATGTTCATAAATGTAGTGATGAATAGAAAATTAAAGGTCTCTCATTACAGTCCAGAAGAATTTTTTATGAAGTAACAGAACATGTGAAAAACTTTATATGTGACCTTAGGCTAGTCCCTTGCTCTTCCTTAACCTCAGTTTCCTCCCCTCTGAAAGAGATAATAGGACTAATGTATTAGAACTTTAAGAGCTCTATCACTACTTTAAACAGTTCCCAACTGATTTGATTTTGGGTTTTTTCCTCCTGGACCTCTCTTATTTTTTTATTTTTCATGACTTCTCAGGGCTACTTGATCTGTTACTGGTCTGCTGTTGCTAGAAATTGTTCTGTGGATGATAAGAAGGTGAGTTATTTCATATAGTCCATCAAGGGAGAAAAATTAGGAAGGTCCCTATGGTCCTAAAAGACAGCTTATCATAATATCTTCAAGTTTTACTCAAACCTTTACTTTAGTCCTATTGCCTCTTTTAGAGGGGAGAAAACTGAGGTTTAGAAAGAGGAAGGGACTAACCTAAGGTCATGCAGAAAGTTATTCACATGCTCTGCTACTTTTTATATAGCAGATCTTACTTCAGTAAAATGATTCAGGTGTCTCATTTTTATAAAAATGATTGGGGCACAACGATATTAAGTGATCCACCCCCACAGAGTCACATAGCTAATTAGTAGCAAGGGCAGGATAGGCCCCAGATCTCATAACTGTTTCTCTAGAGCAAGTTTTCCCAAACTCTATTCCACTTAACGTTAAGTCCCTCAATATACTCTGGGTGGGGAAAGGGGCATGAGGAAGAGGATTCTGAGGTCAAATAAGTTTGGGAAATGTAGCCCTATCTAAGGAAGCCACAATGTGCATTGAAGACTCTGAAAAATATAGAGTAAGGGAACATATCACTAACATTGTTACATCATTTTATGGCTTTCAGAGCACTTTCATAGCCATTTTTAGTTGTGTGCTAGGAGAGACAAAGCAAAAAATGCATGGAAAGTGGATCATGGGATTGAAAGGGCGAAAGCGTAGCTATATAAACAAACAGTGGCTGACAGTTATGGAGGTTCTGCAAAGACTCTTGAAGTTATCAGAATAAACTTGATGATTTGGGGCATGGCCATAGTAATCAGATTGCTGAATCTTCATCTTATTTGAATTTATTTAAAGAATAACTTCAAACTACTGTAAAAAGAAAGGAAAATAAAATTCTTAAGATATTTTAAAGTATTAGGGGATTTTAAAATTGATTTCCATTTATTGATAAAGAAAATTTGCTTTAATAAATACCCAAAATAATCAAGACCAGAAAGTAACTGTTACTAAGCAGTCTTGTATTATTTCTCTTGGTCAAAATGTATTAAACGTTTGAAAGTTCATTGTCTCATTAAATGCTAGTGTTAAAACTTCAGTTCTTTATTCAGAGTGATTGGAGGTTATAGTTTATACCTCACATTTTCCAGCTGGGGAACTGAGGTCATGACAGGAATGGCCACTGAAGAACTCTGTTGGTCCAACTGTTAAGGTCATATGTGGGCTTCTTTTGTGGCTTAGGCAGTAGACTGCCATTGTTTTCATATTTCAGTTTGATTTTCTTGTTCATGATTCAAGTTGGGAGTGAACTAAGTGGTTTGTTTTCTCCATAAGCCCATTGAGAGGCTGAGAATCTGCTTTTCTGCCTCTAGACACTAAGAGAATGGGTGCAGGGTACATGTCATTCTTCTTCACCATTATATCACCAGCGGATGATGTAGGACCTGGAACACAATATATGTTTGGGATATAATTGTTGAATAAATAAGTGTTCTGTAGAGAAAGGAAAGTGGATCGAGGTAGAAATCATGTACCTATTTGTAGTCTACTTAAAGTAGACAAATAATGTTTGTTGATTTTTTTTTTTTTTTTGAGACAAGAGTCTCACACTGTCACCTGGGTTGGAGTGCAGTGGCGCAATCTCGGCTCACTACAACCTATGCCTCCCAGGTTCAAGTGATTCTGCTGCCTCAGCCTCCCGAGTAGTTGGGATTATAGGCATCTGCCACCACGCCTGGCTAATTTGTGTCTGTGTGTGTGTGTGTGTGTGTGTGTGTGTGTGTGTGTGTGCGCGCGCGTGTTTATGTGTGTATTTTTAGTAGAGATGGGGTTTCACTATATTGGCCAGGTAGATCTCTAAATCCTGACCTTATGATCCACCTGCCTCAGCCTCCCAAAGTGCAGGGATTACAGGTGTGAGTCACCATGCCTGGCTGATGATTTGTTTTTCTCATGATAATTGGGTTGTATTTGCAAGACCTCACTTATGGAAGCAAAGTAATTGCTATTTAGGTTATATGACTGCTGTTTGGGTAAGTGGCACAGTTCAACGGTAGAAATTATAGTTTTCTAACCAGAATCTCTTAGTGACAACATATATTAGATCAGTGAATTTCTAGTGAATTGGAGTAGAGGGAAATTAATATCCTGTATTTGGATTTTAAAAACAGCACCTATTAATCATTCTCCTGCATCATCCTCATTCTGAAGATGTGGAAACTCAGTGTCAGTAACTTACCATGAGCACCTTACTAGTTAATGTACCTTTGTAACTCTGAGGTAAATCTACTGTTTTCCAGTTTGGTGTTCTTGGCCACCTCTCCTGCTACCACTGATTGACAACATGGGGATTTATCTTGGAGCTGCTACTTGATTTCAGTGCCGAAAAATATTTCAGGGACTCTGTAAAATTCTTATTGGATCATCAGCCATTTACTAACTCACCTGAATGTCAGAGCCAACTGTGTCTGGTGAAGTTCCACCAAGGATGAATGTTTAACTTCTTTAAGAGCTCAAAAAATACTAGAGAAGGAGTAAGTTATTACCAAGTGTTTACTACCCACTTCTCATGTAGCATAAAGGATATGTGAAAGCATGAAGAAGCATTCTATGCTTTTCAGGAGTTTGCGGCTCTGTACAGGACATCAAATGGAAGTGCCTGGAATCTTCAGAAAATAACACACTCTAATACAGACACATTGCAAGTACAGCATAGCATTTAAGTGATATTGGAGTTCAGAGGAGGGACGGATCAAGAAATAAACTTCTTGTGGTGACAAGATAGTGGCTTTGGGGAGCAGACTTCAGTATTCTCTTTTTGCGATAACTCTCCCTTTCCCATTCATTTTTTTTTTCCTACCAGTTTGGTGGTTAATTAGATAAGCAGTGCTTCTATCTCCACAACTAACTCAGTTTGTTGATTTCCTACTCTGAAGTGACTCCTCAGGGAGGAAGATAGGTGATGGGGTTCATAATGAGGTAAATATTGAGATGCCTATACCTTGGGGATGCAGATTTTGGTACATGATATTATGGAAATAGGTGAACTTACTTGGAGAACAGTTTTCAAAAGAGCAAGCTATTTTTTGATGTGTGTGGAGGGATTTATGCTGTCCTTGGTATCAAAATTTTATGTTTCCATAAATATGTGCCTATTTGTAAGTAGTATTTCATGTGGGAATTAGGTGAATGGAAGTGTTGATAGTACAAAAGATTTCCCCAGTGATAGCAGTTAATGCATGCTTTCCCTTACAGCTTAAAACAGGCAGAGGGACTTGAAGTCAGGCTTTTTTATATATTAGAGTAGTTTCTCTGTAACTATGTTCCCCTTCCTCTTTATTCAGGTTATTCAGCACGTATAATACCTGTATTAATTATTAGGCTCTGCTGTGGGGCCATTTCTTTATGAACCTCCAGATGTTGTTGAGTGTGGAATAGCTCTGGGGCTTGATAAAAACATGGCCTTTATGTTCTCACCAGCCTTTCCAAATAAATCTACCTCATAGGAAAGTATAAAGTGGTTTACAGAAGATTTGGAAGCCCGCTTCCCATCTTTGGAGTCAAATGGTTCAGCACTCTGGCCTGGAGAATGGTGGGGTAGAGGCGAAAATATGCTCCTTTATGCCTTTATGCCTTCTCAAACTGGCTTACATCAGGGCTGCATAGCACATATTCTGAGCTGATGGAATCGGGTAAAAACAAGTTTGTTTTCACTCCAACACTAGATTTGGGAGCAAATCAGCTCTGAGAAAAGATCCAGTTTCAGCAGCCTCATTGCTGAGTGGAGCTAAGAAGAAACAGTTTGTTTTCATGAAGGAAAAATAATCTTTGAAGAAATATTTTTATTCTTCTCCCCCCCCTTTTTTTTTTAACTTCAGCTTTATTATCTTGGTCGGCAAATCTCAATTCCTCAAAATCTGAAGCTATTATTGTGTACCTTTTTTTTTTCTTTCACAATGTACAAACTTTAGCAATAAAAAGTGATGGATCAAGTTATTAGAGGAAGAAACTGTGGCTTTTTAGGACCCCACCTTGAGGAACTGTTGTGTTATTTGAACCTCTTCTGGAGTGTAAATTCCTTCCTTAACCATTAGGTGATGAGGTATGTATAAGTTTGCTGTAAAATTACTTTGGTTACACTGGGTACTCAGACACACTTCTGCTTCTACTGCTGTGACTTAGTCTGCATGAATAATTTGTGTGAACAAATTGCTCCTGTCTGTAAGGAACCTGCTAAGACAGAAAAAGGATGTCATCTTCAGGATCCCCACTGACTTATATGGACAAATGGTATTGAAACAGGCAACAATTTGAAGTTCCTACAGTAAGTTCAAAATTCAGGGCGATATCCCCAACAAAAGACTAATGAAAAAGGCTACCCTGTATGAGAACCATGCCAGGGAAAGTCTTTGACTTCCTACTTCTTTCTGTGTACTGCTAACCTCAGCCATAGATCTCACTTCAATTAGAACAAGGCTAGTCCTTGTGGCATTTGCAAGAAATTAAGCTGGGAATTTGCAGACTATGGTTCTAATTTCATCCCTGACGTTAACTGGCTGAGTAACCTTGAGAAACAACTTTTTTGTTTTATTTTCTTTGTCTATAAAATGAGGGTAACAACACCTGCCCTAGCTATTTCATGGAGATATTGTAAGAATGCAACACAAAAAATCGGTGTTTTAAAACTTGTTGAAAGATGTAAACAAAAGAGACATACAACTAAAGGTAATGTCAGAGTATTATTATTGTGAAATATCTTTGGAGTTCTTCAGGAGCAAGCTCTTTGGCATTTTCTTGATGAGAAAGGAGACAGTGGATATGAGGTTCTGGGATAAATGCTATGAGGAAAAAGTAGGTAATAATACAAAGCAGGAGGAATGGTAGTGGTAGAGAAACTCTGGAACTTTCTGGAAGGGCGCAAGTGGCTGAGGGAAAAGAAACATTCATGGGCTGACCTAAAGAGTAAAGAAAGCTCCTGGGACCCTGACCTATGCATTGCACAACAATGGGGAAAATGGTACTCCCATTCTTTCAGCAAAAAAAGCTTATCTGAACCCAGCTATGGTTACTCCTTTGCCAGTCCTGGGCTAGTACTGCTATGCAGAAAGAGACAGCAAAAGGGAAGAAGTCCTCACAAAAAAATTTCTGATTTAGGGTAAAGCCAGGAATGCAAAACTTCAGGGAAAAGAGTGGTTCTTCCCATTTCTTCTCTCCCATACAGATAACTTACAATCCTTTGTCTCTCCCAAAGACCAAGTACCATTTAGCAAATTCTCCTACCTAAGTTGTAATGATCTCTTCAGTCTCCAAAGTAAATGTTTGCTACGACAGAATTACAGTATGTCCCAGAAGAGTTTCTACTTCTCTGTGATTTGGTATCAGGCAATTTAATCTACGTGAGAAAGGGAGATATCTGAGTTGTGGGAGCTCTGCCTCTTTTGATTACCCTCTGTGCTACTGAAAGAATGGTTGGAATGATAAGAACAGTATTTTTCAAAGCGTATTCTGTGCAATACTAATCTATGTAGGTCTCTTTTGTTTGTTTGTTTTCAGAAAAGGGCTTCTATGGTCAAGTAAATTGGGAAATGATTCATACTATGATACCCTCTAGGAAATTTGTTGTGCATGTTAGGATAGCAAAAGCTTCTAGCAGTTTAACAGCCAAGTAATCTGTTTAACTTTGTTTAGCATTTCATAAACTTATTTCCTTTTGGAAGCCCCCTTTTCATATACCAGTCGGTATTGTTCTTTAAGGCCTTTAAGAGGTAGATTCATTCTCGAATACCTGCATAGTTCAGATTGCTATGCCAGACAGCAAAGCCTCAGGATAGAGAATTCAGTATTGCTGGTTTACTTTCTCTGAAATTAAAATCACTGTGCTGAGACAAAGATACAATTAGGGCAGTGATGTTTTCTGTCCAAAAAACTATTAAAATGTTAGGGTGATTCAACAGCATCTCCATTATGAGATAGCCAAACAATGAAAGGAGTCAACACTTACTGCGTGCTCAGTATGGGCCAGCCACTGTGCTAAGCACTTTCTCTTGTTACTTCTAGGCATAACAACAACCCAGCAAGATCGATGGAATGATTCCTCATTTTAGAGCCCAGGGATCTGAGAGCTAGAGCTTATGGGAATCACCCAAGGTCACAGACCTAGTAAGAGGCAGATCTAGGATATGAATTTAGGTCTGTTTAACTCCAGAGTCCATAATTTAGATTTAAAATATTTAAAGTCAGACTCTGTTTTCTAAGTGGAAAATGGCATTTCAAGAAATCTCAAAGTTCTATATTTGAATAATGTATCAGCTAAGACTCTAAGGCATTCAGGAGGCTGTCTTTTGGTTAAGGGGCCTCCACCCACATCACCAGAGCAGTCTAAGTATCATTATAGGTATCAGCAACCTAGAGAACAGTTGGTCAATTTGAAGTGCCCTAAGGATCACAAGCATGGGTATATTTAAATTTACAAGCTTATTTTTTGCCCACTTTCTAAGTTTCAAGCCAATTTCCATCTTCTTTCACTGCCATTCCTTGAGGCCACCTCTTTAAGCCACTTGCTTGAGTGCTTATAAATACAATGCCCCTCAAATGAGTACCTTTAATTGTTTGTCCATCCTGATCTCACTAGGTCCCTATCCATTCCTTTGTCATTGTTCTGGAGGGGTAGCTTAAAGTCTTATTTTGTGGACAGAATGAAAACACGTCCACATGCCTCTAGACTAAGCTGGCTGCAATTGAAGAAATATGACAACCACCTAATTATAACTTCTTATTATACATTTATTATATGTCAGGGATGTTCTAAGTATTTTACATGGATTAACTTACTTAATCGTCGTGACAATCCTGTGAAGGAGGTACTATTGTTATCCTCATTTTACAAATGAGAAAACTGAGGTTCAGAGAGGTTAAGGTACTTGCCTAAGATTACACAGCTAGTAAGCTAAGTATCAAACCTAGGTGTATATCACCTGGGTTGACAAATTATTAATAATATTATGTGCTATTACTTATTATACTAGTCTGGCTGCACCTGGATTAGTCTCTCTCCAACCAGAATCTTGCTTTTATTGTTAGTATGCTCATAGCTTCCTCCCTGCTCTGCTACTCTGATAAATAACTGTCTAGTTTGATGGTACTCCAATGAGCCTCAATGTGTATCAGAATTATCTAGAGGCCTTGTGAAAACCTGGATTGCTGGGCCCTATCTCTAGAACTTCTGACATAGGAGATTATGGGGCTTGACAGGGGAAGGAGCTGTGAATTTGTATTCTTGACAAATTCCCAGGTGCTGGTGTAGAGACCACACTTTGAGAACCACTGATCTCCTGTAATCACTCTATTAACCAACTCTTCTTTCAAAACTTTTTCTATTGAGCAACACTGCTTTTCACTGTTTATTAAAACAGAACTAAATGTTTCTGTTTTGATTCATTTAAAACATCATCTAAACATGTACATCTCCAAGTGATGTTTAAATTATTTTTAATTGACAGTAATTGTGTATATTTATGGGGTACAATGTGATGTTTTGATATATCTATACACTGAAGAAAGATTCAGTCAAGCTAATTAACATATCCATCATCACCAGCTTATCATTTTTTCGTGGCAAGAATGTTAAAAATCTATTCTTTCAGCTATTTGGAAATATATATTATTACTAACTGTGGTCACCATGAAATACAATAGATCACTAAACTTATCCAAATGATTTTTAAAAAGCAGTTTCACTGTACTGTGTTCTGATCATATTCTTGAACCTAAGTAGTTTGGCACACAAATGTGATTTCAGGGATTTACCTCCAATTAATTCCCCCAATGGCTTACAACCCACCCCACCACCATTAGCATCATACCTTAAAGACTTTATGTGCTATTTAACTTGATTAAGGAAATGGTAACCTGAATCTTATTTACTATAAAAATGCTTAATGACAAGCAATATGGCTTGGGGATTAAGTACAGGGACTCTGTAATTAGACTTAGGTTTGGATCTCAACTTTGCCTAATAAGTGGCTGTGTTACTGTGCTCAAGTGAAGTAACTTCTCTGAGCCTATTTCTTATTTGTACAGTGGGAGATGATAATGAAATCAGCCTCATGAGGCTATAAATAAGACTATTTATATATAGCACACCCTACCATGCCAAGTATTAAAAAAAACTAAATAGTAGCTGGTGTATATTATTAGTGACTGCAAACCTCTAATCTTCAGACCTGTGATACTCCAAAAATTGTTGCAAGAAATCGATGACACTGAGTGCATGCCAAAATAAAATCTCAAAGATAGAATTAATAAGTAGCATGTATATATGTACAATTCATTTCCAATCTAATATGTAGATACTGATTTAATTAGTAAAATACAAATTTACTTACAGTATGACTAAATTTGTGGTAACTTTCTGTCATTATGTAGTATTTACATTTCATCAGCAGATAGTAAAAGACCAACTTTTTGACATTTAAGAAAGATCTTCATACTTTAAAAAGTTGTGACACACTGGTTTATCTGAACAATCTGTTAATGCACTATCTACCAGCAAAGAGCAGGCCCCTGAAAAAGGGGAGGCCAGGTCAGCTTTGATGAGCAGAGGAGAGAGAGGACATCTAGAGCATGGGGTATTGCTTAAGGAGAGCATGATGTAGAGGGCTGCTGTAGTGGGGGCAATCTGAGAAACCCAGGGCCAGTGGGAGGATATTAGGAAAGAGCAGGGGCAATAATACCAAGATGTCCAGGGAATCTACCAACCAGTTCATCTGTTCTTAAGTGACTAAGGATCTCAAGTGAACAACCCCACACCAATAGTGTATCTAGCTTTAGAGAAGGACTATAGAAATTCATTAGGATAGCAGAGCTTGTCTCCCTGAAGGAACTGGGTGTCTAAAGTGGGAAAATGCATTGTTACTTTATTCTGATTGCATTAGCCAGTCAAATCCTTTCAAAATGATCAGCAAACAGCCCCTGAAATAGAAAAGTATTGGTGGCAGGAGTGAAATTTAGAGTTGCTTTGATAGAATAATTATCTTCAGGGGTTTGGGCTCTGATTGCTATTTAGACTGAAAGTATTGCTGAATAAGGTGCTGAATAAATGCAAGTTGTCATTAAGAGGACTGTGGTTAGTATCATTAAATTATATCCATTATTCAGATAAATATTTCATGCCTTCCTAATAGTCTGCTTCCTTATCAACTTGAGTGGTTGGGTTTTTTTGAGGGGAGGAGAGGATTGCTTTGTTGTTTCTATCTATGTAAGTGAAAAAGGGCAGGTGATCCTCATAACATCTTGCCAGATCTTCATAGATGACATGAGTATTTTTAAATAGGGTTAGAGTTACATATACTTTCCTAGTCTGGAAGTACAAGCTTAAGTTTGCATTCATTATTTGACATAGCTTGGTTATGGTAATAGTACATGGTTTGGTAGCAGTTTAGGGTTGATTTTGATGAGAAAGGGACAATTGTGTTTCATGTTTTTATTTCTAGGAGTAACTGAATTCAGTTTCATGTAATTGGTACTCAGAACACAGCTATCTAACCCTTTCTTTATAGTTTATCTTCCATGTTTCCATTTTTGTTTCCACTCACTCCTGTACAGGCCATTAAAAATGTATCTCTATAACCATTTAAAAATATGTCTATAAATTTTCCTCCCAGTAGATTTTACAACAAATATTTATTCTCAAAATAGCTTCCCCCTGCAACCCAAAACACTCCTGAATTATTTTGCACTCATATCTACCCTTCCAGCCATCTCTTAATAAGGGCCCAGAGAATGCAAACTCATTAACATCAGCCTAAGGAAAACAGGATCAGAAAAATTAGTTCAAGGCTGGGCATGGTGGCTCACCTCTGTAACCCCAGCACTTTGGGAGGCCAAGGCAGGCAGATCACCTGAGATCATGAGTTTGAGACCAGCTTGGCCAACTTGGTGAAACCCCATCTCTACTAAAAACACAAAAAATTAGCTGGGCATGGTAGCACATGCCTGTAATCCTAGCTACTCAGGAAGCTGAGGCAGGAGAAATGCTTGGACCTGAGAGGCAGAAGTCACAGTGAGCCTAGATCACACCACTTCACTCCAGCCTGGGTGACAGAGCAAGACTCCATCTCAAAAAAAAAAAAAAAAACCAAAAAAAAAAAAAAAAAAACCAAAAAAAAGTTATATCGTGGATTGTAAAACTGGGTAGAACTGATTTGTACTCTGTTTTTTTGTAGTTAATACTTCTGTTAAATATTAATAAATTTTATATGACTGTCACCATTTCACATAATTGTTTTCATTGTTGTGAAGGCCCGCACAATTTTAAATCATTTTAGCCACTGTATGCACAATGTGTTTTGCTTTTTCAACTAACACATCAGTAGTTTTCTATGTTTGTCCATAGTGCAAATTTCTAATTTTAATAGCTTGGTATTCTGTCTGGTTGATTCAGCGTAATTTACTTAGCCAGTCCCCTTATCTGTTGTATTTTAATAATCTGTGATGTTATTCATTTTCTATTACAGTGGCTAGGCAAAAGTTTGACTTTACAATCACTGTCCTCTAGAATATCAATCTCTAAGTGTTTCTGCTTGACCGTCCTACCTCCCCCATTTCTACCTGGGTCAATCTGAACTCGGTAACGTAAATCATGGTCAACCAGTGGAAGATCTTTACACACAATATATTAGGTTGCTAGGGAACACTTACAGTAGCAAGCTTTCTGTTTGCTTATTTCACATACATTCTTTCATTAATTCTTCTCAATGTGTCTATAAGAAAGTATGGAATTATTTACAAACACTTGGAATAAAGAAGGTGGATAGAAAGAGTTGCCTGCTGTTAGGGAGGAAGAAAAGAATAATGGAGGTGATGGATTCATTAAGTTCATAACAAGCTGTCATTGCAGGAGGTAAGTCTGTTAGGATATCTTTCTTTCCTTCTCCTACCCCAACTCAAAAATTTGGTCTGAACCAACTCTTCTGCCTGAATTGTAAATCTCCACTCTGTGCACAATTTATTAATTTTCAAATATTTCTTGTGTAAGTGAATATGGCCACCTTTCTATCCAAACATGTTTGTGGTCATATTGGCAATGAGTAACCTTCTAAACATCCAGAACAATCAGTCAGATAAAGATCACCTTTGATTAAGATCTTCTCTGCCAGGCCCTATTGGAAGAGGTGTCAGCTTCTCACTACTTAGGGCTCTTAGGTGTGCACAATGACAGCTAAGATTTGTCTGGGCAAGAACATATTTTTCCCCCACTCGTAAAGTCAACATTTTGGCTGTTTCTAAGTGGAAGAAACTCACTTTGCTCATTCTGACTTTTCGTTCAGTTCAAACTCTCCATCTTTTGTAAGAAATGTTCTCCATCCTGCTGGAGCATTACATTGCTGTTTTCTCAGGCCGACCAGTCTGAAGATAACTTTATGATGCTTCTAGAGCATGATACCATAGTTTATCCATTCCTCCTGATTTCATTAGAGTGCCTGATGCTTGTTAGACAACTTTGGGGATGCAAACTGTTTGGTACAGCCTTGTTGCAATCAGCAGTTTTCAGTAATGATTACCTAGACCTATCTTTGAGATCATTGTTAATTTAATCAGTAAAAACAGGACATGGTCTTTTGTAAGCTACAGTGTGTGCAGATAGAGTGCCACAAAGGCCTCTGGCATGCTGCAAGAGTATAAGATAGCAGGGCACTGCCTACCGACTCCCAATGCTGCATGCCGCCCCTCTACTGCATGCCGCCCCTCTACTGAATGCCGCCCCTCTACTGCATGCCGCCCCTCTACTGCATGCCGCCCCTCTACTGCATGCCGCCCCTCTACTGCATGCCGCCCCTCTACTGCATGCAAATCTTGGTACTTAATCATGTCATTGCCAAGTCCTGCTTCTTGTACTTTGTACCTCAGCTAAAGAAGAATAAGAAGTTTTGGGGAAAATTTTCTTGCATGGGTAGGTATTTGAGCAATTCTGTCTGCAGGTGAAGAACTTCAGCATCTGGCTGCAACACAAGTTTTGCAACATCACCCACAACATGTACCAGCAATACCTTGACATAACCACTGGGGGAGCTGTCACCCAGTACTACATAGATGGGTGCCCAGCAGTGTGGTTGGGCCAACTGGATCCACATTGTGAAGGCAGAAGGGATCTCAGCCAGCAGGTGCCAGCAATCAAACAGTTCCACAACTCCAAGATCAAGTTTGTGCTGTCCCACCGCACCCTGCATTGTCAGCAAAAGCCACACTTCACCATCAAGATGCCCAGCCCAACACTTTCTTTTAGGTTCACGGCACTCTCACCCCTGGTCTGCCCAAATAAACCCCAAAACTCCCAGGTGCTAACGAAAATGCCCAGGACATGGCGTTGAAATATGCAAAGTGTTGATACCATGTGGGACATCTGATAACCTTAGTATGCCACAATATTTTTTATTGTAGTGGACACAGAGAAGGAACTCAAAGACTTTTTTTTATGATCCTGACATAAACAATCAGGAGGAGACAGTGAACAAACTTTACTTCACAGGAGGCTCTGGTGATGAGTGGTAAATTTAGGATTTGTTCAAGATTATTCTGCTTTCCTCCCTTTACAATAAGTCATGTATTCATTAAGCAACCACTCTATTTAAGACCTTGCGCAAAGCACGGTGGGAGATATGGTGATCTATTAAACTGGGTTTTCTTTCGAGCTTAAATTCTAGTTGCAGTGACAAGACATGAAAAATTAGGTAACACAGGAGATAAATAGACCAAGGCAATAATAGAAGAGGTGTCATGAGACAAAACATTATTTGACAAATGAATGGTACAGACAAGTATTCTAGAGATTGCAAGAAGATAGAGTCAAGAGGCATGCTAATATAGTGCCTTTTTCTCCTGCTGTTTTCTCTGCCTAAAATGTCCATTCTATACATCCCTCTCCACCTGTAAAATCCCTATTTCTCTTTTGAGATAGTTATTGCCTATTCAGTGCAATCTTCATCAGCCCACCCAAAGTTAGTCACATTGTCTTTCATAAACCCATAGAATCACTGAGAGTATAAAAGCACATGTTAATGCCTAGTGTTCCATTATTGGAACGCTAAGCATGTGGGGATTATTTATTTCCCACTGCTCATGGTCATCGCCAAGGTCTGATTGCAAAAATTTAAAAAATTGTAACCTCAGGAATAAATGGGTTATTCACTGGAATTATTGACTTACATGTTGGATTCTTCTACCAGACTGAAACCTTCAAGGATAGGGGGAATTTGGTGTTAATTTGTCTTTCTGTTCCAAGAACTTACCTCAGAATTGGACACATAGTGTTCAGTACATATATTAAAATGAAACGAGTGTAGTGGAAAGAGTATTGGACTTGGAATTGGAATTAAAACTGTCCTGAGCTTGGCAAATATTTGTTTTTCTGAAATGTGTGTCATGTAACCTCTCTGCATTGAATAAAATGATCTCTAAAGTTCTTATAGCATTGAAAACTGCAGTCCTATCCTGGGAGTAGTTATCAAGGGTTTTCCATAATTGCTGCTGATAATAAATAATAACAGCTACCATTTACTGCATGCTAACTATGTGCTAGGCATAGAACACGAGCTATGTCCTTCAACCCATAAAATAACCCTATGTGGTAGATGCTATTATTACACTCATTTTTCCAGATGAAGCCAAGACTGAAAGAGGTTAATTTGCTCCGAATCACACAGCTAGGAAGTGATGAAACAGAGACTAGTTCAAATATTTTTGAACCTAGAGGCCTGTGCTCTTAATAGCCACACTAGTCATTCTCAACCCTGGCTGCACATGAGAATTACCAGGGAGTTTTTAAAAAGTAGTGATAGCCAGGCCCGACTCTGCAGAGATTCTGGTTCAATTGATCTGGGATGAGGACTAAATATTGGCAGCTTTTAAAAGCTCCCCAGGTGATTCTAATATGCTACCAGGTTTGAAAACTATTTCATTACATTATTCAGCCTTCAAGACTACAGCTGTGCCTTGTACAATGGTACAGTTTAGATGGACAAGAGAAAGAAGGACATTCTGGATAGGAACTCTAAGCTTTAAGGTGATAGACAGCTATTTGAATATGTCTTATTTCTCTGAAGCAGGAACCCTTTGTTGTATCGAAGGTACTTACAGCTGAGTACATGGGCCGGACTTGGTTCCTGATGCAATGGCATTTGGAAACAGTTTCAAGAGTTTCCTCAGTTCAGAAAGGGATGTCTTCTGCACTGGCTGCTACTAGGTCTTCTGCCACTCTTCTGACAGAGGTCAACAGGAAAAAGCACTTCCTTGTGTAGGAACAGCAGGTTCTCTTTGCCCCATGCATTAGACTGAAAACCTGTCAGTTTCTAAGCAGTTAAAATTTGGAATTCATGAATCAGATTAAGAAATCTGGAATGAAGAGAATTTTGAAAAAGACATGGAATAGCCTCCCTCTCCTTTGTGGTACAATAGTTGTGATGGGGCTGGCTTTACAGCATTCTTGAAGACATTGTTCTCTGGTCACTGCACTAAAAGAAGCAGCTTATTTGCGATTTTGTCAGCTGCTGCTGTTGATGTTGGGGATAGTTTCCTGAGGATGGTATACCTGAAAGGGTAGAGTACAGGAATGAAATTGGTAGTAAAATAGCTGCTGATGAACTCCTAAGAATTCTGAAAGACTCATGGCGGTAGAATAGTCGGGAGACCAGCACACTGGTTTTCAGAGTTCTGAAATTGCCTTTTATAAGCATATCACTCTAACTCAGTTGGCAATACCCTTTCTGCTGATTACAATCTTATGGTTGGATTAACTATTGGCTTAAAAATGCAGTTATGAGGCTGGGAAGGACCACTTTGGGTTTTTTTTGGAAATGATCTGGAGAGGAGGACATAAAGCTGAGAGTCTCAGTAAGTTGGTGAGCAGCATCTTGGCAAGGCTGCCTCTAACTGGCTTAGTTGCAGAGGTTTATGGTTCTAAAATAGGAAGATTACCTTGGGTCAAACTTAGACCCATGTAACTCAATACATTCCCCTTCAGTTTTGACTGCATGCTCACATCCAAATAGACGGTGGCAAATGGCATTTGGATTTGGTAACTCTTTATACTGTGGTAGAATCTATTCTGAAACATTTGTCCCCAGTTTCTCTACTCCCATATCAATGATAACTAGGTACATGGCTAGAAAGAGGGCAGGTTCTGGGGGAAAGAAATGGCATAGTTCTGAGAAGCAGAACATTAATGCTTTTATTAAATAAAGATTAAACTTGCCATGTGCAATGAAAGGTGAGATGGTCTGAATACAGCTAAGGTGCTGGATATTAAGGGGGCCATGATGATTACAACAGGAAAAATATCCATAAAGTTTACAGGCTCTGGGATCAGGCAAATTCAGAGTTCGAATCCTGGCTCCGTAACTTGCTAATAGGGATGATCTGTGCTAGCTTTCTGGGCCGTTTCCTCACTTGAATATATTGGGAGAATTTAATGCGATGATGCATATGATGTGTTTAGTAGGAAGTAGACACTCAACATTATCTGCTATTATTAGACTATGATTTTTTTCACTACTACAGATTTGCCACCCTCATTCCAAAAACTTGATATTACCTCAGACTCCATAGCTTCCCTCTCCACCCCTGCCACCCAGTGCCGTGTGCTAGAGAGTGAGTCCCATGATCTAGACCTCTCTGCCCTAAAACTTTACCTAATTTTGATATAATTGCTTTGGACAATGAGGGATGGCATCTGACTCTAACTAAACCAATGGGGTGACCTCAGTAAGCCTTATATCTTTAACTGTAAAATTTAAAAATACAACCTTCTGCATGTGGCCATTGAGAGGATTAACTGAGATAATCCACGCAAAGGGGTTAGCATAGTGCCAGGTCCAGGGTAGTCCTCTGTAAATGCTGTTGGCTGCCTGTATTTTATGTATTTGTCAAAACAGGATAGTGATGAGATTGGCAGAAAGATGCCAACAGACACAGCTTGAGGTGATGTTTCTTTTAGGAAGAAAGGATGAGAAAGTAGAGGGATGGTATGCATAGCAGCAGATAAGGCACCATGCTTCCTGGTGAAAGCATGGCGCTCAGGTTTCTGCAGTTTTCCTTGGGGACATGCAGCTTTGGGTGACTGACACCACCTGCTTTAAATAAGGAGTTTGTCAGGGTCTAGCAGGTCCTTTTGCCATTTTTACTCTATTTTCTTTTAATCATTCCCTGGCATTTACAAACTATTTTGTAGAGTCTGACTATAAATCTACCTACTTACCAGGGGTAAATGAATGATCACAACTTTTTCACATTCTTAAGTATTTATGGGAAAACTAGGTGAGGGGAAGGTCACTTTTCAGGAAACATCATTTAGTGGGATAGGCCTGTTTGAGGTCTGCTCCTGCAGGGCTCTGGTGATGCTTTGGAATACGGTTTATGATTATTCTGAAGTAGTAAGAAGTTCAAATGAGAACAAAACATCTCTTGGATGGGAGAGTTATTTCCTTTGAAAGTGCCCAAAATAATGCAAACTTGTAAAAATTTTATTTAGTACAGCAGTGTATAAGAAGTAAAAATCCCTGTTCCTTTATCTACCAGCCCACTGTCAGTCCCAATGCCCAGATCTTTTGCCATCCATCTATAAATAAATATACACACAAAAATAGGATTCTACTGTAGCGTAAAGTATCTAATTTAGTTATCACATAATACGTCTTGGAGATTTTTCTATGTTAATACATTGGGCTCTTTATGTTTTTTTAAACAACTGTATAGTATAAATTGACTTTTGGTTTTATTCCTTTTTTATCTTTATGAACAAACCATTTTAAAATAAAAATGACACTTATGTGTTAATTCAGTTATCTAACTTCATACAGCTAGTAAGTGAGGAAGTTAAGATTTACTAATGTTGGCTGATTCCGGAACTCATGGTATTAACTGCTAGGCATTGCTATTATTTCCATAAGTTAATTATTTTTACTCTAGTTTTCTAGCGTAGGCAGTAGTTATGAGGCAACAATTAAATCTCAGAGTTAAAAGGAACCTTTAAGACAGGTTATTTGGTTTAACCTCTGACTCTGAAAGCAAATTATTAGATATTTACTTATTAGGAAAAATCATTACTGAAACTTTATTTTGGCTAAATAAAACTCCATTAATTTATTTGTATTTGCAGTGGTAGAAACTGTGGGTTGCTTAAATAATAGTTTATCTTGTCTCTTTTAGATTTTATATCACCATTTTTTCATATGATCATAATCCTCTGACATGGGTACAGTAGGCTATTATTATGCCCATTTCATAAATGGAGACACCAAGGATCAGGGAAATTAAGAGACTTAGACTCAAATAATCTGTTGCAGAAGGCCACCTGAATGGCAGACAAAGGAGTTTAGACTTTCCTCTGAAGGGCGTGAGGAGTTATTGAAGACTTTTGAGCAGGGCTGAGATTATGGGTTGAGGTGGATAGAGGTTAGTAGGTGGTAATATGACAACTGAAAAACATCAGGAATAGGAGTGGTAAGAGCAGAGTTTGCAAGCCAAGTCAGCCTTTCAAGTGCAAGTAGATAAGAAACATGATTAATCTTGATAGTTATCAGGTTTGAAAGGAGAGGATGAATATAAGGAAAAGTAAGAAGACAATATTGCTGGACTAGAGAGAGAAAAGAGGTAAAGATGATTCCAAAGATATTGACCAGAAGAATATCAATGCTGGAGGGAAGAGTAGTTTGTATTAGTTGTGACATGCTCTCAGTTAGATATCTAAGTAGAAATGTGAAGCAATATTTAGAAAATATAGGACTGGGCCTTGGGTGAGAGCATTTTTGAGGTTCAGCATCAAGAGTGTTCTGCCTTCACAGAGCAGTTCACACACTCAGGACAGTAGGTCTGCAAAGCGATCTTAGAAATTATGTACTGGAGGTCCCTCATTTTACAGATAAGACCAATAGATGATATAAATTGGCCAGGGCTTCACATAGTTCCTGAGAGGTGATGATAAATTAGATCTTTTGAGTCTTAATTCCTTACTTTTACCTGAAAATGTGAAGTTGTAAACTGGTAATGGACCAGTATGTTTGGCCAATAAGGTTATATTACTGTTCACAAATACTTGCTGCCTCTCTGCTCTACCTTCCCCTTAACATCAATCTTAGCCACATAACTTACTTTCATCAATGAAATGTGAGGAGAAATAATATGCAATATTTTTTGAGAGGAGAATTAAGGCAAAATTTAAGTGTATAATGTACCAGATTTTCTTTTCCTTTTATCATTAGGTCATCAATATTCTAGATGGACATAGCTCTGTCAGCTTGAGCCCCAGACTGAACATGATATGGAACAGAAAAACAACTAACCTATGGTGGGACTGTGATGTACATAATGAAAAACTTTAGTTGTAAGCTAAGATCTCAGGGTCATGTGTCAGTGCAGCATAACCTAGCCTGTCTTATCTAATGCAGTCTTCAACGTTCTGAAAAACTGAATCAGTGACTAACATTTAAAAATTTGGAGAATTAACAGAAAAATCTAGACTTCAGGCTTCTGATGAGAAATTAGCTGACTTATATACACATGGCATGAATTGTCTGAGTCTGAATAGCAGTTTCTCCCTTAGAAATATGCATTGACTGTAGTTTATACCCAGTATCTACTATTGCTGATTGTATCTTACATCCACCCATTTTAAAAAATCTACATTTGCATATTTTCATATTATATTTATTTACCTTATCTGCCTGGGCCTTGCAAGCATTTGAATTTGCCACCCTGGCTTTATTACAGCTTTCCACTCCTCAGGGAGAAAATGCTACAGATAAAAGGAACAGAAGACCAGAGACAGAAATTTAGATAATACCTACCTGTAAGTGTGAGGAAAAGAATCAGTGGAGAGACAAATAATAAATGCCGAGAAAAGTAACCAAAAAAAAAAAAAAAAAAAAAAAAAACCAAAAACCTGAATTGCATACTGACCAAAACAAGAAACAAGGAAGAATCAAGAAAGAGGGATGATCAACATCAGGTGAAACACAAAGTTCAAGAATAAAGACAGTGGAAAAAAAGCAGGTCATGTGTGATGCATAAGAGAATAATTCCAGTGCTTTGGTGACTGCAGAAGCCAGAGGATGAGAGATTAAGGGGAAAGTACTTCTGAGAGGATGGAGGCATTGACATAATTTTTTTTATGTTTGGCATTGAACGGAAGGAGAAAAGTAATTGGTCTCTAAAATGGCAGCAGAATCAAGCCAAAGGGTATTTTTCCCCCTTGTTTTTCTGTTTTTGAAAGAGAGAGAAATTTTTGCAAGGCAGAGTAAGGAGGAACTAGGTAATTGAGGGAGCATAGTGTGGGACATATCTGGGAGGTGTGGATGGAGAACATACCTGATGCAGTTATTTTAGAAATAAGGGATAATATGGGTCAGGTGCGGTGGCTCACGCCCGTAATCCCTGCACTTTGGGAGGCCGAGGTGGGCGGATCATGAGGTCAAGAGATGGAGACCATCCTGGCCAACATAGTGAAACCCCGTCTCTACTAAAATACAAAAATTAGCTGGACATGGTGGTGCGCACCAGCTACTTGGGAGGTTGAGGCAAGAGAATTGCCTGAAGCCAGGAGGCGGAGGTTGCCCTGAGCTGAGATGGTGCCACTGCACTCCAGCCTGGTGCCTGGCAAAAGAGCAAGACTATGTCTCAAAAAAAAAAAAAAAAAAAAGAGAAAAATATAAGGGATAATAGATTTTCATCTAAGTCTGCTAGCATAGGGTATGGTTTCTTAGTGAATCATCAGGAGCCACTCAGAAGAAGCAGTCTCTGGGCCCCACAATGGGTATGGAGTAAGGGAAGAATGATGACCTTGTCTAAAAGTTCGTAGAAGGTCTGCTGTCTCTGGTTACAGTCTTGAATGAAGAACAGACAGGCAGTGAAGAATGTGATCACTGAGAGACTGAGTTCCCTTTGTGGCAGGAACCTGAGCCCTATGCCCAGATATAATCTTGGTGCCATTCTGGCCCTCTTTTCTGTCCGTTCTGCAATTGTACTAATAGTAAATATCTCTTATCTCTCATGGGTTAATGAGTTTGGGGAGGAAAAATGCAGAGTTTACTATGATGGCAGGAAGGGCAATGCAAATGGTCCACTGAGAAACTTGAAATGCACCCAAGGGCTTTAAATTTGATTTCAACAGACAAACATTCTGCTCATCAAACAGCGTCCCCTGAAGAAGGAATTCAGAATGACTAAATATACTAAATTCAGCGGTTTTCAGCCTGTGATCCCAGACCCCTTGAAACCCTGCTGATGGTCTGCATACAGAGTACCTACACTATTAGTGTTTACAGTATGACAGTGTCTATATTCCTGCCAATGACATAAAATGGGGACTTATGCTATATTAGCATGTCATTATTATGCTTGGGTTTGGAAAAAAATTCCAGCTGACCCATAGACCTTCCCTATCATGCAACAAAAAGAGAGCCACTCTGGGTCATGATGTTTATAGAGACCATGCTGTCATTCCTACTATGACCACAATGAGAATATTACCAGGGACTTCCTGATGGGGCCTTAGTGAGGAATGAAGACAAGATGGTGCTGGGGTTTCTTCTGCCTTAACAAGAGCAGCAGTACTTATCTCAGTATACTAAGTAAAGTCTGTTTTGTGGAGGCATATAGGTGGCGAGGGGACTTGGAGATGAAACTGATCATAGGTGGCCCTTAGGATCATTTGCCTGTGGAAAGGATTGAAGAATAGAAACAAAATTATAATCACTAATCAAGTGTTATGCGGTTTGAGTTATGTTTCCATTCTGTCCGCAGGTTCATTTTTCTGAGTGTTGAATGGGGCCAGACTATAGAAGAGGGATAGCAGTGTAGTGGTGGGAAATGTTCTACCTTGAGAGAAAGGGAAGGGTGTGCAGAGAAGGAAAAGACTGATTCTTGGACTGTAGAGTAAAAAGCAAAGTGAGAATGACTGATTTTCAGCTGTGTTTGACTTTATCATTTCTTCTTGAGTGAATGGACTATGCTAGGCATAAAATTTAAGAATTAGCACAATGGGCAAGGCCCATGCTCTCTTCAGCTTATTCACTCAACTATGACAGTGATGCCTAGGGATATTCTATTACAGAACTAGGTTACTTCTCATAATAGCAACTGTTTTCCTTGATTACATCAATGTTGTAAGTGACATACTGATTCATACTTTTATGGCTGGCCTAATATGAGAGATTGGAAAATCCTTTCTTAGGAAGTGGTATTTACACAGCAACCTCAAGAATGAGTAGGAGCTAGTCAGCAGTGGTGGAGTGGGTAGAAGGTGTTGTTTTAGAAGGTGGCATGTACAATTTCCTTGGGAAGGGAAGGAGAAAGGGATGCCTAAGGATTTGTGGGAAGATCAGTGGAGCATGGTGAACAAATGGGAGAGTGGTATCAGACGGTGATGAAAAGGTAGACAAACACCAGAAGCATAAAGATTACTTTTTTGTGAGACTTGGCTTTGAATATTCATTGAAAGCAAGTTTATGAATATTGTTAGATATATTGTACTAAAAAATCTTCATATTACTGGGCTTGTGTTGTATCTACAGTTACTCATTTGATTATTCATTCCAACAAGTATATGCTAAATACTATATGCCAAGTGCTTTGTGCTACTGAGTTGTACACCTTCCAGATATGTGTAAATTTCAGATACCATCAACAATGTGGACACTTTTTCCATCCCATCCTTATGATAGGCTCAGACTCAGCTTCTTTTCATTATTATTATCTTAGGTATAACGTACTGGTTTGAAGAAGAGGACCCAAGGCCAGTGACCCCTGCCAGGTATCCAGAAAATATTTTCTAAGACTCTCCTTAAGCTCCTGGTGGGCAAGAGCAGGAGAGAGAAAGGAAACTGCAGCTGTGTCTTCATGCCAGTTAAACAGCATTTGGAGAGGTATTAAGCTTAGTTGTCACAGCTCTCTTTCAACTATGAGCTTTGACAAGGAGTCTGTAATTGTCATTTTGAAAGTGGGTGCATGTCAGTTCCTTCCTCCTTTGTCTTTCTAGCTTTTCTTTATTTAGATTCTGATTTTTTTTCCTGCTACATTTTCCCATTTTTTTTCCCATTCTTTTATTCAGTTATCCTAGCCATCTCTCTGAGCATGGGTGCCAGGGATAAGGACCTTGTTCTCTGTAACAGGGAAAGTAGAGCTGCACTCAGATAGGCTAGCCCTGAGCCGGGAATGTACCTCTGCAGACATCTTTATCCTTCTTCACAAACAGTATTTGTGCTGAAGGAATCAAGTAAATGGCAAAGAAAAACTGGCTTTCTTATCTGGATACCTATTTAAGAAGCTTTCTCCACTTACTCTGGCCATTACTAATCTCATTTTTCCCTGAACTGTATAGTACATCTCCACTATGAATGAGAACCACATGATTTGCCTCTTGATGATTTGTTGTATTGAATTAGTTTCTAAATCTTTAGTATTTGTTGATTTCATTTATCTAAAAAGACCTGAAACTCCCTAGGGAAAGGGACTATGACCATACTTACATTTTATCATCTTAGAGATGAGCATAATTGCAGGCATGCAGTTTAGCCATTCAGTGGATACTTGACTGATTTAATGAAACCTGCCACCTTATTGTACAAAGCAGTGTAACATAGAGGAAGACCTTTAGATTCCTATTGGCCTTTCTTTATTGAAAGACAATAGAATTTTTGACAATATTCTATTGTCACCCTCTCTCAGTTTTCTTTCTACTTGTAAATCAGTATGGAGGAATGAATTTAGATGAAACATCTATTTCTTTGTGTCAGATTCTGCTCCTTTATGTGACAGTCTGCATTATATAAGGATGCCCTTGCCTTATCTTTACATCAAAAAAAGTGCAAGACAAGAAATGTTCTTAATGAGTTCTTTTTGGTTCTTATGCCCTCTGAAGCAGCCCAGGAGGCAGAGGAGACAATAATAGGGGAGAACAACAATATAGGGAGGTAGGAAGACGGTATAAATGAAAGGGACAGATGTCACTTGAGGCTACAAATTAACTTCATCAGATCTTTGAATTGTTGCAAATAAATGGCAAGTGCGGAACAGGGAGCAGTATGTGAAGAAGACATTCTCTAGTTTTGGCAGCCTGTGCTTGTACAGTAATGATGAGAGATGGAGTTGCTGGTATTCTCTGTTGAAGATGTAGGTGTTCAATAGTGAAGGAAAAAAAATCTGAGAAAGCAAGTAATTCAGATAGGGAGCGGGGATTATGTTTGTTTCCTATTGCTGGTAACAGATTACAACAATCTTGGTGGTTAACACAACACACATATTATCTTATGGCACTGGAAACCAGGAGTCCAAAATGGGTATCACTGAGAAAAAATAAGACCTGGGCAGGACTGCATTATTTTCTGGAAATTCTAGGGGAGAATTCATTTGTTTGTCTTTTTCAGCTTCTTGAGGGTATCTGAATTTCTTGGACTATGGTACCCCTTCATCTTCAAAGAACCAACTAACTCTGGACAAACTCTGGTGAAGAGTATGTAGATGACATAGGAGATACAGGCCAGGAAATACTGAGTGAAAGCCAATGCCCTTCTGAAGATATAAAATAATTTGTAAATGTATGAGAGACAAATGGCTTAAGACCCTAGTCATGTTGTTTTAAAATAATTTTATGATTTCTAATGCATATTAATAAATTTATACAGGTAATGTGTTTATGTAGAGTGAAAGTTAGTAGTGTTTAGTTCTGTGATTTAAGATATAGTATAAGTCAAGTCCATGAACACAATTTTGTGAATGATCTTACACTTAGCCTTCTTTTCCCAGAGCTAATTGTGTAATGCTTCCTTCGCCCTCTGCTGTACAGCCTTCTGTTTCATTCTGGGGCACATTCTCCCCCTCTCTTTCTTTTTCTTTTCTTTCTTTCTTTTTTTTTTTTCTTTTGGTGGTTCTTAGTCTTTTCCCTTTGTACCTCTACTGACATCATACATGTTTTTCAGAATTTAATAAAATACATAGAGTACACCCTAGTATATATACAATTTGGGGGCAAAAATCTGTTTAGGAAGACCTCTAAAATATTTCATTTCATACTAGTTAAAATTTAAGTTTAAAGATAATATTTTTACAGTTCCCTGTAGCCAATTCCCTAAAACCTCTTTAATTTCTATTCTATTTCTAATACCACTTCTGATGCCTCAGTGTTCTGACATGTGGCCTGCTAAGAAAAAAATAGATTTGTTGAGGATACTTGTGACTCTTCCCTAATTTGCTTTGATCACAGCCATGGATTTAATTTTTATGTGGGCTACAGTGTAATTCTAATTCATGACTATAGTCTGTACTCTTTATTCCGGGTTATTTTGCAAAAGGAGTTTAGATTAACCACCCCCAAAGTGATTAGATGTATACGAGCTTTCCATTTCTATTATTGGATAAAGAACTTCTAAGTTTCTGCCCTACTGACAGTGACTCAATACTCCCATAATTGTACATGGAGGAAGGCATGTAGTAAGCCCTTCATACAAAATACTTTCATCAGTCTCCCTAGTCTTCAATGAGTCCATCCTTCCCAGAATGACCTCATCTCTCTCAGAATGACTTACAAAGAAACATAGCTTTAAAAATGAGAATAACTGCTAATGACTTTATGATCCTGAGGAAAAGTTTTCTTTGTACAATAAATAGTTATGATTTGATAGTCAAATGTGATGGAAAAATGTATGATAGGTAGTTTGAATCTGTCAGTGTAGAAAACTCAGAAAAGTGGCAGTATAGCCAAACGGTTAAATTTTTGGACTCTGGAATCAGGAAGAGTTGGTTTAGATTCTAAGCCCAACACTTAATGGCTTTATGACCTTAACCTTTTTGACTTAACCTTTCTGAACTTAACTTTCCATATATATAGTATTGCCTATCTCAAAGATTAATTATATCACAGGGTGATTTCCGTTGAAGGCTGTCTGACTAAGTAACTTGGTGGCTGCTCTGAAGTTTGACTGAGAAAGCAACTTGCAAATAGCAGATAATAGGTGAAAGGACATATAAATTTATTTAGTGTGTGTGTGTATATATACATATATATATGTACACACACACACATATATATATATACATATATATACATACATATATATATATATATATATATATATGGGATCCTTTAGAATGAAAGGAGATATATATATATATATATATATATATATATATATATATATATGTGTGTGTGTGTGTGTGTGTGTATGTATGTATGTATACGTATACACACACACACACGCGCACACACATATATATATGGGATCCTTTAGAATGAAGACCAAAAGATACAGGGGGAACTGTTAGTTTTTATGCTTAGGATCAACAAAGTATGGACAGCTGCTTAGAAATATGATTGGACAAAAAGTGTATGATCTAATGCTGATAGGCTGAGTAGGGAAACCAGCAAGTCCTGTCTGTCTAGATTCTTCTTGGCCTCTCTGAGCACACAGTTCTTCCTTGTGGGCATGGGGCAGGACCCTTTCTGGAATGAAGACCTGGCTTGAAGAAGAGGGATTATAATTTCTTTGGCAAGTCTCAAGGCAGAATAGAACTGAGATAAAGGAGGATAGCAGAAGGTTAAAAAAAACTTTTGTGTCTGAGGCTCCTCCTAAGGCCTTAATTTTGTGGTATTGTTTTCTGAACCCCAAAACTGCCGTATCCAAGAAATTTAAGTGCAGAGACACCATAGAAATGAAACAGAAATAAGGCAGCCTAGAGTAGTAGCTCAGTGGATGGCCTCTAGAGCTGTATGGCTTGGATTCAAACTTATGCTTTATCATTTAATAGATGTATGACTTCAGGCAAATTATTTTACCTTCTGTACTTCAATTTTCTTATCTATAAAATGGGAATCATAATAGTGACTACCTCAAATCCTCAGTATGAAAATGAAATGAATACAGCTAGAATAATTAGCACCATGCCTGGAATTTACTTAAGATTCAAGAAGGACTGTCTCTTCTTATTACTGAAACTTATGTTGTTAATACTATTAATAAAAAGATGATAGATACAGAGATTGAGATACAAAGAAGGATTAAGGATGACTCCTATTTTTCAAGCTTTAGTAATTGGTTCTGTGGTGGTGCCATTCATTGAGATGGAGAAGAGTGAAGGAGGAATAGATTTGGGCATGTGTTTAGTGAATAGCAAGTTTTGGTTTTGGACATGTTGAGTGTGAGATGCCTGTGGAATATTGATATAAAGTTAGGCAGCTTTTATGTGTGTCTGGAGATCACAGAATTGTGAACCAGGAATGTACATGTGGGAGAAGTTAGTATTCTGATTTTAAAGATTATGATACTAGGTGAAGTAACCAAGAAAGATAATTTAGAAAGAGAAGGGAGCAAAGCCCAGGATCAATCTTGGGGGCATAGAGGGTGAGGAATCAGCAAAGAAAATGAAAATATATGGAAAGAAGGTAGGAAGGCAATCGACCTTTCATGACAATTGAGACAAATGTTTTAAGAAGAAAGTAATCAACTGTGTAAAATGAGAACATAGAAACATCAATTGAATTTGATTCCTTTGAGAAGCTTGGTTACAAAGATGCAAAGAAAAATGAAATGGTGGCTAGATGAGTCATCAAGAAAAAATTCATCTTGTATAATATAGAAAGTTATAGTGACTGTTTATATTGTAATAGAGATGATACACTAGAAAAGGAGAAATTAAGAGAAAACAGGAGGGAACAGGATCCAGATACAATAGAGGAGCAGGGATACTTTCTTTATTTCTGTGAGATAAAGTGCATAGCACAATGCCTGGCATATAGTAAGCATGGAATGTATAGTATCTATTATGTTTATTGTTGTTGTTACTGTATGAACTCAAGAGCTCAAGCTGGTTTGCACGTGGAAAAGAGTTTGAGCATGCACAGAGCCAAAGGACTTGATGGAATGAAAGGTCTTAGTGAGCAGGTAGCATTTAACATGCCCTATCCTAAACAAAGGCAAAAAAAAAAAATGTGGTTCCAACATATACAGATCCTCCTGAATTTACAATAGGATTATGTCCAGATATACAAATTGTTAATTGAAAATATAAAGTAAAAACTGTGTTTAATGCTACAACACAGTAGATAGTCCCCAACTTATGATGGTTGAACTTATGAGTTTTTGATTTTATGATGGTGGGAAAGCAATACACATTCAGTAAAAGCTGTAACCCCATTCTAAGTCATAAAGACCTTGACTTATGATGGGTTTACATCCTAATATACCCATTATAACACCAAACAATTGTTAAGTCTAACTATCCTAAATCAGAAACTGTCTGGAAAAGCATTTGGTTAGGTTGGCCTATCTACCCTAACCAAATTTTTTATTTCATGGGAGGATGGGAGGTGTCTTTGATTATCATATGTGTGAAAAGATAAGATACTTTTTTTTGGCAGCTATACTTCAAAGAAATGACTCTAAGAAATGGGTAGATTTAGTTCTGTTGAGATTTCATTGATCAGCACATTCCTGGACAGGTAGCCAACACTCTCCTGGCACATGTCCCTGTAACATGTGTACTTAAAGGGGAAAATGAAGTGTACTGATTGATTATATTTACCTTAGCAAAATGTGCTTCCATGTGATGATATTATGCAGTAAAAATGCTTTGTGAATTATACTGTGTGATGTTATTGTCTCTCAATGCAATGAGCTGAAGGCTTTTGCCTATTATTCCTTTAGAAACAAGTGCCTCTTCTTGAGGACTGATTTTTTCCATAGCATCTTGAAATGCTTTTTGCCTATTCATCTCTAAGTATAAATATCAGGTTTGTGATTTTTTTCTTAATCCTGTAAAATTTCCCCAAAATGTGTGTTTTTAAATCTTTCCCCAAATGTGTGGTTTTTATGCAACCAGTAAAAATCTAAACATTTGATAAGTTTTCCACCCTGTATTGTCTAGATAAAGAAAAGTTTGACTGGCATTAGATATGAAAGATGGAATATGCTTTAAAATTTTCAATGTGTCATTTGAGATTAGTACCAGAGAGTGATACCTAATAGATTCTTTCCACAATGGTCTCTTACCCTTGTTAAAGTTTATAAGAAGTTACCTGGCCAGGAAATGGGTTTCAGTGGTTTTAAACATCCCTTGCTATTGGTACCATGTATCTGCTCTCCTTGGTACTGAGCCCAGCCATTTGGTTTATGTGAATTTCTAGATTCCTATGTATTTCCCTTACTCTCTAGGATTTACACTTTTGTAGTTCCCATATTTTGCTTGGACTAGCATGTCACAATTTGTCCTTTGTACTTTTAGGCTTGTGTGTGCTTGCTTGATTTAATTTATTATCTTGTCTCAACTGCTGATTCAGCTTTGCCTTTTGACTCTTGAGCCCTGGACTACTTCTCATCCTAGAGCACCAGGTTTTTACCCTTCCCTCCATGCTACATGGTGACCTCAGCACCAGCATTGAGAGCTGGTCTAACTCATAGTTCTAACTCAGTACGACGTTTCTGATTTTCATAGTGGCTGTGGTAGAATAAAAATAATACTATGCTTAATGTTTGAATCTCTGGGTTTAAGCTCTAGCACTGCCAGAAACTCACTAAATGTCTATAGAAAAATAGCATCCCTGAATTTCAACTTTATCCTTTGTAAGATAGGAATGATATTCTCCTCACTCATTTTTGTGATTAAATGAGATATTATATGTAAAACTGCCTAATGTGATAACTGGTAAATGTTTGTAAAATAGTTGTTCTCAGTTTTGGACACGTGATATTCTCATATAAGTTTCTTTGTTATTAGCCTATTTCTTTTTATAAGCAAACATTTATTTCCATGACAAATAACAATCATAAGTAAAATGTATCAGTGACAAAAGTTTTCCGGTAAAAAATCAAAGTGAAATTACAACACAAACTAATTTTAACAAGGTTCCAAAGTTCCCAATTAATTTGTCTCCATTTCTTATGTATTCTGAATACCAATTGCATTATGTCTCTTCTGTAAACAATATGACAACTTATAAATTTCTGGCAAAGAAACTGAATATCTAGAAATGAGCAAAAATATGACAGTGATTACAATAAATTTTTGTGTATTCATACATCTGTTTTTTAACATATATATTTTACATTATACTTTAAGTTCTGTGATACAGTTGCAGAATGTGCAGGTTTGTTACATAGGTATACATGTGCCATGGTGGTTTGCTGCACCCATCAACCTGTCATCTATATTAAGTATTTCTCCTAATGCTATCCCTCCCCTTGCCTCCCACTCCCCAAGAGGCCGCAGTGTGCGATGTTTTCCTCCCTGTACCTATATGTTCTCATTGTTCGACTCCCACTTATGAATGAGAACATGTGGTGTTTGGTTTTTTGTTCCTGTGTTAGCTTGCTGAGAATGATGGTTTCCAGCTTCATCTGTGTCCCTGCAAAGGACATGAACTCATTCTTTTTTATGGCTGCATATTATTCTATGGTGTATATGTGCCACATTTTCTTTATTCAGTCTATCATTGATGGGTTATTTGGGTTGGTTCCAAGTATTTGCTATTATGAATAGTGCTGCAGTAAACATACATGTGCATGTGTCTTTATAGTAGAATGATTTGGAATCCTTTGGGTTCTAACCTTTGGCTTCTAATGGGATTGCTAGGTCAAATGGTATTTCTAGTTCTAGATCCTTGAGGAATCACCATATTGTCTTCCACAATGGTTGAATTAATTGACACTCCCACCAACAATATAAAAGCATTCCTATTTCTCCACATTCTGTTCAGCATCTGTTGTTTCCTGACTTTTTAATGATCACCATTCTAACTGGCATGAGATGGTATCTCATTGTGGTTTTGATTTGCATTTCTCTAATGACCAGTGATGATGAGCTTTTTTTCATATGTTTGTTGGCCACATAAATGTCTTCTTTTAAAAAGTGTCTGTTCATGTCCTTTGTCTACTTTTTGATGGGATTTTTTTTTCTTGTAAATTTGTTTAAGTTCATTATAGGTTCTGGATATTAGCCCTTTGTCTGATGGATAGATTGCATTTTTTTTTTCCCATTCTCTAGGTTGCCTGTTCACCCTGATGATAGTTTCTTTTGCTGTGCAGAAGTTCTTTAGTTTAATTAGATCCCATTTGTCAATTTTGGCTTTTGTTGCAATTGCTTTTGGTGTTTTACTCATTAAGTCTTTGCTCATGCCTATGTCCTGAATAGTATTGACTAGGTTTTCTTCTAGGATTTTTAGTTTTAGATCTTACATTTAAATCTTTAATCCATCTTGAGTGGATTTTTGTATAAGGTATAAGGCAGGGTCCAGTTATAGTTTTCTGCCTACAGCTAGCCACTTTTCCCAATCCCATTTATTAAATAGGGAATCCTTTCCCCATTACTTGTTTTTGTCAGGTTTGTCAAAGATCAGATGGTTGTAGATGTGTGGTGTTATTTCTGAGGCCTCTGTTCTGTTCCATTGGTCTATATATCTATTTTGCTACCAGTACCATGCTGTTTTAGTTACTATAGCCTTGTAGTATAGTTTGAAGTCAGGTAATGTGATGCCTCCAGCTTTTAAAAATTTTTATCTTTTTTTTTTTTGCTTAGGATTTTCTTAGCTATATGGGCTCTTTTTTTGATTCCATATTAAATTTAAAGTAATTTTTTTTCTAATTCTGTGAAGAAAGTCAATGGTAGCTTGATGAGAATAGCATTGAATCTATAAATTACTTTGGGCAGTATGGCCATTTTCATGATATTGATTCTTGCTATCCATGAGCATGAAATGTTTTTCCATTTGTTTGTGTCCTCTCATTTCCTTGAGCAGTGGTTTGTAGTTCTCCTTAAAGAGGCACTTCATGTCCCTCGTAAGTTGTATTCCTAGGTATTTTATTCTCTTTGTAGCAACTGTGAATGAGATTTGCTCATGATTTGGCTGTTTGTCTATTATTAGTACATAGGAATGCTTGTGATTTTTGCACATTGATTTTGTATCCTGAGACTTTGCTGAAGTTACTTATCAGCTTAAGAAGTTTTTGGGCTGAGACAATGGGGGTTTCTAAGTATACAATTATGTTATCTGCAAACAGGTAATTTGACCTCCTCTCTTCCTATTTGAATACATTTTATTTCTTTCTTTTGCATGATAGCCCTGGCAATAACTTCCAATACTATGTTGAATAGGAGTGGTGAGAGGGCATCCTTGTCTTGTTCTGGTTTTCAAAGGGAATGCTTTCAGCTTTTGCCCATTTAGTATGATATTGGCTGTGGGTTTGTCATAAATAGCTCTTATTATTTTGAGGTATGTCCCATCAATACCTAGTTTGTTGAGTGTTTTTAGCAGGAAGGGGTGTTGAATTTTATCAAAGGCCTTTTCTGCATCTATAGAGATAACCACGTGGTTTTTGTCATTGGTTCTATTTATGTGATGGATTACACTGATTGATTTGTGTATCTTGAACCAGCCTTGTATCCCAGGGATGAAGCTGATTTGATCGTGGTGGATAAGCTTTTTCATGTGCTGCTGGATTCAGTTTGCCAGTGTTTTATTGAGGATTTTCACATTGATGTTCATCAGGAATATTGGTCTGAAATTTTCTTTTTTTGTTGTATCTCTGCCAGGTTTTGGTATCAGGATGATGCTGGCCTCATAAAATGAGTTAGAGAGGAGTCCTTCTTTTTCAATTGTTTGGTATAATTTCAGAAGGAATGGTACCAGTTCCTCTTTATGTCTCTGGTAGAATTTGGCTGTGAATTGTCTGGTCCTGGGCTGCTTTGTTGTTGTTGTTGTTGTTGTTGTTGTTGTTGTTGTTGTTGGTAGGCTATTTATTGCTCCCTCAATTTCAGAACTTGTTATTGGTCTATTCAGGGATTTGACTTCTTCCTGGTTTAGTCTTTAGAGGGTGTACATGTCCAGGAATTTATCAGTTTTTTTCTAGATTTTCTAGTTTATTTGTGTAGAAGTGTTTGTATTTCTGTGGGATCAGTGGTGATCTCCCCTTTATCATTTTTTATTGTTTCTATTAGATTCTTTTCTCTTTTCTTCTTTATTAGTCTGGCTAGCAAAAGAAGCTCCTGGATTCATTGATTTACTGAAGGGTTTTTTATGTCTCTATCTCCTTCAGTTCTGCTCTGATCTTAGTTATTTCTTGTTTTCTGCCAGCTTTAGAATTTGTTTGTTCTTGCTTCTCTGGTTCTTTTAATTGTGATGTTAGGGTGCTGATTTTACATCTTTCCCATTTTCTCACGTGGGCATTTAGTGCTATAAATTTCTCTCTAAACACTGTTTTAGCTGTTTCTCAGAGGTTCTGGTACATTGTGTCTTTGTTCTCATTGGTTTCAAAGAACTTCTTGATTTCTGCCTTAATTTCTTTCTTTACCCAGTAGTCATTCAGGAGCAGGTTGTTCAGTTTCCAAGTAGTTGTGTGGTTTGAGTAAGTTTCTTAACCCTGAGATTGTTTATGATTTCCATTCTTTTGCATTTGCTGAGGAATGTTTTACTTCCAATTATGTGGTCAATTTTAGAATAAGTGTTATGTGATGCTGAGAAGAATGCATTCTGTTGATCTGGGGTGGAGAGTTCTATATAGGTATATTAGGTCTGCATGTTCCAAAGCTAAGTTCAATTCCTGAATATCCTTGTTAATTTTCTGTCTCATTGATCTGTATAATATTGGCAGTAAGGTGTTAGTCTCACACTATTTTTGAGTGGGAGTCTAAGTCTCTTTGTACGTCTCTAAGAACTTACTTTATGCATCTGAGTGCTCCTGTATTTGGTACATATATATTTAGGATAGTTAGCTTTTCTTGTTGCATTGATCACTTTACCATTATGTAATAGCCTTCTTTGTCTCTTTTGATCTTTGTTGGTTAAACATCTGCTTTATTAGGGACTGGGATTGCAACTCCTGCTTTTTTTTTTTTTTTTTTTTTTGCTTTCCATTTGCTTGGTAAATTGTCCTCCATCCCTTTATTTTGAGCCTATGTATGTCTTTGCACATGAGATGAATCTTAATACTGCACACAAATAGATCTTAATTTGCCAGCCTGTGCCTTTTAATTGGGGCATTTAGCCCATTTACATTTAAGGTTGATATTTTTATATGTGAATTTGGTCCTGACATCATGATTCTAGCTGGTTATTTTGCACGTTAGTTGATGCAATTTCTTCATAGCATTGATGGCCTTTATACTTTGGACTGTTTTTGCAGTGGCTTGTACCGATTTTTCCTTTCCATATTTAATGCTTCCTTCAGGAGCGCTTGTAAGGCAGGCTTGGTGGTGACAAAATCCCTCAGCATTTGCTTGTCTTTAAAGTATTTCATTTCTCCTTCACTTATGAAACTTAATTTGGCTGGCTATGAAATTCTGGGTTGAACATCTTTGTCTTTATTATTTTTTTTTTAATGAAAGAAAGAAAGAGAACGAGAAAGGGGGAGAAAGAACAGGAGTCTTGCTCTATTGCCTAGACTGGAATGCAATCTAAAAATAGGTATTAAAAACCTCTTTTATGCCGATAATTGTTCTTAACAGCGGAGACAGGAAGGAATAAGGGAAGAAAATAACAAACAGCCAACCAATATTTCATTTAAATCTGTGAAATGCTATGCAAATGCTGAAGAGTGACTTACTTCCATTTATGTGGTCCCTTTCAAAATAGGTGTAATGTGATACTGAAAAAAAATGTATGTTCTGTGGACCTGGGGTGAAGAATTCTATAAATATTTACTGAGTTTACTTGTTCCAGATCTGAGTTCAAATCATAAATGTCCCTGTGAATTTTCTATCTTGTTGATCCATCGATTATTAACAATGTGGTGTCAAAGTCTCCCGCTATTATTGTGCAGGAGTCCAAGTCTCTTTATAAGTCATTAAGAACTTGTCTTATGTATCTGGGTGCTCCTATATTGGGTGCATATATATTTATGATCATTGACTCCTGTTGTTACATTGATCCTTTTACCATTATGTAATGTTCTTCTTTGTTTCTTTTAGTCTTTGTTACTATTAAAGTCTATTTTATCAGAGACGAAAGTTACAACTCCTGTTTTTTTTTGTTTGTTTGTTTGTTTGTTTGTTTTTTCTTTTGCTCTCCAATTGGTTGGTGAGTCTTCCTCGAACCTTTTGTTTTGAGTCTTTGTGTATCCTTGCTTATGAGATGGATCTAGATACAGCATGCCAATGGGTTTTGACTTTTTATTCAATTTACCTGTCGGTGTCTTTGATTGGGGCATTTAATCCATTTAAATTTAGGATTAATATTGCTATTTGTGAGTTTAATATTGTCATTTAATGCTAGCTGGCTATTTTGCCCATTAGTTGATATAGATTCTTCATTATGAAGATAATTCTTTACCTTTTGGTAAGTTTTGGGATGGCTGATACTGGTTGTTCCTTTTTGTGTGTGGTGCTTCTTTCAGAAGCTCTTGTAAAGCAGGCCTGGTGGTGATGAAATTTCTGAGTGCTTGCTTGTTCGCAAAAAATTTTATTTTTCCTTCATTTATGAAGCTTAGTTTGGCTGGATGTGAGATTCTGGGTTGAAAATTCTTTTCTTTGAGGATATTGAATATTGACCCCCCACTCTCTTCTAGTTTGTGGGGTTTCTGCTGAGAGATCAGCTGTGAGTCTGATAGGCTTTCATTTATGGGTAACCTGACCTTTCTCTCTAGCTGCCCTTAGAATTTTCTCCTTTATTTCAATCCTGGTGAATCTAACAATTATGTGTCTTGGAGTTGCTCTTCTTGATGAATATCTTTGTGGTGGTCTCTGTATTACCTGGAGTTGAGTATTGTCCTGCCTTACTAGGTTAGGAAAGTTTTCCTGAATAATATACTGAAGAATATTTTCCAGCTTGGATTCATTCCTTTCATGACATTCAGGTACACCTATCAAACATAAATTAGGTCTTTTCACATAGTCCCATATTTCTTGGAGACTTTGCTCATTCCTTTTTACTTTTTCTTCTCTAATCTTGTCTTCTCATTTCATTAAGTTGGTCTTCGACCTCTGATGTCCTTTCTTCTGCTTGATCAATTTGAGTGTTAAAACCTGTGCATACTTCATGGAGTTCCCATATTGTATTCTTCAGTTCCATTAATTCACTCATATTCCTCTCTAAATTGTCTATTCTTGTTAGGATTTCGTCAAACCTTTTTTCAAGGTTCTTAGTTTCTTTACATTGGGCTAGAAATGTTCTTTTAACTCACAGAAGTTTCTTATTATCCACCTTCTGAAGCCTAATTCTGTTATTGGAACACACTCATTCTCCATCAGGCCTTGTTCCCTTGTTGATGAGGAACTGTGATCCCCCTGTAGAGGGAGAGGCATTCTGATTTTGAGTAGTCTCAGCCTTTTTATGCTGGTTTCTTCCCGTCATTGTAAATTTATCCACCTGTCCTCTTTGTAATTACCGACTTTCAAATTAGGTCTCTGAGTGGACGTCCAACTTGTTGATTCCCAATGCTGAAATCTGAGCAACCCACTGCACTGGCTAAAACAGTGGCATTAAGATTCTTGGTGCTTTTCTGCCCAGGAATCTCTGGTCTGGCTTCCCTCTTGAGTCCCTTTTTTAATCAGCTGATTGGGCAACTCTGCCTTCCTGGAGCTCCAAATGTCGACCAAAAGGGGACCCAGTCCCATTTACTCTGCACTGAGAACCTCTGTGCTGGCCAAAAGAGTTGTGCTGGCAACCCGTGGGGCTCCTCCGCTGGGAATCTCCTGGTCCGTGAGCAACAAAAATTCATCTGAAAGTGTGGTGTCCTATCATTCTCTGCACTTTCACTGGGAGCTACAATCCTGAGCTGCTAGTAATCAGCCATCTTGAACATTCTTGTCTTTAAGAATGTTGAATATTGGCCCCTACTCTCTTCTAGCTGGTAGGGTTTCTGCAGAAACATCCACTGTTAGTCTGAGCTTCCCTTTGTGTGTAACACTGCCTTTGTCTCTGCTACCTTTAACATTTTTTCTTCATTTCAACCTTGGTGAATCTGACGATTATGTGTCTTGGGATTGCTCTTCTTGAGGAGTTTCTTTGTGGTATTCTCTGTATTTCCTAAATTTGGCCTGTCTTGCTAGGTTGAGGAAGTTCTCCTAGATAATATCCTGAAGTGATATCCAACTTTGTTCTATTCTCCCCATCACTTTTAGGTCCACCAATCAAACATAGCTTTGGTCTTTTCACATAGACGCATAGTTCTTGGAGGCTTTGTTCCTTCCTTTTCATTATTTTTTCTCTAATCTTGTCTTCACACTTTATTTCATTAAGTTGCTCTCAATACCTGATATCTTTTCTTCTGCTTGATTGATTTGGCTATCGATACTTATGTATGCTTCAGGAAGTTCTCATGCTGTGTTTTTCAGTTCCATCAGGTCATTTATGTCCTTTAAACTGGTTATTATAGTTAACAATTCCTCTAACCTTTTGTTAAGGTTCTTGGCTTCCTTGCATTGGGTTAAAGCATGCTCCTTTAGCTCGGAGGATTTTGTTATTATCCACCTTCTGAAGACTACTTCTGTCAATTCCTCAAAATCCTGATTCTCTGGAGGAGAAGAGGTGCTCTGGTTTTTGGAATTTTCAGCCTTTTTGTGCTGTTTTTTCCTCACCTGCGTGGATTTATCTACCTTTGGTCTTTGCTGTTGGTGACCTTCAGATGGTGTTTTTGTGTGATCATCCTTTTTGTTCATGTTGATGCTATTGCTTTCTGTTAGTTTTCTTTTAACAGGCTCCTCTTCTGCACATCTGCTGGAGTTTGCTGGAGGTCCACTCCAGACCTTGTTTGCCTGGGTATAACCAGCAGAGGCTGCAGAACAGCAAAGATTGCTGCCTGCTCCTTCCTCTGGAAGCTTCATCTCAGAGGGGCACTTGTCAGATTCCAGCCAGAGCTCTGCTCGCTGGCTTCAGGACTTGGTTCCCTGGCATCAGCCCCCTTTCCAAGGGAGTGAATGGTTCTGTCTTGCTGGCATTACAGGCACCACTGGGTTACAAAAAAATAAACTCCTGCAGCTAGCTCAGTGTCTGTCCAAATGGCCACCCAGTGTTTTGCTTGAAATGCAGGGCACTTGTAGTGTAGGCACCTAAGGGAATCTCCTGGTCTGTGGGTTGCAAACACCATTAAAAAAGCATAGTATCTGGGCCGATAGCACTGTTCCTCACGGCAGGATCCCTGATGGCTTCCCTTGGCTAGGGAAGGGAGTTCCCCAACCCCTTGTGATTCCCAGGTTAGGAGACACACCACCCTGCTTCTGCTCACCCTCTGTGGGCTGTACCCACTTTGTAGCCGTCCCAATAAGATGAACCAGGTACCTCAGTTGGTAATGCAGAAATCACCCACCTTCTGTATTGGTCTTGCCAGGAACTGCATATCGGAGCTGTTCACATTCAACTATCTTGGTAAATCCTTTTTAATACAATAAATAATTTGATTCAGTCTTTGTCTACTTATAAAATGTGATAGTTTCATCCGTTCAGTAAATTCATAAGGACAGAATCATAACATGAAATTTTAATGTATAGCACCCATGCAGTGAGTGAAGTCATGCTCTTGAAATACAGCTTTATATAATTAAAAGTACCTGTTGTCACATGATCTAACCATAAAGAAGAGGAAAGTGTGAATCAATTCTAATTGATAATTAGTGTACGGATAGGTACTGTATACATAACATTCTGTTCAATGCTTAGGACAACCCAATGAGGCAAACATCATTATTACTGATTTAGAGATGGGAAGACTGAACCTCACATAGGTTAAGTAATCTGCGTATAGTCATGAAGCTGGTTAAGAACAGAGCTGGTATTCAATCTCTGGTCTTCCTTATTCCAGCTCCCTGTCCTGTTTTTGCTACATGAGGTAAACTAGTCCTGTCTCCTAATACCAGAATGATAGAGGAGATCGTCTACATTTAGAAGTTGTAGTAGTGAACAGATGTAACCAAGTGTGAAAGGACAAGGTATGAGTGGACACAGAATGGGCAAAGACTGAGCAGGACATATTCAGAAGTATGTTTTATTCAGCTAATTCATGGATACTGAATCTTAGACCTGCAGGTAGATACAACTCAACTCTTTTTACCTTCCTCAAAAAAAGAGGAAGAGAAAAGGGAAAGGTCAATGTTGAGGAAATATATCACTACGGTATGTAGAATGGCATCTGTTAATCATTTTGGCGTCATGTCAACTCTGTCACTATCTTACTAAGAGACAGTAGCAGTGTTTTCATTCAAGGCATATCTGTGTACTATTGTTTTCACTAGGAAATAAATCATGGATGCTATAGTCTTATGTCCACAAGAAAATTTTATAAGTTTTGAATGCATTTATCATGCATCCCTACAGATAACTTTCCCCAGGAAAATTCAGCCGTCGGTTTTGTCCATGTTGCTAATATAAATGACATCCATAACGTTATAGTGTAGAGTCAGAAAGAGTTCATATTTAAGCTCTTCCATTTATTATTTAGGTGACAATGGTCAATTTACTTAATCTCTCTGAATTTCAATGCATTCTATCAAATGGATCTAAGACTATTTTATGGGTCTGTAATAAAGAGGAAATTAGGAAAAATACATGCACAGATTCTCCTATATCCTTTTACAGTGTCACATGGCAATTAATAAAAGCTAGTTCCATTGCTGATGACAACACTAATGCAGCAACTTAAGTTCCATTAGTTCTGCACTGCTCACATCTAGTTCGGAAGGGCAGCTGTTTTTGTGTGTACATATATATTTTGTTTTCACATTTAGACTGTTTGTATCTTGAAGACAGGAAGCGTCGAAAAACTGTTTTTGTATCTCTAGGGCCTTCTCATTGCTTTATTTACTAGCATAGTTACTTTTAATGACTATCACAGGAAAGTTATGTAGTGCTTTGAACTAAATGTGAAGATAACTATTAAACAATATTAATTATGTTTCTTCTTAGGCATTTTGTCTATAAGCAGTGAAAGCTATAGGTAGGAGTATTTATTTCATTATGCCATGTGGTTCGATTAATAGCCTTTTTCTGCAAGAGTAGTTTATCAGAGATTATTTTTTCAAATATGGGACTATTTAAATCACTAAATTTAAAGATTTTAAGGAAACATGATATTTTAAAACTAGCTAGCAAACAGTTACTGAATGCTAATTATGTGTCAGAATCTATTCAGAGTACTTTGGACATATTAAATAATCCTTACAAATACCGTATGAAGTAGAAAATCATTATGATTCTCATTTTGCAGATAAAGAAACTAAAGCATAGGGAGGTTAAGTAACTTGTCCAAGGTCACACAGCTAACATTCAGCAGGGCAAGGATTCACACGTACATAATACAACTCTAGAATCCGCTCTTAGTTTCAGCATTATATTGCCTCTTGGTATATGTTGGTGCTAAATTTTTAAATAAAATAAACTTTGGCTACAGCCATCATTATATTATGCATTTATTCTGATCAGTGATCTCTTTCACATACCTTGATTAGGATTTTCCATCTGTAATTTGTCCTGCTTCTCTTAGTTGGGAATTCATATAGTTTTTACCAACTTTGCATCAAAAGCCATTGCGGGTAACTTTCTTCATGTATCATCTAATTAAAATATCACTCTGAGACTGTTCCTATATTTAAAAAACATTTACTTTATCTCCACATTTTCTGATCTCTTCTTACTATTCTGCTTACATGTAACTGAAGACCACAGGAGTCTATTAGCCTTGTGTAAGCATACCATTGGCTTGCGATTAGACATGCAGTTGATAGAAAGCAGTTTTTATTTTATGTTTTTTTCAAGAGTATCTCTCTTCCTTTGTCCGTCTATGTAGGAATCCATCTTCTCTGTTTAGCGTTACTTGAAATTTCTGTATCGTGCATTAGCAAGTGAACCTCAGCTTTTATAGTCTTGGATACATATTGCATTAGAAATATTCTTGTCATACTAATTTAAAAACCAACAGATAGATATTCCTGCCAGGCAAAAAAGGTTTTGAGGATAAATGTAAAGTATTTTCACCACAGACGTTTACTTTTTTTGTTTGTTTTTGTTTTATTTTTAGTTTTTGATAAATAATCATATGTAATTATGGGGCACACAGTGATTGTGATGTTTCAGAAATTAGCTACTTAAAGTAGCTAATATCTGATATTTCAGACTCCAGTTGTTCATTGTGGGAGATATCATTATATGTACTTTCACATTGGTTTTTCTCATAAACTTGAGGCTCTGTTCTTGCCTATGTCTTTCTGAGAGGGAAGATTGAAACAAAATGGAATTATTTCCTGAGGAAGTGGCACAATTTCTTTTGAGAATCCAATGTTTAGGATGGACAGCTTTCTTCTCTCTACCTTAGAGAGATTTTCATGAAGCAAATTGCTTCTTTCCCAGGAATAGGTTAGAATTTCCCTTTCTTAGGTGTTCTGACTATAGCACAACTTCAAACTAGAACATTTGCGTTTGAAATGAATTCTTATGCAAGAATTTCTTATTGAGGTTCACTAGAAAAAAGGACAGTTTTCTCTTTCATTTAAGCACATGGAAACAATGCATTTTCCTATTACCTCAATCTAATTTCTGTTTTGCTAATCTGGTTCTACGTTGGATTTCATTGCTTTAAAGGTGTATCTATTTTCATACATGGGATCAACATCAGTTCAAAAAAAGTTGATTGCCCCTGACAATTTCATTTTGTTCCATTTTTGTTCTTTTGAATTTTATCAATTTACACTTAAGAACTTCTAGTATATGAAACAAAAATTATAAGGATGATAAATTTGTGTAGAAAATATACATCAGATATTCTTTATGAGTAGAAGAGTATTGCACATTTTTTTCTGTAATTTCAATGAACTGTTCATTGTTATCTGACATCTTTCCACTCACTTGCATTTTCATATGCAGGGTAAATGTTGTTTGTTTGTTTTTGAAAGAGAGTCTCATTGTGATCACAGCTCACTGTAGCCTCAGTCTCCTGAGCCCAAGTGATCCTCTCACCTCAGCCTCCCATGTAGGTGGGACTATAGTAATGCACCACTGTCCCTGGCTAATTTTTATGTTTTGTGTGTGTGTAGAAACGGGGTCTCACTGTGTTGCCAAAGGTGTTGCTGTTTACTTTGGAAAGGTGAAACTAATTTTCAGGAGGATCCCAAAGAAATCTTTTCATATTTAAATTATAATCATTTTGTGAAATTGTTTATTAAATTTGAATTTGGTATAAAATCATTTGGTTATTTTCTTTTTAAGTCAGACTTCTGAGTCATCCACTCAGAGCCAGACTGCCTGGGTTAATTAGAAGCAGTTGAGGTGATATGGTGCCACCAGAAGCCTGTAAGAGGCCCACAGAAGAGGTTTGCCCTAGGAGACTCATGAGCAGTGGCTAGTTGTACCAAGAGTATAGCAAGAATTAGTTGAGCATGATTCAGGAAAGTTATTACATAGTTGGAGCATAAAAACTTTTGTTACTAAAAAGGATTGTTAAGTTTTTAAACCTTGGGGCTTGACTTATCTACTGAGGATAAGTGACTATTGGAAGGGCCAAATCAATGTAAAAAGGAGAAGAAATCTATGAAGTTAAGAATCAACATTTCTATGTTTCCTTTGAAATATTTTCTTCTTTGTTCTTTAGCTTCTTTAATATTATACAAATATATTTACTACGTTTCATTGGTTAATTGGTTGGTTGGTTTTAGCAATCCATTTGGTTTTCTTTATTCATAATCTACAATTCTTTTTATTTGAATCTCAGTTTGTTTTGCTGCCCCAAACAAAGGAACCACAAATCTTTTGGTGACAGCAACTAAACCAAAGTCACTATCTCTGGAACTAAATAGTTCATTTAAGATATAGCCTGACTGCTCCCTAATGCTAACCCCAACTCTTAAGTAGTTACTGAAGTATTGAAAAGCGTTCTGATGCTATCTTGGTGTATAAAAACTTTCATTTATTTTCCTCTGCTTATTTGTGATGCCATTCCTCCTTGTTATTCAATACATTGCTGAAAGTCACTTCTATAAAATGTTCCTGATTTTATTGAATGAGGACTCCCATGTTACTCAGTCCCTTTCCTATTCTATTCAGAATCTTTTTCCCCACCATACCCTGTCTATTCATTTATCTCTGGGACAGTTTTAATATTCTATTATTTGGCTTGTCCTTTGGCTCTTTGTCTACATTACTATTGACTTTATAAAATCAATTTGCATTCCCTGAGCACCCACCACAGAACTTCAGAGAAAAATGGTCCCAAAATTGTGTGGGAAAGACAAGAGGAAATCAGTTATAAATATTTTACACACAAACAAATGATTCACTTGCAGTCGCTGAGAGTTGTTACTCATAGCCATTGATATAAACAAACACTTTACAAAGACTTGTTGATGAATAAAAATATGAAGAATTCAAAGAGTTGGTAGAATTCCTTGTTTATTATTGATTTCCATTTTGCTCTTGGATCTACAACATGCAGGGTAATGCAACCTGGACTCTTCTTGCACACCATGATACGTCAATGTGCCTAGTCAGACATGAAATCAAGTCTGTGTGGTAAAGGTGGCTTTTGCTACAACTCCCTTCCCTCACCCAACAGTTTTCCTCTTTGTGTGCTTCTCCTCACTCCTTTTGAAACATTTATCCTCTGGTTCTTTTTCTTACCTTTTAATTCCATGAAAGTGTATCTGTCTTCAGTCTCATTCTGACAAGGCTCTAGTGTTTGCTGTTGAAAATGGGAAATTAAATAAAAAATCAATCCCTGTCAATATTTGTCATCTTTGAAAACAGAAAAAAAAGTTGTTAGATTGATCATTGATCACAATAGCTTACACTTACTCCTTCATTCTATAAATATACTTTTCCTAAAGCCTAAGAATCACTTTTTAACAAATCATTGCTTTCATTACTGAGGCACTGAATTATAGTATGACTTTGGGCTCTGATTGAATACTGACTTTCAAAAACTCTCAAAAATTTGTTTAATAACTGCTAAACTGGAGACACAGAGAGGTCAGTGATTCTCTCAGTGTTACTTAGCTGTTTTATATAACAACTATGTTGGAGCATTGTGATTTTCTTTGTAAAACATATTTCCAGGCTAACCAAATGGATTTTAACAACTGATCTTATCAGCAAAAAGAAAAAAAAAAAAGAGGTTTAACTTTGGGGTTTAAGTCTCTACAACTTGGCTCCATCCTATGTGGCCAAGTTTATCTCTTCACTATGCATCCCATATGGGTCTTATTCATTACTTGCTAATGGCTTGATGTATTTTTGTCATGACATCCCATTTAGATTTGAAATTTTTTGACCATGTCTTATACTTTTCCTAATATTCCAAGTTCCTCAATACTTTGTACAGAGCTAGGCATACTAAAAAAAATTAAATAAAAATTTTAGTATCACCCACTTACATGTAATAGAAATTTATGCCATTAATACTGGCACCACTGTTACAAAGGTATTATTAAAACTGTTGCTTTTCTTCTCCCTCAACTGTCCCAGTTGATGCCTTACCTAAAATTCTAACAGTACATTAAAAAATGTTCTTCTGTGGGTAAAATTTTAGCCACGTTTTCAATACAAAATAACTTCCTTAAGTTCCACTGACTTTGATCTCATCTTCTACAATCAGACATAACATTGTTTTTGCAGTTCTAGTTGGCCTGCTTGTGATGGTGATGAAATCGCATCTATGGTACTGTTTTTGAAGCATGTGACATTAAAGGCTAAGCTGAAAGGAGCTAATGGGATGATCCATTCTGCCTGATAATGTTTATTATCCACATCAAGAAAGAAACACATTCTATTTGTGCACAATGGAGTACTATTAAGCCATAAAAATAATGTAATCCTGTCATTTGCAACAACATAGATGGAACTACAGGTCATTATGTTAGGTGAAATAAGCCAGACACAGAAAGACAAACATAGCATGTTATCATTCATCTGTGAGAGCTAAAAATTAAAACAAACTCATGGAGACAGAGAGTAGAATGATGATTACCAAATGCTGGGTAGGGTAGTCGGGGGCTGTGGAGTTGAGGATGTTTAATGGGTACAAAAAATAGAAAGAATAAAAAATATCTAGTATTTGATAGCATAACAGAGTGACTATAGTCGATAATAATTTAATTGTACATTTTAAAATAACAAATAATATAATTGGATTGTTTGAATCATAAAGGATAAATGCTCAAGGTGATGGATACCCCATTTACCCTGATGTGGTTATTATACATTGTATGCCTGCATCTAAATAGCTCATGTACCTCATAAATATACACACCTACTATGTACCCACAAACATTAAAAAATAAAAAAGGAAACAATTACATTGACCTATGGGCTGTGTTTAAACATAAATAATGCATCCTATATATGCTGGATATGAATATTATTGATTCTGTTGTTTACATACAGGTGAATGAGAATAACTTTCTCAAACATACACAATTCTTTATCTTTTATTTTTACTTTAAGTTCTGGGTTATATATGCAGTGTGTGCAGGTTCGTTACACAGGTATACATGTGCCATAGTGATGTGCTGCAACTATCAACCTGTCATCTAGGTTTTAAGCCCCACATGCATTAGGTATTTGTCCTAATGCTCTCCCTCCCCTTTGCCCCCACCCACAGTAAAGGCCCCAGTGTGTGATGTTACCCTTCCTGTGCCCATATGTTCTCATTGTTCAACTCCTTCTTAGGAATGAGAATATGTGGTGTTTGGCTTTCTGTTCCTGTGTTAGTTTGCTGAGAATGATGGCTTCCAGCTTCATTCATGTCCCTGCAAAGGACACAAACTCACTCTTTTTTATGGCTACATAGTATTCCATGGTGTATATGTTCCACATTTTCTTTAGTTTGTCATTGATGGGCATTTGGGTTGGTTCCATGCCCTTTGCTATTGTAAATAGTGCTACAATAAACATACATGTACATGTCTCTTTATACTAGAATGATTTATATTCCGTTGGATATATATTTGTAATGGGATTGCTGGGTTGAATGGTATTTCTGGTTTTAGATCCTTGAGGAATCACCGCATTGTCTTCCACAATGGTTGAACTAATTTACAATTCCACCAACAGTGTAAAAGTGTTTCTATTTCTCCACAGCCTTGGCCACGTCTATTGTTTCCTGACTTTTTAATAATCATCATTCTAACTGGCATGAGATGCTACCTCGATTTGTGATTTTGCTTTGCATTACACTAATGATCAGTGATGATGAGCTTTTTTCATGTTTGTTGGCCACATAAATGTCTTCTTTTAAGGAGCATCTGTTCATATTCTTTGACTACTTTTTGACGTTATTTTTTCTTGTAAATTTGTTTAAGTTCATTGTAGATTCTGAATATTAGACCTTTGTCCAATGGGTAGATTGCAAAAAATTTATCCCATTCTGTAGGCTGCCTATTCACTCTGATGCTAGTTGTTGTTGTTGTTATTGTTTTTTCCTGTACAGAAGCTCTTTAATTAGATCCCATATGTCAATGTTGGCCTTTGTTGCAGTGGCTTTTGGTGTTTTAGTCATGAAGTCTTTGCCCATGCCTATGTCCTGAATGGTATTGCCTAGGTTTTCTTCTAGGGTTTTTATGGTTTTGGGTTTTACCTTCAAGTCTTTAACCAATTCTGAGTTTATTTTTGTGTAAGTTGTAAGGAGGGGCCCAGTTTTAGTTTTCTACATATGGCTAGCCAGTTTACCCTGCACCATTTATTAAATAGGCAGTCCTTTCCTCATTGCTTGTTTTTGTCAGGTTTGTCAAAGATCAGACTGTTGTGTGTGATGTTATTTCTGAGGTCTCTGTTCTGTTCCATTGGTCTGTATGTCTGCTTTGGTATAAGTACTATGGTGTTTTGGTTACTGTAGCCTTGTAGTATAGTTTGAAGTCAGGTAGCATAATGCTTCCAGCTTTGTTCTTTTTGCTTAGGATTTTCTTGGCTATACAGGTGCTTTTTTTTGTTTCATATGAAATTTAAAGTATTTTTTTTCTAATTCTGTGAAGAAAGTCAATGGTAGTTAGATGGGAATAACAGTGAATCTGTAAATTACTTTGGACGCTATGGCCATTTTTATGATACTGATTATTTCTGTCCATGAGCGTGGAATGTTTTTCCATTTGTTTTTATCCTTCCTTATTTCCTTGAGCAGCAGTTTGCAGTTCTTGAAGAGGTCCTTCACATTTGTTGTAAGCTGTAAGACTAGGTATTTTATTCTCTTTGTAGCAATTGTGATTGGGCATTCATTCATGATTTGGCTCTCTATCGTTAGTGTATAGATGCTTGCGATTTTTGCACATTGATTTTGTATCCTGAGACTTTGCTGAAGTTACTTATCAGCTTAAGGACTATTTGGGCTGAGATGTTGGAGTTTTCTAAATATACAACCATGTCACCTGCAAAGACAACTGGACTTCATCTCTTCCTATTTGAATAACCTTTCTTTCTTTCTCTTGCCTCATTGCCTTGGCCAGAACTTCCAATATTGTGTTGGATAGAAGTGGTGAGAGATGGCATCCTTGTCTTCTACCAACTTTTTTTTTTTTTTGGTCGTTGTCGTTTGTTTGTTTTCTTGGTCCAGCTGGAGTGCTGTGATGTGATCTTGGCTCACTGCAACCTCCGCCTCCCAGGTTCAAATGACTCTCCTGCCTCTGCCTCCAGAGTAGCTGGGATTATAGGCACCTGCCACCATGCCTGGCTAATTGTGTATTTTTAGGAGAGATGGGGTTTCATCATGTTGGTCAGGCTAATCTCAAACTCCTGATCTCAGGTGATCCACCTGCCTCGGCCTCCCAAAGTGCTGGGATTAGAGGAGTGAGCCACTGTAACCAGTCCTCTTGTGCTGGTTTTCAAAAGGAATGCTTCTAGGTTTTGCCCATTCAGTATGATTTTGGCTATGGGTTTGTCATAAATAGCTCTTATTATTTTGAGATATGTTCAATCAATACCTAGTTTACTGAGAGTTTGTAACATGAAGGGATTTTAATTTGAATCAAATTTTATCAAAGGCCTTTTCTGCATCTATTTAGATAATCATGTGGTTTTTGTCATTGGTTCTGTTTATGTGATGGATTGCATTGATTGATTTATGTATGTTGAATCAGCCTTGCATCCCAGGGATGAAGCTGATTTGATCATTGTGGATAAGCTTTTTCATGTGCTGCTGGATTTGGTTTGCCAGTATTTTATTGAGGATTTTTCGCATCAATGTTAATCAGGGACATTGGCCTGAAATTTTCTGTTTTTGCAGTGTCTCTGCCAGGTTTTGGTATCAGTATAATGTTGGCCTCATAAAATGAGCTAGGAAGGAGTCCCTCTTTTTCAATGGTTTGGAATAGTTTCAGAAGAAATGCTACTGGCTCTTCTTTGTACCTCTGATAGAATTTGGCTGTGAATCCATCTGGTCCTGGGCTTTGGTTGATAGGCTACTAATTGCTGCCTCAATTTCAGAACTTGTTATTGGTCTATTCAGGGATTTGACTTCTTCCTGTTTTAGTCTTCAGATAGTGTATTTGTCCAGGAATTTATCCATTTCTTCTAGATTTTCTAGTTTATTTGTGTAGAAATGTTTATAGTATTCTCTGATGTTAGTTTGTATTTCTGAGATCGGTGGTGATATTCCCTTTATTATTTTTATTGTGTCTATTTGATTCTTCTCTCTTTTCTTCTTTATTAGTCTAGCTAGTGGTGTATCTATTTTGTTAATCTTTTCGAACAACCAGCTGCTGGATTCATTTTTTTTTTTTAAGTTTGTTTTTGTGTCTCTATCTCCTTCTGTTTTGCTCTAATAGTAGTTATTTCTTGCCTTCTGCTAGCTTTCAAATATATTTGCTCTTTGATAAAAGAACAAATATATTTGTTCTTTTAATTGTGATTGTTAGGGTGTCGATTCTGTGTTCTTTCCAAATTTCTGATGTGGGCATTTAGTGCTATAAATTTCTCTCTTAAAACTGCTTTAGCTGTGTCCCAGAGATTCTGGTACGTTGTCTCTTGGTTCTCACTGGTTTCAAAGAACTTCTTGATTTCTTCCTTAATTTTGTTATTTACCTAGGAGTAATTCAGGAGCAGATTGTTCAATTTTCATGTAGCTGTGTGGTTTTGAGTGAGTTTCTTAATCCTGAGTTCTAATTTGATTGCACTGTGTTCTGAGAGACTGTTTGTTATGACTTCTGTTCTTTTGCATTTGCTGAGAAGTGTTTTACTTCATTATGTGGTCGATTTTAGAATAAGCTCAGCACTGAGAATGATGTGTAGTCTGTTGATTTGGGGTGGAGAGTTCTGTAGATGTCTGCTAGGTCCACTTGATCCAGAGCTGAGTTCAAGTCCTGAATATCCTTGTTGATTTTCTGTCTCATTGATCTGTCTAATATTGACAATGGGATGTTGAAGTCTCCCACTATTATTGTGTGGGAATCTAAGTCTCTTTGTAGGTATCCAAGAATTTGTTTTATGAATCTAGGTGCTCCTGTATTGGGTGCATATATATTTAGGATAGTTAGCTCTTCTCGTTGCATTGATCCCTTTACCGTTATGAAATGCTCTTTGTCTTTTTTGATCTTTGTTGCTTTAAAATCTGTTTTTATCAGAAACTAGGATTACTATTCCTGCTTCTTTTTGATTTCCATTTGCTTGATAAATATTCCCCTTTATTTTGAGCCTATATGTGTCTTTGCATGTGAGATTTGTCTCCTGAATATAGCACAGCAATGGGTCTTGACTCTTTATACAATTTGCCAGTCTGTGTCTTTTAATTTGGGCATTTGGCCCCTTTACATTTAAGATTAGTATTGTTACGTGTGAATTTGATCTTGTCATCATGTTGCTAGCTGGTTGTTTTGCACATTAGTTGATGCAGTTTCTTCATAGTGTCATCAGCCTTTATATTTTGGTGTTTTTGTATTGGCTGGTACTGGTTTTTCCTTTCCATATTTAGTGCTTCCTTCAGGAGCTCTAGTAAGGCAGGCTTGGTGGTGACAAAATCCCTCAGCATTTGCTTGTCTGTAAAGGATTTTATTTCACCTTCCCTTATGAAGCTTAGTTTGGCTGGATGTGAAATTCTGGGTTGAAAATTCTTTTCTTTAAAAATGTTGAGGCCAGATGTGATGGCTCATGCCTATAATCCCAGCACTTTGGGAGGCCGAGGCAGGTGGATCATGAGGTCAAGAGATCGAGACCATCCTGGTCAACATGGTGAAACCCCATCTCTACTAAACATACAAAAAAATTAGCTGAGCATGGTGGCGTGTGCCTGTAGTCCCAGCTACTCGGGAGGCTAAGGCAGGAGAATTGCTTGAACCCAAGAGGTGGAGGTTGCGGTGAGCCGAGATCGCGCCATTGCACTCCAGCCTGGGTAACAAGAGTGAAACTCTGTCTCAAAAAAAAAAAAAAAAAATGATGAGTATTGGCCCCCACTTTCTTCTGGCTTGTAGGGTTTCTGCTGAGAGATCCACTGTTAGTTTGATGTGCTACCCTTTGTAGGTGACCTGACCTTTCTCTCTGGCTGCGCTTAACATTTTTTCCTTAATTTCAAGCTTGGAGAATCCGATGATTATGTGTCTTGGGGCTGATCTTCTCATGGAGTATTTTTAGTGGTGTTCTCTGTATTTCCTGAATTTCGGTGTTGACCTATCTTGCTAGGTTGGGGAAGTTCTCTTGGATAATATCTTGAAGACTGTTTTCCAACTTGATTCTATTCTCTTCCTCACTTTCAGGTACATCAGTCAATCATTGGTTTGGTCTTTCCACATAGTCCCATATTTGTTGGAGGCTTTGTTCATTCCTTTTCATTTTTTTCCCTTTAATCCTGTCAGCATGTCTTATTTCAGCAGGTGGTCTTCAGTCTCTGATATCTTTTCTTCCTCTTGATCAGTTCAGCTATTGATACTTGTGCATGCTTCACGAAGTTCTTGTGCTGTGTTTTTCAGCTTCATCAGTTCATTTATGTTCCTCTCTAAACTGGTTATTCTAGTTAGCAGTTCCTGTAACCTTTTATCATGGTTCTTAGCTTCCTTGCTTTGGATTAGAACATGCTCCTGTAGCTCAGAGGAGTTTGTTATTACCCACCTTTTGAAGCCTACTTCTGTCAATTCATCTATCTCATTTTCCTTCCATTTTGTGCCCTTGCTGGAGAAGTGTGATCATTTGGAGAAGAAGAGGCATTCTGGCTTTTGGAATTTTCAGCGTTTTTGCACTGTTTTTTCCTCATCTTCATGGGTTTATCTACCTTTGATTTTTTGAGGCTAATGACCTTTAGATGTGGTATTTGTGGGAGGATCTTTTTTGTTGATGTTGTGGTCGTTGTTGCTTTCTGTTTGTTTTTCTTCTAACAGTTCCCTCTTCTGCTGGTCTGTTGCTGTTTGCTGGAGGTCCATTCCAGACCCTGTTCACCTGGGTATCACCAGTGGAGGCTGTACAACAGCAGATTGCTGCCTGCTCCTTCCCCTGGAAGCTCACTCCCAGAGGGTCACTGGCCTGATGCCAGCTGGAGCTCTCCTGTAAAAGGTTTTTGTCTACCCCTGTTGGGAGGTCTCTCCCAGTTAGGAGACACAGGGGTCAGGTACCCACTCAAGGAGGCAGTCAGTCCCTTAGCAGAGCTGGTGCACCGTGCTGGCAGAATCCCCTTGTCAGAATCAGCTGCTCTCTTCATAGCTGGTGGGCAGAAACAATTAAATCCACTGAAGCTTTGACCACAGTCGCCTATACCCCCAAGTGCTTCGTCCCAGGGAGATGAGAGTTTTATCTATAAGCACCTGACTAGGGTTGCTGCATTTGGTGTAGAGATGTCCTGCCCAGTGAGGAGGAATCTAGAGAAGCAGTCTGGCCACAGATACTTTGCCAAGGTGTGGTGAATTCTGCCCCTTCCAAACCTCCTAGTCTCCTTACCACTGTCAGGGGAACACTGCCTACTAGCCTGAGTAATGGTGAATGCCCGTCCCCTCACCAAACTCAAGCATTCCATTATGACTCCAGACTGTTGCACTGGAAGTGAGAATTTCAAGCCAGTGGTTCTTAGCTTGCTGGGCTCTATGGGAGTGGGACCTGCTGAGCAAGACTGCTTGGCTCCCAGTCTCCTTTCCAGGGGAGTGGATGGTTCTCCTGTCTTGCTGGAGTTCCAGGTGCCACTGGAGTATGGAAAAGCTCCTACAGCTAGCTTGGTGCCTGCTCAAACAGCCACCCAGATTTGTGCTTGAAACCCAGGGCCCTGGGTTGTATAGGCTCACAAGGGACTTTCCTGATATGCAGATTGTAAAAATCCATGGGAAAAGCACAATACCTGCAGCAGGTAGCACAGTCTCTCGCTGCTTCCCTTTCCTGGGGGAGGGATGTCCTGCAGCTCCTTGCACTTCCTAGTTGAAGCAACACTTCACCCTGCTTCTGCTTCTTCTCTGTGGGCTGTACCCACTGCCTAATCAGTTTCATTGAGATGAACTGGGTACCTCAGCTGGAAATACAGGTATCACTCACCTTCTGTTTTGGTTTTGCTGGGAGCTGCAGACCAGAGCTGTTTCTATTTGGCCATCTTGGCTTCTCCTCTCAAACATATACAATTCATAAACATACTTATGAGTTGTAGTTCCTTCTGATCTTGGTCTATCTGAGAGAATGTGTGAGATTTAATCTCTCTGTTTAGGTTGTTTAAGCTATAATCTGGCTTTGACCATATAGAACTGAGCAACATTTCTGTATACATTTTATTCCCACAGTAAATGTTCCTGAAGCTTTTAACTTGTGAAGATCTGGTTTTTACAAAATTTCTGTAGATCCCAATTATTGCTGTTTTTTTTTAATGATTAAAATCAAGTGATTATCAACCTTCTATGACCCTTCCTATTTCTTTATTCCTTTCTTTTCTGGAAGTTAAACCAAGGTGCTTCACTTTTCTGTCCTTCCTATAAAAATTAAGAAGAGAGTAATTTCACCACATGGTACAGATCAATGTTCATAGTACCAAGCAGCAACCTAGGAAATCAATTAGGTCAGCCTTTTCCAAGTAAGTACCATGGGTCATTAGTTCTGAGGAAGGTTGGTTAATCGGTACTGCATGGAAAAAGAGAAAGTAGCTATAATTAAATCTTTAAAAAACTGATATTTTAATGCATTTTTCTCAGAGCCTTTAATATACTAGTATTTCATGTGAATTTCCTGGAAAGAGATACAGTAGGCAGTATTTACAGGGTTATCCAATCTTTTGGCTTCCCTGGACAACACTGGAAGCAGAAGGATTATCTTGGGCCTCACATACAAGACATTAACAGGAACAATAGCTCATGAGCTAAAAAAAAAAATCACACACAAAAATAACTCACAATGTTTTAAGAAAGTTTACAAATTTGTGATGAGCTGCATTCAGAGCCATCCTGGGCCTCATGCAGTCCACGGGTCATGAGTTGGACAAACTTGATTTAAAACTTCTTTCAAATGAAACGTCTCAAATAACTAATGACAAATATTCCACAGAACACATTTTGTAGAATCCTACATTAGATAAATCCTGTACCAAGTGTGTGGAGACATGTGCTCTGATTCCTCTTCTACCACAGAATAGTTCTGTGACTTTGGAGAAGTTGCCTTTCTGCCTTTTGCATTTCCTATTTGTAAAATATTATGAAGTTAAATTGGAACAGAGGTAGGGGTAGGGGATCACTTCTCAGAAAAAAACTCTGAGACTTTTCCAACCGCCCTCCCAAATAAGTTTTAGTATAATCTTCTAATCTCTTCCAACTTCAAAGCTACTGTTACCTTGGGAGCACAGTGTCCCTTATCTGTGTTGCGATGGAGAGCAGAGGCTGAGAACCACTGGGCTGAAATCCTCTATGAGCTCACTTCCACCTCACACATACCATGTATATTACAGATAGCCAGTCAACTCCAAAGTTTGTTTTGGCTGCCTGAAAAAAATGTTATTTTTTGTTTTGGTTAATATGATATTTCCTGATAACAGTTTGTCAAAAAATATTCTGCTGCTGAGAAGCAGTTATAAGCATTCTCTCTTATCTGTTTCAGGAATACTTATGTCATAGGTGGTATCAAACTAGATAACAGAGAGAATCTCTAAGAAAAAATGTTTATTTGGAAATAGGCATTGCAGTGGGAATGCAAGTACCATAGTAAACTGTTCAGGCAGGTAAAAATTTTTAAAGAAAAAATGATGAGAATTACATAAATATTTTGAGATAATTATTCTTAGCTATGAGGATTAATAACAAGGGTAGCACTAAGTGTGAAGTTGGACAGGTAGCTTCTGGGCAGATGTTCTCACGGAAGACTGAAATGGTCTTTGTGCAAAGTTGTGGCTTTTGCAGTCTTTCGTGATAATTCTTGTTATTGGGCATTTACGCATGAGAACCCTCCCTTTGTGGCCTTCCCTGACTCTCTCTGTTATGGTTTTTGCACAGATGACTCCGTTTTGATTATGACAACTTTCACATTTTTCCCTTTTGATCAAGATCTTTTTCTGAAAGAGTTACCAATTGATCATCCTATAGTTAGGTTTTCATTGTCCCTCCATGTCAAGGTGGACCTGTCCTGATTTATTCTGATCTGGTCTGATCTCATGTGGGAAGGAAGTAATTGATGACTAAGAGTCAGTGTCAAAACCCTTTTAGCCATGTTTGAGCAACAAGGGAGACTGGGGGGAGCTGCTCTTCAGCTAAGTCTGTCTAGAATCCGTTATTAAATTCAAATTTGTCTGTTTTGTAGGTTTTTGTTATTATCTCTAAGTATTGGGCCAGTATCATTTTGTTAGAAGGTATACTTTTATAGAAATGTAACAACTAGATGGTTCAAAGTTTAAGAAGAAAACTATGAAGTAAATTTATAGTAATATAATAATCTTAGTTTATAGGATAATTTTGAGTCACAAGCATAGGCTTAAAGGCAACAGCAATAAAATAAATGACCATAAAGAATTAAGTAAAACGTGTAAACCTGTGGCCTGTTTTTAAATTTTGTGTATATGGGTGTTAACTTTTTCATAGGAATATATTTAGGTATGGTATGTAGTATTAGTAGAGTCTTTTTAATGTGAACAATATTTAACATAATTTTATCATTAATATCCCATTACTGGGTCAAATTAAAGCAGACAGTAAGTGTTGTATTAGTGATGTTGTCAAAGTCACCAACTAGGTGAACTAAAAAATCTCTTAGGTCTGGTTTTGTCAACTTACCAGTAGAAGTTATTGATTGTAAACTTTTATTTGCACCATTATCATGACAAGTGATAATTACACCATTATTTTGTGGTAAGAGGGGTAAGAGTCTTATTACGATATAGAATCTTGTTTTGATATCTTGGGAAATATCTACAGCATGAAGTCAACTTTTTGTCCTGGTTTGTATTTTCAGTGTCTTTGGTTATGGTATTGGTTCATTTGATAAACTTTTTATATAACTCATACATCGATCATGCGATATGTCTCTAAAATTTAACTTTATATTATAGGGCTTTGGGAACAGAGTACTTTCCATTTTTAATTGTTTTATGAAAGAAAGTTAGGGCCAGGTGCGGTGGCTCACACCTCTAATCCCAGCACTTTGCGAGGCCTAGGGGGGCGGATCATGAGGTCAGGAGTTCAAGATCAGCCTGGCTAACATGATGAAACCCCATCTCTACTAAAAATACAAAAAAAATTAGCCAGGCATGGTGGCGGGTGCCTGTAATTCCAGCTACTCGGGAGACTGAGAAAGAGAATTGCTTGAACCCAGAAGGCGGAGGTTGCAGTGAGCCAAGATCGCATCACTGCACTCCAGCCTGGGTGACAGAGAGAGACTGTCTCCCGGGTTCAGGTGATCCTCTCACCTCAGACTCCTGAGTTGCTAGAACTACAGCTGCCCACCACTCCACCTAGCTAATTTTTGTACTTTCTGTAGAGATGAGCGTCTGCCATGTTGCCCAGGCTGGTCTCAAACTCCCAGGCTCAAGTGATCTGCCTGCCTCAGCCTCCCAAAGTGCTGGTATTACAGGTGTGAGCAACCATGCTCAATGGGTATTTTTCTAAACAATTATACCTAGATTACATATGAAAACTAAGATATTAGATAAAGCTGCTTGTTATTATAAGTTATTTTCTTGTTAACCCCTTTTTTCCTTATGAACTACATTTGTAAATTGTTAATCATTTTTATAGCCTGTGAATATCTTGGAGTTTACCTAAGTAATAGCCTTAAATATATGAGTGTTTTGTCAATAACCAAGAAGATCAAGCTGTTTTACAGTAAGCAATATTAAATTAGTTTTATCAAAGAGTTTTCCAAACACAGATTATTATGTTTTTAGGCTGGATTTATAATTTTATGACCTCAAAACATCTAGCAGAGATAAGTATAATCTTGTCTAAAAAGTAAACCCAGAAAAAAAAAAGTTGACAATTTTGAATATATTTTAATTTTAATTTTATAAAATGTAAAACCAGATTATTTATCAAAGATTTACTTAAGTCATGTGAACTAAAAAGCATTTGGGTTAATTAATATATTTTAACAATTTTTATGAGTGCTCCTTTAAGCCAATCTAAACAGAATTTTTAAAAGGTATTTCTGGCCAACTCTGCCAGATTTTTCCAAATAGATACAACACATTTAAGTAGAAACAGCACATGTAAATATACCTAGATGTGTGTGTATATATACACAAAAGATCTTACAATTTTTATTTTAAAATTTTAGTTATGAGACAGTAAAACATGGTAATGCAAACTTACCAGATTATAAAATGATAGTTGCTTTTTAAAAATTATGTTTTTGACAAAATTGGACTAGTTTACATAGCTAAATTTTATTTGTCCCAACAGGTAATCTAATGAAGGCTATGGACCTAAATTTTGGATAAATCATTTTTATAGTGGTAGCTGGATTTCTTTTTAATAAAAAAACCTCTTTTATTTTTATTTCTTGTTTTAAGTAAGTTTAAGTATTTAAATGTTAACATTTTAACTAGGGCTGGCTGAATTGTGTAAGGAAAACAAAATTTCCAGATGACCTTGAATTTTAGTAACATTTATCTTTTGTTAGTCTGGTTTGACTAGTTAATGTGGGAAATGAAACATTTTACTAAATGTTGTTATTTCTTTTCAGCTCTTTTTGATCCCTTTGTGGTACAGGAAGCAATTTTTATGTCAGACAGAGATACATTATTGTTTTGAGCTGAAGATTTTGGTCTGTTCGATTTGAGTCTTTCATAAATACTTATCTAAGTTTTAAGACTATTAATCCTTTAATTAACCATTTCATTACCCTGTGTAATTATTAGTTAGGCAAACCTAAGTTCACATTTTAAAAGGTGTCTAGGTTGTTTGTTGCCACAGAGCTGTTGTAATTTTTAACATCATTAATTTGGAAGCCCTTGGAGACTCTTTTTTAAAAACTCTTGACTGGGATGCCATAATAAGTGAGTTTATTTTAATACTAGCAGAAAAGTCAGTAGATTTAAAGTAGGTAGGAAAAAAATAGAGAGAGAACTTAAAAGACTCTACATGTTAATTGTATAGGTGGTTGTAGTATTTTTAATAATTAGAGAGTTTGAATAATTGCCATTTGAGTTCTGATTTTTTATGTGGTTTGCCCAGCAGTTGAAAAATATGTATGAGAATAGACTATAAATTTTTAATGTACAATTGTCTAGAATTACAGAGGGTTTGGCATGCTTCAGAATTTTTAGGATCCTGTTTTTTTAAAAATTGTTACTATTATTATTATTATTAATCTCTCAAGACCAGAGAAAATCTTATTAATACTGTCAGGGAATGTCAGGAGTTTGGACTGGTGTTTTCAGTGTTATCGGCTACCCTAGTAGCTTTTAATTGGCCATCTTGCACTCACCATTTAGAGTTTTTGTTTTTGCTCTTGGAAGATGTTTAGAAACAAGTAAGGGAAAAACGTGCCCAATTATTTTCAGACACATGTAACCAAACCAAAATGACACCAAAATCAGAATATTCACAAAATTTTTTACCCAGGCATATATATCAAACAAAATCCTAAACCAGACATGAAGAAACAAAAGTGAATTTACCAGAAAATAAATGTCTCACAGACAGAATGTAAACTAGGAATTCTCAAACCAGAAGGATGCTTGTTTTTAATCAGAAGGGGCTTGTCAAAAAAGACTTATGTGATTGAGGAATCGCCACACTGTCTTCCACAATGGTTGAATTAATTTACATTCCCACCAACAGTGTAAAAGTGTTCCTATTTCTTAATCGTATATTATACAAATGGTACCTAATGGTATCAGAGGCAGTATGCTTAGGTGATCAGAGTAGGGCAACTTTGGGCTAGGATACAAAACCCTGGGCAATCTTTAGTATTACTAAGGATGGTGAGAGTTTATGGTGGGCAGGCGTAAAGAAAAACATCACGGAGGAAAGTGACTTGAGTTTAGCTGATAAAGAATGGTGAACAAAAATGTGGCAGGTATGTAGTGGGGCAGGAGTTTACAGGATGAAAAACTCGAGTAAACTTTGGAGCATTACACATTCCAAACGTGAGGAGTGAGGGAGCATTGAAGAGCATTATGCACTCCAAATGTGTTGTGTGGGAGCATTGAAGAACATGACTGACTTTGTCCAGAGGATTTGTGTTGCAGGATAGTGGAAAGAGTATAGCAGTATAGGACGGTACTGGAGTGTGTGAAAAAAGTATAGAACCAGGCAGAATAATATGAATTCACTTCTTAGACAGTGACTCCTGAATGTTTTTAAGCATTAGAATGATCTGATGTGAAATGATGCTTTAGGAAGGGTCATCTGGGCAACACAAGTTATTCGAGCTGTCTTTATGCACAATTTCTAAAATGGATTAATTGAATTTAAGATGTCAGAAACTTGTTTATTTAAATCTTCCACGTTAGTGTCTCATATTTGGAATGCAGTTACTTAAATCTTGTGCTTGATTGCATTCAGCTTTTCAGAAACAGCTGTGTTAGGTCATCCAACAACCTGATTTTTTTTAAGGTGTCATTAAGTGGTGAAAAAGAAAAGACTCATTCAAAACTTTCAATTTGCCTTTCAAACCAAAGCCTAGGGATAATTATTCATAATCATTTCTAGGTCTGAAATGTTACATTGTTCTATGAGTCACCATCTAGGTTTTAATCACGCATACACACACACACACACACACACACACACACACACACACACACAGCACAACATAATTCCACACAGACTGAGAAAGCATTCAGAGAAATGGTCTGCCCTTTTGTGTTGACTTCCTATGTATAAATCTGGAATCCTAACAGCCCAAGGTCACTCTGCAGTAGGAGTACATTCAGTAAATGGCATGTGTGGAGCAACCACTGAATACAGAACTGGAGTAGAAGCTGGTTACAAGAGAAAGAAGTTTTTTCCCTTTGGAGATGCTGTAGTAGAAATAGGATACAATGTTTGAAAAATAGAATGTTTGAAAAATGTATGAGAACATGTGTAAAGCAATATCTAAAAGGGGACACATGAGATACAAACTGAGAATTAATGCCAAATGGCTAGGAGAAGTCACAAAATGGGACTCAGACATGAAGGAGTCACAAAACTAATTTTCTGACCTGGGCCAATTTTTCCTTAAATTAGTGTGGGTTACCAAAAGAAGAGAACATTGTGTTTCTCTTCCTGGCAATTACTTTCGGTTGCTGAAGACTATATTATCAGATGGTGAAAATGTTTATTCTATTAATGTGGTTCTTCAATGGTAAATCATCACGTCTTTCTAGAAGAGCCAAAATCTTTTGTGAATGAGCTGTTTTATGGCAAGCTGTTATAAAGGACTATAGAATTAGTTTCTTATGCCAGAATGTCTATTTACTGTAGGCTGGCTAGCTACAAGACTGACTTCTTCCTTGGACTGTATAGTAAATACCCATCTTCTTAACTCACAAAGGAAGTTATTAGACTGAAGTTTGGACATGGGTCCAGAGAATATGACAGGAGCCAGGATTCCAAAGGTAGATGAGGTAGCAAAGTTTGGAGCTACTGAGTCAGACTCATCTTAGCTGGAGTTGGCAACTACTAATTCAAAGGAGTTAGGGATCAAGAACATAGAATCTAAAAGGAAGGAATGGGGTAAGGGAATGGCAGTCTGGACCAAAATGGGCCAGAAAACAAGGCTGATACACAGTGGGAAAATAGTTATTAAAAATGGGCGAAGCTAGGTAAGGATAGCAAACGTGAACCCAAGGCTAGGGGCAACAGTCCAGATTTCTCCTAGCAAAGTGTCTCACAGAATTAAAGGGCCTGAATCCTTGAGTATACAATTAACAGCACAGGTTTTTAAATCCGTCTAAGTATGAATTTCAACTTTGCCACCAAACAGCTAGGGTACCTTGAGTAAAAGTTCTTTAACTGGGCCGGGCACGGTGGCTCATGCCTGTAATCCCAGCACATTGAGATGCCGAGGTGAGGGGCGGGGATCACAAGGTCAAGAGATCGAGACCATCCTGGCAAACATGGTTAAGCCCCATCTCTACTAAAAATACAAAAATTAGCTGGGCATGGTGGCATGCACCTGTAGTCCCAGCTACTCAGGAGGCTGAGGCTGAAGAATTGCTTGAACCTGGGAGGCGGAGGTTGCAGTGAACCGAGATCATGCCACTGCACTCCAGCTTGGCACCTGGCAATGAAACAAGACTGTCTCAAAACAAAAACAAAAACAAAACTCCTTAACTGTACTAAGGATCAGGAGTGTGTGTGGTCTTTTTTTGTTTTTGTTTTGTTTTATTTTGAGACTGTGTCTCTCTCTGTTGCCCAGGCTGGAGTGCAGTGACACTGCAGCCTCAACCTACTGGACCAAAGTGATCCTCCTGCCTCAGGCTTCCAAATAGCTGAAACTGCAGGCATGTACCACCACACCTGGCTAATTATCTAATTTTATTTTTAGTAGAGATGGCATCTTACCGTGTTGCCCAGGCTGGCCTCAAACTACTAGGCTCAAGTGATCCCCCTGCGTTGGCCTCCCTAAATGCTGGGACTATAGATGCTGCTGCTGGCCTAAGGCCCAGTTATTGACAATGAGGACAGTGTGGCATTTTACCACATAAATTTGTGGTGTGAGTTAAATGAGGTAACATGTGTTAAATATCTGACCAAGTGCCTGCCATGTAGTAAGCACTCATCCTGGTAATGCAGTTATTGTTGTTATTGCTACTGCGTCTCTTCCTCTACCACATCATCATTCACACAATTTGAAATAGCAAAAAAACAGTATCTGATATTCTAAGAAGATTGAAGCAAATAACTTGAGAAATCTTTTTTTATTACAGGAAAGTTCTCTAAGGATTGTGAAATATTTGAAACAGAAAATTTCAGTTACCTGATATTCAAATATTTATTATCTCAAAGCCCAAAGCCTTCTAAGTGCTAAAACTCAACTGTGTATCAGTTATGTCAGCACGACAATATTCACATTAACAGGAAAATGAATCAAGACAAAATCTGCAGAAGTGCATATGAAAAATGTATGACAGAAATTAGTCTCTAACCAAAAGGGAATAGCTTGATATGAAATTGATAAAAAATTGTTTTCCACATGACCTTGAAAGGTTATGAATAATTAAAATGCCATTAAAGGTCTACATTTGTTGTGAATTCATGCATGTTTAGAGCATATGTATACTTAATCTTAGAATAATTTCTTACAACTCTTTACTCCCACTCCAGCCATACTTAGTACCAGTGTCTTATACATAATGGTAATGGACACTCATATGTTGATTGATTCAACTTACAGAGATTGGTAGCATTTATTGGCCTTTGCAAAACTTACCTTCAAAAACTCAATTAATATATGCATTTTGTAGCTTATCAAGAATAAAACATTTTAGTAGCTTTGATTCATAGATAAAATTTATAGAGGAAATGATTTCTGTAATATGTATAAAGACATAATTGGGGGTTTAATTTATTCTAATGAGAAAGTGAGATTTCAGAATAAATCTGCTTTTAACTATTCTGGTTATTTCTGAACAATTCTGTCAAATTGTTACCTTTGCCCTTAAACTTTGTTTTCTCTGTTTGAATGAAGTTGGTTGTCTTTTACTGTTTACAAAGCAGCTGAGGACATTCTCAAAATGCCATGTTACTTTTTAGAATTTTTATCTGTGACAGGCCACTCTTTCTTCTCTTTAGCACTTCTCAAAACTAACAAAATAATATTGGTTATCTTATGGGTCACAGAACAAATACCTATTGGACTATGGAGGTTAGAACCCCTACTCCCAACCTGACTCCTAAGTACCTTAGTGGTAAGATAGGCAGGTTGAGGCTTATAGGTTTAGGACATAAGATGTTAGAGCTGCAGGTGGCAGGGTGTTGATAAATGACATTATTCTCTTTGCGTGTCCATTTATTTTTCCTTTCTTGTTGCTTCAAGGACTGGAGGGTGAAGCAGTGTAAAGATGTACCAGATCCCAGAAAATTATTTCAGTTTGCAAATACAACAAATCATCTCCCATAGTGTATTTACTATTTCAAAAATTGACCCTCTACAAAGAAAATTCACTCCCTAGAATTCCTGGAAAGACTGGAACCACTTTAATGAGATTCCCATAAAGTAAAAACTGTTTATTAAATGTTTCTAGGACATTTTCTTGCTGGAAACTAGTATTGTATGATCACATTTTAAACGTTAAAATTAAGGGCCAAGATGGACTGCCTATGGAAGACACTTGTAGTCTATCAGCAGTCCTCATGTCACATTTTAAGAACTGAGAATGGCTCACTTGTACCACACTATTGCCTGCGTGGCACTTCTGAAAGTCTTCCCACTACTCAGTTTAATCAGTGCTGCCATATGGAATGCCATTGCCTTCCTTTCTTTCGAACCTGTTTTTTGTCCCTACAGTACCTGCTGCCAGTAGAATCATAGACTCATACATACTCAAAAAATCTTTACTTTTTAAAGCTAATTGTTAGAATCCTGCAGTTTTAGGGGAAAATTAGGGACACTATATTATATTGCAGGAAGCAAAATTTTCCAATTTTTTTCAGCCCACCAGTACTCAGTCTTCCCTCATTTCAGTCCTAAGACTGAAAGAGGAATCTATATTTTAATACAGTTAATAATAATGCTAACAATGTGTCGGTATGATGATGAAAATATAAATCAAAATATCTTTAAGTGATAAATACTACATTGTCTAAGGTTTGAGATTCCTTTTTTCCTTGAAGATAGAAACTATTCATTCTTGGTATCCTTAATATATAGCAGAGATTATTAAATATGATGACTGCTCAGAGGAAGTTTAAAAATGATTGCAACTTATAGGAATTAAACATTTTATCTACAGTATAGGGTTTACAGGATTTTCAGAAATCAGAGAGGGGCTTAACCTCAAATGTAAACCAGCTATTGGTATGCACTTCGCTAATTTCCTAATTCAGACCCAATTGTTAATTTTCTTAGTGAGTCATAAACCACACCAAAGATAAAAACAAACAAACTTGTAAAACAAATTTTAAACAAAATCCAACTTCTTTCATTAAGACTAGCAATTAAAAGAGAATAAAATAGGGATGCATTTACCCAAAGCTTCAGGAGTGTATACCTCTTCAAAATAATTCATGGATCAACAGAGACTTAAATTTTTAAAGATTTTATACCACTATCTGTGTCACTTATCTGTTTGGCCTTGGTTTAGTATGAAACATGTCTTTAGTGTGAAAAAATGATTGCATTTGAAAAAAGAACAATTTATAACCAAAACCCTCAAATCAGAATAATATGAATGAAGTGGTATTACACATAAAGACAAGAGCAAAAATCAAGTTTTTCCCCAAAGGATCTGAAAATATCATCAAGAGTCAATGACCTTTCATTTAGCCTTTGAATAGGAAGAGTCGTTCTTTAGCTAGACAGCTGGCTGGAAATAAATAAAATGGGATTGCAAGGAAGATCAGATATTAATCTCTTTTCCACATTGCTGAGACTCTAAAACAGTAATATGGTACTAAATTTATACAGATAATGGCTTGATTGACCTACCCTATTCAGCTCTTTTCCCATTGAGGTTTTGTTCAAATGGCTTTTAAATTTATTTCTAATGAGGCTACTAGGGTGTATGCTGTATTGCTAATATGTTTTTTTCACCACCTTGAATGCTATGTCAACCCTAAAGAGTTCATTGTTTCTAGCTCTTCTACTCAAATATTCACGAGTCTCTCTACTTATGGCCATTTATCTACCTATGAATTATCTGGGTACAGGAAGACCAAGAGAAAAAGGAAATGATAAAGTAATAAAAGTTTTAGTTTACTGAAAGAGACATAAAACAACCTGAAAATGATACAAAAAACACCTTGAATCAAGTGCTAAATTGTGTGTGAAAGCAAGGTCAGAGTGGAGCAGCAAAGTACAGTGGGAAGAGCAAAGGCTTTGGAATCTTAACTGACCTGGGTTCACAGGCAGGCCCATCACGTAATGTCTCTGAGCCTCATAGTCTCCTCATCTGCAAAAGGTACTTATATAATGAGACTTACCTGACAGGATTTTTGTGTGTCAAATGTGAAACACACTAAAATACCTAGCACAATCAGTGGATCCCAATTAATGGTAGGTGCTGTGATTATATAGACAGGTGTAATACAGAGAGTTGGCCATGAAACTGTATTTTAGGGAAGAAAAAATACATTATTTTATCAGGGTGGGAAAGGAATTTTTTCTAACATGTGTAAAGGTAGCCATCTCTTCTATAATGAACATAATGGACCCCAGAAAATTATATCCTATCACCTGCCTGCTTGGCACAACATATGTAATATAGTTTAATGGCTGTAACTTCAGACATGAACCTAAAACTACTTGGAGGTAATATTGCTTTGCGTTGCAGTTTCAGTGAAGTGGACAGGCAGAATAGAGTTCAATTTTACAGTCTGACCTCTTAGTCATTATTTAAAGGCCTAGAGTCATTTTTAATCTTTGCATTTTCCCCTTTTCAAGTACTTTCCACGATAGACAGCATGTCATGTACTAACTAAATTTCAGATTTTAAAAAGTCTTTTAGCTCTATAACTTCAGATGATAAAAACCCATTTAATGGATAATATTCTTTTGCTGTCTGCTTGATCAATAAATTAAACAGATTAATTAAGTCAGACTGTCAGGACCAAGGACTGTCTAATGATAGCCAATGGAGCTGACCCATTTATCAGAGACTGAGGCTGAAGAAAGGCAGTCTTTGTCCTGTAATTGTGTAATGAATATAAAGAAATAGCTTATGGTGAGAAAACTCTGTCACTTGACTGTATCTCAAGGCAGAGTAGATATGGTGGGAAGAAACCCTATCATTGTTATTTTCACTTACTTAATTGATTTGCTTTTTCCCTGTGTTTCTCTGTATCTACCTTTGTCTTTTGCATGGCATATGAGGCTTCTTCTCAATTTTATACATAATCTATAGTGATTTTCTTTGCCTACCTGAATTGGAGCTGTGACATAGTACATACCAAAGATGTATAAAACATCATCCTTACCTTCATAGAGCATGCACAGAAATAATACAGATTAAAAAAAAGTATCCCTTATATGAAGTGCTTGAGGTCAGAAGTATAGATTTTTTTGGATTTTGGAATATTTATATATACTTAACCAGTTGAGCATTCCTAATCCAAAAATCCAAACTTGAGAATACTCCAATGAGTATTTCCTTTGAGTTTCATGTCAGCACTGAAAATAATTTTTGAAATTTGGAGCATTTTAGATTTAGAATTTTAGGATTAGGGATGTTCAACTTGTATATGACTATGAAACAAAGAATCTTAGTGGGGGACCAGATTGGCAAAGTGGAAAAAGTTAGGTTAAATTGGAATCCAGAATTGGAATAATGTGATACCATTACCAACTGCATCAAGCACTTAAGACTTCCAGGTAGTCTTTCCAGAGGTCCTGATTCCTGGACCTTCACTATCTTACTCCTTTTCTTTTCCCCTCCTTTGGCTTTGTCCTTGGTGCATATGATCTAGCAAGTATGAACTTGCCTTCTGCCTAGTATTTTACACCATTATTTCCAGAGCCTTCCTATTAACTGTATTACCTGAATATCTAAATTTAGAAAAAATTGCTAACCATTACCCATTGATAGAATGCCAATGCAGGTCAGATCAGTGGTCTGTATGCCCAGCATTCTGACTGACATGGGTTCTAAAAATATTTTTAAAAATTTGTTTCAGTTGTCCTAAGCATCAGTCTCATAAGGCTAAGGGATGACTCTTTAAAAAGTCTACTTTTCTTTAATCAATTATTTATCTGCTTACTAACAAATGTTTATTAAGTGCCGACTATGTGCCAGGCACATGTGAGCACTGGGGCCATAAAATATGTAAATAAAATACATTCAGTGCCCTCAAAGAACTCCCTTTATAGTGGATGACAGAGATACTGAAAAATAAAATATAGACTATCTTCAACTTAGGAGGATTCAGATTAGTATTTTTCAACTTTGTGATAGTGTGAAAGCAATACATTCCTCTACTTACACACCTCTACTTACTATGGAGTCAAGCCATAACCCCATTGAGAATTGAGGAGTATCTGTGTATATGGTGTGGTAGGTTCTATAAAACATGTGTGTAGTCATCTTTCGATATCCATGGGGAATTGATTGATTTGTTACCCTAGAGAATGACAAAATCCACAGATGCTCAAGTCCCTTATGTAAAACTGCATAGTATTTGCATATAACCCATGTATATCTCCCTGTGTATTTTAAATCATCTCTAGATTACTTTTAATATCTGATAAAAGTATAAATATAAGCAACTGTTGCACTGTGCCTTTTATTCACATTTTAAAATTATTGTGATTTTTTTCTAAACTTTTTTTTTCTGAGTTTGAATCTGTGGATGCAGAATCTACAAATACAGAAAGCCTACTGTAAAAGGTAAAGGTTGGTCAGAGAAAGTTTTGAATAAGAGAAGTTTGAGCTGAGTCTAAAGGATAAATAGGAGTTTGTTAGGCAGACAAAGGGAAGAGGAAGGCATTCTAGGCATAGAGCAGCCTACGTAAACACCCAGTAGCATGAAGTGACAGGGTACAATTTGAAAGTAGTTTGATGAGGCTGAAAATTTAGTCTAAGAAGGAGAAGTAAAAGATGTCTCTGAAAAGGCTGACATGGACTTGAACATGAGAGTCCTTTTATGTCACATTGAAGATCTGAACTTCATTTTGAAGCATACTGGTGGGCTGCAGTTTATGAGCTTCTTGCTTTAAATAAGTCATTGGTTACTGTTATATGCTGAATTGTGTCCCATCCCGTCTTCTGCCCTCCCCCCACATTCATATGTTGAACTCCTCATCCCCAGTAACTTAGAATATGTGACTGTATTTCTAGATCAAGCCTTCAAAGAGGTGATTAAGGTAAAACGTGGTCATTAGGGTAGTCCCCAGTCTAGTCTGCCTGGTGTCCTTATAAGAAAAGGAGATTAGGACACAGATGAAGAAGGAAGACCATGTGAAGACATAGGAAAAAGACTTCTATCTACAAGCCAAGAAGAGAAGCCCCTAGAAGAAACCTATCCTGTTGACACACTGTTCTCAGATTTCTATCCTCCAGAGTTGTAAGAAAATAATTTTCTGTTGATTAAGCCACCCAACTTGCAGTACTTTGTTATGGCAGCCTAACAAATTAATACAATTACTAATAATATAGTTCCAAACTTTATAAATGTTATCTTTTAAAATAAAAACATTCAAGTTTATTCCTATAATAATAACATGATGTTCATTTACTTAGAGTATAAAATGCTTTCTTGAGTATAAAAGAAATCAGTGAAGTCATCTTGATATTTTGATCAATGAAGAGACAAGGTCAGATGTATGTTAGATTATTCTAGGAGCATTGTGGAGGTGGTATTGGAGGACACTGTGACTAAAAACAGAAAGACCAGTTAGGAAAGTTGGGGTCTTTATGGGGCCTAATAAATTGAGAAATAAAGCATAATTTTGGGAGTTGGAGATGGAAATAGCACCTTTAATTCTATGAAGGCTAGACAGTTGGAGGATGTAGCTGAGCATGAGGATAAAATACACTTATTAATTCTCTGTACCCCAGACTGGTACTTGGAACAACCTAGTCAAGAAAAATTTGCATCTGAATATACTTGCATAGACCACTTCTACATACTGGGCTGGGTAGAGAGGAAGGGGCAAGACACCAAAGCCCCTGAACCAGCCAATTGAGAAACGTGGATCATTTAATCACCCATACATTTATATAAAATATTTTTTTTTCTCTTGGGGCAGGGTGGAGAGGGGTATAATTATTGAGATTTATTATAGTACTTTAAGAGATAACAGATTCCATTATGTTATATCTGCTATATACCATAGGATTTCTCATGTGAAAAGCTAAATTAAAAAATTGCTACTCCCAATGCCCTTTCCCTTTTTCTCTACCCCAAAAGCTTCCAATGACAGATTATAGAGCTAAATTTTGGGAATAAGTTAAGAATTAGGGTAAATTCCATATAGACAATGGTCGCCACATACTCTGTGAAATTGTTTCACTGTCTCAGACAGCTTAGCTGTGGTCAAAAACTCACGGAACAGTTGTTAATTCCTAAAGTATCCTTCTGAGCTGTAAAGAATGGTTGACTTTTGCCACCTGACCCAGCTAATCAGAAACTGATTTCAAGGAGTAAGACATAGCTTTTATCACCACATTTATGATGAAAATGGTGTTAAGACTAAATACTATTTCATGAGCTTCTTTGGTCCTTCAATAGTTTAATTCCTCAGTTGAAGAAAAACACAGTTCATATTTTGAGTTGAATGACACCACTTCAGTTACAACTCTGAAATGTGAAATGATTATTTTCTTCAACTATTTCCTCACCCTGGGAGGCAGAGCTTGTCTCAATATTGAAAGCAATTGTTCGTGAATAGTATATGACTTCCTTTAGCTTTTGGGCCCCTAAAGGCTCCCACACTTGGGAGAAGCTTGTGGAACTGACACTGAGAGCTCTTGTCATAATGCAGAAGACATGTTAGCCAAATAACCAACTTCCTTGAATTCCGGATGTTGCCCTGCAAAATGGCATTCACTTAGCCTCTAGGCTGTGCTATAAAGAGCCCTTGGATTCCCACATTGCATCTTTTTCTTTCAATTTTATAGATTGATCAACTAACTTCAGAGGTCAAGCAAAAAGTAAAAGAATCTCTCAGGCTAAAGATAGTCCTTATATGGGAATAATTATTAGGTTTCACATTCACTGCTTCTGAGCTCTGAAAACTTCAAGGAAACTCACTATGTTTCTGGAACATATCCTGAGACAACAATGCAGGAGGAAAGTGGCAGAGAAACCGTTTTAAGTTGGGAAACGATACAAAGTCAAAACATTCCAAGTGGTGTATTTGAGCACTTACTCAGAATACTTTTGGGCTGTTTACTCAGTTGGATTCAGAACATGTTGTGATGTTTAATACTGAGTGTCAACTTGATTGGATTGAAAAATGCAAAGTGTTTTTCCTGGGTGTGTCTGTGAGGATGCTGCCAAAGGAGATTAACATTTGAATCAGTGGACTGGGAGAGGCAGATCCTCCTCCTATCTGGGTGGATACCATCTAAATCAGCTGACAGCGTGGCTAGAATAAAACAGGCAAAAGATGGTGAAATGCAAAGACTTGCTGAGTCTTCTGGCCTTCATCTTTCTCTCATCCTTCCCCAAGGAGACCTCTGGCTTTTTACCAGGGTAATGACGGCAGTGGGGAAAGAGGAATGATCAGACATTTCGATGACTACTGGACACTGGCTCTGAGCTGACACTGATTCCATGGGACCCAAAATGTCATTGTGGTCCTCCAGTTAAAGTAAGGTCTTATGGAGGTCAGGTAATTAATTTATCTTAGGTTCAATTAATTTAGCTCAGCATGAGTCCAGTGGATCCCTGGACTCATGCTGTGGTCATCTCCCCAATGTCAGAATGCATAATTGGCATAGATATACTTAGCCACTGGCAGAACCCCGACATTGGCTCTCTGACTGGTAAGTTGATGGTTATTATGATGAGAAAGGACAAATAGAAGCCATTAGAGCTGCCCCTACCTGGAAAAATAGGAAATCAAAAACAATATCTCATCCCTGGAGGGATTGTGGAGATTAGTGCCACCAACAAGGACTTGAAAGATGCAGGGGTGGTGATTTCCACCCCATCTCATTCAACACTCCTATTTGATCTGTGCAGAGGACAAATGGATCTTGGAGAAAGACAGTGAAATATCGTAAGCTTAACCAAGTGGTGGCTTCAATTGTAGCTGCTGTAACAGATGTGTTTTCATTGCTTGAACAAATTAACGTATCCCCTGGTACCTGGTATATAGCCATTGATTTGGAAAATGCCTTTTTTTCCCCCCATTCCTGTCCATAAAGTCCACCAGAAGCAATTTGCCCTCAGCTGGCAAGGCCAGCAATATACCTTCACTGTCCTACCTCAGGGGTATATGAACTCTCCAGCTTTGTGTCATAGTCTTGTTAAACAGAAGTCTTCATTTTTCTCTTCCACAAAATATCATACTGGTCCATTACACTGATGGCATTATGCTGATTGGATCCAGTGAGCAAGATGTAGCAAACACACTGGTCTTACTAGCAAGACATTTGTGTGCCAGGGGATGGAAAATAACTCCAACTAAAATTCAGAGACTTTCTACCTCAGTAAAATTTCTAGGGGTCCAGCGTTGTAGGGCACATAGAGATATTCCTTCTAAGGTGAAGGATAAGTTGCTGCATTTTATACCTCTATGACCAAGAAAGAGGCACAATGCCTAGTGGGGCTATTTGGATTTTGGAGGCAACACATTCATCATTTGGGTATGTTACTCTGACCCATTTATCGAGTGACCCGAAAGGATGCTAGTTTTAAGTGGGGTCCAGAATAGAAGGGTCTCCAACACGTCCACGTGGCTGTGCAAGCTGCTCTGCCACTTGAGCCATATGACCCAGCAAATCCAATGATGCTTGAGGTATCAGTGGCAGATAGGGATGCTGTTTGGAGCTTTTGGCAGGCCCCCATAGGTGAATCACAGCAGAGTCCTCTAGGATTTTAGCGCAATGCCCTGCCATCTTTTGCAGATAATTACTCTCCTTTTGAAAGACAGCTCTTGACCTGTTACTGGGCTTTGGTGGAAACTCAACATTTGACTATGGGTCATCAAGTCACCATGAGACCTGAACTGCCTATCATGAACTAAGGATGAACTCACTGCCACACTTCTAGCCATAAAGGGTTATGCACAGCAGCATTCCATTATCAAATGGAAATGGTATATACATAACCAGGTTCAAGCAGGTCCTGAAGACACAAATAAGTTACATGAAGAAGTGGCTCAAATGCCCATGGTCCCCACTCCTGCCACCCTGCTTTCTCTCCTCTAGCCTGCTCTGATGGCCTTATAAAGAATTCCCTATAATCAATTGACAGAGGAAGAGAAGACTAGGGCCTGTTTTACAGATGGCTCTGCACGATATGCAGGCACCACCTGAAAGTGAACAGCTGTAGCTCTACAGCCCCTTTCTAGGACATCCCTGCAGGACAGTGGCAAAGGAGAATCTTCTTAGTGGGCAGGACTTTAAGCAGTGCACCTGGTTGTGCACTTTGCTTAGAAGGTGAAATGGCCAGATGTGCAATTATATACTGGTTTATGGGCTGTCACCAATGGTTTGGCTGGATGGTCAGGGACTTGGAAGCAGCATGATTGGGAATTGGCGACAAAGAAATTTGGGGAAGAGGTACGTAGGTGGACCTCTCTCAGTGGTCAAAAACTGTGAAGATATTTGTATCTCATATGAGTGCTCACCAAAGGGTGACATCAGCAGAGGAGGATCTTAATGATCAAGTGGATAAGATGACTTGTTCTGTGGACACCACTCACCCTCCTTCCCCAGCCACCCTGTCATTGCCCAATGGATCCATGAACAAAGTGGCCATTGGGGCAGGGATGGAGGTTATGCATGGGTTCAGCAACATGGACTTCCACTCACCAAGGATGACCTGGCTACAGCCTCCACAGAGTGCCTAATTTGTTAGCAGCTGCTGTCAACACTGAACCCTCGATATGGCACCATTCCTTAGGGTCATCACCCAGCTATCTCATGGCAGGTTGATTCTGTTGGACCTCTTCCATCATGGAAAGGGCAGTTCTTTTCCCCCCACAGGTATAGACACTTACTCTGGATATGCATTTGCATATCCTACACACAATGCTTCTGCCAAGACTACCATCTGTGGACTTACGGAATGCCTTATCCGCTGTCATGGTATTCCACATAGCATTGCCTCAGACCAAGGAACTCACTTTATGGGTAAAGAAGTGTGGCAGTGAGCTCATGCTTATGGTCTTACCACATTCTCCATCATCCTGAAGAAGCTGCATTGATAGAATGGTGGAATGGTCTTTTGAAGTCACTATTACACCAACCAGGTGACACTACTTTGCAGGGCTGGGGCAGTGCTCTCCAGAAGGCTGTGTATACTCTGAATCAATGCCCAATATATGGTATTCTGTCTCCCATAGCCAAGATTCATGGGTCCAGTAACTAAGGGGTGGAATTAGAAGTGGCACCACTCATCATCATCATCCTTAGTGTCCCACTAGCAAATTTTTTGCTTCATGTTCCCACAACATTATGTTCTGCTGACCTAGAGGTCTTAGTTCCAAAGAGAGGAATGCTGCCATCTGGAGACACAACAATGATTCCATTAAACTGGAAGTTAAGATTGTCTCCTGGCCACTTTGGGCTACTCCTACCTCTAAGTCAACAGGCTAAGAAGGGAGTCAGAGTGTTGACTGGGGTGATTGACCTGGAGTATCAAGATGAAATCAGTCCACTACTCCACAATGGAGATAAGGAAGAGTATGTATGGAATACTGGTAATGCCTTATGGCATCTCTTAGTATTACCATCCCCTGTGAATAAGGCAAACAGGAAATTACAACAACCCAATCCAGGCAGGACTATAAATGGCCTAGACCATTCAGAAATAAAGATCTATGTCACTCCACTAGGTAAAAAAACCATGACCCACTGAGGTGCTTGCTGGAGGCAAAGGGAATACTGAATGGGTAGTAGAAGGTAGTCATCAATGCCAGCTACGACCACATGACGAGTTGCAGATACGACTATGAGGACTACAATTGTCATGAGTATTTCCTCATTTTGTTAAGAACATATTTGTGCATGTATACACTTGTACTAAGATGATATCTTCATTTTATTTCCTTTCTTTTACCTTTATCGTATGACATAAGATTTATTTACTTTATATCAGCATTTAAGTATTGTTAACTTTATGTAATAGTGTTTGGGTTGGGGAATGGTACGTTTCCAGTTGTAGGAAGCATATTTGTATTATGTTAGGCACGATTATGACCTTATTATTGTCTTTATTTGAAGATTATGATTTCAGAAGATGCGTATGGCTTCAAGTTGACAAGGGGTATACTTGGGATGGTTAATATTGAGTATCAGCTTGATTGGATTGAACAATGCAAAGTATTGTTGCTGGGTATGTCTTTGAGAGTGTTGCCAAAGGAGGTTAACATTCAAGTCAGTGAACTGGGAGAAGCAGACCTACCCTCAGTCTTGGTGGGCACTGTCCAATCAGCCTCCAGCATTGCTGGAATAAAGCAGGCAGAAAAAATTGGAATGAAAAAACTTGCTGAGTCTTCCAGACTTCACCTTTCTCTTGTGCTGGATGCTTCCTGCCCTCAAGCATCAGTCTCCAATTTCTTCAACTTTTGGAGTCTTAGACTTAACACCAATGATTTTCCAGGGGCTCTCAGGTCTTTGGCCACAGACTGAAGGGTGCACTGTGGGCCTCCCTACCCCTGAGGTTTTGGAATTCGTACTGGCTTCCTTGCTCCTCAGCTTGCAGAATTCCTGTTGTGGAATTTCATCTTGTGATTGTGTCAGTCAATTCTCTTAATAAACTCCCCTTCACGTATACATATATTCTATTAGTTCTGTCCCTTTAGAGAACCCTGAGTAAAATACATGTACTGGCAGTGACCACACATTCTATTATTTATAATGGTACCTTTCTATTATTTATAATGGTACCTACAGTGGCTATTGAATGAATTAATTCATGAAGGAATGAGTATTCAAATACTAGTTATGCAAATATAAAGTCACTTCTGACCTATGGTTCAGACAATGAATAAAACAGTGAAATCCGCAGGAATAGTGTTTTTCAAGTTTTGAATCACAACTCATTAGTGTGTTGTAAAGTCAATTCAGTAGGTTACAACCAGCATTTTAAAGGGATAGAATGGGAGGAAATAGAAAGTAATGCAGTACATTGTACATATGAATGATAATTTTTTCTTTATTAAATCTTTAAAATTCTATACATGTAAGTATATACTAGATCGTGAGTAAAATACTCTTATGTGAGTCACAGTCAAAGTAGTTTGAGATTGGCAAACTCTGGCCCACAAGCCAAATTTGGCATATCACCTCTTTTTGAAAATAAGGTTTTATTGAGACATATCTATACTCATTTATTCATGTATTCCTAGGGCTTCATTTGAAATACAGTGGCAAAAGACAGTAGTTGCTGTAGGACCTGACAGTCTGCAAATTCTAAAATACTCTCTGACTTTTCATGGGAAAAGTTTGTAGATGCCAGTGTTAGAAAACACTGGAGATGTTTAGGCATAGAGAAACTAGTTTTGGTGCTTTAGAAAAATGTAAAAGTGAATATAATGGATTTCTATGCAGTTGGGAGTTCATCTTATTTCTTTTGGTTCAGAGGAAACATTGTTAGGGTTTTAACACTTCAAAGTGCATTTGAATTGAGCTAATTGCACATAATTTAAAAATTGGGGCCAAAAATGAGTATGTGTTTCTTGAACATGGTCATGTTCTTGAGTAGTGGGTTGAGGCTATCTGGTCTGTATAGCAAAGATTCCTAACTTTTTGGAAACTTTCTAAACACTACCCAAGAAGATTCTAGAAACCAATATGACTGGCTTAAAACCTTTATATATGCTTTCAAAATTGTGTAGCCATGCAATAAAACAATTGGATTGAGGAACTAAAAATGGTATCACAGGGAGGTAGATATGATGTAAGCTATGTACAAGAAATAAGGCAGAACACGTAGCATCTAATGGCCTCTTCTCTTTCCTTAAATATTGGCTGCTTAAGTTACCAGGAAAAAGGATTGCTTATACTCATTTGCATTTGCTTAAACCATGCTTATTGAGCCATGTATACAAGAACTGTGATGAATGCTGACAACTGTAGCAATCCACATGGCAAGAGAGGATGTGTGGATGTGACAGTGAGGGGTTGAGTCTGGAAATATTGGTAATGCCCAAATAGTGTGTGAGCAGGACCCTCTGAACCAAGCTAAAGAGAACCTGGCCTTTATCCTGAAGGAAATGGGGAATCATGGGAGGTTTTTAACCAGGGAGAGAGATAATCAGCTACATGTTTCAGATACACTCTTTGCAGTATGACTGATGGATTGGAGGGAGTAGAAACTGGAGGAAGGAAAACCAGGTAGAAGATTATTTTAACAATACAATTGAGAAATAATGAGGGCCTTTAGTGAGTGCAGTGACCCTGTAGACCAGGTATCCCCAAACTACAGCCCGCGGGCCTGCATGCAGCCCCCTGAGGCCATTTATCCAGCCCCGCCGCCGTACTTCAGGAAGGGGCACCTCTTTCATTGGTGGTCAGTGAGAGGAGCACAGTATGTGGCGGCCCTCCAACGGTCTGAGGGACAGTGAACTGGCCCCCTGTGTAAAAAGTTTGGGGACACCTGCAGACTATTTCATGGATATAGATGTGAAATATATTTAGGAGTAAGAAGCACAGAATTTGTGGAGAGGAATGTTAACAGATTAATCTGGAAGTTAAATGGGGACCTCTTAACAGAGGGCCTTTTACACCACATGAAGGGATTCCGTCTTTATCATAAAGGCACTGGGCAGGGGGCACTGATGGAAAATCAGTTCGCTGCACTGTAAAAAAATGGATTGAAGATAGACAAGCTCAGAGGTAGAGAGATCCATTAGGAGGCTGTTTCCAGAAGACATGCTTGGAAAGTAGTTTTAATTGAGACTATGAGCATATTAGGTTTCTCCTTTCTCCTCCCAGACACAAGTAGAACAATTCAGTCACAAAAGTATACAATTTAGCTATACTGCAAGATTGAGAAGATATTCTTGATATGCTACTAGCAGGGTATTGGATTGCTCTCTCATGCAAAGTTCTGAAGTTCTATGTGTAGACGTGTTTTGGGAGGTAACTCTTCTGATGGGATAGGTTATTCTTTAGGGATGCTCTCCCTCCTTAGGGTGTTAAAGTACAAGCATCTGCTCTGAAAAATACTGAAGAAAACAATGGACCCATTCCTTCCTTTTCATTTTTGTTTGAAATCCTGTACTAAGCATATTTGCAACAACAGTAGTTGACTGCAGAAAAGAACTTAATAACTTGTCCCCAATGGGGCATCCGACATCATGACATCATCTCACATATATAATTGTTATTTATTTGATCCCCAAAGAAACATAAGTGCTGCTTCTGTGGCAGTAGAAATTTGCATAAATCTAAGATCTCCTGTGAAGCTGTACCTTTCTAATTAATCTTTGCAAGGGGAAGGGATTATAGTCATCTGTGAATTACACTGCTAATTAATTTCTACACAAATCAATTTTATTTTGCCAAATACACAAGTCAACTTTCACAGCTCTGAGTACTACATATATCTATTGCCTTAAAAAGTCTCCAGTCAAATCATCATTCCATTCTTTCTCACAAAGGAAAGTAAATGCATTGGATTCAGACATTTTCCTCCCCTCCTATGTTAACTTTGATGTTTGAAGGTGCCTTGAATAATCGTTTCTCTTTTTCTAATGTATAATATTCATTTATTTTAATATATAGTATTCTACCTTGTAAAACATTGTTGCCTGGGAGAAAAATGTCAACTTTTCTTGGACCCTAGTAGAAATTTCTGGCTGATTCTTGAAGTTCTTTTAATGCAAGTTGTTTGTTTTTGTAAGGGGAAAAGCATCTTGTATATTCTTAGTGTTACACACTCAAGGCTCTGAGAAACTGCTGTAAATACATTTTGCTTTTATGTTTTCTATTTTTTATTAACATTTTTAATGGAAAAAATCATAATTGTATACATTTATAATATACAATGTGAAGTTTAATACATGTATGCAATTTAGAATGATTAAGTCAAGCTAGTAATAATATATCCATCACCTTGCTTATCATTTTTTGAGGTGAAATATTTGACTTACTCTTGTAGCTATTTGACATACACAATATATTATTATTAACTATAGTCACCTTGCTGTCTTAAATATATTTTGATAAAAACTTCTTCTTTTTAAAATAATTTTCCCCCCAAATTCATATGCCACTTCATGGTTCCCTGTAGAATTCTTTTTTTTTTTTTCCTTTGTCTCTTCCTAGAGTGAGAGAGACTATTTCTAACAGAACTATATCCATGAACAGTTTTATCCAGAAGGAGCAATAGCCAAGCTGTATCACAAAAGCTATAAGAATGTCAGTCACATGTAGATATTCAAACATAGAAAAGGGGAGAGGCTGTGTTTGTGAGGCCCAGTTCCCACTCTTCTGATTTCATTTCTTCTTTAGGATCTTTTCACTATCACCACACTGGTGTACATTTCTAGTAATCATTGAAAAAACATCTGAATGGATGTAGTATGACTACTATTTTTTATTCATCTCTGTTTAGATGAAATTATTCCAAAAGTTTTCTTATATGTATCCCTTGGAGACCCCCATGCTAACACATACCACTGGGATGTTGTGTTTTTTCCACTATCACTATGATAAAATATTACCATTGCAACCATTTTGCAATAGCTTCTTTGAAGAACACTACAAATTAAATGAGCTTAGAGCCAGAAGTCAGTGCTATGAATACGAATAGTAGCTATTTATTGAGTGCTTACAGTGTGCAAGGTTCTGGCCCAAGCAATATATATGTATTATCTCATTTTATTCTCACAACAACTCCATGAAGAGATTACTAAGAAAGCTTGCTCTACTGAAAAACATAATAAACTTGTGATTACTCATGCTTTTGAAGAAAAGTGGTAGTAGGGTCAAACTCTATTGCTTTGGAGTGTATTCCTATATTTAACTATGAATAGCAATAATGACTAATATGTATTAAGTGCTTACTATGTGCCAGGCACTATATTAACCATTTTATCTGGATTGTTACAGAGTAGATACTAGAAATTGATGGATGAGGGAACCAAGAATCAGAGATGCTAAGTAACTGGCTCAAAGCCATAGTATAAATTGGGCAACTGGGATCCAATCCAGGTTTTAGGTGACTCTGAAGTTTGTGCTCTCAGCTCATCCTTCCTATTGCTAGTGGTCCTATTTGTCTCCCCACCATACCCTGCACTCTTTGTAACTTTCTCTTATACTATTAGAGAAAGTTTTCAGGGTGGCCTTATACTTTCTATCTCTGTGATTTTTCTCAGGATACCTTGTCTTATTGGCTCTTCTGGAAATGTTCTATTCTGTCTTCCTAAAAGAAAATTGTCTTCAGAAAAACTTAAGTCTTTTTTGTTTTTTGTTATTTCTAAATTGTTAGTTGTGAGTATGGGAGCTATTTGTATGCTTTATGGAATGCTTTCTATATATCACTTATCTCTTATAGATAAGTGATACCAGGGTCCTAAGTTCTCTGTGAAAATGCTCTAACTGTAAAAATTACCCCAATTGTGTAACAAGTCTCTTTGTGAACTTTGCCCTGAGACTCTGGAAAGCATTTTCAGATCTCCCCAAAAACAAACATATAAAGAAAAACTCAAATAACCACCAATATAAGTTCTTAAATGTTCATAATGGAAATAAACATGATTTTTTAAAGTTTCAGAGCATGAAAAGATCTCCCGGGAAAGTATGTTTCTATTAATATAAATTTCACCAAATTAGACTAATTGGTCAAAATGCTTGCTTAGAAATATTTTATATTCAAGTTGTCTACTAAAATAAAGTTTCCTTTACAACTGTTTTAAAATGTAGAAAGAAACCTGCAGAAAGCCATTCCATTGTTCCAAATGACATATTTCTCTACTGTCACACGATAATACAAACCTGGGACACCACAGTGGAAATATAGAACAAGGTGCTGCCATTGAATCTCTTTGGTCCTTAATTAATCATTTATACAATAAAGGGACTATCTTGTTGATGTTTAAGGTCCTTTCAACACTGAGATCATTTTTTTCCTTACCATGGACTCTGAATTATTTTTACATTGTTTTAAAATTCTAAGTGATTATAGTCCTTCTGTTTTTTTTTTTTCTTGAATTCTTTTCATACCTTATAGTAATATAATGTGCCTAATTCTAAAATCCTCTGGGTAAGAGGACAGGAAGACCTTGGAAGGATTCCAAATATGATACATAAAGGGGATTAGAAGGCAAACTGAGACATCTTCCATATTAACAAAATATCGATGTGGATAATTCCTTCTCTCCTAGTTAATCTCCATTATATATCAGAAATTCCTGAACATTTATAACAATCAGCATCTTGAAGGAACACTTTTGCATACTTTTATTAAGTTATTTTAAAAGTGGAGATTAAATTTATAATCTCAATTAAATTATAAATTTCTTAAGTGCAGACATCATGGTTTTATCTTATTCTCCACAGTGCCCAGCATCCTAAAGGACTCACGGTAGGCATTCAGGTTTATTATTAAATTGTATCTGTTGTTGAGAAGCCTTGTATGGTTTACTGTTGTGTATAAATTCTGGTGAAGGTGGTGGACAAAACAGAAGGGAAATATTATATCACTGCACATGTATAAAATGCTGAAGAAAATTTTAACATACATAGACAAGCCTGAAAGTATGAAAGGGGTATCTCCAGATGTTGTAAATGAAGAACAAAACAATAGCTAAAGTGGTGGATAATAATTGAAGCTTCATAAAATGTGAAGGACCTGGACTCTAAGCATGCCTTATCTTAGGCGATGAGAATCCAGTGCCTCACAGGTTGGGAACGTTAGCAGTTTCAGCCTTTCTGGGACCTGAAAGTCATGCAATTTGGAAAGCTCTCCTAAAAGTTATCATACTTTTCAATTTCACTAAAACCCATGAATATGTGCACACATATGGAGGGCCATTCCTTGGGCCATGGAAGTGAGGCCCTGAAACATGAGCTTCATTAACTACATGGTAAATCTGCCTCTGCTTTTTGTCAAGGTCACAAGCTTGGTAAAAACCTAGGAGCTGGGCTTAGGTTCACTATATGGAGCCAGAATCAGAAAAGCAATGCATCATGTTTGAGTAGCTACCAGAAAGCCTCTGCTGGCTGGCTTAGGGTCTTATAGGTAATTCACTGCTGAACCGAGGCTTTAGGCTACCTAAGTGAGACTGGAACCTTTGAGTTGGAGAAACTATGGCCAATCAATAGATGTAAAATCTAGTTTGAATATGATGACTCATCTAATATTCAGGCAAAGGAATCTGTGAAACCACTCCAGAGGAGGCTGTCACAACCCATGGCCTATTTATATCTTCTACAGAAAATATTCTTATGTATCTATGGAAGATGAACTCATAAATAAAGATTATAAAATATATGAGCAACTATAACACCAAGAAAGATACTTCACATAACCAAGAGATGAGAGAATTCACACCCGAGCATCCAGAGATAGCAAAGCAATATAAAGGGGACATCAATGTAAGAAATTTGTAATTCCATATGTATATATAGATACACACACATAGAAGTGCATATATGATTTTCAATAAAGTCTCATTCCTTTGTATTAGTTTGGGCTGCTATAACAAAGTATCATAGATAGTTATAAATAACAGAAATTTATTTCTCACATTTCTAGAGGCTGGAAATCCAAGATCAGGGTACCAGCATAGTTGGGTTCTGGTTAGGGCTGTCTTCTTGGTTGCAGAAAAGTGCAAGAGATCTCTGTGGGGTCCCTATTATTAATACAGTGGCATTTATCCCATTTCGGAAGGCTCCACGATCATCATCTAGCTACCTGCAAAAAGCCCCACCATAAAATACTGTCACATTGGGGTTAGAATTTCAGCATATGAATTTTTGAGGGACACAAACATTCGGTCCATTGTAATCTTCAAGCGTATATACCATTTTGCCTCAGACAAGTTATATTAGCTTTGGTTAAGTTATACTGCGATAATAAACAACCCCAACATCTCACCGGCTTACCAATAAAAGATTGATTTCTCATTTTTGTTAGAAGTTTTCTGGAGGTTGACTGCAGCTCTGCTCCATGTTTCTTTGAGACCCAGGCTAAAGGGGAAGCCTCTATCTGGGACTTTGACATTTTCAATTCAGAGGAGGAACAACAAGGTGGTAAACCACAGATGCCTCTTAAAAGTTCTAGGAGGCAGCACATATCACTTCCACTCATGTTGCATTGGTCAAGGCAAGTCGCATATCTAGACATGATGAAAATGAGGTAGAAATATATAACCCTCCTGTAGGAAGGGTCAGTGAATATTTTGAACAAAGGATGCAAAATTTGATTTGAGAAATATAAAATATTTGATATTAGCAAATAAGTTCTTCTGCAATGTAAATAGAAGCTTGAAAATCATTATGTTAATAGTTTTTCCTTGTAATTCTATAGATTCTTTATTGACATGATAAGGATTATCATAATCTGATATTCACTAACCTCGCTATGAATGTCAGAATACGTTAGTTCCAGTGGCAAAACTTGTCTTCTACCCGCAAATAAGGCCCACTTCTTGGACTGATTTTTGATGCTTCTAGAATACAGGAAAGTGAATAGCCATGTTAATTTCAACACTCATATGATAAGGATTATCATCATCATATCACTTTCAAATTAGCGAGATCCAAATACACAGACATTAATGTAATTTCTTCAATTCCGCTTCCACGTCAAAGTTGTTTCCCAATCTTTATCTTGCTATTTGCAGTTCTCTAAAGTATAATTTGATTCTTTTCATCTTTCTGTCTTCCTATCTCTGGCTCTCTGAAACTTAGGATATGCATAGATAGGATCACGGGCAGGGTAGATGGGGTGGAACATGTTTTTCTTTCTTCACCAGGGAAATGTGATATTCACTCACCTTGCTATGAATGCCAGAATAGGTTAGCTCCAATGGCAGTGCTCATCCTCTACCCACAAATCAGGTCTACTTCTCAGACTGATTATTGATGCTGCAAGGATACAGGAAAGTGAATAAAAAGAAAGGCCATGTTAATTTCAAGCTCCATTTAGAAATGCACTAGAAAAATCAATGTCTGGTAAATAGAAATCGGCAAATTGGAAGAATTTCTACATTCAAGCATAGAAGGGGCTGGAATATAAATCTGCACACTGACCAGTTAATAACCAGATAAAATGATGATGATACTACAAAGGCACTTGACAAGGCTTTTTCCTAACGTTTTAGTGCACTGAGTAATGTCCATCTCTTAGATTCATTTAACCAACATTCTGTCATTTAAATTTGGGGAGAAAGTTTGTCATTAGTTTTCTCGAGCCTTACTGATTTCACAGAATTGAAGTAGGCAGATACTGGCTCCTGGAAGGAGTGATTAGCCAGCAACTTTAGTGCTAAAGAAATTTAGGAAATCTGAATCCTAGTTGGGTATACTTATGGGAGGCTCTATTCTTCAGGTTTAAAGATCATTTTCTATGGTGAATTTAACTTCACTCAGTGTTACATCTGAAAAATGGGATATTATTCTGAGATCTTCCTAGCTTATTATAAAGGGAAAGGTTTTCTAACTTTGTGATGCTGAAGGAGAAAATTACTTCTCTCATCCTCATGTTTACCAATACTCAGCACCAAACTGAGGTACATTTTTCGTCATGAAGCCTGCCCTGGCAATTCTACCCTTAACTTATTTTTGTTTCCTCATATGAACTTCTAGAGAAATTTATGACTTGGAGACACAACAATCCTACGGTCTTCAGTATTGTTCCTTAAATTGTCTCATGCTTATTAGTTTATTGAGTATCTGTTCTGTCAGGTATTATACTTAACACTGAGGATACAAAAAATGGATATAGCCCCTATCTCAGGATGCTCACAGTCTAGTGGAAGAAAATAGAGAAGTAATTGGATAATTAAAATACAATGTGAAAAAAATATGTGGAAAGCACCAAGAAATCAGCACAGGGTGCTGTGGGAGTGCTGAGTTGTATTTGTTGTTGTTGTATCCAATTGAGGGTAAGTTCCTCTAGGACAAGATCTGTATCTTCCACTTTCCTTCTATTCTCCATAGTGCCTGACTTATATTATTATTGATCTGGAACTCTTTTCCTCCCACAGGTATATGCATTCCTTGCTTGCTGTATTATTTCAAGTCTTTGCTCAAAGATCAAGTTCTCAGAGACACTTAAGCTATGTTATTCAAAATTGTTTATCCTGTCTGCCCCCTACACATAGAGTCACATTCTAGAAGTACATGTTTTCTTCTTTTCTTGCATTATTTTTCTACTTAGCACATGTCACCATCGGACATACCACATCATCTACCTATTTAATTTTGTTTATTATCTATCTTCCCTGCTAGAATGTAAGCTCTATGAGAACATGATTTATATCTGTCTTGTTACTGCTTTATTTTCTCTAGACAGTCCTGTAACAGTACATGACAGTTAAATACAGTAATTCAAAAGATATGTGCTTACGTTATGGATGGGTGGTAACAGTGGAAGTCGGCTCACAATTAGTAATTCTTTAGCACGTTGAATGATTTCTGTTTTAATCACTGAATAGAGAAACTACCACTACTACCTCTAGTACTACATCTACTTTTGATTTGGCTTGATAATGAAGGGCCTGTTCTGCCATTCTTAGACCCTGAGAATTTGGTGCTCTTCTGGCCACATGTCAGATCCCCCATAACTATGTGAACAATTACATGTGCTGCCTAAGCCACTTTTACCCTCTGAAGGCATTTAGCACATGGACCATGCTTTGAAAATCACTGACACACAGTTCATGAAATCTCTCCTCTTGAATTTATGTTTAACAGTTACCATACGTTCATGACCATGATAATTTTGCCCCATACCTTTGTTTTTATTTGGGGTCTTGCATGGTAGGAAGACTTTATATTTAAGAAGTCAAAGATTATTTTTTCTTCTTTTCCCACTTAACAAAATCAGAATGTTTCTTAATGCTGATGTCAGTTATTAAAAGCTATATAAATAAAATATTTTGCTAGTTCCAAGGTAAAGATTGGGGGAGAGGAATGGCATCAGTTTCTGTTTAGAAGATTCCTATTGTTTTTCCTAGTAGAGGTACAAAAACTGGTTCACACATACAACCAAATCACTGTTGTATATCTTTCCTTTGCTGCTTTTTTTTTTAGCATCTAACTTTAAAGTATTTGTTAAGATTTTTTGTGTGTCACTTCTTGGAAAACATTTAAAATCAGCATTAGTGTATAACTTACACATGTAACTATTCAAGAGAATGCAAGATGAACTTAGGAATAATTTGTGAGTCAGATTTGCAATGCAAACATCAAATGTGAGCAGTAGAGCCATTAACCTTAAATCAATTGAGTTGTCTGTACATCCAGGGCATTTTTTTTTTTCTTGAGACATACCCAGGTGTAAAGGAGATAGAGTAAATTCTGTCTGTGAATAAACAATATTGTTTACTGGAAGAGATGGCAAACAAGCTCATAGAGAAGTAACATGCATGTGAAAGGTCTGGAAGCAAGTAAGGCTCCAAAGAAATTTGGGAAAGATTTAGTAAAAATCTGAGCCTCCACACAGTATCACATTATTGGCTACTGTTGGAGATGACTTATAGGAAACTCTGTGGATTAAGATTCTTCTGGCTTTCATTCCACATATATCTCTCTGCCATGTGGCTTTATACTGCCATTACTGATACTTCACACATCTTTGTTTACATGGTTAGACTGCATGTACTGAAGTGTGGTATCTTGCCTCTGCACCATGATGCCTATTAGCATGGACCCCGGCATACTGGATCATTCAGAAATGTAGTTTCACCATATTCTGTGACAGGTTGTAATGATCTTCCCTTTGATCTGGCTTTCCACCAATACTATACCATCCCTGATGTGACAATTCAGTGGTTTTTTGGATTTCTTAAATACGAGTAAAATAATAACAACAACTGTGATTTGTCAAGCACTTTATATCCAGCAGGCACTGTGCTCTGTGCTTTATATATTACTGTCTGTTTTAATCATCACAACAACTGAATAAGGTCTGTATTCTTATTCTACACATTTCAGTGATATAGAAACTGAGGCACAGGGATGTTAAATAGATTGCTCAACCTCACTTATGCATTTGTCCACTCTATTTTTAGCTTTGCTGTGATTTCCACAAAGGTAAATATCAGAAGATGTGAAATTCTCTTTGGAATTTGGTTCTAAACACAATGTTAGGTACATTTAGATGGCTAATCATAGTTAAAATTATGAGTATGTCAAGTAATTTTAGAGCCTCCTGGGAGGTCTCTTTGCTCTCCCAAATATCTTTCCTACTGAATTGCTGATGCCTAAAATCTTAAAATTCAGAAATACCTTATTTTGGCTTGAAGCTTCTTGTTCACTGTTTAAAAGGCAGGTATTTCCAGCAGGATAATTCTAAGAAATATTACTGGGTTTTAATATAAGTGTATTTTATTAGTTTTCTTTTTTAAAAGTAACAAATTTTGAAGGGAGCAAGTTTAGAAAATATGAGGGCCCAGGATACCTGAAATTGGCAAAAAATAAATAAATAAATAAATAAATAAGTTCTATCAAGGGAAATATGGAAGAGGAAGACATTAAAGATACAAAAAGATCAACTTCATCTTGATTTGCAACTGAGCCAGCCTCACAGTCAATAAATGTTTTTCAATGATGTGGTGTATGGTAGGAATTATTTACAAAGTTATATAAAATATTTTATCATATGGAAAGAATAGGATTCTTTGTAAATCAGACTCTGGTTTGACTTTAGATTTTTCTGTTTGTATTAATTTGTGCATATTTAATGTAAATGACTAAATAACTATGTAGCAGTCCATTGCTAGTTGAAATTTAGAATGGTGCATTGTCCTAAGAGCATATAGCTCCAGATCAGTGAAAATTCTCATTAGTCCTAACCTTTCTTTTTGTTTTTAATTGCAAAACTAAAAACAAAAACAAAAAAACAAAACAAAAAATAAAACCCAGATACATTAATTTGTAAGAGACCAAGCAGAACTAGTTAAAAAAAAAAAAAAAAAAAAAGAATGCAGAAAATATAGCCTCGCTCTATGAAACTGACAGCACTTTGGTGCATACCTTTTCTTGCAATATTCATGAGAAAGTCAAGCATCATGTTTGTGCCAAATGGCAACTTGTTTGACATATAGCAGTGTCATTCTCTAGTGTAATATGTTGATTCTTTATTGGATTATTTCAGGCTTTTTCTTGAGTAAATTTTATATTTCCTTTGTTATAGTATATATAGCATTAAATTCTTGCCTAAGGCAATTCCTTCCAGATATATCAAGCTCTCCAAATCTGGTACAAATTATCACTGTACTTTCTGCTGGCATATTATGTTGCATTTTGTAAATATAGCAAATTGACTTCATCCTCTAAATAGGTATGAGGTTAGCCGTCATGAGTTGTTTCAGGACAGGGTCTCATATTTTCAGGTTCCTAGTCATATGATTTGGGTGGGTCCTTTTCAGTAAGGTGGGAGGAAAGTGGAGACTTACAGTGAGAAGTACTCAAAATTACAAAAGAGCTTACCAAGACAGACTAAGTCTGGACTGAGTTACACCTAAGGAATGATTTTCAGGTAGCCAAGTAGGATGGCCAACTTGACAATTAATTAGGATAATGTGAAAAGTACAGGAGTGTGTAGAATGAGTTGATTGCTTGGTAATCAAATGATAGTACTTCTCATTTTCTCCTGCTGAGTATATTAAATCTGTTTTGCAATATTTTTTTTCCTCTGCTACTCTTTACTTCTCCTTTAAGTAATTGCAGTAAGTCACAAATATGCAAGTCATCTCCTTTGACAATTATCAAGCCTTACTTGAAGGAATGCCTGGAACAAATTATGAAGGAAAAATCTTAGAATTTGACACATATGGCCTTAGCAGTGTAAGCTGGTCAAATTATCCCATGGCAAACTACTGAGTGAAGCTTCTACAAGACAGCCCTGCCAGAGATTGGCACCCTTCCTAACCCCCAAGATGTTAGTAGAGGATAAGACTTCTTGAGAGAAAAAGCATATGATAGTCCCATGAGCAAATAGTCTCTGGAGTGTTTCTACCATACCATAAACCTTCCAGGAATTAGATAACAATTATTTTTCCACTAACTTTTCATGAGAACATAGGACACATTTTCTTGTAGAAGATTTGGACAAGTAAGACAGTTTCTTACATCCATTATTTTCCAGGAGGATGGCCTGTCCCCCAGATCCTTACTTACTCATTTCCATCATCCAAGTTTACTACTTGGAGCCCTCTCCTAAGCAAGGACAGAGCTTCATGATTCATTTTGCATAGAAGAAACTAATTAACAAGTACATCACAGAGATCAAAATTTGCTACCATTCAAATAGGTCTATGTAATTCTTACTACATAACCTGTTTGAAATAATGCATTTTGATAGGATTATAATATCTTACAATTTAAAAATTCTGTCACAAAACTAGCTTTCTGTTTTTCAAAATCAAAGCTGCAATAAAATAAGCAATCCTTCAAAGCACCTTCAACTTTTGGGCCCTATGATTGATTTTTGTAGGCTAGTAATGATTTATATTTTACAATATTAGGTGACATAGACTGATATTGAGTCCTAAATGTTTCAATAATGACCGCATTTTACCAAGAGGTGATTAATGTGATAGTATAGTTTAACAGCACTACACCCTTTTAAAAGCAATTTAATATCTTTTTAAGCAAAACTAAGATTTTACACAGGGTCATTCTAGGCTCTCAAACTTTATTTTTCGTAAAGTAAAATTTAGATAAAAATGTAAGATTGTCTTCTCATTTTAAGGTGGCATTTTATTAAGAGTAAAAAGGTTAATTTTGTAGATTTTTTCACTCACCCAGAGAATATTTTAAACAGGTAAAAATGAGATATATCTTTCTTTATAATTATGTTCTTTGCTAGCGAACATGAGAGTCTTCTCTTAAAAATGTTGCTGAATTTAATTCAGTAAAAGAAGGAGTTATTTCTCATATGTATTTATAAATTGCACTGAATTTTGTTTTAGTCACATTAGGAAGTAATGTTTTATATGTTTTCTAATTGTCTGCCTATATAGGCACAGTCTCATTTTAGAAATGTTATTGAATTAATGTTGTAATACCTGGAACAAAAATTATTTTCATCGACTAAGCTCTACTTTTCAGAAATTTGATCTTGTTTTGCATGTTCTGCTCTGTAATATAGGTAAATGCAGGTATGAAGCAGGCAATTTATTATAAGATTTAAATAGATTCTGGGAAAAGTGCATAAAAATGCTTATCTACTGGAAAGTGGCTATTTTTCTGAATGTAAACTCTAAGAGGCTGATACCAGGTGGTTAAAATATCTGTCCTATTTCAGAACTAGGGAGACAATGCAACCGGAGCAATTACTGGTTGCTCTCTTTCATTCCCATGTGAGGATACTGAAATGAGAAGGTAAATGGCAGATGTATGGTCAAGAAAGCTTGTAATATAGACAAGAGAAGGTGGTGAGAATTTTTTGAGGACTTTTTCCTAAGTCTTCTGTTAAACTGAAGCTTAGAGTAACTCACAAATAAGTCAACTAGAAAGAGAGGGATACAATAAATGTTTATTTTTTAAAATGCTACTTTTATGAAAGTTCCAAGCTTACCACTAAAGAAAAAATATTCTACCATGTTCAAAGTCATACTTGGTCAACAGGTATATGTGCTTTCCTTTATGTAATACTTGTTTCTTGAAACAACATGAACATCTCATTTTATAATAGACTGAAAATTATTATTTACAACATGTAAATATGCTTACAGAAATGTTTAGATATACAAATGCTGTAGAAATACAGAAGAATAACAAAAAGTTGGGGCCTGGCTTCAGATATGTTTTTAAAGCCTTTTAGGAAGAATTCAAATGATGTAAGGGACATAAGTTAGTGTGGGAATATGGGGAAAACAAATTCATGAGGTGATAGTTTTTCTTCTAAATAAGTACCCATATTCAATGATTAATATAGGAAAGTAGTTGTCTTATTGGAAGCTGTTATTTATTGCTGAATAACATGCCATCCAAAAGCCTATGTCTTTTAACAATAACTTTTAAAATCTGTGGTAATATAGATGACTAGGCTCAGCTGGTCAGTTGTCAGGATTACATGCAGTTATTATCAGATGGCTGGGGCTAGAATCATCTGAAGGCTCGAGAGAGCTGGATGTCAAGATAGCTTCTTCACACATGTCCCTGGAGCCTAAAATAGGAGGAATGGCTGGGAGATAGCTGGGCATTTCTCTTTTTATTTGGCCTTTCCACATGTTGACATGGTCTTTGTCATAGCATGGTGGTCTAAGGGTAGACTTTGATGTTACGTGATAATTATTTCCTTTACAGCCAGTGTTCCTAGAGACAGAAACTGAAAGCTGTGATTGTTTTGAATTTCTGGGCTTATAATCTGACAAAGCGTCACTACTTCATATTCTACTGGTCAAAATGCTCACAGAGTCTGCCAAAATTCGAGAGAGGACATGAACCCCACCTATCTGTGGGAATAGTGTCAAAAAATTTGTGGCCATCATTAGTCTACTACAAAAGTTATGCGTGATAGATTAGCAAGATGCTTCTTATGTTTTCATTGTTGAAATAACAGGGACAAGGAATAAAAACCTGTACAGAAATCAGCAGACCTACTCTTGCATATACAAAGTAAAGAGTTGCTTGTAAAGCAATGCCAGGCATTATAGTGCCTGTGACCTTGATACTAGAATCACTTTGCTCCCTCGCCCCCCAAAAGTGCCATGGACATCATTTTTATAAGTCAGATTCTATTTATATTCCCTAGAGTTACTGGCTGTTTAAAGGAGAACCTTTTGTAAAATGAAGAAAAATTTAAAGGCATTGAATACACAGGAGGTGCAATGATAAACGTTACTTTATCCTCTCTCACTTCATTAGTGTTTTCTTAAAGTAATGTTGGGTCCCACTCAAGACTTAAGTGGAATGGCTGATCTTAAGCCTTGAAAATAAGCCCCTGTTCTTGGTCTTTGGACCTGAACATTATTGGATATGGTCAGGGGAGAGGTTGGAAAAGGAAATCCTACAAGAGGTAGGAGATCCAAATTTGTAATAAGTGTTCAACTTGATTTCCATGGAAACTGCATTAGGTAGAGAATCTTACTGGATGTGCACTTCTGTGCCTTCTTGCACAGATCTTTAGGAGTGAGTAAAAAAATAGTGGGATAGAATTAATAAAATCTGGAAAGACCACTACAGGTCTGGTGGAACAAAAGGAATTGTTTCAGTATACTGGTGTTAATTTTATGCTACTGGAACTACTTTGAGCTACATACAACTCATGTGGCATGTCCAATGAGATACAAGTAAGTGTAGGTATATTACTATTCACAGTTGCAAGTGACACGCAGCTAAATTGAATTTAAAATAATATAAAATAGCTAAGTTTTCTAATCCTTATTTAAAATAAGAATCAGGAAAACAAAAGGCTAGGGTTAACAATTTTCTGCATTGCCTTTTATTTACCTTAATGGAAGCTTTGGGTCTTTGTCCTACTTAATTTGAAAATTTGATTTAAAATATTGTGCTTCTTCATGCCTTCCTCACCCCTTTGTAAATTGTCAAGTGAAAAAAAGGATCATTTAAGATGTTCATGTTTGCATGACTGGAAGGTGTATGAATAGGCAAGGGCCTACTGTATCTGTATCTAGTTACTAAAATGACCTTAAAGAAATGGCATAATATAATAGAAAAAATGACCCCAGACATCAGCTTTCATCTATAGAGCCAGTGACAAAGCCGAATGATTTTAATTACACTCTAAACTTCCTTTCCATTATTTTTGTTAAATACTTATGATCTGTTATTGCCTAGTACTATGGCATCAGTAGTGGAGGGAACAAAATAAACAGAGGGAATTAGTCTGAGATAAAACTTTAAGTGATCATTCTCAATTAATGTTAAACAAACATATCTTTTCTCAGTTTCCAACCAAAGGTTTTGTTTGGGAGCTTTTCCTGGAGTTTAAAGCATGTAACTGCTAGAATACTTGATGGATAATAAGATAAAATAAATGTCAAGGAATTAGAATAATAGATAGCAAACCTCTGTGTGTTCTTTTTAAAAAAATAGTTACACTTCTCTTGCAAAAGCTAATTCATAGTTTCTCTTTTGATAAATGCAAATGAAAGATTGGCTGCATGCCCAAAACCACAAATTTGTAAGAACAATTACAATACTGGAAATGCAAATATGCTTGATGAACTAATAGCTCTAAGTGATGGCCTTTCATAAAAGGAAGCTGAATAGATGTCTATTGCAAGAACTGCCTGTTTTTTTTTCTCACTATTTACCCATTGCTAGATTTATCCACTTCCATCAGAGTTAACATGAGGTGTCATACTAATAGATACATGCCAAATCAAAAATTAAGTGTAAGAGAGGTGCCTACCAGCCTACAATATCTATATAATTCAGTATATATGCATGAAAACACCAATTTTTACTCTTTTTGAAGTCATTTTGAAAGTATTTGCTTTCTCTCCTGTTTGAAAATAATGTCTGACTCAAAATACTGTCTTACTCATGATTATAAGAGTTCTAGCTGCCTCCAGAGGAGAATCCTTCTTTTGGATCGAAAGGGTGGCTATAACATCATGAATTGCCCACAACAGTCCTGGTTTATGTATCTTGTCCCAGCATAAGTATTAATAATGTCTTCATTCACTTTCAAAAGTGTCCCATTTGAATGATCAATTACATGGTCACACTATTTATACATGAATCTCAAAGCATTAAAGCATTGATTAAGTACCTAGTTGTTCATGTTGCTTTGTGATACGTTAATTATACTAAGAAATAGCAGGGAAAGAACCTCTGCTTTCTCGGAACTCCATGTCTGAGAGCACAATACTACTCTGAGCACAGATCTAAGAAATAGATCAAGTTCATTAAAAGCAGTAACTCAAAGACAAAAGTGTTTATGTCATGCTCTGTAGAAACACATTTATTTGAGGGCTGGAGAAGGTACAGAGCTCTGTTTGAGAGAATGTAGGAGTTTCACATATAGAAAGAATGTAGTAAAGAAAGGCTTACTTGTCTTAAATGGTCTTCTGGAAAGGACTGCTTGCAATTTTTGCTATATCATTTTTGGAATCGCCTTCCACGAGTAAAAAGGGAAGTTAGTCTGATGTCCAGTAGACCATCTTTGTCTCCGTACTGTACCAATGGAAAAATTTAAATAGTTGTTGATTATATCCTTCTTGTAGCCCAGCTTTGTCCTGAGTTGTGGTACTGAGCTTGACTATAAGAAGGATGTAATCAACAACCATTTAACCAAATTACTTTTTAGCACTTTCTCACAATCCATCAATTTGTGAGGTATAAAGACACAAAGTCAGGAATAGTAAAATTTATCCCAAAGGCCTACAATAGCAACATGCTATTGCTTTGGACACATTTTTTAAAAAGATCTTTACTTAGTCTGACACTTTCTGACACTGACTAAAGAGTGAAACTAAAAGTAGCCATATATTTTTTAGGCCAGTAAGACTCCTAAACTACTAGTGAGTTGTAGAGTGATTTGGAAAGTAGCTCTGGGCTGAGATCGAGTACTGTTCTGAGGTTCTGTACACAATTTACTTACCCTTGGCCTAGGGCTACTTGGAGAAGGATGGAAGAAATGGCTCCAGTTTCCTATTCAAAGAAGAGAGAGAACTGCAGGTTAACAGTGGCCTACGAGGCTTTGACTTTCTACACATGAGAAACAGGGATTATTGAAATTACATTTTAGAAGCATGGGAAAGTCCTCTTTGTCACTCAGCAGAAGTGCTGTAGTGATATTCTCCCCACCCCCACTTCCCTTCCAGGACTCCAGGACTGTCACTCACATACGGGGGAATCAAATCTTCAGTCTTGGCCGGGTGCAGTGGCTCAAGCCTGTAATCCCACCACTTTGGGAGGCTGAGACAGGTAGATTGCTGGAGGCCAGGAGTTCAAAACCAGCCTGGCCAACATGGTAAAACCCTGTCTCTACTAAAAATACAAAAAAAAAATTAGCTGGGCTTGGTGGCGGGTGTCTGTAATCAATCCCAGCTACTCAGGAGGCTGAAGCAGGGAAATCACTTGAATTCGGGAGGCAGAGGTTGCAGTGAGCTGAGATCGCACCACTGCACTCCAGCCTGGGCAACAAGAGTGAAACTCCACCTCAAACAAACAAAAAACGAAAACAAAACCAGATTCGTAATTTGGTAGATTATCAAAAGCCTCTGATCTTCAAGTCACAGGATCAGGACATATTTGAAGTTGGTTGAAGGTGGGTGTTTTATCTTTCTGTTTCTCTTGCTGTTTAGTAGATCAAGTTATTTATCTGTCATAGTGTTCCAAAACTATGACTTGGATATAGTAAAACCTGATTACTGAGAACAAGAGCTTAGGGTGTTTGGGTCATATTTCTATTATTATTATTATTATTATTATTATTTTGGAGTCATTTTGAAAGGCTTTCCTTTATCCTCTGTTAGAAAATTATGTTTGAATCAGAATATTGTTTCTTTAGAGTAGTTTTAAAAGGATTTTTCTAAGGGTAAATGAAGGTCCTGGGCTTCACGCAGTCATTAGGCATGACTGCAGCTTCCCTAAAATATCATGACTGGTCATTCCTATGAAATTTTATTCAAGTTCTGTCTTCTGCTTAGAATGTCTTTATTCTCCTTGTCTATCTGGAGAACATCTACTCATCTTTTAAGCCTTAACTCAAAAGTCATTTCCTCTTTGAAAACAATATTGAGTTTCTCCTACTCTTTCTTATCTCCGTCTTCCTGGTAGATACGATCTTCCTTTGCTTTACTCGTATTATCTGTCTTCTCCACTAGATCATAAGCTTTTTGAAAGAAGTGACCTAGCAGGGGTTGACACATAGTAGGAAATTAGTACTTAGATGGGTGTGTTAATGAATTAAAAAAAGAGAAGAGTCCCTATATACTAAATCATATGTTGATGAGGAAAATAAGTCTCTTAGCCCAGTCCACTGCCCCTTAGGGATATGGGCATCCCACAAAATTTCAAATTTGCTCCAAAAGATGGCTGTCCTGCCTAACATCAGCCTCCACTGTTATCCCCATGTGTAGGCACAGAAGTTGGCACTTAGCTTAACTCTTAGCAAACCAGACAGGTAGCCAGAAATCTTACTCCCTGCCAATTTTGTATAATGACACTAGAAATAAAATTGTAAAGTAGACATTTTTTCCCCATGAAAACTTCTAATAGTAATCCACAAACCTTTTGTTGGATTCTTTGTTTTAATCTCCGAGCTGAGCATTTTCTTTTGTTTATTTTTATTTTTCCCTACAAGTACTCCATTGATGATAATCATAGGAAATACAGGTAAGAAAATGATACTCTTCTATTAGCACTGTAGTCAAAAAATCATTTTGTTTCTATTTCTGCTGCCAATTCCTTTTTTGTTGAGTTGTTTTTGTATGATAAAATATTAATAATAATGTACCTTTTACTGCAAATATTTTGTGATTTTTCCCTCCAGTGGGAGTATAAGTGTAAATGCCAAGCAATCTGAATTAAATAGATTAAGTCATAATATTGCTATTCCAATTGCTTGTCATTACACAGGAGGTTATGGTTACAGCTGACTATACAGCAGTACCTGAGCCATACATTTTACATTTGCAATCAGCCTATTATAGATGAAATGTGAAAATTGGAGAGAGCTTTTTATGATAATTGGAAGATGTTTTCCTTGAAGCCTGTAAAGCCCTTGAGAGAACTTGAATTACTTGCTTATAATTTTGTTATAAGCTTTAATGCTATTTATTTAACTTCAAATTTATTGCTCCTGAATGTATTTTCCTATGTCTTTCTATTGAGTGGCATACATGTTATATTTTCAATATTTTTATTTGAATTTACAAATTTTATTTTGCTTTTGGTTTTCAACCTCAAAGAGTTGTTTTCCCTTTGGGTATGAGTCATAAATAAATGAAGTTACTGCTGGGTTTTAAATTAGGAATATGAATGGAAATACAAAGACAGCCTCTCTTTGATTGCACCTGGCTATTTCTGTGTTCTGAGTAAACCTGACCTAACATTTCAGATACCAACCGGGAATCTGTAGATGATGTGTGCAACATTTTATGCCACACATAATTGTGTGCTTTTTTCTTTTTCCTTCTTCCCCTTACAAGCTTTGCCTGCTTTGACTGGTCTCTTCCCTGTTCTCTGAATACCACATGCTCATTCCTACTTTTTGATCCTTATAAACCATTTCTGTGCCTAGAATGCCCTCCCTCCTCTTCAGAACCATCTAAGTCTTCTCATCTCTCCCCTTGAGAAGATGTTCCAGCTTAGGTCTTACTGTGTTCATGAATATTTAACATGACTACTACAGCCTAAATTAATCTCTTATCATCTACGTGCTCATAGCACTTATTTGCTAGACCGTTATGTTGGTACCCAACCATATGTAATGACACCTTGCTTCTCTAGAGATGAGAAGTATGAGAAAACCCACCTGAAATGATGATCACAAAGACACTGCATTATGGATGCAAATTTTACAACAGCCATAATACACAATTTAATTTTAATTATTAGTGAACTTCATTATCTGGGTTCTAAATCCTCAAGTGGTAAGACACAGCCAATCCCCATTTACCTCCTCTTTTAGGTGATACTTCATCACATCTAAGATCCCATTGATTGTAAGACACATCACTCTTGTGTGTACCACAAGAAAAGATGCTGCCCATAAAACTGTGTTACAGGAGTTTGCTATCACTTTGAATTTGTATTTTGTAGGTATTGAAAGAGCTCTTTAACTGTTATTTAAACACACTGTGCTGTTTATCACATTACTCTTTAACTTACCTGGCATATGGGATCAGATACATTAATGCACATTTAAATGTTTTTTTTTTTAATCTTTGGAATTTTCTCTTTAAAATATTCTAGACCAGAGGTTCTTAACATACAGTACACATAATTCTTGAAGTAGGAAAGGCTCTGAATAGATATAATGGTCAACTATTAATGCAACAATGCTGCATAAAAAAAAACACCTCCAAACTCACTGGCTTAAAACAATTTTTTTTTTTTCATTTATACATTTGTAGGTCAGCTGGAAGTTGGCTGACCTAGACTGGGCTCTAAGCTGGAGGTTGAGCCCAGGTCTACTATTCATGTCTTTCATCTTTCTTGGAACAAAAGGCTACCTGGAACATTTTTTTCTTCATGGTGATAGCAAAATTGCAAGAGGGATGAGCAGAAACGGGCAATGCCTCTTAAAGGCTGGAGTTAGAAATAGCATTATATCACTTATATTGGCAAAAGCAAATTAGGTGGCCAAAGCCAGCATCAATCGAGCAAGGAAATATTCTCTGCTTCTGGTGAGAGGAGCTACAAAGTCCTATGGCAAAGGACATGAATTTAGGGAGAGATGAAGGAATGGGAACAATGGAGCAGCCTACTACAATGAGTTTTAGAGAGACCAAAAAGCCTCTAAAATTCTTTACTAAAATGTTGTATTATAAAGAGGTATTTTTCTAGAAGGCATGTTCTTCCTATTCACCAGATTGTCAAGGGGGGGAATGGGATTCCAACCATTTTCATGTGAAAATCACTTTTAGGTCTTCTGTTATTCCTTTGTTTGTTCATTCAATATTAATATACCTCAGTTAATGACCCAGGATTGATTTATGTGAGTATTTAAAAATTTTCAGGCAGTTGAGGAGTTGGTTGCTTTCTACCAGATCATGTATGTTAAAAGCCTGGCAGGCTCTAAAATTTGATTTGGCAGGGCTCTTTCAGTACCTGGTAATCTTTCCATGCTTGGAGCTTAGCTGTTACCCACTCCGGTAGTGATGTGTTAGTGAATCCCCTATGGAAGCAACATAGTGAGAGTGGGGACATTGAAACAAGAAAGACCTGGTTACAAATTCCTGCCCTGCCATTTACTACCTGTGTCATGTCAGGCAAGTAAATAAACTTCTAAGCACCTCAGTTTCCGTTTCTGTAAAATGAAAGTGACAGTTCTCATGATACAAGGTTATTGTCATTGGGAGGATTAAATGAGACAATGTATGATTGGTACTTGTCACATGTTAGGTGCTCAACAAATGTTAGTCCCTCTTATTCCCATTATTGTTTATGTTATGCTGAAAATTTTGTCCTTGCTCCGTAATATAAATAGTAACTCCCTGTCCTGTGAAATATTAATGAAGAAATTTCTGAATGCTACTCCTTTTATTTTTTGTCCTTAAAAATAGTTACTAGCTGTTTTCTTCTATCATCAGATTCTAAACCCAGAATAAAATTATATTTACATTTGGGCATTTCTGTGAGCTCTCTTTAGCCTTTCTCTCCTGGTATGAATGTTAAGGAAGTAAAGTAGCTTGTTTTTCCCTCAAAGGGGACTGCCTAAGGACAAAAGAAAATTGAACTTTGTCTTTCTAGTCACCTCTGACCTTTGACATAACAGAGACTGAGGAGGTGAAAACTAATTCTTACCAAGTAAAGTACTTTTTGACACAGTAGATTAAGCAATAATGGAAAAAGTTCTGAGATGTTGTTTTCACAAAATTACCATGGTTAACCTCCAAATTACATCAACTGAAACAATTTTTTGTTCTTTGAACTCTGACACAGATTGAATGAGCCCTCATCAGGAATAAGAAAAAAACACTTCTCTAGGTTAGCAGGAATTGGTCTATTTTGAATTCCATTCCAGCCGATAACTTTGAAAATTCTGCATATATTTAAAAAGAAATGTTCTAATAGCTAGGCATTTTATTACTTTTTAAAAATTCTTCTAGCTTTAAGCTTAACAGATTATTTAGATTATTTATTTAGTACAGAGTGACATTTCCATTGCAGAATGGCAGGTGTGTAATTAATGAATCATAACATTTAGGATATGTTCTATTTTCCTTTCTATATGTATATATTCTAGAAATATTACTGGTGTTATAGGTAATAGTTTGACCTATGTAAATTGGTATTTAATAGTTTGACCTATGTAAAAAGCTATTACATTGGTAATAGCTTGACCAATGTAAATAAATATAAGGCCCAGTTTTAAAAATGTAAACATTTTAAATCTGCAATGCTTTTGTATTTCATTCATCAAATTCTAGTGAGAAAGGCAATAAAAATGTAAAAAATAAGAAAACTTTATAAATTGTGGTGTTCTGGGGGAGATAAGCTGATAATAAATTATATATACTATCCAAAAAGGCTGAAAAGATTACTCTTTTTTTTTATTGTACTTTAGGTTCTGGGTTACCTGTTTAAAAGAATATCTTCAATGCATTTTATTGAAGATAAATTGATGTCCATTAACTTAGCTAAGTAAATAATGGGAAATTAAATACTGTTCAGCAAGTTTATTGTCCTATTAGAACTGTAGCTTTTTTGGCTTCAGAGGGGGCATTAAATATTGATGGTATTCTATATAATAGCCAAAACCTTTTTATTCCATTATGAATTTGCTACTAACTTGTGAATCTTTAAAAGGGAGAAAGCAAGCTATTTTAGGAGATCGAATTTAGACAAGGCTAATTGTGGTGAAAAAAATACATTTTCATCAAATGGCATCAGATGATTAAGCAAATACATTAAGTTACCATTTTATATATGTTGGTCAGATATTATTCTCTCTCATCTTCCCAATAACTTCTCATCTGTGAAACAAGAATTATTTTAAAAGAAAAACTTCCTAAGGAGAATCTTCATTAGGCTTTTATTGGAGATTCACCCTGAAAACATCTAGAAATGTAAACACCATAATAAAATCTAAAGAATAAACTGTCTTGGGAGCTGTTTGAGCTGGCTTATAACAAAGGGAAAAGAATGAGTGTCCTTTGTAGTTCCTGGACTCTCTGAAGTCAGTTGTAGTATTGCTATTGTTATTGTTATTACATGTATGTATATATGTATGTATGTATGGAGATGGAGTCTCACTCTGTTGCCCAGGCTGGAGTGCAGTGGCACGATCGTGGTTCACTGCAACCTCTGCCTCCCAGGTTCAAGTGATTCTCCTGCCTCAGCCTCCTGAGTAGCTGGGACTACAGGAATGTGCCACCATGCCTGGCTAATTTTTTGTATTTTTAGTAGAGATGTGATTTTGCCACATTTCCCAGGCTGGTCACAAACTACTGAGCTCAGGCAATCCGCCCACCTCAGCCTCCCAAAGTGCAAGAGTTACAGACGTGAGCCACTGCGCCCAGCCTAATATTGCTATTTTATAGATAATGATGATAAATTACAGAAGGGATGAGTGGTATTCTGTTCCAGGTCATACAACTAGCAAATGTTAAAGCAGGATTAAAACTCAGATCACTCTGGCTCTAAACTTGCATCTGTAGTTTGGATTGTTGAGTCCAAGGAGAGGAAGATTTTTGGGTCAAAAGGTTCCTCAAAACTGCCTGCATATACTTGCCTTCTATTTACAAATATCCCTCTCTCCTTATTTGTATACTGTAGTATCTCCAACTAAAGGCCATAGCTGGCAGTCACTGGGTAAGTTGTTCCTCTCTTGATAGCTCTGCTCTAATGGAAAGTACTTCTCTTCTTAGTGTATTTTAAATACTAGAGTTTCCTCTTTATGTGTGGTCAGTATAGCAAACTTGAATTTATAGAACCTGATATGTCTTGAGGCTTTTGTTTCCCTTTTGTTTCTAATGGTTTTAAAACATTTTGTAGCTCTCTTCATTCCCACAGAACTCTACCTACTCATATGCACACCTAATTTATGAGCTCTCTATACAAAAATAAATAATGGGGATAACTGGGGGCATGCTTTTAAATGGATATATTTTCAAATCTTCCTTAAATCATTTTCTTTGCAGCCTTTTAAGACCCAATCATGAGGCTTATTGATGCAAGGAAGAAAAAGACCCATGCAAGTAATATTAGGAATGAAAAGGTAATATGATACATAAAATAGAGATTTGAATAAATCAGAAGAGATTAATTTGAAGCAACTAACTTTATGCCAATAAAATAAAAAACAAATGATATGGACATATTAACAGAATGTATAATTGATCAACATCAGCTCAAGAAAAATTAGAAAACCTTCATAAACCAATAAGCTTAAGCATATTGAATTGGTAATAAAAATTATCAGCCTCCCATGTCCAGCCTAAAGACTTCAGGCTTAGGTAATTAGATGATTTTATTGGAAAAATTTCCCTAACTTTCAATAATTAAATGATCCAAATTACATTAAAAATTTTAGAAAAGGGAAAAACAGCTAAATTTACTTTATAAGACTAGTATAACCATCATAAAACCAGGAAAAGGCAGAATTAAGAAAAGTATAGGCCAGTCTTATTTGTAATATAGGTGAAAGTGTCTGAAACAAGAACCATTAGACAATTATTACTCAGGTACAAGCCCCAAAAGTCATCTTTCTTTTCTGTTTTTCCCCTTATATCCAACATCTAGTGAGTCAGGTCCTGTTGACTCTGCCTTTTAAACATATCTCAAATCTGTTCAGTCTTCTTTGTCTTCACTACCACCGTAGGCAAAGGAACCAATCTCTCTTTTCTGTAGTGGTCTCTGTTCATGTCTCCACTCTTGCCCTTAACGCAGTACTTTAAAAATGTAAATCAGATGATGTCATTGCTGCATCAAAATTCTCTAAAGCAGGCGTCTCCAAACTATGGCCTGTGGGCCGCATGCAGCCCCCTGAGGCCATTTATCTGGGCCCCCACCGCACTTCAGGAAGGGGCACCTCTTTCATTGGTGGTCAGTGAGAAGAGCACAGTATGTGGCGGCCCTCCAACAGTCTGAGGGACGGTGAACTGGCCCCCTGTGTAAAAAGTTTGGGGACACCTGCTCTAAAGACTTTCCATGACGTATAGAATACAATCCAAACCTCTCACCCTAGTCTACAAGTCCCTGCACAGTTTGGCATACTGCTTCATCACCATCCCTTGCTACCCTGCTCCTGGCTCACTTCACTGTAGACATACTGACCTTCTTTCTGTTAATTGAAGAGACTAAGCTTGTTACTACCTCAGATATTTTGTATTTTCTGTCGCCTTTGTCTGAAATACTCTGCCTGCAACTGGAAATAAATCTTAGCATTCAGGCCTTCGCTCAAATATTACTTTCTCAGAGAGGCCTTCCCTAGTATATCTCCCTATTTCTTCATTTATTCTTCTTCCTACCTTTCACTCTATATCCCATTACCCTTTTCATTTTGCTTCATAGTGCTTATTAGTATACCCAAATGGTCATTTTCAGATATTTTAGAAATGCATTGTACTTTTGTCTTACCAGAATGTCAGCTGCAGGCAGACATGGATTTTTCTTTTTCTTTTCTTTTTCATTCCTTTCCTTTTCTCTTTCTTTTTTCTCTCTCTCTTTTCTTTCCTCCCTCCCTCCCTCCCTTCCTTCTTTCCTGTATTTCTAACACCTAGAAGGTACTAAATATACATCAAATTAATAAATCTAATGTAAACCTCCTTATGTCACAGATGAGAAAACTGAAGCCCAGGGAAGGAATGCGACTTGCTCAAGATTGTTTGCCCACCTGGGAATAGAATCTTCTCCTGAATTACAGTCTGGTGCTCTTTCTGCTATACCATGTTTCTATCTGCCTGTAGCCCCATAATTCTAGTTTCAAAAGGCAATCCTGTCCTCTCCCTGGTGGACTAGTATAAGCATTAATTTATGGAGATGTTTTTGAAGCATGCTGTATGCAAATCAGTTTGATAACGAGAGTTAGATATGGATACTGTATTATTTTGTGGCTTTCCAATAGTGATTGTTTAATTTCAGGAGTGTTTTCCTTTTAGAGGTAGAAAAAATATTTATTTATTTAATGTGTGTGTCTATTAGCAAATATGGTGAAGCATGATAAGGCCAAGCATGCTGAGCTGATGACATTAACTTATCCTAAATAAGTCTCACATGAGCCAACTGGTTCAGATTTAAGCCCCTTATTCACTATGATGCAAAGTACCTTTACAATAAAATAAAAACAAAACAGAAGAGGTCACATAGCAAGGGTGTGTGTGCATACATGCATATGTGCTGCAAGTTAATAAGTACATTATGTAAGTACCATGTGACTGTGACTGTGACTATGCCAGTGGAGATAAAAAAAGAAGTGGCAGGGATAATCCTTATCATCAAGGATCCTACAAAATATAGTCTTGACATTACTAGAAAAGGCCAGGTGCAGTGGCTCTGTAATCCCAGCACTTTTGGAGGCTGAGGAGGGCGGATCACAACGTGAGGAGTTCGAGACCAGCCTGACCAATATGGTGAAACCCCGTCTCTACTAAAAGTAAAAAAAATTAGCCAATTGTGGTGGTGCATGCCTGTAATCCCAGCTAGTAAGGAGGCTGAGATAGGAGAATCGCTTGAACCCAGGAGGTGGAGGTTGTGGTGAGCCGAGATCACACAACTGCACTCCAGCCTGGGTGACAGAGTGAGACTTCATCTCAAAAAAAGAAAAAGAAATTACTAGAAAATAGTTCTGATGCATTATATAAACAAGGCAAAGTAGTTGGAGTAAGACTGTATCTACCAGGGCTAGTGAGATACAGAATAAGAGAAAAGTCACTATGAGGTAGAGTTAAACTGAAAAAACAACACAGAGACTATGGAATCAAATCTATGGCTGGCCCACCTTTCTACTTTCTTTGGTAAGAGTCACAATATATTGATATATTATTAAAAATAGTTTATTTCATTTGTATTCAGGCCAAAAGCCATTGACCACAGGGGACAGAGTTTTCTAAGACTTTAAAACAATTCTCAGAAGATAATAAGGTCTGGTAGTTCAGATATGGGTGATGGGGGATGGAGGCAGCAAACCACCTTGCCATGCATGTACCTATGCAACAATCCTGCATGATCTGCACATGTACCCCAGAACCTAAAGCTCAAAAAAAAGCACAAAGCATTTTGTTCTGAAACTATTTTAATATAAAGTCACTTATATAATTAAATTAGAAAAAAAGGACTGGGTGGACATAAAAAAAAAAGTGTGGTAGTTGCTTTTGATTTTCTAAGCAGAAGTACAGTGTTCAAGTCCTCTTTTTCTGTCTTCAGAAGTGGGAGTAGGGAAGTTTCCTGCCACTGTGGAATATTTCACAAAGTTTCATTAAAGTTTCAGAATATCAGTTTCTTCATGGTGTACCACTTCAGACTCTTGAAAAGAACTGAAGGGGATATGTTCTGTTTTGTTTGCTCTGGGTAGCCTATATCTCTGGATTGTCTGTTTTCCTGTTAACTGCCACTGGAAGGAGGCTGATTAAATAGATTTCATTTGTGAATGGAATTTTAAGCTACAGTAAAAGATTCTCACCAAACACACACAGCCCTTTCAGGCCTAATCCGACAAACCCAATTAAAGGTAATGGACACTCTGTTTGATGAGGGTAGTTTAGCTAACCCAGCAGTCTCTGATGGTAGCTTGAGATGTTATTCAGAATTTTGCAAATGCCATCCATGTCTGCAGGAATTTATGCCTTTATATCAGCTGCAAAGCTGAGCCTTCTATTTGGAACATGCAAAACACTAGCCATATTTTTTTCTTTAAAAACGTATTAGGGAAGAAATTATGTACTAGAATATTAGGTTTGTTATAATAAGAGCTATGGGGACTTTAAAAATAGATTTTGGTTGCTGGGAGTAGAAATTTGGTTCAGAGTGATAAATTTTGTGCATTTATTTATTTCAGAGCATTTCCTTAAGCAGTGTGTACAGGTAAATGAAAATATTATCAAATTTACTTTAAAATAAGACATAAGAACCAGATCAGTGTTTCTCAAAATAGGGACTGCCTGCAATAAGATCACCTGGTAGGGTGAGTTTGTTAAAAATTCAGATACCTAGGCCTCACACCAGACCTGCTGAATCATTCTCTGCAGTTAGGGCCTATGGATATTAATTTAAAACAAACAGACACAACTGGACAGGTGTTTCTGATGTACTCTAAGGTTTGACAACATTGTAAATCAAAATTGTGGAATAATTACTTAGGAGCAGGTTTGGTTAAAAAGAGTTATGCAGAAAGATAGTGTGGTTCTGGAGTGCTGGTCAAATTTCTGACAGCGATTTATGACAAACCTGCAGCTAATATCATACTGAATGGGCAAAAACTGGAAGCATTTCCTTTGACATCTGGAACTAGACAAGGATGCCCTCTCTCACCACTCCTATTCAACATAGTATTGGAAGTTTCAACCAGAGCAATTAGGTAAGAAAAAAAAAAGTAAAGGATATTCAATTAGGAAAAGAGGCAGTCAAATTATCTCTATTTGCAGATGACATGATTGTATATTTAGAAGACCCTATCATCTCAGCCCTAAATCTTCTTAAACTGATAAGCAACTTCAGCAAAGTCTCAGGATACAAAAATGTGCAGAAATCACAAGAATTTCTATACACCAATAACAGACTAACAGAGAGCCAAATCATGAGCAAATTCCCATTCACAATTTCTACAAAGAGTATAAAATACCTAGGAATACAACTAACAAAGGTTATAAAGAACCTCTTCAAGAAGAACTACAAACCACTGCTCAAGGAAATAAGAGAGGACACAAGCACAAGGAGAAAGATTCCATGCTCATGGTTAGGAAGAATCAATATTGTGAAAATAGCCATACTGCCCCAAGTAATTTATAAATTCAATGCTATCCCCATCAAGCTACCAATGACCTTCTTTACAGAACTGGAAAAAAAAAACCTTAAACTTCATATGGAACCAAAGGAGAGCCTGCATAGCCAAGACAATCCTAAGCAAAAAGAACAAAGCTAGAGGCATGATGCTACCTGATTTCAAACTATACTACAAGGCTACAGTAATCCAAACAGCATGGCACTGGTACCAAAACAGAAATAGAGACCAATGGAACAGAACACAGGCCTTGGAGGCAACACCACACATCTACAACCATCTGATAATCTTTGACAAACCTGACAAAAACAAGCAATGGGGAAAGGATTCCCTGTTTAATAAATGGTGTCGGGAAAACTGGCTAGCAGTGTGCAGAAAGCAGAAATTGGACCCCTTCCTGACACCTTACACTAAAATTAACTCCAGATGGATTAAAGATTTAAACATAAGACCTAACACCATACAAACCCTAGAAGAAAACCTAGGCCAAACCATTCAGGACATAGGCATAGGCAAGGACTTCATGACTAAAAACACCAAAAGTATTGGCAACAACAACAACAACAAAATAGACAAATGGGACCTAATTAAACTCCAGAGCTTTGGTACAGCAAAAGAAACAATTATTAGAGTGAACCAGCAACCAACAGAATGGGACAAAATTTTTGCAATCTACCATCTGACAAATGGTTAATATCTAAAATCTACAAAGAACTAAAACATATTTACAAGAAAAAAACAAACTCATCCAAAAGCGGGAGAAGGATATGAACAGACACTTTGCAAAAGACATTTATGAGGCCAAAAAAAAAAAAATGAAAAAATGCTCATCATCACTGGTCATTAGATAAATGCAAATCAAAACCACATTGAGATACCTTAACCTCACGCCAGTTAGAATGACAATCATTAAAAAATCTGGAGATAACAGATGCTGGAGAGGATGTGGAGAAATAGGAACACTTTTACATTGTTGGTGGGAGTGTAAATTAGTTCATCCATTGTGGACAACAGTGTGACGCTTCCTCAGGGATCTAGAAATAGAAATTCCATTTGACCCAGCAATCCCATTACTGGGTGTATACCCAAAGGATTATAAATCATTCTATTATAAAGACTACATGCACATGTATGTTCATGGCAGCACTGTTTACAATAGCAAAGACCTGGAACCAACCCAAATGCCCATCGATGATAGACTGGACAAGGAAAATGTGGCACATATACACCATGGAATGTTATGCAGCCATAAAAAAGGATGAGTTCGTGTCCTTTGTAGGGACATGCATGAATCTGGAAAACCATAGTTCTTAGCAAACTGCCACAAGAACAGAAAATCAAACACTGCATGTTCTCACTCATAGGCGGGTGTTGAACAATGAGAACACATGGAAACAGGGAGGGGAGCATCACACACTGGGGTCTGTTGAGGGGGGCCAAAGGAGGGACAGCAGGGGGGCAGGGATGTCAGGGATGAATAACATGAGGAGAAATGCCAGATATAGGTGACATATGGAGGTAGCAAACCACATTGCCATGTGTGTACCCATGCAACAATCCTGCATGATCTGCACATGTACCCCAGAAATTAAAGTACAATAAAAAAAATAAAAATTACAAAAAAGAAATGTGAATTATTGAGCCCTATCCCAGACCAACTGAGCTGAAAACCTGGGAAGAGGATCTAGCAATCTGTGTTTTTACGAGCCCTCCTGAGTGATATTCTGACACAAATCAAAATTGAGAAGGGCCAATTTGAAGTATTCTTGCTAAATCTTGCTATAAATGTGAGAACACTTGCCTGTATTCTATCAGCTTTGAAAATCTAGAATTCTACCTTTTATGATTTGCTTATACCATGGCTCAGTTGCTTCAAGATGAAGATTATAATGTTGATAATGATTATTGATGGTAAAGCCCTTATATGATACAGCCATCTACTTTTTAGATTTAGAAAAGAGAATATGACCCTTTTACTTAAAGTGTATGAACAACAGCTATTCACAATTCTGTGTGGTATTTAAATGCATATTAAGTTAAAATATTACCTGTGCACTTATTGTTTCTACTGAATATAGGCAAAGGACAAGGCCTGATATGAAAAGGATGAACAGAAGAGGGATTGATTGCCTTACCTCATTCATTCATTCAACAAATATTTATTGAGCACCAATGTGGAGAGGGACCTTTTGATTCTGGTCTTGGATCCTCTTTCCCTGCTTTTGCATGGGCAATCTCACTAGGAAATTAATGGTCCTATTAAAAGGAATCCAGAGTATTAACTTTGGCAGGCAAGAATGGCCAGAGAAAGAAGAAACAGCATTCCTCTTAACCAAGAAACAGGGATCTCAAATTTCTCATAACACAGGTGTGAATTGATTAAGAAATAATTTTCAGCATCAGCTTTATGTAATAATCATAATTATGTAATAGTCATAATAACAGCTTTTTTAATAAAGAGAGGCTTTTGTAATTGTTTAAAAAAATCACAAATGTCCATTGTGAGTGTATTTTTCTTTTGAACTGCCATCTGTCTTTTAAAGGCAAATGACATATTTTTAGATGTCATACTCTGACAAGAAGTGAACCTCACAGCATCTATTACATGTAGTATAGAGAATGTTTTAAAGCCTTTAGGTTACACTGGAATATTGATATAAAATTGATATAAAAATATTCACCCTTGAGCGTTTGTCATAAGGTAACTCTCAGAGCACATCTGAAAGGAGCTACATTTAAAATTGCTGTTCCCTGTTATGGTGCTAAGGTTTAGGGGTAAGGGTAAAATACAGAGTTTACCTTCTAGAAATGTGGAATTTCTTGCTATTTGTGATCTCTAGTTGTGACTTAGAATCAACTAAAGAGCCTTTGAAAGAATAACAAAGCTTGTACTCTTCTCTCAAATAAAAATTATAAAGTGTGGGGACCAGGCATAATCAGAGTTGAGAACTACTGGCAAAGCTGCTATGACAGTCACTAACATTCAATATCACAGAGCTAAAATAAAGTATGAATGAGGTGTTATAAGAACACAACTAAATTTTTCATGAAGATATTGTCAATGTTAGGAGATTTCGCCAAAATGGCAAACCAGACTAGTTAATAAAGTATCATGACTGGTCACTTTGAGATTTTTTCTGAGGTCTCTTTCTGATATCTCTTTTTCCAAGATCTGTTTTCTCTCTTGCTTTCTGAAACCAATGCTAGTTAGCATTTTTTCTGTGTTCCTGTGTGGATTTCTTCTTCTGTTGACCCCTTTACTCCCCACTGCATATACTTAATACTCTTAAAAGTACTCTCTTCTAAGAAATCATTGGAGAACCAGATAGAAAAACCCAGTGAGAATTACTTCCATTTCCAGTTGTTAGTTTCTTTTGTTTGGCCAAACTCCAGTGCAGCCCCCTGATTTCTCTTCAGATTGCTCTGGAAGTGACACATTTTCTTGGTCATTAAATTAGGTTTCCATGGATGGGCTTAAAATCTTTCTCATATGTATTATCTCTTTCTGTCTTGTTCAGATATCTTGGTGTGGGCAAGTAGACCGACCTGGTCTTACCAACACTAATCCCACCACAGTGTACTCAATGAAAACTTCACTCTTAGTTTTCAGGTGTGATGTCTTATTACATATTTCACAATTCTCCCTGTCTGAAATACCTAGTTAAAGATCAGAGAGGGGATGTCTGGAACAGTTCCTTCCTAGGCTTTCCACCAATCCCCTTTCAGCCCCACCCTTACCCCTATCTTCATCGGTGTCTGATATCTTCAATATCTGTGAATTTCAGAAGTTTCGTGGAGGAAAATAGGCTTGTTTCTTGTGGATTTCCTGACATACAGGTTTTGGTTTTTACTTTCTTCACTATGCTAAGTTAGTTGCTACTCCTTTATTTGTTTTCCAGCTTTCAAAATTTTGTTGACATTTCTTGTTTGCTATTACCTTTTTTTATTTTTCTCTTTCTGCATGTTTATTTCTTTTTTTATTTTATTTTATTTTATTTTGCATGTTTATTTCTTTAATGTCAATTTAGTGGAATTTTGAATGATAGAAAAATGAGTGTGTTCATTTATCATGTTCACTTAGGAAGCTGCTATTTGCATTTTATAAATCTGTTTCAATTTCATAACAGGGATCCAATTTTATAAATACTTTTATATACTAATTACCAAAACATGAAGAATTTCTACGACTGCCATTTAGGTTTTACAATTGAACACATGAATGAGGATGATGCATATGTGCATGCATTGTTTCTCTATTGGTCTTAATGCACACTCTGGTCTATCACCTTGGGCTCAAAATAGGCAAGTTGCAAATGTTGAGTCTAGAGTGGTTAATGAATCCAGGAAATGACTTATTTTTCATGCCAGGATTTGTATGCATTTCAATTTCTTTTCCTATGCCCTATGATAAGCCTCCCAGAAGGTAAATCAAGCTTTTTATGCCACCTTCAAGAAACACACTAACGTCTAAGAGATTTCATAATAGGCAGGATATTATAGATTATACCAGCCTGAGCAAACACTTAAAATCTTTGACCTATGATTCTCACTTGAATTCTAAAGAAAGTGACACTTCGGGGCTTGTCTTTCTGACCTTCTGGCTTTTTGCTTAGTCAATTAAACAGGATTGGAGGAGGGAAATACACAGTTATACAAGATTTTCCTAATGTTATTTTGTGAATGATAAATTTTGAAATAAGTTGCTTTTAAGCCAGCTGCTTTGAAGCCACTTAACTTGAATGGCCCTATCAGTCCAAGAGCGCTGCAATAGAAGACACTTTATAGGATTATCAAGAATTTAGAGATCATAAAAAGGAAGAACTTGGAGAAGAACACATTTTGGTTTAAAACTTTTTTTATTAGAAATTAAATTACTTTTAAATCTTCAGAATAGAATCAGAGCAGCTAGAAAACATGTGAACAATAAGACAGGATATCTTTAGAAGGAAAACCCTGGGGCTGATAGGATATAATTAATACATAAACGCATGAGTAATATAGAAGAGAGGAATACAGGTTCTTTCTCTAAGTCTGTTGATCCCATTTCCTTTCCCACTCCCACTCCCAAGTACATATTCTCAAATCTCAAAAGAATACATTTACAACAAATGACAAATCAAATATGGTACTAGATTTGGGAAGGAACTGGTTGTAAATCATCAAGGGGAATCAATGCAATGACCAAATGTAAATCCATTCACTTAAGAAATTTTTATCGAGAACCTCTATTTGAGCTAGGTATTTCATTGGGCAAGGTTGGCAAGACAAAAATTAATTCTATTCCTTGGCCTCATGGAACTGATAAATAAGTAAGGCATGGAAACAGAACTAAGTGTAACACAATGTAATCGGTACTGGAGTTAAAAAAAAAAAAAGGCTACAGTGAAGGCAGAAAGGCTATCAAATCAGTCTGGATGGGTCATGAATTCTTAATAAAAGTGTAAGAGTTGCAGATGGATAATGAAATATGTATGGGACCTTTGCAGGCAGAAAAACTAGAAAAGGGCACATAATACAAAAGTAACAGTATGTATAAATACATGAAAGTGTAAAATAGCACAGCAGTGTCAGAACACTACTAGTGGTTCTTCATGGAGTTCGGGGCAACAAGCGGTGTGGTACTTTTCTATTGTTACATAACGTAATAACAAATTTATCTGCTTATATCAACAGAAGTTTATGATCTCAAAGTTTCTTCAGGACAGATGTCTGGGTATGGTTTCAGTGGGCTCTTCCCTCATGGTCTCACAAAGCTATAATCAACTTGTTGGCTAAAATGCATTCTCATTTGAATTATAGGGGCCTCTTCCAAGCTCATTCAGGATGTTGACAGAATTGATCTTCTCATGGATATTAGAATTCATGGTGGCTTGATGCTTCAAAGTCAGCAACAAGGTTTCTCAACTTTTTCAAGAGAAGGCCTAAGCCTTCCTTTAAAGAGCTTACCTGATAAGTCAGGCCCACTCAGTGTAATCTCTCTTTTTTATTATTTATTTATTTAGAGATGGAGTCTCTCTCTGTCGCCCAGGTTAGAGTGCAGTGGCATGATCTTGGCTCACTGCAACCTCTGACTACCAGGTTCAAGTGATTCTCCTGCCTCAGCGTCCCAAGTAGCTGAGACTACAGACATATGCCACCATACCTGTGTAACTTTTTATTTTTAGTAGATACTGGGTTTTACCATGTTGGCCAGGCTGGTCTCGAACCTGACCTTAAGTGATCCACCCACCTCTGTCTCCCAAAGTGCTGGGATTACAGGCATGAGCCACCACGCCTGGCAGTAATCTCTGTTTTTAAAACTCAAGGTAAACTGATTAGAAGTCTTCATTATAGCTACAAAATACTTTTATTTTTCCCATACAGTGTAACATAATCATAGAAGTGATATCACCTTTGCTATGTTTGTGAGAAGCAGGTTACAGATTCTACTCAGTCAAAAAGAAGATTACAGAGAAGAGATTTCATAAATTCATGACTCATAGGGGATCATTGTAGGATATGTCTTCCACAAATGGGAAGATATGGTAGATCAGAAAGTACAAGTTATATATAGCATGCTAAAGAGTTTGACTTTTGATATTTATCCAGTGAGGGGAAATGGATGGAGGGTTTCCACAAAGGAAATAACATTGTCCTTGCATATAGGAGCTTAGGAGTTGCCAAACACAGGAGGAAATTAAATGTAGAATTTCTAGGTTACTTTTCTTTTGGTTTATGAGTCCTTTGGCTCCTGCCACTTTAGCAGCCCCAAACTCCAGTTTCTGTCTCCCTCTTACAGTGAGGCTGCTCTGAGTCCCAGACCAATCCTTTCTATCTACCTTTATTCTCTACCTTGTTAGTAGGTAAATACTGCAGGGATAAAAGCAAGGATGAATGTGGAGCTCACTTCATCGTTAGTCCCTTGTCCAGAATCTTGGCCCCTTTGAGTTACGGCTACATTCTAGTGCCTTCAAGTAATAGACACCAAAAATTTTATATGGCCTTTATAGGTATTCTAAGTCTGATGAAGCTATTCCATCATGATCAGAAGCAGGAAACACTCATGGAATTATTAAAGCTTGCATAGTATGTGAATTAATTCTTTTAAGCGAGTTCTTAGTTTGGTCTTTTATCTCGACTTATGTTTCCAGGCTGGTGACCTTTTGCTTTAATAGACTCATCCCTGTCTTTAGGGACAAGTATTCATTGACCTCTTATCTCTGATCCAGTAGGCCATTATTACATACTTCTCAGAGGAAGAACATGATTTCAATGCAGAAAACAAAGCTAACTGTTTATAATGTTCTGATTTGTTTATAGGAGAGAACCATATATAACCTCTTCCAATGCCAGATCAAAAACCATACTGTCACAGAATAGCAGAATTCAACTAAAATAAGGGTGCAAGTCTTTAATCAGCAGTGGGTGGCTTAGAACCAATCCACTACCACTACTGGGGTAGCCATAGCCTTCTGACAGCAGCCCAGTCACATTCATTTTGTACATGAAAGCTAACATGTTACCAAGAAGAAACAAACCAAAGTCCAGATATTAAGAGTTTTGACAGAATCTTGGAGGGCACGAAAGAAGCAATATAAATATCTTCTTTTGTGATTGTTGACCTACTCTCAGGTCTCACTGGGAGCTTTCAAAAATAATTTGCAACTAGACTTTTAGCATACCTTTCATTTCAAACCATATACATTGGTTTTCTTTTCCACCTTATATAATTATATTTCAAGGCTTCATTATCCTGAAAGCGTCTTCTTGGGTGTTTACCTGGAATAATCTTCCATGTAAGGTTGTAATAACAGTATATTCTTTATGGTACTCTGCCTGTATGATTTTTTTCCCAGAAACTAAATACCACTAGTTTACTTCACGAAGCTTTATTCAAAATGTAAGTTTGCATAAAGGAAAACTAATCATTCTTGCTATCAAGACTTGCAACATATAGCTGAAAAGATGCACAAAATCTCATTTTGTTGGTTCACCTTACTGAATTTATACCTTTTCTTTTTATCTGCCACAATTGCAAATGCTCACTTACTAAACTTAAAATTTTTCTCTCTCAAATAATAGCTTCCTGACTAAATTTTATATTTAAACTGAGTAAAATTATAAAATTCTGTGAGACTTCAGGGAATTATTTTGCCCATAAATGGAAAATAAATTGAACAGAATTTAAACTTATTTGCTAATATTCCTTTATTCTTTCCTTCCTCCATCCCTTCCTTCTTCCTTTCCCAGTCCCCACTTTCTGCTACCTCCCTGTTCCCTCTGCTCTCTTTCCCTCCCTCCCCTATGCTAATTTCAAAAGCTAGCACAGAAAACATGACTACATGTAGTCAAAACATGTTGCCAAATTCAGTCAGTTGAATCTTATTTGGGGATTGGCTTTATTTAGAGCATTGTTGTAAATTGCTTTACATCAGTTGACATAGTCAATAATGTGCTTGCTGAAGGCAACCAACTGGAGCACACTCAGAATAAAGTACTTAGATAATAAGTGAGTTTGGCTAAATTTATGACGAATACCCACATAGAAGGGATTTGTCTAGTCTGAAAAAATGATTGAAAGGGAGAGAAGTAGGTACTCAACAGTTATCTTTGTATTTTAAGAGTTGTCATGTTGAAGAGGGATTAAACGCATTCTACAAAGTCACAAAAAGTAGAGATAGGATGAATGACAAGAAGCTACAGAAAAAAGAGCTCAACTGAATATAAGGACAGGCTTTATCATGGTCACTGAAAAAAATATCAGTATGTTTCCTATTTATGAAAGAAGGATTTTTTTTTTCAATCTCAGAGCATTGCTCAGTTTTCCTCAGTTAATTTTGCTAACAAAATAAAATTTTTATTCAGGAAACAATTATTTGAGAGCTAGCTATTGAAAGTTCACTAAGTGACATCTTTAAAGCACTATAAAACAAAATAGCAGTTAAACCAAACTTTTTACTCAGTGAAAATATTGTCCAAAATGGAGGCAAATTATACTTCAGTACAGTTATTTTTAAAAGGAAGGGAAATAAAGATATTTTCAGACAGGCAGAATATGAAGGAATTTGGCACCTGCAGACCGCTACTAAAAGAAATAAGAATGGGAGTTCTTCAGGCAGTTAGTAAATAAATATTCCCAGTTGGAAGGATAGAAACGCAAAAACAAATGAGCACAAGAAAGGATAAATATGTGTGGAAATGTAAATGGGTATTGATTGTTCAATAGTAATGCTTATGAAGTTTACAATACATAGAAAAATTATAACAATAGCAAATGAGAAAAATTAGAAGGGCTAAAGTTTTTAAAATCTTTATATATCTGGGAAATTGTAAAATATTAAATTTTACAATTGAATTATATTATACTATATTAAATTATAGTAGACTATATATAGGTGAAGAGTTCATGCTATAAACCCTAGGGTAATCATTTAAAAATAATAAATGAATAACTACCAAGTTAAATGCTGAAGGAAAGGGAATAATATTACACCTAAAAAGTGCTAATTTAACCCAAAAGAAAGAAGAACAGAGGAATATAGAAATAATAAAAAAGATAGGAAATGTTAATGGTTGATGTAAACCCAAATGTATCGGTGTTTACATTAAAGGTAAGTGGACTATTCCAGTTTAATAATAAAGATTTTCAAATTGGATTTTAAAAACTATATAGTGCTTACAAGAGACAAAACTTAAATAGGAGACAGAAAGATTTAAAATAAAGGTCCAGAAAAAATATATCATGTAAATACTAACCAAAGGAAAGCTGGTATAGTTATACTAATATCAGACAAAATCAGCTCTAAGACAAGATATATTCATACTAAAGATAAAGGGAAATTTCATGATAATGGAAGAAAAAAAAGAGGTCAACCCATCAGGAAGAACAAATAAACTAACAATCCTGAATTTTAATTCACCTGATAACAGAGCTAAACATGTATAAAGCAAAAAGTTGTGGAACAAAAACCACAATCGTACTTTAAAACTTTGACATACCTCTCTTAGTAACTGATAAAACAGAAAGTAATTATATAGACCACTGAGTCAACAAATATCAACTTCAACTAATTTGACACATATAGGAAATTATACTAAACAACTACAGAATACATCACCTCTTTTTGTAAATGCATATAAATATTTACCACAGTAGATCTTATACTGGGCAATAAGGTTAAACTTAATAAATTTTAAAGGGCTAAAATCATAAGCATCTTCTTTAACACAATATAATTAAGGTAGAAAACCAAATGTTTGGAAATTAAGCAAAACATTATAAAATAAAACACTAATCAAAGAAAAAAATCATAAGAGAAATATGAAAACTTTAAAAACTGAACTTAAAATTAAAATATGAATCATCAATAAAGATTCATATTTTATTGAAAGAGAGGTAAATTCTAAAGAAATCAGGTCAAAGATTTGAAAAGACACTTTATGAAACAGGACTTCAAATGACTAATAGGCATATGAAAAGATGTTCAATACTATTCATTGGGAAAATGCAAATTAAGGCCAAAGTAAACCACTATACACACACCACAACAGATAAAATTTAAAAGACTTGTAACACCAAGTACAGTTGACCTTTGAATGGCACAAGTTTGAACTGTATGGGTCCACTTGTATGTGGATTTGTTTCAACCAAAGGTGGATCAAAAATACAGTATTCCTCTATTTTGGCTTTTGTTGCCAATGCTTTTGGCGTTTTGGTCATGAAATCCTTGCCTACGCCTATGTCCTGAACGGTTTTGCCTAGATTTTCTTCTAGGGTTTTTATGGTATTAGGTCTTATGTTTAAGTCTTTAATCCATCTGGAGTTAATTTTAGTGTAAGGTGTCAGGAAGAGGTCCGGTTTCTGCTTTCTGCACATGGCTAGCCAATTTTCCCAACACCATTTATCCCCATTGCTTGTTTTTGTCAGGTTTGTCAAAGATCAGATGGTTGTAGATATATTGTGTTGCCCCCGAGGCCTCTGTTCTGTTCCATTGGTCTATATCTCTGTTTTGGTACCAGTACCATGCTGTTTTGATTACTGTAGCCTTGTAGTATAGTTTGAAGTCCTGTAGTGTGATGCCTCCTGCTTTGTTCTTTTTGTTTAGAATTGACTTGGCTATGCAGGCTCTCTTTTGGTTCCATATGAAGTTTAAGGTGTTTTTTTCCAGTTCTGTGAAGAAGGTCATTGGTAGCTTGATGGGGATAGCATTGAATCTGTAAATTATTTTGGGCAGTATGGCCATTTTCACAATGTTGATTCTTCCTAACCATGAACATGGAATGCTGCTCCATCTGTTTGTGTTCTCTCTTATTTTGTTGAGCAGTGGCTTGTAGTTCTCCTTGAAGAAGTCCTTTATATTCCTCGTTTGTTGTATTCCTAGGTATTTTATTCTCTCTGTGGCAGTTGTGAATGGCAGTTCATTCTTGATTTGGCTCTCTTTAAGTCTGTTATTGGTGTATAGGAATGCTTGTGATTTTTGCACATTGATTTTGTATCCTGAGACTTTGCTGAAGTTGCTTATCAGTTTCAGGAAATTTTGGGCTGAGACGATGGAGTCTTCTAGATATACAATCATGTTGTCTGCAAATAGAGACAATTTGACTTCCTCCTTTCCTATTCGAATACCCTTTATTTCTTTTTCTTGCCTGATTGCTCTTGATGGAACTTCCAGTACTATATTGAATAGAAGTGGTGAGAGCGGGCATCCTTGTCTAGTTCCAGATTTCAAAGGGAATGCTTCCAGTTTTTTCCCATTCAGTATGATATTGGCTGTTGGTTTGTCATAAATAGCTTTTATTATTTTGAGATACGTTCCTTCAATACCTAGTTTATTGAGGGTTTTTAGCATAAAGGGCTGTGGGACCTAATCAAACTCCACAGCTTCTGCACGGCAAAAGAGGCAGTCATTAGAGTGAATCAGCACCAACAGAATGGGAAAAAATTTTTGCAGTCTACCCATCTGACAAAGGGCTGATATCCAGAATTTACAAAGAACTAAAACAGATTTACAACAACAACAAAAAAAACAAACAAGCCCATTCAAAAGTGGGAAAAGGATATGAACAGATACTTTACAAAAGAAGACACACATGAAACCAACAAACATATGAAAAAATGCTCATCATCACTGGTCATCAGAGAAATGCAAATCAAAACTACATAGAGATGCCATCTCACGCCAGTTAGAATGGCGATCATTAAAAAATCTGTAGACAGCAGATGCTGGAGAGGATGTGGGGAAATAGGAACACTTTTATACTGTTGGTGGGAGTGTAAATTAGTTCAACCATTGTGGAAGACAGTGTGGTGATTCCTCAAGGACCGAGAAATAGAAATTCCGTTTGACTCAGCAATCCCATTACTGGGTATATATCCAAAGGATTATAAATCATTCTATTATAAGGACACATGCACACGAATGTTCATTGCAGCACTGTTTACAATAGCAAAGACCTGGAACCAACCCAAATGCCCATCGATGATAGACTGGACAGGGAAAATGTGGCACATATACACCATGGAATATTATGCAGCCATCAAAAACGATGAGTTCGTGTCCTTTGTAGGGACATGAATGAACCTGGAAACCATCATGCTCAGCAAACTGACACAAGAGCAGAAAATCAAACACTGCATGTTCTCACTCATAGGCAGGTATTGAACAATGAGAACACGTGGACACAGGGAGGGGAACACTACACACTGGGGTCTGTTGGGGAGAAATAGGGGAGGGGCAGTGGGGGGTGGGGAGTTGGGGAGAGATAGCATGGAGAGAAATGCCAGATATAGGTGACGGGGAGGAAGGCAGCAAATCACACTGCCACGTGTGTATCTATGCAACAATCTTGCATGTTCTTCACATGTACCCCAAAACCTAAAATGCAATAAAAAAAAAAAAAAAAGAAATACAGATTGAAGAGTTTAGAAACTATAATCCACTTTCAGAAGAGCTAATTCTTAATGAGAATTGTATATAATCTTGTTATTATAAATTAAAAGATGTGCTTCTGTAATTAAAAAAATACAGTATTCATGGATATGAACGTTTTACATACTAAAGCCAACTTTTCATACACACTGATTCTGCAGAGCAAACTGAAAGATTTGAGCCTATGCAGATTTTGGTATACGCAGGGTGTCCTGGAAACAATCCCCTATGTATAATGAGGGACGACTATATTGGCACTGTTAAATAGCTAGACCTCTCATATACTGCTAGTGGAAATGTAAATTGGCATTGCTGTTTTCGAAAAACTTTCAAAAATTTTGAATGCTTCTCACATGTATATCCCATGACCCAGAAGTTTTCCTCCTAGTCAAGAAAAGCCTATACATGCACCAAAAGTCAGAATCAGAAATACCCATAGCATCTTTGTTCATAACAGCCATAACTTGGTTCAGCAAATAATAAACTATAGTATATTAATCCAATGGAATTCTATACAGCAATGAAAAAATAAATTACATACAACTACATAGGTCAGTCTGACAGGCATAAAATATATTTTAAAAGCAAGACACAGAAGAGTGCATTTTATATGATTATATTTACATGATGTTTCAAACAGATAATCTTTGGTGATGGAAGTCAGGACAGTAGTTACGTTAGGGGAATACTGACAGGAAAGGAGCACAATGGAGCACTGGGGAAAGCTGGTAATATTCTACATTGTCTTCTGGGTGGTAGTTATATGCATTAATATCTATACCTATTTATCCATCCATCTATCTCTGAGCTGTACCCTTAAGATTTTAGCACTTTTATGAATATATATTCAATGAGAAAGAAAGTTTTAAAAAAATCTCACCAATACTCAAAGAATAAAAGGAAGGGAGAGAAGTTCAGACAGAGCAATGCAAAGACAAAGAAATGAGAATGTTTGTCTGGATATATATATTTACATTGCTAGAATAAATGCTTTTTAATGGAAAAATAAAGTTCAGCAGACTGTTACTGATAAAAACAGAATGAAAAATGCCTTTGAGTGAACAGGGAATTTGGGGATTTTAGTTATGAACAGAATCAAGCTTCACATTTTAGAGTGATATAATTGAAAACATGATATATCCATAATATCAGAAAATAATGTCCTGTGTTTTTTGTAGCCTTCAATGTATGATAATCTTTGCTACTTTTCTAATAAACTCTGTTTTAAGGTAGTGATGTGAATAACTTTTTTCCCCATCTGGGCCTCTATCACCCTGTTTCTCCATTCTGATCTTTCTCTTTCTCTAATACCCTTTCAGCTTTGTATGGGTAAATCAGATTTTCTCATCTAACATCTTGAGTAGTGAAAGTGATGAAAATCTTCTCTAAACCACATATAGAGTTTTCTTCCCTCTTTATGTTGAATGCCCTGGAATTGTTGAGAGTGTAAAAGTCTGCAGTGCTTTTGAAGTAAGTTACAGAAAATAACAACCTGTCAACTGTGTTATACTGGAATATTGAAATGGCATTAAAAGAGAATGAGATTGACACCTTTTTATTTTTATTACCTTTGGGGTCTAAAGTCTTCTTTGTTAGTATTATTACATAGGAGAGAGTGAGAATGCCTGATGAAGCAAAACAAGAAACTGCCCATGATAAAAATAAGTAGTTGTTTTCTTAGTTTATTGAAAGTGAAAGAAGAGTCTGAAAGGCTCAAAGTCTCTCACATTCTTCAGATGTCAGAGAAAACAATTCCTCATTAGGTTTCTGATGTTATAATATTAAAGAAGAGCAAACTAACTCTTTGTTAAATAAGATTCCTTAGGTCAGATGTGGTCCTGGGTACAAATGAAACTAGGAATGTCTCTATTTGATTTTTATCCACAGATTTGATTTTAAAAAGAAAATCTTGGGGAAGCTCCCAAATTGATTGTGGGCTCTAAAGGGAGGGCTTTGCCAAATCAAGTCACTAACAGGCAGGAAAGAATTTCTTCTCCAGACGAACCAGGCAAAAGCAACCCCTGCCCTAATTCCCAAACCTTGAATGGGTTATCTCATTGCTCCTGGTAGTCTAACCATAGTTTCAAGATAAAGCAGGCAGATCATAAGGTCAGGAGATTGAGACCATTCTAGTCATGGTGAAACCCCGTCTCTACTAAAATACAAAACATTAGCCAGGCGTGGTGGCGCGTGCCTGTAGTCCCAACTACTCAGGGGGCTGAGGCAGGGGAATCACTTGAATCCGGAGACAAAGGTTACAGTGAGCCGAGATCATGCCACTGCACTCCAACCTGGCAAAAGAGCAAGATTCCGTCTCAAAAAAATAAAGAATAAAATAAATAAATAAATAAAGAATTTAAACACCAGGGTTTATAAAGAGTGTGCCTAGCTGAGGTGAGTCATCAGCTGAAAAGTGCTTGAATGGAAAACTGGCTTAAAATGTTGCCTAGAAACAATTAATAGAAACCTTGATATTAAGAGTTTCAGACAGAATTCTATGCAAGATGAAGCCAGAAGAGACAGAATACGTATACGGCTCTTTAGAAAGTCTCTTTTCTTTCTGTAATCAGTGCTGATCCACATTAGTGGTGACTTGACTTCTGATTTTACTTTACCAGATATACTAGTTACTGCCCTAGGTAATAGTACCAGATAAGATTTCAGGATTCCCAAAAAATGTAACATTTGTTAAAAGTCCAATAATTAGGAAATTAGCAAGTTAGGCATTAACTATAAAATTTTCCATAGTCGTTGCTACCAGTGTTTCTCAACTGAATGTTTGCAATTATCTAACACATGCTAACTTGGCTAACATTTTACCTTTTATTTCTGGTTAGCCACCTTAGGAGAATACAGCATGTTCTTAATTAAACCAGGGTTCCAGTTTTGGTTTCCTATTATAGTAACCTTGGCTCTGTCTCATAACCAGAGATCACACCCTAGCCACATACATATAAAGGTCATAAGGGGAGCTGAAAGACTATGTGTCTGCTTTATGTATCCTCATTCATCAACAAACGATGATGTAGTTTCCATAACCATGGCATGTTAATTGGAAAAAAACCAAAAAAGTGGAGAAGTAGCTGAAAAACTATATTCTGGTTATGATGGACCAATAGGTTGATATTAACACATTATATTTAATACATTTATTTAACATTTGGAGAGGTGCAGGGCAAAGGGAGTTTGCATCTATTCCATGCCTTAGCATTGGACTTCCATAACCTATGGTCTTAACTTCTGTTGCTAACTTAGTTATCAGTGTTCAAAACACATGAAAGAGACCTTGTTTGCTGATACCTCAGGAATCATAAGATTGTGGATTCTGACTAGTAATTCTCAATATGGACTAAAATTAATAGATGACAAAATGGAGTAACGTTGAGAGGCGAAATCTTAGTTGAGTATCCTGTTGTGTTAGAAAGCTCATTGGACCATGGTCTAGAAACCTGTATACTATTCTTGATAGATATTAATTTTTATTGCTTCTCAAATTTATTTTTAAAGTCATGGTGCCCTTTGAACAAGATAGCCTATGGAGCTTTTCTGTCATCCCTAAGCCACCTCCACAAAACTTTAGGAATTTAATGAATATGGTTTGGAAACAACCAAACCACTGGAAAGAAGCTAAATGGCCATCTATAGGAAAATGGATAGATGATGATCTCTTCATAAGAGGAAGAACATTAAGAGATTAAAATGAATTAACTAGATATATGTATGTAACATGAATAAGTTTCAAATATGAAATTTAATAAAAAAATAAGTTACAAAAGGATACACATTGTAGGATACTACATTAGACAACTTTTACGCTACACTTCAGATCCTCTTGACCTCACAAGTCTCTGGGGACTCTTGGGCACTTTTTATTATTTTTTTAGATGGCACTTCTCTCTTATCACCCAGACTGGAGTGTAAGGTTGCAATCTCAGCTCACTGCAAACTCCGCCTCCTGGGTTCAAATGATTCTCCTGTTGCAGCCTCCCAAGTTGCTGGGATTATAGGCATGTGCCACCATGCCCAGCTAATTTTGTATTTTTAGTAGAGATGGGGTTTCACCATGTTAGTCAGGCTGGTCTCAAACTCCTGACCTTGGATGATTCACCTGCCTCAGTCTTCCAAAATGCTGGGAGTACAGGTGTGGGCCATCCACGCCTGGCTTTTTTTTTTTTTTTTTTATATTTTTAGTAGAGATGGGGTTTCATCTTGTTGGCCAAGCTGGTCTCAAACTCCTGACCTCAAGCAATCCACCCGCCTTGGCCTCCCAAACTGCTGAGACTACAGGTGTGAGCCACCATGCCCAACCCGGGCACTTTTTCTGCCCAAACCAATTTTGTAGGGACTAATTCTGTTTGGGCTCAGACTGCCTTCACAAGGGTAAAGTAAAGCTTCATGTCTGTTCTGTGTCACTTGTATGTCCTGCACTATTGCCAATGAAGCATAAGAGGCCATTGGACTGGCTCAGCACCCTTGTCTACACAACTTAGAAATGGGAGGGAAGTAATGCTCCATGGAGAGACTCTGACCAATGGAGACTATTGCTGGCAGATTTCATCTCCTCCTCTTACACAGGATTTACTTTACTCAGTTATAGGAGTAAATACAGTCTCAAAGTAAATGGTCCCTAGAAAGCAAGCAGTCAATTGTGCTTGATACAAAGCAATGTCCAGCTCAGGATCATACTCTTCTATTAACACCTCTTTTTCCCCGGGTTTACCTTTTCTTTCCCCTACTTCTACAGCACTGGGATTACACTACCAAATAGTAGTAGCAGCAACTAAGATTTTGCCTCAGGCTGTGCTTTTTAAGGATATCAGATAATATAGTTTGGATAATGTCTCCTCTAATAAATCTCATGTTGAATTATAATCTCCAGTGTTAGAGGTGGAGCCTGGTGGGAAGTGATCAGGTCATAGGGGCAGATCCTGTATCACTTGGTGCTGTCATTGTGATAGTGAGTGAGTTATTGTGGGATATGGTTATTTAAAAGTGTGTGGCAACTCCCCTCTACTCTCTTGCTCCCACTTTTGCCATGTGATGTGCCTGCTTCTGCTTGGCCTTCCACCATGAGTAAAGCTCCCAAAGGCATCCCTAGATGCTGAGCAGGTGCCAGTGCCATGCTTGTACACCCTGCAGAATCATGAGCCAATTAAAGTTGTTTTCTTTATAAATTACCCAGTCTCAGGTATTCCTTTTTAGCAATGTAAGAATGCCCTAACACACTAGATTAAGACAGAGACCATTTACATACATTTTAAAAGCACTAAAAAAGGAGAGATTAAAGATGGCTGACTAGATACAGCTGGGAGGTGCCTTTTCTGTGGAGAATAATCAAAATATTGAGTAAACCTGCATACTCTGAACAGATATTTTGAGAGAAAACACTGAAATTCAATAGAGAAGTGACAGAAGACAGCCTGGTTGAAGAGGGATGAAGTGGGGTTGCCTGCTTGTTATTGCCAGATACCAGGACCAGCCCCCCAGACCAGTGTCACTCCCAAGGAAGGGTTGAGTGAGGAAACCTCAGGACACCATATTCCCACTGTAGATCTCTGAAATCCTAGCTACAGGAATTCCCCAGACTCCTGCAGACGTTTGGACTAGCAAAGGGAGCTGCCTGGAGATAATATAGACACATTGCTTGAACCCTAGTAGAGCCCAAAAGTCTTCAGTGTGCTAGGCAGTGACAGCAAAAGGTGACTCTGAGCTTTCCCATCCACACCCCAGAGCTTTGCATCCTGCCCTTAGTTGATATAGCCCCTGTTGTCTGCTACGCCTGGAGAGAGCAGGGCCAGGGAATGCGCACATGCCTGAGACTGGTCCCACTGCCATTGCCATAGGGCTCAGATGCAGCCAAAGCGTGAAATCCCACACCTGCTAAACCCTCCTAAGACTCCCAACCTGGCCATTCCCACAGGGGAAGGGCCTACAGCATAGCTTCCATTGTCCTGCTGAGATGGTTTGTGATGGCCTGGGTGCAGTTCACCCCCTTCTCACAGCTGGTCCTTGACCTTGAGGGGCCAGTGGACAAATCTGCTGGCCTGTGTCCCAGTTTCCCAGGACTTCAGCATACCACCCAGGTGGATGAAAAGGAGATTCATGGCCTGATCTCGAGGAGGGGAGGAACCCTCACTGTCAGAATAAGAGAAGAACACAGCTTGGGTTCATATAATGACATGGGAACTCCCTTCAGGAGACCAGGAAGGGTATGGCCTGATAGCCATGGTTTCTGCCTCAGGGAGTTTCATGAACGCCTGGAATGGCTTGGCAATCTGGGTACAGATGGCTTGGGACTAGCCTAGTCAGTTGGGCCTGTTGCCACTGTTGAACGCTGGAGAGAGACCTCCCGAGTCAAGGGTGCAGGAGCTGGGTGGGGTCCCATGGCTGCCTGCTGGGCTGATAATCTCTGGCATTCTTCTTACTCTGAGCATGCTCTGTGGCACAGGAGAGGCACCTCCACCCCTCACTGGAGGGTTGTCCCAGCAGCCTGAGCAGCCCCTAGACACCTGTGAAGGTAAATGTTTAGAACCACCTCAGAGAGCCTGGCTTGCCCAACCCAGCCCTGCTCATCTTGGCCCCCTCCACCCACCTTAGTGGCAGAGTGAGGGGCAGGACCCCTGGAAGCCTGCTCATTTCCAGGGACACCCTATTACTTCTGCCATCAACAAAGGCCAAATAAAAAGTTCACTGCCATCATCGCAACTGCCACCTACTGGCTGGGACATCAAACTGCACGACCTATCACAACTTCTGGTATCATTGTACAGTGCTCACCTGACTCTTGCCCGCCATTGCCACCTACTGGCCAGTATAGTGAACTGCGTAATCTAATGTAATTACTGCTGAAAGAAGCACACAGTGCTGGGAAAAGAGATAATCGTCCCAAGGCCTCCACCTCTACGTCTATGGGTGTGGCACAGCACAACACTACAATAACCTGCAAACAACTAGCGTCTTAGAAAACCACTACAATAAGGCTATCTATAATCAAGGAATTAATATAGTGTTGGTGCCCTAAAAGCACAAAGAAGTGAAGCCAAAGGACTCTACCCAACATACCCAACAGTAACACCCTCAAAGGGGGAAGAAAAAAAATTCCATTGAAATGAAAGTAAGTTCAAAAATAAGAAGTGACAGCTTCTACACATGAAAAGAAACAAGTACAAGAACTCCAGCAATATGAAAAAACATAATGTGTTGACACTCCTAAAGGACCACACTAGCTATCTAGCAATGGATACTAACAAAATGAAAACTTTGAAATATCAGATAAAGAATTCAAGGTATAGATTGTAAGGAGGCTCAGTGACATACAAGGGAAAATTGAGAACCAACACAAAGAAATCAGAAAAATAATTGAGGAGATAAAAGATTAGATACATATATTTTAAGAAAACAAACAGAACTTCTGAAAATAAAAAAATTCACTTAAGAAATTTTAAAACACAACCGAAGGCTTTAACAACTAAGCAGAAAAAATAATTTCAATCTTGAAGCCTGAATTAACCCAGTCAAAAACAAGGGGAAAAAATTAAATGAACAAAGCCTTTGAGAAAGGTACAATTATGTAAAGTGACCAAACCTACAACTTACAGGCATTTCGGAGGTAGAAGAAGAAAATAAGAAACTTATTTTCTTAATAAGAAAGTTATTTCCTAAACATATTTTAGGAAATAATTCAGGAAAATTCCCCTAATCTTCCTAGAGATGCAAACACCCAGATTAAAGACATTCATAGAACACCTGACAGAAAACTGTACAAGAGAAATATTACCAAGGCATATACTCAACAGACTATGCAGCATCAATGTGAAAGAACAAATCTCAATAGCAACTAAAGTGAAACATCAAATCACCTATAAAAGAAATACCATCAGACTAACAGTGGAGTTATCAGCAGAAACCTTACAAGCCAGAAGAGATCAGGTGCCTATTATTAGACTCCTTAAAAGAAAAATATGCCAGCTAAGAATTTTAAATCCTGCCAAACTAAGCTTTATAAATGAAGGAGAAAGAAAGTGTTTTCCAGACAAGCAAATGCTAAGGGAATTTGTCACCACTAGACTGGTCCTACAAGAAATACTCAAAGGAGTGATAAACATGGAAACAAAAGGATGATACCATCATAAAAGCACATGTAAGTAGAAAGCTCACAGATCCTATAAAGCAGTTACACAATTGAGACTTAAGGTAACTAGAAAACAAAACCATGACAGGAGCAAAACTTCACGTGTCAATATTAACCTGGAACATAAATGGTCTAAATGCACCAATTAAAAATATAGACAAGGAAGTTGGATTTAAAAAATAAAAACTGAGACTTTGATGGAGTTGCTTATCATCTTAAGGAAATTTTGTGCTGAGACGATGGGGTCTTCTAAATATACAACAATGTCATCTGCAAATAGAGACAATTTAACTTCCTCTTTACCAATTGAATACACTTTACTTCTATTTCTTGCCTGATTGCTCTGGCTAGAACTTCCAATACTATGTTGAATAGGAGTGGTGAGAGAGGGCACCCTTGTCTAGTGCCAATTTTCAAAGGGAATGCTTCCAGTTTTTGCCCATTCAGTATGATATTGGCTGTGGGTTTGTCATAAATAGCTTTTATTATTTTGAGATACTTTTCTAGTTTATTGAGAGTTCATAGCATAAAGGGCTGTTGAATTTTGTTGAAGGCCTTCTCTGCATCTATTGAGACATTCATGTGTTTTTTGTCTTTGATTCTATTTACGTGATGGATTATGTTTATTGATTTGCATATCTTGAACCACCCTTGCATCCCCTGGATGAAGCCTACTTGATCATAATGGAAAAGCTTTTTGATCTGCTGTTGCATTTGGTTTGCCAGTATTTTATTGAAGATTTTTGCATCAATGTTCATGGATATTGGCTTGAAATTTTCTTTCTTAGTTGTGCCTCTCCCAGGTTGGTCTCATAAAATGAGTTAGGGAGGATTCCCTCTTTTTGTATTGTTTGGAATAGTTTCAGAAGGACTGGTATCAACTCCTCTTTGTACATCTGGTAGAATTCGGCTGGGAACCTGTCTGGACCTGGACTCTTTTTGGTTGGTAGGCTATTAATTGCTGTCTCAACTTCAGACCTTGTCATTGGTCTATTCAGGGATTCAATATCTTCCTGTCTTAGTCTTGGGATGGTGTAAGTGTCCAGAAATTTATCCATTTATTCTAGATTTACTGGTTTATGTGCACAGAGGTGTTTGTAGTAATCTCTGATGATAGTTTGTATTTCTGTGGAATTGGTGGTGATATCCACTTTATCATTTTTTATCGCATCTATTTGATTCTTCTCTCTTTTCTTCTTTATTAGTCTGTCTAGCAGTCTATCTATTTTGTCGATCTTTTCAAAAAACTATCTGACCTTTGACAAATCTGACAAAAACAAGCAATGGGGAAAGGATTCCCGTTTAATGAATGGTGTTGGGAAACTGGCTAGCCATGTGCAGAAAGCTGAAACTGGACCCCTTCCTTACGTCTTATACAAAAATTACCTCCAAATGGATTAAAGATTTAAACATATGACTTAAGACCATAAAAACCCTAGGAGAAAACCTAGGCAATACCATTCAGTACATAGGCATAGGCAAGGACTTCATGACTAAAACACTAAAAGCAATGGCAAGAAAAGCCAAAATAGACAAATGGGATCTACTTAAACTCCAGAGCTTCTGCAAAGCAAAAGAAATAATCATTAGAGTGAACCGGCAACCAACAGAATGGGAAAAAAATTTGCAATCTACCAATCTGACAAAGGGCTAATATCCAGAATCTACAAAGAACTAAAACAAATTTACAAGAAAAAAGCAAACAACCCCATCAAAAAGTGAGCAAAGGATAAGAACACACACTTCTCAAAAGAAGACATTTATGTGATCAACAAACATATGAAAAAATGCTCATCATCAGTGGTCATTAGAGAAACGAAAATCAAAACCACATTGAGAGACTATCTCACACCAGTTAGAATGGTGATCATTAAAAAATCTGCAGACAACAGGTACTGGAGAGGATATAGAGAAACAGGAACACGTTTACACCATCGGTAGGAGTATAAATTAGTTCAGCCATTGTGGAAGACATTGTGGCAATTCCTCAAGGATCTAGAAATAGAAATATCATTTGACCCAGCAATCTCATTACTGGGTATATACCCAAAGGATTATAAATCATTCTATTATAAAGACACATCCACACGTATGTTCATTGTGGCACTGTTTACAACAGCAAAGACTTAGAATCAACCCAAATGCCTATCAACGATAGACTAGATAAAGAAAATGTGGCACATATGGACCACGGAATACTGTGCAGCCATAAAAAAGGATGAGTTCATGTCTTTTGCAGGGACATGGATGAATCTGGAAACCATCATTCTCAGCAGACTGACACAAGAACAGAAAACCAAACACCGCATGTTCTCACTCATAAGTCGGTATTGAACAATGAGAACATGTGGACACAGGGAGTGAAACATCACACACTGGGTTCTGTTGGAGGGTGGGGGAGCTAGGGGAAATGCAACGGGTGGGGGGATTTGGGAGGGATAACATTAGGAGAAATATCTAATGTAGGTGACGGGGGGATGGATGCAACAAACCACCATGGCATGTGAATACCTATGTAACAACCCTGCATGATCTGCACATGTACCCCAGAACTTAAAGTATAATTTTTTAAAAACTTAAAAGAAACAAGGCCCAACCACCTGCTACCTATAAGAGACCCACCAAATGTCTAAGGACACCTACATGGTCAAAGTAAAGGGGTGGAAAAATTTATGCAAATGGAAAACAAATGAGTGAAGTAGTAGCCGTTCTTATAGCTGGTTAAAAAGCACTTTAACAATAGTTTAAACAATGACAAAGGCATTAAATAATGAAAAGAGTTCAATACAGCAAGAATACGTAAGTATCCTAAAAATATGTGCACCCAACACTGGGGTATCCAGACTCATAAGACTAATACTACCAGACCAAAGAAAAGATACTACAACAATACTATAATAGTGGGAGACTTCAACATTCCAGTGACAACACTGAACAAGTCATCAAGGTAGTTGGTTTTCTACCTTGATGACCTGTGTAGTGTTGCCAGAAAACTCAACAATGAAACTCTGAACTTAAGGGTGATTCTTGACCAAATGGACCTAACGGACATTTACAGAACATTCTACCCAACAGCTTTTCACAGGTGAACATTCTCGCCTGTGTATGAGACACTCTCAAAAACTGACCATATGCTTGGCCATAAAGGAAGTCTCAATAAATCAAAAAAATTGAAACCATATCCAGTATCTTCTTTGACCACAGTAAAATAAAATCAGAAATTATTAGCAAGCATAACTCTCAAAGCTAAACAAGTTACATGGAAACTAAATAACTTGCTCCTGAACAACTTTTGAGTAAACAACAAATTAAGGGAGAAATAAAAAATTGGGGGAAATGAATAAAAATTGAAACAAAACATACCAAAAACTCTGGAATACAACAAAGACAACGCTAAGAGGAAAGTTTATAGAATTAAATGCCTGTGTCAAAAAGATAGATCTCAAATTAAGAACCTGATGTCACACCTCAAGGAACTAGAAAAGCAGGAACAAACCAAACCCAAAGCTGGCAGAAGAAAACAACATCAAAGCAGAACTAAATGAGATCGAGACCAATTAAATGACACAAGGAATCAACAAAATTAGAAGTTGTTTTTTTTTAAGAGGACAAACAAAATTAATCCACCGCTAGCTGGTGTAACCAAGAAATAGAGAAGATTCAAATAAGCACAATCAGAAATGATAAAGGTGACATTAAACATTAAAGGTGTAGATGTCATGTCACAGAACTACAAGGAATCATCAGATTACTATGAATATCTCTATACGGACAAACTAGAAAACCTAGAGGAAATGGATAAATTTCTGAAAAAAGGACAACCCTCCAAGAATGACCATTGAGAAATAAAAATCCTAAACATATCAATGAGTAATGAAATTGAATCAGTAATAAAATGTCTTTCACCAAAAAAGCCCAGGACCAGATAGAATCACAGCCAAATTCTACCAAATGTACACATACGAGTCACTACCATGTGTAATAAAACTATTCCAAAAAAATTAAAGAGGGACTCTTTCCCAACTCATTCTATGAAGCCAGAATCATTCTAATACCAAAACCTGGCAGAGACACCCACAAAAAAACAACTTCAGGCCAATAACCTTGATGAACATTGATGCAGAAATCCTTAATGAAATACCAGCAAACCAAATCCAGTAACATATCAAAAAAGCTAATCCATCACAATCAAGTAGGCTTTATCCCTGGGATGCAAAGTTGGTTCAACATATGAAATCAATAAATGTGATTCATCACATAAACAGAACTAAAGACAAAAATCACGATTATCTGAATAGATTCAAAAGTCTTTTTAATATAATTCAACATCCCTTCATGTTAAAAACTCAATAAACTAGTATTGAAGGAACAAGCCTTAACATAAGAGTAACCTATGACAAACCGATAGCCAACATCCTACTGAATGAGCAGAAGCTGGAAACATTCCCCTTGAAAATCAGCACAAGGCAAGGATGCCCTCTCTCACCACTCCTATTCAGCATAATATTGAAATTTGTGGTCAGAAGAATCAGGCAGCAGAAAGAAGTAAAGAGCATACAAATAGGAAAAGAAGAAATCAAACTATCCCTTTTTGCAGATGACATGATTCTGTATCTAGAAAACCCCCATAGTCTCAGCCCCAAAACTCATTTAGCTGATAAATAGCTTCAGCAAAGTTTCAGGATACAAAATCAGTGAACAGAAATCACTAGCATTCCTATATACCAGCAAAGCTAATGGTGGCCATTATCTATCCTTTGAAAACAAATAAGCAACAAATATTTTCTGGTGGTGTACTTAGCTTCATCAGAGGAGCGCTGGGTGAAATAAAAATGCAATGCTCTGGTCACTACCGTAAGATAGATGGTTACTACCCTAAGATGCTCTGGTCACTACCCTGAGAGAAAGATTTCTAAAATGGAAATCTTTAGAATCCTGTTAGAAAATTATTTCCAATGTCTGAAGCAAACCTGCAAAAATTACAAGAATTAATTGCTGAGTTGCTTGAGATGTATTAATATGTTATTCAAATTTACGTGTGTTTCGTGGCACACTTCTGGCATAGGTATTTCTAAATTTTCAAAATATATAGAAAGATATGAAATCTGAAAATGTCCTTTTGTTCATGACTTCCTCAAAAAAAATCCTTTCTTGTCATTGCTTTTGAAAAACTTAATCTAGACCCCAATTTGTATCATCTCAGTTATCAAACATTAATGCGGTGTCAGTGTTGGATGTGAAGAATAGATTGTCTTGAATTTGGTCAGTCTGGGCCATTTATGTGAGGCATTGTGATTTGATTGTACTCACTTAAGAAGTGTATCTTTCAAAATCGTTTTAGCGCAATGCTAAATTGAAATGACCATTATTGTTCTCTCTTTCATCACAGTTGATGCATCCTATCATATAAGGATGTTTATAGAACTGTAACACCTCATATTAGTAATACAGCTTTGCTCATTTTGAACTCTGGCTTGATGCATTTTTCTCTCATTTCCTTTTGAATTGTTCCACTGCTCAGGGTTCTTTGTGGCAAGAAAGCACCACTGTTTAGAACTAACAAGTACTAATAAACTCAGGCTTAGGGATTCAACTTGATTAAAGACTAGTGAGATTTATATATCTGTGTCTTTAGACTCTACTTGTTTACCAAGCTGTACTGGACCAGGAGTCAGCTTTGGGTTTACATTGAACTAGCTGTGTGACTTTGGGAAAATTACATAATTTCTATGGATCTTGGTTTCCTTATCTATAATTGAAAACATTTACACTAGATTGTCTTAAGATTCTGTAACTCTAATGCAAAATAAAAAAGAAAGACCAAGTGAAAGAATTTGGCAAACTTAATGTAAGCTAATTTCTCCTGTTGAAGATAAAGCTAAACTATCACCATTCCCAAGCCCACTCCTCTTCCTATCTCTCCTACAATTTAAATCTTACCTACCTTTGAAAGTCAACTACATCTCCATCACCTCCATGAAGTCTTTCCTGACAACCTAACAACCTCCAGTGTTATCTTCTTTTTTAAATTATAGGATTATCATCACTACACTTAGTCTTCTCTGTCACCTTGTATTGTTGCTTAACTTTAGTGCTTTTGAAGTCAGGAATGATGAGTTGTGAATATTTATATTGCCCAAAGCACATTGTTCAGTATTTCATATGCATGATAGGTCCTAGATTTGTTGAATTAATATTGAATTAATGGAGTTTAAAAATCATTTTTAACCATTGTGCCAAATTCACAATTCAAAGATGATTGAATTTTTTCCACCTTTCTATCCCCAAAAGATGCATAATTTTGAAGACATTTTAAGAAAGCTAAAATAAACTTTGGAGCTACCTTAAATATGAATCCCTTCCCTTTTAGTCTCCTAATTTTCCTCTTCAAAAAATTGAGAATACTTCCTTTTTAGAGTAGCCTGCCATAGAAACATTTTTATTTTTCCTTCTATAATCTTTAGAATACAATGTAATTTGATCACCCAGTATATGAATGGCATTTTATTTTCTATTACGTTTTTAGGAAACATGACAAATTGCACTGTTACCCCTTAAGGGAGTGTTTGGTTACTTGCAAGCACCAGAGCCAGTTCTCTAGCATTTGATGGAAACAAATGCTAGCATTCCACCACAAGGCATATCTCCAGTGTATCGATGTTGACAGAAGCAAAGTAAAACAATATTCAGATCAACATTTAGATTTTTGTGTTTTTAATTATTTTAGGTTCATAGCAGGTATATGTATTTATTGGGTTTTTGAGATGTTTTGATACAGGGATGCAATGCATATTAATCACATCATGGAGAATATGGTATCCATCCCCTCAAGAATTTATCCTTTCTGTTACAAACAATCCAGTTACAGTCTTATTTTTAAATATACAGTTAAGTTATTATTGACTATAGTCTCTCTATTGTGTTATCAAATTATAGATCTTATTTCGATTTGTTTTGTATCAGATCAACATTTGATTAGATTCATTATAGGTATTAGTCCAGCTTGTTTCAGTTCATTGTGAATTTGTCACCAAGTGTCTTATCAGTACCTCATTCTCTTTCTTCGTCTGTACTGAGAATGTGTTAGAACAAGTGCTTAGCAACTCAAAATTCACCTGGCTCAGGAGACTTGGAAGAAACATTTTAGCTTTGGCCTCATGCTGTGGGAGCCATGTTGTTTCTCTGTCAGGTTGGGACTGGGTTACACTTAGAGAAATTAGCCCAACAAAATTGTTTTCTCTCTCCTTTTTTGTACCAGAATTAGACTCTAGGGAATAAGCAAAATTGATCTTACTTGAAGAAATTTCAAAGATTCCCAACTCCCAGAACTCAAGTAGCCATGGAAATAAGCACTGATCCAAAATGTACTTAGACTGGATGGTAATTGGGAACCATTTGAGGGAGGGGAACTAAACATGTGCTACGTGATGTTACTTTGTAGAATAAGAAAGGCTGTGTTGAGTTGGTGTTTTAAGGAATAATGGGAAAAATTGGGCTGCTTTGTGTGGGTTTGTAAGGTGGTGTGAGAGGCAGTGTGTTGGCAATAGCTAGGTGATAATATAAATTGAATATATTTCTGGTAAAGGATTTTTGAAAAATAATGTTTTATTAGATTCACTCCTATTTTTCTTAAGAAAATAGTAACCTATTGGTATGTTAGGAAAAGATGATTTGTTCTTAAAATTTTACTGGGAGGAAAAGTGTATCATGTCCCTAGTTTGGCTTAAATGCAAAATCAAGGTTATACTTTCAAAAATTAATGCACCTTGTTCCTCTGACCCCTTAAGCATGATTAGGGATTTTGTGCTGTTACAAATGGACTTAGCACATGTGACACTGGCACAATCATGGAATGCATGGTATTTTTCCTTTGTAGTTACAACAATATGGGCCCCATCAAAAAACTCCTTATTCAGCCTTTCGTTTGTTCTCTTAAGTCAAGAGAAGTCAGCTTATGTTAGTGCTTAGCCCAAAAGAACCCTCTGCAACCACACTGCAGGAGGCCACTTTCTATGCCATTTCCTCACATTTATGTTTCAAACTATCAGTGTTCACTGGCCCAATTGGGCCCTCTCTAGCAACATTAGCCCTCAGAGCTCAGCTTGCCAATGTCACCATGCAATTTCAGTTCCAGAATTCTAGTGTCTTTCCTCAACTGTCACTTGAACAGCCCAGGCTTTCGTATTATAGTGTCTATTTCTGTCACTGATTCATAATTTTTTATTTATCTGACTCAAATCCAGGTAGTTTTTGCTCAATCTATGGCAGGCTGTTAACCAGCATGTGTGTTTAGGGCCGCAGTTCATTCATCCATTTTGACATCCACACCTGATATCTTCATTAATGTCCAGCACAAATTTCTCAGATTCTAGATCTACTTGATGTCTCCATATTCCTTCTGCATCCACCTCTTTGCCACGAAGTACACTTCGCGGAAATGTCACGTTTTTCAAGTGTTTCACATGTTCTACGGTGGAACCATATGCATATAGACATGATCCCCTTTTAGGTCTGTATCCAAACATAGCTTGTCAATGACTGCTCACAAATTCTAAGTCAGCTTGTAAGTTTTAAAACTTTTTCTGAAATGTTTTCTTTAGAGCTTGTAAACTTCTTCCCATGTTATTGGTTACTTGTTGTATCCCTGTGTTCTTTTTTTGACATTAACTGCAACCACCTTACCACCTTTTTATTGCCCTTTCAATTCATCACATTCAGCTGAACTGCTGCCTCAGGCAAGTGCTTCCTCTCTACATCTGTTTATGGAATTCTGGGCCATCTCCATAACAGAAATTCTGCTATGTTAGTCTTTCTTCTATCCTATGACCATTTGCTATGCTCTTAAACATTAGTCATGTTTATTTCTTAGAAAATCTACGTTGAAGAAAAAACAGTACTGCTACTTTTATGAAATTAATTTATGATTTGTAGTGCGATAGTATGAGTTGCTTACTCGAATATGTGCAGGGAACCTCTGAAGAGCCATATTGACAAGTAAGTTGTAGCCTAGTCTGTGTGACTTGAGAGCTGTTGGTTTTTCTTGTTCACATAGTTGTCACCATTGTTGCAATATTGTAAATGTTTACTGGGTGCTCGCTATGTGGGTAGGCACTGTGCCAAGAACTTAACATGGAGTAACTCATTCAATACTCACAGTAACCCTTCAACATAGGTTTTATTATTATCTCTGTTTTACAGATGAAGAAGCAGAGAATCAAGAGGGTAAATGACTTATTTAGGAACATACAACTAATAAGTGTTAGAATAGGCATTCGAATTTAGGCAGTATAACCTCAGAGCTCACATTTCTCTTAACATTTATATGATACTTCCTTCTTATAATGATAACTAACATTTATTGTGAACTTATGATGAGCCAGGTACACAATATAGTTAGCCATATTGCATTCATTAATTTCTTAAATTATTTCTTCAGCCCTTGACGACAGGTGACATTATTTTCCTTTTACAGATGAAGAAACTGAGTGAGGCTTAGAGAAAAGAAGTAGTCTTTAAAGTAATTAAAGTGACTCCCCTAGTAAGTAGCAGAGGCAGGATTTTTAACTCATATCCTTATCCATTATGTCATACTATACTAATAAAAGACTGAAAACTAACAAACAGAAAAGTTAATCTATGGGTTCCTATAGTCACAAGCAAAATCATACCTGTATTCCTGCTACTTACAGGACCTATTAACTGGGAGATGTTGGGCTGTATCATCAATATCCATAATTTATGTATAGTTATTCCCGGGATTAAAAATGGTGGGAATTCCTAAGAAGCAGCGAAGCAATACATTTTTCAAGAAAATTGGTTTACCAAAAAATGACAGGCTATCTTGCCAGAAGTAGCACTAAGAAAGGGTGGACTGGAAGGTGATATACCCCTAGGAAAAGTAAATATGTAGAAATGTGTATTACAGTTGAAACAGAAACATGGCAAAACAAAATGTGAAGCAGGAAATTGCACTGTTATAATGCCACTTCTCCCCCACCTCCCTTCAAAAAAAAAAAAAAAAAAAAAAAAAGGCCAGTGAGCTGCTATGATCTATCTGTTCCTGTCTATTTGTAAAAGACAGATTGGTGCATTGAAGAAGCAGGATATTTGATTGCAGAGGATAGGAAAGATTATTTAGGAATATGAACTGCTACCCAAGGAAAACAGGTCAGGTTGGATCTCCACAGTGGGAGACATGAAGACCCTGCATAGTAGCGGAAGTTATGGTATTAATTGTGAGTAGGCCAGTGAAATGATAGAAAAATACTCAGACACGTATTTTATCTACTTCAAGAATTTAATCGTGGCTAACTTTAATTTCAGGCATCATTTATTTCTACTTTTGAAAACGTTTAAATTATTAGAAAGAAATTAAAAGAACTTATTCTTGGTAGAACTTTATTAAAATAATATAGACATGCTTTCATTGGTCTAGCAGTCCTATGCTAAATTAACCATCAAGAATCTTTAACTATACTTAAACATTGGCATGCTGCTCTCAGTGCCTTAGTTAATACTGTGAAAAGACTTTAAAATCTCAAATACGCACTGACTCACAAATAGGTGGGAAGTGGGAAATTATATGTGTGTGTGTGTGTGTGTGTGTATACATATATATTACATATATATGTAATATAAAATATACACACACACACACATGAGACGGAGTTTTGCTTTTGTTGCTCAGCTGGAGTACAGTGGCACAATCTTGGCTTACTGCAACCTCTGCCTCCTGGGTTCGAGTGGTTCTCCTGCCTCAGCTTCCCAAGTAGCTGAGATTACAGATGCCCACCACCATGCCTTGCTAAGTTTTATATTGTTAGTAGAGATGGGGTTACACCATGTTGGCAAGGCTGATCTTGAACTGCTGACCTCAGGTGATTCACCTGCCTCAGCCTCTCAAAGTGCTGGGATTGTAGGCATGAGCTACTACGCCTGGCCACTATGAGTGTACGTTAAATGTAAATTGATATTAAATCCCAGGAAGATAGAGTCAGAAACCTAAGCTGTAGGGTGGCATCAAATACTACAATTTAATAGGTTAAAAAAGAAAAGAAAAAACACAAAATGAAAGATCATTCAAGTTCATTATTTGAAGCAGTCATATAGATATTACTTGTTGCCAAATCAATCTTTAACTCCAGTTTCTCTAGAAAACTTGGTTTTCTATTTTATAAAAGACTACATCATTGGAAATATTCTGATTCATTCACAATCTCACAAACACACAAATCATTTATGGGCTGAGAATGTACATGTTTTACCATGGTCTTCACATGCCCTTCAGGAGAAAATGAATTTTAGGGGAGAAACAGATGTTTTCAGTTAAGTTCTCTGTGGGCTGAGTTTAAGGCAAAGAGTCAAGCGGAATATGGAAATGAAAGCCAATTTATCAAAGTATATTTTAAAAGGCTTTCTTGTTAATGCTAGAGTTTGGGCTGGGAAATTTCTGCTTCTTAACATACTGGTGTTAGCAGGGATTTAGAGTTTGCTGCCAGGCTTCTCTTGGAATATTCTTCCTCTGGCACAGCCCTAGAGATGCTAACTTTGAAAAACGGGATATGGCTAGCAGCCCCTGACACAGCCACTCTTGAATTTCCACTAAAGAATCTATGAAGACATAGAAAAATGATGAGAGCTCACAACAATGCTGACAATTTGGATTGACAGTCAAATTATTGCCAGAATGGGCGAGAAATTTCCACTAGCTGAAAATCAGGAAGAAGTGAATTGAAAAGTACAATCAGAGAACCACTCATACTATGCTGCTAGAAATTTAGTAAGCCAATATGTTTAGAATAAGTCCAAAAAATTTAATCTTTGCTCCCATGCAGTCTAAATCCTAGTTCCAAAACATACATTCTATGCCCAGCAAAACAAGGAGTAGTTGTCTTTTTTAGTTGGCTAGAATGCTGGACACCAAACCCAAAAATATTGCCTTTTTACCTATATATGCTTGAGAACTACTACTTCCGGCAAACAATTAGAGAATAAGGCAAATGAAAGTGGCTTTGGGATTACTATTATGAAGCAGTGGTAAATCATCTTCAAGGTCTAATTCCCAAAAACGTATTGCTGTTAATTGAGAGCAAAGTACCTTGGTAGGAAGGTATTCTGGTGATTCTAGCTTTTCATGTATTCCATCAATTCTGATTATCAATAAATCAGTCAGTTGGGTCAGAAGAGGATCCGATCTTAGTCAAAAGAAGATGTATTAGTGAAATCAAGTTAGACACCAAGAACAGGCAGTTGAAAATACGAGGTATCTACAACTATTGTCCTGTTGCATACCCAAGAAGGGGAATTATCTAAAATCAACCAGTTTGAATTTAACCTGGGACAATTGTTGTCTCCTAACCATTGGCAAGCAAGGGATCAAGACAGATTGCAACTCCTTTGAAAATAAGCAATTAAATAAAAAACAATGTGGAACTTATGGAAAATTTGCAAATGGGCTAAAAGGAAATTCTTTTGGAGACTTTGAGAAAGAGCCAGTTTATAAAAACGAATTTTTAAGGGAATTAGAAAAAAATATTAGGCATTGGTTATTTTAGGAACAATGAAGATAATCAAGGAACAAATAAAACTAAAACAACAGAATGAGACTATTAAAATGTAAGATAATCAGGATACGGAAAGATTACAAGAAACTAAAACAACCACAGATGTATATTATCAATTGAGGCTGTAGAGAGCAGAATTGACAATGCTGAAAATCAAATCAAGTATATATGAGAATGTCATATATACTTGAAAAATCGTCTCAGAAAGCAGTGAAAAAGACAAAGATGAGACTCATGAGGGAGAAGATGATAAATCTGAAGAATGGATATCCAGTTTAATAATTTTAGGTATTCCTAAGAAAGAAATAAAAACAACTAAAGCCATAATGAAGCATATATTAAAAGAAAAAAAAAGAACATTTCCTGAGTTGTCAAACAACTTGAATAGGCTCATCATAGTCTAGGTAAAATTAGTGAAAAGGGAGAAGAAAGCCACATGCTCTAAAGTTTCTTTTTAAGTCACAGATGTCACTGCAAATGGCATCTTTATTCATAATCACGTATCTGTTTGGCATACAAATTTAGAAAGTCAACAGGGATTGTAAATAATAAGAAATAACTGCAGGAAAAAAAAAATACATAGTGCCTAAAACCTTGTGCTGTGGAATCAGGCCAGTTCTACCACTTAGTAGTTGGTTAGATTTCAATGAAATCAGTAACTTTTCTGAATCTGTTTCCATAGCTACATCATAGGGCCATTCAAAAATTTAATGAGGTAGTTTATATAAATGCTTAATAAAAGGTATAGCACTTAGGGGACGCCGTTTTTATGTGGCTAATAATATTGTTGCTATTACCATCATCATCATGGTTAGTAGGATTCTAGGTGATTGTTAGTTTCTATATTTTCCAAATTTTCTGCAACAAGCAGTTACAAAAAGCAACTTTTGTAATCAGAAAAGCACATTATTTAAAAAATAACTATATACAAATTGGCATATAGCATGCCAGATAAAGATAGAGGTGCAACAAGATTACAGAAAGTACAGCAATATAATATTTTTTACATTTTTCTAATTTTGATAAAAACATGTATAGTTTTATTTTTAAAACTTTATTTTAAAGGTTACCTTATTTAAAATGCACATGAGGTACACATGCACATTGTAGAGGACTGGGACCCTGCAGAAGGACACAAGGCATGTTCAGCATCCCTTATATTGAGAAATGGCCATTGTTGACTTTTGTGTATACATTTTCTTCCATCTATGTTTATAGTACTTTTGAGATTACATCAAACTTAGAGTTCAATATCTTGCTTTTTGTAACCTAATATTTTATTTGGAGAATTTGTTAATGTAATTAAAAGCCCTGTGAACATTATTTTTAATAGTCAAATGATTCAAGGATCTACAATTGTGGCATACCTAGATTGTTCATAATTTTTTGTTGTTATGTTTGGTGCTCCAACAAACATACATCTGTATGACTCTTAATCAGAATTTCTGATAATTTCCTTAAAATTGATTCCTAGAAGTAAATATACCAGGCCAAAAAGGATGCACATTTTTAAGACTCTTGATGTACTTCAATGCTTTCCAGAAAGGTTGTAGCAATTTACACTTCTTCTCCAACATCTTAACTCTCCATCTCAGCAGTCTGTCAGTGATTATTGTACGTTCAATTCTGTATTAATTTCATTAGTAAAAATTCCAGTTGTTTTAAATTACATAACTTTACACATCAATTTGAACATTTATTTCAAAAGTTTATTGACAAATTGCAGTGCTTTCTCTATGAATTGTCCATGTGTGACTGTTGTCATATTTTTGTTTTATTATATCAGTTATTTCATTAAGACTTGAAAAAATCCTATATAATCTAAAGATATTTGCATATTAAAAACAAAAGGAAAACTTTGTTGTAAAGTGTTCCAAAGTTTACAATACTTTTGGCCAGTGAAACCAGAGAGCATAATTTTTATGGCAGCAAGAAAATTGAAAGAAAGCTTCATAGAACAATCTTGGGAGAATTTGTGACTTCTAACTGAAGCTTTCCTTCAAACATGTGAAAATTAACATATCATCTGCTTTATCCATAAATATATTCTTCAGTAATCATTTTCACTTGAAAAGTGTGCCATATTTGCAGAGCCAAAATGTTTTCTTCGTTTATTCTGTTCCCCTTAGTAGGCACGGAATGGACTGGACACTTTCCAAGACTGAAATTCAATATGATCTTACAGGATCTCACTTCTTGGAAACTTTGTGAATGTGTATGTAACTATTGTGACAGGGCAAGACTATAGTCTAGTAAGAGCATAAAATTCTGAATTTAGGTGTCCTTGGCTCTGTTTTCTCAACTTTTGTCAACTTCCATGCATATATTCAGGACTAAAACCTCTTTCATTGCTCTTACTGGGACACATGTACATCTGTTCTTCTACAGATGAACTTCCTTAACCTCTATAATTTCTACAGAGCTCAAACTCGTCTATTGAAAGCATATTCTACACTGGGCATAGCTTATGTTGTGTTGTACATTCATTGATACCATACTTTTCCCTTCCCTTTCAAAAGCACCATTACCTTTCTTCTCCCATTTAATTCCCTGTCAAATTCATTTCCCTTCTCTAGTTCCAAAAGACAAAGCCAAATACCAGCCAGAAGCACCCATACAATAGTATTTATCAAACTGTAGCTTATGACCCACCCCTGGATTATGAAATCAATTTAATGGTTTGCAGCAAACACTTAAAAATAACACAGAATATATCAGGATGTTTCATATATAGGAAGGCAATTACCTTTTCATGAAACAAACATAGGAGTGTACTGGGTCCAGCCTAAAATGTATTTTGTTCTATGGGTCAGGGTCAAAAATGCTTGAGAAACAGTGCTCTAAAGCACACTTTCAGATGCAAGACACAGATTTAGAGCTAATTAAAGGAACCTATCAACTGGGCAGCTGCCCCGAGAACCAATTTGTATAAGCAAAAACGTTTCACATGCACTAAAATATCACTGGAGATTAGGCAGATGCAGAAAATTGCATTTACCAGACTCTTAAGTAGGAAAGTAGTGCATGTGATAAGGTAGATGAGTTGGCAAATAGAGTTGTATTGCTTAAAGCAAAGAGACTAGGTCCTGCCTCCATTGATCCTTCTTTTCTCCATGTACTTTCTCCGTCTTCACATAGGATGCTTCTTCAAGAGATGTTGAACACGTATTTTAAAACACTTGTTTAGAAGAAGTACCAAGTTATTAGACTGCTGAGTTTGCTCATATGTCTTGAGTCAAGTCAGTATAGACCTTTAACTGAGAGGGGAAAATGCTATTTTAAGAAATTTATTTATTAGGATAGTAATAGCTGCTCTAACAAGTAAACCCTCAAATTTCAGTGACTTAGCACAACACAAGATTGGTTCTTATTCAAGCAATGATCTGTGATAGGTGTGAGCAAGTAAGTGAGTAGCTTTCCTTCAAAAGATGGTTCAGGAAGCTAGATTTTTTCCATGCTGTGACTTTCCCATAGGGCTTTCAGAGTCTTCTGTGTCTAGCCCAAGGATGGAAAAGGAGTGAGTGGAGAAGACATATCTACTTACTAAAATCTCCCATTTGAAAGATTCTGTTCATATTTCATTGTAAAGACTTGTTTACTTGGCCACCAGCAACACCACTACATTAAGGCGTGGGGAGTGGGTGGCAGGCATGAATTTTTGATGAATATCTGGCTTTGCAGTCACAGTAAGTTATAGTTCCAATCAAGGTGTCTCTAGAAATTTCCAACACAGGATTTGGAAACACATTGCTCCTACCCTTACCATCTTTAAGCTCTTTTGCAGTGTGACAGGGTTATGTTGATCATTGATGGCATTTATACGTTTTTGTATGAAAGTAACCCATTTCATTTTCTAACTTACTAAAGTAGTGATTTGGACATCTTTACATTTAGCTGCATATTACTTTTAGTTTAAAATGAATGTAGTTGGCAAGCACGAAGTGTATAAGATAGTAAATCCTAAATTACAGGCAGCCACCTCATTTATTCAGCTGCTGATTTCCATTTGGTTGACCACAGAGCACTTTGCATTATATGATTTGTGATACCTGGATGCAGTAGAATGGCTTTAAGTTTTGATTAAACACAAAGCTTGAAAAGGTTTAAACAGTAAGCCAGTAATATTGAAAACATTACAATCTGGTTTAGATAAACAGTCATCTGCATGAATTGGATATAAACGTATTTATTTTGGGCAAGAAGCACTTGTTTAGAAATTGCTCTTATGATGTGACTTTTATTTAAGCTTCTGGATATCAAAATAGTTCATAATTATGGATAAAAATTGTTGGCAAAGACATTACTGCTTTATTAGAAGTCTTGTCCGATATCAATATGGTGCTATTATTTGATTATTGCTTTATCTTTTATTCTCTGATAATCAGATATTGAAATTTGGAATCTTCTAATAGTAATTAGAGTTTTCTTCAAGATACCTGTCAACAGTGTAACAGTGGAAAATTATGTTGCCTGTGTCTGAAATGCAATGTACAAATATCTTCAAAATGATGAATGCAGATTTATTAAATTACTGGTGATAAAATGACTTTGCTTCATTGAAATGATTCTAATACTAAATTTATATAATGAATTATTAACTCTTCTTTCCCTTTTGTTTTCTGCTCTAGTTTAGTGAGCAGGTTAATTAAGTCCTAATATTAAATTCACTAGAGTATACAAAAAAAACCCACCCTGAAATGGCATCCACATGGTTGATTAAATGGCAAGGTAGATGGCTGGCCACGGTATTTAATTGGAGGCATGGGAGCTGTTGGTTTCTTTGTGTAATCTGACCATCTGAATATTGATTGTTTTCTAACAAGTGATCAAGGAAAAGAGGAAAGTCGTAACATGGGAAAATAGCAGTTACTTATTTCACAAATAATTGATAAATAACCACTATGAATGTAATAATTACTTTACATTAGTGTTTGCAATGTGCAATTCATTGAAATATTTGTCTTGTGCCACACTCCACAAGAGAGGGTTATAGAAGGAAATAAGTTAGGGAAATGCTGCATTCTCTCTCAGAGATAATCAACAATGCATGTTAACTTTTTTTTTTTTTTTTTTAAGATGGTGTCTTACTTTGTTGCCTAGGCTAGAGTACAGTGGCGTGATCTTGGCTTACTGCAGCCTCCACCTTCCTGGTTCAAGTCATCCTTCTGCCTCAGCCTCCCAAATAGCTGGGACTACAGACATGCACCACCATGCCCAGCTAATTTTTATATTATTATGAGAGACAGGGTTTCACCATATTGGCCAGGCTGGTCTCGAACTACTGACCTCAGGTGATCCACCTGCCTTGGCCTCCCAAGGTCCTGGGATTATAGACATGAGCCACCATACGGGCTGCATGTTAGCATTTTAAGGGATTTGATAAATCCTTTAGTTAGGAAGCCTGACACTTTTAAACCTAGAGGTCTCTATTTATTTTAAGCAGCTTTTTGTTGTTGTTGTTTAGTAAATATTAAACCTAATCCCCGAATCTCTGCCCAACTTTTTTTTTCTTGTAAGAGGTGAAAAATAATGCTTATAATTTTTAAGGGCAGAAATATTTTTGTTTTCAAAACCCAAGTTGAGGTATATGCCAAAAATAATTCAAAACTGGTTTTCAAACAAAAATTTTGATGGGAATGTTCACAGTGTCACTATTCACAGTAATCAAAAGGTAGAAACAATCCAAGTGTCTGTCAACAAATGAATGGATAAAAATATGTGGTAGGTCTGTATAATAGAATATTATTGGTCCATAAAAAGCAATAAAGTTGTGATACATGTGATGATAAAGTTGTAATATAAATAAAGTTGTGATACATGATTGAACCTTGAAAACATGTTAAGTAAAAGAAGCCAGTAACCTAAACCATATAGTCTCTGATTTCGTTGGTATGAAAACTCCAGAGTAGGCAAACCTATAGAGACAAGAAGTAAATTCATAGTTGTTTAGGTCTGGGGAGGTGGGAGAGTAAGGCTATGACAGCTAAAGGGTAAAGGATATCTTTTTTTGTAATGAAAATTTTGGAAAATTTGCTATGGTGATAGTTGCACATATCTGAATATACTAAAAAACATTGAATTGTGTGTTTAAAATGTATGAATTGTATAGTATGTGAATTACATCTCAGTAAAGCTGATAAAAATAATAATCACCATTTGATTAATACATAAATATTCGTAAGTTCCTCTTCTTAAATATGAAGCACATTTTCTTAAAAGTAGGGATTATCCTGTTAAAGCTTCTTAGTATTTTATGATTTTCATTTTAAATTATCAATAGCAATATTGTACACCTCAAAATTGGTACATCATATGATAGTATGGGCTATATGTGGATGGATATGTAGATATACATATTTTCAAGTGACCTGTTTTGGAGAAATATGTAAAGGTATTTAAAATTATATTACCAGCATATTTTCAAAAATTTCTAGGGGAAATGTAAAGCAATATAAGTATTATATTACCCCTGACCTGTGGCAATTAAATGCCCCAATAGAAGACACTTGGGAGAACTTAGGTCTCAAGATTTTGTTATGAATGTTAAAGAAAGGCAAACTAATTTCTTATTTTGGTGTTTGTTTATTTAGGCTCTGTTCTCATTGGACCTTGAATCTTGGTTTCCTTCACTAGTTGTTCTTTTCTTGGATCTCTTAACATTGGAGTGCTCCAGGGCTCAGTTGTTGGACCCATTCTCATTTCTAGCTGCAGATTCCCTTGGTCATCTTATCCAGTTTCATGGTTTTAAACATGTTTACATTGATGACTCCATAATTTGTATCTCTAGACCAGACTTCTCTCTAGAGCTCCAGATTTGTATAACCAACTTACCTACTCATTGTCTCTATTTGGATGTCTAATAGATAACTCACAGTTAACATTTCCCAAATTAAACTGATTTTGCTTCCAAATCCTGATTTATCCCATCTTTCCTTCTCAGTTAATGACTAATCCATCTTTTCTGTTTCTCCAGTTAAAATCTTTGAGTCACCTTGATTAATCTTCTTTCATATTTAAGGCATACTAACCCTCTTAGGGCTTTTACACTGTTTCCCCTGTCTGGAATGTTTTTCCCCTGTCTGGAATGTTCTTCCCCTGATATGCATATGCTTGCCCCTGCCTCCTCCTTCTAGCCTTTGTTCATATGTTACCTTCCTTCCTAGTGACAGCCACATCAACCACACCACTTAAAATTGCAACTTCTTAGAACCACTGATCCCCTGCCTACTCTTTTGTCTGTAAAACCACCATCTAATATACTATAAAATTTACTTACCTATCATGTTAATGGTAAACTGTCTTTCCCCACTAGAATGTGAGTTTCATGAGGGCAGAGATTTCTGACTAGTTTGTTCACTTTATGTGCTCACTATGCCAGAATTTATGACCAGCACATAGTACAGGATTAGAACTCAATAAGTATTTGTTCAATAAACAAATAATACTATGTCAGGAAATAGTTTGTGTTATTTTTAGTGACCCTAAAAGTGGCTCTTCATGTTTGGAAGTAGCTGATGTGGATTTACCAAAACAAACAAAACACATCCTTTTATAAAGTGCATGATGTGTGTTTTCTGAATAGACCAATGTACAATTTATGAAAATCACCAAGCAGCTGTTGTTTAACAATATGCCCTCTTTATCCATAACCATTTCCAACCCTAAGTACCATCAAGTACTCTTTATCACTTTCTAAAAATATTTTGAATTTTTATACCTCCTCTAGTAGAAAAGCAGCAAGGACTTTAATTTCTACATTTTTTTTCTTCCTTCTTTTTTAAACACTTCCTCTAGAGTAAAATCAAGGACATTTTGTATGAAAGTTTGGATTATAATAACATTTAATTATCACTCATATTTTACGTTGAGTGTGTTTTTAAAAATTTTTTTACAACTTTCTTTTCTCAGGATTAACTTATCTCTGAAAATAGATCGTTTACAGCCTAGCAAAGAAAGCAAAATAATATATGTACACAATTACCACAAATTAATCTTGCTATGAGAATTTTAATTTCAGAATTTGAGATTTAAATTATTCTTCTATTTAAATTGTCAACCTCAGTCTCATTAACTTAAATTTTACATTTAATTTGTGAGGACAATGATGCCTCCTTAGAACTGGCACATATACTCTAAGTTATATGATGTCTAGTGGGAAATACTGGTTTAGAATTCCTTTGCCTAGGCCTTATTTTCAGCTGTTTCATTAACTTATTATGTGATCTTAGACTAATTATTTAATTTCTATGCTTCGGGATTTTTAAAATCTATTAATTCAAATAAATAATCCTTTTCTGTGTATACCTTAGAGAAGGAGACATTAATGTGTACTGGACAGAGCCCAGGTTTTTGAGTCATAAAGATCTGGATTGAAATTCTGCCTCAGCCACTAACTAATTTTGCTGCTTTAGGGAAGTCAATGTCACTGATCCTTATTTCTGTTAACTGTAAAATGATGATAAGACCTACTCTAAGAGGTTGTAAGAATTGATAAATAATTCAAAAAGTAATTAGCATATGACCAGCACAAATTTTGGTTCTCTACCTGCTCTTTCTCTTCCACCTGCCTCTATCCTGGCTGTAAAATGTGGTTGGAGCATTACATTTTATATATGTATAAAGTGCCTGTCATTTAATGGGTGCTTAGTAACTGCTAATTCCATTGGCTGTGCTATAAGGTAATTGAGGTTACTAAATAAGGAAGGGTGAATACTATAATACTGGGAAAGAAAATGAGGAAAATGACAAAATAAAATTTAAAGAAAAACATGAGAACTTAGTAAATATAATTATTACTATTTAACATAATTACTGTTGGTTTGAGAGTGTTCAACTTCCCAAATGCCTAAAATATTTAATAAAGTCTATACATCATGGATAAGACCATTATCCTACTGAGCCCTACATTTTTGCAAAGGTTTCATAAGACAGATAATATTCAATCATAACTAAGAAAATGTTTAAATGATCAAATCCAGTACCTTGCCCAACAGGTTTAGCAATCACTACATTATCTGCTGCTAATTAGAATCAGGTGTATGGTATACAGGGCTCATTGACCTCTTTGGAAATAAGAATATTAGGGCGATAAATTGGTACCAGTTAATTTTAATAACTTAATGTATGCCTTCTTCTGCATGCACCCAAAGTGAAATGTATAGAGTATATGAATAATAAATATAAATGTTTGTTAATGCTCAGCATGACAAAATTTTAGAATAGGCCAATGAGCAAGTTCATTAATTATGGTCCTATTGTAGTAAGTATGTATTTTTGACACATCTTTCTTTGATGTGATTCAGTATTATTCATGGATGTGTGTTAAAGTGCTCCAAACAATATAGACCTTTTTTGAACTTCATAAAACTCGTTTTCTTTTTTGTTGTTGCCTTAAGTTGGAATCAGATGGATACATGTTTCTTTTTCTTTTTTGGGATTATAAAAGTAGTCCCATTTTTAAAGAAAAATTCACAAATATGACTTCATAAGGTACATGCTGATTTAATATTTTTAACTAAATTTAGAAGTACAATAAGCAATTACATATCATTTGCTACAATCCCGGATCTGAGATTCAGGAGCTCTCTATTTGTGAAAATAAATTGATGTGACATATGAGAAATCCCCAATACCAAAAGGGAAATGAATAGGCGAGAAAATAGTTAAACCTAATAGGAAATACAAGACTTAAAATTTTGAGATTCTATTTTTTTTTTTTTTTTTTTTGTAAAACGAATGCACAACTCCCTTAAAGTAAATATATAGTCATTCGTATTCAACTTCCTCAGCTGAAGTTACCAAAAAAGTGAAAGTAATAAATACTTGGCTCCTACTGTAAAATTGTAAATAAAACCAATTTTATGAAACTGGCTTTAATATTTTCATGTTCAACTTAACAGTTCAGTTCAACAAATATTACTCTGGGCCATCTAACATGGTGTTTAAGAGCATGGGCATTGCAATCGAATAGACCTGGGTTTGGTTTCCCATACCACAGTTTACTATCTGACTTTGAGTGAGTTATGTAACAACTAATTGTCTTAATTTCTTCAACTGCATTATGTAGTTGAGCTCTCAGAGCCTACTTTGCACGGATGTGGTAAGGATTCAATGGGAAAGTATGTGTGCCTGGCTATAGTAAGCACTCAGTAAATAGTAACTGCTAATACAAACTATGTGCCAGACTCTCTATGCTAGTTATACAAAGATAAAAAAGGATATTATCTGTCATTGATCTTTGAGTGAGCTACAAAAAGACTATGTATTGAGACATTACTGTAATGTAGCTGCCTTGCCAAAATACACATTCCAATCAGCCACATTACTGAGTTGTCTATATTGCACATATTAGTAAAAATATACAAGTAATGCTAAATGAACTCTGTACGTGTAAATATTGAAGAATGTGTGAGTTTTCTAGCCCTGATGCAAAATTCTTGGTGGGACATAAATTGGCTACGGTTTTTCATTACACAATACCCTTATAAAATGTATTTTAAGGAAATTCATTATACCCTTAACATTTTTAGAGTGAGATCAACATTTTTTAAAAAATAAACTTTGCTTTGCTCTAAAGTGACTAACTTTAAAATAAAGTTGACATTTTGGAAAATAAGCACTTTTTTTTTTTTTTTTTTTTTTTGCTCATAAGCTTTGCGTGAAAAACGTGCATGAGGCCAAAAGAGCATGCCTCAAGCATCTATAGGTTTATTGGTCATTCTCTGTATATTTCTTTATAGGTAAAAGAGCCCTCCAGAATGCAGTCAAATATATAAAGAATCACAAGAACACACATGATTTATTTTCATGCAAAAGTTCATTTTCTTTAACAAAAGAAATGTAACGCACAAAATAACATTGCTATCTTATTGAGAGTCATGTACTACTTCCCAGAGGGAAGAATTCTGGGGTACACCCTAGGCCCTAATTAGTTAAATGATATTACCTATATACTAGATTATATCATAGATGGGCAAAAGATAGGTGCTTTCTATGTCATCTGATCCCCTCATGCATTCATCAGCTGATAGCGCTATAAAAATACCATTAGAAAGATGTGAAGTCCTTCTTATGCACAACTTACAAAATTTAGTTTTCCAATTAATTTAGCATTTTATTCAGAAAGAGCTCTCAGTCAGTTATCAATATCTGCTTACCAAATTCTGCTCAGAGCTCATAATAGAGACTCCCAAGGCTTAGCAAGTTTCTTCTGAATCAGAACATTACTTTATGTCTAGTGTCATATTTAAGTGTGCACTATATTTTGATCCATTCTTTCTCAATTTGTTATTCCTGGATAGTGTATTAGGTGTGATTATCAGTAATGCATCTGTTCTTCTTGGGTGGCTTGTAAAGGGATTCTGAAGGCAATTGCTAAAGAAAAGTTTGTGGGTTTTTTCTTTAAGTCTTCAACAACTCCAACATTGCAAGAACATGTGCTTACCTCCCATGGCTACCACATTGAAAGGTTATTTTCATTATTTACTTTGTTCATGACAGAGAGGTTACAGAAATGAGGAAGTCTTAGCCCTGTCCTCAAGGAAGTTGTAGTCTATTTCAGAAGATTAACAAGTCAACAGTGCATATGTACAGTGTGGTGAGTGCTCTTATAGAAAAAAAAAAAAACACAAGTACTGTGGAAATTTGGAGGAAAAGAACATAACTAGGTTAGAGAAGCCTTTATAAATTGGCATAAACATATATTTGAATAGATAAGTTCTGAGATGTACATGTCACATATACTACGATATCTATGTTTACAAGTCATATTTTGGCATCCTCTTGAGTGGATAAATCCTTAACTAAACATTCCAGATGTTAAAACAATATGAAATTGTTTTGTTTATTCCAAGGAATTCATGCAACCAGGTTCAGAAAGAAGGTTGAGCAACTTTATTTGGCTTCTCTCTTAAAATTCCCTGAAGCCAAGCTAACTGGCTTAGTATACGATGAACAATGAATCAAGAAAATAGGGGTAAATTTCTAGAAGGAGCAGAGGTATTCATTATTATGAGTATAAATATTTTTTCTCATATAAAATATTATCAACATAATACATGTTCTAATGTAGTCCTGATTTTTCTGGTGATGTGAATAATAAATTTAGTCACCCTAATCAACAAGCCTGCCAACATGGACACTGGCACATAAAATATGTATTTTTGTAGCAAAACTCATAATCCCATTTTTTTTCCTTATATATTTCTCTTTTTTGTACTTTCTTTGGGATGACTATTCTTCTTAGACAGTGAATTGAACAGGAATGAGGAGGATAGAAGTTAGATTGTGTTCCAGACTGACAAAATTAGGCTATAGAAATCAAAAGGTATCCAGGGACAGTTATGCTGAAGACATATTGAAGGGATATTCTTTCTTTCTGCCCTGGGCCAATAGGTCCAATGGAATTAATTCAGCTGGCCAGCTATTTTTTTTTTTTAAATCATGTGGGTAAAATAGATAAAAAGGAAAACTGTGTTACCTTGAAAGCACTCCATAGATAAAGCATGTATTTTACAGAGTAGACATTGACTCTAGAGAAGAGGAAAACCACAGTGATTTTTGATCATTAATTGTAATAACTCTTCAAATAATAAATAAGCAACATGGGGAAGTAATCTTTCCCTTCTTGCCTTCATTACCTACAAAATCATAGATGTTCTGAATTATATGATCAATTCATTACATAGTTCTTGAAGGTCCGTTAGGTGCTATGTGCTAGAATATAGTGACACACATGACAGATATAGTTTCTGTCCTCATGGAACTTCAAGTCTGATTGGCAAGATAGATATTGCACCGGTAGTTTCAGATTTCCTTCTTTTCTTTTCTTTTCTTTTTTTAAGATAGGGTCTAGCTCTGTAGCCCAGACTGGGTTATGGTGTTGCAGTCATAGCTCACTGCAATCTTGAAGGGCTCAAATGATTCTCCTGCTTCAGCCTCCCAAGTAGCTAGGACTACAGACACTCACCACCATGCCTGAGTACAGTTTTGATAACTGGTAGGGTATGGAAGTATAAAAGGAGGAGGGCCTAATTTAACCTTGGAGCAAGTAGATGTGGCCATGTTGCAGGGGAGGTAAGCCTCCAAATTGGGGCCCAGCCCAAGAAGGTTTTTGGCTTCACTTAGGAAAGAATTCAAGGGTGGGCCTGTGGTGGAAGAAAACGGTTGTATTGAGGCAGCAGTGTTTTAGCTCAGTGACTACTCCTGCAGAGCAGGGCTACCCCATAGGCAGCATGTTGAGAATAGCAGCTCATGGTCAGTTCTGTAGTCATATTTACAGCAAATCATATAATTTGCATATAATTTTAATTGTATGCAAATCAAGGGGCAGTGGTTTACTCAGAAGTTTCTAGAAAAAGGGTAATAACTTCTGGATGTTGCCATGGTAATGGTAAACTGTCATGACATTGGTAGACATATCTTGTGCCTCTTTCCTATTTTAGCCAGTCTTCAGTCTGGTCTGAAGTCAAGTCCTACCTCTTAGTCAGAGATTCACTTACATTGTGGCTTAGAGATGGGAAAGGCAGAGGAGAGAATAGCCAGCCTCTATTCTTAGTAATTGTTAGTATAGCCGAAATATGCCTCAAGGTCACTGGGATACTTTCTTTGGGGGGATATAAGGGAAGAACCCTCCCTAGCTGTTTCATATGTTTTATATGCAGATAGTCCTTTCTACACTAGAGCTGGGAAGTCTGCTGTTGTTTACACACCTCTGTCAAAATAATAGATTCATTTCAGCTCCCCATTATATATATTATACTCCTCTTTCTCTCTCTCTCTCTATATATATATATGTAGATAAAGCATATATATTATATATATAGAGAGAAAATGTATATATATGTCAATATATAATATATATATTATACTCCCCATTCTTGGTACCTCTTTCTAGAATTGTTAACTTTCTAAAAGTATTAGCCCTTATTTATTATTTGGGAACTCTTTTAGGTATGTTCTCCAAGAATTCTATAACATTCTCAGACCCAATACAGTGTCTTTATCCTTCTTCCATTTGGTTTTAAAAGCTTCTTTCCCAGCAGGAAACACAAAGAGTTAAATTTGTATTCAGCCACTTCTATAGTTCATCCATTAAGAGTCTTCCATGCCAAATAATGCATCGTCAATAGTAATTAGATTTCCCTATTAGTTAAAAATGACCAGAGAACATGACAATAATTTGGAAAAAAAAATGAGGGTGGGAACTGTTAAATCAACAGTATTTGTTTTGAAATGTACCCAAAATGATCCAAAGTTGCTTTCTAGGGTGAAAGAAAGTGTATAACAGAGTTGGAGATCAGTGCTCTTGTATTTGCTCCACAAGTATTCTATAGAAAACATGGTAAACTGTCTCTCAGGATATATTTGAGTGCTTGCCAAAATTCAAAAGAGTTGATCTGTCCTGTTGTGATCAAGCCAAAGGGCATAGAGGATAGTCCTTCCTTTTCCTTCACTCACAGCTCTCACTGATTTGGCAGGTAAAGGGCACCCCTAGAATATGCTGAATTGAAGGAGATCTGGGTTCTAATGGTCCCAGCAGCACTACTAACTGACACTAATCCTGGGCAACTCACTTCCCTTCTCTGGGCCTCAGTTTCACCATCCATAAAAACAAGAGGGGCCAGGCAGAGTGCCTTAGGCCAGTAATCCCAGCGCTTTGTGAGGCTGAGGCAGATGGATCACTTGAGGTCAGGAGTTTGAGACCAGCCTGGACAGCATGGCAAAACCCTGTCTCTGTCTCTGTCTCTCTCTCTCTCTCTCTCTCTCTCTCTCTCTATATATATATATATATATATATATATATATATATATATGAGCCATATGTGGTGGAGCCCTTCTGTAACCCCAGCTATGGGAGAGGCTGAGTCAGGAGAACTGCTTGAATCTGGGAGGTAGAGGTTGCAGTGAACTGAGATGTGCCATTTCACTCCAGCCTGAGCAACAGAGTAAGACTGTCTCAAAAAGAAAAAAAAGAAACAGAGAAACAAAACAAAACAAAAATCAAGAGGGTTCAACTGCAGTTTTGTGGCCTTCTTCATAGCAGTAGGCATTCTACAGAGACACCATTAGGAGACATTCTGGTACCCAAGGGTTTGCTGCTGATGTACATGCTCTGCCCCTTTTTCTCAACAAGAGCAGCTCTGCTTTTCTCTGCTTTTATGTTTTCATCTTCATATACAATATCATTTGACCACAGAGGTTAATAGCTTTTAAAAATTATAAACCATTGTGTTAGTTGATTTTTAAGAACTATCGTTCTTTTTCTGGCTTTACGTATCCTACCCTAAGGGGCTCTTATGCTGCTGGATAGTTGAGAGTATCAGTTGTTATGGGTGGAGGTGGCTTAGCTAGAAGGTGCTAAAAACATCCCTGAAGCCCTAAAGAATATAATTTCCCCTTCTTGCATATATATTTGCTGCTGCTGAGTTAAGATATGACAATAATAAAAAGTAGACTGCCCCTTGGGTGTACCCAGAGGGCTTTTCCATGACTGACATGGGCAGAGTTAACAGTCTAAGCCTGAAATGGTGTATGCTAAAGAGTGGAGGCACCAAGGGTGTCAAACACTGGTGCTGTACACTTCTGCAGTGAGCTAGGAAATGCCTCAGGCCACATGTTCTTCTGAATGCCAAGTACCTGGAAGTAAAAGAGGAACCAGCCTTGGAAAGCTTTGAGTTTGTAGGGGAGTTGCCCTCTTGTCTTTGGGTGGGATCAGGGCAGGGACAGACACCCATGCTGAAGAACTACCTGAGGGCCAAATGATTAAGAATCCTAGGGATTCAGAGAGAGGGAAGCAGATATTGCTTTCATGAACCCATTTCACCTATTAAGAGTGTAATCGGATTTTGAGGGACTTCAAGATCCAATGAAACATCCCAGTTGCTTTTATTTGGGATTTTCCCTATCAGAAACTGGCAATTTGGGAATTTGACTTTATATTAGTTTTATTATTGCAATATTTTCTTTGGTTTCCCCATCATTTTGCTAAAGTTTATTTTGAAAATATTATATCCTTTGTGATTTTCTAAGGGATATGAATTTCTTTCCAAGGCAGGTCTGTGGTCATTGGTGTGTGGCCTGTGTAATTGGTTGGTTTAAATGTTCTTCTGGGCTGGGCACTGTGGCTCATGCCTATAATTCCAGCACTGTGGGAGGCCAAGGCAGGAGAGGATCTCTTGATCTCAAGAGTTAGAAACAGCCTGGGCAACATAGTGAGACCTCATCTCTACTAAAAATAAAAATAAAAAATTATCTGGGCATGGTGGTGCATGCCTGTAGTCTCATCTACTCAGGAGGCTGAGGCTGGAGGATCGCTTGAGCCCAGAAGGTCAAGGCTGCAGTGAGCCATGATTGCTTCACTACATACCAGCCTGAGATTACAGAGTGGGACCCTGTCTCAAAATTAATAAATGAATGCTCTTCTGTCACTCTCTTGAAATTCTTAATAACTTTAGAACAAAGGATCCTGGCTTTTCATTTTGTACCAGGTTCCACAAATGATATAACCAGTCCTGGTCCTTGGTATCCATTTGTATCCTAATTTTACTAGATTATATGGTCCATGAGTGGTACTAGGGAGGAAACTGGACAGAAAGGGAGCAATGTGCTTTGTTCTAGGCCCCAGGTATCCAGAGTGTCATTGAACCTGACTACCAGGTCAGAATGCCTAGAAATTGATATAGTCCTGGTATTTAGGACTGGGGGTTGGAATGTTAAGCTCCTGAGGCCTAGGCATAGATATTTCTGGTTTGCTGTTTAGGTAATTCATGTGTATCACATGTAGATTATTTTAAAGGTGCCTCCTTTGAGCTCTTTTGTAAACTTGGCCACAGAAGCAGGGCAGATGGAGTGATGGATGAGGATCTATTGCTGCTACTAGATAAGAAAAGAGAACCCCTCTAGTAGCTTCCTACTGCCCTGGAATGCTACACACAGTACACGTTGGTAAGTGAATGCTGGCACATGCCTTGGTCTCCTCCTTAGGAGAGGTACTGATGTGTTATCAAAATTATTTAATTACTTTTGTTTATAGCCTTCTCATTAAGCCCTTAGGATAAGGACTAATATGATTTCAGTGCTGTGGTTTTCAGAGAGAAGAAATCTATCTCAGGCTTAGCAACCTGGAGATAGTGCCAAGCTGATAGGCATGGCAGATTTAAGAGGCCATTTTACCTAGACATATTGACAGCAATAGAGTTGTTAGTGATTGACCCATCATCACTAGGATACATAATGTGAAAAGTTCACCATGAGAAATATTGTGTCTTCTTTCTTTTCACAGGGTCTCCAGGGATTTAGTAGCAGGAGGGTGCTGGATTTATGGGGTCAGTCTGTGGTTGTAGGGAGTTTTAAGAGAAATTAACTTGCTAGTCAATAACCAGGGCTTTGCTGGTACATCTCCTGATCAGATGAAGAATTATCTTATTTTTTGGTCTGTTAAAAAAATATTCCAAAGAAAGCATGAACACCCTAACTTCTCTCATGCTAGGGAAAAAGCTTTTTTTTTTTTTTTTTTTTTTTTTTTTTTTTAAATCAAAGGTCTTTTATAATTAAAGCAACTTGGAATCTGTATTTTCTTTTTTTTTTTATTGCATTTTAGGTTTTGAGGTACATGTGATGAACATGCAAGATTGTTGCATAGGTACACACATGGCAGTGTGGTTTGCTGCCTTCCGTCCCCTCACCTGTATCTGTCATTTCTCCCCATGCTGTCTCTTCCCACCTCCCCACCCCCCCGTCCCTCCCCCATTTCCCCCCAACAGACCCCAGCGTGTAGTGCTCCCCTCCCTGTGTCCATGTGTTCTCATTGTTCAACACCCGCCTATGAGTGAGAACATGCGGTATTTGATTTTCTGTTCTTGTGTCAGTTTGCTGAGAATGATGGTTTCCAGGTTCATCCATGTCCCTACAAAGGATGCAAACTCATCGTTTTTGATGGCTGCGTAATATTCCATGCTTTAAGAAGGGTAATGCATGAGACTAGTGAAGCCTATTTGTGTTAGCCTTTATTATTTGCAGCTTACATTGCCACATCTCGAAATGGACTATCAGGTGTCTTCTGAATTCTAAGCTGGTTCTTACATTTAATACAAGTGGAGTTAGTATGCAGGTCTACTGCACATACTGTTGGTGCTCAGGGACTTAGAGTGGTCCCTTACCGTTTTTAAAATCGATCTTGTTTTCAGATGGGGACACCCAGTTTGCAGCATCTCCCTCCTACAGTCATTTAGAGTTATTGATTTGCACTCAAAGAAATGAACATTGGAACACATTTTTTTTTAATTGTACTTTAGGTTCTGGGGTACATGTGCAGATCATGCAGGACTGTTGCATAGGTACACACATGGCAATGTGGTTTGCTGCCTCCATCCCCCCGTCACCTACATCTGGCATTTCTCCCCATGTAATCCCTCCCTGACCTCCCCACCACACCCCCATTTTTTTAAAAATACTTTTTTCTTTCCCTAAGGGCTTGAGGGAAGGTGTTCTCTTTCCAGGTCCACAAGTGGGCATCGTTTTAAGGGCAAGAACTTCCCAGAGCCATGTCCCCTCCCATGTCTCTCCATCCAGGAGATTTAACGGTTTATGTTTAAATTTCGCAGGCACAGGAAGAAACTAAGAGTCAGTCACTCCAGCAGAAGTTCTAAGGAACTCCTTTCATTGGCCAGGGGTCTTAGAGAAGGTGGAGGTTCCTCCCAGGTATAAAGTCCCCTTCTTCCACACCCCTTTGGACTCCATGTTTGGGTCCCCTTCCAGGAACACTCTATCGTGGAAGCTGCTTTCCCTCTCCTAAACTCCGTCTGTCTCTCTCTCAATTCCCTACCACTCAGTGCGGAAGCTGTCTTTCCTCTCCTGGATTCCATCTTTCTGGATTCTCTCATTCAGTGTGAGAGGAGCTTTCCTTCTGGTTTTCCCACTCTAGGAACCCTTCTCACTCAGTGTGAGAGTAGCTTTTCTTTCTCTCACTCAGTGTGTGAGTTAGCTATTTCTCTCTCCTCCTTTTTCTCTCTCTGCTTTAAATAAATCACTTTCTACAAACACTTTTGAGTCCAGCATTTACTGCGCACTGCGCCGTGGTCCCCTCTCTCATTCTTGAGAGGGCAGGAGACCAAGAACCTGGAGAAACGTCCTCTCAAGGAGGCTGAGGGCACCCTGAACCCCATTATAACAGGCAGTCAGGAAGATAAGCCCTTTTTCCAATATTAGGTGTGCTTGTTTGACTTAGTGCATAATTATTGAGATTTTATCTGGCATTTGAGGGTACCAATTGGGGATCGTGTCCCATTAACACAGTTGATCACATGTGTGCCTTCAGCTGGTGACCATCCACAGCAAAGGGCTTTATCCCTCTACCTTATGATTTCATTCACTCTAGCTTGCTTAACTTTTGGGAAATCCCATATTATACCTTCCCTTTGTTTCCATTGTGCTCCCTGACCAGAATGACTTTCTCTGTTTTCTTTCTTTGTCCAAACCCATCCTTCATGCCATGCCACTATCTCCATGAAGCCTTCTCTGAGTATTTTATCTCAAGCTCTTCATCCTGTCCTTGAAATTTTGTATGATTATTAAACTCTGTACCATAATATTTTACATTTAGTTATCCTGTACCTTGAAGTTATTTTTCTCATTATTGCTCTAAGTCTTTGTAGCCATATAGCTCCTACTAGAAATACACTTATTTATTTTTTATCCTGGAGAGTACCTGCAACAGTTAATAAATTTGTGATTGATTATTACGTCAGTGAAAGGGTTCAATCCCTGAGGGCTTCGTTATGCATGTAAATGTTATATGAGAAGAGCAGCATTTATACCTTCACTCAAATTAGCTTGTGAGGTTAACTTTAGAATAGAAAGCTGGGGAAGTCTATTGAAGAAAAAAAAAAAAGAAAGGAAAATTACCTAAGGTTTTGTCTAGAATAATCATCCAAAAATGATCATCCTTGTTTTAAGATGAGAAAACAGACAGAGAGAGGTTAACTGATTTGTCCAGGATTACACAGCTAGTAAATAACAGAATGAAAACTTGAACCCAAATCCTTTGACTAAATACTATGCTCTTCCCTACTGTGAATTATGTTACCCTGACAACTTTTGGTGGGTAGGTATGGTTCTTTACATTTTCTGCGTCATTCTTAAAATGCAGCATCCAGGAGAATATGGGGAAGGGGAACAGGGAGGAAAAAGAAATAGCTATCCACTCACATAGGAATTCAAGTACTGGCTAATTTCAATATGTGAATCAAAACTGTAATGTTAAGATTGCCTCATCTCCTCCCTCATTCTTACAACTCCTCCCCTTTCCCCATTGTATTTCTCCTCTTCACATTCCACCTTCTCCCTCCTCCCTCCAAGTATCTAATTACAGTTTCACAAGAAAAATTAGAGACTACCTACTACAATATTCACACCTGGAATTTACATCAATTTTAAGGAATCGAGCTCTGAGTGCAACAACAAATCATAGACTAGGAGAAAGAAAAATCTGAGAACTCAGCATCTGCAGCTCCTGAATCTCATGTAGCTATGAGTTGGTTCTTCCTTGACAAGTTGCCTATTTTTCTAACTTTGTTTTTGAAAAGCATACGCAAATTAAAATGATCCCACTTTATATTTTGATTGCTTTGCATTTTAAAAATGCTTGAAAGGGTGTTGCTCTGTAGTAACAGATTTAAAAAAAAGATATTTGGATGAGAGACAGAAGAGTAGATGGGAAAAAGTTTGTAAACTCATCCTGAGAACTTTGATGTCTCACACCTACTATAGTAAAAACTAAAGTAGTCTCGGGGTCTCTGGCACATCCTTCTGCCTACAGTGGCCCTCCATTTGCTGACCTGTAGATTCAGAAGAAAGCAGCAGAGGTCAAACATCGCTGCCTTGAAGTCAGATCACATTTGCACATTTCAGTTGACCTTCTAGATCCTGAGCCTTTGCCTGATTGTTTTGTGTCTTGTTTGACCAGAGATCTGAATTTGATTTTCTGATTTGTCTGAGTTGCTGGATCCTTTGTTTCTATCCAGTCTGTGAAATGGTGTGTTTTTCTTCCAGTCATGTCTTGATACTAAAGGCTGGTACTGTTACCATGACTTGGCTCTCCTTACCATGGGTAATATTTTTCCAGGTGAAGTCTCAGTTCAGTTGTCACCTCACTTTAGAGTTCTTCCCTGACCAATTTATATAAAGTACTTACCTCTACCCCATTCCTCCAAGAACTCTGTTTCATTACTTTGTTTTATTTTCCATGGAATATATGATTATATTATACATTAACTGAGATTCTGTAATGTATTTACTGTTTCAGTGCATGACCTTCCCCACTGGAATGTAAGAGCAGCAGCCTAGTCTTCCTTATATTCAGCATTTTATTTTCTGTTCCTAGCACAGTGCCTGGCCCAAAATAGGTACTCAAAAAGTATTTGTTAGATGGATGAATGAATGAATGAATTCTGCATGTGCTTATTGAACATCTGTCATACACTTAGCACATCATTACCCTTTTTGGAAAATAGACACCACTGGCCTCCTGGAGAGTTTACCAGCAGAAATGTCAGATATTAAAAATCTAATGTGCACCATGCTTTTTGTTGCTTTCTCTCACTGTGGCCCTCACAGCAGAAGCAATTCAGGAACAGCTTTAGGCATTCACAGGCTAAAATATTTCCAAGGTGCTCTTCAGAGCTGGAGGGCTTCGTTTGGCTTAGTTTTGTTTCTAGACACCTTGCTTTCTCCTAATTCACTGTTGGACAGTTAAGTTATAAAAACATTGACGTAGTTAAGTCTGTCTCCTAATTTAGGCTCAAAATGATTTTGAAGGTAAGTAAATATACTTGGGAAATTGACAGCCAAGATTTCTGCTATGTGGAATCAAAGGTAAGTATTATGAATACAGTGAAGCTAAGTATACCTCTTCATGGTGACTAAGCTATTTTGGTAATTTTCTTTAGGTTTATTGACTTCTTTATTATAAGAAGCAATGAAAATCTTAAGGAGAAGTACTCACTGGCAAGAGAAAAAAAATCGTTTGCCCCAAGTGCAGAGAATAGGAAACTCTAAATCAGCAGCTATTAATAATGACAACCACTACAAAGGCCATTTAGTGCATAGCCTGTGCTGCACCTTAGAGTAAATACATTTAGCACTATGCTAAATGTATTTACTCTAAGGAAAAGAAGGACACTTTAAGGCTGGAACTGAGAGAATTTTATTCTTTCTGTAAGTCATTAAGAATTTCCTTTTCTGGGTTAAGACATATCAATACCTCAGTGTAGGGACATTGTAAGGTATCTTTAAAAATACATTAGTTGTGCTTTTTAAATTGCTTCTCTCCACACACCTGGGGTGACCCTTCTATCTCTGCCCCTCTCTTCATAATTCATTTACCTTCTCTGGACCTCTGCTTTCCCCATTTGGACAATAAGGCTGATGGTATGTGCTCTAATAGAAGCATTGGATGGTTGTTATCTCATTTGTTTCTGTCTGGTTAATAGTTTATACAAATGTTAGGCATTATTTTGGTCATTGTTAGTGGTCATCAATATTTACCTGGGTTTCTTCATCGCTGAGAGGGGCTGCTAGTAACCAGTTCTTCTCATTACATGTCTTTGCCTGACAGAATCAAAGAACTCATAGTCCTCGGGATCTCAGCAGTCAGATATCAGTTTCCTGAATTAAGTAGTATTTTATTAGTGGTAACCATGGTATTTCAGAAGTGAGATCTGGATTTGATTGAGCTATGATAGAGTTATCCAGGTTTTAGTAGGTATTGGTTGAGCTTTCCTTTTAAACATTATAAAAATATATTATCTTCACATTATTTTGATTAGGAAAAATTTGAATAGTCTTAAGGTAGTAATTACTACTTACATTTGCTCTTCCAAAGAAGGAGGTTTCAAAATAAATCTAGTTATTCATATGCAATCACATCTCACATAGTAATGATATTTGCATAACAAGAAATAATTTCTTTCATATGAGTTGAGTATGTCCTGCACACATCAGTATGTCATTATGGAAAACATTCTGACATCTAGGTATTTCTCATGGACATTAATCAGGTCAATGTTCTCACCTGTCACCACAAATTAGAAGTCACCCCTGGATCTTGTTGTGCCCTAAGGGCTAGTAAATCGATTCCATGCCCCAGACTCAAATACAATATTACCAGTATCTTTTACCTTCCTTGGCTCAGGTAGTATACGTCCTGAAATTGATGACAACTTTAAGTTTGAAATACCAGTTGGGTCAGAAGAGAAACAAAGTACCTCATTTTTTTTTTGACTCCTCCATGCTTCCTCCACCTCCATACAAGTATTTTCGACATCAAGTTTCTTTTAATCCTTCTTTAAGAAATTATTCCTATAAGATTAAAAAATAAACAGAGTACATTTCCAAATAACAAAACATAAAGGTAAATATCTTTAAAGTACAAAGGATTCATTTTCTGAATATGCTATAACTTACTAATAGGGTGTGTGTGGGGGGGGGGAGAGAGAGAGATTATGCAATCAGATACTACTTTTTATGGATCTGTTAGTAGTTCATAGCTACTTTTGATGACCTATGAGATCTGATGGTGAGCACATGTTACTCAAAATTCATTGATCAATTGAGAATGAGCTTGAAAATTGCCCAGTAACTGCTTTTCAGAACTGATATCCATTTATATTCATTTAGTTCAACTAATTCTTAAACAAAAGCTTCTAAGAAAGAAATCTCTTTTAGCTTTGCCTGAAAAATATGTGTAATGGTTGACCTGCCATTTTATATTGTGTTACCTACCTTTATCATGTTACTACATTGTGCCAAGGATTTACTTCCTATGTACCCAAGAAAAATAAGAAATAGCTCTCTGCCCCTCTCTCTATCTGAATTAACATCGAAGACAAAAAGATACGATTTACGGATATTAGTTGGTTTAGACAATATGGCATACTAGATGTCCTAGAAACCATTATGATCAAATGCCTAGAAATACTGAAAAACATATTTAAAAAGGACTTTTTCCTTTTTTAAAAATCAGAGAAAGGGTCTTGCTCTATTGTTGCCCAGGCTGGAGTGCAGTGGTGCAACCATAACTTACTGCAACTATGACTTCCTAGGCTCAAGTGATCCTCTTGCCTCAGCCTCCCATAGCACTGGGATTGCAGGTATGAGTCACCTTCCAAGCTGACAAACGTTTTACAAAATGCATTCCTGCTTTCGTAAGAAACTCAGGGAAAACAGCGAGAGGCACCCCACAAGAAGGACCTGCAAACCAAGGTAACAGTAAAGTTGCAGTTGCCCTTGGAATATTTTTCCGTCTCAGTTATCTACCACATTGGATTTTAGTGGGCTCATAAGGAACAGGAAATGAAGCCTTGTTTTGATACATGGTGTTGATTTGGGACAGTGACTGCCAGTTGAAACTCCCATCCACATAGAAATGGTGTACTAAAAGGTATATATATGGCCAGTAATAAGGGGAAACTAAAAGTATACTAGTTTGTCTTGGTCTGGGCTCTGTGAGGTAAAAATTGTGAAATGTGAAAACGTATATGTGTAGTCTGCCTTCATGTAAATAAGGATCTTAAATCTGCAACATCTCGTATGATCCTGGAAACTTTGAGCAAAGAAATTAAAGTAATTCCAGATTTGTATCACCATAGGACTCTTGTATGATGCAAAGGTAAATTCTTTCTGAAGGATTTTATCTTAACAGGTTTTGCAGGATTCTTACACATAAAGCCCCCATGAACATAAATTCACAATCCAAAGTTATAAAACTGACACTCAAGGAGAGTCAGAAGAAACTACAGAACAGCTGCATTAGACCTTCAAGAACTTCAGATATTGAAACTATCAAATATTAGATTTAACATTTGTACTTAAAGTATAGAAATAAAAATCAGAAATAAAGAAGATACAATAAAATGATGAGGTATATTTTCAGAAATATCAAATGTATTTTACAGAAATGAAAAACTCAGTGGATGGATTAAATAAGATTGGGCATAATGAAAGAATTAATAAGCTATAAAAAAATATCTGAAGAAATTGTGAAGATGCAGTTCAGAGAGACAAACTCATGAAATATATAGCAAGCATGGAAAATAGAATGAGAAGACTTATCATATACCTAACTAGAGTTTCAAAAGTAAAGAAAAAGTAAGATTAGGAGAGAGATGATATCAAAGGAGGAAATGGCTGAGAATTTTCTAGAATTAATGAAAGGCATAGCTTCAGAGACAGGATGCATAATATATATAATGCAGGAAAAAGAAATTATCACCTAGGTACATAATAATAAAACCACAGAACAGCAAAAGCAAGAAAGAATATAAATTTAAATAAATAACAGCCTCCATATTCAAATGAAGTGAAGAAGAAACTAAATGTAGAAAAAGTTTGGTAAGTAGAAAACATCAAGTAAATTGGATAAAAATATCAGTAATCATAGTAATATAAATGGACAAATGTGACAAACTGAAAAAATAAGTGTTAGATTAGACTTAAAATATGCTATTCATTACTTTTCTAAAATATAGGGGCAGTGTAAAAACAAAAGGATGGATAAATATTTATTAGGCAGATATTAATGTACCCATTACATATTTTCAAAGCTACATTATATTTCAGATAAAATTGACCTTAAGGTTAAAAAAGCAGCATATTAGGAAAGAGAACTCTTACATAATGACTAAGAATTCAATTCACTAGGAAGTTCTAACAGTTCTGAGTTTGTATTTACTTAACAATACAGTCTCAAAATACATGAGGTAAAAATTGACTGAATAACAGAATTTCATAAAGGAAGAATCACAGAAATTCATAATCATGGGGGTAGATTTTAATCCACTAGTCAAAGTAATGGATAAATTTAAAAGACAAAAAAAAAGTTGGTGTGAATATGGAATAGAGATCAACACACATTTTCAAATTTGAGACATTGTGAACCGTATGATCTCTCTTACAGCAAATGTTTGAGACCTTAATGGAGAAAATATAAGATTTTGTTGAGAGATAATAGACTTAAATAAATGCAGATATAAAGCATGTTCATGGAAGACTCACTATGATAAAGATGACTGTTCTCTCCACTTAATCTATATATTCAATACAATTCCAATCAAAATCCCAACAGGGTTTTGTTTTTTCGTTAGTTTTTAGTGTGTGTGTGTAAGTAAAAATATAAGCTGATTTCAAAATGTATACAGAAGAAAAAACTCAGGATATCCAAGAAAATTTTTATGTAAGTGGGGAGAAGGGACATGGTTTATCAGATATCAAGGCTTATTAGTTAAGCTAGAGTAATTAAGCTATTTCTCTTACATAACAAATAGGCCAATATAATTCAATATAATATAGATCCAGGAGAAAGTCCTTTTCATATAGAAAAAACTTAGTATTAGTTGGCACTGAAGATTAGTTGGGAAAGAACAAGCTGTTCAATAAATGGCACTGTAATCACTGCTTAATACACGTTTAAAAGGGGGTTATCTTGACCTCACACCATAGAAAAATACAAGTTCTAAGCATTGAAAAGACCTAAATGTATAAAGAACATCTTTAAAATGTTTAGAACAATATAAAAGAGATTAACTTTATGATATTAGAGTAGAAAAAGATTTATTTGAAAAGTTTTAAAATATAAAACAGGAAAATATTAACTAATTTTACTATATTAGAAGTAAAATATTCTGATCATCAAAAGCACGACTTAAAAATTTAAAAAAAAAAACAATGAAAAACCTGAGAGAAGATATTTGCAAGGCATAAAATTAATAATTAGAATACATTCTAAAAAATGTTTTACTACTAATCAACAAAAGAAAGTAACTCAAGAGATAATTAGGCAAAGGTTATGAGAGGCATAACCTCTCATAACCTCTCACAGAAGAGGAGTTTCTTCTCCTGTGTCCACAGGAGAGGCCTATAAACACAGGAATGGCCAATAATGAGGGAAAAGTTGTTTAATTTGATGTAATTAGAGACATCTAAATTACATCTAAAATTATATGAAATTTCTCCACCTGCCAGATTAGTATAACTTTAATGGCTGGCTATACTAAGCTTTCATGAAAGCATGTAGGAATGGACACTCTCATACACTAGTGTTTTTTTTTTTTCTTTTTTTCCTTAAAGTATTTTTCCTTTATTATACAGTAGTTGTTGGTGGGAGTTTAATTTGGCACATTAACTGTTGAAGGAAATTTGTCAAATCTAGTAAAATTGAAGACGTAAATATCCTATAAATTAGCAATTCCACTCCTAGATATATTTCCTAGAGAAACGCTTGCACATATACACCAAAATATATGTAAGATATATAGAACTATATCTTGGTTTGTGAGAAAAAAAGACAACATATAAACAATATACTTATTGATAGAGGAATGGAAAAATATAGTGTAGTCATAAAATGAAACGCTGAATAGTGAAAATAAATTAACTAGAGCTAAATATTTCAACAAAATATTGATATAATTGATAACACAGCAAGTGAGCCCCAAAATTGGAGCTTAGCCTGAGGAAGCTTCCCCAGGAAAGAATTCAAGGGCAAGCAAGTGGTATTAGCAACTTTTATTGAAACGGCAGTGTACAGCAGCAGCAGAGGTACTGTTCCTTGCAGAGTAGGGCTACTCCATAGGCAGTGTGCTCAGAGTGGCAGCTCAGGTCAGGGGCAGTACAGCAGTCATATCTATACCCATGTTTAATTATATGCAAATTAAGATTATGCAGATGCTTCTAGAAAAGGGGTGGTAACTTCTGGGCTTTCTGGTCATTGCCATGGAAAGGGGTGCTAACTTCTGGGTGTTGCCATGGTAATGGCAAACTGACATGGCAGTGGTGGGCATGTCTCATGTAGACGTGCATTTGCCTCTTCTATATTTCAGCTATTCTTCAATCTGGTCCAGTGTCAAGTCCTTCTTCCTACCTCATTCCCCTCTCAAAGATTAGATACTCCTCTTTAACCTTACCTGCAGAAGTCCAACTTTGTAACTGCTTCCTGCTGAGTTTATGAGAATATGCCCTTCCTATCACCAGAGGAGCAAAAATATCTGGGTATCTGATCTAAGGGGTCCAGAGGCAAAATGCTTTCACTCTCTGAGTCAGTAGATGGGATAGGTTGGAAGTCTTGTGGCAGCATTGTCTGTATCAAGAACTTTTGTAATATAGAAGACAAAAACTTTATTAAGAAATTAAACGAGCAAAGGCCAAAGATTGGTGACAACAAGACAGCAATTAAAGGTCCTAGGAGGCCGGGCATAATGGCTCATGCCTATTATCCCAGCACTTTGGGAGGCTGAGACAGGCAGATCACCTGAGGGCAGGAGTTCAAGACCGGCCTGGCCAACATTTTTAGTGAAACCCCATCTCTACTAAAAATTCAAAAATTAGCCTGGCATCGTGGGGCAGGGCTGTAATCCCAGCTACTTGGGAGGCTGAGACAGGAGAATTGCTTGAACCAAGGAGGCGGAGGTTACGGTGAGCTGAGATTGCACCACTGCACTCCAGCCTGAGCGACAGAGTGAGACTCTATCTCAATAAATAAATAAATTAAATAAAGGTCCTGGGAGAAGTAAAAACCAAGTGAGACTTGGGAAGGCAATTTTGATAGTCAACCTGATATAGTTGGGGTCAGTGCCCTGGTTATATCTATGCTTGCTTATAGATCTTTTGAATGTTAACCTCAGCATGTCCAGAGTTGTTAGTACATGAGCAGCAGATTTTATTAGTAACTGCACGGACTTCACCTCATTCAGCTAGTAAGTAATCCAATGCTTCTCTGTTATAGAGAACTACATTTGCCAAAGTTCAGGACTCTTAGATTATCTTTAGTCCCTGACCTGTGTTGGTGGCTAAATATTTTAGGGTTTGAGTTAAGTTGTTTTAGGGTTGACTCATGATAGGCAAAGCCACTCTAGACTGCCACTAGCTCTATTGTTGCCTTGACTACTGCCAGAATTAATCCTATTGCTTGTTTAATTCTGGTATCCCTCCATCTTATAGGGTTATAGACTCTGACCCCTGGAGGCACAAGGGTATCCAATGTACATTTACCCCTGTGCTAAATTTTTGACATACAAATGAAAGCTACATCTAAAAGAAAAATTGTCTCCCTGGGAAGTTGGATGTGGTTATGGGGTGTGACTTTTTCCTGCTCATGGCCACAAAAATGAGCCCAGTTGAGGCACACATCAAGGCCTTACAGGGTATGAATGTCTATCCTTTGCTTCTAAGTTGGCTCCATAGAAATATTCTTCTCTTGTTCCAATGGGGGTGGTCAAACAATCTTTGTTTTCCAGAAGGGTGCAGTACTCCTACCTTCCCAGATTTGGCATTTGATTTCCCCTGCATGTTCTGATCCAAGAGAAGTCACCATACATGGGTTCCTCACTCTCAAGTGGAATCCCACTTACCTTGCTGTGGCCTTGGGAACTTGGCAACTAGAGTTGGATCACAGCATCACAGGGAAACTTTCTTTTTTATGTCATTAACACAACACTGGGTGCAAAAGATAGAATCATTAGTGCACTGGAAGTATAGAATCCCAACTTCCCAGGTTCAGGTAATAGTGGTGGAGGAGTTCAGGTGGAATCTGTTAAGTAGGGGAGCATTCCGCCTAACAAGTAGGAAGTTTTGGGTACATTAGCATTGCTATCATTAGTTAGGAGGTCTGGAGAGATGGCTGTGAGATTTTATGAATAGGCCCAGAAGATGGAACTCTCTATCATGGGAATGTTGAAAAATCCAGCAACCATAAAGATGATTTCCTGATGCTACAATTTTTGAAATGTTTTCTATAGAGTTTTGTTCCCATTCATGCTGGATTAGAGTAATTTGGAGAGCAAACAGGATTAACAGTGACAGGATGGTATCCAGTTGGGCTTTAGAGTGGGCTCTATACCCAACAAGAACAAAAGAGATGTCTTCCCAGAGGAGGTACTGGCTAAAGAAATAGAAAAGAAGCATTGCAGTCAAGAAGAGAAAAATTAATGCTACTGTTTCCACCCATAGCATCATGTTACCACTTCTGGCTGAGTGTTGTTTCTTTAAATAGATAGTAGAAGTCTTCCAAAGGCTTACAGAAGTAGGACATGGTACCCTCTCTTTGTGCCTGTGACTCATAAGAAACAGGTTTATTCCTTTATAGGTATACTCAAGTAGTTATTTCCTGACATTTAAATGGTGGGAGTATTTAATAATACCCAATAGGGCCCTTTCAGTTTGGTTGTAATTGACTCTCAGAGGATCCTTCTTTTTGGTTTTTAGTAAGACTAAGTCTTGTTGTGGGAGGCAATAATTTATTTCCATATTCTTGAAGAGCCTTGTGAATCTAGCCTAAATTTTAAACAGGGCATAGTGTGGTGTATCTAACTCCCTGTTCCAGTAATGGCCTGAGTTAGTTTTTAAGTTTCTTTGGAATTCCCTTTGTTCAAGGGACTTACACTCAAAAGACTTATAGCCAATTAAACATTCTTGGCCAGATAGCAATGGTGGTGGTCAGGTACTCATCAGCACTTAAAACCCTTTTAAGCAATATGAGTCAAAAACTAAAAGCCAAAAATGAGATTATATCAAGAGAAACCAAGAGCATAGAATGAAGCTATATTGGGTGAAAACACTGCTCCCACAGACCTCTAAGACAAAATACTTTAGCATCTGGCCACAATAATAGAACCAGAAGAGAAAACCTCATAGGAGCTGACATAAAAGCCAAAGGAGAGAGTTACATGAGCTCACTGAGAATCTTTCAAAGGAATTAGATTACAGAATTGAAAACTTTCTGGTAATTTAGCAAATTGATACCTTAAGAAAATTTTGTTTCAAAATGTAGATCATTTTTAAAGAGTCTATTGTAAATAATTTTCTTTTAGTTATAGTTAGCATAGTCACACACAAAAAAATGTATATAAATTCCCCTTCATGAACCTTATTATGATTTCCACAGATCATCTACAACATGCTGTCCCTTCTGACTCGTCCTATACTATCTCTTTCTTAAATACTCTGTCATTTCATTCTAGGACAATAATTTACTATAGAGAATCTTTTTGATACAAAATTACTCCTTTTTAAGTATCCTTTCTTGCAAAAATAATACGTTTTCTGCCAATAACTTTTTTACATATCTCCTTTTTACTCACTGGTTCCCTCATATTTTGAACCTTCCTTTTAATAATTTTCAAATTATACAAAAATTATTCTTTTTTTCTAGTAAAGAATAGATTTCTTCGGCACATTTTATATAAACCTAGGAAGCAAGAAGTCCTTAACTACTCACTAGACATTGGCATTCTATAGATGAGAACCATTCCACAATTTAGAGATATTAAACCACACAAAAAGCTTATTGTTTGAGCACCTATTCCATTCACATGTATTTAACTTTTTTACTTTTAATAGCAAGAACTAAGATCCGATGAAAAGGCAGTCGCCATTTAAACCCATTTTAACTATTTTAAAGCCTCTGAACATCAGTGATAGCTAAAAATCTTAAAGTTAAATTTTATAAGACGCAGTATTTTCTTCAAATGAATAAGTTTAGACTAATCATGTTTAATTTATGAGCACTCTTTTATCAGCCAATTTGATAGCATGCTAAACATAATACACATTATAAGACCTGTATATACACTTAAACACATCAAATAAAGTGACATATACAAAGCAACTGGGTTCAAGATATTTACAAAATTGGGACTTATCTGTCTGGCCAAGTTTTGTTAGCCCAAACAGGTATAGAAGACAGGAAGAGGCAGGGAAGAGGATCCCATAGCATCAAATAAGGAAGGGCGCTGGGGAACTGCATTGCTCAGATGGAAAGCCCAGAGTCCCTAAGCCACAGAGAAATCACCCAGTAGTGGAGATACTGAAGAAAAGTGTTCAAGCGACTGCTTGTCTGCCACTGTGAGAAGCTGTCCAACAGGTCAAGGGTCCAAGACCCTTACTTGGACAAGGCAGCTCTCAGGGGCTAGCAGAAGTGTAGCTCTGGTATTAATGGGAAGCTATTTTTCTCTCACTGGGGACAGTTAGGACATTCTTAATGCCAGTGGTCCTTTTGCTTGCAGTAGGCACATTGATTCTGGCCTAGGGGCCTGCAAGTTGGGGGTTCTCCTCTGGGCATTCCAGTCACCGATCTTGGGATACTTTCTTGAGATGGGTAACACTGAGGAGGCAGGGGGATTAAAGTGTTTGCTAATAGTTGCATTTTTTGGCTGTTTTTTTCTACAGTTCTTTTGCCCTGTCCCTATTTTTGTAAACTTTAAAAGCCATATTTAAGAGTTGGCTTCTAGGAGTTCGAGGTTTCTTTGCTGCTTTTTGTAGCTTCTTTCTAATGACAGGAGCGGATTGAGTAATAAAATTCATACCAAGGACGGCTTGCCCTTCTGGGGAGTCTGGGTCTGCATGTGTATACTTGCTGAGTGCCTCAACTAAATGACCCTGAAACAGAGCAGGATTTTCAACTTTTCCCTGAGTTACTTCTCTAATCTTGTTATAATTGACTGGGTTAACCACACACTTTTCCCACCACTTTTTTCCTACAGCACAACTGAAAGACAACAATGTTTAATGACATTCTGAACAAAATACACATTGTAATCACTGTATATACTCAAACACATCAAATAAAATGACCTATACAAGACAACTGGATTCAAGTTATTTACAAAATTGGAACATGACAAGTTATTTGTTAAGTCATTACAAGTTAAATCAAAGAACATGGTAAACTCAACAAACTGCTCTGTAAACATTTTTGGATTCTTTGTAAATTGGTCAAATTTGTCCTTGTATAAAGCCAAATCACACATAGAAAATGGTATATGTACTCCAAGTGTTTTCTTATTTTCATTAGCTACCTCCTGCAACATATGTAGATTTGACTTTAGGATCCCTAATATGGGGCCCCTCTCCAGGTGGTACTGGTTGGACCTATTTTCCTGGGCAGTGTAGAATATAGCTGGAAATAGTTGGATAAGTGAGTCGGTGGGGGGTGGTGGCTGATGACCTTGGGGTGAAATCCTTTGTTAGAGAACTGGTGGGACTCATCTCAGAACTGGGGGACTGAGGAGACTCCAGGGAGGGCATAGGCTTTCTTGGGGAACACCTAGGAGGGGATCCCTTAGGCATCTGGCTTTCTGGTGCCTGAAAATAACACGAACCAGTAAAGGGCCATAGAAGCCTGTACAAAAGGGACCTCCTCCCTTTTCCTCCTCTATTCTTTTTTACCGATTAAGTCCAATAGTAAAATATCACTATAATGTATAGGACCATGCTTAGGCAAAATCTGTTTGCTTTCTAATTTGTATTGAACCCAAATTGTGCTGCAATAGAAAATGAGTTTCTTTTTCTTTAAGCTGAATTTGAAATTGCTCGAATAGCTTAAAAGACACCCTAGTGGTGAGTCCTCTGGGATGCTCATCATTGTCTCCATGACTAATAAGGATTTCATTGGACACAGAACTTTTTCTAAGTCTGATGAGAGAAAAAACAACTGGGCTGTGATTCTTTCTCACTTTTAGATTTCTACTTGCTACCTAAGTATAGGTAACAAGGTGTTATAAAAGTGGATTGTAAGTATTTGCCAGTGAATAAAATATGACAAAAGAAGTATTTTTATTAAGTGAAGTTTAGGATATTTCTTCTAAACTTATTGCTGTTCCACAAATAAAGTGACAATAGGAAAAGAAACTGCTGTTACAGAAAATGATAACTCTCAGGGCAGAAAATAAGAGAAGACAAGACAAAGATTCCTCTAGGGTGGGCCTCCAACCCATAATACTGGAAGGAATGTCAATACCAAAAACCGTGGAACATCCAGGGGTGGCCAACAATTCTGAATGTTGAAAACCTGGAATATCTGAGTATCAAGCCAACAGGTGTTCCTACACCAAATGCCAGAAAATCTCAGAGTATTCAGGGAATCTCCAAATGCCAAAAACCCCAGAATATCTGTAGGGCAGCCAATAGTGAACCGCAAAGGCCTGGTTAGGGCCACAGAACAATGTGACTCTGGCATCTCTCAGTAAACACAATGGGGGCCTCTCCTAACCAACTGTCCTGCCTTAAACAATTGCCAATAGAGTCAAAGCAAAAAAAGACTGCAAACAAAACATACATTTTAGGACTGAAAGTGAAATGGCTAGTGGAGTAATAAAATTGAGTCAGAAGAGAAAGGACTTGGTGAAAGAGTGACAAGGATGTGTTTCCATACACTCAATTAATGAGTGACTTTTAACTGACAACTTAGCTAAAATCTTTTATTCCCTAACTTATCTGATATTGTGGGGACGAGGTCAGAGGAGGCACTCACCCATTCACAGTAGCCAAAATTGTGCTGACTGATCTTCCACATGGGACCTGGATGAGGATCTTCTCCAGGATCCTTCAACTTAGATTGACTCAGCTGTCACACATGAGGTGCCAGTGCAGGAACTGGTGACCTGCCAGCCTACTGGTAGGAGCAGCATGTCCCATACAAGGCAGTACTGCTGTGGTTGCTTGCCCATTCACTTGGCTCCACTGCCCACTGAGAAAGATGATGGCTCTGGAAAGAGCCTTTGGTTAATGTTACAGCTCTGTAACGTTAGCAGCTCTTTATTGTTACAGCCTCAGGGTTATAGCTCTGCAGCTTTTGGTTGCCATCTCACCATATTTGCCAATTACTGCCTCTCCACTGATTGCTGATTGACACCATCTCCACCGTCTCACCATCCTGCCTCTCCACCAATTTCCATCTCTGCTGTCTCACTCACTGTCACTTGCTGTCTTTTTCCCTTTGTTGATCACCAGATGACACAGGGTAGGTGAGCTCCAAAACCGGGACTTAGCTTGGAAGGTTCCTGGCTTCACCAAGGAAGGAATTCAAGGGCAAGCTGGTGGTGTTAGACAGCAACTTTTATTGAAGTAGCGACGTACAGCAGCAGCAGAGGTACTTCTTGCAGAACAAGGTTACCCCATTGGTAGTGTGCGAGAGTAGTAAGTCAGGGGGAGTTCTGCAGTCATATCTGTATCTACTTTTTATTATATGCAAAGTAAGGGGTGAATTATGCAGAAGTTTCTATAAAAGAGGTGGTATCTTCCAGCTCATTGGATTGTTGCCATGGAAAGAGGTGATAACTTCTAGCTGTTGCTATGGCAATGGTAAACTGACATGGCACTTGTGGGCATGTCTTATGGAGAGATCCTTTCACTTTTTCCCTGTTTCAGCTAGTCTTCAGTCTGGTCCAGAGCTGAAGCCCCTCCTCTGGAGTTAAGTCCCACCTCCTACCTCATAATGAGCTAAGAAAAGTAAGGTACCATTTGAAATGTGCAGAGAAGTTCCATTTCTACAATGTTTAAATACATGTAAAACAATGTTATGAATTGATGTTACTTCTACATACATATACATCTTTAAAAGAATGCAAGAGAATGATAGACACCTAAATCAAAATAGTGGTTCCCTGATGGTGTGGGTGTAGGAATGAGAATACAAGAGTGGAGGAATACACAAAGGGCTTCAGCTGTATTGGTAATATTTCTAAGCTGCTTATGTTTCATGGGTGTTCATTATATTAGCATTTGTCTTTTTGAATGTTCATAATATTTCATAATATATTGAAAGTAGCATACTATGTCTCTTATGCTCTATACTCGCTTTTCCTCCTGAACCTCTATTTAATTATGAAACTCTCAGAGTATTCTCATCGATGGTGGAACAAGACAATATCACTACTATCATTGGACTTAGTTCTGGATGTATCAGTAATACAATTAGACGAAAGAAAGAAAAGTAAAATATGTAAAAACGAAGAGGCACAATAATCATTATCTGCAAATGTCATTACGTACCTGGAAAATCCAAGAGTACCAACTGGAAATTATTATAATTGTATGAGTATATATCTGTAGAAGTATAGAAAATATAACAACAGATTTCATACATAAAAGCCACTAAAACCTAACAATATAAACTTAGGAAATTTATAGAATCTATATGAAGAAAAAAAATATTTTTATTTACTTTTTCTTTCTATGATGCTTGAATCAAGATGAAAAAACATTAACTCTATTGAGGAACATGAATAGATGGAGAGAAATATCCTGTTTTTGGATAGAAGGACGATAGTGAGAAGGCATTAAATTCCTAGTCCAAAAAAAACTGTTTTTTGATCTATCTTCCTATTCCTGCATCTTTAAGTACAACAGCTTAGAATAGATATTGTAAAGTTAATCCTTATTTATCACTTTTTCATAATTTTCCTAGCTATTCTCATGTTTATTTTCATGTTTTTTTTTTGTTGTTGTTCTAGAAATAGACTCAAACACTAACATATATAATTCAAGAGCCATATTAAAATAGAAGAAAAAATATGTTAAAATTGGCTATAGTGTAAAAAGTAAAGGTAATTCCCTATCTCATTATAACAAAATTAATTCCAGAAAGCCCCTATATTTAAAATTATATGAGTGAAACTCAAAGTATTAGAAGTAAACATGGTCATGGGGAGATGGGGGACAGGGGATCTTGACATAAAATGCCTAAGATGCAAAATCTAGAAACTCTAGTGGAAAATATTAATAAATGGCACTATATAAATTTAAAAATTCTACATAGAACAAATATGAAAAGGGAAATTCTGAGAAATATTTTGCAATACATGACAGATAAAAGTTTGATAATTTATTGTGAATCAATACAAGATCATTCAATAAAAAAGATATGAATAAGCAATTTACTAAAGGGGAAATATAAATGGATTGTAAATATAGGAAACAATCATCAGTTACATTTATAAGTAAAGGCAGATTAAAATGAGTGGCAAATAGTAAATTTTGATAGTTAACAGTGTTGGTAAGTTAACAGATAACATACAAGCAAATCCATTTCTAGAAATTTGTCATACTAAGTGGTTCTCAACCTGAAGCGAATTTGCCCCTAAAGAGACATTTGGCAATGTCTGGAGACATTTATGATAATCACAACTGGTACATGTGTTACTGGAATCTAGTGGATGGAAGCCAGAGATGCTGCCAAACATTCTGCAATGCACAGGTCAACCCCGTAAAACAAAGAATTATCTGGCCAAAAATGTCAGTTGTAACAAGGTTGATAAATCCTGTTACAGATATACATGTGTGCAGATGCATATTTAAGGGTGCTCATTGCTGTTCTGTTTGTAAAAGCAAAGCATTGGAAGCCACCTAAATATCTATCAGTATGGGTCTAGTTAACTAAAATATGACACATCCACAAAGAGCTTTTATATAGTTTATTTTTAAAAATAAGGCAGATAGATGCTGAGAAGAATATATTTACAAAAGACATGAATAAAAATATCAGGATTCAAACTAGTATATGCAATATGTCTCCATTTGTGAAACAGAAAAATACATGAATATATACACATAGCTTATACGTGTGACGATCTGCAAGTACGCATAAGAAACAGAGAATGATCACCTCTGGGTAATGAATTTTTTGGGTGGAAGACTCATTTTTTATTATGTTATTTTTTGGATTATTTAAAATTCTACTTGATGAAAGTATTATTTTCACATTCTTTAAGAAACCGAGCCTGATATTATCACTCCAACTTACCTTTGCAAGCTTTAACTCTATTTTATCTCTAAATAGAAGACACACTCCGTGTAAAGTGGGCCAAGTCAATTTTTTTTTCTTTGTGCTCTTTGCCTACAAAGGTCTTCTGCCAATTCTCATTTTTGCCTTCTAAACTCCTCTAAGTGGTTGTAGGTGTCTGGCTTTTTATCCAGGTTTTTAAAGCCATTTCATTCTTCTATATGTTTGTTTTTGTACCAGTAACATGCTGTTTTGGTTACAAAACAAACTAGCCTTGTAGTATACTTTGAAGTTGGGTAGTGTGATGCCTCTGGATTTGTTCTTTTTGTTTAGAATTGCTTTGGCTATTTGGACCTTTTTATGTTTCCATATGAATTTTAGAATAGTTTTTTCTGTGAAAAATGTCATTGGTAGTTTCATAGGAATATCATTGAATCTGTAAATTGCTTTGGGCAATGTGACCATTTTAACAATATTGATTCTTCCTATCCATGAGCATAGAATGTTTTTTTCATTTCTTTGTGTCATCTCTGATTTCTTCCAGCGGTGTTTTGGAGCTTCCCTTGTAGAGATCTTTCACCTGGTTACCTATATTCCAATGTATTGTTGTGTGTGTGTGTGCTTTTGTGTGAATGGGATTGTCTTCCTTTTTTCTTTCCAACTTTTATTATTATACGGGTAAATTGTGTATTCTGTGGGTTTGGTGTACAAATAATCTTGTCACCCAGGTAATCAGCATAATACCTGATAGGTAGTTTTTCAGTCCTCACTCTCCTCTTACCCTTCACCCTCAAGTAAGCCCTGGTGTCTATTGTTCTCTTCTTTGTATCTATGTTTAGGTGTGTGTTCTTGATTTGGCTCTCAGCTTACACATTGTTGGTATATAGAAATGTTACTAATTTTTCTTACATAGATATTGTATCCTGAAACTTTGCTGAGTCATTTATCAGATCTAGGAGCTTTTGGGCAAAGACTAGGGAGTTTTCTAGGTATAAAAATCATATCATCTATCAAGAGTGAAAGTTTGATTTCCTCTCTTCCTGTTTGGATATCTTTTATTTCTTCCTCTTGCCTGATTTCTCTGACTAGGACTGCTAGTAATATATTGAATAACAGTGGTGAGAGTGGGCATCTTTGTCTTGTTCTGATTCTCAAGGGGAATACTTTCAGCTTGTGCCCACTCAGTAGGATGTTGGCTGTGGATTTGTCATAGATTGCTCTTATTATTTTGAGTTATGTTCCTTCAGTGCCTAATTTTTTGAGGTTTTTTTTTTTTTTTTTTTTTTTAACATGAAAGGATGTTGGCTTTTATTGAAGGCCTTGTATGCATCTATTAATATAATCATGTAGATTTGACTTTAGTTCTGTTTACGTGATGAATCATATTTACAGGTTTGTGTATGCTGAATCAACCTTCCAAATACAGTATGTTCTCACTTAAAAGGCAGAACTAAACATTGTATACTTTTACAATGAATACAAAAAAAGGAACAATAGACACTGGAGCCTACTTGAGGGTAGAAGGTGAGAGGAGGGTAAAAATAAAAAAAAAAACTATCTATCAGATACTATGCTTATTACCTGGGTGATGAAATAACCTGTACGCCAAACCCCTGTGATATGCAATTTATCCATGTAAGAAACCTGCACATGTACCCTATGAACCTGAAAGGTAGAAAGAAAAAAATAATCACATGGTTCCTGTTCATTAATACCCCTTATAATCTTCTGTTTTTCTTTTGCATAAGTGATCAGTATACACATTTTCACTTGTATAAAAAATAAAACAAAATCCATCAAGGTAAGTCCCATCTCAAAGATCATTTTCTTTACTGAGTCTTCCCTCATCCTCTCAATCACTTGGAAGTACTCATTTATAGACACATAACAGTTTGTATTTTTATGGCACCCATAGCCTGTGTTACAGTGATTTATGCACTTTTTTACTTTCTTCATGCCTCCATATCAAAACCCACATTAGATTGTGAGTATTTTTGAGGGAAAAATCATATCTTATTCATCTTTGAACCTGTTTTATAGTATGTAGCAAAATGCCTGAGGCATAATCCTTGGTCAATAAGTATTTGTTAGGCTGACTTGAATTGAATAAAGATTTATAATATACAGGCAAATATAAATGGGTAAACATAAAACAGAAAGCAAACAAAAAATAACAGAATTAGTTCAGTTTGTTGGTAACCTAAACTCTGTTGTTTGGTGATTTTTAACCTATACATTTAACTATTGTTAAAAATGTATTGTTAAATGTATACTGCATTTTCTGAACAGAAACCAACTGTGTATACTGTAATATACCTATGTTATGTTTTTGTGTTTCCTTTAACAGAAGCCTTTCTATTCTTATATATCAATTCCACTAAAATTGTAATTGCTACTTTTAAGTCTCAGTCATTTTTCATATGTCTCACTGAGGAAAGTGCTATTTGTTTTTATTTTACATGTCATGCCTAATTGTACAAGCACATGAAACACTTCTTTTATCATCTCTAGCCTCTACATTTCTTGACTGTTTCATTTTACTACTGAAATCCAGCATTTCAGATATTCATGAGGCTGAAACATGTTCATAATCATCACATTCCCCATTTCTTTGGGAATAACATGATACGTAGTAGAGAAACTTACTATTTCTTAGGGCATGCTTTGTCATCTGTTTTATACATCCCATGATAAGGTCAAATTATGGTGGGAGTTTGTTATGAAATTAAGAATTTTTGATCTTTTGAAACATTACACATTGTCCAAAAATGTTTTCATCAGATTGAGACTTGTTTGGAGGTGTGAATATTGAATCTTATCATTTTCTAGTCTTTCTGAGTAATTTCATAGACTCTCCAAATATATTTGATATTTGTTTCTAAATCAGAATTTGGTTTATTTGTCACAGTAGCTTTCATTTCTTCACTAGAGGGGAAAAGTATTCTGCAGTATCAAATATTTTACACACACACATACACACACACAAATATAACATTTTTTCTTCCTCACACAATTCTAGCTTGTAGTAAAAATGGGCCATGTTTTTATCCCCTGTGAAGCAGTATTATGACATTGGCCACTCATTCAACAGTGGTTACTGTTCTTCCTTGTGTGTGCAGTTGTTTAAATGCAACCTTATCTCTCAGCGCAATTTCATCCCAATGATTAGAAAGTTAGCGAGGTTACTTTCTATTGATAATGCTCTGGCTATACAGCCATTTTACTTGTTTCTAAATTTAAAATCACTTTAGCAAGCATAGATGTAAAATTTTAGGAACGTCTGGCCTTTTTACAGGTATTTTCCTTGGCAAGGGCCCCACTGAGTTGGCAATCTAGTAACCTACATTGTGAGGGCACATCATAAAAGGAACACCAACATCTAGAACTAACTTTTGGCTTTTTGGATGGAAGACAAGGCTATAAGAACCAGGTGTTGCTGTGATTACCTTTAGTATTTGAGGTAGTTGTAATGTTTATTCTACTTCAACTTTGGGTAAATTTAAGGAATCGGGGAAAGATAATTAGTTTATAATTTAAAAACATAAAACCAATGTAAGAAAATCTGCCATAGTTCATTATAGTGTCCAGATTAAGAATTTTCAGTCTCTTCAGCATAATTTATGAGCCCAGAGTTAACCACACATGGAATTTTCAAAATATTTAATTAAGAAAAAAATACAAACAAGTACTTTGCTGAAAATATGGCCCAGAGTAATTCCATTATCTCCACTGTTAAACCTTCCCACTAGCTGCTATTTTATTCATCTGTTCTTATGTGTTATCTTGCTAGATGCCATGTGAGGAGCCCACTAAGGTAGAATGAAACCTAATCTTTGCCTTCAGGCTAGCTCTGGAGACAGTAATTAATATGGAAACAAGTGCTCCATTGTGTGATTCAGACAAATATGATGGGAGATAGAGTTTCAAATGGACTGCGGTCATCAGAGCAGATCATATGGAGTAAACAGGACTTAAAGGGTGGATTGCACCATTACTGTTTCAAACATAGTAGTGTAGAATTATGGTAATCATGGATTGGGGATTCTATTTTACATTAAGGTCAAATAAATTTTCTCAGGTTACAGAAGATAATTCAACCTAAAAATATGTATCAAAAGAGAGCCTGAATACAGATACACTTAAAGGTGTTTTTATTGTTATGGGAAAGCAGCAGAGAGTGGGAATGAACATGATCTCTTGCTATTTTTTACTTGTTAGGGACTAAATAAAAAAGAGAATGACTAAAACTGACTGCAAAAAATAAGAATAAAAATAATAAAATTACAACTGATATTTAAGTGAACATTGATGAAAATTTACCATATTATTTAAAGCATGCTATTAAAAAGCAAATTTACTTAGCTGTTCTTCCTTTATGTTTATAAAAGATTGGATTAAATGATCTTCCAGCTTTAAAATCTGTAAATTTATTAAAGCATAGTGCTTATTTATCTCATTTTGTTTTATTTTTATTTATTATTTATTTTTTAGATGGAGTTTCACTCTGTTGCCCAGGCTGGAGTGCAGTGGTGCCATCTCAGCTCATTGCAACCTTTGCCTCCTGGGTTCAAGCAATTCTCGTGCATCAGGCTCACAAGTAGCTGGGATTGCAGGTGTGCAGAATCATGCCCAGGCTAATTTTTATATTTTTAGTAGAGATGTTGGCCAGGTGGGTCTCAGACTCTTTGGCCACATGTGATCTGCCACCTCAGCCTCCCAAGGTGCTGGCATTACAGGCATGAGCCACCACACCCAGCCTGTTTGTCTCATTTTAAATAGATATGAGTGTTTTCAGATAGAAATGATCAAATAGCAAAGTCTCTACTATCAAATTTTTTAATTGACAAAAAGAAATGTTAGAAGGACCCCATTAATGCTGCACAGCTAAATTGAATAAGTACACATCTGGTTATAGAGATTATACATATTGGGGATGAGTAGGTGGTTTATTCCAAACTGTTACTGTTCTCACAGATGTCCGTTTGTAACTACTGCCTCTCGTCAGAAAGATTCTACCCACATGGATTTCCCAGAATTCAGTGAAGGGAGTCAGAATGGAGAAAGTGAAGATTTGGGCTTGGTGATAAAAATACAAGTAATATATACATTTTTCCTCTTAAAACACATTTCTCAGAATAAGTGAAGAATTTAATGAATGCCTTTGCAGCTATCAAATATTTGTCTTTTCCTGAGATCCAGATGCATTACATTTACAAACTATTGTACTATGTGTACCTGTATTTCATTGTTGGCATTTTTTTTTGCTAGAAACTCATGGTACAATGAAGGAAATAAAAAGCTTATAGTAGACCCCCAATACTGGCCTTACAAATTCAAGCCAATCCATTAATTTTATATTACTCAGTGTCACCAATTTGCCTTTTTGACATCTTTGCTCACAATATTTTCTTCCCTTGCTATTTGTCCTTCAGAGTTCTGCTCAAATTCTACCTCTTCTCTAAAACTTTTCCAGTTTATCTCATATTCCTTTTCCATTTCTCTGAATGTCTCTGTAGCACTGAGGGCTCAATTATATGTCATTTTACATTGGTCTCTAAATTCTTACCCTGATTTTCTTCACTATCCTGACTGCTCCTCCAGGAATGGGCATTTCTCTAACTTCAGTTTCTCTATATATACAATGAGGGTGATAATATGACCATGTTAAAGGCTTGTTTGGAGGATTAAATGAGATATACCACGTTAATCCTGTACAGCACAGAGTCTGGCACACAGTAAGTATTCAATAAACTATATTGTTATTATGTACTCTAAAGACTTAGTAATTAATAGCTTGATTAAGTTTTCTCTCAAGTCTGCATTCTAAGAGACATAACTTTTTGTCTGCTAGAAATAGCCTCAGAGTTTGTCTACAGAAGAACAACTAGTTAAATATTGAAAATAGAGTTAACTAGCTGCTTTCTCTAGATGCCACCAAAAACTAATTTGTCTTAATTATCTGAGTGAAATAATTGATTGTTTAGGTATAATGGCATCATAATGTGCATAATATATAAATTTTCACCAAGAATTACTGCTAAGTAATATAAGTTGAATAAAGTCATGCCCATGAGGCATTTAGATAGGATTGCTACTTAACTCATAAAACAACCATTTTGACAGGCTTTAAGAGAATTTTTTTCTGACTTCATCAATTGATTCTTTAAGTTGATTAAATTGCATGGGATTTTGTATATAGAAACAGCTTTGATCTCTTTTAGTCCTGCCCTGATTTCTTTTAAGTACCAAATATATGGACCCATACTTATTCTTCTTAAACTCCTGTTGTGAGGAATTTTCCAGTTTCAACAAAACATTAAGACATGACATGAAATGCACATGCAGTGTCTGCCTCACAGGCACTAACGTTAATACAATGCATTTTGCTTGGCAAATCAGCACCATCTTAATAGAGGCCTTGTTACCCATATTCTCCTATATAGTGATCTCTGCATTCCCATTTTCTCATATTTTGGTGGCAAAAAATACATTCTATTTTGCACTGGGCTTCACTGACTATCCAGACAATAAGCACAAAATTGTCTCAGCCTGTGTGCAAATATCTTAAGCAGCAGTCAGGGTTACTCAGGGATATGGCCCTTTTAGCACAGGAAGTAGCATTCCAGGTTTCTGAAAAGACCAAGGGCATATACCCAAGGTAGTGGCAGTACTTATTTATTTAGAATTTATACACTGATTTCTTTTAGAAGGCTTTGAGGTCGTTTATAAGTTGTGCATAATGTAAAAAAACAAAAATGACAAGGAACATTTAGGGCTTAAAACAGAATAAAAACCATTCTGTTAATGAGTATAGCTATGTTACTTCCAACTATGGAACTGTCCCTTACTCTTTTAATCAGTGAGGGGTTTTCTTGCTTTGTGCCCGTTCGCAAATTAGGCCTTAAATGAAAATTTTCAGACACTCTTTATTGTTGGTAAGGTCACTGGTGGTCTCTGAGATTTTGTGCCTCCTGCCTCCCTACTGCCCAGGAAAACTGCCCTCCTGCATTGTAGTTTCTTCCCAAACGGGGTGCTTGGGGACCCAGATGGCCCTCGCTGAGTTCACAAATCAGCCCTTAGCTGCTTTGTGACAGCAAGTACAAATGGGTATGATGTGAGTATGTGCTTCCCAGTAAATCATTCATTATCTGCATGATGTGCCTTTCCCTAGGCAATAGGTATGGTAGCATAGCTCCATCAAGTAAAGCGTGCCTGATAAATTTTGTGGACTGTTAGTGGAAATTTTCAGTGTTTTTCTTTCTAAATGCTTTGTTTATCTTGTCAACCAAAAGCATAGGACAAACGACTTTGCTAACATCTATGAAGCTCTAAGACAAAGCTCTGATTTTAAAGGTTTGGGAAAGTGATTTGTATTAACTCTTTAGTCTTCCAGAGTGAAGAGTTAAAGTTTTCATAGTTTTGGCTTTACTGGTTTTCTGCTGTAAAACCAGTAAAGCCATCTGCTGTGGTACAGAGACATTTGCTGCAGGGATACATGCCTTAGCAATTTTTTTTCATCACTGTCACATCAAGTCAGCATTTTTTGCATCTTTCAGTTCTGATAAACTGCTTCTGAATTGACAGCTGTCATCAAGATGCTTACATAGCAATTTAAGATTAGCCTAATTGACAATGGTTAAATTTTCTACTTGCTCACTAAACTAAGAAATTGGGGGTGGTTTGTAGTTGAGAGCAAATGCCTTGTTATGTATAAATGAATTATGGAACACTGTAGTTTCTATGCATCTTAATAGAACTAGATGTAGTATCTTATTCCTAATTGTGTCAAAGATTAAATTCATACTAACTCTAGAGTTCATTTTATTATGGCATTATTGATAGGAAGGCGCCAATTTATAGACTTTGCCACCTTTTGTTAGCACATGATATCTAATCTCATTCTAGTTAAGCCTTGAATGCCCAAGAAAGCACTATCACAATATTACTGCTTAAAATAATTTTGTTTTACTTTTTATTGTGCTTTTATTGAAGCCTGTGTTTTTAAATTTGAAAACATGCACTCCACACGTATTAAGATACTTTTTAAAATGTTTTAGAAACTGTGCATCCTACAAATTCACTGATTAGGTAATGCTACCCTTTCTTTACATATGCGATTTTTCACTGTATATGGACATGTACTTTTCTAATCTACAAACATCCGAACTATGTGATGATATAGGAACTGCTGATGCTATTTGTACTCACTTAAGGTAGTAAAGAGGCTTATTTAGAGCTGATCACAAAATGAGTTTTCATAAAGTGAATCACATTTCTCATTTTATTACTTTATTATCTTTTTTCTATATGGATATCTCATCTCAGCTATATTACCACAGTGAACGACTGGTGGACAAGGTATGTGTATATCCTCCCCCAGAAAAACTGGTAACCTTTGAGAAATGTAGTGCGTAAGAAATGTAGTGCATAAGTATTTGCTCTTTCACTCATTCCCTTGTGGTTAATTTCAGTGTAGTCATACTGGGGTATACATCTTGAGCCTGGCCAGCAAATAAGGCATAGGGTTTGGCCATTCTTATTATGTTCTTGGCATCTAATACTCTAACATCATTATGCTTTCCCCTACAATGATTCATCTTTCTTATAAAGCTGTACTTCTAGTCCCAAAGAGAGACTGAATGAGTGTAGATGGCCCAACCTACCCTTATAACTGGGAGACCAACTCAGATTGCATTGTTTGTACCTGCTGCTAGAAGTAAACAGTATGTCAGGGAGAGTAAATAATCATATTTTTGGCAAGGATAATTCTTACTAAATATTTTTCCAGTTTGAATTTTCTTTCTGTGCTTATGTGGCAACTTTTGCTCCCTTGCACTATATCTTCTCGTAGGATAGCTATCATTCCTATTCTTTACATTCATACAGTCCTCTAACTGCCCAATATTTGAAATATTTTAAGTTTGAGAGGGAAAGTGGACAGATGAGTATATTCCTTCATCAAAACATGGTTTCCTATTTGAATATCCTCTCTATTTTCTGGATTTTAGATATCAACTCCAAAATTAGTTTTAACCATGTCTGTAACTATAAAAGCACAATAAAAAGTAAAACAAAATTATTTCCCAAACCATTTCAGATTAGTTATTTGAGCTCATTATGTCATGGCACCATTTCTCTTTTATTTTCTTCATCTCTTTCTTTATATGTATATATTCACACACACACATATATACATAAATTAGATTCTACTGCCATACTTACCTATTTTCTTGCATCTTCTTGCTTTTAATAAGCTGTAAGCATTGCTTATGTTCTTTTATTCCAGTTCCTGTTTCAGGTAGCTAATTTACTTCTATTTGTTTTCTGCAAAGGAGTTAGAAACAATTTGGCTCTTGCCTATCGTTTGTGTTGCCCTCAGTCATAGTTTTGTTCTAGATGTTGTTGACAAGGCAATGATAATCCCTATTAAATTCTACCTCTTACATCACCAAAATCTATGTTATTGGCCAGACAAATAGGGCCGATTTGTATCTTTTCACTCCTAATAGAAAGGTTTGATGCACATGGACACAGGGAGGGGAGCGCTACACACTGGGGTCTGTTGGGGAGAAAAAGGGGAGGGATATCAGGGGGTGGGGAGTTGGGGAGAGATAGCATGGGGAGAAATGCCAGATATAGGTGAAGTGGGGGAAGGCAGCAGATCACACTGCCACATGCGTACCTATGCAACAATCTTGCATGTTCTTCACATGTACCCCCAAACCTAAAATGCAATAAAATAAATTTTTTAAAAAAAGGTTTGATGACTTCTACATGTATAAGGACTCATCAGCAAACACTATGAAAATCTGGAATAATATATTTCCTTGTATGGTGTAAAAGTCACAGGAAAGTATTAAATTTGGCTTGGCTAGTGGGAGATTCTTCCTCATTTGTATCATGCAAATAAAACTCCGTAACATTTTACAAATCACATATCCACCCTCTCTCTCCCTTCAGGATGGTGTTGGAGGGGTATGTTTTTAACAATGGTAGCATTCTTTTTGATACAAAGAAAGGCAGTTCAAAATATCACTGAAACAATTCTACATTCATGCTTCTTTTTTACAAGGCATCTGACAGGAAAGGTGTCAATAATACACTAATCACTACAGCAAATCATGAGATACGGGACATCTTGCAAAAGAATATAAGGTGACTTGAGGAGTATAAAGGTAATCTTGTAATGCTTTTGAAAACTCTTTGAAAGCACTAAAACATCAATGGCCCAAGAGAGAAGGAAGACCTTTAAAACATATTGCATATTATTATTCAATAAGGCAAATGCATTATTTGATACCTTCTTTGGGGTTAGCAGCAGTTGAAGGACCTGTGTTGCAAAATTATATTTAAAGGTCAACAGCTGTTTTATTACAGATGGAAACTACTCCTGAAGATGTTTAAACACTTCTTTAAAAAATAGAAAATGTGATTACTGTAGGGATGTTTGTCTGTTCCTACAGAATTTTTAGGGCCTATTGGATAAGAAATACTTTAGTAAGGATATTTGGCCTTATTAACCATAGTAAAGCTTGATGTAAGAAATCATAAGGTGATTAAATACATGACAGTTGGTTTGAAATTCAACTTACTAGTAGGAGATATTAGGACATAACTTTCCCCTGCAGATTTGAAGGAATAATAATGCTAGAGAGCATTAAGTCATGAGAATGCTTACTACTCATATACCTTCTTACTGTTTCTCCCTAAGACCTCGAAAATTTGAGGCTCTAGACACACTACTTTTGGCCCTATTCAATGTATTACTAGATACGTACAAAATAGTAGTATATTAGTACATTTAAGTTATTAAGTAACCCAGGCAAAGGAAGATTTTATACTGTGCATGTCAGAGGCTCAGTGCTCAAGGTATTAGGCAAGTTACATGAGTTAAGCACAATGCAGATAGAGGCCAGAAGGCCTTTCAAAGAATGGACAGAATGCTAGAGGTCTACCTTCCAAGTGATAGGAGATTAGGAGGACTGTCCAGAGGGACACTAATGCTAATGAATTGGGTCTAGAGTGTTCACACTGTGTTTATATTAATGTGTCAAGGCTGCATCTATTAGGAACTCATAAAATGAGTCTCTAAGTTAGAATTTCAAGGGTTTTCACTCCCTTTGTTGCATCTTTTAAGCCAACATTTATTGAGTACCTACTTTGAGCCAGGTGCTCAGACAGGCTCTAGGGAATGCAAAAATTTATAAAATAGGGTCCCTGCCTACCAGGAGCTCACAGTATTGTGGGGAAGACAACTAAGAAAACCTACAATTATAAAAGCGTGCTGTGATAAAATTATTCAGTAAGGGCTAAGGGAGAGTAAAAGGAATATCTGCATTATATGTAAGTATCAGTTATTGGTCATATGTGAGCAAAACCAAGAACGATCTTAGAAGGAGATGTCACTGATGTTGAATCTTTAAATAAGGAGATTTAGACAGGTGGATGAGGAGGCAAGGAAGGCATTCAAATTAGCAGAAAAAAAAATTTACTAAGACATTGAGGGAGGCAAATGTGGCTTCTTGAAAGAGCCATGGGTAGGCCAGTTTAGCTAAAAATGAGAGTGGAAGGGAAGAGATTGCAGAAGATGATGCTAGAAATTTAAAGAAGAACCAGATCATGAATGGCCTTTGCAGGCCATAGTAGAGACTGAATGTTTTACTGGAAACAGCAGGAAACTACTGAAGGATACTAAATAGAGAGTGACATAATCATATTTGCATTTTAGAAGAAAAGCATACTGGCAGCTGTCTAATAAGTAGACAGCTGTGTGATAAGCAAGGGAGTTAAAGGAGTACAGGAGAGGTACACCTAAGTCAGTTAATAACTGACAGGTTAAATAAGCCCTTATACCTGGCACTTGCATTTGTGAAATGCAGAGTTATTTACTTTGAACTCCTTATTTCTCTAGAATTTTGAGTGCTTCTTACTTTAGAAGAGTTCAAGACATTTACCAGGATGTGATGGTTGAAGGACAGTGATTTCAGACATAGCCATAGTTTATAGCTGCATAAAGTAGTTGGAGGGCTACCAAGATGCAGGGACAATTTTCCTACCATAATGAGAATGACATCAAGGAAGACATTGGCATACAAAAAAATATGGCCCTTATGGCTCTTTCAGAGGTGAATCCTGACTTTGCATCACCAACAATGTCATTAGGGGAAACCAAGACTTTGACGTTTCTCTTTGGGCCCTATCTACTGAATACAAGTGTTTGAGATTTAACTTCTTTCATTCAAAGAATGAAAAAGGCCACAAAATCCAAACAACTGTTCAAGTTCCCTTTAAAATTGGTTTACAATTATACCAACATCAGGGCCTCTCCTAGGTCAAGCGATATTGTTCAATGATTTAGCTTGAGAAAGAATAGGGAGAACTTAATTTTTGATTTTCAGTTTCTCTTGACTTACATTAGTAACACAGCTACATTAGTACCCACAGTTTCCTTTGGAAGTGAAATAAAAAATCAGCATTACCTGTTTTGAATTGTGATCTGGCAGCTGAGCACCTTGACACTGCAAGTCAAGCGGAGTTGCTTGAAAGGAAAGAAAAGTTACACTGATTTTGCACATTCTTTTTTTTTTTTTTTTTCATTGCCTAATGCTGGCTGACCAAAATATATTCAGCAGAGAGAGTCGGGAAATTGATTTTATTGAAATTGATAAGTAAAACATATATAAATTAGTAATTACAAAACATAAAATGTTTCTTATAGGTTAAGCATCTTTATGCATGAGTCTGACATTAATTGTCTCTAATGATGGTGCTGAATTGATTCTCCTATTAATATTTTGCAAGTTCAGCTGTTATTATTGGCACCCTCTGTGAGTGTCAACAGTTCACATGCAAAGAAATGAGAACATATTAAGCTTATGTATACAAGCCAATATTTTTATCAAGGAACTACAATGTTGCTGAAGACAAAGCTAGTCTGAAGAGTCAAGGAAAACTGCTAATTGATCTTTGGTTGTGCACTATTATTTAAGAGAATATATTTAACTTAAATTTTGCTTGTTATTAAGCTCAGAGCTTGGTTTTCAATTGTAATTTAATTGCATAACTTCTGATGTTTGGTTGCCTTTCATCAATGATGTTATATTCACTGAAGCTTTCAAAGAAGTACAGCTAGGGCTTAAGTCTTCCCATCCCCAAGTCAACATTTATTAAATTTTTATGTAATGACAGGAACCATACTAACTACTTTCATGGAGAATATTTTATTGAATCCTCACTAAACAGACCTATGAGACAAGTATAATTTACATATAAGTAATCCAAACTCCAGAATCATCAAATAGTATGTCCAAAATCTCACAGCTATTACGTAATAGAGCCATGATCTAAACAGGCTGAATGAGTCTAGAGACCTCACTGTTAACCATTATGCTGTACTGTATTGCCGTTTGTTTTTAGCCAAAGCTGGGAATATCAGCAAAGAAGAGGATTGCTACCATTATGAACAGGTATTCTAGCTTCAGAGCCAAATTTTTAGGTACATTAAAATGCTTAATCCCTTTCTACCCTATGATCCAACTTCCACTTCTACGTAATTACCAAAGAGAAATGAAAAGAAAGATATGTCTTGCTAAAGACTTGCTAATGAATGTTCATTGCTACTTTATAATAGCTCCAAATTGGAAACAATTCAAATTTCTATCAACATGTGAATGGATTATATTCATATAATAGAATAGCACTAAACAGTTAAAATAGGTGAGTTGCTGATCTACACAACATGGATGAATTTCACAGACTTAATGATGAGTGAAAGAACCAGGCACAGCCAAGTACATACTATATGAACTCATTTATATTAAATTCAAGAATAGGAAAAACTAAATGCTGGTGAAAAAAATTAGAACAGTGATTACTTCCAGACAGGAATCGATTGAAAAGGGTACAGAGTAACTTTCTGGGGTGATGGAAATATCATTTAACTTGATTGTGATGTGAGACACACAGGTTTATGCATTTGTAAAAACCCATTGAACTATATACTTAAGATTTGTCCATTTCATTCTTTATAAATTATATCTCAATAAAAATATAAAATAAAAAAAAGAATAAGGGCAAACTTTAACCCTTAAAATAGCTTTTACATAGTCCAAATGGGTAAAGCATATCTAGTTCATTATCAGGCCAAGAATGCAGATTTAAACTCATCCACTCTGAGGAGGCTGGTATGAGGTTTTGAGGATGCACAATGGAATTGATTGAATGTGCCTAGCCACATGGTTCTAAGAGTTTTGACCAAAAAGCCATGAGAACAAGATATCAGGGCCCAGGCTGATCCCCAAGGAAATTACTGTGAGCTCCTTGAGGGAAGACACAGAGTTTTTCATACACTAGGAGGTTTTGATACACTAGGAGACTTGCAAGAGTAAAGTGAGCAGCAGGATCCAGTCAGCCGGCTGTGATGACAGATGTACAGGACCTGGGTATTTCAGACTTCAAATAGAAGAGGGCCACGGAAGCAAGCTGGGAGGCTCCAAAAATGCTACTGCCAGTTTTCCGAAAGTACTCAAGGCTTTGGGCTTGAACAAAATGTTAAAATAAGTGCTTCTGTTTTCTCTGCCTAAAGCAACCTGTCCCAGCTATTCACATAGCTAGCTTCTTCACCTTCTCAGAGAGTCCTTCCTTGACTACTTTGTCTAAAATAATCATCCTTACCCTCTTCGTCACACTCTGTCATCTTACCATGCTTTGTTCTTCTTTATAGCCCTTATAGTATGCTACATGTTTTTTATCTGTTCTTTGTTTCTAGTTATTCTTTGTTTCTACTTTTTTTTTTCTTTCTTACCTAGTTACTCTTTGGTGTATAATATAAGCACCCTAAGAGCTAGAACTTTGTTTTTCTCACTATCCTGAGTACCTAGAAAAGTGACTGGCAGCTGTTTAATAAATCGCTATGAAAAGTAACATATTGGTAAGACTTACTGGCTGAAATAAAATGTTCCAGGTCTATCCCAGTGAGAGCAGAACCTGTCTCTTATATGGCATAAAAGTGTGATTACATGTACCTAGAGTTACTATATTATACTCAGAAACATTGGTCTGTTTCATAAAATGCACCCATTGTAACTAATAAAGCAGGCAATGATCAAGAAAATGCAAGTAAAGGCCTGGCTACAGGCTGAATTGAGTTGCCTTTAGTTGTAGTTTCACCTGGGCTATGGAATTCAAATAGTCTCAAGAGCGAAGGCACAGGCTCCAATTTATCTTTATGATAGAAAGTGCAGAAAGTTCTACTTTATGTGTTGACATCTGTCAGAGCTAGTCTCCTTTCATTCTAAAAGAGATCAATCCTTCATGTGATAGAGGATTATCCTCTTTGCCACCCATAAGCTGGCTTTGATCCCTCTTAACTCCTTTCCTGAAAGGGTGTCACCATTTTACCATTTCTCTAGCAACCTGCAGTGTTCCAAACAAGGCACTATTTTAATTTAAATAGAGTCATACCTACCCAGCCACTCACATATGTGGCTACTTTAGTGGCTTTAACCTTTTTAGATTTTCCAAAATGAAATATCCAAATACCAGATTCTTAATTTAGGATAGTAAAAGAAGGAAGTTAGGCTATCAGCACAATGCTTAGTTTTATGCCTTTTTTCCTTTATCAGAGTTATTCCCGAAACATAACAGGTTTAGTTTTCTTTCAAAGTGGGAACTTTAGTTTTCTCAATAACGAAGTATATATTGAGGTTCAGGCCTACTGCCCTCAATGCCAGTGTGAGTCAGTTCATCTTACTTCAGTTCAGCAAACATATAATGAAGTCTTGCTGCATGCTATGCACTGTGCTAGATAAAAAGATTAAAAAACAGATCAATGCAGCCTCTGCCCTCATGAAAATATTGTCCATAAGTATGTACCAAGTATTCAGAGGTATCATGAGTAATATAAATGAGGATATGCAGGGTACCATGGGTACAAACATCATGGAGAAAATAGTCTATACGTTCAAGAAACACTTCCCTGCAGAGGCAGTAATTAAGCTGAGACTTGCAAGATAATTGGAAATTAGCCATGGACAGACTGAAAATGGTTATCATTTTTCACACTAAGTGACCACATCTTCTTTGATTCTAGCATACATGCTAGCATACAGTTATGTCAAAGCCCACTGGTTCTTTTTCATACGTAGGCAACAAATAACTGGATATAGAGAGAATATTATGCTTTGAATAAATTTATTCAATCATTTAACACATGGTTATTAAGTGCTTACTATGTGCCAGACACTGTGGTAGGCCCTAAGAATAGGTCAATAGGCAGGTGAGTCATTTGAGATCAAAGAACTTACATCTAATGGAAGGTGAGAGACAAGAGAATAATAAATAAGAAAATATTAGGTCCCAATAAAAATTAAAACTGAAGTAGAAAAAGACTGGGGGTTTCCTTTTAATTAGGTAGGAGGTGACATTTATGCTGAGACATAAATTATAAGAAAGAGCCAGACAAGTGAGTATTCGTGAACCAACACCCCAGGAAGATATAGCATCAAGGGTAAAAACCTAAGGAAGCAAACATTTTTCAAGCTGGAAGGACAGATAGGCCACTATTATTGGAGCATAGTGGACAAGGGAAAAGAGTAGATAGAGATGAGGTAGCTAGGAGTCAGTTCATGTACAATTTTGTGAACTTAGGGAAGTGTTTTGGACTTTATGCTAAGTGGGAAGAGAATGCCTTAGAACTTCACTGTCCAATATGGTAGCAACTACTCACATGTGGACATTGAACATCTAATATGTGGCTAGTCCAAATTGACATGTACCAAAGATTTAGTATGGAATTCAGAATGTAAAATATCTCACGAATAAGTTCTTAAGGACTGCATATTAAAATGGCAATATTTTTGATATATTAGGATAAACAATATAGATTAGTATTGGGTTAAACAAAATTGCTTAATTTTACCTGCTTCTCTATACTTTAAAAGTGTGGATATTAGAAAGTTTAAAGTTACATTAGCGACTCATATTTGTCTTTTACATTACATGGTCTGTTGGATAACACCACCATATTAGATTTCAAGCCAATAAGTAATATATTATTTCTGGTCTTTTGAAGATCACTGAGGCTGTTGTATAGAAAAATGACTAAAAGAGGCAATTCTGGAAGCAGTAGAATTAATTAAGAGATTTGGAATAGTAGAATGATTTATAATCCTTTGGATATATACCCAGTAATGGGATTGCTGGGTCAAATGAGATTTCTATTTTTAGGTCCTTGAGGAATCGCCACACTGTCTTCCACAATGGTTGAATTAATTTACATTCCCACCAACAGTGTAAAAGTGTTCCTATTTCTCCACATCCTCTCCAGCATCTGTTGTTTCCCGATTTTTTAATGATCGCCATTCTAACTGGTGTGAGATGGTATCTCAATGTGGTTTTGATTTGCATTTCTCTGATGACCAGTTATGATGAGAATTTTTTCATATGTTTGTTGGCCTCCTGTATGTCTTCTTGGAATAGTTAGAAAAAGATAATGGTGGCTTGAGCTAAAGTGATAGCAGTGGAGATAGTAGGAAATGGTACTACGGCTTATATTTATAGTAGGCAGAGTTGATTTTATTTTCTTATAGTTTGAATATAAGAGGATGATGATGAAAGTTTCCAAGGAATTAATGTCTTGGATTTTTAGCTTGAACACTTGTGTATGTGGTGGTATCATTTACTGAGATAAACAAAGAGAGGAGAGACAGTTTCTGATTGGGGGTAGACATCAAGAGTTCTGTTTTAGAGATACTGAGTTTGAGATATTTGCTAGATATCCAAGTTAATGAGTCAAGTAATAAACTGAACATAAGACTCTGAATATGGGGAAGAAGTCAGAGCTGAAGATATAAATTTAGGATTCCTAAGTGTGTAACTATAAACACCATCTGTGAGAAAAGACCATCACCCAGTGATAGTTTGTAGGGAAAAGAAGAGGGCCAAGGACAGAGTCCTGGGGCATGATATCATAAAAATGTTGAACAAAATAGGAGAATCCAACAAAGGAGATAGGGAACATCTGGTAAGTTAGAAGTTAAAAAGGAGTGGCGACAAAGAACACAAGTATAGGAAGTGTGAAGGAAGTGGTCAGTGAACTTGTATGGTGTTGAGAAATCAAGTAAAGTGAAGACAGAGAATTTCTATTTAGAAACATAGAGGTGATTGGTGTCCTTGGTGAAGTAGTGACAGAAACCTCATTGGAGTGGAATGAGGGAGAGGATGTGAGTGAGGAAGTATAGACAGTGAATGTGATAACTTTTTCAAGATTTGCCTTGACAGAAAGTAGAGAAATGGGGCAGTAGCAGGAAAAGAATATGGTAACCAGGGGAAATTTTCCTGTGTATTTTTTTTATTATTAAAATAGAAGCTACATCAGGCTCAGTGGCCAATGCCTGTAATCTTAGCACTTTGCAAGGATAAGGCAGGAGGATCGCTTGAGCCCAGGACTTTGAGAGCAGCCTGGTTAACACAGTGAGACAATGTATTTATAAAAAGTGAAAAATCAGTCAGGCATAGTAGCACACACCTGTAGTCCCAGCTATTCAGGAGCCTGAGGTAGGAGAATTGCTTGAGCCCAAGTGGTAGAGGCCAAGGTGAGCTACAATCACACCACTGTACTTCAGTCTGGGTGACAGATCGAGACCTCATCTCTTAAAAAGGGGTGGGGGAAATACTATAGTATTTTATTATTTTATTTATTTTCGAGAGAGGGTCTTGCCCTGACACCCAGGCTGGAGTGCAGTGGTGCAATCATAGCTCCTTATAACCCTGAACCTCTGGACTCAAGGGGTCTTCCCTCTTCAACTTCCCGAGTAGCTGAGACTACAGGCATGTGGCAACATGCCTAGCTGACATTGATGTTTTGTAGACATACAGTGGGTCTCATTATGTGGTCCAGGCTGGCCTCAAACCTTTGGCTTCAAGTGATCCTTCTGCCTCAGCCTCCCAAAACACTGGGATTAAAGGCATGAGGCACTGTGCCCAGTTTAGAGTATTTTAAATGCTGACGGAATGATCCCATAGGGAGGAGAACTGATTGCACAAGACAGAAAGGATAATTGCAGGAGTGCCATCTTGAGAAATCTATATGCAGCTCTTTAATTGGAACAGGAACACACCATCTATTGTAACAATAGAAGGCAGAGAGTGTGCCAAGAGATTATGTGTACATGGAGTGGGAGAGTGTGGGGTAGGAATGGGAGAACAGGGCAGGGAGATGAGCTCTTGCAGCTGATTTGAAGACAGGGGAGAAGGTGTGATAATTTTTCAAAGCACAGAAGTAAACATACTAGGGAAGTGTAGCAACATCCTAGGCAATGTTGTGTGTCATTTGAGATTTGTAGCCATGCATTTAAAGTGAGGACAATCTGCACAGTTGTATGGTCTCCAAAAACTTACTGGAACTTGAAGGAGAAACTAAAAGAAGTGGCTCCTAATAAATTCTATAGCTAAGATCATCAAATGTTACTCATTTTTTACTTTATTTATGTTGCCTGATGTTCACATAGTCTGGTCTGCTAAACATGGACTTTTCCTGTATGTATGGGTATTAAAACAGAAAACTTTGTTTACTTGCAGGCACCTCCTTTCTCTACAAAATAGTGTGTATACTGTAACTCCATGAAAACCAGACATCCAAGTAGAGACTGAAAAATTTCCCCCAGCTTGCTTTAGTTCTAGTATACTTGCTGACCTATGTGATAATAGGAAATGATATTTTCCTGCTATGTACAATGCAAACATTTCATTTCATTCCTGGTGTTTCCAATTTCTTACTCAGTCCTTTGCCATTTAATCTACTTCAACATTATTACTCCTCCCACTCATAACATTTCTCTTTTTTTTTCTGCATAAGACTTTTCTAATTTTTCTACTGTTTCTCATTCTTTTAAGTATCTTTGTTCCTCTATGGATCTTCTCTCCTTCCTCAACTTCTTTTTCCTCTTTCATTTCCTTCTCAAAGCCTTTATAGATTCACTCCCTAGAAAATAATATATGGTTACATTTTTATTGTGCTATTCCTTTTATATGGAATATGTTCTCTCAACAAGGTACTTACCAATATTTCTTGAAAGTTTTTTTTGCAGATTATTTTTTTGAGATAGCCTAAGCTCCAGAGGAAGGACATCTGTTACTACAATGAAATTGTAATTAGAAATGTACTTTCCATTTATAACTCTAGATTTTTAAAAAAATCCTTTGGGACTAGTGACTCAACAGAAAACAGAGAATCGTTATTGGGGATTTGGGACACTATAAAGACAAGTACAAGCTGTAGATCTTTCATGGGTGGCACTGGGAGTTTGGGGCTTGTTTTCAATCTGCTAAGATGATACAGACCCTACCTGAGATAATGATGGGAGTCTAAAAGTACTGATTGTACTTTGATAGTAATAGTTGGTATCAATAAGTACCAACTATTGTACTGTTGGTACCTTATTTTATTCATGTTCAAAAATGGTATTATGATTCCTTCACTGACCTTGGCTTTTTTCTAAAGAAACACTCATGTACTCAATGACTGCATTGACTGAAGTACAAAATAAAATAAATTTGAATTAGTAAAGGTTTTAAAATAATTTCAAAAAGGTCTAATCTCTGACACTTTTTAAACATTCTAAATATTAAAGGTTTACATTAAAATGGTGCCTGTTGCTGAAAACATTACACTAGCCCTAATGTGTTACATGAAGTCCATAGAACTACAGGTTGGTTATAATTAAAATATAGTTATTGAAGACAATAATCTGTTTATATTGAATTCCAGATATAATGAAAAGTCTGGCTTGCTGCCTCCCTGCCATCAGCCTCCATGAATGGAGCATTTTAATCCCTAACATTGTTCCAACACCTGAAGATGAATCTGGTCCCTAATCAGAGGAAATATGAACAGAAAGGTCTGTTGGAGTTGTTAGCCCTGCAGCAGGTCATCCTTCTTCTTTTCTGCCTCTTGCTTGTTCCTTCTGACTGACTTCCTGCTTTGTACTGAAGTTTAAGCAACTGGGTTCCTACTTTTTGTTTACCACCACTTTCTTTCCTTACCTTGTGCCTGACACCCTCTGGCACTGCCAGCTAAACTTTTAATACGAGGTTATACCATAATAGTCGGTCCTACTGACCTATTAAGATGTCTTACTTTGCCTAATATTGCATTTTCTTGATGCCATCTACCTGACTAGGCTTCCTAATGTTGCCTCTGGTATGATCTGCACAGAATACCTGTAGTATTCAGAGGACTATATCTAGTCTCCAGGATTCTGAATATCTACTCTCTGGTCTACTCTGCAGAGAGTAATTTTCTTTTGGCCCTTTGCTAATCAGTGTAATCATTGGCAAAGGAACTGAGTTCTTTCACTTTATTCAGTAGACAGTGAGCAAATCAAGATGGAAAAGCTAGCCTTCAGGAGGCTCAGCCTGCTTTATCATTGTGGTCTGACTGTTTTGTCTCAATGTGAAGCTTTTCAAATAAACCATTCTAACCAGAAGAAAGAAGATGAAACAGTTAAAGCTCAAATTAAACAAACTCAAGAATAGTTAAATAACTGCCTTCTCAGGGAGGAAACCAAAGCAAAGGCATTAGGAGAGTGTTGATTCTTAGTAGAATAAACTTAATTGGTAAATTGGACATCTTTTAAAGTGAAGCTCTGTGACTCTAGTTCTAACCATGGGATCTTAATAGAAGGATACACCAAGCAATGTGACAAGGACATGGTAAAGGGCTTTCCTATTACATAGCAGGTAAACTCAGTGGAGAAAAAGCAGAAGCAATTCATTGGCTCAGGTTTGCATATCGAAAGAGTGAAAGATGATGTGAAAAGTGAGGGTACTCCTGAAGTGAACAGAAATCAAAATCTAGTTAGGTTGGTAATTGGGACCAAAGTGAAAGCAAAGGGGGTAAAAATAAAAGCGATGAGTTATTGCAGAACGAATTTCGGAAGATTGCAGCAAGAGCTGTGTGAAATTGAATGAGTGCAAGCAGGAAATGGCAGAGAATAGAAATGCAAAAGCATTAAAAGTTCTTCAATAGGGTCCAAAGGGTTCTGCCTGTCATCCACCAATAAAAATAATAGGAGATAAAGAGGCCTTCTATATCTGAACTGCTATATAAAAAAAAGCATGGTAGGACAAAGGGAGATCTATTCAAGGAATAAAACATCAAGTTTACAGGGAGACAGGAAAATATCACAGAACAAGTTTGAGTGTAAAATAAAGATAAGCCTGACAAAGAAGGAGAGTGAAAAGAAGAGTTAGCATACATAGGATGCCTTGAAAGCCCATCCATTTTGTAATTTTGGTTTCTGAATGATAGGTAGAAATGAACTACACTTAAATAGTACCTTTTGTGATCTGGATTGTGTTTTACATATTTTGAAATTTCTCCTTGATTTGGGGAATGAGGTCTTGGAATCCTTTTTGAAGTCACAAAGGAATTGAATGTTTTAAATCTTATAAACGATGATCCATGAACTCTCTAGAAAAGAAAACCTTAAACTTCATTTTCATAGTGGTGGCATTTTGTTTTTCTTTCTTTCCTTCTTTTTTTTTTTTTTTTTTTTTTTCAGGGGGAGGGGGGAAATGGAGTTTCACTGTTGTCAGCTCGGTCTGGAGTGCAATGATGCAATCTTGGCTTACTGTAACCTCTGCCTCCCAGGTTACAGCAATTCTCCTACCTCAGCCTCCCAAGTAGCTGGGATTACAGGTGCATGCTACTTACTATACCTGGCTAATTTTTGTATTTGTAGTAGAGGCGGGGTTTCACCATGTTGGACAGGTTGGTCTTGAACTCCTGACCTCAGGTGATCTGCCCACCTTGGCCTCCTAAAGTGCTAAGGTTACAGGCATGAGCCACTATGCCCGGTCAGTGGTGGCATTTGTATTGTTTACATATAATACCTTCCTACCTAGAATGAACAATGTCAGTAGCCATTATTTCAATCCCCCAATACACCCCACACACCAAAGTCATTATGTGTTAAGCCTATAAGAAAAGGGCAATTTTTCTGAAGAGATTCTAAATTAAGGCCTTTTAAAATAGAGTATTCTTTTTTTTTTTTTTTTTTTTTTTTGAGACAGAGTTTTGCTCTTGTTACCCAGGCTGGAGTGCAATGGCGCGATCTCGGCTCATCGCAACCTCCGCCTCCTGGGTTCAGGCAATTCTCCTGCCTCAGCCTCCTGAGTAGCTGGGATTACAGGCACGTGCCACCATGCCCAGCTAATTTTTTGTATTTTTAGTAGAGACGGGGTTTCACTATGTTGACCGGGATGGTCTCGATCTCTTGACCTCGTGATCCACCCGCCTCGGCCTCCCAAAGTGCTGGGATTACAGGCTTGAGCCACCGCGCCCGGCTAAAATAGAGTATTCTTAAGGAGGAAAATGGCTTACAGAAAATTTTTCTATGATGCTGTAGAAGATTCACAGTTTCAGGTGATCTAGTTCTGTAAACATCATCATAATATTATGTGATGCATAATTTTTTATTGAAATCCTGTGTGAGAATTCTAAGGTTTTGCATGTCTCAGAGTTGTTAAGATTGGCAAAGAAATGGGTTAACTGTTTAAGATAATGGTATTACTCTGGATGGGAGGATACAGTCAATAAGATTTCTAAATATTCCTTTTATTTTCACCATTGTGGTAGTATTCATATGTAATAGTTTTGCCTTTGCATCAGTGTTGAGGAGGAAAGCCACCCAGGATGTACTTAAATTATATTCCTGCCCCTTTAGTCTCTCCCAAATGTGCAATGCACAGCTGTTTTAAATCACCATTCAGTGTGTTATTTAATTTTTATTACTCTACATTACTATAAATATACAGTAAAAATAAGAGTGAAATTTGATGTGACTTCTAAAATCAATGAGCCATAAAAGAATTGGCAAAAATTTTGATTGAAATTTGGAGTACTTCATTATCACCCTAAATACAGATGCTGAATTTCATCCTTGCTCCAGATGCTTCTTAAAATATCAAACGTTTGAGGTATTTCATTTATAGATTTGGTTTTACAGGTGAACACAGCAAAGTCTAGCAGTTTTCATATCATATTTATGTTATATCCTCTCTCTTTGTCATGTGAATGTGCATGTGCATGCCTTCCCCTCCTGAAACCAGAGGGTTATAGAAAGATAATTACTTTTTATTAAAATCCCAGGTATATTTTTGCATAATTTTCTTGCCCACGTTTCAACTTTTTTGGAGCAAGTTTTTATTAGTGTTGTCAGTCTGTAACTGGGCCACTTAGAATGGGAGAGTCTTTTTTCTTCTGTATTACATCTTTCATGTGATTCTGCAGCTCTCTGTCTCAGTTATCTGTCCATTCACATTTGTTATTCATATTATTTTTTCTCTGTATTTCTGTCTTCCCCATTCCCCTCCTCCAGGCCCTACACACTCAGATTCAAACTTGCAGAGGTCAGTCCTACTCTCCTTCATGAGAAATAATAATTGATATTAAAATAGCTAATATTTATTGAGTGCTTGCTATGTGCCAGATGTCATTCTAAGAACTTTGCAGATACTGTTTCAGCTAATCCATGTAATTGGGTTTTCTCCAATTTTATTTCGAGAAGGTTATAGAAATGTAAGGTAACAAAAAGGGAAAAATCAGTCAGACATGTCACTCCTGAGATTTCTTTTTCCAAAGCTTGAAGAATCTTTACACATAAAAGACGTTTATAGTCCCAGATCATCTATCCACCACCAGAAAGGGCAGCCCATTCACTATGAATGTCTTGATATCCTGTTTTCAATACATACATCTCTGCTGCTGAGGCAGTTTTAATGCTCCAAGTCATCAGAAAAGGAGAGTGACTTGATTTCAAATGATGAGTGACCAAGATAAGCAGCCTGAAGATTGAGTGAAAATAAAGTAAAGTGCTTGGACAGGAAGAGATCAAAGCTAGCAGCTGTGTTTTGAAATCTTATTAAAAAAGGCTGACATCACAAACATGAAAGAAACTTCTTTCTTATTTTTAAAAACTTTTACAATGTAAGAGGTAGACTTCTTTTAAGAAAAAATTCCCATCTCGAGTTATTACAATGTACAAGAAACATGCAGTTCATGAAATGAGAACAGGTTGAATTTGTGATAAAAAATGGTGTCTGGCTCTCTGAGTTCAGCAATATAATTTCATTTTTATTAGAATTCTACCTATTTTTACCATTGAAAATTATGCTAAGAATGAAATTTTGAGGAGCATGTATTTTACAAGGTTAAGAAATATAATTTTATTTTTATCAAATTATGCTCATGTTTAGTGTTTAAAATTCACTGAAGGATGAAAATGTTGAGGAGACCCTGAATCCTATTTCCACCCATAAGGATCTTGTGGTACCTCGATACCAAGGCATTACTACAATTTGCCTTAAAATGGTGTTCACCATACCCCTCTTTTACGTGTTAAAAAGTTTTATCTGCAGAATGTGAGATGATGTTATCTAAATTCAATTCACACATTTGGTTCAAGTTTAAAATGTCCTCACCCCTCAGTGAGGTAGGGTAGGAAAAGTGCTTTGTTTAATATTAACGGAAAAATTTCACCTGTGAAATAGCTTCAGACTGCAAAATTAAATCCCCCACATATGTTCTATGCTCATGCCTTCAGCCTTCCTCCTTCTACCCCAATCTACCCTGTCTCTGGATTCTTTTAAGAAAGTATTTGAATACCATGTTGCACAGAGGGCAAATCACAAAATCTGGGCATGGTGGATTTTTTCTATGACTTTGGGGAAATCTATTCCTTCTAAGTATTGTGTCTCCAACTAAATTTTAAGTTTAATGAGGAAAGGAACAAAGATTTTACCTTCCTGTAGCCTCCTACAATGCCTCACATAGGGTAGTGCTTAATAAAGATTGAATCATATTGATCTGAAATAACCAGTTCAGTTGGTCAGTAACAACCCGGACTACTTAATAACTCATTTGTCTATAAACATAGATATGTCTGTGTACCATGGACTAACAACATGGGCATCACCTGGGAGCTCATAAATACAAAATCTCAGGCCCCACCCCAGACTTATCATGATGTGCATTTGAATAGAATCTCCCTGTGATTTCTACGTACATTAATGTCAGCGAAGCACTGCTCCATTACATTAAGTATTACACTTTGCTACCATGAACACTTCTTTCTTTCACTTATAGTTCTTCTTGTATGTATCTCTTTCCCCATCTTCTGCTTATATTATAGGCCTACTAGTTCCCTCTACCTTTTTAGTTCACCATATAGTTCCAAGTTTTGTGAAGTCTCATCCTGACAAAAATTCTTTGAACTCTTCATAAAGAATAATCAATATTGGCTGGGCACAGTGTGGCACACGCCTGTAATCCCAGCACTTTGGGAGGCTGACGCTGGCAGGTCATGGGGTCAGGAGACTGAGACCATCCTGGCTAAAATGGTGAAACCCCATCTCAACTGAAAATACAAAAAATTAGCCAGGTGTGGTGGCACGTGCCTGTACTTCCAGCTACTCAGAAGGCTGAGGCAGGAAAGTCGCTTGGACCTGGAAGGCAGAGGTTACAGTGAGCTGAGATCATGCCCCACTGCACTCTAGCCTGGGCTACAGAAGAGACTCTGTCTCAAAAAAAAAAAAAAATAAATAAAAATAAAAAGATCCAGTCATTTCTACTTTCTCAGCTTTGGTAAAACTGTAGAAACTTAAATGACAGAGGGGAGAATTTTTAACCTTCTCAGCCTTGGGTTCCCTAAGAAAATGTTACCTGTAGTTTTGTTCAGAAATCATAGATTACAATATTATTCTTTTAAAGCAATGAGCAGACTTTTGGTAGGGAAATGAACTCTCCAAAAGTAATTTCTGTTTCTTATAGCTATGGAATCTTACATTTTGTATAGATAAGGGGCAAGGCAAGTAAAGGAAATTCATTCTGTGATTTCAGACACAGGGGATTTTTATCTTTACCTAATGTAGGTTTTTGGTATGTTTTGTCTCTCTAAAATCCATGGTGCTTCAAAATTTAATGAGATTATACGATGCATTATCATGATTTGTGAATGCAGTTATCAGCTGTGATTAATCCTGCTAATTCTGAGAAAGTCATATTGGGTGTTTTTTCCCCTCCTAGTGGGTATTTGTATCACTCTTACTTTATGAACTTTGACCAGAACTACCGCAGAAAGGGGGAAAGCAAATAGGATGTATGGAATAAGGCTTTTTATAACTGGTTTTATGTAGAGATTTATGAGTGACTAGGAGGAAACATCTCACAAGTATTCACTTCACCTGGAGAGAAAACAATGTAAATATTAGTATACAGATATAACATACATTACTAACAACTTGTAGAAGAGAAAATAATACTGGATATTTCTTGCTCAGTTAAAACATATGTTTGATTAATTTGAAGCAACATCAGCTCCTTGTATGTAATTTTCTCAGGATACTCATGTAAGCATTAGATTTCAAGGAAGATGTAGATGATTAGCCCTACAATTCTGAGCTCTACTGAAGAAATCAAAGGGTAAGTCTCAGGCAATTACTGTATGCATTTAAGAGTAAATTTTTATCCCACAAGATTACAAATGAGTTCATCAATTATTGGGCACTTAGGCTCAGCGGGAATTCTAAGAACTACAGTTTTCAAGCATGAACCAAGAACACATTTTGAGATTGTGTCACTGTTGGGTCCCAGCTGAGACATCTTGCTACCACCATAATCTCTACCACCACATAGATAGGATAACTACACTCCTTGTTAGAACCTTTAAGGCTTGGGATGAGTGGTTTAGAATTAGGACCTAAAATTATTACATTTCAATCTACCCATGGTTTTAACTCTTCCTTGGTCAATTGTGAGAACCATCATTGCAATTATAGTTCCTTCTCAAGGGGCTGGCAGCTGCCTTTCTTATTCCCCACATGTGATTTACTTTTATAACTGCATTTCATGCCTGCCAACAACTTATATCCCCAATTCTTCCATTAGTGAAAGTCTTGGTTAGGTGCTGAAACAGACACAAAGGTAAGTGAGGGGGATAATGAAATGGAAAGAAATGAAGTTACTTGTCTTTGATTGCAAAATATAATGACAGTACTATGACTAATGAGAGGTGCTCAGTTATTTGTTGAACAAACAGTTCTTCAGACATGGGGGAGATCAAAAATAATAACTCTTCTTCAGAAACAACTTTGGAATGCTGATATATAGTCCTACATTCTTATTTTATAGATGTGGAAACTATGACCCAAACCATGTGATTTGTCCAGAACTAAACTAAACCTAGGTCATCTGATACAAGCCAGTGCTGTTTTTCCACTATAATATCGTAATAAAATTCCATAGGCCAGCTATATCTACAACTATTTGGCTCAGTCTCAAAGTATAACTTCTTTGTTTCTGCTGAAGAAGGAAATTCCATGCTAATCTAAATCCTAGTGACATAAATAGGATTTAGGATTTAAATTGGGTGGCAGCAGGGCCTGACAATCCTTAAGGCTTCTTCCAGTGCTAAGATTCTAGACCTAAAATTCATCAGTGTCAAAAGTAAAAATAATTCATGTTAAGCACAGTACCATACATGCTAGCGCTCCACTCCTACCTTTTAAGGAAAATTGAACATTCAATTACTACATAATCATGTTTTCTTTGAAATATACTTTTTAATAAGGGCAATTCTGTGAGAGTCACTGTGGAAAAGTGAACTGATAATGTAGATATACTACAAAGACCTAGTGGTGAGATCAGAAATGATCCAGAAACTTGGAACAAGTGAGAAGAGAAATGCCAAGAAGAGAAAAGTCTATGGTAAGAAACTACAAAAGCAAAGTAGAAAACTTCAGAGTCGTTTTAGCACTATAAACGCTGTACCTTGACCTGGACTAGGTTACTTACTAATGGTAAAATAATTAATAAGGGCAATACTATCTGTCTTAGTCTGTTTTCATCTGCTATAACAAAATACTACAGATTGAGTAATTTATAAAGAAAAGAAGTTTATTTTGGCTCACCGTTTTGGAGGCTGGGAAATTCAAGAGCATAATGCTGGCATCTGGTGAGGTTCATCCTATGGCAGAAGGTGTAAGGGTAAGGGGATGAAAGCACATAAGACAGAGGAAAAGGGAGCCAAACTTCGGTGCTAACTATACCCACTCCCACGATAATGAGATTAATTCATTCATGAGGATGATGAAGATGGAGCCCTCATGCTCCAGTCGCCTCCCATGTCTTAACACTACCATAATGGCAACCCAGTTTTAACATGAGTTTTGAAGGGAACATTCAAACTGTAACACAACTATTTCAGGGACAAGTATACTTTCTAATCAAAGAGAGAAACATTTTTTTTTTCTGTTTCATACACCATAGAGTATTATTTTTCAATGTATATGTTATTATAGAGTTTTTCCTGTATATCAAACCACCATACCCTTTTTAGATATTTTTCTTTAGCTCTGGAGATTCTCTATGTTCAACTAGCTGTATTATCTCTCCTGGACCTTCCCAGCTCTAATATGTAATATATGTTTATAATATAGTTGCAGATGGGGCTGTACATTCCAGTCTGTGCTCATCAAGTAAAGGAATACTAAGTGGACTAAATAGAGTTTGAAAATATAATCTTGATGTAGTGAACACAATTCTCATCCAGAATTATGTTGTTTATGTGTGCAAGAGGTAACCCACATATGGTACAATTTCTGGCTTCAGGAAGGCTCACACATTTCCTCTCCTTTACTCATACGTCTTTCACCTACAATTACACTATCTAAAACTTATTCTCTTAATTTACTAAGCCTTAGTCGCTAGTACACTGTCTTCACCCCCAGCACACACACACATATCACTCATCAAGTTGTCACTGATCATTTTAATAAGGGCACTTCTGTGAGAGTCACTGTGGGAAAGTGAACTAATAATGCAGATATACTACAAAGACCTAGTGGTGAGATCAGAAATTATACAGAAACCTGGAACAAGTGAGAAGAAAATGAAGTGTGAATGAAGCTGAGCCCATATTATAAAGGGCTATATAAAACACTGTTACTTGCAAGTAACAGTGTATATAAGACAAGTAAATAAACAATGTTGATCCCATTCTTTGGGTTTGGGAAGTGAAAGCTGGTGCCATACTACTAGATGGTACAGTGGACTCAGAAGAAGCAGAAGGCATTGTCCTAGGCTTTCAAAGCTGGAAGGGACCTTCAGCAGATGCAGTCATGACTAAAAGAGAAAAAGAAACTTGTCCAAAATTATAAAAGGAGAGTAGCAGCATTCTGACTAATGATAAGTGCTTGTTATTGTTTGGCTTATTTTCAATTAGAGAAGTAATGTGATAAAATAGTGTTTTTGTCTCTTTGTAATAGTGTTTCATTATGTGTAACTTTCTAACACTGTGCTTTTAATGGAGTATTTTTCTCTCAGTATGTGTGACTTCTTACTATTCTTTGCAGAAATCTCTGCCTACTACCTTAAAGAAACTTAGCTTTGAGATCCACAGACTCTCTAGAAAATAATCTGTGCATAATTTTTTAAGCTAATATTTTATTTTTAAAATTTACTGTATAATATTTAGTCACTTGTGTCTTTAAGGGTTTCGTATTTTGCAAAATGATTTTTGTCATCTTTTATGTACAGTTTTATTTTTGTTTTTAGTTGTACCATTGTAAAGGCAGGTAGGTCTCAAGAGTAAATAGAGAATTGCATATTTAAGTGGCTCCCCTGAAAGTTAGGGTACATTCTATTAACCCAGAAATGCCAATCTGACATAGTGCAAATAGAGGTTTTTCCCAAAATAGCGCTTGGTAGCTTGGCAGTGTGCACATTTCCTCCTGTTTTATTATCTACTGTGGTGCAAGGGTTTTACTCATGCCTCTTATGGTGGTAACAGAATATAATTTTTTTAAAGATACAGTTTTGCTTTTTATCATCATTTGTTTCTCTTCTACAAGACTTTAAGTTTGCTTGTTAGAGCCAGGAGGGAACTATCTGCTTCTTTTAATGTTTATATTGGAAGGTTTAATAGAAGAAAGAGAATGTCACTGTGGTAATTGGCCATTTCCAACCCTTAATAGCATTCCAGAGCAAAGTTTCTTTAGATAGCAATGCTAAGCAAAATGCATTTGTGCAGCTTCATCTTTGATTCACCCATTCTTACACCATCATGAATGTTTTTGAGGGTCTTTGCCAAATAAGGTTGCCAAAGGTCCTAACCCTGCTGCTTGGTATTTGTTGCATGGACTGGACCTGAGGAAAGGTGAGCTAAAAAGAAATTAGGCAAAATAATTAGATAATTCTAGAATACTAGAAAATTTAGAATTAAAAAACTGTTCTGGTGTTGGATAAGTCCCAGCTTCAAAGCAATTTCTGACCATAGCAATTTAAATTGTTTCTTAAACAATATTTCAGTTTATTTACAACTCCATGGTAGAGGCTATAGGAAGTAGGGAGACTCTGAGGATAAATTATTCTCCTGCTGAGGGACGTTGGCATGGGATGATTGGAGAGGGGGCAATATTGAGAACTTGATAGTAAGATCTTGAATGTGAGTTGGGGTAACAATTTACTTGAAACTTAAGGCATTTGGTTAATTGTGGACTTGACTCCATATCCTGACTCTACTAGTTGTATGACCTTGAGCAATATACTTAATTTCTATGAGTCTGCTTCCTCATATGTAAAGGTGGTAACAACAATTCAATTGTGTATATATATTTATAATTATATATATAATCAGTTAGTGAAGTACCTGATAATATATATTATATATATATATATCAGTTAGTGATAATTAGCAAATTATATATATATAAATATATGTATAATCACTTCGTGAAGTACCTGCTATATAATAAGTGTTCAATAAATTGAAAACGACATTAATATGAATTCTCAATATTATGATTCCCCCAGGTTCCTCCTTTCATTAAAATATCTCTAAAAAGTGTCATTTCAGCTGTTCTTCTTGCTTTTTAATTGCTTTTTTAAAAACCAAATTTATTGAGGCATAACTTATATACCATAAAACCACCCATTTTAATTGTATAATTAAATGATTTTTAGTAAATTTGCCAAGTTTTTCAACTATCACCATAATCCAGTTAGAGCATTTTAATCACTACTAGCCCTTGGCATCTACTCTCTACTTTCAGGCTCTATGGATTTGCATATTCTGGTCAATTCATGTAAATTGAATCAAATAATGTTTGGCTTCTCTCACTTATCAAGATGTTACAAAGGTTCATCCATGTTGTAGCGTGAATCAGTACTTCATTCCTTTTTATGGTTGAATAATATTCCATTGTGTAGATATACCATATTTTGTTTATCCATTTATCAGTTGATAAGCATGTAGCATGTGGGTTTGTTTCCAATTTTTGGCTAATGCTGCTACTTTGAACATTTGTGTGTAAGTCTTTGTGTGGGTATATATGTTTTTATATCTTGGGTATATACCTAGGAGTGGAATTGTGATGGTATTATTAATATCAATAGTAGTACTTACTACGTTTCATCATTCACCTGACAATTAGTCAGGTGCATTGATTCCTATGACAAAACAAAGTAACTTCAGATGCCCCTTAAAGGAGCATTTCTCAAAACAACAACAAAAAAAGCAGTCAGCTCTTAAAAAAAATTTAAAAATTCCTACAGGAACCATGATTAATTATAGGATAGACTATTTAAAGATGTTTTTTCCACCTCACTTTTGGGAGAATTCAAAAGATAATGTTTTGATTTACAAATGTCTCAAGTTTTGTCTTGTCTACACTTTTGTAAGATAACCATCTGAATGTCAATAGGACATATGATGCCTCAGAAAGGCAAAGATTTACCAGTGATTAGTACAGGGTATAAATAATGGTGTCTGAATCTGTGCATCAAAGCTAGCAAGGTAGATCTTGTCACATTCCTACCTTTTTTTCCCTGGGATGCACAAATCAGTCCTTAACAGAAGAGGGAGAGAGGATGAATGCTTTCCTGCCTGTCAGTGGAATGAAATGCAATTCGATGGCAAGGAAGGATATACAGTGGTTCATGCACAGTAAAGGCATCAGGGCTTTCTAGGTTTTCAGATAAAGGACAATATTCAGACGACCTTTAAGCAATAATTGAATTCCTGAAAATTAATCAATGCAGATTATTATGGGCCTATTATTAATGTGTATTTTAGTAGCAATTGGGTGCTAGTTTGTAGAAATAGTCCTTAAAGCACAGGCAAGACTTGCTTTCTCTCTCTGTCTCTCTCTGTCTCTCTCTCTCTCTCTGTCTCTCTCTCTCTCTCTCTCTCTCTCACACACACACACACACACACACACACAGAGAGAGAAATAAGAGAGAGAAAAAATGCAAAATTATCAAGTTTTAATTTATGTTACAATAAATTTTCAAAGAATAAGTTAAGTTGTAGCACTCAGGTTATTTGGTCAATGAAATCAGATTTTTGCCATTTTCTTTTATAGTTTCTCTGCTTTATAATCATTTCCCTATCCACATCTTTTATAAAAAGTAAATGAGTTATTCTGATTTGATCTCTGGTGGTAAAACGCCTTTATCAATGTGCCAAGTGAAAAGGATTTAGTAAGGTTAGATGACCATGGAGCAGGGTTTCTCAAAGTATGGTCAGGGAACTTCCTTCCAGATATTTATTTTGATCAGGCTTTCTAAGTGATTGTGATGCAAACTGGTTTGGGAACACTGGAGTAGAGTCTTGATATCGTTATATTTGCTTTACTTCCATTTGTTTGTTAAATGTAACAGGTGGGAAGTAATTCAATAGAATATTGTAAGCTGTAATTAAAGAAAAGAGAAGACAGTGCATGTGTGAGAGGTCCTGTGGTTTCTATCAGAGTCTTGGGCAACTCTGTGACCCCAGAAAAGATTAAAAACTACTGTTATTGGAAACTGTGAGTGAGGTCTCTGGCTTGAGCTCCATTCCTTTTGTGCTTCTAGCTATACCAACAGTACAGCAGTATCAGAGTTGCATCCTCAGGGCTGATTGTCATGATGGAAGGGAGCAGATGTCATGATACTGTTCCACAAGTACTAGAGAGGGTTGCAGGGGAACCACATAGAAAGAAGTAGAGATACTCTCTTTCTCCCTCATAAGGTCTTCACACTTCCTGCCCACAAAGACAGGTATCTTGTCACCAGAATCCTAGAATAGAAACATCCTAGATTGTAGAGGCTGAGAGAGTTTTAGTTCTTGCTTGTTTGTATGGGTGAGGAAACTAGAGAGGCTTCTGGAGATAGTGCTCCAGCCCTTTATCCTTAAAATTCTCCTTTTCTATGAAGAAATCATCTACTTTTTAAATTTTCTTCCCTTGAAATACCTAATTTTTTGCCCTTCTGGCTACTGAAAATCCTCTTCATTATTCAAAGCCTGGCTCTAGCCTTATCTCCTCCACAGATTTTTTTCAGGACGACTCTTCTTCCACATTGATCTCTTTCTTCTGTTATGTCTTATAGCATGTAATCAGTGTCTCAGTACATATTGCCTTATGTAAAAAGTGTTACATGTATTTGTTTTATCTCCACAATTGGCCCATAAGCTACTAGTAAACAGGCCATAACTGCCTCGACTTCTTTAATATGACTCAACAAATCTAGCATTATAAGGACCAGGCACAATAGTGGGTATTCAGTGACTTGAACTGAAGTATCCAGAATGCGGATGGCTTATGATTCTTTCTTTTTTATATCTTGCGTGTAAGTGGAGAGACAAGTAAAATAAATGATAAAGGAAGATTTCTTAGGGTTTTTTAGCCCTTGATGTTATAAAAATATTTTTCCACAGGGAACATGGCTTCACTTTATTTTTTATTGCTACATAATATTTGCACATATTTGTGGAGTACATGTGATATTTTGTGACATGCATAGAATGTATAATGATTATAATTTTCTTCTTAAAACTGTATATCTTCCGAGCTAAGTTTCTCTAAGGACTCCGGGAAAAATTCCTGTGAAAAAATAGGACACTTATAACAGAAGAAACCATTTTTATTAAGTGAAAATTAACTGTAGCTTTAATAAATTTGAACTCAGAGATTAAAAAATAACTATGCAAGTAAGTAAGATTTTGTTTATAAGGGGAAGGGGTGATTGTTCCTCAAAGGAAAATCATTGATCACTTTGATCACACTTTTAAGTTTCTGAATTGTTCTTTGAGAGAGAATAGGTTTTAAAAACATCAAAAACTCTAGATATGAAGAACCTAAAGACACAAAAGCTTTCAGTGTACAATTAAAATGTTACTGAAAAATAGAGAAAAATGCAAATGGGTGGCATAATAGAGTGTAATAAAGAGTAACATAATAGAGGGTAGAGCAGGAGTAAGAGCTGAATATGAGCAAAATAGAACTAGTAGGGGAGAGGCCGTGGGGGAGTAGAAACATGTCTAGCAATAAAAATAGAAAAACATAAAATAAGAAAACAAAGATAAGAAGACTTTATGGCAGGAACTTTGAAAAAAAGTGATTAAGAGCAAAAACATGGCTGACACCAGTGCATTTCACATGTTCCAGCAAATAGTGGTTACTCAGGACTGCAACTAACAAAGCTGATTCTCATCTGTTCTTAGGCAAGCTACTGAATACAACACAAAGTGTTACTAAGAGAAGCCTCTTGGTCAAAAGTAGCTCCTCCCACCATGTGTGCCTGAAATTCCCACAATTAGACTCTTTGAGTTAAGGCTTTGCATTTTCAGAAGTCATCTCTTAAAGGGCAATTTCAATAGACGGGAAGGGTTAAAATACATAGCGTTTTAATATCTGCCATAAACTCTTCATAGATTCGTCTTTCAAAATACTTTTAAATGTGCCCACTACTACAGAGGAGCAAAGTACTGCATGATCTGACCTGTCCAACCTCATCTCTTCCTAATCCCTACCTTCTTGGTTATTACACTCTAGCCATGAATGAACACATCATGTTTATTTGTTATCCTGTGACTTTTTATGTGCATTCTTTCTGCTGAGTATGCCCTCTGCCTACCTTTCTACCAACCTTAGCTCAAAAACTATCTCGTCTGTGAAGCAACATTTCAGTTGCCTTCTCTTGTACTTCCATAGCAATTTTCATATGCCTTACTTTGAGCAATGGTGTTGATGTATTATAAATGGTGGTTTCAGTATCTATGTTCCTCTCTAGACCACCGTTTCATATCCATAAACCAAACTATGCTTATTCCATAATCATACATATCACATGGTAAGGCAGTACTATGCTAAATGTAGTTTAATCTCTCTGAACCTCAGTTTTGTCATTTAAAAACCAACAACAACTAATAGTATTATTAAGAGATTAAAATAAAATCATGCATGTGAAATTACCTTAGTTCGTTCATGTGTTTCAAGCCTAACTCTATGGAAAAATATGAAAAAATGGAGTTAAGAAAATTTAATTATTTGGGTTCCTTCACTAACTCACTTTTCATTCCCAGCAAATTACTGAAGCCCCTTGTTTTTTCTCTTTACAACACGTACTGTCACGATATTCATCTCTAACATTCCCTATGTAACTATTGAGTTTAAACAGAGAGGGAGTAACCTAAAAGGAGATTGGAGCGTCTTAGAGTGAGATAGCTAAAAAATAGCAGGTGTTGCTATGGCTCTCTGAGAAATAGCCATATTAGAATCATCTTAATCACAATTGTTACCATTTCTTGAGGGCTTACTTATAATGTGTCCAGGCACTAGGCCAACTATTTTATTTATGGTTCTCTATTTTTAGTCAATTATAATCCAAGGCTGGTTGGTCACTGGGCAGACATGCAATGGGAGTATTCAAGTATGGAATTCAGTAGCCTGGGAGAAAATGGCTCTATTCTTTAGTAGCATATTTTGCTTTCTTGTAGAATATATTCTTTTTCTTTTCTTCCTTTGTTTACAGAAATCTGAAGAAAACTATACCTTCACCTATTGTGTGAAGGCTTATGTCATGTCTAGAAGCTAGTTCATGGAAAAAGCCATAAAAATTGAAACCCTAGCTCTATAAAAAAACAGCCATAAGTGTCTTCTTACTGGAATGAGGTTACTAAAGTATAATTAGTAATAACACATATATTAGCAATTAGAAAGTCAGTAGAATCGAGACATGAACAAAAGACCATCTGTTATGAGAGAAATATCCAGCCCTCGTAATCAGTGGGTGATAGATGCTCTGTTCTTAAAATATAACAGTTAAAGAAAAACAAAGGAATGTCTTATTGCTTCTTAAAAATATTCTTGGGAATTCCCCCAAAAGAGCTACACTGTAATAGTAAAAGTTCTGATTTTTAAAAATTGAGCTAGAAATAACAATTGAACTGACAACAATTTTTCTCTAACCTTATCCTGATGTTAAGGGACTCCCTCAAAAGTAATTATGGAACTCAACTGTTCATTTTTAACTACAGTGATTTCTGGTTATGAATAAAATAATCTTTGAATTTAAAATCTCTCTAACTCATATATAGAATTCACATAAAGGATATTTGGTTTGCCTCCTGAATATAGGAATCATAGGAGACCCTGGAGAGTAGAGGAAAGGTCCCAGATTTTGGAGCCAAAGAAACATGAAATTAAAGTTCTGTCTTACCCATCTCATGTGCATTATGTGCAATGTGTGGCCTAGGAAGTGATTGTATTTTTGTTGTTGTTGTTGTTTTTAGTTAGAGTTTCCCTGTTACTGAGGCTGAAGTGTAGTGGCTCAAACTCTTGTGCTCAGGTGTTTCTTCTGCCTCAACCTCCTGAGTAGCTACAACTGCAAGTATGTGCCACCATAGCCAGCTATTTTAAAAAAACTTTTTTATAGAGATGGAGGGGGGTGGATCTCACTATGTTTCCCAGGCTGGTCTTGAACTCCTGGCCTCAAAAGATCCTCCCATCTCTACCTCCAAAAGTGCTAGTATTATAGGTGTGTACCATTGGGCCTTGTCTGGGCAGTTTCTTAGCATCATTAAAACTTATTTTCCTTCTCTGTAAAATGGAAGTAATAATAGTTCCTAGCTCATAGTGTTATTGTAAAGTTTAAACAAAATAAAGCAGTCAAGCATTTAGCAGCTTCTGCTGCTGTTGTTTTGACAGACAGAATTCTGGACATGACTGACTAGGGATTTACACTGAATGACAGTCCGATGTCTTTGTCTAATGGAGGCAGATTTGTCTACATCTATAAAGTGAGGATTCATAATATTAGTATTTACTACATGAGGCTGTGAGAATGCAAGTTGTTTATACATATAAAACCTGCATAGTACCTGACATGTGGTAGTAAGGACTCAATGAATGTTAGAAACTATTGTTATTTTTCAGCACAGTGTCTGGCATCTAGACTCTCAATATGTGTTAGCTCCTATTGTCACCTCTGGGAATCTAGTAATTATCAGGTGACAGAGATGCCCCACAATTGGCTAGTGTTTTGGGAAACCTCACACTGCTGGTAGACCTGAACAGTAACCCAGTAAGGTGGGCAGAGGAGAGGAAAAAGAAATGACACCTCTTATATAATGCAGATTAGATAAGGAAGAATGAGGACTTTATGCTAAATTAGGTGACTAGGCATATATTTAAAGATATTCCATCCCTGCTTTAGCATATCCATTTATTTTCACATAATTTATCATGGTTATTGGAACAGTATCAGCAGGTTTCTAAGACAAAGCCACACTGCAAAATCAGTTGGCTTCTGCTTTCTCTTCAGTTCTAATCTGATTACCAGATCTAACTTAAGGAGATAGACTTAAATTATTTCCAGAGAATCCATGTAAACATTCCAGATATCTCTTGAGATGTACTCAAGTCGAAGTTCTGATTTGCATCCAATTGTAATGCAAAGTCAGGGTCTCCAACACAAATGTCATTTCATTCCTTTAATGCTTATTCTTTCAATAGGACCATGGATATTAATTTTAGGGTGCTGTGGCCCATTTTCATTTGCCATAACTACACCTACTTTATTAAGTTTACTTGTTAAATGTTTTTGATTATTAATAGGATTGGACCGCCCAAAACAATACATGGCATTTGCCTATGGTAAGCTAACTTGAGCCTTCTTCTTTCTTCCCTTTCTGCCTTCCTTCCTTTTTACCCCATGTATTCAAATTGTAAATAATATTTGAGCATATACTTACCATATGACAGAAAGGCAGAGTATAGAGCTGGAGATATATAATAGCAATCAATGCATGCATAGCCCTTGCCCTTAATCAATACATTTAAGGTGTGAGCATTCACGTCAACCATATAATTGTAGTAAGTCATAAGTGTATGGGGGTAACCCTTAATGTATACTTCTGAACCCTCTTTATATTTTTCTTATCCTTCATAAAATTTATGTCAGTTATCATTTCTCATAAGAAAAGTTTAAAAAATATAAATAAAATATATAATTAGATGCAGAATCCCATACATTACATATATACATACACACACACACACACACACACACACATATATATATATACACACAAAGTTATTTTTAACATATAGATTTGAAATATTTATAGACTAAATTTACTGAAACTCTTGTAAAACTAGGCAACTCAACACTTAGAAAAATGAGGGAATGTAAGAAATGTGACTTTCCAAACAATTCATTTATTCTCATGCTGCTATCAGAGAAAATAAAGAAAATCAGATTGTATAATTTCTGAAGACTTTGCTATTTTATTTCAAAGTGCCTCTTTTTTAAAGGATTCAGTCACACTTATTAAATGACTTAAAGATACATCCTTCTCTACTCTATCTCACTGAGTAGTTTGGTTAAGAAGCAGATGAAATTTGAAACTTAACACTCCAGGTTACTGAGGAAGTTTGAAAAGTCTTTTCTTGAATATCCCAGCCTCCTTGACTTTCACCTCTGTGATTTTTCATGGGTACTAACCGCACAGGTAGTTGGCATAAGAGACTATCTTGTTAAATAGGATGTGAGAGACATTGAAAACTTCCCCTCAGAGGTAAAGATATCCTCCCCTATTTCAGTGGCTCCCTTGGGACCTCTGGAAGGCTGTATTTAAATTTCAAATATCTGCTCTTAGAGGGCTGCATTACACGGTTCCACCTCACAGAAGAAATGGTTAGTGGGCAAGGAGATTTTCTCTAGTGGAGAGAGGCTCAGAAAAGGTCCAAAACCTGTGAAATGACTTCAGATGCATTTCTACAGTTTTAGATCAGAAGATTCTAAGGCTGCTGAATCTTGGTACTTTTTGATAGCAGCTGGGAAGCAGAGATGTATATACATGCAAATGAAAAACTTAAGGCACCAGATGAAATGGAAATTGGTGTAGAAAGGAGAGAGAATGTTAAAGACCTAATACAGCCCTTTCCTATTTTATAATTTTGTTGGTCTGACACTGCCGTCCTGTAAAGAGCTAATCACAATAAAAGGATTACTGTTCTCAAGTTACCTGCTCCACTTAACTATGAGTCCTTTGAAAGTAGGAACCCAAATTTTAGTTGCTTTGTGTCACTTGCCCCTAGGTCTTGCATGCAATATAATAAATGTTCAGTAAATGCTGAGTTTAAAAAAGGAATATCATTTCGGGGGCCTGACACTTTTGAATCTTCTCTCACATTCTTTATTCTGGTCAAAGGTCTTCTTATCAGATATCTTCCTTGATCATCCTATCTAAAACTACACCATCATTCTCCAGCCTCTTATCTTGTTTTATTTTGCTACCTAGCAATTATAACTACCTGAAGTTATACTATATGATTAATTCTTATTCTATTTATTATCTGTCTTCTCTAATAGAATCGAATCCTTGTCTACATGTCTACTGCTACATCTCCAGTACCTAGAACAGTGTCCAATACAAAATAGCATCTCAAAATATATTTGTTGAAGAGTGTACCAGGAGCTTGAGGAAGTTCTTTCAAATAGTTTTACTCCATTACTTTTTGTTATACTTGGATTCCAAAGAATATCAGATATGTTTGGAAGATAATGTTAACCATAGATGCTTCGGGAAAGAACAATCTCTTTTAATTCTAAGTTTAATTGCTCCAAATAGTCAATAAAGTGGTAAGAAGAATAAAAAATGTAGACTAGGCATTGAGTAAGAAAGTCTTTGGGTAATATAAGTATATTACATTTTTTTCTTATCAGGGAAGGTGGTTTTTGTAAGTACTTGTTTATTTCCAAAAGTTGGCATTATTTGAATTAATTCACTAGTTGAAACTCTCAGGGCTTAAAAGTTACTTTTTTTCCATTCCAATTATCTTCATTTTCTAAAATATTTTCAAGGACAGTGGCTTCATGCTGAGGATAGAAAATGTATTTGAAGAGCTGTATGTAGCTCATGATTAACTGAAACTCTGTGAAATGAGCTTCTTCATGTATTTGGCAATAATTATACTTCCTTAAAATAAGATTCAAAGAATAGAAATAATATTTTACAACAAAAAGGAGATGATTTGTCTTGTTTTATTATATGTTCTGCATCTAACAGTTAATGAGAACAGTCCCTTGTGTCAAATTCAATTCTCATTTGGCACTTTTCCTAGACAAATTGCTTTCTGCCCATCAAACATACAATTTTGGCTTGAAGCATTCTGGCAATAGGTGATATAGGGAGACTTAGAATCAAATTCTGCTTTTAATCTACAACTAGAAACAGTCCTTTCATCTTCCAGGTGATCTTTAGATGATATGTATATAACACTTTGTTTTTCAAAAGTCTGCCCTCTGGATTCAGGTATGATAACTATCAAGCAGATAATTAAGAACTTAGGCTTGTAGTATAGTTTGAAGTCCAGGAGTGTGATGCCTCCTGCTTTGTTCTTTTTGCTTAGAATTGACTTGGCTATGCGGGCAAGGCTACAGTAATCAAAACAGCATGGTACTGGTACCAAAACAGAGATATAGACCAATGGAACAGAACAGAGGCCTCAGAGGAAATACAACATATCTATAACCATCCAATCTTCGACAAACCTGACAAAAACAAGCAATGGGGAAAGAATTTCCTGTTTAATAAATGGTGTTGGGAAAACTGGCTAGCCATGTGCAGAAAGCAGAAACAGGACCCCTTCCTGACACCTTACACCAAAATTAACTCCAGATGGATTAAAAACTTAAACATCAGACCTAACACCATAAAAACCCTAGAAGAAAATCTAGGCAAAACCATTCAGGACATAGGCGTAGGCAAGGACTTCATGATCAAAATGCCAAAAGCAATGGCAACAAAAGCCAAAATAGACAAATGGGACCTAATCAAACTCCACAGCTTCTGCACGGCAAAAGAAACAGTCAGTAGAGTGAATCGGCAACCAACAGAATGGGATAAAATTTTTGCAGTCTACCCATCTGACAAGGGGCTGATATCCAGAATTTACAAAGAACTAAAACAGATCTACAAGAAAAAAAAAACAAGCGCATTCAAAAATGGGCAAAGGATATGAAGAGACACTTTACAAAAGAAGACATACAGGAGGCCAACAAACCAATTAAAAAATGCTCATCATCACTGGTCATTAGAGAAATGCAAATCAAAACCACATTGAGATACCACCTCACACCAGTTAGAATGGCGATCATTAAAAAATCTGGAGACAACAGATGCTGGAGAGGATGTGGACAAATAGGAACACTTTTACACTGTTGGTGGGAGTGTAAATTAGTTCAACCATTGTGGAAGACAGTGTGGCGATTCCTCAATGACCTAAAAATAGAAATCCCATTTGACCCAGCAATCCCATTACTGGGTATATATCCAAAGGATTATAAATCATTCTACTATAAGGACACATGCACACGAATGTTCATTGCAGCACTGTTCACAATAGCAAAGACCTGGAACCAACTCAAATGCCCATCGATGATAGACTGGATAGGGAAAATGTGGTATATATACACCATGGAATATTACGCAGCCATAAAAAATGATGAGTTTGCATCCTTTGAAGGGACATGGATTAACCTGGAAACCATCATTCTCAGCAAACTGATGCAAGAGCAGAAAATCAAATACCACATGTTCTCACTCATAGGCGGGTGTTGAACAATGAGAACACGTGGACACAGGGAGGGGAGCACTACACACTGGGGTCCGTTGGGGGGAAATGGGAGTGGGACGGGGAGGTGGGGAGGTGGGAAGAGATAGCATGGGGAGAAATAACAGATACAGGTGAGGGGAAGGAAGGCAGCAAACCACACTGCCATGTGGGTACCTATGCAACAATCTTGCATGTTCTTCACATGTACCCCCAAACCTAAAATGCAATAAAAAATAAAAAAAAAAGAACTTAGGCTTTTACAATGTTTAAAGTAGCCCAAGATAACATAGAAGTTCTGTTCTTAGAGGTTCAGAAACAGGTGAAGACTGATGGTAACAAAGGGTGTGAAAATTAGACATTGCTAGTTTTGTTATTTAGGGCAAGTGGCAGTCTCTGAAATATTTATTGGTTGAGCAGAGAATATTTGTTATAATTCTCCAAACAACCGAGAAAAGAGGAATCATTACCAATAACTGAAAGCTTTTACAATCTCTAACTTCCTTATAAGATGTAGCTTCTGGGAGGTGTGTTGGGCAGACTTCAGTAAAAGAACATAGCATGTTTATGTTGACAGAGATAAGTCAGTTAAAGATTTGTTCAGGGATTCTCATTAGTTGTTATCTTTCTGTTAACTTCCTTCCAACTTCTGATGTGTGAATACAGTTGTTACGGTGTTTTTCCCAATTTTGTTTCCTTTGGTAATTTTCTTTGGATAGAAATGCATTTTCTATGCATACTGATAGCAAATCAGGCTTTTTCTTTCTGAACCGTTTTCTTTGTGGTGACATTTGGAAATGAACTTACAATGTTTTCCACTGTGTATTGTAGGGGGAATTATTATAGACAAAAACTCTTTTAAGATATCTTGTTTCATTCCTGCTGAGAAGTATTATCAGTTTCACACACTCTTCAGTCTTTTTGTCTTAGGTAGGATCAAGGAAGGAAAGAGAAAAGTTTCAAAATACTTTTCTAAGTTCTCCCTGCTTATTGTCACAGGAGAAAGTTAAAACTTCATTACAACAAGTAAATCCTTTAACATAATTTTATTTGAACACTTATATAGCTTTAATTATTAGGCAACCATGTGGTTAGAACCACTTTTTTTTTTTTTTTTTTTTTTTGTATAACAGAATTGAAGTTGAAACAATTACTTCTGCCCTCTAAATATTTAGACTGCTATACTTTCCTCAAAATATAAGCTGAACAGACTTTATCTTTGACTTCAGCATGTTTCTGGCCTGCCCCTAAACATCTAATTAATCTAAAAACCAATAGGATTAATGTTGAAAATTGTTACACATTTTTTATTCATTCATCAATATTGCAATATACCCCTTTTCCTCTTTTAGGTTATGGATCTGGAAAGTTGATTTGATTTCTTAAAGCACAAAGAACCTCCTTGGTCTCAACATAAAACCCATTAGATTATGTTACTTCAAAATAAACTCATGAAAATAACATTGCAGAACTATGTTCATATATTATTTATAAGAAAAAGACATTTGTAAATGCCTGTCAGTGTTTCTTGTAGTGCTTCCCTTTTTAAGGAATCTATTAATCATGATACTCTTTTATATTTGGCAAAAGCTATTTTATGAAAGAAAAGAGTATTGTTTAAATAATTGCAGCTGTTTCTGTAGTCCAGGTGGGAAGAACAAAGACATTTGGTTTGTTTAAGGAAACACATTAATGAGTCTATCAGTTATGAAGGAAAAGCTCTGAGCATAGGGTAGAGATTGAAATGAATTGGAACTAATTGATCTTCTCATGAAGAGAACAACATTTTGAATTTTCTGCCAGACAGCAAAACAGACAAGAGTTGGGGACAGTAATCTGTAGAAAGGCATTGATGGGGGAATGGGCTCCAGAATCATGATACCTGGCCAGTACTGGAATACAACCATGACAGTAACTGAAGTGTGATAGTCAATGTCTGCAAGTTGCTCCCTGCTTTGTGCAGCAGTCTTCCTCAGTTAGGCTAACCTTTAGTGAAAGCCTGTTACAGGTTTGAGTATCCCTTATCTGAAATGCTTGGGACCAGAGTGATTTGATTTTGGATTTTTAAAGATTTTGGAATATTTGCAATATATTTACTGATTGAATCCTAATCTGAAAACCTGAAATCTGAAATGCTGTAATGAGCATTTCCTTTGAGCACCATGCAGGTGCTCAAAAGTTTCAGATTTTGGAAGAAGTCAAATTTGCAGATAATATGATTTTATATTTGAAAAAAATCTAAAGACTCCATCAAAAAAACTATTAGAACTGATAAATTCAGTAAAGTTGTAGGATATAAAATCAATATTTAACAAATTAGTAACATTTCTATATGCCAATATTGAAGAATTTGAAAAAGAAATAAAAAAGTATTTCTATTTACAGTGGCCACAAATAAAATTAAATACCTAGGAATTAACTTAACCGAAGAAGTGAAAGGCCTCCATGATGAAAACTATAAAACATGGGTGAAAGGAATTAAGAGGACACCAAAAAATTGAAAGATAGTCTGTGTTCATGGATTAGAAGAATCAAATTCTACCCAAAGCAAATTTTTGATTCTTCTAATCCATGAACACAGACTATCTTTCAATTTTTTGGTGTCCTCTTAATTCCTTTCACCCATGTTTTATAGTTTTCATCATGGAGGTCTTTCACTTCTTCGGTTAAGTTAATTCCTAGGTATTTAATTTTATTTGTGGCCACTGTAAATAGAAATACTTTTTTATTTCTTTTTCAAATTCTTCAATATTGGCATATAGAAATGTTACTAATTTGTTAAATATTGATTTTATATCCTACAACTTTACTGAATTTATCTACCCAAAGCAATCTACAAATTCAGTGCAATCCCTATAAAATACCAATGGCATTCTTCACAGAAATAGAAAAAAAAATCCTAAAATTTATATGGAACCACAAAAGACCAAAGAATATCTGAAGCTATTTTAATGGAAGAATCACATTATCTGACTTCAAATTATATAACAGAGCTATAGTGACCAAAGCATCATCGCACCAGCATAAACACAGACACATAGAGCCACGCACAGCATCAGGCCCTCACTTCTGGTCTTCGGTCCACTATATTCTGTCCTCTATCCACTCCAATAAACTGACACAGCTCTTGCTAGAGTCATCAATGACTATTATTTTGCAAAATTGAATGGTAACTTCCCTGTCTTCTTTATATGAAGCCTCTCAGTAGCATTTGATCCCTCTTAACCATGTCTTCTTGAACCACTATTTCTCCTGGATTGCTGGACATCATATACTCTTGGATTTTCTCCTAATTTACTGTCTAATCATTCTACTTTCCTTTATGTGTTCCTCTTTCTTTATCTGATTTTTAAATCTTGAACTCTGCTGGGGCAGAGGAAGCATGCACATTAGTGCATGATGTTTGGTAGCTTATCATTACCACTTTGATGGAAGAGCAATAGCTGTTAATTTTTTTTTTTTAACTTTGATTTTAGGTTCAGGGATATATGTGCAGGTTTGCTATACAGGTGAATTGCATGTCTCAGAGGTTTTAGATACAGATGTTTTAATCACCTATGTAATAAGCATAGTACCCTATAGATTGTTTTTTGATCATCACCTTCGTCTTACCCTCCACCCTCAAGTAAGCCCTGTTGTCTGTTGCAGAACTTCTTTCTAGGTGTTTTTAGTGACTGAACCCCCAGTGCCCTATCTCCTGGTGCTAGAGGATTATTTATCTATATCTTGCACTAACTTCTAGTTCCTTCTTTGCACCTCTGCCTTCTGTCTGCATTTTCCATCCCTATAGGAATATGCCCTTTGGAATTTATCCTCCTGAATTCACTCTTTGCTTAACTAAAGTAGCATATTAGAGAGAACAGAAAGGTAGTTTCAATAAGGGAATATCAATGCCTATAAGCTATGTTGTCATGTTAAGAACAAATGACATATTTCAGTAGAATTAGGAAATTGACTTTCTCTTGTTTACGGGCTGTGAGGCAGTAATTTATAAAGGAAGATTAAAGGAACAAAGTACATATAACTTGGCTTAGAGGGAAGTCTAAAGATCTGCAAATATCTCTAACTGTACAAACACTAGCAAGAGAAAATATTGATTTAGCTTGGTATGAGCTACAAGGTGCTGTAACTAAGAATAATGAAGTTAAATTTTAAGAACACAGAGAGGATGCCGTGAAAATACTAAAATAAAAATACAGAGTAAGCTATGGTATATTCTGCAAAGGGAAACTTTTCTAATAAAGGGAAAACAGCTCTGTGAGATGAAACAAATCATTGTTATGCAAGGTCAGTGACATCCTCAACTCCAAGTCTTCACAAAAGTAAGAACACTAGTTTTCTATCTTGTGTTACCTTAATTGTGATGACAGTTCCTGTGCTTCTCAACATATCTATAAATAGGTTCTGGGTCAACTTCTGCTTGTAGATATTCCTTGATCTTTTAAAGACAACGATTACCCACTTAATTTTTCACATCAGAGCACCTACAGAAAGGGAAGTATTTGTGTGGCACACTGGATATCACAGCAGACTAGCCAGGTGCTCTGGCTGCTTCTGGCCTTGCTCAACCACTCCAAGGACTGAAGAGATAGATATGTTGGCTCACCTGGAAGCAAATCTTGGCATAATAGTGTTCTTCAGCACACTGTTTAGGAAGCACTTTGCTTTTCACTTAGACATGAGAGGCAGCCAGTCTCCAATCCCTAACTCCCGATCCCTTCTTCTATTCTTCCTGTTTCACCACTTTATAATTGCTCTACTGAAATAAGTCCCTTTCACCTTTCTCTATCTTTATCCCCTTCTCAAATGAAAAAAAACCACACAGTTTTTGCTTTGATATAATAATCTAAACAATTTATCCCAAGATCCTTACAATGTGGAAAGAGAGCCAGTCAGTATATCCTGAGGAGGCAGGTAGGCATTTTTCTAGTTCTCTAAGACACATCTAGTTTACCACTACTGTTTAAATGTCTGAGTGGAAGGGAGGCATTGCTCAGTTGTTACAAACTTCATAAAGTGACCAATGAATATTTGCCTGGTCCATATTTAGGTTGTTCTTTTCATCATGAAAAGATCCCCGGTTTTGTAACCACTAGCAAAGACACCTTTTAAGAGTTGCCAAGTCTATATAGTAAAAACTAACTAAAATTGTAGAATGATTGAGTCTGATTTTATGAGTATCAATTGCAATATTTTAATTATGTATTCCTGATTACACTTAAGGCTGAGGATTGTTTAAAAATTGACAAAAGAAAACAACAGCCTCAGAGCATTAAGCCAAGCTGTAATGATCAGGCCACTAAATATATTAAACTTTGTACTTAGAACACTTGTATAAAGCCTGAAACAGTTATCAAAATGTCAAAAACAATCAGGTAGATAACAGTCTTTGCATGTGAGAGATTCAGTGGGATAAGTGAAAAGAGCACAGGACCAAGACTTAGGAGTTCTGGGTGCTCTCAGGTCCTATTACTGTTATTTGCAAACATTGTGCACTTAGACCTACCAGATCCTCCGAAGTGTTAATAGTTTTGTATTTAAAGATGAATGTGTTTAGATATGGTGAATTGAACATAGGCCTGAATCTCTGTTCTACCTCTAAACCCCTGTAAATGATATTAAAGGAATAAAAAGGGTATAACTCATGAAAAAAGACAGTGAGTAGGAGATGACATCAGACAGGGGGTGGTAACAAAAATTTGGAAGCTGGAAAGCAGACAGACCACTGTTACACTGACTCAGCAGACCTTGGGAAAGCTAATCCTAAGCCTGCAGAGGAGGGGGATGGAAAGGCAAGAAGCAAGCCCATTCCTACCATAAAACCACAGAAAGTTACAAAAGTTAGAAATATCAAATAAATTTTCAGGCAGGGAAGTAGGTTGAGACTGAAAACAAATGGCCTTATTAAATATCTTTAAAGCAAGTAGTTAGACCTCTAGATATCTTTCCCACTCTGTACTCCTATATAATTGAATCTTTCACTCCTATTCTGGTTGGATACCGAAGGTTTACTGTTTGGGGAGGCTAAACTACTCCGGCTCTAGGCTTAGGAACAATAGGTCCAGCTGAGGACAGGGAAGATGCCTTGTGCTGAAAACAGAGAAAATAAGAGAAAGTCTACATAGTGAACAATGAAAGCCCCAATGCCCTTTTTCCATACTCAGGTTCCAGAAACTGGTAGCTGAACTTCTACCTTGGTATAGTTTGGAGCCAGAAGACAGGTAACTCTAAGAGCAATACTTCCAAGAGAAACGTGAGCCTGATAGCATCCTGATACCTTGAATGTGTATTTAGAGGAGGTTTTTCAATTCTTTAGATAATTTGGTGATGAATTAATTATTGGTTCATAGAAAGCTAAGCAACTGAGGAAATGAGCCAATTAATGAGCTCCAGAAAAATTAAAATGTCATACAAGCAAAGAAAGGTAGTCATGTCATACAAATAAATGTAAAATGTCATACAAGCAAAGAAAGTGGGTAGCTCAGCTATAAATAATATAACATAATCAATAATATTGTAAACACTGAACTTATTTAACCAAATATGGTGTATGTGTTGGTTAGAAGGAGCCATTTACGAAAGCTAAATTCTCCTCTTATAATAGGAAGTCAGCAGGTACTACCTAAAACTGAATTTTAAAAAATAGCACTGTAAGTATATAATTTAGATATGTGGAGGTAAACACCAGAAGAAAAAGAGCAGAGAGTTGGATATTGTTTACTTTGGGAGAAAAGATATCAGCAGTTGGACAGAATGGAGCAGGGGACTGCTCTTTCCATTACAGGCCTAGTAATGCTGCTTGACTTTTATTGTATTTATTTATTTTTAAGTGACAGAGTCCCATTCTGTTACTCAGGTTGAAGTGCAGTGGTGTTATCATAGCTCACCGCAGCCTTGAACTCCTGGGTTTATGCAGTCTTCCCACCACAGCCTCCAGAGTAGCTGGGATTGCAGGTGCATGCCACCAAGCTTGGCTAACTTTTTAAAATTTTTATATTTTATATATTTCATTGAGATGGTGTCTTGCCATGTTGCTCAGGCTAGTCTTGAACTCCTGGCCTCAAGCAATCCTCCTGCCTCAGGCTCCCAAATTGCTGAGATTACAGGTGTGAGCTACCCACACATGGCACTGCTTGACTTTTTAAGTATGTACATTTATTACTTAGATTTAAAAAATTATCTTGTTATTAAATTTGACTAACATTTGGTCTTTTCTATTTTGAAAATGTAATGACTATGCAAAACATTAATAGTTTCTTCTGAAGCTTGAACTTCACACTCTTTCATTAAATTAGATATTACGTAGGAAGAGAAAACATTAAGACATTTAGATCCAAACAACTCTATGCACATAAGCCAGTAAATATGTAATAAATGGATAAAATCCTGGACACTTGCACCCTCCCAAGCCTAAAACAGAAAGAATCTGAAACACTGAATAGACCAGTAAGAAGGGCTGAAGTTGAGGCAGTAGTTAATAGCTTACCAACCAAAAAAAGCCCAGGTCCAGATGGGTTCACAGCCGAATTCTGCCAGACATACCAAGAGGAGTTGGTACTATTCCTTCTGAAACTATTCCAAACAATACAAAAAGAAGGAATCCTCCCCAAATCATTTATGAGACCAACATCATTCTGATACCAAAAGCTGAAAGAGACTCAACAACAACAACAACAAAAACTGCAGGCCAATATCCATGATGTACATAGATGCAAAAATCTTCAATAAAATACTGGCAAACCAATTGCAACAGCACATCAAAAAGCTTATCCATCACTATCAAGTAGGCTTCATTCCAGGGATGCAACGCTGGTTCAAAATACCCAAGTCTGTAAATGTAATCCACCACATAAACAGAACGAAAGACAAAAACCACATGATCATCTCAATAGATGCAGGGAAGGCATTTGACAAAATTCAACAGCCCTTTATGCTAAAAACTCTCAATAAACTAGGTATCAATGGAATGTATCTCAAAATAAGAAAAGCTATTTATGACAAACCCACAGTTAATATCATACTGAATGGGCAAAAACTGGAAGCATTCCCTTTGAAATCTGGTACTAGACAAGGATACCCTCTCTCACTCCTATTTAGTAGACTTTTGGAAGTTCTAGCCAAAGCAATCAGGCAAGTAAAAGAAATAAAGGACATTCAATTAGGAAAGTGGGAAGTCAAATTGTCTCTATTTGCAGACAACATGATTGTATATTTAGAAGGCCCCATGGTCTCAGCCCAAAATCTCCTGAAACTGATAAGCAACTTCACCAAAGTCTCAGGATACAAAATCAACGTGCAAAAATCACAAGTATTCCTATACACCAATAACAGACTAAAAGGGAACCAAATCAAGACCAAACTCCCATTCACAATTGCTACAAAGAGAATAAAATACCTAAGAATACAACTAACAAAGGATGGAAAGGACCTCTACAAGGAGAACTACAAACCACTGCTCAAGGAAATAAAAGAGGACACAAATAGATGGAAAAACATTCCATGCTCATGGTTAGGAAGAATCAATATTGTGAAAATGGCCATACTGCCCAAAGAAATTTATAGATTCAATGCTATCCCCATCAAGTTACCAATGACCTTCTTCACAGAACTGGAAAAAACCACCGTAAACTTCATATGGAACCAAAAGTGAGCCTGCATAGCCAAGACAATCCTAAGCAAAAAGAATAAAACTGGAGGCATCATGCTGCCTGACTTCAAACTATACTACATGGCTACAGTAATCAAAACAGCATGGTACTGGTACCCAAACAGAGATATAGAACAATGGAACAGAACACAGGCTCTGGAGGCAACACCACACATCTATAACCATCTGATTTTTGACAAACCTGACAAAAACAAGCAATGGGGAAAGAATTTCCTGTTTAATAAATGGTGTTGGGATAACTGGCTGGCCATGTGCAGAAAACAGAAATTGGACCCCTTCCTGACACCTTACACTAAAATTAACTCCAGATGGATTAAAGATTTAAACATAAGACCTAACACCATACAAACCTTAGAAGAAAATCTAGGCAAAACCATTCAGGACATAGTCATAGGCAAAAATTTAATGACTAAAACACCAAAAGCATTGGCAACAAAAGCCAAAATAGACAAATGGGATCTAATTAAACTCCATAGCTTCTGTACAGTGAAAGAAACAATCATTAGAGTTAACCGGCAACCAACAGAATGGGGAAAATTTTTTGCAATCTACCCATCTGACAAAGGGCTAATATCCAGAATGTCTAAAGAACTGAAACAGACTTAAAAGAAAAAAAACAAACAAACCATTCTAAAGTGGGTGAAGGACATGAACAGATACTTTTCAAAAGAAGACATATATGTGGCCAACAAACATGAAAAAATGCTCACCATCACTGGTCATTAGAGAAACGCAGATCAAAACCACATTGAGATACCATCTCATGCCAGTTAGAATGGTGATCATCAAAAAATCTGGAGATAACAGATGCTGGAGAGGATGTGGAGAAATAGGAACACTTTTACACTGTTGGTGGGAATGTAAATTAGTTCAACCATTGTGGAAGACAGTGTGGCGATTCCTCAAGGACCTAGAAATAGAAATTCCACTTTACCCAGCAATCCCATTACTGGGTATATATCCAAAGGATTATATATCATTCTATTATAAAGACAAATGCACACGAATGTTCATTGTGGCACTGTTTACAATAGCAAAGACCTGGAAGTAACCCAAATGCCCATCGATGATAGACTGGACAGGGAAAATGTGGCACATACATACCATCGAATACTATGTAGCCATAAAAAACGATGAGTTTGTATCCCTTGTAGGGACATGGATGAATCTGCAAACCATAATTTTCAGCAAACTGATAGAAGAACAGAAAATCAAACACCGCATGTTCTCACTCATAGGTGGGTATTGAACAATGAAAACACATGGACACAGGGAAGGGAGCATCACACACTGGGGTCTACTGAGGGGAACTAGGGGAGGGAAGCAGGAAGTAGGGAAGTTGGGGAGGGATAACATGGGGAGAAATGTCAGATATAGGTGACGGGGATGAAGGCAGAAAACCACATTGCCGCATATGTACCTATGCAACAATCTTGCATGATCTGCACATGTACCCCAGAATTTAAAGCACAATTAATTAAAAAAGGACTTCTAGATCTTCATAGACTTCTTAGTACATGAAGTGCTCAAATTATTCATGTAGGTTGTTTAACCTGTTGTGAAAATTTACTTTAGTGCATTTACTTTACGTCACAGATACATGACTGTTTTTACTTTGGATAATGCATGACATCCACATATGTGCTAATTCTGAAAAATAGATGGAGAGCAAATATGTTTTGAAGTAACCAGGAATTTAAAGCCACCATGAATAGTGTTAGCCTGACCCAGGAGAGAACTTCTGATGTCTCATGACTGACTCTTACCCTATCTTTCAGTAGTGACTGCACTCTTTATTTTCTGATTTGAATTTCTCCCTGGGTTGCAACTTTTGTTTCCTTCTCTTATCATTTACTTAAAAATATCAGTTACCAGTTCTTACTGACATCACTAGCAATAGTTATCAAATTCCAGACTAAACCTACCTTTTGCTTCCAAGTGAATCTAAGTGCTGATTCTTCTCTCTCTCATTCCTCTTTGTGTAGTCCTTGCATTGTATCCAGTACAATGCATTAAAAAAATAAACTATACTTGACTCACTAAGAACCTTGGCTATAACTTTAAATAAAAGGGGTTGGTGACCATCAACATGATGCGTAAGTTGTATTTACTGGTAGGTTTGAGCACAGGGTCAATTTTCATATTCTCACTAATTGCTCTTCTATTAGACACCATTCATCTTTCATTGTCCTTTCTCTAAATTGCCTCCTTTACCTTCATAAGCACTACAACTTTTTTTTTGGTGCTGGACCTAGTAAAAGGACCAACACAAGCAATTTGTCTCAGGCATTTTGCCATCTCCCTCACTCTGCTGCCTTCCTCCCATTTGGCAGATAGAACCTTTCACATGATCGTAAACACCATCCTGCCCTCTCCCCTCACTCTTGAATATCTAGAAATTCCCAGTAAAATTATTTCCACATATGAGAAAGCATCCCATATCCATACCTGTCTCACTCTCCCATGCCTAACAGAACTTAACTCTCTGGATTTCCATCAGCTTGAGCTACATTCTTTGCTATGGAATTGAAACTGAAAACCTAATTCAAATGGTAAGGGTTGAGATTCATTTAATATAATTTGCCTCCCAGGTTATAGCCACACCTTTATGCCACACCTTCACTCTCCATTACCTAAAGAAAGTATAGGGGTGTGTCTGCATGTGTGTAGGAGGGGATGGTGAATAACAGCAGGAGAGGAAGGTGTGTGGAAGGTGTTCTGGTGCCTTTCACTTCTTGTCCTGTGCAGGGAGTTGCATACACCCCTTACATAGAGAGGTTTTTTTTTTTTCATTTTTAAATTTTTTTTATTGCATTTTAGGTTTGGGGGTACATGTGAAGAACATGCAAGATTGTTGCATAGGTACACACATGGCAGTGTGATTTGCTGCCTTCCTCCCCATTACCTATTATCTGGCATTTCTCCCCATGCTCTCTCTCACCAACTCCCTACCAACCCCCACTGTCCCTCCCCTATTTCACCCCGACAGACCCCAGCGTGTGATGCTCCCCTCCCTGTGTCCACGTGTTCTCATTGTTCAACACCCGCCTATGAGTGAGAACATGCAGTGTTTGATTTTCTGTTTTTGTGTCAGTTTGCTGAGAATGATGGTTTCCAGGTTCATCCATGTCCCTACAAAGGATACGAACTCATTGTTTTCGATGGCTGTGTAATATTCCATGGTGTATATGTGCCACATTTTCCCTGTCCAGTCTATCATCGATGGGCATTTGGGTTGCTTCCAGGTCTTTGCTATTGTAAATAGTGCTGCAATGAACATTCGTGTGCATGTGTCCTTATAGTAGAATGATTTATAATCCTTTGGATATATACCCAGTAATGGGATTGCTGGGTGAAATGGGATTTCTATTTCTAGGTCCTTGAGGAATCACCACACTGTATTTTTTTTATTAATGTAGACTTAATTTGAGTATTTGAATTCAGCTTAAAAGATGACGCATATCTAGTAGACACCACTGAATATTATTGCAAAAAGTATCACAGCTTTAGCAACTCATATTTCCTTCAGGCTTTCTATTTCTTTCAGATTAATTTCAAGCTAATACTTTTGAACTTCTATGTATGCTGGTATGCCATTTTACTCTGTGTAAAATTAGTATACCGTTTTAGCCAATTAAAACAGAAAATGTTTCAGTTTGGTTTTAATTTATCTATATATTTATTCACTTATTATTTGAGCAATAAAAGGAGTTCAATTCCCTGAACTATTTCCTTTTGATTGAGAATTCTTGATGTTAGGTTGAGTGTTTACAGTTTTCAGTCCTGCTGTTAATGATGCAGGATTCCTGTGCTCTAGCAAGATTTTAGAAGGAATTAAATGTGAATACCTCCTCATGTGACTTGTCTTCTATTCTAAAAAAGAAAAAAAAAATAAAAAAATAAAAGTACCAGCTCTAGCTTAATTTTTCACAGAGTGAACACTTCAGTATCATGCAAGCAGGCTAGGTAGTCTCCTCTGATTCAATATTCATTCATTTGAAAAGAGATATAATGTGATAAAAATAGAAATGGTAACTGAAGAACAACTATTATTTGCCATTTTCAGGAAAGACTGGATGGTATTAAAGAAAATCTGGGAAATCATGTGAAAACCATGGTTAACCTTGGAAAAGAAACTCCTCTTGGGAGTCAGTAGATTGAGAGAAAATAAGAGAGATAGAAACAAATGGCAGGTATATAACAAACCCAATAAAAGCATGGTGACTCAACAGCCTGAAGTATCTGTTTTAAAAACAACTTCCCAGACCACAACTGAGGCTAGTGCCAGTGCAGAAGTGAGCAGGTAAGGAAACAGCTCAGTAAAGAAAGAAGGAATGGAGATCATATTTCAGGAGTAGTGTCCATTGTGACATTCTAGGTCAAAGAGAGAGAGGAACCACAGCTGTGATGGGACAAGTTAGTTCCCCCAAAGATATTAATGAGGTTTTCATGACATGTTAGGAAGCAAATGATAGGGGAAGAGTCCACTTAACAATGGAGCAGTCAAAGATGTGTGAAAATTTGGAGCACTACTTCACTTTTTCACTGACTTGATGTATTTTCATGCTTAATGAACTAAATCACTGGACTGATTTGTTTAGGGCAGCACTGTCCAACAGAAATATAATGTGTGTTACATATATCATTTTAAAATTTCTTGTAGCCAAATTAAAAAATGTAAAATAAAACAAGTAAAATGAAATAAATTATTTAACACGATATAGTAAAATTACCATTTTACCCCTAATCGATGTAAAAAATCATTGATGAGTTATCGTATATTTTTTTAATGCTGATACTTTGAAACCCAATGTATGTTTTATAATAACAACATATTTCAATTTGGACTAGTTCTGTTTTATGTACTCAATAGCCATATGTGGCCAGTAGCTGCAATAGTGAACAATGTAGGTTTAGAATAACTGATTTTCGCATCACTTCCTATGAAGTAGTGTTGAAAACAAAACAAATAGAATACGATTAAGCCACTAGATCTGCACTGTCCAATGCGGTCAACACAGCAACATGAAGAAATTTAAATTAATTAAAATTAATTAAAGCTAAAAATGCAATCCTCAGTTACACTAACCCCATTTCAAGTTCTCTATAATCACATGTGGCTAGTAGCTCCTCTGTTAGGCACCACAGATTTACAGACTTAATGCCTTTACCTTCTAAACTGAAAATTAGGGAACAATGTCTAAATCACTGGCAATCTGTATCATCCTTGATAAGGAAAACACACATTTCTCCTTTTTCATTTCATTCCAAAATCCCCTTTTACCCTGTCAATTTGTTCCTACCTATCTCCTCAATAGAGCATTACCATGGTCTTGCCTGCAGGATGCAAAATTGTCTGAGAGAGTACTGGAAAAGTCAGTCATGAGGGTAGCTTTCCTTACTAATTATGTTTTTTTCTTTTCAAGTTTCATAAAGACCTGTGGCATCTTCTGTTTAGAATATATAGCACACCTGGTGAAGTGTGTTGAGGTGTGGATTTCTGAAAATGCTGACATGCCTCAAATATTATAGCTGGCACTGTGAAAATTATAGAATGTGCAGTTTGAAAATTAAAAAGAAGAGAAAGGCAAACATATAGCAACATTCATTTTTACCCTTTCTTCATTTTAGGCAGATATTTTTTTCTTGTAGATGCTCTGGGCAGTGTTCTAACTTGGTATTTGCAAGTCAATGGCAAGGCCTGTTCAGTGCTGAGGGAATTATATAGTCACAGACAATTAGTCTTTTAAAAGGTCTGCTGCTTGGAAATTTGCCACTAAATTCAGTATAGCCTCAGCACATAATGTAAATTTTTAATGATTATAACTTTTCTAAATTCAGTCCTTAACAAATCGCATAATAGTGTTTTGAAACTTTTTATCAAACATAACCCAATTAGGTTGGTATTTGATTAAACTGAACTGCCACTTCACTGAAGTGTTTAAATAAATCAACATTAATATGCTTTCATTACAGTAAATAAAGTTACTTCTATATAGTTGAAATGTCAGTACTCACATGTGGCTCTTGAAAATTAAGTACTCTCTGCCCTTTGAATAACGAATCTAGTATTAATTTGCAGGAAACTATTGATTTCTTTATATAGGCCTGTGGGAGTACTTTGCCCCAAAACTTTACAGGTTCTGAATTAAAAAAAAAAAAAGTGGTAAACTAAATATGTATTAAATTCTGAAACCTCTATCAGAGTTGCCCTTATAGTGGTTCTGATTCATGGCCTTTTCTCCCCAAAATGCAATACGGACTGATTTTTTCAAATAATAGCTATAAAGAATCTTTTTCATTCTAATAAAATAAAATTATTAGAAGGCTCTTGGATGCATTGCTTCCCACAAAGTACTTGCATTGCGTATCCAATAATAGATTTTCTCTAGTAGGTAGTCATTATCAAAGGTTAACTAGCATCGAGTGATAGAAAAAAATCCTGTTTCTGTCCGTAGGTGCAGCATGGTGAATTTCAGTATCTCATCTAAGGGTAAAAAGTATGCTTTTTGGAAGCAGAACTCAGTGTAGCTTTCCATTTTCCATTTCTATTGTTATTCCACAGGTAGTTGCTGTAAGATGATGCTACATTTTTTATGGCATTCACAGTTTTACATTTCATTGATAGTCTATCTTTATGTATACTTTAGCGGTCTATTTGATATTTGATGGTCATCTGAATCCTCTGTAGGATGATTCTCAGAGTAGCCTAAATTCTTATTTGAGTACTGTCTAATAGTGTGTTCCTTACTTTTAAAAAGTTAAGCCTCAAAGAAGTCTGCGTTGGAACTCTTGTTCACTGGATATAGATGTTTTTCGTGGTTTTGTTACAAGATCGTTAGGGTTTTCTTCCCAAAACCTCTGTGGCTGGTGGCACCTTTACCTGAGTTCTTGTCCCATGTCCCATGTCTGGGAAGAATGAAGTATGCAGACAAGTGAAGGGTGAAGAAGTCAAAGAGGAGCTTTATTTAGTGTTAGAACAGCTCAGAGAAGACCAGCAATAACTAGCTCCTTTGTAGGTAGGTCATCCCCTGAGTGTTTAGCTCTCAGCAGAGAGGAGACCCTGGAGAGGGTGGCTCTTCTCTGCAGGCAGGTTGTTAAGATGTCTCTGCAAGTCTCTGAAGCTCTCAGCAGAGACGGTAGCTCCTCTGTGCAACTGATCATCCAGTTGTCTCTGTCCTTTGCCCTGCTCTGGCTGAAGTGGATGCTTTTATGAAACTCAGAGGAGAGGAGGTACGTACTTGTTGATCTAAGGGAAGCCACGGGTGGGCCCAGAGCAGGCACCATAAGTCCCCACTCTGGTGGGTCCGGGACTAGAAGCAGGGCACCCAGCCTTCAGGCCCTGCCTGGCCTGAAGGTGGGGACTTAGTGGGGGCCCACCCCTTTTTGCCCAGAAATCTGTCTGCCTCCTGCTGCCATTCATGGCCCTGGGGCTTGGCCCCTACCCCACTCCCAGAACAGAGCAGGTGCCAGGAGAAGAGAGAGGCCAGGCAGCAGGAGCAGACACTCCTGAGCCTGCAGAGATGTAGGGGTCATTTCTGCCCCTGAGGGTGCAGGCTGCAGAGATGCCCAGGTCCTGTGCCTCGGAGGGCAGCTGCAGCTGCACCCAGCAAGCTCCTGCCCAGTCAACTCAGAAAGGGTGGGGCCCTGCTTGTCCCTGGCTTTTGCCAGCTCCATGGAGTGGGAGGCCCAGGTCTTCAGCTGCTGGTCAGGCAGCTGCAGCTGCATCCCGGAGGGCAGATCTCCCCAAGAGCACAGGGAGGGTCAAATCCACAGCTGCAGTTTGGGTAGCTGTAGGGTGAGGCTCCTCCCTGATCCAAAGAACAGGAGGCCTGGGTCTGCAGCTGCAGATTGGGCAGTGACAGCTGTATCCAGGGAGCTCCCACCCTAACTCAGAAGCGGCAGGGCTCCCACCGGCTGTGTGGAGTGTACAGTTCTAGCCATGCTTCCCTGCTGTAGCTAGTGTGATGGCAGCAGCCACTGCCATCAGTTTCAGCTAGAACAATTATGATTAATTAGAATTAGCCTGGGAGTTGAACAATGAGAACACCCGAACATAGAGAGGGGAACAACACACACCAGTGCCTGTTAAGGGTGGGGTATGAGGGAAGAGAACTTAAAGGACGGGTCAATAGATGCAGCAAATCACCAAGGTACACATATACATATGTAACCTGCAATTTCTGCACATGTGTCCTGTTTTTTGTTTTGTTTTGTCTTTAGAAGAAATAAAGTGACAAAAAAAAAAAAACCCAAAAAACAAAGAATTAGCTTTCGTTGTGAGTGGCAGAAAACCTTAAATAAGAGTGGCTTATACAAAGTATGTTACTTTTCTCATGCATTCAAGTGCAGAGGTACATGACAGGGCTGGTATGGGCTAGTTCTTTGATCTTGCAGCTCTTTCATACATAACATGCATTCAAAGGGGTGCCTCATGGTCAGAGGGCTTCCTTTAGCCATCATGTCTGCATTCCACCCAGCAAGGGGTAAAGGGAAGAGAAGGACAAACTCCTCCCTTTAAGGACACTTTCAGAAGTTGCATGCTCTGCTTCCACTTATAGCCCATTGTCTGGGACTATCTCCTGGCCACAACTAGCCATAAAGAAAACTGGGAAATATAGTCTTTATGCTGGTTGACCATGTGTTCAGCTGAAATTTGGAATTCTGTTATAATAGAACAAAAGGGATATTGAGAAAAAACTAGGTGTCTGTGTAATACTGTTCTCTGGAATGGAACTCTGGGTCAGCAAAAGACTATACTGTACTGTGAGCCTTGAAGCTACTGCTAGAAAAATAAAGAAAGCAACTAAGATTCGGGTAGAGCTTTCCAAAAGAAGTGCTTAAAATACCTTTTTTTTTTTTTTCTGATTTGGTATAGTTTTACAGCCCCTCTCACCACAGCATACTAAAACACATGCTCCTCTCATAGGCCTTAAATCCCTGGATTTCAGCTGTTTCTTTCTTTTTTTTTTTTCTTTAAGTTCTGGGATACATGTGCGGAATATGCAAGTTTGTTACATAGGTATACATGTGTGATGGTGGTTTGCTGCACCCACCAAATCACCCCAGTATCTGTTGTTCCCCTCCCTGTGTCCATGTTCAACTTTCACTTATGAGTGTTAGTTTGCTGAGGATGATGGCTAGAGGAATCAGTTGGAAATACAGATATCACCTGACTTCTGAGTTGGTCTTGCTGGGAGCTGCAGACAGGAGCTGTTTCTATTCTGCCCATCTTGGCCCCTCACCTCAGCTGTTTCTTATGAAAACTTCCTGTATTGCCATAAGAAGTTACTTTCCAATTTTATACCCTAGCGTAATGTGTCACTGAGAGAAAAAAGTTGAGTTCTTGTCTGAAATGCCTGAAAATTTTATTCTTTTCCATTTTGCTTTTTCCTTTCGCCCCACATTAAAACACCTCTGCTAATGTTAAAGCTGTCTGTACAACCCCAAATTAATTGTAGTTTTGGAGTTGATCAAGTAATACTTATAATAGCCACTATGCTTTGAGTGCTTACTCTGCACCAGGCACCATGCTATGAGTTTCACTTATATTATATGATTAAGTCTTCAGAACAACTCGTTACAGTAGAGAAGATGTAGAAACTGAAGATGAAGATGAAGAAACCGAAGACCACAGAGTTTACATAACTTGCCCAAATCCTCACAGCTAGCGAATGTTGGAGTGTAGAATTTATACCTCAGAAAATGAAATCTAGAACCTCCTCTTCCCAACACACCCTGATTGGTTGATATTACGATATGTCCTCAATGTATTCATCAATAGATTCTTGGAAACTGTGGCTTTAAGCAAAATGACATATAACAAAATCAGTTTTACCATAGGTTAATTGATATAAACAAATAGAGTTAAATTCTCACAGCTTACTGCTGGTCACAAACACATCAACAAACTTTTAAATAAAACCAAAACATTTCTAATATTAAACAATGAAATAAATATGAGCAATACTTACATTTTTAAAAGATTTAATTAGCCAGGCATGGTGACGTGTACCTGTAGTCCTAGCTACTTTGGAGGCTAAAGTGGGAAAATTGTTTAAGTCTAAGAGTTCAAGGTTACATTGAGATATGATTGCACTACTGCACTCTAGCCTGGGTAGCAGAGTGAGACTCTATCTTGAAAAATAAACTAAACTAAAAACTAAACTAAACTAAACTAAACTAAGTAAAAACAGGTAAGATAATTATTTACTCACTGAATTCGGTCCAAGATGTCAGGTGGCCAGAGCCTATTCCCACAGCTAAAGGTCAAAGTGGGAGCCCACCCGGGACAAGACACCATCCCGTCCCAGACAGACTAATACACACACACACACACACACACACACACACACACACACACACACACTGAGACCACCTAACTTGCACAGCTTTGGGATGTGGGAGGGAGCCAGAGTACCCAGAGAAAACCCACATAGATATGGGGAGAATATGTAAACTCCACACAGATAGTGGCCTTAGCCAGGATGCAATTTTTTTTCATCCTGAATGGAATAATGTTGTTTTGATATTTAAGAAACTGCTGTATTGTATATAGAATAATCTAGATCTGTGCTATCTGATAGGGTAGCTACTAGCCACATATGTCTGTTTACTTTTAGTTATTTATTTGTTTGCTTGCTTGAGATAGAGTCTTACTATGTTGCCCGAGCTGGCCTTGAACTCCTGAGCTCAAGTCGTCTTCTCATGTTAGCCTCCACAGTACCTAGGACTACAGGAGCACACCACCACATCCAGCTTATTTACCTGTACAGTTAAATTGGAATTAATTAATTTTAAAAACTTCTCAGTTCTTCAGTCATGCAGCCACATGTCAAGTATTCATTAGACACACGTGGCAAGTAACTATACTATATAGAACAGTGCAAATATGTAACACTGCTATTACCACACAGAATTTTCTTGGACAGTACTGATCTAGATAACCCTTCTCCTAACCTATATTTCTTTTTAGCCTAAATCATCTGGCTGTCTGTGTAGATATGGCTAAAGAGAAATAGGTGCAGCCTCTTAAAGAAGATATCATCTGAATTTATCATTCTGCCCCATAAATTTCACATTTGTAAACAAATATTTAAGTGAAAAATGTGAATATTTCTTGAATATTATCTCCAGCATTATCAACCCATTAAGATAACCTCATAACATGATTTGTTCTGTAAATATGAATATTCCACTGGTGAAATAATGTCAAACATATTTCAATTTTATGTAGTTGTCTTAGTCTATTTCTGCTAATATAACAAAGTCCCATAGATGGAGTGGCCTACGAACAACAGAAATTTATTTCTCACAGTTCTTGAGGCTGGTAAGTCCAAGATCAAGGCGCTGGCAGACTTGGTGTCTAATGAGGTCCTGCTTCCTGGTTCATAGACAGCGGTCTTCTTGCTGTGTCCTCACATGGCAGAAGGAACAAGGGGCCTCTTTTATAAGGGCACTAATCCTATTCCTAAGGACTCCATTCTCATTGTCTGATCACCTCCCAGAAGCCCTACCTCCTAGTACCATCACACTGGGGATTAGGTTTCAACATATGAATGTTGGAGGAAACACAAATGGGTATTCAGTCTATAGCAATAGTTAATGTCTGATATAATGCAGCAGACGTACATAGCATTCATGGCATCTGTTATCCCTTTTAGCATTATAAAGAATAAGTTGTTGGTTATTATTTGCAGCATTACATGGTGAATGCTTTGACTGGCAAAAATAAAATAATGAGAAACACAAAAATGGTTATCTGTATACAGGAACTATACACAATCATGCTAATCTAATCCCATTGGCTATATTATGATTTAATATTTAAATTGAAATCTAAAAAGTGAGTACTTAGTAAAAATACTGGATTTTTTTCTGTGAATTTCATGCACAGTCAAATACAAAATCTTATTCTTTAAAATTGCCCATAGTTACAACTCCAAAACCATTGTGGGAAAAGCCCCCAGTCTCACTAAATCACTCTACCTTTTACTGAAAAAGCCCAGTGGGTTTGCTTAGTTGGAAATGCTATTATTAAGAAAGTACTCTGGTAGTCGGCCAAGAAAAGAGCAATCAAAATGACTTAATACACTACTGCATTCAATTAGGTCCACTTTTCTTCTTTCAAAGGTGAAAGGAGAAACATTTAACTTTAAAAAGTAACATATTCCTATAATGTGAATATCTATTCTTTGTGTCCTTAAGTAAACATATTCAGAAGAGAAATTAGCAAATAACTCACTTATAATTTTGAAAGAAAAAAATGAAAGGTTTCTTCAAGAGAAAATCACAAATTAATGATTTTCCTACATATATTTCTTTTTGATATATATAGCTCCAACTGAAAATAATAAAATGTCATATTAAGAAGGCAAATATCACCTTCATATACTGGAATTATTCTTTGCACTAATAGGTATTCTGGAAAATCTAAATTTGCATTTCAATCAAAGAACATCAATAATCAGAGCAGACTGATGATCTTTCAAAGTTCCATTTCAAAGCATCTCTGAAATACATGAGGACTTCTGACAATTTTCAGCATCCTTCATTGCATTGTCCATTTTGAGATATTATGTAAAATCCAAAAATATGTTTGTCAAATAAAATCCACACTTCTGAACTGGTTTTAAAAATAAGCATCTTTTTGTTGCATAGGTACATACATGCCATGGTGGTTTGCTGCCTCCATCCTATCCCCACCGCCCTCTCCCCATTGCCTACATCAGGCATTTCTCCCGTTGTTATCCCTCCCCAAACCCCCCACCCCACGCTGTCCCTCTATCTTAACAGTTGTGATAGTTACAGTACTGATTTGAAGAAATCAGAAATTTAAGATTGGGAGAACAGTTAAGATAATCTAAACCAGAGAGAACTCATTATTACCGTTGAATATAGTAGATCAGACTCTAAATTCTGAATGAGGAAATGTGGCTGTAAGCCTCAGCTCTGAGATTATTTGTGAGACTTTGTCTAAGTCACCTTCTCTTCCCCTGGACCTTTGTTTCCTACTCTGTAAAGAGAAATAAAACTCCTTTCAGATCTAAAGTCTATGTACAATTTCTTGCTATTTTCCAAAAGTTAAGCAGCCAGTTATATAATACTTTAGCAGACTCTACTTCAAACACTAAATTAGCTAGACTGAATTATTGTTATTATTATTAATAATTAAATTTGGAGGAAAAGGAGGCTAAACCCCAAGCAAGCTAGTATCAGGAATTCATATGAAAAATAGCTTCCAGGAAATGTTTTAGGTCAAAACACAGTCCTAGACATTATAACTGTTCATCTCCTTCTCTGTAGAGTGAATATTGATGTGCACCGTGATGACCATGAAGTCCTGAATAGCCATTATTGCCCAGTAACGATACAGTCCTGTGTGCTGGATTGCATTCACTTGAGCTTCAATTCAATTTGCCTGATCCATTTGAAAATAATTTTCAACAAGAGTTGAAAACAACAAAAATACTTTCTGTTCAACTTTCGTTAGACAATTCAATTACCTGCAATATCCTATTCCCTAAGCATACCAGTTAATCAAGGTTTTACTGTGCATTCTTTAAACTAGTGAGTAAGTTAATTGGAGCAAGTGAATTTTTTGGCCAGGCTAGATGTCTGCATTGATGTAATTGGATTTTATTGTTCTGTTAGTAAGGAGCAAAATTGCATGAACAGTGACATGTGTATGTTTGGCTAAGAAAAAGACACTATATACGGTGAGAATGGTCAGGCTTTATTTAGCAGAAGTAGTTAAAATTGCTATATGATACCCAGATTATACAGTTTCCCAGATAATCCAGTAAATGATCCTGAGGCCTCCTTATCTATTTCTAGGAACACTTGTTAGTCAATTCTCATTTTTGATCTTATTTCCTATGCCAAGCAATAATATAGCTACCTCCAACTATCAGATTCCCCTTATAATGAAGGAAACAGCAGGCTCTCTCTATTGCGGGGAAAGAGGTAAAGCTGTTCATCCTTGTATCTTTACGACAGACCATGGTTTCTAGCACATAGATGATTCATAAATGATGAATAAGCTAAACAACGGAATATTTTTGATTGGTTATTTTATTTTATTATTATTTTGAGGCAGAGTCTCGCTGTGTTGCCTAGGCTGGAGTATAGTGGCATGATCTAGGCTCATTGCAACCTCCCCCTGCTGAGTTCAAGCAATTCTCCTGCCTCAGCCTCCCAAGTAGCTGGGATTACAGGCATGCACCACCAACCATGCCCAGTGAATTTTTTGTATTTAGTAGAGATGGGTTTTCACTATGTTGGTCAGGCTGGTCTCAAACTCCTGACCTCAGGTGATCCACCCACCTCAGCCTCCCAAATTGCTGGGATTACAGGCATGAGCCACCACACCATTATTTTGGATGGTAGAGTAATAATTGCTCTTTCAGGGACAGTTTGTAGTCATCTAACATTAGATTTGTTAAACAGATTTTGGCCGAGAAGAAACAACATGTTACCTGAATCTATGTGGAAATTTACCTCTTCTTTCTGTGCCCCTGCTGTCAATAGAAGAAAATCAGCCAAATCTTTGATAACAAATGTCTTTCATAGTTAAACACACATGGCAGAGATTCAATTAAATTTGTTAAATGAATATGTTGGAAACAAGGGCAACTTATAAAGGTAGAGCCATTTTGCAGATTTTTTTATTTTCCTCCAGAAAAAAAAAAGAATGTATAATTTAGAATGATTTAGATAATATCATTGACAATATGGAGAAGGTATGCACATGGAAGGAAAACGATTTTCTGTTAAATATGAACAAGACTGGACACCAAATTAGGAAGATGCCATTTCAGTTTCCATGATAGAAGCCAAATATTTTAGTAAGGGTAATCACAAAGGCAGTTTTTGTCCTAATTACAGTTAACCCTTGAACAACATGAGGGTTGGGGCTGTGAGCCCCCTTGCAGTCAAAAATCCACATGTAACTTAACAAAATTGTGAATACATAGTAGATGTATATATTTATGGGGTGCATGAGATATTTTGATACTAACATACAATGCATAATAATCACATCAGGGCAAATAGAATATCCATTACCAAAGCATTTACCCTTTGTGTTAAAAACAATCCACTTATATCCAATTGTACTCTTTTAGTTATCCTAAGATGTAAAATAAGTTATTGTTGACTAGTCATCTATTGTGCTATCAAATACTAGATCTTATTCATTCTATTTAACTGTATTTTTGTATCCATTAACCATCTGCACTTCCACCCCACCCCCAGTACCCTTCACATCCTGTGGTAACAATCATTCTACTCTCTATCTCCATGAGTTCTATTGTTTTAATTTTTGGCTTTAACAAATGAATGAGAAAATGTGATCATTATCTTTCTATGCCTCACTTATTTCACTTACCATAATGACCTCCAATTTCACCCCTGTTGTTGCAGATGATAGGATCTCATTCTCTGCTCTTCTTTAGAAGAAAATTTGGTATATCTACTTCATCATGTAGATGTACCAAAGAAATAGATGTACCAAATTTTCTTCTTCTCTCCCTTCCCTCACCTCCCCTCCGCTCCTCTTCCTCTTTGAAGTCTCACTCTGTTAGCTAGGCTGGAGTGCAGTGACACAGTCTCGGCTCACTGTCACCTCTGCCTCCCGGGTTCAAGCAATTCTCCTGCCTCAGCCTCTCAAGTAGCTGGGATTACAGGTGCCTGCCACCACACTCAGCTAATTTTTATGTTTTTAATAGAGATGGGATTTCACTGTGTCAGCCAGACTGGTCTCGAACCCCTGACCTCAAGTGATCTTCCCACCTTGGCCTCCAAAAGTGCTGGGATTACAAGCATGAGCCACCTCACCTGACCCACATTTTTTTTATATGTTTATCTGCTGACAGATACTTAGGTTGCTTCCAAATCTTAGCTATTATGAATAGTGCTGCAATAAACATGGGAATGCAAATATCTCTTTGATATATTGATTTTCTTTTTGGGGGTATACCTAGCAATGGTATTGCTGGATCTTATGTTAGCTTTATTTTTAGTTTTTTGAGGAACTGCCAAAATCTTCTCCATAGTGGTTGTACTAATTTACATTCCCACTAACAGAGTTCAGGGGTTCCGTTTTGTCCACATCCTCATCAGCATTCATTATCTTCTTTTGGATATAAGCCATTTTAACTGGAATGAGATAACATGTAATTGTAGATTTGGGTGGAGACACAGAGCCAAATCATATCACTGCTCATTTATTATGGCACTAGCTGTGGGTCTGTCATATATGGATCGTACTGTGTTGAGGTATATTTCGTCTATACCCAGTTTTTTTGAGGATTTTTATCATGAAGAAATGTTGAATTTTATCAAATGATTTTTCAGCATCAATTGAAATTATCATATAATTTTTCTCCTTCATTCTGTTGATGTCATGTATCTCATTAATTGATTAGCTTATGCTGAAACATTCTTGCATACCTTGGATAAATCCCACTTAGTCATGATGTATTATCTTTTTAATGTGTTGTTGAATTTGATTTTCCATATTTTGTTGAGGAACTTTGCATCAGTGTTTATTAGGGATATTGGACTTTAGTTTTCTCTTTTTATACACACACACACACACACACACACACACACACACACACACACACACATATATTTGACTTGTTTTGTTATCAGGGTAATACTGGCCTCAGAGAATGAGTTTCAAAGTATTCTCTTCCTCTGTTTTTCAGAATAGTTTGAGTAGGATTGATATTAATTCCTCCTTAAATGTTACTTTTCTGATCACATGTTAAATTTCTTCATTATTTAATCTTGATAGGTTGTATATATTTAGAAATTTATCATTTTCTTCTAGATTTTTTAATTTATTGGCATATAGTTGCTCATAGTGACCCCAACAATCCTTTGAATTTCTGCAGTATCCGTTGTAATGTCTTCTTTTTAAATTCTGATTTTATATGTTTGGGTCATCTCTCTTGTTTTCTCAGTCTGGTTAAAGGTTTGTTGACATTCTTTTTATTTTCAAAAAACCAACTTTTTATTTTGTCTTTTATATTTTTTTATTTCAATTTTATTTCTGTTCTGATCTTTGTTATTTCTTTCCTTCTACTAATTTTGAGCTTGGTTTGCTTTCACTTTTATAGTTTTTTAAGATGCCACATTAGGCTGTTTATTTGATGTTTTTCAACTTTTTTGATGCAGGAACTTATTACTATAAACTTTACTCTTAGTATTGCTTTCACTGTATCCCCTAGGTTTTGGTATGTTGTTTTTCCATTTTCATTTGTCTCAAGAAATTTTCAAATGTTCGTCTTAATTTCTTCATTGACCCACTTGCTACTCAGGAGCATATTGTTTAATTTCCTCTTGCTTGTATAGTTTCCAAAATTCCTCTTGTTATTTATTTCTAGTTTTATACCATTGTAGTCAGATAAGATGCTTGATATTATTTCAGTGTTTTTGAATGGTTGAAGACTTGTTTTGTTACCTGACATATGTTCTGTCCTTGAGAATCATTCATATGCTGAGGAAAAAGAATACATATTCCATAGAAATTGGATGAAATTTTATTTATATATCTATTAGATTCATTTTTTCTGTAGTGCAGATTAAGTCCAATGTTTCTTTGGATGGATCTTCCAGAAAGAAAATCAACAATGATGAAAGTGACTTGTTGATATCTCTAGCTATTAATATTATTGCTTCGGAACCGATCTCTCTCTTTTGCTCTAATAATATTCTCTTTATATGTCTAAGTCCTCCAGCATTGGGTGCATATTTATTTATACTTGTTATATCCTCTGCTGAATGAGCTCCTTTATCATTGTATAAAGAGACCTGTCTCTTCTTGCAGTTCCTGTCTTGAAATCTATTTTCTCTGACATAGGGATAGATACTGCCACTCTTTTTGGTTTTCATTGGCATGGCATATCTTTTCCCATCCCTTCATTTTCAGTCTGTGTGTGTCTCTATGGGTGAAGTATGTCTCTTGTAGGCAACAGATCATTGAGGCTTGTTTTTTCATTCATACAGCTATTCTATATCATTTGATTGGAGAGTTTAGTGTATTTACATTCAATTTTATTATTGATAAGTAAGGACTTACTCCTGGTATTTTGTTATTTGTTTTCTGGGTTTTTTTCTTTTTTTTTTTGGAGTCTTCTCTTTCTTCCTGTTTTCCTTTTAGTGAAGGTGATTTTCTTTGGTAGTAAGATTAATTTCTTGCTTTATATTTTTGTGTATCCACTGTATATGTATTTTTATTTTTATTTTTGACAGTAGCCCTAGCCACGAATCAGTTTTTTTTTTGCTTATTTTATTTTTATTTATTTATTTATTTTTAAATTTGATTTTATTGCTTTGCATTTTAGGTTTTGGAGTACATGTGAAGAACATGCAAGATTGTTGCATAGGTACACACGTGGCAGTGTGATTTGCTGCCTTCCTCCCCATCACCTATATCTGGCATTTCTCCCCATGCTATCTCTCCCCAAGTCCCCATCCCCCGCTGTCCCTCCCCTATTTGCCCCCAACAGGCCCCAGTGTGTAATGCTCTCCTCCCTGTGTCCATGTGTTCTCATTGTTCAACATCCACCTATGAGTGAGAACATGCGGTGTTTGATTTTCTGTTCTTGTGTCAGTTTGCTGACAATGATGGTTTCCAGGTTCATCCATGTCCTTACAAAGGGCACGAACTCATCGTTTTTAATGGCTGCATAATATTCCATGGTGTATATGTGCCACATTTTCCCTGTCCAGTCTATCATCGATGGGCATTTGGGTTGCTTTCAGGTCTTTGCTATTGTAAACAGTGCTGCAATGAACATTCGTGTGCACGTGTCCTTAGAATAGAACGAATTATAATCCTTTGGATATATACCCAGTAATGGGATTTCTGGGTCAAATGGAATTTCTATTTCTAGGTCCTTGAGGAATTGCCACACTGTCTTCCACAATGGTTGAACTAATTTACACTCCCATCAATAGTGTAAAAGTGTTCCTATTTATCCACATCCTCTCCAGCATCTGTTGTCTCCGGATGTTTTAATGATCGCCATTCTAACTGGTGTGAGATGGTATATTTTTTTTTATTTGAAGTTACCATAAGACTTGCAAATACGATCTTTAGCTGAATATTTTAAGCTGATAAAAAGTTAATACTGTTTTCATAAACAAGCCAACAGAAAACTAATATAAATGATTAACCTTAAGTTTTTCTCCTTGCTTTTTAACTTGCTGTTGTTTCTATTTGTATCTCATTGTACTATATCTATCTTGAAAAGTTGTTGCAGTTACTAGTTTTGATTGCCTCATCTCTTTGTCTTGCTATTTAAGGTAAGAGTAGTTTGTACACCACATTTATAGTGTTATAATATTTTGTGTTTTTCTTTGTACTTACTATTACCAGTGAGTTTTGTGTCTTCCGGTGATTACTTATGGCATAGTGACATCATTCTCTCTCTGATTGAAGAACTCTCTTTGTATTTCTTGTGGGACTGATCTGGTGTTAATAAAATCTTTCAGCTTTTGTTTTTCTGGGAAAGTATTTCACCTTCATGTTTGAAGGATAGTTTTACTGAATATACTATTCTAGGGTAAATGGTTCCCCCCACCCCGCCCCCGTTCTTCAGCACTTTAAATACATCATGCCACTCTCACCTAGCCTGTAAGGTTTTCACTGAGAAGTCTGCTGCCAGACCTATTGAAGTTTCATTGTATGATACTTGTGTCTTTTGCTGCCTTTAGGATTCTTTCTTTATCCTTAATTATTGGGAGTTTGATTATTAAATATGTTGAGGTGGTCTTCTTTGGGTTAATTCTCCTTGGTGTTCTACAACCTTCTTGTAGTTGAATATTGATATTTTTCTCTAGGTTTGGGAAGTTTCCTGTTATTATCCCTTTGAATAAACTTCCTAGCCCTATGTTGTTCTCTATCTCCTTATCAAGCACCTCCAGAGATGCTGTTTGGGAACCAAGTAGTGGAGTCAAAAACCTTAGAAATCTACCCTGTGTTCTATTGTACTGCATCTGACCTTTTGAGGTTATTTTCTAGATCCTGGAGTCATGCTTTATTGTTATTTATTATTTTTCCTTTTGTCTCCTCTGACTGTATTTTCAGTAGTCTATCTTCAAGCTCACAAATTCTTTCTTCTGTGTGATCAATTTTGCTATTAAAAGAAAGTACCAAAATGCATTCTTCAGTATGTCAATTGCATTTTGGCAAAAACACAATTGGATAGACATTAAAGCAAATCCCAGATTTTGTTTTTTTTATTATTTTAATCTCTTTGTTAAAATCATCTGATAAAATTCTGAATTCCTTCTCTGCGTTATTGTGAATTTCTCTACATTTCCTCAAAAGAACTATTTTGAGTTGTCTGTCTGAAAGATCACTTAACTCTGTTTCTCAAGGATGGGTCCCCAGTGCCTTATTTATTTAGTTCATTTTATGAGGTCATATTTTCCTGGATGATCTAAATGCTTGTGTTCACATAATAACTGTACACTTTTTCCTCCAAGCACACAGATTATCTTTTTGTGCCAAGTGCTCACCCCAGGGCATGGGATAGGCATGGTGTAGGTGATTCAAGACTGTATTTTCTGTTCTCATCAATGCCTCTTTCCTTAATATGTTGTCAGTTAATTGGTGAGCTGGGTATTTATTGTAGTCTATTGCAAATTGATGATCTGGGTATTTATTGTAGTCTTCACAGTGGGTTTTTTTTTTTTTTTTTTTTTTTTTTTTTTTTGTACTCATTCTTCTTGGGAAGGCTTTCCAGTTATTTGAAAAGAGTTGGATATTGTAATCGAAGCCATACCTGCATTAGGTGTCACCCCAAGCCCAGTAATTTTTTGGTTTTTGAAGACTCACAGAGGTACCACCTTGCTGGTCTTAGGTAAGATCCAGAAGAATTCTTGGAATTACCAGGCAGAGACTCTTGTTTGCTTCCCTTACTTTCTCCCAAATAGAGACTCCCTGTCTGTGCTGAGCCACCTGGAGCTGGGGTGGGGCAATACAAGCATCCCCGTGGCCACCTACTGCACTGGGTCAGACTTAAAACCAGCACAGCACTTATTCTTACCCAAGGCTCATCCATAACCACTCCCTGGCTACCACCTGTATTCACTCAAGGCCCCAGGATCTACAATCACCAGCTGGTGAAGCTATCTAGGACTTTTTTCTTCCCTAGAGGGTGATAAGTTCCCCCAGACCCCAGGCAGCTCCAGAGATGCTATTTGGGAACCAAGTAGTAGAGTCAAAAACCTGAGAATCTACCCTGTGTTCTATTGTACTGCATCTGAGCTGGCACTCAAACCATGAGATGCAATCCTTCCAACTTTTCTCTCCCCTTTCCACGGGCAGAGAAGTCTCACCCATGACCCCCAATACCACAGGCCTATGGGTAGTACTGCCAGGCTACCACAAATGTTCTTTCTACATTATGATATTAAAATCAGGTACTGTTGTCTTTCACCTGATCTTTGGTTCTTATGAAGATGCTTTTTTGTGTGTTGATAGTTGCTCAGTTTGGTGTTCCTTGGATTAGGGATGATTGCTATAGGCTTCTTTTCAGCCATTTCACTTCAACTCTTCCAATGTATAACTTTGACTACTCAAAAATATAACCACTAATATCCAGAAGCCTTATTGATAAAATAGTTGATTAACATGTATTTTGTGTGTTATATGTGTTATATTCTGTCTTCTTACAATAAAGTTAAGGAAAATATTATTTAAAAATCATAAGGAAAATAAATATATTTCTTTGTTATTGAGTGGAAGTGGGTCATCACAAAGGTCTTCATTCTTCATTTGAGTAGGCTGAGGAGGAGGAAAGGGAAGGGGTGGTCTTGCCATCTTAGGGGTGACAGAATTGAACGAAGTGAAGGTGGAAAGGGAGGCAGAAGAAGCAGGAACACTCAGTGTAACTTTTATTGAAAAAAATCTAATATTTATAAGTGGGTCCATGCAGTTCAAACTCATGTTGTTCAAAGGTAGTTCAAATCTTAAAAATGCAAAGGTAGGATCAAGACCAATTCTCCTTGACTCAGAGTGAATGCAAATCTGTGGAGCTTTTAAAACCTATAGGCCATATATACTGATTCTGTAAATGAAGAAATAAGTTTAAACTGATTTAGGGCACTGTATGTTATATAGTTTTCTGGAAACAAAGCTATGAGAGTGAAACTGACAGCTCAAATATAATAATTGAATTTGAGTGGAAAATAAAACCAAAATTTGCTGGTAATGGAATGTCTAGCCCCTCAAGAGTATTGAGTCAAATTTGAAGAACTAGAAGGGTCCACCACGTGGTAACTGAGTTCCATGACAGACATGGAAAAGGTTCTGTTTGGTTTCTATTTTGACATACAATAAAGCTTCTTGGATGGGATTTGCTGACAACCTGTGGTTACACAAATGTGTCTTGAGTGGTTTGAGACTTCATTCTATGTTTATAAATTATTTATATTAATTTATTTCTATCAGACTCAAATAAATACTGTAATTAGCATCTTATCATATAAAGCACTAGTTTCTCCCTCTGGTTAGGCATCCCTTCTGCTCTCAGCCAGGATAAAAAAGGGGCAAGGTGTAGAGGTGAAGGGAATGAGGACAAAAATGATTTTGAGAATAATCAGATTGGGAATAGAGTCTCAATAGAATAACTTACTGGTAGTCTAGGAAAATAGAACTGATGAATATATAGAACATTGCAAAATGTATAAAATATTTTCAGTGTTCAAATACCTAAAAGCTCTCGCATTAATGTAAAATGCTGGTGGTGGGGTTGTGTTGCCTATGCTATTTAAAGAAATGATTTCTAACTTTACTTTGTTTTAATTTAATTGTTGTTTTGCAAGTTCCTCTGGTTAAGACCTACTGCATAGAAGATGTTACCTTAGGCAGGAGTTACATTAAATTTGGTAATCAAGACAGGATACCTAGCTGTTGGATGGTTATTCTTTTTAGGTTTATCTGTATGTTGATCTCTTCTCTCTTCCCTTACCCCATTCCTTACTTCCCAGCTATGGAGGGGAATTCTCTGAAGTGGTTTTCAGATCTGTCTTGGTTTAACACAGTGGGTAAAAGGAAGGTTGGAATTAGCTAAACACTGCAAGTTACTGGTAGTGGGAAATAGGGGTTATAGCTAAAGGGAGGTGTGAAGACTGAAAGGGAAGCAGGCTAAACTGCATTGCCTCAGAAGTGAAAGGCTTTCTACGGTTTCGAAACACTGATACCAACATTTTCCTTTCTGTCCTTACTCTCAGAATTCAATCTCTTCTTCCTTGCTTCTCCCTAATACTTCATGGAGACAGTTGGCTTTGTTCTGGTCTCAGAACATATCTTCATAAGTTTCCCTAGTCATCCTGCATACTTACCACATCTAACCCTTGTTGCATAATAATTTTAACTGCTTTATATTCAAAATTATACTTGATTTCCTGAGTAACAGATCCCTGAAACAAAACCAACTACAGTAGTACCAATTGTGATACTGACTAAACTCAAATGTGTCCTAAGAGCAGCTACTGACATTTTAGCTGACAAATATGATTTTTTAAGGGAAAGATAAGTGTATTTTGCCAGTTCTATAAATACCTGGACTAACTAGCCTCAAACAAATGTATTTTTATTGATGTCTCAGAGTTGTGAAATTCAAGGAGCAACTTGAATTTTAAAAATACCAATGTGGCTTGTGGGAGGAGTTTTGGTACGGTCAGTAAGTCTGTATACTCAAATAATGAATGCTTTGTTGATGGGCAGTGTTCCCTTTATTACCATGTTCCCCTTTCTCCCTCAACACACATTCTAAGTGATTTTATTAAATATTCTTCATCATGAAGAAGGCAAATTAGGGCAGAGTATAACAAATAGCATCAGGAATATTTCAGTGAAATTTGCTTTAAAGCTAAAGCAGTGGAGCAACAGAGTTCTAAAAGGCACGCCAAAACTCTCCCTTTCCAGAATCTTTGACATGTTACCTGAGTTAATGCCCTGTCTCTTTAAATATGTCCTGGAAGTGGTGTCAGGAGGGTGTTTTTCAAATTTTACACTTTGGTTAAGCTGGGCAGATTGGTTGGAACTGGTGAATTGGAAAGGAGTACCAATTTGATAAGTTCATGTTTCAGCATGCCACACAAAGTTAAAAACCGCTTGATGTATTCACCAATCTCTACACTGATTGTTCTTAACCAAGGGTATTTAGGAAACTTTAAAACTCATGCAAAATACATGCAGAGACACACGCACACACATACATGCACACTAATATGTGTTCAGAGACCCTTTCCATCTCTTTTCCACCTATACTGGAGACCTGGATTCAGTAGATCTGAAGTGGGGCCTGAGCATCTGCATTTTAAATGCTCCATAGTACATTCTAAGTACAGCCAAGACTGAAAAACCCCTGGCTCAGGAACTTCAATTTGGTGTGGAGTTTGATGCCCTGTAGGTGCTTTATTGTGCAACAAACTTATTTAACAAGTACTATTTGTCAGGCACAGTTGCAAGCATTCTGTAATAGTTATTCATTTAATTCTCATACCAACCCTATGTGGTAGGTATTATCATCATCCCTATTTTACAGATCAAGGGAAAGAGAAATACAAATGATCTTCTATCTTAGGTAAAAAGACATACAAACTATATACCATAGAAACATATTGACTATTATTAAGTTAATTGTATATTAAAGTGCTGTGAACATTGTGAAATAACTACATAAAATGATGACTTGTGGCATTAACCAGAGTGAGAGAAGATACCTTGGTCTGGTTTATGAATACTGAGGAATACATGAATCATCTTTACTTTGTGTATCTTTGAAAGCAAGATGAATAGCTAAAGAGTAGGCTCTCCAGTAAAACTTTACTATAGAAGATGAGAAAGGAGCAATAATACACAAGTCAAACATATTAGAACATATGAATGTTTACTAATATCATTAAAATGTATGATTGTGGTCTTCCTTTATCATTAAAATGTATGATTGTGGTCTTCCTTTCTTGCCTTTTTATAAATTAAGAAAAGCCCTGGTCTTCTCAATGACCTTAAAATAGAATCCAGGAATATTAATTATATGATCTGTTACTATCAAATTCAGCAACCAGAACTTCAGAAAGTAGTTCATGGGTTGAGTCTTCTGTGTTTATTAATCCAGCAATGTGTCAACCTTTACAACAAAGTATTTTATTAGTAAAGTTAAATCAGACAGAAATCTATATACAAAAGCACCTAGGTTACAGTCTCAGCTTTGAGACTAATGTGTTCTATGTTCTTTCCCCTCTCAAAGCCTTAGTTTCTTCATCTGTAAAATGAATAGGTTTGCCCTAGATAATCTCTCCAAGGTCTCTACCAGTATAAAAAGTCTATAATTATGTTAACTATTGTGAAAGGAAGCTCATGGCTTTTGTTTCTTGAGTGTAATTATTTGTTCCTGCCTATCTCCTGTGATCTCTGAGTGAGCATTGATTAGAAAGAATGTTGAGCACTGTGGTGGACAGCTGACTTCTCTTACCTAGCGGAAATGAATCTGACAGCTTTCATTAGGTATTGTCGGGTAACATGCACAGTGATAGATTGTACCAGAAGTAGTGTTAGGTTGACATCCAATTATACCAGGGTTCTAAAAAGGTAGTACATTTCACTCTTCTTAAAATTCCTGAGAATTTGAGATGCTGCAAAGCATGTAAAATGGTTGATAGGATGCAAGAAATTGTTTTCAGTGCATTTTAATACTTTCATTTTGAGGCTGTTGAAGCTGCGTATGGTTGTATCAATAGAAGGGCCTTTAAAATTGTCAAGGTTAGAAGAACAGGTTTCTGGAACACCTCACAGTTGTGATCGCAACTGATCCTTGTGTTTTTAGCCAAGTTGCTCCCTGGCCTGTTCCCAAAGATGGCACAATGTAAGGAGGGCTTCCTCCTAAGGAAAATGGATCAAGAAAGAACATTCTTGGGGTTGTGGTTAGGAAGTAAAGGAGGCTTCTCCTGATTGCTTTAACCTTTTAAACAGCTATACCATCTGGAGACAGAGTAGGCAGCACAGCATGGCTGGCGAATCAGAGTCATCTGGACTACATGAATAATTACGTGGACATTTCAGTTCCCACACAATAAAATCCACTTTACATTATACTAATTTAAAAATATTTAAGTGAATCAAATTCCATACATACAAATTTTCCCAAACTCTGAAAGCTTTCATTTGGATTTTGGCTATATAAATCTGGTCTGAAGAGATTTCTGTTTACTAACAGAAAGGAATTGAAACTGTGTTATTAAATGAAACAAGTAAGTTTTATAACACAGTTTTTGTTTGATTCTACAAAAATAATGTATATTTTAGAAAAAGAAATGGGAGCATTATGTTGTATGGAGCAAGGGCTGGCAATTCTAGATGACTTTCTCTCTGTTATATATTTCTATATTTCATTTTTATACAACAAAGACATTTTAAGTCTACATTAGATTAAAAAAAAGGCTTGTTTTAGAAAAGAAAGTAAGGGATATTTGAAGGCTTTGGGGTAATAATTATTTTCTTCCAACAGGAGTTGAATTGTCAGAACCCTTTCATTATCAACTTTTTCCCTTAAACTAAAAGTTAAAAGCTATTATTCCCATGGGGATTGATTTTCTGTTTCTTGCTTTACCTCAATAACCCTTTCGGTGAAGGTCCATTGAATAATTCAAGAATTCTTCCTAAGGTATAAAACGAGTCAGGATGGCTAACCCCAGCTCCTTGGTCCCTTACCTGAGTGAGAAAGGTCTCAGCATAGCTTCTTTTGCTGGGCATAAAATGGCCTTTCATTTTCTTGATGTGATTGTTGCCTGACATTTCAAGAGTTGCCCTAAATTTGCCTTGGGAATCTCTTGGTCTAGGCAAGGCCAGGCTGAAGAGACTATTTTGCTCATTGGAGAATAGTATCTCACTAAGGCTCCTTATTATCTGGGCAAAAGCAAAAATCTCTTCTGCCTCTGGCCCCAGCAAAGCCTCTTCTAATTAATACATTATTTGGCAGCATATGTTTTCTGTGTGCCGTACACTGAGGCAACAGCTAAGCAGAATCCTTAAGATATTCCACTAGGAAGGGCACCTTCCCCCAACCCTTCAGGCTTTTCTAGTTTGCTCAGGAAGGTCTTCCTTCATATCTTAAGACAATCTTTTGTTTTTTCATAATTGGATTACTGTCTACAAAGTTATTGTGTTTTCTCGAATTTCTAAAGAAATAAAGAATGTGTTCACCTTGTATAATCTGAGCACTTTGGGAGGCTAAGGTGGGTGAATCACTTGAGGTCAGGAGTTCAAGACCAACTTGGGCAACATGGTGAAACCTGTCTCTACTAAAAACACGAAAATTAGTCAGGTGTGGTGGCAAGCACCCATAATCCCAGCTACTTGGGAGGCTGAAGCAGGAGAATTCCTTGAGCCTGGGAGGTGGAGATTGCAGTGAGCTGAGATGGCACCACTGCACCCCAGCCTGGGCAAAAGAGTGAGACTCTGTGTCCAAAAAAAAAAAAAAAAAAAGAATATGTTGTTCACGTTTTAAACAATATGAAAATATATAGAACAAAACACAAAAATCCTCCTTCCTTTTCTTCTCCCATCTTCAATGGTCTAATATACATATTTCCAGTTCCCTTTCTATGCATTTAAATATACATGTATACATAAATATGTATGATGTTTGTTTGTGTCCACTAATTTTTTTGCAATGTTGACAGTGTTCTAAATCTGTGCTATCCAATGTGGCAGCCATTAGCTTCACGGGACAGCTGAGCACTTGAAATGTGACTAATGTAACTGAGGGATTAAATTTTTAATTTTCAGTAATTTGAATTGGTTTAAATTTAAGTTTTTAAATGGCAAACCAATAGGAAAAAAAGAAGTGAAATTTTCTCTGTATACAACATGATCATATACATAGAAAACCCCTAAAGACTCTTGAAAAACTGTTAAAATGAATAAATGAAAATAGTAAAGGTGCAGGATACAAAATCAACACAGAAAAATCAGTAGCATTTGTCTACACTAACAACAAACTATCTGAAAAAGATAAAATAACCCCATTTAAAATAAAATAGAAAAAATACTTAGGAATAAATTTAACCAAGGAAGTAAAATATCTTTATACCATAAACTATCAAAATTAATGGGAAAAAAATGAAAAACATTAAATGGGAAGATATGTTCATAGAGTGAAAAAATTAATATTGTCAAAATAGCCATCATACCCAAAGAAATTCACAGACTCAATGCAATTCCTATCAAAATTTCAAGGCCATTTTTCACAGAAATATAAAAAGTAATCTTAAAATTTATATGAAATCACAAAAGATCCCAAATAGCCAAAACAATCTTGAGTAAAAAGAACAAAACCAGAGGCATCATTCTACCGGATCTGAAAATTTACCACACAGCTGGAGTAACCAAAATAGCATGGTAGCTGCATGAGAACAGACATACAGACCAATGGAACAGATTAGAGGCCACAAAATAAATTTACGTATTTATAACCAACTGATATTTGACATAGATACTGGTAATATGCCATGGGGAAAGGACTAGTCTCTTCCATACATAGTGTTAGGAAAACTGGATATCCACATGCAGAAGAGTGAAGTTAGACCCTCACATCATATATGAAAACTCAAAATGGATAAAAGACTTAAATAGAAGACCTAAAATTGTAAAACTACTACAAGAAAACATAGGGGAAAAGCTTCTTGACATTGGTCTGAGCAAAGATTTTTTTGGATTTGACTTCAAAAACAGGCAATTGATATGGTTTGGATCTGTGTCCCTATTCAAATCTCATCTTGAATTATAGTTCCCATAATCCCTATATGTCGAGGGAGGGACTGGGTTGGAGATGATTGGATCATGGGGCACTTTCCCCCATGCTGTTCTCATAATAGTTAGTGAGTTCTCATGAGATCTGATGGTTTTGTAAGTAACAGTTCCTCCTACAAACACTCTTCTCTCGCCTGCTGCCATGTAAGACATGCCTGCTTTCCTTTCTGTCATGACTGTAAGTTTCCTAAGGCTTCCCCATCTGTAGAATCATTAGTCAGTTAACCTCTTTCCTTTATAAATGACCCAGTCTCGGGTACTATCTTTATAGCAGTGTGAGAGCAGTCTAATACAGGAAATTAGTGCCATGGAGAGTGGAGTATTTTTATAAATATACCCGAAAATGTGGAAGCAACTTTGGAAATGGGAAACAGGCAGAGGTTGGAAGAGTTTGGAGGGCTCAGGAGAAGACAGGAAGATGTAGGAAATTTTGCAGCTTCCTAGAGACTTGCTGAATGATTTTGACCAAAATGCTGTTAGTGATGTGGACAATGAAATCTAGGCTGAGGTGGTCTCAGATGGAAATAAGAAACTTATTGGGAAGTGGAGCAAAGATCACTCTTGCTATTCTTTAGCAAAGAGAGTGGCAGCATTCTGTTCTTGCCCTAGAGAACGGTGTAACTTTGAGTTTGAGAAAGATGATTTGGGGTATCTGGTGGAAGAAATTTCTAAGCAGCAAAGTGTTCAAGAGACGTCAGAGTGTAAAAGTTTGGAAAATTTGCAGTCTGATGATGAGATGGAAAAAAAACCCTCATTTTCTGCAGAAGAACTAAAACTGGCTGCAGAAATTTGCATAAGTAAGGAGGAGCCAAATGTTAATCATCAAGACATGGGGAAAATATCTATCTCCAGGGCATGTCAGAGACCTTCATAGCAGCTGCTCATATTACAGACCCAGAGGCCTAGTGAGGAGAAATAGTTTTGTGGGCCTGGCCCTGGGCTGCTCTGTGCAGCCTCCAGGACTTGGCAGCCTGTGTCCCAGCTATGGCTAAAAGGGGCCACCATACAGCTTAGGCTGTTGCTTCAGAGGGTGCAAGCCCCAGGGTTTGACAACTTCCACATGGTGTCGGGCCTGTGGGTGCGTGGAAGTCAATAATTGAGGTTTAGGAACCTCTGCCTAGATTTCAGAGGATGCTTGGAAACACTTGGATGTCCAGGCAGAAGTTTGCTGCAGGGGCAGAGCCCTTGTGGAGAACCGCTGCTAAGGCAGTGTGGAAGGGAAATATGTAGGGTAGGATTCCCCACATAGAGTCCCCACTGGGACACTGCCTAGTAGAGCTGGGAGAAGACGGCCACCATCCTCTAAACCCCAGAATATAGATCCACTGACAGCTTGCACAGTCCTCCTGGAAAAGCCACAGGCACTCAATGCCAGCCTTCACAAACAGCCAGAAGGCACTCTACCTTGCACAGTCACAGAGGCAGAGCTGCCCAAGGAACTGGGAGCCCACCTATTACATTAGTATGACCTGGATGTGATACACGGAGTCAAAGAAGATCATTTCAGAGTTTTTAGTATTTAGTGATTACCACACTTGATTTTGGATTTGCATGGGGCCTATATCCCCTTTGTTTTGGCCAATTTCTCCCATTTAGAACAGGAGAATTTACCCAATGCCTGAACTCTTCTCATATCTAGGAAGTAACTAATTTGCTTTTTATTTTGCATGTTCATAGGTAGAAGGGACTAGTCTCATATGAGACTTTGGACTGTGGACTTTTGAGTTAATGCTAAAATGAGTTAAGACTTTAGGGAACTGTTAGAAGGTATGATTGGTTTTGAAGTGTAAAAAGGACATGAGATTTGGGAGGGTCCGGAGGCAGAATGATGTGGTTTGGCTCTGTTTCCCCTCCTAAATTTCATCTCGAATTGTAGCCCTATAATCCCCACATTTTGAAGGATGGACCAGGTGGGAGGTGATTCGATCATGGGGATCATGGAACAAATTTCCCCTAGGCTGTTCTCATGATAGTGAGTTCTCATGAGATCTGAGATCTGTTGGTTTCATAAATGTTTGACATTTCCTCCTACACACACTCTTCTCTTGCCTGTTGCCATGTAAGACGTGCCTGCTTCCTCTTCCACCATGATTGTAACTTTCCTGAGGCTTCCTCAGTCTTGCAGAACTGTGAGTCAATTAAACCTCTTTCCTTTATAAATTATCCAGTCTTGGGTAGTATCTTTATAGCAGTGTGAGAATATACTAATACAACAAATAAAGCAAAAATAGACAAATGGGATTGTATCAATCTAAATATCTTCTACACAGCAAAGGAAACAACAGAGTGAATAGACAACCTATAATTGAAATAAAATGTTTGTAAGCCATACATCTGATAAGGGACTCATAACCAAAATATATAAGCAACTCAAAAAACTCAATAGCAAGAAAACAAATAACCTGATTAACAATGGGTAAAGGACGTGAATAACCACTTCTTAAAATAAGACACAAATGGTGAGTAAATATATGGAAAAATGCTCAACACGGCTGCTAATTATTAGGGAAATGCAAATTAAAACTGCAGTGATATAACACCTCACACCAGTCAGAATGGCTACTATAAAAAAGGTGAAAGATAAGTGTTGGCAAGGATGTACAGAAAAGGGAACCCTTGAACACTGTTGGTGGGGATGCATATTAGTACAGCCATTATGGTAAACCATAAAAAAGTTTCTCAAAAACCTAAAACTGAAACTTCCATATGATCCAGCAGTTCCACTCTTGGGTATACAGTTGACCCTTGAACAACATGGGAGTTACGGGTGCCAACTCTCACAGTAGTCAAAAGCTCACACATAACTAGACTCTCCACGAACTTTACTACTAATAGCCTTCTGGTGACTGGAAGCCTTACTGATAACATAGTTGATTAACACATATTTTATATGTTATATATATTATTTAGTATATTCTTAAAATAGTCTAGAGAAAAAAATTTTATTAAAATCATAAGGAAGATAAAACATATTTACTATTCATTAAGTGGAAGTAGTTCATCATAAAGCTTTTCCTCCTGATCATCTTCACTTTGAATAGACTGAGGAGAAAGAGGAAGAGGGAGGGGGTTGGTTTTGCTGTCCCAATGGTTGCAGAGTTGGAAGAACATCTCTATATAAGTGAACCTGCACAGTTCAAACCCATGTAATTCAAGTGTCAGGTGCATATCCAAAGGAAATTAAATCAGTATGTCAAAGAGATATCTGCACTCCCATGTTCATTGCAGCATTACTCATAATAACCAAGATATGGAGTCAGCCTAAGTATTCACCTGTGGAAGAATGGATTAAGAAAATGTTATATATATGCACAATGGAACATTATACAGCCTTAAAAAGCAAATGAAATCCTATCATTTGTGACAACATGAATAAACCTGAAGAATATTATGCTAAGTGAAATAAGCTATGCACTGAATGACAAATAAGACATAATTTCACCTATATGGGGAATCTAAAACAGTTGATCTCATATAAGCAGAGAGTAGAATGGTGGTAACCAGAGGATGGGGGTGGGGAATGGGAAATGGGGAGATGTTGGTCAAAGGATATAAAATTTCAGTTAGGTAGATAAGAATAAGTTTTTCTGAGATCTATTGCACAGCATGATGGCTATCATTAATAATCATATCTACTTCAGAATTGCTAAAAGAGTACATTTTAAATGTTCTCTCCACAAAAGGTGGTATTTGAGGTGATGGCTATGTTAATTAGCTTGTTTGAATCATTCTGCATTGTGTATGTATGTGTATGTGTGTGTGTATATATATATATATATATAAAAAACATCACATTGTACCCCATAAATATATACAATTTTATGATAAATAATTAAAAATAAATAAAATTTAAGTTTAATCGCCATGTATGGCCATTGGCTATCATATTAGGCAGAGCAAATCAAAATAGCAGGAACCAGAAACTCAGAAAACAGCAACAGTGTGAGAAATATGCCTATGGGTACTGGAGTACCCATGTTTTACTAGAGATGCCTCATCTCACTTTATCTTCACAGTCCCATTATTAACAGATGTTTTTAAACCCTCAGGCGTAGAGAACTTCAGAAACTTGTCCAAGAAAGGAAGTATTAGAGTGTGGATTTAAATCCAGACAATCTAGCTCCAGAAAGTACCTCCTTGCGTTTAAGCATGTGAGAAATCGTGGTAAACTGGAAATGGATAAGTTTTGGCATAGAGAAAACTAGTTTTGGATCTTGATCCTATCACTTACTAGACCCTTTGATGGTGTGACATTAGGGAAGTCACCTATCCTCTCTGATTATTTATTATAAAACCTATGATACGGGGCTTGTAATACTTCTCACCATCAGTGGGATATACACTTTAATATATCATATGTTCTTTCCCCCTCTTCCATCCCCCTTATCAAATATGTTTTCCTTTGGGGCAAAACTACCAATTGGGGATGTTGTCATGGGCCATGAAACAGATTAAAATTAACTGAGATTAAAACAGATTAAAATTAAGCAAACATATTATTCCTTGTGGGCCAGAGCCTATTATCACAGATTTCTAGATAGCTGAGCTAATTGAAGGGCAAGGAAGTCTCTGGAACAACCACATTGAGTATAAGGCTAAAGGCAAGGAGCAGTTTTGTTTGCTGTACATGAATTGGCTAATGTCTACAGTTTGTAATCAGACTGTGGTTCAAGTTCTAGTTCTAATACTAATTGTGTGAACTTGGGAAAGTCACCTACCCTTTTTCTCTCTGTTTCTCATATGTAAAATGGGGTTAATAAGGAAGTTCCAGAGACTTCCTTGACCTTCAGTTATCTCAGTTCTCTAGAATTCTGTGCTAATTACATGTTGTCTGGTAACTTTTGAGGAAAGATAATATGTAAAGCCTATTTCCCTGAAATTCAAAGCTGGAGTTGCTTTTGTGTTCTTGATTCCCTCAATTTTCTTAGCTGTGAAAAAATGTTGGCACTTCTGCCTATGTGGTTTATGAACCTGCCGTAGTTTGATTAGAATAATGTATTTTTGTAACACATTTGAACCATATGCTTGTGACATACTCCATTGCATGACTCTTTCTTTAATATCTACTGGAAATGTCAGAGTCTGTTTAAAGGCAATTGTTAAACATTAATATAAGAATGTTTATAAAACTCTTCTAGAAAAGGATACTGTGTAAATCATAACATCATTTAAATTGGTCAGCCACTATTAATTCAGGCTAACTGTGGAAGAGTCCAAGCTGAACTGCTGATAAATTTAAAAAGTAGAGTATATGTAAAGGAGCGCCATGTAGCTGGTGATGAGTAAGACTCATGCTGGCCCTACTTTAATGAAAGATAACATTCATTTGTAATTGTAATCACTGTAATAATGGAGTGGAATTAAAGTATTTGAAAGCACAGTTTGTCTATTAAGTAGTGTGAATATTCATCTAGCATTTCTGTTTATTTCATTAATTTGCTTAGCAAAGCCTCTCTTCATAGATAACGTAAGGTCAACTTAACCACAGCCTGGGTCCAAATAAACACAAAACGAGTTTACGAGGTCCAAATTAATGAGGACTTATTATAGTGATAAATCTAGAAAGATCAAAACCTGGATCAGGCTATAGGTTATGCTGTGTCTTTTTTTATTATTATAAATTTCACCTTTCATACCACTCTACATGTGATGTTGGGATTAGAATAGTCTCCTGAGAACACCAGAACTAAATGTGTATTTTTAGAGACCGACTTATTGGTGCTAGTTAATCCTCAATGAATGTAACATCAATAAAGTAAGTAGATAATAAAAAAATGTGAAATGTTATTGCTAATCTAAATCCTGCTTTAAGGAGAAGGAAAACCTTAATGCTATGGCTGAAGAGTCGAGTCACACTAGATTAGCATTGGTGTACATTAATAATGAAAATAGCTGAGCCCGATTAGTGTCACTTAAAGTTTTGTGAATCAGAGATATGGCCCTACAAATTAAACAGTTTGAATACTGAATAAAGAGTCTAGGGGAATAATTCTTATTTAAAAAGTTAAAATCTTCATGTCTCTTCTAAAGGAAAAGTTTTCATTGGCATAGAATTACATACCATTCACTCTACAGCATGAAAAGGATGGAACTTTGCAGACCATAAAAAGTGTAATAAAGGAGACACTAAAATTGATTTTTATTTAAGTAGATTACCAATATTTTCTTCCTTAACTGGAAGGAGTGTCCTGTACTCTTCCAACCTATTTTCAGCCATGATATTATTTCTACATGCACAATTAGACACTGACCCATTTGAGGAAGTTTAAATGCCCTTTATTATCCCCATGCTCAACTTCAAACCTTTTTCAGCCAACAAAAATATATAGAAATGAATGTGGAAAAATTTCCAACAAGTATGCATATAGACCAAATTGTGAGGTCAGTGAAGTGAGTCCCTGTTGCCCTTACTGTGTATGCTTCTTCCTCTCCAGCCATGCCCAACCCAGTGGTTTCCTCTGTAGCGCAGGGTCTTCTAAGTCTATTCCCTAAATAAGCATGCACTCCCCTTTCCCACCTAATTTTCCATCCCCTACTCTGCCCCTGCAAAACTTACTTGTTCTGGGTCCATTTTATCAGATCCCTATTGTCTTTTAAGAGTGTTAGTAGTAGTAGTAATGGCAGTAGGAAGAATCATAATATAACAAGGAAAACAATAGCCAGTGTGAGTATAATGACTGCTATATTATGCTCCAGGCACTCTGCAAGCATTTTACATCCAGTACTTCATTTAATCTTCACTTTTACAGATGATGAAATTGAGGCTTAGAAAGATTAAGTGTCTAGTCTAAGGTCCCACAGTGAATAAGAAGACTCACTCTTGTTTTGTTTGTTGTAGCTCTTAACTATTACAACTCTATACTGCCTTCATAGTTTTAGGAAAAGCAATAAGAGTTAATATCCCAGAAAGCATACTGAAAAAAGTTAAAATGGTTGTTCCCTCCTAAACCATTTATAGTTCATTATTGGACTTGGCTGTATTCAAAAAGTAGGGGGAGGGGAGAGAGTAAGGAAGAGGGAGGAAAAGAAAGGAGGGAGGAGAAGGAGAAACAATGGACTCTCAGACCAGAATGGATAGTTTGCCTTAGTCAAACATCCAAATATATAATGTCTAGGCTTCTCATTCTCCTTGACAAGATGCAGGCCACCCAAAGCTGAGGTGATGCCATAAAACTGGCACGAATACAGTTGTCCCTCAGTATCTCCAAGGGATTGGATCCAGGACCCCCACATATACCCAAATCCTTGCATATTCAAGTCCCTCAGTCTCTGCTTGTAGAACCCACATGTATAAAAAGTTGGCCCTCTGTATACGCAGATTTTGCTTCCTGCAAATACTGTATTTTCTATCTATGTTTAATTGAAAAAAAAAGTATGTATAAGTAGAACTGTACAGTTCAAACCCATGTTGTTCAAAGATCAAATGTATTCCCTGCCTCTCTTTCCCATCCACCCACAAATATCTGGTCCAATCACTTGTGGCTGAGGTAACAGGATTGGTTTCACACAATATAAATAATAACAAATTGTGTGAGAGAACACTTCTTCAGGATACTTTCTTTAAAAGGTCTATACATACAGACATGGCAGGCCTCTGAGGCTACCTCAAATTCTCTTACAGCCTATCAAGAAGAAATATATATTATTCTCTTAGGGCTTAATGGGTGGACAATATAAAAGTTGAGGACATCCTCCAAATAACAGAAAGATAGCCTTATCTCAGGAATGAGAGTTCTTCTAGCCCTAAGACTAATGTCATAAAATATTTGCTACTACACCTTTGCTTCTTTCTCATTTCCAAACCCACTACTCTCTACCAGGCATACTCTGGGATATCTTTCATTCCATCTCCAGTTCCTAATTAGCATGATTCTGGCTCCCTGAATGTAAAATTTCTTTTGTTTTCTTTAATACTAACTGTGAGGACTCAGGATCCAACTGGCCCTAGATAGTTAGGTAACTATTGAGCTCTGCTTTGGTGGCAGTTGCCTTGGCTAGTTGAAATCTCTGTTTAGTTCCCCAACTGTGTTTTTATGTGACTTATATAAATTAGTTACTTTTAAAATTTCAGGTGGTTTTAAAACAAAAACTCTTATTCGAGTAAAAGGATAAGTGAGGGCTGTACCTTCTGAAATGAACTTGAAGTAATCTTATATCAGTTTCCTGATCATACTCCAGCTTTCTTCTCTAACCAGAGTGGCCCTTTACCAAAGATTGTCTGAAGCTTTTTGCAGACAGTACCTTCTCAAAGGTACACCTGGCAGTAATTTTCCATGAATGGTGTTGATGCTAACAATGTCTGATTCATCTGCCTTCTTATTCTCTTCTGTTACTAACCCACTAGAAATAATCTCTGACAAAGTCTATATGTATGAGAATTATCCTTAGAACAAGAGAAGCCAAGACATTGGCTGCTAGATGTTAGGGTGATCAATCATCCTGGTTTCCCCAGGATTGTTCCAGGTTTAACACTGAAAATATTGGGTCCTCAGACCCTAGCCCAAAGCAAACGAGGATGGTTAGTCATTCTACCAGATGTACACTTAGGCTATTTGGTGTATTAGAACATGGGCCTTCAAAAGTCTAAGCCCAAGTCCTACCACTGTCACTTATTATATTAACTATATAATCTTCTATTTTTTCATAGTACTTATCATAATTTTAACTTTATGTTTTGATATTTATTTGTTTAATATTTGTCATTCTCACTAGAAGGTAAGCCCCATGAGTGCTGAGTCATATCTTCTTTGTTCCCCATTATAACTCCAACACTTAACACAATGCCTCATATGAAGTAGACACTCAACACTTATCCATTGAATTAATAAATTAATAAGTCACAACTGCTCTAGTTTTCCATTTTCTCATCCATAATGGAGATATTACTTACTTTCAATAGTTGTGAGGAATTGAGATAATGTGTATATAAATGAGACAATGTGTATTCTGTAGGCCATACAAAAAACACTATTAATGATGTTACTTATGATGTGTGATTGATAATAATATCTCTATCTCTCTTTTATTGAGGAACCTATTCAGTGCTAGGCCTTTCACTGTCTTTTTTTTTTTAATTGTTATAGTCCTTCAGATAGGTAGGTTGTCATTTTATCCCCATTTTAGAAATTAGAAGATTGAGGTTACAAAAAGTTAGGGCCAACTACAAGGTTAGAGGGCACAGTCTCCAAGACTGCACTCAATTCTGACACCAACTACGTTTGGATAATCCCCAAAACCACTCTCATGTAAGATAATTCACTAGAAAAACCTCCAGAACTTACTAAAAGCTATTATATTCATGGCTATGGTTTATTACAGGAAAGGATACAAATTAAAATCAACTAAGGGAAGAAGCACATAGACCAGAATCTAGAAGTACTAAATATAGAGCTTCCATTTTCCTCTCTCTGTAGAGTCAGAACATGTTACTCTTCTGGCATCCATATATGACAGTACTCACGGTGTGTTACCAACCAGGGAAATTTGGATGAGCCTTGTTGTTCAGAGTTTTTATTGAGACTGTATTACCTAGGCATGATTAATCATTTGCCCACATAGTTGGTGTCAGTTTCTGGGTAGACTGATATCATGCAATCCAAAGCTCCTACTCCAAATCCCATTATTACTATCTGTCTATAACAAGGCCCCTAGGCCAATAAAAATTACCTCCTAGGAGCTGAGGGTAAAGGCCAGACCTCTTTTGGAGCAATTTAAAATTCTTTATTAGAGAGATGTGCAGAGAGGTCAATCAATTTGCCAAGAGTTGTACAGGTAGTACATGTACACCCAAGTCAACCTCCCTCTAGTGTCCATGCCATTATTTTCCATTGTGTGCCCTGTGTGCTTGATAAACAATGCAGTTTTAATGTGCTATAAAATAATTTATGCCCCCATACATATAATAAAGAAAGGCCTGACTGGAAGAAGAAGAAAAAAGAAATAGGCAGAAATTGTATTACTTTCTCATCGACCTTTTTCCTCCCAAAGTTCTCAAATTTGAACCTTCCTTTATTCCTTGAACCATAATAGAGGCCAGTATTTAGAAAAGTACAAAGTGGTCAAAAGTAGGTAGAAAGTTTGTCTAGGTTATGCTTCCATCCTACCAACCTCCCCTCTTGTGCACTAGGGCTTATAAATACCCTCATGTGCACACGTGCATGCACATACAGAAATACACATACACACACCTCAACTGACAAAGGGCTCTATTTTTTATGGTCTGTCTAAAAATTTCCATTTTATGTATTAAATAAAAGTTGGGGCCTGGCACAGTGGCTCGGGTATGTAATCCCATCACTTTGGGAGGCCAAGGCAGGCGGATCACCTGAGGTCGGGAGTTTGAGACCAGCCTGGCCAACGTGGAGAAACCCCATCTCTACTAAAAGTATGAAAAATTAGCCAGGCATGGTGGCACATGCCTGTAATCCCAACTACTTGGGAGGCTGAGTCAGGAGAATCACTTGAACCCAGGAGACCGAGGTTGCAATGAGCTGAGATCGCACCATTGCACTCCAGCCTGGACAACAAGAGCAAAACTCCATCTCAAAAAACAAAACAAAACAAAACAAAACAAAACAAATGCTGGAAATCCTTACTGGGACCATTTGCTTTTAAATAAGAGCTTCTTAAACATAGAACAACTATGATAACAGAGAAATTAACATCATTTAATGAGATTTATAATAGGGATTTGTGGTTATATACTCTCCCTGTGTCTCCAGTCACAGTATAGCCAGCCATCCCATACAATTGTATACTAGAAGCTACAGAAGGACATGGAAAAATGACAAGTAATAAGAGGAGAGGGAAACAAAAAAGGAAGGAGAGTTACTGTGAAGCTCCGAAGTAATCTGTACCTGTTCAGAAGTGGAAAAACAGAATTCAAAGGGCCACATCACATGGAACATCATCCAAAGCTTGAATAAACCAAAGAAAGCCTACCAAAGACTTAGAAAGCAAAGGGTTTGGTATAGCCATTTTTGTTGTTGCTGTTATCTTTCTAATGGAGGAGAAAGAGTGCAAAATTATAGGTAACCTACTATAGCACTTAGCAGTAGAAACAGCACAGACCTTACCATGAGGCACACCAGAGTTTAAGTCTCACATCCATCATTAGCTATGTGGCCATAGGAATATTTACCTTCTCCAACCCTCAGTTTCCTCACTTGTATAATTGATGCTAATACTAAAACACATCTGCTAGGACCCTTAAAGAGATTAAATAAGGTAATGCATGTGCATGCCTTTGAAGTCAATAACCAGGTCTTTGAGGCCAGTATTACCTGTAATTCTTACTTGGCAATGGGTAGTGGTACAAGTCAGATGACTAGAGCATGTGCTGAGCCATCTCCTCAGGTGCAACAAAAATGTGTGTAAAGCTTTGTTACTGTACTTGGTACCATAGAAATATCTTGCATTATGGGGTTATACATCCATGTTTCAATCCAGACTATGCTACTTTCAAGCTATGTGATCTACAGGAAAATTTTTTTTTTAATTGTATTTTAGGTTTTGGGGTACATGTGAAGAACATGCAAGATTGTTGCATAGGTACACACATGGCAGTGTGGTTTGCTGCCTTCTGTCCCCTCACCTGTATCTATCATTTCTCCCCATGCTATCTCTTCCCACCTCCCCACCCCCCCGTTCCTCCCCCATTTCCCCCCAACGGACCCCAGTGTGTAGTGCTCCCCTCCCTGTGTCCATGTGTTCTCATTGTTCAACACCTGCCTATGAGTGAGAATATATGGTGTCTGATTTTCTGCTCTTGTGTCAGTTTGCTGAGAATGATGGTTTCCAGGTTCATCCATGTCCCTACAAAGGACGTGAACTCCTCGTTTTTGATGGCTGCGTAATATTCCATGTTTAGCCTCTCTGAGACTCAGTTTCCTTACCTGTAAAACAGGGGCAATAGCACATAGCTTGCAAATGCTGTAAAGGACCTATCCCAGTATATTTCTTTCTTATGATCCACAGTGTTTCCAGAAACTGAAGATAAGAGCATCTTCATAAACAGCTCCAATAAATTATTTTTATGTAAACTATATTTCACTTACATATGTACACATATACAAGATGTATATGTAGAAAGATATATACATACACTGAAAAAGTTATTTCCTTCATTGAGTAATATTGGTACCACACTAGTTGAAATCAATTGATCATAAATGTGTATGTGTGTGTGTTTTCTAGACTCCCAGTTCTATTCCGTTGATCTATGCATCTGTTCTTATGCCAGTATTGCACTGTTCTGATTACTATAGCTTTGTAAGTTGTGAAATCAAGAAACATGACACTGCCAATTTTGTTCTTTTTTCAGATTTTTTTGGTCATTGAGTCTCCTGTAACTCCACATTAATTTTAAAATTAACTTTTTCATTTCTGCCCAAAAAAAGGCAGTTGAAATTTTGATAGGGATTGCGTTAAATCTGGAGATCACTTTTACAGTGTTGCCATCTTGACAACATTAAGTCTTCCAATCTATAAATACAATGTCTTACAGTTTGTTTAGGTCTTTAATTTCTTTTGGCAATGTTTTATAGTGCTCAGTGTGTAGGTCTCACACTTCCTTGATTAAATTTATTCCTAGGTATTTTTTTTCATACTATTCCAAATGGGACTGTTTTCTTAAATTCATTTTCAGATCGTTCGTTGCTACTATTAATATATATTTTTGTATACCAATCTTGTGTCTTGCAACTTTGCTAAACTGTTAGTTCTAATTGCTTTTTAGTGGATTCCTGATTATTTTCTTTATATACAAGATATTTCCATATGCAAATGGATAGTTTTACTTCTTTTTTAAATTTTATTCCATTTTCTTGCCTAACTGCTTTGCCTATCACTCTATACCTCCAGTACAATATTGAATACAAATGTGGATAGTAGAAATTCCTGACTTTTTTTCTGATGTTTGGAGGAAACATTTCAAATTTCACCACGAAGTATGCCTCTAGCTTTGTGTTTTTAATAGATTATCTCTATTGTATTGAGGACATTTCTGTCTATTTTTAGTTTATTGAGTGCTTTTTATCATGAAAGGGTGTCAGATTTTGTCAAATTATTTTCTTGCATCTATTGAAGTGATCATATGTTTTCTTCCTCTTTATCAATATTACAAAGCTCTAGTAATTATGACTGTGTGATACTGGCATAAGAGTAGGCATAAAGTTCAATGGAATAAAATTGAGAGTGCGGAAATAAACTCATGTATCTATGTCAATTTATTTTTTACAAGGGTTCCAAAACCATTCAATGGAGAATGAATAGTCTTTTCAACAAATAGTGCTAAAACAGCTGATATCCACATGCAAAATAATAAATTTGGACCACTTTCTCATGCCATATACAAAAAAACGTAAACTACATCAAAAACAAAGATACAAGAGCTAAAACTATAAAACTCTCAGAAAAAAACAGGCATAAATCTCTGTGACCTTGGATTGGACGATGGTGCCTTAAATATGACAGCTAAAGCACAAGCAACCAAAACAAAGTAAATAAATGAAGCTTCATAAAAATTAACAAACTTCATGTATCAAAGGGCACTCTCAAGAAAATGAAAAGATAGCCCACAGAGTGGGAGAAAATATTTACAGATCATGTATCTGGCAAGAGTCTAGTATCCAGAATATATCACGAGCTCTCATAACCCAACAATAAAATGACAACTCAAATTTTTAAAAAGGCAAATGGTTTGAGTAGCCATTTCTCCAAAAACTATCTATAAATCCACAATAAGCATATGAAAAGTTGCTCAACATCATCAGTCATTAGGGAAACACAAAGTAAAATGACAATAAGATATCACTTTATATCGCATAGAATAGCTATAATAAAAAAAGAAAGGGTGTATTGGTAAGTACGTGGAGAAACTAGAACCCTCATGCATTGCTAATGTGAGGTAAAAATGTATACCCACTGGGGAAAACAATGTGGCAGTCCCTCAAAAAGCTGAGCCTAGAGTTTTATCATATGACCCTGGCCCGCTAGTTATACTCTTGAGTATATATCCAAGTGAAATGAAAACATATGTTCACACAAACACTTTCTACATAAATGTTCATAGTAACATTATTCATATTTATAACAGCCAGAAAGCAGAAATATCCCAAATGTTCATCAACTTATAATTGTAGAACAAAATATGTTATAGCCACACAATTGAGTATTATTCTGACATAAAAGGGGAATTAAATAATTTATACATGTGATAACATGAATAAACCTTGAAAACATTATGCTAAATGACAAATATCAGACACAAAAGGCCACATATTGTATGATTTCTTTTATATGCAATGTCCAGAATAGGCATAGAGACAAAAACTAGGGTAGTGGTTGACAGAAGATGGGAGAAAGGGGAAATGGACTGTAACTATTTAAGGGACATGGGTTTCTTTTTCAGGTGATGAAAATATTCTGGAATTAAATAGAGGTAATAACTGCACAATCTTGTTGAATATGCCAAAGCCACTGAATTGCACACTTTAAAACTGAATTTTTGATTTGTGAGTTATGTATTAAGATTAATTTTTAATCCAAAGAGCAGTTTGAGAAAAAATTAAAAATTAATACAAGTCAGAAAAAATACGAACAATACAAAAATCCATCACTAGCCCTAACTCTTGCCAGGCATTCCGTCAGAGGACATTTTAGGCTGCCCAGCCAGTCTTTCACAAGCTGTAGCAGTTTCAAGATGCCAGGGTCCCCTCAGAATATTGGCCCAGGTCCAAGCTAATTCAGACTGAGTGGATCTTTTCTTCTTCCTTTACAACAGAAATGAGCAAAGGTGTCTCATTTCCAGGAGGGGAAGTACAGAAAAGAGTATTGTGGTTATATACCTCCAGAGTTAACTAAGATGAAACCTCAGATTCAGGATTAAGCAACATTAAATTTTAGCTGAAATTGTATATCTGTCTACCACCACTTTTTAAAATTCATCATTTAAGATGACACAAAAGCCTATTTATTCATTTGTGCATATTATTAAAGTTTAAAAGTTTGACACGCATATGCTGTTTGTTGTGTGGCAGTTATTAACTGTAATTGAAAAATATCCCATTTTATGATTCTCTGAATTCTCAGTGATCTTTTCCCCTCCCTCCTTCCTCTCCTCTAACTCTGACTGCTTTCCCATAATGTAATCTTCCCCTGTTCCACACTCAAGCTGCTTTAATAGAAATATAAGCAATTTAAGTAGGGTACCTATCATGTCACAAGGTGTTAAAATTATTAAGGCTCCTACTCTTCTACTCTCTTCTGTCTTTGAGATATGTGACTTTATGCTTGGAACCATGGGGAAGTAGAGCTTGGATATATACCCATCACATAGAAGAAAAGGGTTTTGTTCTCTTATATTCATTTTGTCCACTTCACCTTCTGTAAGAATGGAACATAAATCTCATTCAAGAAAGATGTGTGAAAAATAATTCTGAGATAGCATATAATAGACAAAATGTCTATGCCTTCATCAGGATCCCTGAGAGGTGAAACGTCTGTTTTATAGCTGACCAATTCTGAATTTTAATATTATCTCCTTCATTTTATGATGCTCCCATATATCTCTTTCAGGATTTTTCTTCTTTATTGGTCCCTTCAATTTCCTCCTCCTACCTCTTGCCCTTCATTCTTATTTTCAATTGTTTTCTGTCACCTTTCATATTCTATCTTTCTTGCTATGCTAGACTCAGGCTTCCTTGTTAAAGCACAGCTTATAATTCTTCTACTTGTACTTTCTAGGCAGCATTTTTATAACTAGATCTCCTTTTCTTGATCAGTCTCTTGCTTTCTCGCTCTACCTATTTCATTTTTGGTTCTACTCATAGTTCTTGGCTGAATTTCTACTTGACCCTACTACTGGTCATAATCTACCAGCAAAAATCCCCATGGGACATCATTCACTCTGAAATGTGTTTGTCTTTCCTCAGGGTCACAGAAATTTGGTCACCTAAGCAAAGAAAATATATTTTTCAAATAGTAACAGAATGTCTGCCTGGGCACAATTTAAAATAACTCCTAGGAAAATCTCTCATCTTATATTCCCAAATATTTTGATGTATTTTGATCTGCAGGTCTTCTTCATGCTGTTCACACTTGGTATGAAAGGAGTGTGCTTCATAAAGCATCAGACTGAATACAATAAAATCAATAAGCAATCTGTGTGATAATTAATTAAGGTGCCAGAATGAATTACTTTCTTCCCCTTCTGATTTGGGTCAGAGTCGTGCTGGATTTGGGAATCTGTCCATTTTCAATTATGGTTTGTTCTGTATTCTTTTGATGTGACCAGAATGAATGACTGACAGAAAATCATGTTAAAGCAAAAAACTATGGGCTAAGTTTAACGCGCTGAAGGTGTAGTTTGGCAAAAGTTATTTCCAAGACATGGATGATAAATCAGGGTGAAGTAGTGTAGGAGAAAGGCATACCTACATGTGTAGGTAAGACTGTGATGAAGCCAACTTAATTCTCTGTGGATTGTTTTCAGTTTTCACATACAGTCATTCAGCAAACATTTGGTGAGCAAATATTCTATGTCAGGCATTGTACAATGTACTAGTGGTACAGCTATATACAAAAATGTTGTGGTCCCTGCATTCAGAGAATTTATAGTCTGACAAGGGAGAGCAATATTAAATAAAGAGTCCTATCCATAATTCATTAAGTACAATATTTTTTTAGTGCTACAAAGAAGGAATATACAATAGTTCCCCATTGTATCAGTCTCTTTTCATGTTGCTTTTAAAAAATACCTGAGGCTGGGTAATTTATAAAGAAAAGAGGTTGAATTGACTTACTGCCCTGCAGGATGTACAAGCATGACATCAACAGCTTGTCAGCTCCTATTGAGGGTCTCAGGAAGCTTACAATCATAGCAGAGGGTAAAGCGGGAACAGGTACATCATCTGGTGAGAGCAGGAGCAAGGGGTGGGAGAGATGCCACACACTTTTAAACAACCAGATCTTTCTAGAACTCACTCACTATCATGAGAACAGCAATAAGCCATTCATGAGAAATCCACTCTCATGACTCAAACACCTCCTACCAGGCCCCATCTCCAGCATTGGGGATTACATTTCAACCTCAGGTTTGGAGGACAAACATCCGAACTATATCATCCTTTATCTGTTTCACTTTCTGTGGTTTCAGTTACCCATGGTACAGTACAATCAGATATTTTGAGAGAGAGAAAAAAAGAGGACACAGTCACATAACTGTAATGACAGTATATTGTTATAGTTGTTATAGATTTTATTCTTAGTTGTTGTTAATCTCTTATTGTGCCCAATTTATAAATGATACTTTATCATAGGTCTGTATGTATAGGAAAAACATACTATATATAAGGTTTGGTACTATCTACAGTTTCTGGCATGTACTAGGGGTCTTGGAATGTATCAGCTGCAGATAAAGAAGAACTACTGTACCTTGTCTGGTTGGATTTTTCCATAACTCTAAATCTGCTATTCAAACTAAAGCCAGAAAAATCTAGAAATCTTTCCGTGGCCTTCTGTACATAAAGGATAAGGACATAAATAAATACAGATGGAGAGATTCCTCCTCAGGGATAAAGTGAGAGGTCAGGTGACCTCACTTTCCGGTTGGGAGTATCAAGCAATGTGCCCCAACCAAAGAAAGCAATCAATAGTGTAATGTAGCTCATTTCCCTGTCCATAGCTCAGCTTCCTTTATGCTTATTTTACTTGGTGAGAACTAGTCCTCAGTGAACATTGCCCAGAGACAGGTTGAGAATGATGATCAAGAACAGGCTGTTTTGTTAGTTAGTGAATTCCAAAAGTGGTAGGGCTGATGACAGACCTAATTCTCTGGCAAGGGGATGGCCTTAATAGAAAACAATTCTGGATTGCTTGGGGTTAAAAATATCAGGCTGATTGAATGAAGGAGGCTAGAGAACTTCTATAAGTGAATAGGGTCCTATTCAGTCTGGATGATATAGACATCACCAGCCTGAAGGCAGGGGACCTGGAACGGATCTCTTCAGGTATAAGATTCTGTGAAGTTTAACTTGCTGAAGCATTAACACTCTTAGAAGAATGGCTGAATGCCAATTCTACTTTCCTTAACTGTGCATTGCAGTAGTACTTGCTGATACCAATTTATTCTTAGCTCTGTGGGCCTGCCCATGTATATGTCACATAGAGGGGAACATACTTATATTTGATTCAAGGGTCCCAGCCTAAAGGTACTCACAGTTTTCATACTCCACTTAGTGTAATTATACTCAACTTAGGGAATGCACAACTCCCACTTCACCTCCCCAATGGGCACATGATTAATTGGTTAGTGGTAAAAAGCACCTTTAACACAGACTTAAATTCAAGTGGGCTCCCAGAAGATTGCGTTTTAAAACTTGATGGTTTACTTGGCAGTCCCTTATTAAACTGGGATAACTCAACTTTTAAAACCAAGGCCTTTTTATATCAGCAAGGGCAGGAAAATAAGGACAAGAGTTTACCTAGTATATATGCCAGACAGACACCCAATGCTAGTTGACTAGCACAGATTTATAGGGAAGGATGCCACATTTTAATAATTAGCCCCATTTTAGAATAACTGGTAGGTAGAACCTTTTTGAGATCTTTTGGAGATAACATTTTTGAGAAGTCATTCTGATTCCATTTGCATATTAAGTGCTCACCAGTACCTACTTGGCCTGGGCTGTTGTAAACGTAATGACCCTAGGCATGTTCAGTCATTTGCATAACAAATATACTATATATGTAACTGTATTTGTGGCCATCTGAACATGAATGCCTGTTTCAGTCACTTTGTGAGAATTTGGAGATGCTAAAAAAAAAAAAAAAAAAAATGAGAGTTTGTAGGAATGGTGCATCCCCTTTGGCAGGTATGTGTGGCCAATCCACTAACACACTCTGAGAACTCTACAACCAGGGACTTAAAGATATTACTTCTATTGTTTCGGTTACTGTAGCCTTGTAGTATAGTTTGAAGTCAGATAGCGTGATGCCTCCAGCTTTGTCCTATTTGCTTAGGATTTTCTTGGCTATGCTGGCTCTTTTATGGTTCCATATGAGGTTTAAGATGTTTTCTTTTCCAGCTCTGAGGAGAAGGTCAATGGTAGCTTGATGGGGATAGCATTGAATCCGTAAATTACTTTGGGCAGTATAGCCATTTTCACGATATTGATTCTTCCTAACCATGAGCATGGAATGTTTGTCCATCTGTTTGTGTCCTCTCTTATTTCCTTGAGCAGTGGTTTGTAGTTCTCCTTGAAGAGGTCCTTCATATCCTTTGTTAGTTGTATTCCTAGGTATTTAATTCTCTTTGTACTGGTACCAAAATAGAGGTATAGACCAATGGAACAGAGCAGAGGCCTTGGAATTAATGCCACATATCTACAACCATCTGATCTTTGACAAACCTGACAAAAACAAGGAATGGGGAAAGGATTCCCTGTTTAATAAATGGTGTTGGGGAAAACTGGCTAGCCACGTGCAGAAAGCTGAAACTGGGCCCCTTCCTTACACCTTATACAAAAATTAGCTCCAGATGGATTAAAGATTTAAGCATAAGACCAAGACCTAACACCATAAAAACCCTTGAAGAAAACCTAGGTAATACCATTCAGGACATAGGCATAAGCAAGGACTTCATGACTAAAACACCCAAAGTAATGGCAACAAAAGCCAAAATAGACAAATGGGATCTAATTAAACTTGAGAGCTTCTGCACAGCAAAAGAGACAAGCATTAGAGTGAACGAGCAACCAACAGAACAGAAAAAAAATTTTGCAAGCTACCCATCTGACAAAGGGCTAATATCCAGAATCTACAAAGAAGTAAAGTAGATTTACAGGAAAAAAATCAACCCCATCAAAAGCGGGCGAAGGATATGAACAGACACTTTTCAAAAGAATACATTTATGTGGCCAACAAACATATGAAAAAATGCTCATTATCACTGGTCATTAGAGAAATGCAAATCAAAACCACACTGAGATACCATCTTACAACAATTAGAATGGCAATCATTAAAAAATCTGGAGACAACACATGCTGAAGAGGATGCGAAGAAATAGGAATGCTTTTATGCTGTTGGTGGGAGTGTAAATTAGCTCAACCATTGTGGAAGACAGTGTGGCAATTCCTCAAGGATCTAGAAATAGAAATGCCATTTGACCAACAATCTTATTACTGAGTATATATTCAAAGGTTTATAAATCCTTCTATTACAAAGACACATGCACACGTATATTCATTGAGGCACTGTTTACAATAACAAAAACCTGGAACCAACCCAATGCCAATCAATGATAGACTGGATAAAGAAAACGTGGCACATATATACCATGGAATACTATGCAGCCATGAAAAAGGATGAGTTCATGTCCTTTGCAGGGACATGGATGAGCATGGAAACCATCATTCTCAGCAAAGTGACACAAAAACAGAAAACCAAACACTGCATGTTCTCACTCATAGGTGGTTGTTGAACAATGAGAAAACATAGACACAGGGAGGGGAACATCACACTGGGGTCTGTTGTGGGGTGGGAGGCTAAGGGAGGGATAGCAGGGGGTGGGGAAGTTGGAAGGGATAGCATTGGGAGAAATACCTAATGTAGGTGATGGGGGATGGAGGCAGCAAACCACTACGGCACATGTATACATATGTAACAATCTGCACATGTACCCCAGAACTTAAAGTATAATAATAATAGTCATAAGATATTGCTTCTGTTAAATGCTCCCAGTAAACATGTATTTCTAACTGGGAGTAACTGCTTTCCAAAGCAAGTATGTTCGAGAAAAGGTTAGTTTCAAAATCAGTTTCTGCCACTCAGCCTGCAGTCATCATTTAGTTGGGTGCAGGAAGCAGGGCTTTTTATGTTTGAATCTTCTGTAGCATTGTGACCCACACACATAATAGGTACTCAGGTAATTATGTGGAGTAGAAAAATTAAATATATTAAAGGCACAATGTGTGAAGTGTGGAGAGAGACACTATTTAAAGAACCCCTATGGGGAATTTTTGGTTCCATCAGTTTTTGAGAGTCACACAGAAAGTGGTAAATTATACGTTTAGCTGGTCTCAAATGGTTTCATATCTTCCTCTTCCGTTTTAGCTGATTAGTCTAACCCTTCCCCCACGCCAATTGTGCTCTCTGAAAGATTTCAGTTTAGCTGTATGCTACGCCGGGAGGTAAATAAGGCAGATAAAGTTATGGCATCCAGTTGCCTCAGCTTTTGAAAATTCTTGATTCTCACTCCCCATTCCCCAACACACCACAAAACTGCTAGATCATTCTCCTTCCTCCTGTACAAATATTGTTTCTGACAACCCACATTTTCTCAACTGACTTTCTAGTTATTTAGCCACTTATATTATCAGGGTTCCCCAGAGAAACAAAACAAATTGTGTGTGTATGTGTATGTGTATGTGTACGTATGTGTGTGTCTGTGGGTGTGTATACACATATGTGTATACATACTTGCATAACCAATATATTACATATGTAACATGTAAAGGCACTTGTGGCTATCTGAACATGAATCTATGTTTCAGTCCCTTTGTGACTCCCTTTATGACTGAAAAAACAGATGTATGAATACATATGTGTGTATATATATAAAGTCATTTATCATAAGGAATTGGCTCACACGATTATGGAGGCTGTTAAGTCCTATAATCTGCTGTCTGTAAACTAGAGAATCGGTTATTGCAATAACCCAAAATGAAAGCTGATGCGAACTTGGTGCTGGCAATAGAGGTGGTGAAAAGTGCTTGGATTCCACATATATTTTAAAAGCACAGGAAACAATATTTGCTGATGGGTTGGAATAAGGGGTGAGAGGGAAAGAGGGTAGTAAAAGATTATAGCATGATCAAGCAAATGAAAGGATGAAGTTGCACTTGACTATGATGAGGAAAACTGGAAGAGGTTTTTGAAGGTGGAGAAATTGTGAGCACAGTTTTAAACATGTTCAGTTTGCCACCTTTTCAATATTAAGATACAAACTACATGTCTTTGATGCCTAGAACAGTGCCCACTATGAGGCCAGTACTCAGTGAATAGTTTTAACTGAACGAATTAGCACTCTTTTTTTTTTTTTTTTTTTGAGACGGAGTTTCGCTCTCGTTACCCAGGCTGGAGTTCAATGGCGCGATCTCGGCTCACTGCAACCTCCGCCTCCTGGGTTCAAGCAAGTCTCCTGCCTCAGCCTCCTGAGTAGCTGGGATTACAGGCACACGCCACCATGCCCAGCTAATTTTTTGTATTTTTAGTAGAGACGGGGTTTCACCATGTTGACCGGGATGGTCTCGATCTCTCAACCTCGTGATCCACCCGCCTCGGCCTCCCAAAGTGCTGGGATTACAGGCTTGAGCCACCGCACCCAGCCGAATTAGCACTCTTTAAGTTCCCTCTGCCTCCTTTCAGTTGCAACTACATCTTACTAAGTCAGTCTGCTCCTTTATTATAATGGATTTTCACATTTGGTGTTAAGTCAGCCTAAAAACACAATGGATAATTTTCTTTGACCTCTTTCTAAGATAACTCTAGTCTCACATACTTTCTATCTTGTGGGAGTGTCAAGAAGGCCCTGTTTGCTCTGGTTTCCCACCTGTGAGCAAGAAAAACAGCTAGGAAGCCTGTTATTAATCTTCTTGCATCAATACTTACATTGTAAACCTATGCCATCTTCTTTCATTAGTCACAGAGAAGACTAATTACATTGACTAGACTAATGAACTTAGTATGCAAATGTTCATGTAATGAGATGGTCTGCCCAATTTTCTCCTGCAGCTATTCAAATATCTCCCCTATTTATAGCAAAGCCAGAAAGTCCTGCATTTCACTAATGTTAATAAGTGTATATGTGTGGGCTTGTGGGCCTATGGATACATAAATATGTACAATTGGCCAACCTGATGGTGGTTAGAAAGGCAGTTAATGTGTGTGAGTATCCCCTATGAATAGGATATGTGACAGGGATTTACTAACCAGCACTAGTACAGATAAGTCATTACAACCTGAAGGAAGCAGAGTCATCCATGAAGATTACTTCTGCTGCTCTGAGGACAAGCTGAAGATAAACAGTATTCCTGGTCCCTTAATAAAAAGAAACAATGAATTATTTTGTATAAGGCAGTTTTCAAATGCCTGGGTAAAAGTCTACTCTGGTGGCTTCCTTTCCTGAAGCAATAGCCTTAATCACTGGAAGTTAACTAGCAGGTCCAGTAACCATAGTCACAATAATGAGAACTTGGCAAACAATATTTTTTTTTCAGAGTACTCTGTGCTTCAGGGCCTCTCTTCATTGGTGAGTTCTAGTTTAGCTGAGAGTTGTGGGCTGAGCAGAACTTCAAGCTCTTTCTGAGCCCCACACCAGTTATAGGCCCAGAAAAGGATTTTGTGCCATTAAAGGCAGGTCATTAGCTATAAGCATTTTATCTCCACCAAAAGGGATAAATTTCCTACTGAATATTGTGCTCTGTTTTAGAGACAATTTCAAAAAAAAAAAAAAAATCCCAGTGACAAAGCTTTATAGCAGATGTTGGAGGTGGAGTTACTTTGTTACTTTTTTGTGTGCCTGTGTGTGTTGTCAGGAAGGTGTAAGATCAAAAAATAAAATTTTTAAAACATAATAATTGGAAAGTAAGGAACAAATTTATTTTGAAATGTGGTGAGTATAACTAGATGAACAATGAGTGTAAAGATGAACAGCTTCTCATGACCAAACTAGGACTATAGCTCTTAGTTGGACTCTGGAGCAGTCAGGAGACAGAAAGAACTCACTGATCCCTAGGCAATGGACAATGGTGCTAAGATCTAGAGAGGGAAGATTTGCTCAGCACCTCATTCATTCTTCATTTATTTATTCATTTAATGCACATTTATCGATTAGTCATTCTCAGCTGTATTAGGGCCTTAGTTCACATTGATGAATCAAACAAATGTGACCTGTTCTCCTAGAATTCACATCCCAGTGGCTGAAATGGACAAATATGCAAAAAAAAAACACCCCAAATACAATAATAAAATGCTGTGATAAATGCTATTGAATGCTGATGATACAATAGACATTACACAAGGAGATTTAATCTTTCCACTTCAAGGCAAGTCACTCACTAACATTTTTTAATTACTTGAAATGATTTAATTCTTAAATAATATATTTATTTTCTGTTTTCTCCAAGTATGTTGGAAGCTCCCTGATAGCAAGTCTTGTTCACAATTATATGTCTTGTTCACTGCAGTGTCTTTCTCAGTGCTCAATAATTGTCAGCCAATTGAATGGTTGAATTTTTTATTATCTTCATGTTAGCCCTGTTAGGTGGGAAGTACGAATATCAATTATGCCCATCTTATATATAAGGATATGGGGCTTTGGAATAAATCTAAATTTGAAAATAAGCATCAAATGAAGATACAACTAATAATAATCGTAATGCTTTATTGGATGCTCACTATGTGTCAAGCAGTGTGCTAGGTTCCCTGTGTGGATCATGATATTGAATCCTCACAATAGCTCTGTAAGATAGTTGCTATTATTATCCCCTTTATATACATGGGGAGTATGAGGATCAGAGAGATGAAGTTACTCATTCTAGATCAAGGGGGTGATAGTCCACAGCTAATTTGAACGTCTGTTTTGAAGACCTAGACTCACTTCACTACACTAGAGTACTTGCATGGCCTTTATCTGTTCTATAGGAGAATGCCAGGCAAACACAGTGTTTCTGACTTTCTTCACTGCCATTTGGGCTCATTAGTTTGGTTTGAATACAGAGGAGGAAACTAGAACCAGAAAGTTAGTTCATTATGGTTACATAGTCTTTTATGATAGAGCTAAGGCCAGATCTAGGGCTTCTGATTTCCAGGCCAGTTTTCTTTGACATGACCATGTCATCTCTTTTCTCAGTGACTTTGAAATTTAATCCCTCCTATGAAGGCTTTCTTTCTGAATGGGGTTACAAATATTAAATCTCCTTGTGCAATATTAAAGCTCCCTGTACTTTCAGCACCTTGAACCTAATACATGATACTTGTATATATCTGAGCAGCCTTCAATTCGACATTTCATACTGAGAAGGAAGAAGAAAATGAGCAAAGTAGAATCTAAACTCTCCTCATCTTGAAAATCTATCCTCAGCTTTGTAGCCCCCAAATAAGTTCGTAGCCCGTTTGTGAGAGAAGTAGCCCAAAAGATAGAAAATAAAAGCACACAGTAAAGTACAGAGATAGTGAGAAAGCAATCAATCCCCTATTCAGTATGGATTTCAGAAACCTCAGTTCATGAAAGTCCCGTGATTTACTTCTTAAAATTGTCTTTGTATGGTTCTTATTAAGTTTGAAAATGTAAAAATAACTAGAATAAGGAAATATCAAAAGGTTAGGGCACCAACTGTTTGTCACTGGTTCATTTATTACTATAGCTGACACCTAAAAATATAGGAAGAATGTGACATAGAAAAGCTAAGTTTAGGTGAGAGAACATATTCATGGTTAAGAGCGTGGCCTCTGGAACCATTCTGCCTGCTTTGGAAACCTGGTTTTTCCATCTACTAGATTGGCAGCCATGGAGCAGTCACTTTATATTTTGGGACCTCAGTTACCCCATCTATAAAATAGGTACTATTTGGATGATATTATATATAATATCTGATATTCTGTTTTGTTCAGGTCATTTTCCTTCTTGTCAATATGAAATATAGAATTGGAGGCTACTCAGAAATATGCAAATGTCATGTGTTAAGTTCAAGGTGCTGAAAGTACAAGGAGATTTTAATATTTGTGGCCCCATTCAGAAAGAAAATCTTTGTAGAAGAGATTAAATGTCAAAGCCACTGAGAAAAGGGATAAGATAAAATAGTCATGCTGAGGAAAATAATATTAACCACACTAATAGCTACAACCTAGAGTTTCGGTTAGTACTAAATGGGATTATACCAATAAATGTCTTAGAACAATGTCTGTCATAAAAGTAAACAGTAATAGTTTTTATTATATTGGAGAAAGATCATAAAATTAAAATGTATTTCCTTATAGTCTACCATGCTGTTCACATTTATTGATCTCTTTTTCTGGGACAAGCATTGTGGTAGGCACTGGACAGGCAGATGAGATGTGTCTCCTGTCATCAAGGAGTGTCCAGTCTAGGAGAATACAGACTCATACACAACCGATTATAATGATATGTCTATTCCCAGTAAGCATTCCCAACCACAGGCATTATTTGCCATCATTTATCTCCTTCTCTTTATCACTTAGCTATTCAGCATACAGAATGTTAAAGACCAGATGGTGTTAAGCTGCCTATTTTAGGACTAGTTGTAAAAGTTCATTCCCTATCTTACATTTAACACAGTATCTTAATGAGAAAACCATTCACAAAACATTTATGGAGTACTTACTTTTAGTTGGCACCTTGAGAAGGATATAAAAAGGAGTGCAGCTATGGGGCTTTGGGAAAAGCACCAGACTTGAAGTCAGAAATCTTGAGTTTGAGTCAGGGCTTTGCCATTGACCAAATTGATTGATCTTGGATGAGTCACCTAAAAACTGTGTGGCTGGGAACATTAAACGAACTAGAAAATGGAAAATCAACTGGCTTTCAATAATTTTTCAGTTATTCAGTCTTTCATATTTTCAGTGTAAGACACAAGACACTGCCAAATTAATGAATGTTAATAAAATGGACGAACAAACTGTAAAATACATTGAAGCAACTTTGTGATTAACATAGCTTTCTTCTAACACCTAGGGTACCCAAATAACAAAGTGGGGAGCTTGGAGAAGTAAGCAGCTGAGTGCTTCAGGAGGATTCACTAGTGGTTAGGTGCAGGATGGCTTTTTAGCTGGGGCAACAATGAAGGATACCACTTTTAATGAATTCATTCTCTTTGAGAATATTTAGAAAGCAATAAAAGGCCAAATCTAGCACCTCATCCTCCCATCCCTTATCATGTCACTGAAACTGACTTTTGCTAAGTTCACCAATGACTTTATTGTCAATGAAACCAATGATAACTTTTGAATCCTGGTTTTATGTGACTGTTCAGTAGTATTCTCCATATTGGCCACTCTCTACTTCTTGATACAGTGACTTCCTTGGACTTCCGTGATACACTCTCTTGATCTATTTTACAGGTGCTTTTACTCGGTCTCCTTTTGAACCCTTCCTCTATTATATAAAAATTATATGGCAGAGGTCCTAAAAGCTCAATTTGTTCTAGACCCTCTTTATTCCTACCCCTCTACCCTCCGTAAATTCAATAACCATTTATATGTAAATGACCCCCAAATCCAGCTTCCTGGGCTCCAGAATCACATAGCCAACTGTCTTGTCAATATCTGTATCTGGATGTCCACATCCTACAGGCATGTTAAACTGGACATGTCACAAGATGAATTTATTAAGTTACTACCCTCTGCAGTACATCCTGTTTCTCCTTCAGTTTTTCCCATTTCAACAAAGGATAAGAACATCCACTGATATATTTAAGCAAGAAACCCAGGCATTGCCCTTGACAGTAATCCTCTTCATTCCTCCCAAATCAAATGCAGCAGCAAGTTCTGTTTTTTGTTTTTATTGTTGTTTGTTTTGTTTTTGAGGCAGAGTCTTGCTCTGTCATCCAGGCTGGAGTGCAGTGGCACAATCTCTGCTCACTGTAGCCTCTGTTTCCTGGGCTCCAGTGATCCTCCTGCCTTAGCTTCTCAAGAAGCTGTGACTACAGGCCTGTGCTACCATGCCTGGCCAATTTTTTTTTTTTTTTTTTTTTTTTTTTTTTTTTTTTTTTTTTTTTTGTACTTTTGGTAGAGACAGGGTTTCACCTTATTGCACAGGCTGGTCTCAAATTCCTGACTGCAAGTGATCTGCCTGCTTCGGCCTCCCAAAGTGCTGGGATTACAGGATTAACTTTCTTGACTTAGTTTCATATCAACCCCAAAAGTGATGTAATATTGACCATTTGCAGAACAGAGCAATGACAACAATTCCCTTAGATAAGTTAATTATCTGCTTTGAAGAATGCCTCACATTTCTTGATCTAGTAGTAATATTAGATAACATGGGCTGTTCCAAGGCATTTTAATGAGTACCCATATTTCTGACTTCTAATTAACTTTAAAACTTTCCTTGGGCATTTTTTTCTGGTTGCTGTTTAGAAAATGAGAATGAAAGAAGGAAATTATATGGTAGATACTTAATGCACTCTTTTTGAAACTTTTTCTAGATGACATAAATTAATGGCTGTTCTCATTTTTCATGCTCCCATGCATGAAAAGAAAGAAATTAAGGCAGTAATGTTATTTAATCATTATAAGAGGAATTCATCTTTGATCGGAATTATCCAGAGCTTTCCAACTCTGGCATCTGTGTACTTTACTGAGACACCACCCAGGCTAATGAAACAACTCAAGCTCTGCCAAATGTAAATATTTAAATTTTAGTGATTCTGGCCCTAAATCTTACTGTCTATATCTACAGCACTGGGAGCACACCCTTTTCTGAAGCATAAGAAATTCTGTTACCCAGCAGCCTGGGATAAGTTAAATTAGTTAGTAGACAATTTAACTGCAGGAACACTTGCCTCCAGGAAAACCATTCATTTTGTTTAAAGTGACTATATCACAATTATTGAGGACCTTTCAAATTTTTATATTGCTAGAGTCTTGCTTAAAGAGAAGAATGTTGATTGACTATATAATTTTTCTTGCTCCTCTCCTCCTCAAAAAGATCACACAAATATGCACATATGTACAGATATTTAACTCAATTTTGAATGACCTTTTAATAAGTTTGCTGGCTAATTAAAGTAGAGCCTTTATAAGTCAAAAAGAATCAAAACTGTAGAACTGGACTTATGCTAGGCACAAATGACAGTGTCTCACATAAAGGCATTATATAGAAAAATGAACAGAAAAAGTAAATTACAAATTTTAGGAAATGTAAGGTATGTGGTCTACTAATCTAAAGTACAACAAGCTCATTGAATACATTCATCAGCTTACATTTTTGATGTTATATATCTGTTGCATTTTTGTGAACATGAAATCCTCAAATCCAACATAAGTCTGTGTGGGTCAAGTTTGCCATCCTCACTGCACAGCAGATGCAGGCACTGTCTGAACCCAAAGTTGTTACAAAAGAAAGTGCTAAAGTGGATTAATTCTGCATGTAGCTTTCTAGGTGCCCTTAAGGGCAGCAAGTATTCCTCAAGGGAATTATGTATGTTTACACTTCATTGTTTTCCTTTAAAGGCATAGTATCATCAGTTAAAGACCCTATTGGTCCCAGGCCTACATTAGAAGTATCTTTTAAAATATTGCTGGAGGCTTCCTAAGAATTAAATAAAAGAAAAAGGCAGTCTGTACAGATCTCACCTCCGGTAGCCAAAGGCAAGCATCTTTGCAGCTAGCCTTGCTTCTGTTGCAATTGATACAGACACAAATGGCTGTAATTACATGGGAAAAAATATAAAATCTCTATTTAGAGCCCAGAGCTCTATTAGCAGTGCCTTCTCCAGGATCTGATGACTAGTAAACAGGAAATAAGCCTATCTACCTTGAATGAGCACCGCTATTTTCCTGGGGAGTTCCATTAGGGATAGCAGTGATGCTACTATATGCCATTACTAGGCACTATTCTATGTAGCTCATGCTAAGTGGAAATGGCATTCTTCTCTCAGACTCTCTGCTCACTTCCTGTACTATGTACAACTGCATTATGAGATCATGGGTGTCCTTCTATAGAGATAGGGCCAAGTGTTCTTTGGGGGAGTGAAAGGAGAGATTTTGAGGTGGAACAATCTAGCCAAATAATCTTGGACACTTTATTATTCATAAGTATGTTAACCAAGAGTTCTTGAGTAGCAAAATGAGATTCTTATGTTGCCAGTTTTCCAAAATATATTCCAATTCTCTCTGCCTCAGAGCAGGAGCAGGCCTTTTCAGAATAGAACATTGCCTCCACGGCGTGGCATCTCGCTTTGACTTTGAATTCTGTCTATCATTTTGTTTTCCTACCTCCTCCCCGCGAGTCTCCATCTATCTTTCCTGAATCCTCTCTGACATTAATCTTATTGTAGATTATATATGAAAATGAAAACCAACTGGATTTTGTCAGTCATTGTTGCTTGTCATTTCTTTTTCTTCTCCATTATGACTTCAGATTTGAGGAATGGCTACAATTTTTGATTATCTATGATAATTGTAGGGCCCATGAATGCAATTCATTTAAAGCTCAATGTGGAAAAAGAGTAGGCTTTAGAGTCAGACAGATCTACACTGAAATCTTATCCCTACCACTTACTATTTAACTGATCTTGGGTACATTAAATTCTCTGAGCCTTGTTTACTTCCTCTGGAAAATGAATGTGAAGGACTCATATGTTGAATTCATATGTTGAAATCCTAACCCCTAAGGTGATGATATGTAGAGGTGGAGCCTTTGGAAGGTGATTAGGTCATGAGGGCTGAACCCTCATGAATAGGATTGGTACCCTGAAAAAAGACCTCAAAGAGTTCCCTAAGCTCTTCTACCATGTGAGGCTACAGTGAGAAGATGGTTATCTGTGGAGAAGAAAGCCCTCTTCAGACACTGGATCTGCTGGCACCTTGATCTTGCACTTCCCGACCTAGCGAACTGTAAGAAATAAATGTATGCTGTTTATGAGCTACCCAGTTTATGATATTTTATTATACCAGCCTGAACAGATTAAGGCAATGAGTGTAATGAGAATATCTACTGTTTGGAGTTTTAGGATTGAAAATTATTCCCCTTTGTGTATTCTGAGTTAGGAACCACTCTTTGAGTCAGGCAAATGGAGATAAAAATGTCAATTTCATTATTAATAAAGTTAATTTAAACCTGAGACTAATTATTGCTACTGCTTTCCTATTCACCCACTTTGAATTAAACTTACCCAGCCAGGCAGTCACAGACAGAACTGCACAACCATGGTCTTGCCCTACAAGGGCAAACCCTTCCCCCAAAACTTTGCTAATGACTGGGCTGGGAATTTATAGGTTCTCCAAAAGGGAGACTGAAAACTCAGAAGTGAATAAATCATACCCGCTCAGTCCTTTCTTTCAATCTTGCCAAGCAGCTTTATCCCCTCTTCAAATGGGCAGGAGTGGTGAGTGATGGCTTGGAACTGTTCCTCCCATATTTGTTTTTCCTTTCTATGCAAACTTGATCAGGGAAGCACAAGAGTTGCCTTCTTAACAGCTAGAATTAGTGTGAGGATTAAATGAAATGCCACATGCCAATTATATAGTACCTGGCACATGATAGAAGTTCAGATGGACAATACATGAATCAAAATCCAGCATTACTCATTAGCCATGTGGTTTTGGGCAATTTACCAAAGCTTTCTGAACTACCCTTGTTTGATTACTAAAATTAAGATAATAATAATTGGCTTGCACAGTTGTAAAAATTAGAGAAAATATCTGTGAATGGCCTGGCACATAGTAGGTACTTAGTAAATGGCAAGTATTATCATTATTAGGATCCAATTATATAAATTGACTTGTAGATTGTGTTCTGCAGTTTTTCCCCATAGCAGATTGACATTTGTAGATGTAGTTATCTTTGGCTTGTATGGCTTGGCAGCCACAGTGCTCACATTTATCAGTGGGAATAGTAAAGTATTGAATTAGTATAAATGTAGCTGAGAAGCAAGTTCAGTACCCAGGGCAAGCATTCTGGGAATGTAAAAATTTCTGTGCCTCATCCATAGAGCAGCAAACCTACATGTAAATACTTTAGAGGTGACTGAAGTCTGAAACATCCTTTTTAAATACAAGTATATTTTTGAAAATTAAAAAAGTATTTTTTTTCAAAGAACATTTTTCCCATATGGAATTAATTTTTTGGTAGAAAATTAGACTTGCAGAGGCAAGGTTTTCATGCCTTTTGTCCTTTTCATGCTCACAAAGTATTTCCTATCTAGAATCCCAGTTTTTCTTGGCCGATTTAGCATTGCTGACAATTGTATTTGGTAGGATAATTTCACTTTCACCTAGGATCAGAGAATAATTGCCAACATATTTCGAAAAGACTCTCTTAAAATACTAAATTTTCCCCTAGGGAGCCATCTGGTACAATGAAATATTCTTGAAATATTATTTGCCACCATTTTAGACCCTCCAGTTTGGTGAACTTACTACCGTCATACTTCATTACTGTGTATTTTTGGTGTAGCTTTCACATCAAAACCATCATTCAAAAGATTTTGTGATTTAAAAGTAAGAAGTTTTAGAAAAAGGACATAGAACTTTTCTTATCAGAAATCCAGTGCAGATGTGAAGATATATTATCTGATAGTCAAGATTGGATTGTCCAGTTGTTTGTGAGAAACCAGTTGATTTGATCAGGAATGGAGTGAGAATACTGATATGGCAGAGAGAATGCAAACTTTTGATTTTGGGTTTTTTTTTTTTTTTTTTTTTTTAGTAGAGACGGGGTTTCACCTTGTTGACCAGGATGGTCTCGATCTCTCGACCTCGTGATCCACCCACCTCGGCCTCCCAAAGTGCTGGGATTACAGGCTTGAGCCACCGCGCCCGGCCTGATTTTGGGTTTTTTACTTTTTTGGAGAAAAGGTCTCTAGAAATACTGTTTTCTTAACCCCTTAATTCTTTTTTTTTTTTTTTTTTTTTTTTTGAGACGGAGTTTCGCTCTTGTTACCCAGGCTGGAGTGCAATGGCACGATCTCGGCTCACCGCAACCTCCGCCTCCTGGGTTCTGGCAATTCTCCTGCCTCAGCCTCCCGAGTAGCTGGGATTACAGGCATGCCACACCATGCCCAGCTAATTTTTTGTATTTTTAGTAGAGATGGGGTTTCACCATGTTGACCAGGATGGTCTCGATCTCTTGACCTTGTGATCCGCCTGCCTCGGCCTCCCAAAGTGCTGGGATTACAGGCTTGAGCCACCACGCCCGGCCTTCTTAACACCTTAATTCTAATAGAGAAGTAGTAATCATTTGGGTTTAACCACTAAAACAAACAAGTTGCTTTCCCAGAGTTGACACAGGCACTCAACAGGTAACTAAATGGGCGCTGGCCTTGAAACTGTATTATTTATCCTAACCAGCTTATACTTTGATATGATTTGGCTGTGTCCCCACCCAAATCTTAACTTGAATTGTAGTTTCCATAATCCCCACATGTCCTGGAAAGGACCTGGTGGGAAGTAATTGAATCATCGGGGCAGTTACCCCCATACCATTCTCATGGTAGTGAGTGAGTTCTCATAAGATCTGATGGTTTTATAAGGGGCTTTTCCCTCTTTGCTCAGCACTTCTCTTTCCTGCTGCCCTGTGAAGAAGTTACCTTCTTCCCCTTTGCCTTCAACCATGATTCCTGAGGCCTTCCCAGTCATGCTGAACTGTGATTCAATTAAACATCTTTATAAATTATCCAATCTCAGGTATTTTTCATAGCAGCATGAGAACAAGCTCATGAGAGGGACTGAGTGAGAGTAGCCCAGCTATACCACTCTATAAACAAGCCAGAGTGTAAGGGATTTTGTTGAAATCATAATATCATTTAGGTACATTTAGTACAGTGACCCACTTTCTACCTTCCAGAAATGGGCAAAGTAAAGATAGAAATAAACTCTTCTTTTAAACTGTCTTTGTTAGTTTTTACCTGACAGACTTGAAGTCGGTAATGAACCCATAAACCTCAGCAAATATTCAAATGGAAATCCCAAAATAGTTGTTTAAAGTGGCTAAGTTTTCACCCCACTGTAGAGAATAAAATAGCTATATGTACTGTGACTGGGTCAAGAAAATATTTGAGGTGGCATTATCAAGCAATTGAAATGTGGTCTTTGATGATCCAGAAACAGAAAAACACCAGAAAAGTTAATCTGTTATTCCAAAGATCAGGGCAATAAGCTCTAATAGCTGAAGAAAAGAAAACAGTGTGAAGAGCTTCTGGCCTAAAGGCTGGTAAGATGAGAGGAAAGGACATGCCCAGGCAGCTACTCTCCTGTGTTCTTAACTCAGAGGCAGCTGGTAACACCAAATGAGTAACATATTTACTCCATCCACAAATGTGCAAGTAAATTGAGGCCACTTTGTGTTAGGGTGAAGTTTATTCCAAAGAGATGGCTCACTTGAATGATCTGAGCAGGCCAGCCATTTTTAGTTACTTCAGCTCTATGGGTAAGTTTAGGAATACCAAACTAACAAACTAAGAAGGAAAAAAAGAAAAATGAAAAACCTATTATGAAAGTCTAAAATCTCCATGGACTTATGAGCAATTTGTGTTGTTCTTCTGAAATGTATTGCTTTCATTTCTCCAGATTTAATGTTTAAATGATAGCTGACAATTCCTGTTTGGGAAAACTCATGCACAGATATCTATTACCCTGTAAGAAGAGATGTTGTGAGTGTATTCTGAAATCTTCATCATGTGTCATAGCTCAAAAACAATATGGTACACAGCCCCAATAAAAATGAGAAGCAGAAATTAAAATGGGTGGGTGCTTCTGTTTTTTGTTAACTACAACTATATAAAGCTAAAATTCATGTTTTTTCAGGTGAGTTACTGATATAGTGGTTAGCCACACCAGTGTCTTGGGGACAAGCCTTATGGATCCCAGTACTGCAGAGAAACCAGGTTCAGTGCAGTTGTTACATTTCACAGGACACACTTTGACCTGTGATATAGCCAGGTTTTTAGTTACAAGCTCCATCATAACAGGATTCTGTTGTATTTTGTACAGTTAAATAAATCAATTTGAACAGATACATCTCTTGTTGGAAATAGGTCAGTTTTTTTTCTGTTGTTGTTTGTTTGTTTTTTAATGAGGAAGCAAGCAGGAAGGATTTGAATATAAATTGAGGTATATTATAATGTATCTTAGAGATTACATGATTGCAAGAAAAATAAGTCCTCACAAGTTAAGCCTTGTAAAGGAGAATGCATTTTAAGGGTAAAAGAAGTCTCATGGAACCCCATCTCATGGGGAATTTGAAATTGTCAGGCAGCTAGCTCATCTCTCCATCTCTTGCTCTCTGCAACAGCACAATCTGTCATCTCTGCTTCTTTCTGCACAGCTGCTCAATCCTGCATTCCACAGAATGGCTTCCTCTGCTTGGCTCTTAATTTCTACTTCCCCATACCGCCAGCTCAGCTGAAGCTTTAGGTGGTTGTTGCACCTATTCTGGGCTCAAATGTTTTTGACCTAATGCTTTCAGTGCCTAATAACTTCTGACCTACTTAGTCTTTGTTTCTCTTTGTTCAAATTTTCAAGAGAATTGGATTGGCTTTTGCCAGTCAACAATTGATTCACTCCCAGCATGTGTGTCCACTCAGGCAGTGTTTGGGGGAAAAAGTGTTGACCAAAAAAATGTACAGCTGTGAGCAGTATAGTTTTAAAAAGTTAGCTGGTTGCCGTGAAATGACTAATGTATCAAATACAGTCATTATTGAATTGATAATGATAACAACTATAGTCATTAATTTATTATAGTAATTTAGTATAGTAATTAAAACAGCTACATTTAAGAAGTTCTTTTTAAACTTATTATATAGATTTATTTAATCTTCACAAAAACCCTAAGGAGTAGGTATTACTACTGTCCCAGTTTTTACTGATGGGAAAATTTAGGCACAAAGAAGTTAAGTGACTTGTCCAAGGTCACATGGCCATTAAGTGGTTGAGCAAGCCTCAAATTCAGACAGTCTGACAGTAGAGGAATTATGTTGCTCTACTGCTGATTTTGACACTGTCAAAATGAATTTGTGAAATGTGGGGCTGCAAGATAGCTTCTTTGTGATGAAAAAGGAAAATTCATTTAAAGCAGGAAAACTCATACGATACATACTAGATACATATATTTAGTCCTTCCGATATCATTACACAGGGAGAAAGGGATTAGGATCTCAATAAATATTTGTGTCTGTGGGTGGAAAGAGAAAAACTACTCTCTCATCTGAGTTATTCTACTTTTAGATAAATGAAATAAATTTTAAATATTCGTGATCAGAGCATTACCCATTTGTCTCTTTGCCTTCGTATTTATTTGAATTCAAATTAAATCTGCCTTTTAGCAAAGATCAAAATAAGATCCGGCACTTTGGAGTGGAAGCCAAAGCTGGTATGTATATGATGTTACTGCCCTTTTCCCAAGCCACCATTTTATTGCTCTTCTGGGAATCCAGTTAAATTACAGCTGCTGATATATTGTGGACTGAGGATCTAAATTCAGGCTTTGACCAAGTCAAGGGCTGGTTTCTTTGGGCAATATTTCACTTCCTGTTTTATCTGTGCTGTCACCTAAATTTAGCACTTAGACTATACTCCCCGATGTCTGCAGAAGTTTTAAATTATTTTCTAGTGATGCATACTGTGTCTATGCAGAGCTGCGTGTGACAGATTTGCAGTAAAAATCCCAGAGCTCTCCAACCTCTTTTTAAATGAATTAGATCAGTAGCTCTCACGGATTTGACTTTGAAATGGGTTGTAAGGTGATGTGTTTCCCACAAAACTGATTGAGTTCTCTGTGGTGTTTTTTTTTGTTTGTTTTTGTTTTTTTCCTCTGCTGTGCATTTTACCATTTGGTGGACTAATCAGTTTCTTAACAGCAAAAGATGGGTGCTCTCTTCTGAACCTTGGGAGGTGTCGAACCTTGGGAGGTGTCAAATGCCTGCTGCATTAAGACCCTTTCCCCAGTTGCAGGAATGACAGCTATGGGTAGAACTGTAGTAGTGTTCTAAATTAAGAAATCTTGAGTAAGACATAAATCCAAATTCCACGCCTCTCTTTTATACTGTGGGCTTCAACAAGAGTCAGCTGTGATTGGTAGAACAGCCTGACCTATTAATCCACAGATAAAAATGATTCAATTAAAGAGAAATATAAATATTGAAGGTAACGTAAAACCAAATGAAGCACATCACAGAATTTATGTGCAAATAAATTCACTGAATAAAAATTCTCCAGTACATGCAAGGTCCATATGCTGTCTTGGTAATGCTATAATTAAGTCAGAGAGTCATGTCATACTGGCCTTTTCCATCTGCTCTGTGATCTGTTAAGGGACCCATTCAAACAGAATGACAGCTGACCTCAAAATGATACACTCTACTACTGCCCATTTTAACAGGGCTGTTGGTTATGCACATTTTGTCTTCATTTATACTGCGCTATGAGTGCTTTTCCGTTAAATCAAGTAAATTGGAGCATGTAGTTTTCTATTAAATAAGTTTATTTAAACCACAATTTTATTTTCTGAATAAGATTTTTAAAAAAATTTTTCAGAAGCAATTGATTGTATTGGAGAAATTTTTATTTTATTTTGTTCTAAACTCAAGTGCTGTTAGAAAGAGACAGTGATTAAGAATAGCAAAATAAAGGGACTCTTCTCTTTTTTCTTTCTAATTTTTGGTATTCGATCAAAGCAAGGTAGTTAATTCTTGAAGCCTCAGGATGTTGTGTGTGTAATTGACACAAGAGATGTGTAAAAGAGGAGCCAATATTTATAATACAAATTGATTTCATTTATTTTACTTCCCTTGTGTATGCCTTACTGTCATTCTTGCCATTATCTTAATGTTCTTGTTTCCAATAACGCTCAGAAAAGTCATTTTAAAGACAGGGGATCTGGAGCACAGATGTGTCAGGTGTAAAGGCTCTCATCCACAGAGACATTCAAATTTGCTAAAGGAAACCCCACTGTACAGTGCAGCTGAAGATCCAGCATTTGTCCATCTGTTTATATCCAGGTTACCTTGTGACAGTCTATTTAATTTCTGGTCCCTGGAGTGTCTCTATTTCAATAGTACTTGCATATTTCTTTTATTAGAACTGCACAAGGGGAAAATTGGTAACCCTTGAAACCAGGATGACCTTTAGAAGATTATATTTTTGCTTTGTTTTGAACAAAAAATACAAGTTCTGCAAGAGGGTTTGTTCTAGTCAAACTCTCAGCTTCTTAGAGGGAATTTTAAATGTCTCCTATTTGGCCTTGGAGAAAAAAAAAAGGAAGAAAGAAAGAAATTATACTTGCAACATAACAGAGAGTGCTTTGAAAATGGGTTTAAAATATATTACAATTTAAAAACTTTTTAAAGTAAAACCTAAGCCATACCAGAGACAAGCAGTGTCCATGGAGTGACCAAGACTAAATTGCATAAGAGGCTGGAGAATTAGAAAAGGTGATCATCCAGCAGATGCCCATTGCTCTCCGGGGAAGCATGACCTTGGCATGTTGGTTTCCAAATTAAGTCAGAGAACCTATCTAATTTGCCAATGTGGAAAAGTCACATAATACATGGTATCTTATTCTAAATAAAAATCCAGATAGAATTTTGTAGTAAAAAGTATTTAGGTAAGTCTACAAGGGATAAGAAACATATTCATTTACTTATGCAGTCTAGAAACATTTGCTGAGCACCTAATATGTCCCTGGCATTATTTTAGCTTCAAATGATGTGTTAGTGAAGAAAATGAGGTCTGTGCTCTCATAAAGCTGACATTACAATGGGGGGTTTGTGGGGAGACAGGCAGTAACCAAACCTGTTATCTGTTCCATACAGGGCCCAGGACCCATTAATTAGCCTTGCATCTGGATGGTTGGTTCAAAGATAAATATTTATGAAGCTTTTCTGAAATTGTAAACTTTATACCCAACAACATCCTGATGAGCCAAAATGAAATTGACCATATATACTCATTTCAATGAAATAATATTTGAAAAATGTGCTTTCATTTTGCCTGAGTCCATTTAGTACTTTATTGTAGTGTGGTTAAAAGGATATAGGATTAGATTTTGCCAAGACATTTTTACCTGAGGTCGTTACATCACAGTGGAGAGAAACAATGATGCCTAATTAAAAGATATAGAAACAAGGGGCTGAGCCAAAGAAGGAAAGATAGGGAGGAGGAGTAGAGGTAGGGTTAAGAAAACTTTATTCCAGCAATATTCCTTAAATATGTAAGAATTTATTTTCATATTGGGGCAATAGTAGCTTTATTTAGCTGTTGAGAGCCCCATGTTAGGATGACATGATAGTTAAAGATTCAGTCCTTATTTAAACCAGTTAGCTTAGATCTATCCCATCCCCTTACCCCAACAAGTCATGATACGAATATCAGCCACAAATCACAAGCAAGTGCACATTTTCCCCACTACTGAAAAAAAAGAGTGAATCAAGCACATCGTCCTTCTGTATGATCAGTGAGGCATGAGAATAATTGGTGGATTGATGATCTGAGATGTAGTTGGTGAATTCGAACCATGAATTCTGCCAGACCTTTGGAACAAAGCATATTAAGTAGGATTTTTTTGTGGGTGCCAATGGCAGTGGTAACATGGGAGAGTATTATTTAAAATTGTGTTTAAATATTCAAAGCTGTATATGCTTGGTATGTAAGTAAACTATTATTTCTCTTAACTAACCTTGAGATAGGACTACATTTATCAAAGTTCTCTTTTTATCTCCCTTTCCAGTCTTCCTTCAAAACCTGCAGGCTTTTAAACAAAGACCCTCCATGACTCTTATCAACATATCTGTTCCTGGGCCTCTCCCAAATTGATTTAGAGATAAGTGGCCTCAATCTGGCTTGATTTAATACTATAACTGGTTATGGTTCCTTTTGGAGGTGGAAAATTCTCATCAACTTCATTCTTATTAATCACATATCTAAATGTAGCATCATCAGAACAATTTCAGAGTTTTTTAAGGTACAACTTTGACTTCCTATCATTTGTAAATTAGCTTATAACAGCCCTGGCACTCTGCTAAAGTACTTAACTAGTCATTATTCCTCCTACTACATAGCCTTTATGCTGCCAAATAACCCAACTGCCTTTCTGATGTTTCATCATGTTATTTTGAAAATAGTAGTTTCATTTTTTTAACTTTGTGGTAGGATGGGGATAGAGTAAGTCAGGCTATTTTTGAGAACCTGGAGAAAACAGAAATAGCTACACAGGAAAAAATATACAGGAACATATTGTTTTGTGTACATTTTCAAGGAATTTATAAATTTGTGAAGCCCATCCATAGACCTCAGGTTACAAAGTCATGGTGTCAAGATTATATGATTCACAAACATATTTAATTGAAGTACACCCCATCTATGCCTACTCATAGGCTCGCAAATATTATAACATTTTTACTTTTATTTTCTTTTTCCACCTAAACTTCCTTGCCTCTCTCCTCCACTCAGAGTCAGATGTGCATTGTGGTCTGCCAGTTTTTCTAGCCTTCTTTGGCTCCCTTCTCATTTTCTACTACAGGAATTTTCCTAAATGACATTCTTGCATGTTCAATCCTTTCTTGACATTTGTTTCTGAGAGGTCCTAGACTAACACGTTCTTCCAGTATTTTTATAAAAAGATACTATCATATTATAATATTTTTAAACTATTAAGAGAAGGTATCTATTTCTGTTTTTCCTTGTCTTTGAATTTCACTTTAAATTTTTTCACCTGCTTTGAAAAACTTGATTGTTTATTAAGTTAGTCACAGTAACAAGTATATAAAATTTGAATAAAATGTTCCTAGTATGTTTTTATGATTCCTGAATGCATTTTCTTTCTCTTTACTTTCCCTCCTTTCTTTTCTTTCTTTACTTCTTGCTTCTTTTCCTTTCAATTTTATTTGAAGATTTTTTAAATGTACCCTGAACCTCACACAACCGTATATTTAAAGGATAGTCTGAAATTCTTGGTTCTAATGAAATTCAGTTTGTATATGGTACTTTCTCTTTAAGCTGCTTCTTGTTAATTTCCGGGCACTTAAAAGAGAGAATACTGTTTGTTAAGTTCCAATATATTTCTGTGTTAAAGGTGCAATGGTTAGTGTTATCGATTCCATGAGTGAAAAGGGTTGTCTGCTTTACTTTCTACCGTATCTATTCCCAGAGCTTAGCACAGTGCCTGGCAGACAAAAAGTGTTCAAAAAATGTGTGTTGAATGTATAATGAAGCATTAGAGCTTGTACCTTGAAAAAAGCTTAATGCTTTAAATAGTCATTTAATCATTCTAATCCCACAAACTTCTTAAATATTCAGCCATTTTTCCCAAAGTCACATGCTAACTCTTTGCTAATTCTGTCTGAATGGCTATTACAATGAGAGGTATCCCAGGGAAAGAAGGCCAGTCAAGCTAAAACATTTTTGAAAGAATGCAATTTTATTTCATTCAAGCATAGCAATTTTAGCTAAACTAATAAAAATTGTTTCTATAGAAGTTCTCTGATTATGTTTAAGAAATAGGTGGTAATAATTTATTTGTTTTTTCTCAATTGATATTTACAAAGTATAGTTGGTCCTTGAACTACATGAGTTTCAACTGCAGGAGTCCACCTATACATTTTTTTTTGTTTGTTTTTCAATGAAACTCATATCAAATATACAGTATTTGCAGGATGTGAACCCTGTGTCTACGGAGGGCCAACTTTTGTTGTATGTGAGTTCCACAGAACTGACTGTGGGACTCAACTGGGTGGGTCCTGGAACCAATCCCCTCGTGTATACTGAGGGAAAACTGCTTAAAATCAATCCTCTCTGAAAATAAAGTCAATAAATAAATAAATATGAAAATAATTCTCTCAAGTATGTTAAAAACAGTTCTAGAAAATAGAATTTCAGAATTAGAAGAGATCTTAGAAACTATGTAGTTCAAGCTTTCATCCAGTATAAGAAATTCTTAGACAATACTCCTCTGTAAAGACAGAACATGTTATTTTTGTAGGTAGTCTATCCCATTGCAGATAAGTTTTTCCTAAATACTTACTCAAATCCTAGATATCTGTAATTTTCCTGTATTTGCTCCTAGTTAAGCCTCTGTAGCCACACAGAATCAATGTACTTTCTCTTCCATATGAAAGTGCTCTATGTATTTGATGATATCAAATGGATGTCAGATCCACTATTGGTCTAGCATGTAAATCTATATCAGTCCATACTACCTGGTCTCTTGGAAATTTCAAGCAAGGAATCAGTTGGAAAATGCCATTTGGAGAATAAACAGTACATCCACAGTTTTCTCTCTGATCTGCCCTCTCTCTAGGAAATCACCTCTCATGACTCATTGCTCATGAGGATGTAGATATGAAATCATGCTGGCAAACATTCCTGTATAGTTGACACTAGCTATTCCCTATGTAGTAATTTGTTTAGTATATTCCTTTTTTCTTCTTACGTATATTGGAAAGCAGAGTTTAACAAGGTTCCTTTCTGAATTGTTATAACTTCCAAGCTAGTTTACTTTGCTAAAGATTAAATAAAATTTCCATTTAGCCATTTACTAAAGAGGTGAAGTTATTTTTCTTAGTGATTGGAGTATAGCAGATGAATCAAGGTGAATTAATATGTCATTGAAATTAGTTGTGAAAACCATTCTCTTTATCTTGGTTCTCATTATGGAAGTGTAGGCCAGCAAGATTTGTGTCATAATGTAGGCGTCAACTGTATTATTTTCTATGAGTGCCAACAAAACATTTCTTTAGCAGCAAATATAATCAGGCGGCATACCAAAGATTCAGTATTCTTCCCAAATTGATTGGGCATTGCTTCCAGTTTCTGCCAGAAGAGCATCGCCACATATAACAAGAAGCATAGCCCTCCACTCTATAACCTTTGATATTTTGCCCAGAAATGTTGAGAGCTTGAAATCAATTACAATATAGCAAAAATGTATGACCATCAGCTAAAGCTTCATCTTCGCTTCCTTTTTTTCTTTCTGAAAAAATTTAGTCTGGTGATTCTTCTTGAGTTTTTACATGTGTGCTATAGAGACTCCCAAAGGAGCAAGCAAGAAAAGGAATTTAATTGCTAAATGCACTTGAGTAGATCTCAGATAAGAACAGGGTAATCGTTGAAATTATAAAGTAGTAAAAAACCAATAACTTTTTTTTCCCCAACCGGTGGTTTTGATATTTGGAAGACTGACAGGCTTACAGACACTTTTTTATTCCAGCAAAAGAATAAATATATTACTAACTACCTCCACAAAGGCTGTTGATCAAGTATTTGTTCAATATATTTATCATGGTTTATTATTTTACTTTATGAGTAGGTATATGCATTATGTCCTGAATATGTCATGTGATTGAGGATCATCAGTGGCTAGTTTGAACATGAGTGTAAGTTGTATGTGGTAGTTTTGTAGGATAACATATTTTTAGTATTGGAAGAAACAGAACTTTTCAGTTTCTAACTATATTAGACTAGGAAAATTATACACATAACGAACAAACTGGCTTGTCCAAAGTCACAGGGCTGGTTCCTAGAAAACATAGTGGTAGAACTCTTTATGTGACCCTATTTAGAAGTCCTTATCCACAAATAATGGAAAAGACCACTAAGATAATTTCTTCAGGTTTTTATACCAAATCTGAACCTTGCCAAATAAGTTGTATTAAACTAAAGATTTCTTGTATGTAGGTCATTCTTTAATAGTATTTCACAAGGAAAATGCAAACAAACTAAAATGCTTCAATTTGTAAGAGACAAATGAATACATTTGTACTGAGAATTTTAAAATAGATAAGCAAAAACTACAAATAGAAAACAGCCACAGTATACTCTGTATACATATTCAGTTTAATCTCCTAGACTTCATTCCATTTAACAGTGTGGGAAATTTTATAACACATATAGTACTGAGAGATATCTTTATGAGAATGCATTATGATTTGGTGTGCATACTTACAACTAAATTGTAATCATCCAAAGGCGTCTGCTATCTGTCTCTAATTTCTTCTGCTTAAGTAACATGTACCAACCCTTAAGCAGTGGCTAAGGAAAGGACCCGATAGAATTCTTGATCCTCCTTTTTTATGTCCCTGGGCTTCTTCCAGCTAGGTTTTGCTGAAATATCTCCTCTTTTCCTTAAGACTATTATTGTTCAGGCTTATTTGTTGTTTATATTTTATGTTCTTGCTCAAAAATTAGTCTGTGTTATGACTTTTCCTCATTCTTTCCTTTCCTATTATATTGCCCTTTACTACCCTCCTGCATCAGAACCACTTGCCTTCCACTACCTTCAAGCAATATTAACAGCATGATGTGTATTTCTACACAACTTTCTATAGGCATAAGCACACACAGGAAATTTTGTTTGTTTTACGCAAGTGAAATTATGCTATGTACACTTCTCTGCACTTTCACTTAATGGTACATTTTGGAAATTCCTTCAAGTCATTTGGTATGATACATATAACTCATTATATTAAAAACTTTATAGTGTTGCGAGCTGTGGGTATATCACAGTTTTTTCAACCATTTCCCTGATGTTTACTGACTCTATACATTTGATGTTATTGACCCACCACTTTCTTTTTCTTCTTATTCTATACATTTTAGGCTTTGACTAATCTACTACTTATAGCTTTTGCATCTACTTTGCCTTGCATTGCCCTCTAGTGATTTTATTTAGTTCTTAGTTCTATAAATGAATTGTAAGCTTCTTGAAGATATACATGTTTTATATCTAATATTAACCATAGTACAAAACAAAATATGTCCACAAAGTAAGAGTGTCAGATTGATAATTTGGCTATGGTGGAGTAGAAGTTTTAGAGCTGCAAATCTAGACTAGGAAAGAATAGAAAAAATCTATGAACCTTAATAACCTCTCTATTTAGTTGTTATTTCTGCAAAACATTTAATATTTTTTAAATCCAACTGAAGATAATTCTGTAAAGATTTTTAGTCTCCAATAACTTACATTGTCTTAGTCCATTGCTGCTGTAACAAGACACCTTAGACTGGCTAATTTATAAACAAGAGAAACTGGTTTCTCACAATTCCAGAGGCTGGCAAGTCAAAAATAAAGGCTGCCAAAAGAATCCAGGTCTGGTGAGGGCTTGCTTTCAGCCTTGTACAAGACAACATCTTGCTGATCTTCACATGGCAGGAGGTGAAAAAAAGGGCCAAACTTGCTACCTCAAATACTTTTATAAGGGCACTAATCTCATTCATGATGGCGTCGTCCTCATAGCCTAATCACCTTCCAAAGGTCCCACTTCTTCATACCATCACCTTGGAGTTTAAGTTCCAACACGTAAATTTTGAAGGTACATATACATTCAAACCATATCATATGGCACCCTCTCAGATCACTGGTTTTGTCTCATCCCCCTGCTGTCTCTTAGCCAACATGGTCGATTTATTGGCAGAATAGGAAGTCCCCAGTTTCTTAATCTCATAGTAACTCTGGAACTGCTGCTAAGATCTGGAGCCAGCAGGTATCTCAGATGACATATCATTGAATTTACATGTTGAGGATGGCTGGGATTAAATAATTCCTTAGTATGCAGCCCAATACCAGAAGCCTACTGTGAAAAAGGTGATCCTTCTTGACTTTTTCTGATGTAGATGGCCTTACCATCCAACAAAGCCAGGTTCATCAAGGCTTGGGCAACTCTTCCGCTTAGAACCGTTCAGTGGTTCTCCAAAACATCCAGATTAAAGTGCAAGTTGATTAGTATAGAAAACAAGATTCCCACATCATCTCTTCTCATTTCACCTATATATATTCAGCTTAATCTTTCACCACTTCTGTTCCTGCTGCTGCTGGTGCTAATAATGATGATAATTCTGGTGATAATGGCTAATGTTTTACTGAGTGTTTACTATATACTAGACACATGTCTTCTGTATTCAAATCTTCATGAAACCCCTAAAAGGTAGGTACTTTGTTATGCCTGTTTTACAAATGGATAAATCAAACTTCAAACAAGTTATGTAACATGTCACAAAGCTATTAAGTGAGAGAACTGGGAATGTTTGACTAAAAAAATTCCATGTTCTTAACCACTATTCTAATGCTCCTTAAATATTGTGCACAGTAATCCCATGGACTGCTTTTAGAAAAACATGATGTTCAGATCTCAAGAGATTTTGATTCGGGAGATCAAGATTTAAGGCCAAGTAATATGTGTATTTAATTAGCACCTCCAGGTAATTCTGATGTCTTACTGCCCACCATTTGAGAAGTACTATTCTGTACCAGTCCTTTCAAATTTTAATATGCATATGAATCAAATCACTTGGTGATCTTATTAACCTGCTGATGCTGATTCAGTAGAATTGGGGTAGGGCCTGGTTTTCTGCATTTCTAACAAGCTCCAAGAGGATGCAAATATTATTGGTCCACAGATCATACTAGAGGGGTGGAAATCCTATATAACATGCCTTAGTCAGGGATAAAATGTGAGTTTAGTATGAGGTTTATTTCAGTTAACTAGTATGTAATAAAAATAGATATATCCTTAAGAAACTCACATGCAATTCTTATTTCTGTCACTTGAATTCCATTTTCACATTGACTTTCAGGATCATTTCAGAGTTACTACCATTTTTTATTTTTAGTAGATCTCTAGTGACCTACCACTTCAACTCTGTTTGTCAGACAAGTACTTAGTAAGTAATGACCTCTTACACAAATACTCAAGTACCCTAGAAGGAAGAGCTTACTAGATACAGAAAACCTGTCATAAGTCCTCTAATAAAATGAACATTCTTTTTGTTAGAAAAATAGGAAAATTAAAAAGAAGAGAAGCAAATTTTAGATTTCCAGATCTGAATAAGACCAGAGAAACAATTTCATTTAAACTTAATTTTATAGGTAAGAAAAGACAGGCAAGAATAGGAAGGCAGTGAATCTAAATTTACACAAGGGATTAGTGGCAGAGCTGGAACTCAAATTCTAGTCTTGTTGGAGTTTCTATTTATTTGTTCTTGTTGGTTGGTTGGTTGTGTTTCGAAAGCATATCTTCAATTCCATCTTAGCTTTAGGGTTGGAGAGCCGTACTTTTATAGCTGTATTTAAGGGGAAAGGGCACAACAATTACAGCTGTTTTTCCGTAGTAAATAGGACTCTCTACATCAGGGTTAGCAAACTTTTTATTTTCTGTAAAACACCAGAGAGTAAACAGTTCAGACTTTGTGAGCTACAAGATCTTTGTCACAAGTACTCAATTGCTGTCATAGTATGGAAACAGCCATATATAATTCTATGTAAAGTATTAATATGTAAACAAATGAGTGTGGCTGTGGACGCTGAATTTTGAATTTCATATAATGTTTACATCATGAAACATTATTTTCACTTTTTAAAAAAACATTTTAATCTGTAAAGAACTTTTTATTGTTGTTGTTCATAGGTCAACACAAAAACAGGCAGCAGACTGGATTTGGTTCAATGGCCATAATTTGCTGACACCTCCTGTAAATTAGTTTAGTTTTTCCAAATGCTAATGTAATTTTTCCTCAAGTTGAGCAGGTAGTTCTTGAACATTACATAGAAAACAAGCTAGCCATTCAAAGTTCACTGGTAGGATCAGTGACATTGCACGAATTTTGTTTACTGGAAGAATATAACAGTCAAAAAGAGGTACACATTAGCTTATGAGTGGGGACATCTGCTTTGCTGAATTATTTCTAATCTCCAGAGGGGAAAAGCAAAGCCCAAAGGCTAGACTTACCATAGAACTATTTGTTTCATGATAGCCACAGTAGTCTCTTTGACTAAAAGAGCATTGCAATTCTTTTTAAGTGTTTTGTGAATTGGCTGCCATGCTCTATGTTACTCTCTGGTGGGGGGTGGGGGAGCATGTATAGAAAATTTGCTGAAGTCTTAATGTGTCCTATTCCTTTAATTCATAGCAAGGAGGCAGTAAAATGAAAATCGTCTGAAAGCAACTGAAGTATAGATGGCACTTGGTCAAATACCAAAGGTTTCAATAAAAGTCCTCTTGATTCATTGTCAGATCATACCAAAGATCCAAGGAAAAAAAAAGAAAATGCCATATTAGCATAGTTGTTTTGCAAATGTAAGCTTTAACAATGCTCAGGTGACAAAGTTGATGTTCTATCATGTATTTATTTAATTTAAAAAAATTAAAAACACAGTTGGAAATTCAACCAGAATGTTGTCAAATGCCATTAGCCTTTTTAAGCTTTATTGAAAATGGTGGGTAGGCTGCTGCCTCTCAAAAATGTCCATTTAAGATAAGTTCAGCATTTAAAAGAAAGTGAGGATCCTTATGATAATAATAATGATCAACCTTTGAATGTAGAGTTCTTTTGAAAAATAGGTTTTAAGAGGAAAAAAGACCCAAGAACATACTTAACCATTCCAGTATGATATTTTCATAGACTGTCCAGCCTTTGGATAACTACCTGCAACAGAAAGATGGCTAAGAAAAGAGGACAATGTGCCTGGCTGGCGTCCCACCCTATTTCCTTTCCAAAACCAATGACTTCCCTTATAAAAAGTTATCCTATAAGAGAACCAACAAAATGCTTCTTGCTAGAGATGTATATGAAAGAAATAATTAAAATCTGAGACAATTTACAAGAAGAGATTATGTTGTTTCTTCTATTCTTTATATTGTGATTAGAAGACATTTTTGGGCAAACTTACTAGGAGGAAAAGTGCACAATTTGAAGTTTCTTGGTTTCTCAAAGATAGAACTTAATTGAAATCGATATGGGAGAAAGCAAAAAACAGAAAGCGCTATTCTGAACAGAAGCAACTTGAATCAGCTAAAAGTGTAATATGTGCAGAGTTCCTTGCAGTGCTGAAATGTATTCGATAAAAATGTTTCTGTGAAGTAACATCACTTTCCCTATTTCACTGGCAACAGTTGAGATTCAGAATCACCACCATTGTTTCTTCTATAGCATCCACACTTTGGTAAATCTGGTGATATCTATAATTATCTAAAAATTCTACCAAAATGTTGAAGTGGAGATGATAGATTTTATTTTGCTCAGTTAATACATTACTGGAAATAGTCTGTATAAGTATAACCTCTGAATCAAATTTTATTTTCTCTACTGATTTTCGTAACTTTAGAGAGATACGTTACATTTTTATTGATTTTTAATAGTCTATGGTTGATAACACTTTAGCATTGTTTCTTTTTCCTCTTTTCTAAATTTTGTCAAATAGCATATTATAAGCAGATAGATGTACTTGAAACTTAAGGAAATTCAACTTTAACATTTTTTGTATAGTAAAAACTATTTTTATATAAATAACCACTTCAATTTATCTGTTCTTAATTTTAGCATTTAAGTAATGTATCTGATGTGTGTGTGTGCACACATGCACACACCCCAAATGTCTTTCAAATGAATTTGCTCACAGGACCAATAATAATGATAATTACAAATATTATTATTACAAATGTTATAGTATTTTTTGTTTTAGTTGAGGCTGCCAAAACAAAATACCTTAAACTGGGTAATTTATAAACAACTGAAATTTATTGCTTATACTTCTGGAGTTGGGAAGTCCAAGGTCAAGGTACCAGTAGATTTGGTGTCTGGTGAAGACCTGTTCTTCATATATGGGGACTTCCATGTTTCCTTGCATGGCAGAAGGGGCAAACAAACTCCGTCAGGCCTCTCGTATGTGGGAACTAATTCCATTCATGAAGAATTGACACTCATGATCTAATCACCTCCCAAAGACTCCACCTCTTTATACCATCCACTTTAGGGATTAGGTTTCAATGTATGCATTTTAAGGGGACACCAACACTCAGAACATAGCATTTTTATAGTATACTATCACAGAAAGACCTGCAGATGTTTTCTTATCAGAAAATAAGACAATCTACCACTTTTCAATTTCAGCAAAATATGTGATAGCTTTGTGTTTGTAAAATTGTCTTTCTAATCTCAGACTGCATTTTATTTCCATTTTCTGTTTGACCTCTTCAGCTTTTGTGATTTCTGATTCCACAGAGTGCTTTTTTATTAACTGTAAACATTTATCTGTGATGCCAGAACAATTTGAAATTGATTTAGTCATATTAGCTAATTATCTGATCAGTTCAGTGAGCAAATTCAATTCAACCTCTTTTTTGATAGAATTAGCCAATGGTTTGAATGAAATTTCTTACCAAATAAATAAAGTTGTAGAAACAGTAGTCATGTAGACACTGCCGTACTATGAGCTTTCTTCCCTAACCCATGTTATTGAACTATTGTAACATGTTGCATTTTCATTCATTCAACAAATATTTACTGATTGCCTATTATGAGTTGAGCACTGTGCTAAGTTCTACAGATAGAGTAAGTATCCCTCTCTTTAGTATGTTTATACACAGATTATTCAAGAGTAGTCATTTAGTTTTTTTCTACTCTAAAACATTGTGGTTTTAGTAGCCATGTAGGGTTCATTTAGTTCAGGTACTGAATACTACTATTTACAGGAGCCAGATATCTAAGGGTGGGGAGAGACTTTATGAACAATAAAAAATAGATGATTATGGAGCCCCAAACTCTACAATAAGGGCCATAAACATTTTCTAAAGCCTATACAATGAATTCTAATATCAGCTTCCATTTGTTCTTCAGAAAGGAGCTACTACTAGTCCTGACAAATCATGGATCTTCTTGGGTGTGCCTTATGTTTCTACCTAATATCAGAGTCTAATCTCTGCCTTTTTCTTTTCTTGTAATATCCTTCATTCTATAACTTAATCTTTGGTTCATAACTCCAGAAATTACTGTGAGATTGCTATACTCTTGCATCTCCAACTAGAGTTTGCTATCTCTGCAGTCTCACTACATGGATCAAAGCTGTTCTGCTGGTGATGACCAAGATGACAAGGGAGTGTACTGCTTTTGAAAAGTCATATCTTACTCGGATTCAGAGCAAAAAAAATAAAAACAAAAAAACAGAATGCCCACTTGCTACATTGCTCTTCGTCCATCCCATCTTCTGAGTAACACAATTAAACAAACATCCTCAGGTAATAGTTACTATTTAGTACATTTAATGCGTATGCATTGCCATGCCTTGTGGAATATACTAGCATGAGAAATCTTCTCCTCATCCTTTTATTTCAGTTGTTCTCAGGAGTTTATTATTAAGCTGGTGGTTCAGTAGTTAGAACAAACATTAAATCATTTGGCGTGTTTGTAAGATTCTCCCATAAAAATATGTGACTGTTATTTAGTTTCAGTTTTTCAAAGGCTGGCCAAACATCAAAATTAGTTGGCTATTTATCTGGATTAAAATAAAAGGAGAATGTCAAAAGCAAATCTTTATGCCATGCAAGCATTTCATTATCCATTTGCCAGCTGCATGATAGAGAAAGCTTCGTTTTGCAATAACATAATACAGATAATTGCTAATGAAATACTTTTGACACTAATACATGATGGTAGAATGAGACTGGAGATTTAAAATGTAAGGTCCTTGGGAATATGAGCTGTATCTTAAATCATATTTTTAATTACTAGTAATTGTACAGTGATGGGCACACAAATGCTCAAAAATTATGACATGATTCAAAAATAGCAAAATAATTAAGTTGATAATTGGTTCCTGCCCCAGCTTAGGGATTTCTTAAGGAAGCTTGAGAAATAGCCACCTTTTATAGTCTTCCACAAGGAGATATGTTATGCAGGTGCCCAGATCCCACTAAGACAACTGCCTTTGCACACTGTGTCAGGAGGGGTTTAGGTTTTGAATTACTGGTTGTCCTTCTGCTCTACTGAAACCATAGCAGAGGTTCTAAAATCATAAGCTGTAAATTTGGGACTAACACTGCAGTTTGGCACTTGGGATTACTACCACAGTTAAACATGGGAGAGAAGAATTCCACAGAGGGCCAAGCAGGCAGTATCATTAGCTTTAATGAAATCAGCTCCATGTATGTTCAATAAAGTGTGGAATGAAGACTAATCACAAGCATCAAAGAAGATAGTGTTTTGTGACTTGTGCATTATTGAATGTATTCGAGTGTTAAAAAGATGATTATTCATTGTACCTGAATATGCATCTAGGTTAATTTTTTTTATTGAAAGGAAATTTCATTAGGATATCATTAGGATAGTGTTTATTGACATTGATCTAGCTGACTTAAGAATATGGTTATATATTTTTCTGCATCCAACTACTATTATAATACCCAGGCTTATATTAGATTTTCTCTGGTGTTAACTTTGCTTACTTTGACCTTTGTTTCCTGTTCCATCTAAACCCTCCTTTCTGGACAATTGCAAAAGGATGCTGTAAATATCTTCCACAAAGGCATATGTACATGTGATCATATTTGCTGTGAGTTTCTGCTATGTACAGTGCACAAATGCTATGGAATAAATGAGCACTTCATTGACTATAGTGAGTCACACCATTAAGAGGGTGTGCTCAAGCATAGTGTTTGTTGATATGCACTAATTAATTCTAAAGAGTGTTATCATAATTTGCTCATGGTATATACATTCAGATTCTTTGGAAGAACTGAAGCCATCATTAGAAAATTACACTATTATCTCAATATTTTAGTTGACAGTATGCTGTAACAACAAACTTTCCCATTTTATTCTAACTCCTCTTCATTATATCACTGACTTTGTGCACTGCATAGCAACAGATAGAGGAGCAGGAATAGAGAATGAGTAGACCTAATGTGAGGAAATTTTCTGGAGAAGTCGATTTCAATGATACCTTGTAAAATGAGAGAGATATGGGTAAGAGGGCAGTAGAGCTAAATTATAATGCCCTGCTACATTCTTTTATGCTTCGGTGTGAAGAGATCTTGGGCCAAGATAAAGCTATACAAATTCATGTGGATAAAGTCATTTCCCTGCCAGGAGCCAGCTCGTGCCCTGCCAAGTAAGCCAAGTTAGGAATGTGGTATCTGAGTCATTGTGTGCTTTCTGATGGGAGAATGAAGACTTATAAGAAGAGAATCTTGATGAATGGAGAGGGTAGAATACCAGATGTCCTAAGGCAGGTAGAGAGAGTAGACAGCACTGTAAGAGGGTGGCCTGTCTTTCCACATATTCTAGAGTTGTGCCGTCCAATGCAATAGCTACTAACTACAGATAGCTATTTAAATTTAAAGAAGCTAAAATTAAATTCAATTAATAACTTCCTTAGTCTCAATAGTCACATTTAACGTGCTCAATAATCACATGTGGGTAACTACTGCTGTCATTAGATAGCACAGATATAGAGCCTTTCTACCATCACAGAAAGTTCCCTTGGACATCTCTGTTCTAGAGCAATGGGCAGAAATAACTATTTGACCCACTAAGTGCTAGGAGGTCTCTAGAGAGCTATGAGTGCTGACATAACCCCAAAACTATTTTTTTGGTGAATAAGTGGGAACACCAGTGGTATTATGTGACAAAGCAAGAATCAACATCACAAATAGGTATGTATTTCACCATCCTGGAAAGTTCAAATGCAGCTCTGTAATGCTTTCCACTGGGAGAATAAATATGACCATATATTTCCATGAAAGTGATCGAGGGTTTCTTTCTTTTTTGTGGGGGCGGGGTTCTGTTGATTTTGTCTGACGTTTTTAACTAAAGACACCTAGATGACTTAATTATTAAACTGTTCTCTATTTTAGCCTCATTTCCTATGTGAAACTAGTTGTCATACTCCCCTCAAAATATAATCTAGGCCAGGTGCGGTGGTTCACATCTATAATCCCAACACCTTGGGGGGCCAAGGTGGGAGGATTGCTTGAGCCAAGTAGTTCTAGACCAGCCTGGGCAACATAGTGGGACCTCGTCTGTACAAAAGCAACAAAAATAAAAATTAGTTAGGCATGGTGGCATGTGTCTATGCTCTCAGCTACTCAGGAGGCTGAGGTGAGAGGATCACTTGAGCCCAGGAGGTCAAGGCTGCAATGAGCCATGATTGTACCACTGCACTCCAGCCTGGGCAACTGAGTGAGATCTTGTCTCAAGAAAAAAAAAAAATTATTCATAGGTAAGGATTGTGATACAGTTGTTCCCAGTAAGTCCTTATTGAATTTAAATGTAGCTGCCTGCCTATGCTTAGTCAGATGACAGCCAGTAGTATTGTCTCCCTTTGTAACCTTCCTAGCTACCTTAACTGATCAGGAAGAAAATCCATTTATTTCAAATAAATTTGAAAATTTTATATTTGTTTGAACAAATTTGTTTCAAATGCTGCCTTACAGGAATTAAGGCATTCATTTATTCTTTTCAGTCTTTTATTCAATAATGGAGCATCTTTCATCTTTGTGGCATTACCAGCAGGCCTTGTGGACTTTATGAGGTTAAATTAGTCGATGTTTGCCCTGATGGTATTTGTAATCCAATAAGATCTAATTACCAAAAAAGAAGTAGAAAATGAAAAATCATCAAAAGAGAGATAAAGGCAAGGTGTTATAAGAAGTTAGAAGAAGAAAGAACTTTTGCTGGGAAACTGGAAGGATGGCTGCTATTTGTTGAGTACCTACTATATACTTGATTTTTAGCCTGTGTAATTCCACTGTTACACTGTATGATGTCCAAAAGGTTCATTCTGTTATGGAAATTTTAGTAGTAGCTAAATATGCACATTCTTAGAGTCCACTGGGTAGTGGATAGCATTTCTTGACTTTGTAGCCTGCAGAAAGCCTCAAATCAGCACTTGGGAGTACCTTACCTCTTCCTCTTTCCACCTCTCTGCCCTCTTCCTAGAGTTTTGGCTCTATCATGCTAGTGACCTATATGGTGGAAGCCTGTGAGACTATCTTTCCTGGATCCATACTGGTTCTTTCAGACTTCCACAGAGATAAGGTTAAATGTCTTCAGATTCATGACAATGGGGCATCTATAAGGACAAATAAATCCCTCTCTTACTAACACTGATAATACATTGTATAAAACTCTTCCTTGGGGTGCCAAAAAGAATCTTCACCGTACATAAGGTGTAAGGTTGAAGAGAAACTATAGAGCACAGCACCTCTCCCTGCTCCTTCTCTGAGCACTCACATATATTAGCTCATCTAATCAGAAAGATTTTAGGGAAGACACTGAGGAATGTAAATACTGAATATGGTAAGAAGACACTGTGTGTAAAAGGACAAATTCAAGTGCCAGATTTGTTTTTGTTGTCATTGCTAGTTTTGTTGTTGTTGTTTAATCAAGCATATTACACAAAATATTTTATATATAGATTAAATTCTGAACAGTGAGTCACTGAGTTTGAAAAAGAGAGGAGAATGTAGAAGGGAGCCATGGGACATAATGCCGGAGAAGTTGGTAGGAAGAGGCTAGGTTGAAGAGGACCTGAAATGGCAACTAAGTGACTTTTCTTAGTGTGGGCTGCTATAGCAAAGTACCAGAGACTGAATGGCTTCTAAACAATAGAAATTTATTTCTCACAGTTCTGGACACTGGAAGCCAGAGATCAGGAGACCAACATGATAAGGTTCTGATGAGGGCTGTCTTCCAGGTTGCAAACTGCTGACTTCTCCTTGTGTCCTCACATGTTGGAAAGAGAGCTAGCTCTCATGTCTCTTTTTATAAGGGCACTAATCCCATTTGCGAGACCTCCACCCTAGTGGAGACCTCCACCTAGACCTCATGACCTAGTCACCTTCCAAAGACCTGATTTTCAACCACTACCAAATTGGGACTCATGGTTCAACATATGAATTTTTATGGGACACATTCAGTCCGTTAAAGGTTCAAAATTATTCCATAGAAAACAAGTAGCCAAGCTGTCATTGAATGCTACTCCAGCTATTTAAACATGATGTATGTTGCTTGTTCCCCCTTTTTATGAACTAAACTCACATTCACATAGACAGATGTCATCTAACACAGTGGGAGAGGAGGATGTGTGGTAGAGCTACCTACTTGCTTCATTCAATAACCATCAGGCATCGAATGGTTCAAGTATGCTAAGGGGAGGAGAGAGAAACAAAAGAAATAAAATTGATGACCTCTGACCTGAGTAAGTTTATAGTTCAATTAAAGAACAGGTTGTGGCTACATTTGACATGAGTGAAAAGCACTGTAGCAGAAAATGTAACTGAATTCTCCATAGTCATTCTCCTTTTATCTTTCTGTCAGAACCCCAATTTTGTTGTTGGCAGCAACCTGCCTTCTCAGATTTGCTTACGCCTAAGGTGGCTGTGTGACAGACTTCTGCTCAAAGATACATATGCTGAGATTAGGTGCTATCTCTTCCTGCTTTCCTTCTCTTCTTGACTAGAATGCAGACATTAGGCTGGAAGTGGAACAACCAGCCTGGGACCATGAAGTGACAAGCACAAAGTTGGCAATCAAATGCCAAAGATAGAATAAAAGGATATAATGAACATGGAAAGTGAACGGCTGCCCTGGGCTGCTTACTTCTGGCTTTTTGTTCTGTGAGAAGATAAAAAAATCCGTTTGCCTCAGCCACTGAGATTACATTTTCTGTTACTACTCAAAGCCAAATGCAAACCCAATTGATACAATACTCGTGGAATAGCCAATCCCAGAGTGCAAATGAATATGCAAATGCAAAGACCCTAAGGAGACTTTATGGAAAAATTTTTCAGGTAGGTGTTGGAAGGATTACATGAATAATTTCAGATGTTCAATAGCAAATGCTAATGCAAGGTCATAATATAAAATTATGTTCATGAGAGGAAAGAAAGCATTTAAAGGAAGCCAATTGTGAAATAAATTAGTATTAGGAGTGTGAGAAATGGATATGAATGTGTAGAGATGAAGAAGTGTCAGTAGTAGGGAGGAGCATCAGAAATCATGGGGCCCAAACCGTAACTAGAAAATCTTCCAACCTCATTATCACAAAAGGAGGTTACAAGGGAATGACAGATAAATGAATCTATAATGTGTCTCAGGCCAAGCCTAAATGAATGCCATTCTTTTTCATTAGTAAGTTATTTAAAATCAATATTGCTTTCTTTAAAGAAGGTTTTAGATGTTACTAATTTAAATCTTATTAACTTCTTTATTTTCCAGAGTTCAATCTAAGCTGGATCTTTCACTTAGGTTTTACACTATAGGCTATATATAATTCTATGAAAATACCCTAGATAGACAGGAAGGAGTATTTGAAGCCCACAGTTGAACATTAGTTTAGAAAGCTTCTAGCATTGTGAGTCTTTAAATGAGGTTTATCTTTATAGGCTACTTGAGGGATGTCAAGCAGAAATAACGGGTGGTATCATAGCTTACAATGCAGGGGTTGGGGGATGAGAGCTTTTCCCCATCTTAAATTTGCAACTCAAATTTAGTTATAATTTTTTACATGTAGCACTAAAGGCCTGCTACTGTGTTTCAGAGAAAGGCAACCTCAGATCTCATCATTTTTGATGCCATATTTCAGAATATTTAGTTTTAAATAGAGCCCCCAAATGACATTATAAAGGGTATGCAGCTTAAGGCCAGCTGTCGTAGAGACTAAAAATTTAGTAATTTTCCTCTAAAAGTGGTTGGCTGCAAGTGTAACAGTGGTACCGTATTATTTTCTTTGCATAAAATTAACATATCACGACCATAATTGAAAATGGTTATTTTCAATTATGTGGCATCAAATGAATCTTAAAAGAGATTGAAATAAGATCCATGGTAGCTCTGGAGGATTCCTGCAATCGATAGTTTGACACAGCATGGCTTCAGATTAAGTCAAATCTGACAAAAGCATGCGTAGCCTGCTTAAAAGGAGAAATTTTTTTTTTAATTCTATCTTGTTGGAAATATTTGCCATGAAGTAATAATAATGCCTTTAATATGCAAATGATTATAATTGCATTTATTATACTGTCAAATGGAAGTTCAAATACCAGCTCTTTGTTTAACAACCCCGCACATCACACAAAATAAGAGAAATGACTGCTTTCATCATAGAGTTCATAAGAGGAAGAACAAATTCTCTTTTACCGAAATTGCTTTCATTTTCTCTCAGATATGGTCTTTTCCCACAACCCTGAAAAAAATAAGAGTTTAGCTGATCCCTGAAGCATTCTGACATTCAGATTTTCTCCTTAGTCGTTATCTCCATCCTGATGATCCTACATGTGTACAACACGTTTGCTAAGAAAAATTGTACCTTTGAAGGGGACTTTATGCTAAAGTACCCCATGTAACTATCTTTATGCTTATCCACTGTTTGATCTTACTGTTCATTTTAAAAATTTTCCCAGGGGTCTCATTTTTTCCTCATCACTTAAGCAAGAATGATGTTTTGTGCTGTTTATTTTTCTAGCAACCTCCACTTCAATTCACCTTGTCTCATTTCATTAGCCAACAGTCCCTAAAGCATTACCATCTTCCACTCCTTGCTGTAAAGGCCCTGCCTGGATGTTGTGTTTTTTCTACCATTAGGCACATGTGGTGAATGGAGTGGAGAAGCATGGGGAAGCAGTTTCTTGGTAGCTTCAGCAAATATTCTTTAAATCTGTGACTTTTGAAAGACATTTCCAGCATGTGGACCTTCTCTATTTTCTCACAGAGACGCTTTAATTCAGAACATTAAATACTTAGGTCTCTTACTGTACAACCTAGACTCAAAAGATTACAGTCAAAGTCTCCTTTCAACATATGGTCGTGCGTGTGTATGTGTGTAGGGGGGTGAATCTATTGTCTTTCTTCTGTTTCTTCCCTCCCCACATTTGCTCCTGCCAATCTTTCCTGTGCTCTTGGCTGATTTCCCTTCTCCCATTGGTGGATGCAGCCACTAACACCAATACTTCATCATTCCCAGTATTTTATTTATTTGGATTATTGTTTACTATGTCCTTCCTCCCATCTACTTATGATAGGTAAAGGAGCAGAATTGCCTTCAATATTGGAAGATTCTTGGCCAAGACATTTTTTTTTCTTTCTTTTCACTCCTCTGAATAACACTTCAAACTTTTACTTAATATACAAATCTTAGGAGGGCTACACATTAAGCCAGTGCCAGCTATTAACTCCTCTGTACTAATTATATTGTTAGAGATTAGCCTCACCATCAGCCAGCCTCAAAGGAGTGGGGCCTATGGTATATATGTTTGGGCGTTGTGGGGAACAGAAAGTGTCCTTGCATGGGGTTTCCCCAAGAAGGGTACAGTCTACCTTTTCATGCTATTGTCCTTATGCAAGCTCTTTTTTTCAGTAGCCTCCCCAGTGTCTATTCCTCAAATCATCTGCTCTGTAACCAGTCATTTTTAAAAAAAACTTGCTTATTCTACTTAAACCCTTCAGTGACTCTCTGTTGTTTACATGATAAAAATGTAGCTTCTTAGCATAGTTAAGATGTTCAGGACTAGGCCTTAGTAACTGTATTATGTCTCTGACTATCACTCACCATCGTCTCACTTTGCTTTTTAGTCATGCAGAATTGTTTCTACTTTTCCCATCTATCCCATGTAATTTGATGCCTCTGTGTCTTTGTTCACAGTGTTTCCTGTACCTGGGATATGCTTTTTCTCATTGTTTGGCTAATAATCCATCCTCAACACCTATTTCCCATTCCCAATGCCTATCAATTTTAGTAGTACATAGTAACTGCTAAAATTGTATTGGTTAAATGATGGAATTAATAAATTTTTTTATACATGTTTCAACTTTGCTCAGGTATCCTTCACTGAGTATATCTACACACCCTCTACCAGTCAAAGGAGCTAGGCAGGTACCTCTGCTTCCTCCTAAATAACCCTATACTCCCCCCCACTTATAACACTTACTGTAAAGCTGTGAGCTTCTCTAAAGGCAAGGACCTTGTTTTATTCTGCTCTGTCCCCAAGACCTGAAAGAGGGTCTGGCTGAGAACAGATGTTCAGTAAGTGTTTGTTGAACCTAATTCATATTTTGGAAATTAAGAATCAGCAAATCCCTTGTCAAGTAAAACCTACTTTCTACTCTTCTAACACCAAACCAGTCTCCTGAAGCCAGAAGGTCTCTTAAGTACTTTGAATAGTTACCACTATTTTAGATATTAATCTGAAATGGTACATGTAAAATTTCTTTATGAACCCTGCAATGTTATACTGATGAGTTGCATTATTGTGTGTTTTGCACATGTCAAACGAAACTTAGACCACTTCCAATCAAGGCTGGGGCCCTACACTTTCCCCACTTCTTCTTTCCTCTGTTTCCTTTAGTTCCTAAAACCCCTAGAATTTCCCTGTAGTCACTAGTTCAGTACATGGATGAAGGCAAGTTGGTTAGGAACTGTCAGAGATTATTTACTAAGAATAGCATTAGCAGAGATATAACTTTATTAGATTCATAATTGCCCAGCTGCTAAGGTGGCCCTGCAGACTCAAAATAACACTTAACCAATTCATCAGGTACTCCCAGCATGGCCACTTACTTTTAATCTGCTTCCCAGTCTCTCAGAGAGATGGGGAAACCCCCTCTATGTCCCTGTGGAAGTCTAATCATTTATTTGGGGGGTCTAGGTTTACTGCAGTGATCCAGCCTGCACTAATGTCAGAATCCTCCCCTTTGCTACTAAGACTATACTGTAACTCTCACTCAGATCCGAAAAGAATCTAACCCAGGCTATGAAGGACATTAACATTGTTCTACCCTGGTTTGGTTTGAATGTTTGTATATCCACCAGAATCATATGTTGAAATCCTAACCCTCAATGTGATGGTATTAAAATGTGGGCCTTTGGGAAGTGATTAGGTCAAGAGGATGGAGCCCTCATGAATAAGGTAAGTGTCCTCATAAAAGAGGCCTAAGGGAGCTTCTTTGTCTCTTCTGTTACATGAAGGCACAGTGAGGAGGCACCATCTGTGAAGCAGAGACCCCTTACCAGATATGAAACCTGCTGGTGCCTTGATCTTGGACTTCCCAGCCTTCAGAACAATGAGAATTAAATTTTTGTTGTTTATAAACCACCCAGCCTAAAGTTTTTTGCCATAGCAGCTTGAATGGATCAAGAAATGCCACTTTCTGCAAACTAGATATATCCTACCATGCTTTCTAGGGTGGTCCAGAGGGTTCTATTCTCATGATCTTATGTCATATTCTTCTGGCTCTAAATTTGCATTCTAGACCTTCCCAGCACCTTGCCTTCTTATTCCTGCTATCCAAAGAAAGTCTTGGAAAGTTTCAGAAAGCATCTTATACTCCTGATTTATAAGAGGGTAGAAAAAGATTCTTAGTTTTACTCATTCCTTCTTCTTGGGTAGCCTAGAGTTTACCCGATTTTTTAATATAGCTAATATAAATATTTGTATATTATACTAAAGAAGCTATTGTTTCTGGCTTCCTAGTCTCTTAATTTTTAGAAAAATATAGCAGCTTTATTGAGATATCATCCACATACCATGTAATTCTGCCATTGTCTTTTTTTTATTTTTTATTTCTTTTAAATTGTACTTTAGGTTCTGGGGTACATGTGCAGATCATGCAAGATTGTTGCATAGTTACATACATGGCAAGGTGGTTTGCTGCCTTCATCCCCCCATCACCTATATCTGGTATTTCTCCCCATGTTATCCCTCTCCACCCTCCCCACCCCTCGCTGACCCTCCCCTAGCCACCCACCCCTCCACTGACTGCAGTGTGTGATGCTCCCCTCCCTGTGTCCACGTGTTCTAATTGTTCAACACCCGCCTATGAATGATGAGATGCAGTGTTTGGTTTTCTGTTCTTGTGTCAGTTTGCTGAGAATGATGGTTTCCAGATTCATCCATGTCCCTATGAAGGACACGAACTCATTGTTTTTTATGTCTGCATAGTATTCCATGGTGTATATGTGCCACATTTTCTTAATCCAGTCTATCGTTGATGGACATTTGGGTTGATGCCAGGTCTTTGCTATTATAAACAGTGCCACAATGAACATACGTGTGCATGTGTCTTTATAAAGAACAATTTATAATTCCTTGTGTATATACCCAGTAATGGGACTGCTGGATTAAATGGTATTTCTATTTCTAGGTCCTTGAGGAATCGCCACACTGTTCCACAATGGTTGCACTAATTTGCACTCCCACCAACAGTGTAACAGTGTTCTATTTCTCCACATCCTCTCCAGCATCTATTGTCTCCAGAATTTTTAATGATCACCATTGTAACTGGCGTGAGATGGTTTCTCAATGTGGTTTTGATCTGTATTTCTCTAATGACCAGTGATGATGAGTATTTTCTCTTTTTTTTTTTTTTTGTTTTGTTTTGTTTTGTTTTGTTTTCCAGCAAAGCTCTTTATTTTTCTTTGTTCCTTTTCTTTTTTATTTTCCATTTTACTTTAGGTTCTGGGGTACATGTACAGGTCATGCAGGTTTGTTGCATAGGTGCATACTATATCCAGCATTTCTCCTCATGTTATCCCTCCCCACCCTTCTCACCCCCCGCTGTCCCTCCCATAGCACCCCCCCCAACTGTCCCCAGTGTGTGATCCTCCTCTCCCTGATTCCACATGTTCTCATTGTTCAACACCCGCCTATGAGTGAGAACATGCAGTTTCTGGTTTTCTGTTATATGTGTTTGCTGAGAATGATGAGCATTTTTTCATGTTTCTTGGCCTCATAGATCTCTTCTTTTGTAAAATGTCTGTTCATATCCTTTGCCCACTTTTGAATGGGTTTGTTCGTTTTTTTTTTTTTTTTTTTTTTTCTTATAAATCTGTTTTAGTTCTTTGTAGATTCTGGATATTAGCCCTTTGTCAGATGGGTAGATTGCAAACATTTTTCCCATTCTGTTGGTTGCCACTTCATTCTAATGATTGTTTCTTTTGCTGTACAGAAGATCTGGAGTTTAATTAGATCCCATTTGTCTATTTCAGCTTTTGTTGCCATTACTTTTGGTGTTTTAGCCATGAAGTCCTTGCCTATGCCTATGTCCTGAATGGTTTTGCCTAGGTTTTCTGCTAGGGTTCTTATGGTGTTAGGTCTATGTGTAGATCTTTAATCCATCTGGAGTTAATTTTACTATAAGCTGTCAGGAAAGGGTCCAGTTTCTGCTTTCTGCACATTGCTAGCCAGTTTTCCCAACACCACTTATTAAATAGGGAATCCTTTCCCCATTGCTTGTTTTTGTCAGGTTTGTCAAAGATCAGATGATTGCAGATATGTGGTGTTGCTTCTGAGGCCTCTGTTCTGTTCCATTGGTCTATGTTTCTGTTTTGGTACCAGTACCACACTGTTTTGATTACTGTGGCCTTGTAGTATAGTTTGAAGTCAGGTAGCATGATGCCTCCAGCTTTGTTCTTTTTGCTTAGGATTGTTTTGGCTATGCATGCTCTCTTTTGGTTCCATATGAAGTTTGAAGTGGTTTGTTCCAGTTCTGTGAAGAAGGTCATTGGTTGCTTGATGGGGATAGCATTGAATGTATAAATTACTTTGGACAGTATGGCCATTTTCACGATGTTGATTCTTCCCAACCATAAGCATGGAATGTTTTTCCATCTGTTTGTGTCCTCTCATATTTCATTGAACAGTAGTTAGTAGTTCTCCTTGAAGAGGTCCTTTACATTCTTTGTTAGTTGTATTCCTAGTTATTTTATTCTCTTTATAGCAATTGTGAATGGGAGTTCACTTTTGATTTGGCTCTCTGTTTGTCTGTTATTGGTGTATAGAAATGTTTGTGATTTCTGCACAATGATTTTGTGTCCTGAGACTTTGCTGAAGTTGCCTATCAGTTTCAGGAGAGTTTGGGCTGAGACGATGGGGTCTTCTAAATATACAATCATGTCATCTGCAAATAGAGCCAATTTAACTTCCTCCTTTCCTAATTGAATACCCTTTATTTCTTTTTCTTGCCTGGATGCTCTGGCTAGAACTTCCAATACTATATTGAATAGGAGTGGTGATAGAGGGCATCCTTGTCTTGAGCCAGATTTCAAAAGGAATGCTTCCAGTTTTTGCCCACTCAGTGTGATATTAGCTGTGTGGGTTTGTCATAAAGAGCTTTTATTATTTTGAGATACATACCATCAACACCTAGTTTATTGAGGGTTTTTAGCATAAAGAGCTGTTGAATTTTGTCAAAGGCCTTCTCTGCATCTATTGAGATAATCATGTGGGTTTTGTCTTTGGTTCTGTTTATGTGATGGATTACGTTTATAGACTTGCATATGTTGAAACAGCCTTGCATCTCTGGGATGAAGCCTACTTGATCATGATGAATAAGCTTTTTAATTTGCTGTTGCATTCTGTTTGAGAGTATTTTATTGAAGATTTTTGTGTGAATGTTCATCATGGATATTGGCCTGAAGTTTTCTTTTTTAATTGCATCTCTGCCCAGTTTTGGTATTCAGATGATGTTGGTCTCATGAGTTGGGGAGGATTTCCTCTTTTTGTACTGTTTGGAAAAGTTTCAGAAGGAGTGGTACCAGCCCTTCTTTGTACATCTGGTAAAATTTGGCTGTAAACCTGTCTGGACCTGGGCTTTTTTTAGTTGGTAGGCTATTAATTGCTTCCTCAACTTCAGCCCTTGTTATTGGTCTATTCAGGGATTCAACTTTTTCCTGGTTTCGGCTTGGGAGAGTGCAAGCGTCCAGAAATTTATCCATTTCTTCCAGATTTACTGATTTGTGTGCATAGAGTTGTTTGTAGTAATCTCTGATGGTAGTTCGTATTTCTGTGGAATTGGTGGTGATGTACCCTTTATTGTTTCTTTATTGGATCTATTTGATTATTCTCTCTTTTCTTTTTTATTAGTCTGGCTAGCAGTCTATCTATTTTGCTGACCTTTTCAAAAAACCAGCTCCTGGATTTGTTGATTTTTTTGATGGGTTTTTTGTGTCTCTATCTCTTTCAGTTCTGCTTTGATCTTAGTTATTTCTTGTCTTCTGCTAGCTTTTTGAGTTTTTTTTTTATCTTGCTCCTCTAATCCATTCAATTTTAATGATAGGGTGTTGATTTTATACCTTTGCTTGCTCCTCTTGTGCACATTTATTGCTATGAATTTTCCTCTAGACACTGCTTTAAATGTATCCCACAGACTCTGGTATGCTGTGTCTTCATTCTCATTGGTTTCAAAGAACATCTTTATTTCTGCCTTCATTTCATTATTTATCCAGTCTACGTTCAGGAACCAGTTGTTGATTGTCCATGAAGTTGTGCGGTTTTGAGTTAGTTTCTTTATCCTCAGTTCTAATTTGATTGCACTGTGGTATGAGAGATGGTTTGCTATGATTTCCATTATTTTGCATTTGCTGAAGAGTGGTTTACTTCCAATTATGTGGTCGATTTTATAGTAAGTGCGATGTGGTGCTGAGATGAATGTATAATCTGTGGATTTGGGGTTAAGAGTTCTGTAAAAGTCTATTAAGTTCACTTGGTCCAGATCTGCTTTCAAGTCCTGAATTTCCTTGTTGATTTTCTGTCTCATTCATCTGTCTAATATTGACAGTGGAGTGTTAAAGTCTCCCACTGTTATTGTGTGGGAGTCTAAGTCTCTTTGTAGGTCATTAAGGACTTGCTTTATGTATCTGGGTGCTCCTGTATTGGGTGCATATATATTTAGAATAGTTAGCTCTTCTTATTGTATTGATCCTTTTACCATTATGTAATGCCCTTCTTTGTCTCTTTTGATTTTTGTTGGATTAAAGTCTGTTTTATCAGAGACTAGGATTGCTACCCCTGCTATTTTTTGCTCTCTATTTGCAGGGTAAATCTTCTTCTTTCCCTTTATTTTGGGTCTATGTGTGTCTTTGCAGATGAGATGGGTCTCCTGAATACAGTACACTGATGGTTCTTGGCTTTCTATCCACTTTGCCAGTATGTGTCTTTTGATTGAGGCATTTAGTCCATTTACATTTAATGTTAATATTGTTATATGTGAATTTGATCCTGCCATTTTATTGCTGGTTGGTTGTTTTGCCCTTTGGTTGGCATAATTTCTTCATTGCGTCATTGGCCTTTACCATTTGTTTCTTTTTTGCAGTGGCTGGTACTGGTTTTTCCTTTCTGTGTTTAGTATTTCCTTTGAGAGCTCTTGTAGGGCAGGTCTGGTAGTGACAAAATCTCTCAGCAATTGCTTGTCTGTAAATGATTTCATTTCTCCATCACTTATGAAGCTTAGTTTGGCCGGATGTGAAATTCTGGTTTGAAAGTTCTTTTCTTTAAGGATGTTGAATATTGGCCCCCACTCTCTTCTGGCTTGTAGGGTTTCTGCCGAGAGATCCACTGTGAGTCTGATGTGCTTCCCTTTGTGGGTGACCCAACCTTTCTCTCTGGCTCCCCTTAGTATTTTTTCCTTTGTTTCAACCCTGGTGAACCTGATGATTATGTGCCTTGGGGTTGCCCTTCTAGAGGAGTATCATTGTGGTGTTCTCTGTATTTCCTGTATTTGAATGTTGGCCTGCCTTGCTAGGTTGGGGAAGTTCTCCTGGATAATATCCTAAAGAATGTTTTCCAGCTTGGATTCATTCTCCATGTGGTCTTCCAGTACACCGATCAGGTGTGGATTAAGTGTTTTCATGTAATCCCATATTTCTTGAAGGCTTTATTCATTTCTTTTCACTCTTTGTTCTGGTTTCTTGCCTTCTCATTTTATTTCATTGAGTTGATCTTCAATTTCTGATATCCTTTCTTCTGCTTGATCTATTTAGCTATTGAAACTTGTGTATGCTTCATGAAGTTCTTGTGCTGTGTTTTTCAGCTTCATCAAGTCGTTTATGTTCTTCTCTAAGCTGGTTATTCTATTTAGCACTTTGTCTAACCTTTTTTCAGGGTTTTGGGTTTCTTTGCATTGGGATAGAACATGTTCCTTTAACTCAGAGAAGTTTGTTATTACTCACCTTCTAAAGCCTGCTTTTGTCAATTCATCAAATTTGTTCTCTGTCCTGCTTTGTTCCCTTGCTGGGGAGGAGTTGTGATCTTGAGGTGGGGGAGAGACGTTGTGGCTTTTTATGGTTTCATTCTTCTTGCACTGGTTTCTTCCCATCTTGTTGAATTTATATAGTTTTTATCTCAGGTGGCTGCTTGAGGAGGCAGCCTTTCCTTTGTCTGCCTGCAGAGTCACTGCTGGGGTGCCACAGATTCAGTGGAGCTGCTGCATCTTTTATTTACTGAGGAAAATTAGTCTGGCTTCTGCAATGGCGGCTTCCCTTCTCCCCGCCAAGCTTGATTGTTCCTGGTTGCTGTCTAACTGATGTTCTGGGTATGTAACTCTGGAGTGAGAGTTTTTTAGCCTGCTGGGCTTTGTGCAGTGGGGTGTGGGGGGGGGCAGTGGGGGGGGGGACCCATTCTGCCCTTTGTGCTGTTTCCCTGCATTCAGTTCCCCTTCTTACTAGGGGGTGGGTAGCTCCATCCTGCCAGCTTTTTGGCTTTCTTGGTGTCAGACAGTGCTTCCACCTAGATCTATGCTGACAGCCCCAGTGCTGGCCGAAGTTGCTGTTCTGCCCTGTTCAGGTAGCTTGCTGAGGCTTTCCAGCCCAGCAAAGATCTCCTGTTCTGTGAGTTGTAGAGGGCTTGGGTGAAGCACTGTATCTGAACTGACGTCCCAAAGGGGGAGAGCCCCTGGTCCTCTGGTCAGTTGCACGCTCCTCTTGGGTGGACAGTGCCCTGCCTTGCCTCAACTTGCCCTATTTGGTTTATACCCACTGTCCAACCAGACCAACAAAATGAACCTGGCACCTCATTTGGAATTGTGGAGACCACTTGGCTTCTGTGACTCTCTCACTGGGAGCTGCTTTCCAGAGCTGCCTCTTATTCAGCCATCTTGGGATCCTCGCAGTTTTCTAAAGTGAGGATCCTCATTCTCAAAGCATACATTGGAGTGTACACTTCAGTGATCTTTAGTATATTCACAGTTACCTTACTAAACCAGATTTGCATCTGCCCTCCTGTGCAGCAAAGCCAAACAGTGACATTGGGATTTGCAGTGAGAGAAAATGAGGCATTTATTTCAGGGCACCAAACAAAGAGAATTAGATAGCTAATGCTTAAGACCTGAGCTCCCTGATAGCTTACAGGTAAGGGTTTTCAAAGGTGGGGAGGCAGAAGTTATAGGCAAAGTCATAAGTCATTACATAGAAGCTACATTGGTTTGGTCTAAAAAGGCAGGACATCTTGAAGCAGGGTATTATAGGTCATAGATTTGAGATTCAAAAGTTTTCTGATTTGTGATTGGTAGAGGAAGCAATGCTTTGTCTAAAATTTTGAGGTCAGCAGAAAGAAATGTTGATATCTGGCATGTGGGTGTGACTTTGTCCAGGTACCTCAGAAAAACATTTAGAAAAAAGAAGGGATGCCAGGGTTTAGTCCTCAGTTTCTCCATAGCTGAATCTATGTGCCAGAAGAGGACATTTTCCATTTGATAGGGTTCTGGGTTTCTGAAAAACAACTTAGGGACATACATTAAGATGTTATCTTTAGTTTATGTAGGTAACCAAACATTTTGTGACTCTAACTTCCTTGGCTATTGTTTTAAGCTATTATTACCTTCTTACTGATCAGGTTGCTCATTTACTTCTCAGGGCTAGCCAGGTGCATGGAATTTCCATTGAAGGTACAGAGATTTTCCTTTATTTCCATGCTTGAGGGGAGGGCAACAGGCACCTAAGAGGGGTCCCTGCTCATCTCAGTTGTGTAATCATTACCACAATCAATTTAGGAACATATTCATCATGCCCAGAAGAAACTCGCCTATATTAACAGTCATCAGCCATTTCCTCTCAACACACCCACAATCTCCTGGAAACAATGAATCTACTTTCTGTTTCTATGCCTGTTCTGGATATTTTATATACATGGAATCATACATATGTCAACTTTTGTGCCTTCTTTCACTCAGCATGTTTTCAAGGTTCATCCATGATGTAGCATGTATCAAAACTTCATTCCTTTTTATGGCTGATAATATTTCATTGTATTTGTATGCACATTTATATAACATTTTGTTTATCCATTCATCTGTTTATAGACATTTGTATTGGTTCAACTTCGTGGCTATTATGAATAATGCCATTATGAATATTCATGTACAAGTTTTTGTATAGACATGATTTTATTTATTTTTTGTATATATCTAGAATGAGAATTGCTAATTTACTTATAAAATTAAGACCTGAGACTGCTATAGAAAACAAACATCTGCTATATTCTCTAATGGGGGTGGAAGGAAGAAAGCTTTGCCACTCCCACCTTGTAAGTCAGTAGGGTAAACAAGCCTAATTATTAAAAAGAGCTACCCTTTTCCTGTCTTTAGCATAATCAAAGCAGAGCATTCTTGGTATAGAAGCCCCACATCAGGAGGTATTTGTTTTATTTTTTGTGTTTAACAAAAGTCAATGATATATTGATATTTGCATTACTAGTCATCCTATTTTAAAGTGATGAAACACTCTTCTCCAAGGAAGCTATTTTTTTCCTCCATATATGGACAGAGCTAATTAACAAATGGATCTATGGCCACCTCCAGGCTGTGACACATATTCTATATTCTCAGGAGCCTGTGCATATTACAATTCTGATGGTAAGTGTAATGTCATAGCTTTCATCTTATACCTGAACAGCAGTGGTAGGTTGACAGCATATAAAGAAACTCATGTGAAAGCGTACTTTACTAGTTGGATTTTATAAATAGCATGTTATGAATTTGTCTTCTAGTAGATTTCATGAAATCTATCTGTTAAAAAAAAATTCCAGCATTTTATTGATATTTAGAAAACCTGTTTTGGTGCCAAGAAATAGAAATAAAATCTCTTAACAGGCAGGTGTGAGGGTGAGGAAGATAGTGATTTATAGTTTCTCCTTGAAGAGGGTTTCTGAGTTGCCATTTCACATCCATTAATGGATTTAAAATTAGTTTTCTGAATCTTAGTCATTCTTCAAAGGAAATCTCCTTGAATAGCAAGAAAATTCTCATAGGTCTTGCTATTATCTCAATATTTGTGTCCCCCTAAAATTCATATGTTGAAACCTAATCCTCAATGTGTTGGAATTAAGAGGTGAGGCCTTTGAGAGATGATTATGTCCTGAAAGCTCTTTTATAAGAATTAGTAACCTAATAAAAGCAGCTTGAAGAATCTCATTCATCCCACCTACCATTTGAAGATACAGCAAGAATGTGCCATCTTTAAAGAAGAGAGTAGTCCTCACCAGACACTGAATCTACCAGCACCTTGATCTTGGACTTTCTAGCCCCTAGAACTGTGATAAATAAATTTCTGTGTTTTATAAATTACCCAGTTTGTGGTATTTTGTTATAGCAGCACAAATGGGCTGACACAGGTCGCCAGATGCACATGCTTTTTGGCTCTGTCTGCAAGCCTTTTAGAAACAACAACTATGCTGTTCCTGTAGTATGATGCTCTTACCTTTGGTTTCTTTGTAGGAGAGAATCTATGAAATCTTCTTTTTAAATGCCAACATGAGGCCAGGCACAGTGGCTCACATCTGTAATCCCAACACTTTGGGAGGTCGAGGTGGGTGGATCACCTGAGGTCAGGAGTTTGAGGCCAGCCTGACCAACATGGAGATACCCCGTCTCTTCTAGAAATGCAAAATTAGCTGGGTTTGGTGGTGCATGCCTGTAATCCCAGCTACTTGGGAGGCCGAGGCAGGAGAATTGCTTGAACCCAGGAGGCGGAGGTTGTGGTGAGCTGAGATCACACCATTTTTCTCCAGCCTGGGCAAAAAAGCAAAACTCTGTTTCAAAAAAATCAAATAAATAAATAAATGCCAACATGAATTTAAAGTATGTCTATATATATGATCTCCTTAGAATGAAATTTCACTTGAGTAACTTGAGGGCCTAGAAAGAGTAACATAATGAAAACCCTTAAATGAACATTCTACAAAATCTATAAAAAGTAATGAGAATAGAAGAAATTGAGCAGTGGATTTAACATCTAGCTCAAGTCCTAGTCTGATGACTAGGTATATGACAATGAATATGTTGCTTAAATATTCTTTACCTTAGTTTCATCATCTGTAAAGTAGGGGAAGTAATAATAGTACCTATCTCATAATGTTGCGGACATCAAATGACAGCATGTATATTAATGTGCTATACAAATGGTAAAACATAGCCGGGCATGGTGGCTCATGCCTGTAATCCCAGCACTTTGGAATGCTGAGGTGAGCGTATTACCTGAGGTCAGGGGTTCAAGACCAGCCTGGCCAACATTGTGAAACCCCATCTTTACTAAAAAATACAAAAATTAGCTGGGCGTGGTGGCAGATGCCTTTAATCCTAGCTACTTGGGTGGCTGAGGCAGGGAGAATTGCTTGAACCCAGGAGGTGGAGGTTGCGGTGAGCCAAGATCGTGCTACTGCACTCTAGCCTGGGTGACTGAGCAAGACTCCATCTCAAAGAAACAAAGAAATAAAAAAAAAATGTGTTTACATAATTATTTTAAAATTGATTTATATTTCAATTAATAATCATAAGAAAACAAATTCCTATGGTATGTGGATTGAGGTATAGGGGCAGCCTGGATTTACATGAATTTACATTTTCATCAGTTAACAGAAGTTCCTTTCAAAATCTAAGCTTTTGTTTCCTTTTACTTCTTCACAGTAAAATATATGAGATGAAGATACTCATGTGTCAGATTAGTTCAATATCAATATAGAATCACCAGCCAAGCAGGGACATGACATCAAAACACAAACTAAACACTAGTTAATTAAGAACAAGAACATACAAGTACTACTATCAAAAGACACACTGTGTCATCAGGATTTGATTTTGATTACTCTCTTTGGTATTGGGTCAGATTTCAACCTTTAATTTTGGTCTGCCAGTGAGGTGGAGTGATGGCAAAGTGGAGTATCCTCTACTTTCAGGGTCCTGAGGTACAAGCTTGGTCTCAGCTACATCTGTTTCCACTAGTCCCATTGAAGGTTAAAAATCCATCTGTTCAAATATTTCACTGGAGCTAGAGATGGCTTGTTTAAAGGACCCCCAGGTGCTTTTCTTTCTCTATACAGTGCATTCTTTTTGGCGTATCTTTGCTTCTTGGTCTTGTTAAACATCTTCATTCCTTGGTATAAATGAACAGCTGCCTAAAGATTTGCTGTCTGTTTCAGACTGGACTGGGCTGACGGTTCTCAGGCTGCCTCAGCCTTAAGGGAAAGAACTAAGTGGTTTGTCTTTCATGGAGGTTAATAAGTGCTTCTCTTGTTGGTTCGTTTGTGTGTAACTGCTCAGGCTTTGGCACTCAATCTGTCAGGGATCTTAACAAATTACCCTTTGGTTATGCACTTAAGTGTTGAACAGTGAGAACACGTGGACTCAGGGAGAGGAGCATCACACACTGGGGGCAGTTGTAGGGGGTAGGGGAGAGACAGCGGGGGTGGGTGGGGAGGGTGGGAAGGGATAACATGGGGAGAAATGCGAGGTATAGTATGCACCTAAAGTAAAATTTAAAAAAATAAATAGAATCTAGTTATTAAAAAAAAAAAACAGCACTTGTATTACCAGTATAGTAACCAAATGTTGAAGCAAATTACCACACGTCACAAACAGACTTTAAACCATTTGCTTGACTATTTCCTTGACCTGTCTTGAAATGTGAGGAAATGGGGAAAAAAAAATCAAATGATAGGAATGTTTTGCATTTGTGGAGAAACAGAGAAAATCCATGATAGTTTTAAGGGAAAATATGCATAGCAGCTCTAATTCCAAGAAGATAGTTTAACTATGTGTCATTATTTCAAAGTTTGCTATATATTTTCAGGTTGTTAGGAAATATTTCTAAATTATGTCTATTTTCCTGTCTTGATAAAAAGTTGATCAAAGTCAAATAAATATTTCTATAATGTTGGGAAATCTCATTTTGTCCCTGAGCATCTTTACTATACAACTGTGGTGCTTAGTGTCTCTAGACCACTGCTTTGATCATCAGTGAAATATGTCTAGGATCATAGATGGAGATGTAAAAGGTTTAGGAAATAGAGCTGAATTGCACTGAACACTTCATTCCTTTAAAGTATTTTTAGTGAAATTACTACCACTTTTTTTTTTCAATTTGACTTGCCATTTTTTTTAAGTGGAATATTCAAAACATGACTTGAGAGTTCTTTTAGTTGTGCTCTGGCTGATTATGCTTTAATTCTATTATAATAATTAGAGAAAGGGAGGTAGGGAGAGAGGAAGAGAGAATATTACATTAACCAAAATGGTGTCTATTCAATGGGAACATTTACAATGTAGAAGGTTTTTTGTTTTGATTTGGTTTTATTTTGGTCTAGAGATTTATCATAGTAGGCAGGAGAAAATTCAACTGAAAGGAAAACTTCAGTTCCTCTGTTTTATTGACTAATGAAGTTTGGAGCAAGATGATAAACATAAATAATAAAATTGGGATAGTACCCAGAACCTATGTTGTTTCAACGTAGGCTTTCACATTTCATTAGAAAGTGGGCAATATGCAAATGCCCATCAATCAACAAGTGGATAAAGAAACTATTATATCTATGTGTGTGTGTGTGTGTGTGTGTGTGTGTATATATATATATATATATGTGTGTGTGTGTGTGTGTGTGTGTGTATGTGTGTGTGTGATGGAATACTAGTCAGCTATAAACAGGAATAAATTAATGGCATTTGCAGCAAGCTGGATGAGATTGGAGACTATTATTCTAAGCGAAGTAACTTAGGAATGGAAAACCAAACATCACATGTTCTTACACATATGTTGGAACTAAACTATGAGGATGCAAAGGCATAAGAATGATAAAATGGGACCTACAGCCGCCCGGGAGAAGATGGCCGCCCCAACAGTGCCCGGGCTCTCCCAGCAGGTGCGATACTTCAGTACATCTGTGGTCAGACCATTTGCCAAGCTTGTGAGGCCTCCTGTTCAGGTATACGGTGTTGAAGGTCGCTATGCCACGGCTCTTTATTCTGCTGCATCAAAACAGAAAAAGCTGGAGCAAGTAGAAAAGGAGTTGTTGAGAGTAGCACAAATCCTGAAGGAACCCAAAGTGGCTGCTTCTGTTTTGAATCCCTATGTGAAGCATTCCGTTAAAGTGAAAAGCCTAAGTGACATCGTAGCAAAAGAGAGGTTGTCTCCCCTCACGACCAACCTGATCAATTTGCTTGCTGAAAATGGTCGCTTAAACAATACCCAAGGAGTTGTTTCTGCCTTTTCTACCATGATGAGTGTCCACCGCAGAGAGGTGCCTTGCACAGTGACCACTGCATCTCCTTTAGAAGAAGCCACACTCTCTGAATTAAAAACAGTCCTGAAGAGCTTCCTAAGTCAAGGCCAGATACTGAAATTGGAGGTTAAGACTGATCCATCAATCATGGGTGGAATGATTGTGCGCATTGGAGAGAAATACGTTGACATGTCTGCCAAGACCAAGATTCAGAAGCTGAGCAAGGCTATGCGGGAGGTTATCTGAAAGTGGTGTTCTTCTGCCATCAGTGAAAATTCTTAAACTTGGAGCAACAATAAAAAGCTTCCAGAACAGAAAAAAAAAAAAAAAAAGAATGATAAAATGGACTTTGGGGACTTGGGGGGAAAGGGTGGGAGAGAAGCAAGAAATAAAAAACTACAAATAGAGTGCAGTGTATACTTGCTCAGGTGATGGGTTCATCAAAATCTCACAAATCACAACTAAAGAACTTACTCATGTAACCAAACCCACCTGTACCCCAGTAACCTATGGAAAAATAAAAATAAATAAATAAACTATGGTATAGCTATATAAAAAAAAAAAGAAAGTAGGCAATATAATTACATGAAAAAGTCTTATTTCCAGAAAAAAATATTTTTTCAGGCATATACTACTGAACATGAATACATCCAATTTTTCTTGTGAAACAATTTTCAGGTGGTTGACTATCATTCTATTTGTAGTTCACTGAATGTGCTCTATGGATCATAAAAATAAAAAGGAACATTTTTATTATTAGATACTGCATTATTCTAAGGTGCCTCTGCATAGCAACAACTACTTCCTTTGTTGTTTAGTAAATTCTCAAATCAAATTAAATGAGACATTTTATGTGCTCTGTAATTCATTTAGATCATACATGCTGAGCATTACATGCAAAATCTTGTGACTAGCCATATGTAGTTTACATGTACCTTATTCATAATCACTTAAAATTCTAGTCAGAAAACTTTCAAATTTCTGAATATCACAAATCTAATTTAATGAGTTTAAATGTGCCCTATAAAATTCACATTGAAATTTAATTGTCATTTTAACAATATTGAGTGGTGGAACTGTAAGAGGTGATTAGGTCATGAGGGCCCTACCCTCATGAATGAATTAATGCCATTATAGTGAGAGTGGGCATGTTATTACCAGAATGTATTTCTTATAAAAGGGTGAGTTTGCCCCTGTTTTGTCTCTCTCACCCTTCCTTTGCCCTTCTGCCATTGGATTGTACCGGCCTCTTGATCTTGGATTTCCTAGACACCAGAACTGTGAGGCAATACACTTTTGTTCAGTATAAATTAACTAGTCTGTGATATTCTGTTATAGGTGCACAAAACAGACTAAGACAATCATGTAACTGTGTTGTTTATTTAGCTTTAACTCTGACTGTGATAATTTCTGTTTTCTTGAGACAGAGTTTCTCTCTGTAGCCTGAAAATTTGACATCTATATGTTAGTTCTCTTTCAACATAGATTAATACCAGGATTGACTTTGAATAGTTCTTCCAACTTGGAGTCCTTTTGGAAAAATGATCAGGTCTCTGTAAAAGGCATTATGTGAACTAGATTATGTGCTAATGGTAAATACCATCATAATATAGCTAACATTTATTTAATTTATTTTATATTCCTGTCACATGTCCTATATAAACTTAATTCTGACAACAACTCAGTGAGGTAAACCTTATTTTTCTTATTTCCAATAGATTAAGAAAGTAAATCACAGGGCAGTTAAATAAACTGCTCAAGTTTGCACGAGTTCAAAGTAGCAGACCTGTAATGGACTCAGGCACTCTGACATTAGTATTGTAAAGCAAAAAATATCTGAGACAGATTGTAATCAATTTAAATTGAGGTTTATTTTGCAAAAGTGAAGGATCGTGGCCCATGACTCAGCCTCAGGAGGTCCTGAGAACATGTGCCCAGGGTAGTTGGGTTACAGCTTGGCTTTATACATTTTAGGGAGACGGAACTTACAGGCAAAAATATGAATCAATACAGGTAAGGTATGCATTGGTTTGTCCCAGAAAGGCATGACATCTCAAAGCAGGGGCTTTCAGGTCATGGGTGGATTCAAAGATCTCCTGATTGGCAATTGATTGAGAGAATTAAGCTCTGTCCTGTCCAAAGAGTTGAAGTCAGCTTCAGTAAAGATAAAGGATGTTGTGAAAGCCAAGGCTCTTGTTCATGTATGTGAAATCTCCAGGTAGCAGGCTTCAGAGAGAATAGATGGTGATTTTCTCTTATCAGACCTTAAAAAGGTGTCAGACTCTCCAAAACTGACCTAGTAAGGGAAACAGATTCTTTCTCTACAGAATGCATATTTCCCCTCCAAGAGCCAGGTTTTCAGAGTCGTTTCAAAATATGTTAAAGAAATACATTTTGTTGTAAAATATTTTTATTTCCTTCAGGGCCTGCTATCTGTCGTGTGATGCAATCCCACAGTCAGGTTAGAAATTGGTATCTTATACCTGTGTAACAAACCTGCACGTTCTGCACATGTGCATCTTAGAACTTAAAGTATAATTTAAGTTCACATCCTAGAACTTAAAGTATAATTTTAAAAAATTCATATCTTATTGCTACAAATAGTCTGTTTTATCAGTATTAGGATCACTGTTTTAATGTAAAGGCTGGTCAATTGTGTCTAAACTCCAAAGGGAGGAAGCTATAAGGAGGCATGTCTGACCCTGCTTTCTGTCATGGCCTGAACTAGTTTTTCATGTTTCTTTGGGATCCCTCTTGGCTAAGAGAGGAATCCCTTCAGTCAGTTGAGGGGCTTAGAATTTTATTTTTGGTTTACAGTATCTATACTTTCAATCACTGAATCATACAACCCAGCAATGTCACCATGTGATATAGGAGAGCCCCATTATGTCAGAACTGTTGGTTGATCCTCTGTGCTCTTTATCCTCTGTCTCATTTTGTTCTCTCCTATCCTTGGTGCCAAACGCTATTTCCTACATTTACTTACCATTCAGAGCATCCTATATCCTGTGCAGATGGCTTTGGTCTCTAATAGTGGCATCTTGATCATCTCCTAAAAGAAGCAGAGTTGTCAAGTTTGTTTTATTTTGTTTTCTCCCTTATTGCATTCAACTCTGTTTGTTACACTCTTATTATTACTTTCTATTGCTACTGTGTCTCCTCTACTGGATCCTCTGTTCTTGCTCTCCTTTGTTCTTCATTGTTTCTCTTTATAAATGCATTTATAATCATGGCTCCAGTGAATATCTCTGAGCAGCTTTCTCACCAACCTCTATTACCAGCTGTAATTGTTTTTATAAGCTCTTTTCTCTCTAACCATTTACTACATCCCATCATGAGCTCACTTAGCCTAAAACAAACTTATTACCCTTTTTACCAAACCAGTTAGGCACTACCTTTTAAATTTTTTTTTTTTTTTAACTACCTTTTAAATTTTAATGGCAGGATTCAGCCCTAAAACTTCTAACTCATTTGTTATTTATCCTTCTGGTTCCCTTATCTCTTCAATCATCAAGTCCTGTTGATCCTTCTTTTGTAATATATCTCATCCATTAATTCCTTTTATTCCCAGGGCCTGAATATTTTCCAGACCTCAGTATATCTTGCTTGTAATAGTATAATAATCTAACTAGTCTCTTGGCTTCCATGGTGCTTACCCGCTAATGTCTTTCCTCATTTCAGATCCTCATCATCTGTTCCACTGAGGATAGAGAGGAGGAATAGAACTATAATAAATTAAAGTTAAAATAAGTGGAAATAGAGTAGTTTGAAGTCAGAGGAGTAAGCTGTCATTGTAGGTTAGGATAATCAGGGAAAGCTTTAGGAAGGGGATGGAATTTAGAATTCATATCAATAAAGAGGTCTGAGGGTAGCATTTAAGATTGGGGAAAACTGAGTGAGCAGAAACTTGGGATGGAAATGTAAGAAGTTTGGGGATACTTAGTAGGCCTAGCTGAACTGGAACATGACTGTAGGAAAAATGAGGTTGAAAATATAGTCTGGGCTCTGATTGTAGGGATCGTTGAATATCAGGCAAAGGAATTTAAAATGTATCATGTAGAAAATGGGTAGAGACATGATGAAACTGGCATTTCAGGAAGATGAATCTGGCAGCTGTGTGTAGGGTAGATTACTGGGAGGGGAGACTTGAGAGAGGGGGCCTGGTGAGGAGGTTGTAATAGGGTTCAGATGTGAGTTAATGATGGCTTTGAATAGAATGACAGTGAGAACGGAACTGATGAGATGGATGCAGATGTGCAAAGCATTATGGAAGGAAATTTGATAAGGTTTCCTTGAGAGGCTGAATTTGCAGGCAGTTTGGGGGAGGAAATGGGAGGGTTGGACTCCAGATGACCAGGAGAATATCCATCAAAATGTTCCCATCCTTCAAGCTTCAGTGCTTCCTCCTCTAAGAGTACTTGTCCCAAAGGAGCACTGTGAGCAAACCACTTTGTCTCTAATAGATGCTCAGATAGCATTAAGTGAAAGCCCACTCCAGCTGGCAGTGACTTTGCATGCTCTAAACTCCTAGACACCTATTGACTCTACTTTTAGTAAGTGCTTAGCATACATGATTTCTACTAAACTGGCTTTTAATTTGAGGTTGTTTTACCTCTACATTGAGAGAGATCAGGAGACTTTTGAGGGCAGAAACCATGCTTTATTCCTTAGATCCCCACCTACCTCGTCCATTATTAGACCCACAGTAGTTGTTAAAAATATTTTCCTTGATTGCTTCCTTTCATCCTCTTAGGGGACTTGGATCGATCATCTCACAGGTATACTTTCCTTCCTATCATTATGCTGATGATGCTTACAGTTTAAGTACATTACCACACCTAAGCCTCAGGTAGTTATAGAAACTTTTTGTGTCCTTTCTTCATAGTCTCTTTTCCTTTTCCAGTGCAGTTTATTGAGTCTGATCACATGTTTTATGTTTTAGTAGGTGCTTGGTAATTGTTGCTTTACTTTAAGATTCCTGGCTGTGGTATAAGCTCTGCTTCATAGCTAATGCAGCTTTAGTTCCATCTGCATATTTTAGCAACACTACACAAAATGAATGTATTGGCACAAATGACAGACTTTGTTGGTTTAATTTTGTAAACTGTTTAAAATTTGGTTCATTTCTTTTCATTTGCAAAATATTTTTATTCAAGTGTATTATACAGCTATTCATCTCAGAAGAAATTTGCTATTGCCTGAAAAATACAGTTTGCTTTATGATCCCAATATTATAAAGGATCAGAGAAAATAATACAAATAAAATTTTTATTTGATCTTGAGACTCTTCTCAAATATATTTTATTCTTATACCAATCAGAATTTCTACAAACGTACAATTACATGCTACCTTAAACTGATAAGATTTAATGTATTTGACAGTAATTCCCATTAAAGGAAACTGTTCCAGAAAACTCTCCTATGACTATATGAGAGCCCTGAATTCCAATGCCAGGTCTGCCTTTAATTTCTTTGAGAACTTAGGCAAGGCACTTCGCATTCTTGGTTCTCTTTCTCCCATCTATAAAGCAAGAATATTGAACTAGATCACCTTCCATGCTAGCATTAATTTTGGTTTCAAGTTACCTTAAAAAAAAAGAAAAGAAAAGAAAAGAAAAGAAGTTGTTTTTTTTTTGTTTGTTTGTTTTGTTTTTTTTTTTTTTTCTTTTTAAGCATAGACCATGAAAATTTCAGGAACGAAGAAGGATAGATTGTGCCCCAGCATACATAGGCCTCATAGATATTGGAATGGGAGACAGGAAAGCCATCAGGATTGGAAGTTATTTTGTTTCAGGATCTGACTAACTAAAAAGTGCTCTCTCTCTCTCTCCCTCCCTTCCTCCATCCCTCTGTCTCCTCTTTTCTCCACGTATCTGCAATATCTCTTTCTACTGCTGGCTTCCTTGTATCTTTAGCTTACATGTGACTCATAAAACTCCTAGCTCCAAATCTCCCACGTCCTTCTAACTCAGCCCCTATAATTATGAGGTTCATCCTCTCAATTTTCAATTATAAAATTCAAGAGAGAAAGTGATTGACTCAACTCATTTTTTAAAGCCAGATCTTGTAAAACATAGATTATCTGGTCAAGCTATATAGAATCAATGCATTTGTGTGAATTGTTCACAATGGTTTAATTAGTTGTGGCCAGTGGAGGTGCGATGTTGATTCATTTGCAACTGAAATGAGAGTTAAGGATTGCAAAAGTTATATTCTAGAAAAGTACTTAGATAAACAGGTACTCCGAATTGCACCTAACATACCTTCTATCACTGAAATTCTGTTAATCAAAAAGTATTATTTCTTATTGAATAACAAAAGAGATAGTAGTCTAATGGTTAAGATTTCAGGAAATAGGAGAGATTTTAGTTTTGTTATTGTTAAAATATAAATTCCAGTGTAAAAGTAAGACATGTTTCAAACTGTTCCTAGAACCAACTTGTTCAAAAAAGAGCAGAACTATGGATAACGGAGGAAAAGCTTCATCTAAAGTAAAGCCCTTTTTCACATCTTACCTTAAAAGTCTAGGCAAGGATTTTGGTAATGCATCTCAGTCTTCACATGTCCAAAGCTGAACTTTTGATTCTTACCTTTCCCTCATCTACTTCTTGTCACTTCTTTTCTTTCCCCACCAAATTTCAATTCCACTCATTTTGGTGCAGGCACAAAACCTGAGTTATTTTTCACTTCTTTATTTCTCCCATACCCCACATCCAATTCATTATCCAGTTCTTGAAAGTATAGTCCAAATTTTATCATATTTGTCATCTCTACCTTGCTAGTCAAAGCTATCACTATCTTTTACTGGGACTATTGAAATAGTCTGTGTGATTACTTGCTTTGGGCCACATAATGAAATAAATAAAGCAGATTTTCAGGTGGTGATTTCAGTAGGAAAAGGGAACTCTTTTAGAGAGTCACATAACATATGGGTTCTGGTTCCATTTCTTCTATTAACTATCTATGCAAACTGGAGCAAGTCACTTCACCTCTCTGGAACATGAAGGGGTTTCTAATGGATCTCTTTCTCTCTCAGCATGCCCCACCATACTTGCCCTCATCAACTTGCTTCTGAATCCACTGCTGTGCTTTCTACTGACCATCTGGAGGGACCTTCTCTTCACAGCATCCAGAGCTCTAGGCTGGTGACTGTGGGAAAGAGAGTTATACTATTTATGATGCTCACTGTGTACCAGGCATTATACCAGGTGCTTTATGTATATTATCTAATTTAAACTTCCCCATAACTATATGAAGTAGGTATTATTTTATTACCATTTTGGAGATGAAGAAATAAACTCTAGATGCATTAAACAACTTGTCCAGGTGTAAAGCTAGTAAGAAGTCTTTTCCAGGCTGTTTGTAAAAGGAATATCATTCTGTTTTCTAGAACTTAGAGCTTGGAGGGAAGTTTTGACTATAAAGGTCAAGAGTAGAGATGGGGAAAATTTCAAGTGCTGGTGTTGTTCCATTCAGATTGAGAAGCCAAGCAAACTGAAAATCTTCATCTGTTTCTGAAGATTCCTACAGAAGTCTTTTCCTTCCTCCTCTGCCACCAAAACAGGAAGCAAGGCAGGGAGTCAGAAACAGAGAATGGGGCAGGAAATGGGATATAAAATAGCATAGAGGATGGTTAGTTTTTCTGTACTAACCCCTATGGGACTTTCTTTTTGTATAGGAATGAACTAATGTGCACTAAATTGGTGGCAATGGGATAACAGGCCCTCAATTTCATAAATTTCCAAACACATCCTGGAAACACATTGCTTTCCACGTAAATTATATAATAGAAGGGGAATTTTAAGTTCCAAGCTTAAACAGTGGAAGAACCATTTGGGGGTAGACATGTAAAGTACTTCAGGCTGACTCCTTCTTTTTCACTCCACATAGGTAGCTATTCACTCTGCTTTCTGCAAGCCTTTCCATGCTCTCTAACATTTGGCTTAATCTGATACCAGAGAAAAGGTGATGATTTTGTCATCATAAAAGTACAAACATTGAATTTGAAGGGACTTTACAGTTCATGTAGCCCAAGCCCTTGATTTTTCCCCAGAGAAAATAGACCATATGGGTTAAGTGACTTGTCTAAGGTTACTTAGATAATGATTAGATACAGCTGATTTAAAGAGCCAACATATTTTTTTCTGTGGTTGTTTGTAACAAGAATATTTGCTTTCACAGAGCATAATCTGTTGGGGCCTGACCTAGTGATCCAATCTGAGGCCTGTGTGATTTGAACATTTGCTATTCACTAGAGTTCCAAGAAAGCCTTTACCAACTTTTGTTGCCTGTATTTATTTACCTCAAAAGTTGGTGAGAATCCATATAACTGATGAATTTCTTTGCAGTCTGTTCATGGATGTGTGGTTAAATCACAGGTTTCTTGTGGATGATACTGAGCTTGCTGCTTTAAGGACTCATTGATACCTGCATTTATTCTACAGCCTAATACAAGCAGATATGGAAAATGTCCTGGCATCCTAGATGTATTCTTCCATGTTATTTTTGTTACATGATATGATGAAATTCTATAAATGTGTTTACTATATCCAGAGATGCCTGCACAATTGAGGGGAACTCCAAAGAGGAATGGACTTAGAATTATGTGTAATATGTATTTGTTGTATCCATTTGTCTCATATCTTGTTTAATATATATTTTAATTGTACTCATATACTTAGAGGCCTTCCCTGTTTCAATTGTACAGGTGCTTGAAAAAGTTTCTCTGGGAAAAAAAAAATATTAAAACTTAGTTTATCCATCTACACTTCATTTCATTCTCCCCAAAACTAATCATCTGGAACTTAAATCATAAATCTAAGAGAGAATTTAGGAGGGAAGGAAGGAGAGACAAAGAAGGGGGTATTAATTGAGAGGTTGATTGATTTCTATTGTGATTTATCTGAGGTCACCAAAAAGGCATCTAGGTTTCTCATTTTTCCCACTTTTAAACTGGACAAGTCTACCCATTTAATTCTTCCAAATATGTAAAAGAAAACTCAGCAGAATATCTTATTGAAAATTTGGGCTTCTGGACCAAGACATGAAAATATTTGAAATGGTACATCTGGATTGTAATCTCTAGATAGGTGGACAGTGTTCCTTTGAATTGTGCATGGTGGCAAGGCACACTGGCTAACACCTATAATCCCAGCACTTTGGAAGGCCAAGGTGGGAGGATTGCTTGAGGCCAGCAGTTTGAGACCAGCCTCAGCAACATAGTAAAACACAATCTCCACAAAAAAGAAAAAAATAATACGCTGTGCATGGGAGCATGTGCCTGTGGTCTCAGCTGCTCAAGAAGCTGAGGCCAGAGGGTTGCAGTGAGCCATCACCGTGCCACTGCATTCCAACTCAGGTGACATAATGAGAGCCTGTCTCAAAAAAAAAAAAAATTAATTGCATGTAGTTAAAATAATTCACTACTTAAATTACTAATCTGTTTTAGAAAGTACGTCAACAAATTACTGTGTTTTTTTTTTTTTTTCTCATTCACTTGAATTTGAAATTGGATTTTTGGTAACAACATATGAGACAAATGTGTACAAAAACTGTACAGTATAAATTGCTCCAGGTGATGGTGCCATAGCAAACTTATTACAGGCAGATTCAAGATGCAAAAAGTATTTATTTGACAGCAAGCAGAAAGATAAATTACTCAGAGACTGTGTACATGTGCTTCTATAATTGCTCATAAATTATTATGGTTCATGTTAAAATTCAACACGTTTGCCTAGACCACATGCTTTTATTTTAAATAAGAAAGTTGCAAATTGTTAGGAATTGGGAAAGGTAATCTGCATTATAAAATCATTACTAACACTGGAACATGGCAATTTTGTATGCAACTTTTTCATTTGCTATCACCTATCTGTCAAAATATTAATTTTGTAACAATTTTTAAGATTATGGAGCTTGCAACAGAAAAATCTGCCACTTGAATCTCACCAAAATATTATTTGTCATAAATTAGAGTTCATTATAAGTTGGGTATAACTTGGACCGTCTCTAAGGGGATTTAGTAACTGGATGGCATAAGATACTTTTCCTCATGATGTGGCTTTCCTGGTGCTGGTCCTAAAAGCTATGTTATAGAGGACTTGAGGGGGACTTATATCTTCATAATTTCTTGAAGTAAGTTTAGTGATTAGAATACATTTTCTTAGCCCAGGAATACATGTGTAGTTTTTCAACCCAGTCTATGTCCACTCATCATTATTAGATGACACTTAATTCCAAAGTTACATAATAATATAAACTACTTTTCATACTTATGCTACAATGGCAAGAGCACTTGTTATGGAGTCAAGAATGGAGTTGTAACTTACTGTATGACATAAGTAGGTTGCATAGCTCCTGTAGGTCTCAGTTTCCTATATAATTTTGAATACCATGAACTCTCTGTCTACCATCCATGACTGCTGTGAAGAAGAAAACAAAAGTCTATGAGAATATACTTTGCCAATAAGGCCCTATAGAAATGGAAGGTTTTAATTTTTTGCTGAAATGAAGATCAGTTGCTTTACAATATTATTCAAAGTATATGTAGTGAGGGAAATTTCTGGAATTTAGAAAGCACTAAAATCAGGCACAGTATTCCAGGACATGTTACGTATAGTAGCCACAATCACCTGAAGAGAAAATAAGCACAACTCTCCTTAAGCATTTATTTCTGAGTTTCAAATAATGTTAGAACAAAGATGTTTCATCATTTCATGTAACTGAATTATTATATATGTTAAAAATGATTAATGAAATGTTATGAGTGCTTTTTTATAAGCACTTTTACACACACACATACACATACTTAGGAAAATGTGGACACTATGTGTAACACCATATATGGAGGGTGTCTTAGTCCATTTGGGCTGTTACAACAAAAATATCATAGACTATAGTGGCTTGCAAACAACAAACATTAATTTCTCATAGTTTTAGAGGCTGAGAAGTAAGAACAAGGCACCAGCAGATTTGGTGTCTGGTGAGGGCCTTTTCCTCCCCTTCCTCATAGAGAGTGCCTTCTAGTTGTGTCCTCATGTGGTGTAAGGAACTAGTTAGCTCTCTTTGGTCTCTTTCATAAGGGCATTAATATCAATCATGAGGGCTCTGCCCTCATGACCTAATCACCTCCCCAAAGGCCCTACTTTCTAATCCCATCATGTTGGGAGTTAAAATTATAAAATATGAATTTTGGACAGACACAAACTTTCAAACCATAGCAGAGGGACAGTTAGGCAATTGTCTTAGGGTCCCTTTAACTTCTAGGTCAGTTGTTGGGAAACTCTGACCCAGGGGCTAAATCTGGCCCACCAACTATTTTGTAGTTTTACTGAAATACAGTCATGCTAATTTGTTTACAAACTGTCTGTGGCTGCTTTCTCACTACAGTGGTAGAATTGAGTATTTATGACACAGTGTGGCTGAAAATATTTATCAAGAGGCCCTTTACAGAAAAAATTTGCTTATTCCTATTCTGTGCTTTGCAGAAAAGGCTGCTCAAAAGCCTCCTTCGCTTTTTCCATTTCAGATGAAATGCACATTTCCCCCTTGATATGCACCAGCTTTTTAGTTACTTATTTTGCCAAAAGAAAGAATACAAAAGACTCAACTGACAAGACTCCTGGTTTTGCTTTTGATTCCTTCCATTTGTCTTCTCAACTTTCCCCATAATCAATAAGAAGAGTAGATAATCTTCACCAAACAGGGTTTTCTCACAATTTTGGAAGGATTTTATATTTCATACAAGTATTGTGGAAAGGTAAACTTTATTTTCTAGAACTTTTGATATATCTGCTAATGTGTCATGCATATTTTACATTGAATTATCAGAATCTGCAAGTATGATACCACAACAAATACATTCTGTGCTTTTTACCCTGGTTTCTGGGAGCTCCTATCATTTCTATATCTCTAGGTCTTGTGGGTCTATGGCTGAATGACAACCCATTCCTAAGATGATGGTCATTTCAGGCTTAGAAAAGGGAGTAGCTATAGTTAGGGTTTGCCCTAAATAAGAAGAGACTGGTCCAAGGTCCTTTCCTATGTGAACTTCTCTGTCATGTCACTGAACTCTATCTAAAGACCTGCCATTTGTTTACACACCCTCCACTCCAACTTAATTCTACAGAGGAGAGTTAAGAGAACTCTTTCAAAGGTTCTCTTTGTAAAGTAGAGATACCTTCTATAAGGTATCTCAACAGCTGATGAATTAGACATTTATTATAATGAGTTAAAGACATTCATGTGTTCTTGTCAACAGTTAAGGTAGGGAACAATAACCTAAAATGATTTCAGTTGCCTTTGGGGAAAAACAAACAAACAGAAATCTTGTATTATCTTGGTATTCACTGATTCTGAGCTGACAGCAGATTGGCCCAAATCAGGCTATGTCTCTGAAGCACTAATTTGATTGAGTTCTCATATCCTTCTTTGAATGAGAGATGTTGGTAAGATGGAAATTGGCCTGAACTGATTCCAAAACTTCCCAGATTGAATTATGATTAAATGTCTTCAGAGTGACCAATGTGTTGAGGGTGACAAATCTGTTGAAGTTTGCCCAAGACAGCCTGGATTTAAAACTAAAAGTCCTGCATTCTGGGAAACCCTTCAGTCTCAAGGCCACTGGGACAAGTCCCAGGTGGACTATGAGATAAAATAATAGCTCAACCTCGATACTGTCCAAAGAAATGTGAAAGAGATAGGTGAAATACCAGTTAGTGACACAAGTGAGAAATGTCAGTAAGCAAAAGGAACAGGGAAAACAAGAGCTATCTTAAGTTACTGCAATGGTTATCATACTTCAGGGGCTCCTGACTGGACCATATCCTCCTTTAAGTACTTTCAATTCATGCTTTATCTCTGCTATGGATTGACATTATATCGTAGTGCTTAAAACCTCAGCCTTGGGAATCAAACAATGTGGGTTTAAATCCTGGCTCTACCACTTATAAGCTGAATGACTTTGAATGGATTACATACAATCTCTGTGCCTGTAAATAAGGTTACTAACAATAGTAGCTGCCTTGTGAGGCTTAGGGAAAGATTAAACACATCATTATAAATCACTTCAAACAGTTTCTGAAACACAGTATGTGCTTAGTGCTACCTAGTATTATATTTGTATCCTGCTTTATTCTTTTTTGCACATGTCACTACCATGTAGATATCTTATAGACATCTCCAACTCAGTGTATCCAAACCTGAACTCTTCATCCTTGTCCCCAGACTGTTCCTTCTCCTTTGTTGCCTCTTTCAGTGAAGGAAGGAAGTTACCTGGGCTGAAACCTTGGATTGTTCTTGATTCTTTCCTTTTATTTACTCTTTACATATAGGCAATGATCCTTTAGAGTCCCCACTGACCATGCCTTCATTCTTTGATTTATTATATATTCTTCCTTTTATTATAAAGCATTTGACTGCCACCCACTGTTCCATAAAAATTTAGGAACTTAGTAGTGTTGCCACTGAAGCAGAAACCCAAAAGCCTTGAACTCCTCCCTTTTCCAAGTTCTCCACATACAATCTCTTACAAGTCTAATCTACCTCCATATCACTTCCATCTGTTATGCTGTTCTCCTAGCTACTTCCTTGGTTCACCTTCACTTTTTTATCTTAACTATGGCACCAATTTCATAAATGATCTCTATGTTTCTAGTCTTGACCTCTTCCAGTGTTTGTTTCACAATACTACCAGAATGATCTTTGTAAAAAACTAATCATTAGAGATCCTTCAATGGCTCCACGTACCTATCAGAATAATTGCCAAACTTCTTGGCTTACTATATAAGGCCTTTAAATAGTCTGTCTCTTATTTACTTCACTGGTTTCTTCTAACATTTATCCATATGCTCTAGCCATATGGAACTACTTGTAATTTCCTGAACATGTCACATTGTTTCAGGCCTCCATGATCTCATATGCATAGTTTCCTTTGCTTCGGTTGGCCTGTCCTCTCTATTCATCTAGCTATTGGCTCCTCATTTTTCAAAATTTAGTTCAAGGGCCACTTTCTTTGTAGATCCCTCTTTGATCTTCCAATCTGGATCAGTAGCTCCCAAGATACCTCATTCTTTCCTTTGTGGTATCATATTGAAGATACCTCTGGTTTGCTTAATGATAAAAAGCATAGCCTGGAGCAGTGTCCTTGAATTTGAATATTGGCTCTCACATTTACCAGCAAAGTGGCCTTGAATGGGTTACTTAATCCTCAGTGTCCTTGTCTATTATATGGAGAAATCATAATGATAAAACCTACTTCAAGGGGTTGTTGCAAGGATTAGATAAGTTAATACATGTAAAGTCCTTAGAATAATGCTGGCACATGATAAGCCCATTCATTGTATTATCTATTAATATAATCACCACAAGTACTTAATTAATAATCCCACTAGAATGTAAGCTTCCTGAGACAAAGGCCCATATATTATTTTACACTGTAGCCCCAAGGCCCATTCTAGTGCCTAACATATAGGTGCTCAATAAATGTATGTTAAAAAATGAAGGAAAAAATTAATGAAATAAATAAATGGAGAACTGAAATGCCTTCTACCACCAAAAGCAATTAACATCCCAACCCACCAAGACCCATTTAGCTTCATATACCTGGAAGATGGAGGGACTAATGACTTTAGGTGGTCCTTCTTTTTGCATTCGCAACATCTCCTGTACTATTTGGAGGAAAGCATGCAGCCTTGTTTCCATTTTCAAATGCCAGAAGTTTTTGCCTTCACTGTCACTTTAAACCTTGTGAAAATAATCAAAAGATGATACCGTTCCTTATTCCTAAAGTGAAATTCTAGCAAATCACAAAAGAATAAAACGTGAAAAGTCTTCTTAATCATGAAGCTAGCTGTGCTCCATCCCGTTCATTCTAGACACTTGGAGAGATGATTTCAAGAGTTTGCCAGATTCCAGATTAATCATAACGCGCATGAACTAGGATGAGTGACAGTACAGTAAGAACATCTCTGTTTCACGTAAATGGAGACAAACTGACCTAGATTTGAGGCTTTACATTTACACAAGAGATGTCTTCTTGATTGTGTTTTTAAAGGGGAGTGGGGGAAGAGTCATCTATTTGATTGGCAACTCTTCTATAATTAAGAGTTAATTCAAACTAAGCAAGACCATTTTTTATAATGCCACCAAATGTTATCAGTCTTATTATCAATTATTACATTACTTTCATCTATTTCTCTTTGTCATCATTATTACTCTGTGGGATTTGATCTTGCCTTTCTTCAGCCAGATAACTAGGCAAGCTGGGCTTAGTGCTCCAACTTCCCTCACCTCTTATCTCAACCTACAATCAAGCAGTGCCCAGATCACCAATTGAAGTAGTGAGATAGCAGTTTGAACTCTGATATTCAGATATAATGAGGTGGGGAAAAGGGTTGACCCAACACTCTGTGATGAAGAGGTAGGAGTGTTTATTATTTTATGACCAACAATTTTCTGACCCTGGCAAAGAAATTTCTGCCTAAGGAATGATTTCCTAACTGTGGGCCAGCTATATGAACTGAGATAACATTTTTTCAGGAGATATTTTTACCTTTAGTCGGTCAATTTTGTTTTTTCTTCTTCAAACATGCTTCTCATGGATTTGTTCCATTTGCATGTGCAAAACCACACTTTTGCATTGTAGCTAATGATGGCAAAGCACCTTATGGATTTCATTGATTCAGTCAGTCTACTGGCGAGCCACTTTAATAGGAGATGACTCTCCCCACCCCCAAAAAGGTAGTTCTTTGAAAACAATTTTGGAAGGGTTGTAAAGCTGAGAGAGAATGGCACCCCCCCCCCACTTCCTCCACATACCCACCAATGTGGCTTCACTTGCAGTGGAAGTGGAACAGCTTCATTGCAAAACTATAAAGCTGGGGAAGTGTGTCTTCAGGAGAGGCAAGGAAAGAACATGGACTTTGTAGTCAGAGATCCCTTGTTTTACCATTTTGTTATTATTGCTTCTATTAGTTGCACGATTAGTATTTACAGAGTGTTTGTAGGCCCTAAAATCTATGTTAAAGTATTTTATATAATTTACATTTCATTCTCTAATGACCCATGAGAAAGGCACTATTATAATTCCCATTGTATAGGTGGGGAACCTAAAGCACAGATACGTTATCCTAATTGTCCAAAGTCATACACCCAAGTCAGTGGCAGATCCTGAATCCAAACATAGGGATGTCTGATTCTTAACATTTTTCTTCTTCTGCTTCTCTAGCAAATATGTGATCTTGGCAAAGTAATTTAATCCTGAGTTTGACCACCATTATGTCAGAGATAGGCCATAGGGATGCAAACACATTGATCCATCAGCCCTTGGGATGACCAGACAGGCCTGGGATGGCCAGCCACATTGGTCTTATAGAAGTGTTGTCATTTTACCCCAATGAGGCAATACATTTTATTGTTTTCTATGTGTACAATGACATGAAAAATTTGGGCAGCAAAATTTAACTTCTGTGAGCTTTGGTGTTCTTGTCTAAATGTGGGGCTAAGCATACGTTTTGTGGATGTTTTGGTGAGGATTAAAGGAGATAATACATGAAAGTCATTGTATTAGTCAGGGTTCTCCAGAGAAACAGAACCATAGGAGGTGTGTGTGTGTGTGTGTGTGTGTGCACGTGCGTGTGAGCGTGCACTCACACATGTAAAGAGAGGGAAGAGAGGGGGAGGAAGGAAGGGGGAGAGAGAGAGAGAGAGAGAGAGAGAGAGAGAGAGACTGAGACTGATTAAAATTATTCATTCATAAGATTATGGAGGCTGACAAGTCCTAAAATCTGCAGTCAACCGGGTGGAGACCTAGGAGAGCCAAAAGTGTAAGTTTCGGTCTGAATGTTAGCAGTCTTGAGACACAGGAAGTGCCAATGTTTCAGTTCAATCTGAAGGCAGGGGAAACAAACAAACATTGTTCTAGCTCTAAAGCAATCAGACAAAAGGAATTCTCTCTTACTCTGACTTTTTTTTTCTATTCAGACCTTTAATGGGTTGTATTAGGCTCACCCACAGAGGGGAGGTCAATCTGCTGTACTCAGTCTACTGATTGAGATGGTAATCTCATCCAAACACACTCTCATAGACATGCCAGAATAATGTAGGACCAAATCGCTGAACACTCCACGGCCCTGTCAAGTTGACACATGATATTAACCAACACAGTCAACTAACATGATGTTTGTCATGTGGTAAGGACTTAAAGATCCCTCTCATCAGATCCCCTTCTTTGATGTTTATAACAACTCTACACTTTAAGTAGGGCTACTCTCTATTTTACAGATCAGGAAATCATATTAAACTCAGATATCTTCAAATCTTCTATCCTTTTAATGATACCATATAACCTTCATGCCACTTTTTGTCAAATGATATTACTTATTAAGAAACAGAGAGCACCTATGAGCCAAATATCCCTTTTATTTTTTCTTCTTTCATCTCTACTCAATTAAAACTATCTATCCAGAGTATGATTTATTCAGTAGGTTTGTACTGGGTGATGACAGTGAGTATTAGCCTAATTGGATAAAATAATCTATGCTAATATATAATAATAATATCTCTGCTAGGAGTTTTGTCATCCCTAGAATACAAGACACTCTAATTCAGTAAAAAACGAAAAACCCACTATGATTCCTGAAGATTCTAAAAGGTGGTAGAAAGGAAGTAAAGAGGTAAACTCTTTTTGGTTGGGAACCTTTTAGTTTCATTTTTTCTTTTCTTTTCTTTATTTTTATTTATTTATTTATTTATTTTGAGACAGAGTCGCACTCTTTCACCCAGACTGTAGTTCAGTGGCATGATCTTGGCTCACTGCAAACTTCATCTCCCAGGTTCAAATGATTCTCCTGCCTCAGCCTCCCAAGTAGGTGGGATTACAGGCATGCGCCACCGCAACCACCTAATTTTTGTATTTTTAGCAGAGATGGGGTTTCACCACGCTGGTCACCATGTTGGCCAGGCTGGTCTTGAACTCATAACCTCAGGTAATCCATCCATCTTGGCCTCCCAAAGTGCTGGGATTACAGGAGTTAGCCATTGCACGCAGCCCCAGATTCTTTCAAACTGAGTAATACTTTATGGGTGGAAGTGATTTGGTGGAGCAGGTGGAGAGGCAGGTTCTGCTTGTTCCTCCTATAAATTGAGTTTGCCCTGGCTAGTCAGGAAGAACAGGCTTTTTATGCTGTAGCTTTGAAAACCAACAGACATTAGCCAGGTGTCCATCTCAGATTCCTTCTCCTAGCCACTTGATAATATTAAAATCAATATCATGAAGGATAAAAAGCAAATAGCCACAACTTCTAACTTGTTATGAAAAGCTTGCATGCAGGTTGATAATAATGACCCTTCTAAAAAGATGTAAAACAAAGGAAGAGAGTCTTTCAAATGATTTGTATTTGTCAGTTAAAAAACAGTGTGCAAATATCATGATAATAGAAAAAAATTACAAATGAGCATATAAAAATATTTGTAACATCTTAAGGTGAGATTATCAGAATAGTTAAATTATGGTTGCCAGTATGAATTGAATTATATTACTGATATTATACTTTATTTCCAATACTATAGATGATCATTCCTTATATTAAACATTTCAAATGTTATGAATTATATTACTGATAAGAATAATCACTGCTCAAGTTATAAATCTAATTGTATTTACTATTACTACTATTAACCATAACTAATACATTAGTGCTAACTAGATGATGTTAGATACTGTTTGTTCTAAGTATCTGACATGTATTCATTATTAAATACAATGACCCTATGAAGTAGTCACAAGTGTTATTTGTTTTGCTGACATGGAAACTGAAGCACAGAAATGTTAATATGACTTCCTCAAGAAAGGTTAGCAAAGGCATTACAAGAGTGATAAGTGGACCTAGTCCAGTACCCAAGTCCTTAACCCCATGCTATGCTGCCTGTCAAGGAATTTCTTTTCTAGACTTTTCTAGTATCTCACTCCATTTAAGAATCTGTAAAATTAGGCAAAGAGTAGTGTTAAAAGTTCAAAAACTAGACTTCATGAAGAATTGGATGAAATCCTGCTTCTTTCATTTTCAATTTTTGAAGTAGAATTCAGAAAGGTTTAAACACTGGCCGGAAGTCACACAACATCAGGCAAGGCACAGCCAGAGATTGGAGCATGGGCCTGAGGTCCCCCAATTTGAAGGCATCAGGCAGTGGGAAAGGTTTGTAGATTTTCCCCTGGAGATGTTCAGCTCATATTCCTTCATGGAGTTGTTCAGCTAACAGGACTGAGATAAAAGATACAACAGGATTTTAGAAAGAAAGTTCTGTTTTGGGAGGGGTTTAAGACCTTCTCTGAGGCCCCACCTCTGCTAATAAAACGTTGTACAAATCTTTTGGGAATTCACCATTTTGGTCTCAGAATTCAAAGAAAATGGCCCCATTTGATCCTGGGAGATGTGTTATCTATGAAGACAGACAACACTTCAAGTAGGTATCCCCACAGTGTCTCTACAGAATTTGTGACAGAGACCTCTGGGGCCCACTGTAGGAGAAGGTTCTCAGGATGTGAATCTGGAAAAGCCACATGTCACTGAAGATGGTCACACACAGGGATAGAGAGAATAGGACTGTGAAAATCAGAAAGATGGTGGGATGTGTGGTAGGTGACAGAAACAACATGTCCCCCATTCAAGGCCAGCTTGCTCCCTTTGGCTCTCAACTCCACATCCCCCTGTAGCATCGAGGGTAAAACTAGGATTATATTCTGAAGGGCAGTCTTTTCCCACTGCCTGTATTTTGGGGGTCTATGGAGGATGTTGATCTACTCTCCATCATATGATACGTGGCATAGCTGGAGACACTGATCCTGATATTCCCATTTGTTCCTGTCCAGGCTTCAAGCCTACTAAGCTCAGTAGTAACTAAAATAGCCAAAAACTCTGTGTGTTGTGGGTGTGGAGGGGGGACTGGACAGACCTTATTAAGCATACTCCAGTTAATCTCTACCTCAACTTACCTGGCCTGCTTATCTGCTTATGTCAGCCCAGAACATGTACTCCCAGAAGGGTGGAGACTAGTGCTTGGGGAACAGAGAATGCTCCTCCATGTCCACCTCTACAACTGAGAGTTCATGCATCAGGAAATCTTTTCAGAGGATTCATGATGTGACAATGTCAAATCATAGATTTATCTAAATCCAACCCCTTCTCTGGCTGTATATGGAGTGAGGAAAGAATCAACTAAGCTTGTCCAGTCTTAGGGGGATAGTTGGCGAAAATTCCTATGAGGAGCTGACAAGTCTTCAAATCTCTACCCCGTTAACAAATCTCCCTTCTTCCTTCTCTCAATTCCTCATTCACTCAGGCATCATCATCATTCATCCTTTCATACCCCGCTCACTGCTTCCCCAGGGATGAAGACTCACTCCATTCTTTCGGCAGTCTTCCAGGCCATATCAGTTGAGCTGGACCATATCCAAGTATATATTGGACACATGCAGGCTGAAAGACTTACCCCACTGTTTGATATTGAATACTGGCTGCATAAACAGCCATAAACAACAGGCTGTTGACATGACAATTTTCCTTTGAGCAGGGAGGGCAATGAGGGTGGATGAATATTGGGAGGATGGTACCACAGCTGGAGAGAAAAGGGCTGTTGTCATCCACTCTCTGCGTACGAAGAACAGTATCTTTACCCTTTTTCCTTGTTCAATTTTGCTTACTGATTTTTTCTGGGCTACTAGGAAGCTAAGAGCCATATTGAATGATTGAAAAAATCTTTGAGGAACATTTATTGTACACCAACACTATACCAGATGCTTTCGGCCTGAGCTATTTTATCTGAGCCTGCTGACAACATAAGGAGGGAGAAATTAATCCCCACCCTCACCCTGTACACCCCAGCTGAGTCCCAAACATCAGCATCTTCAACATCACCCATTGCTGGTGCCTTTAACTGTTTTATACATCAGAAAGTGGGGAACTCTTATTCTTCACTGATATAACAATAAGATTGCTATAACTTGGATAAAATATTAGTTATGTGTGATAATTATTCGTATCAATACCCATGAAAGTAGTAGTGGTTAAGAGAAGAGAACCAAGACTCAAACTCGTGTGGGACCTCAGGCAAGGCATTAACCTCTGTCTCACTTTGATCAAATGTCTCACTTTGATTAAATGGGGTATATTTATAACACCTATTTTATAAGGTTGTTGTGAGGACTAAATGAGTCAATGAATGTAAAGCACTTAAGGAAGTGCTTAATACACAGTGAGGAGTTAAGAAACCTTGCTATTATTATCATCATTACTATAATTAAATTTACCAGCTTCTAAATCACTTAAACTTGACAAAAACCCTGTAAAGTGTGAATTTCTCGCGAATTTACAAGAAACTCTCATTCCTCACACTAGAATTAATTACAAGTATAGTACTAACAAATGCAAATAATAATAGAAGTATCAGTGATGCTTCATAATTATGTCCATTTAACAGATGTATGCCCAGATTCTCAGGAGTGGTATTAATTATGATTATAGTATCAACATAGTATGTTACTGATATTCCAAAATCATCTTAATTTAAAAGGTAAGAGCAGATAACACAATTGTTCTTATACTGGTATCCATTATTAGGATAGGTGTCAAAATAACATTAGCAATAATAATAATAATGATAACGTTAACCATGTAATATAATTTTGCTTTTTCCCAGAGTGGCAAACACCACACCAACAGTACCAGGAATGGAAGTTACTATAGTTTTTCATTTAAATACTATATTAAAATAATGCAAATAACTGCATTAACATTTTACCTCATTTATCCTGATACTGATAGATGAAAAAATAACACCAGGATTCCCTTAACAGCATGTAACTAATTTGTTATTAACTACGTTTATTAGTAAATTATTAATTAAAACTGTGCTATGCTTATTGTAATACTTGTAATTATTATGACATAATAAATTATATATACTGGTATTGATTATAATGATTAATAATACAATCATTTAATTATGACCTTAATTATAATAATTGATGCTCTAAAGGTAAAATGATTAAATAACATAATAATAATGTAAACACAAATAATAATAGGTGCACGTAATTATATTCAGTTAACAAAACGTAAAGTATAACAGAAGGCTTCCTGGTAGTACTTTCTGGTTAACTAACATTATAACATTATGATATTAATGTGATCACTAATAATAGTATTAAGGATATATTAGAATTAGGCTCCTTTCACTGCAGAGACATCAGTACATGGTCACAGTTAAATATATTTAATCATCTAACATGAACCAAAACTCATATAGTAACATGGAATGTCCTGTAACTATACCCATTTCCCAGAGGGAAAAAGGTGAAGCCAGCATACTGTGTAGTGATTAGGACATTAACATTACACAGATGCAGGTTATGCCCAGGAAGTATGCTAAATGTGGCCATTTCCCAGCAGGGAAGTCTGGGACAGCTTGGCTGTGGGTGATGCCCCTTAAGCAGTCTCATAATGCCATGCCTCTCAGTCATCCCAGTGCACCCTTCAGTCCTGGCCCTGAGAAGCTTTCTGCAACTACCAGCATCCTGAGAGCCCCAGCCTTCTCTCAGCCCTCATTCACAGAACATGCTGCCTTCTGAAGGTTCCATCCATGTTGCTGCAAATGACAGGATATCTTTCTTTTTTGTGTCCACAGAATATTCCATTGTGCATATATACAAAATTTTCTTTATCCAGTCATTTGTTGATGAATACTTAGGTTGATTCCATATATTTCTTTACTATTGTGAATAGTGCTGCAATTTACATAGCAGTGCAAGTATCCCTTTAATATACTGATTCCCTTTCCTTAGGATGAATTCCCAGTAGTGGGATTCTTAGATTGTATGGTAGTTCTGTTTCTAGTTCCTTTTTTTTTTTTTTTTAAATAAATATCCATACAGTTTTCCATAATGGCTGTATTAACTTACATTCCTACCAACAGCGTATAAAAGTTTCCTTTTCTCTTCATCCTTGCCAGCAGCGATTATTTTTATCTTTTTGATAATAGCCGCCCTAATTAAGGTAAGATAATATCTCATTGTGGCTTTGATTTGCATTTCCCTGATGAGGAGTGATGCTGAGCATTTTTCATTTATCTGTTAGCCATTTATATGTCTTCTTTTGAGAAGTGTCTATTTGTGTCTTTTGCCCACTTTTAATGGAGTTACATGTTTTTCTCTTATTGAGTTGTTTGAGTTCCTCATGTATTATGGATAATTAGTCTCCCGTCAGATTAATCATTTATAAATATTTTTTCCCATTCACCAGGTTGTCTCTTCACTCTATTCATTATTACTTTTACTGTGAATAAGTTTTTAAATTTAATTAAATCCCATTTGTCTACTTTTGTTCTTATTGTCTATGTTTTAGAGGTCTTAGCCACAAATTATTTGCCTAGGCTAATGTCCAGGAGAGTTTTCCTTAGGTTATCTTCTAGTATTTTTACAGTTTCAGGTCTTACATTTAAGTCTCTAATTCTTGTTTAGTTTATTTTTGTATATGGTAAGAGATAGGAATTCAGTTTCATTCTGCATGTGGCTATCCAGTTTTCCCAGCACCATTTATTGATGAGGATGTCCTTTCCTTAATACAAGTTCCTGTTGACTTTGTCAGTTTTCTTTAAATATGTAGTTTTATTTCTGGGTTCTTTCTTCTGTTCCATTGGTCTATGTGTCTATTTGTATACCAGTATCATGCTGTTTTGGTTACTGTGTCTTTGTAATGTATTTTAAAATCAGGTAAGTGATGCCTGCAGCTTTGTTCTTTTTGCTAAGATTTCTTTGTCTATTTGAGCTCATTTTTGGTTTCATATGAGTTTTTGAATTGTTTTTTCTAATTCTGTGAAGAATGTTGTTAGCATTTTGATAAGGATTATGTTGAATCTGTAGACTACTTTGGGCAGTATGTTCATTATAACAATATTAATTCTTCTGATCCATGAGCATGGTATGTTTATCCATTTGTTTGTTTCACCTTCAGTTTCTTTAAACAGTGTTTTACAATTTTCCTTGTAGAGATCTTTTACCTCCTTGTTTAAATTTATTTCTAGGTGTTTGTTGTAATATAACAAGTGGGATTGTTTTCTTGATTTTTTTTTTTTTGCCTAGATCATTATTGATGTATAAAAATGACAATTTTTTCACATTAATTTTGTAAGCTGCAACTTTACTGGATTAATTGATCAAATCAAATAGTTTTAGTGGAGTCTTTAGGTTTTTCTAGATATAATATTATATATTGTCAGCAAAGACGGACAGTTTGACTTCCTCATTTTCAACTTGGATGCCTTTTTCTTTGTCTTGCCTGGTTGCTCTAGCTAGAGGGTCCAGTGCTACGTTTAACAGGAGTGGTGAAAGTGGGCGTGGCTGGGCATGGTGGCTTACACCTGTAATCCTAGCACTTTGGGAGGCTGAGACTAGCAAATCACCTGAGGTCAGGAATTCAAGACTAGTGTGGCCAACATTGTGAAACCCCACCTGTACTGAAAACAGAAAAATTAGCCAGGCATGGTGGCAGGTACCTGTAGTCCCAGCTACTCCTGAGGCTGAGGCAGGAGAATAGCTTGAACCCAGAAAGTGAAAGTTGCAGTGAGCTGAGACTGCACCACTGCACTCCAGCCTGGGCTGCAAGAGTGAAACTCTGTGTTAAAAAAAAAAAAAAATGATAGCGGGGAGAAATGACAGATACAGGTGAGGGGACGGAAGGCAGCAAACCACACTGCCATGTGTGTACCTATGCAACAATCTTGCATGTTCATCACATGTACCCCAAAACCTAAAATGCATTAAAAAAAAAAGAAAAAAAAAAGGAAAAAAAAATTTACCAGATAGATAACCTTTTCTTATGTTAATTAACCATTAAATCTTTTCAACTGAAAAAAAAAAAAAGCATCCTTGTCTTGTTCCAGATTTTAGAGGAAAAGTATTGAACTTTTCCCCATTCAGTATGATGCTATCTGTGGGTTTGTCCTATATGACTTTCACCTTTATTAGTTTGAGACGTGTTCCTTCTTTGCCTAGTTTGTTGACTGTTTTTCATCAAAAAGAGATGTTGAATTTTATCAAATGCTTTTTTTCTGAATTTATTGAGACAATCATATAGCTTTTTTCCTTTGGTCTGCTGATGTGATGTATCACATTTATTGATTTGCATATGTTGAACCATCCTTGCATACCTCATATAAATCCCACTTAATCACAGTTTATTATCTTTTTGATGTGCTGTTGAGGATTTTTATGTCTAAGTTCATCAGGGATATTGGCTTGTAATTTTCTTTTTGCTGTTGTGTCCTTATCTGGTTTTGCTATGAGGGTGATTCTGGCCTCACAGAATGAGTTAGGGAAAATCCCTCCTCTTTGGTTTTCTTGAAATAGTTTCAGGAAGATTGGTGTTAGTTCTTCCTTATATGTTTGATACAATTCAGCTGCAAATCCATTGTTCCCAGGCTTTTCTTTTTTGGGAAACTTTTTATTACTAATTCAATTGTGCTACTCATTATTGTTCCATTCAGGTTTTCTATTTCTTCCTGATTTAGTCTTGCCAGCTTGTATGTTTCCAGGACTTTATCTACTTCTTCTAGGTTTTACAGTTTGTCAGCATACAGTTGTTCATAATAGCCTGTGATGATCTTTTGTGTTTCTGTGGTATCAGTTGTAATGTTCCCCTTTTATTTCTGATTTTGAGTTTTCTTTCTTCTTGGTTAATATAGCTAGTGGTTTACCAATTTTTTTAATCTTTTCAAAATCCAAATTTTTATTTTGTTGATCCTTTGTATTTTTTCTTAGTTTCTATTTCACTTAGTTCTGCTCTGATCTTTATTCTTTCTTTCCTTCTGCTAATTTGGGGCTTGGTTTTTTCTTGCTTTTTTAGTTCCTTGAGGTGTATTGTTAGATTGTTTATTTGAAATCTTTCTACTTTTTTGATGTACGTATTTACTACTATAAAATTCTTAGTACTTCCTTTGGTGTATCCAATAGGTTTTGGTATGTTGTCTTTTCATTTTCATTTGTTTCAATACATTTTTCATTTGCTTCTTAATTTCTTCACTGACATGGTTGTTCAGGAGCATGTTGCTTGATTTTCGTGTATTTGTACAACTTCCAAAGTTCGTCTTATTTCTTGTTTCATGTCTTAGAAGATACTTGATGTGATTTTAATTTTTTTTTTTTTTTTTTTTTTTTTTTTTTTTGAGACGGAGTTTGGCTCTTGTTGCCCAGGCTGGAGTGCAATGGCACAATCTTGACTCACCGCAACCTCCGACCCTCAGGTTCAAGCGATTCTTCTGCCTTAGCCACCCAAGTAGCTGGGATTAAAGTCATGTGCCACCATGCCCGGCTAATTTTTTGTATTTTTAGTAAAGACGGGGTTTCACCATGTTGGCCAGGATAGTCTCGATCTCTTGATCTCATGATCCACCCGCCTCGGCCTCCCAAAGTGCTGGGATTACAGGCATGAGCCATTGCGCCCAGCTGATTTTAATTTTTTAAAAAATATATTGAGACTTTGTTTTGTGGCCTAACATATTATGTATCCTGGAGAATATTCAGTGTGATGATTAGAATGTATTTTCTGGAATGCTGGGAAGATGGCCACCTAAGAACAGCTCAGGACTTCAGCTCCCAGTGAAAGCGCAGAGGGTGAGTGGACGCCACATTTCCAGATGAATTTTTATTGCCCACAGACCAGGAGATTCCCAGGCAGAGGGGTCGCCAGCGCCGCTGTTCCGGCTGGTGCGGCTGTTTTGGCCCCCTCGGGGCTGATTTGGCCCGTGCGGCTGCTGTGACCACGCCCTGTTGCGGCGGTTCTCCGTACAAAAGCCACTGGTCTGGGAGCCCTCTTAGCTGGCGATCGAGCCCTGAGACGGCAGAGTTGCCCATTCATCTGAAATAGCGAGTCAGGCCAGGAGATTCCTAGGCAAAAAAAAAAAAAACACCAGGAGCCGGCGCCGCAGTTTGAGCCCACTCAGTGAGTCGCAGCACGGCAATCCCGGCGCCTTTTCAAAAAGCGACTGGAACGTGGGATCTGGGGTCGTTCAACTTAAAAAATATAAAAAGAGAGTCTGAGTCAGGGAGCCAGGTAATCAGGCTCGGTTGGTCCCACCCCCACCCCCACAACAAGGAAAACAAAAACAGTGATTGAAAACGCCCTGGGTTGAGTGTTTCACAGCAAGTACAGCTGAACCCAGGACGGTCCGGCTCCGTGGGGGAGGGGCGTCCGCCATTACTGAGACTCTCCACCACTACGGAGGCAGGTCGCCGTCACCGAGGCAACCCGCTGTTGCCGAGGCAACCTGCCACAACAGAGAGAGTGCGCCATAACAGAGGCGGGGCCGCCGTTGCCGAGGCAGTTCTAACTATGCACATATAAACAGGACTGCAGGGAAGAGCACAGGGCAGCTGGGCGGAGACCACAGCAGCTCAGCAAAGCCTCTGCAGGGGACAGTGGCCAGGTGGGCTGATAGCTGGGCGGGGTAGACCTGAAATTGAAAACAAGGGCAGCAGCACAACAGAAACTCATGAAGCCCTAACTCCCCGGGACAGAGCACCTGGGAATAAAAAAGTGGTTTATGAGTTCAGCTGCAGCAGACCTAAACGTACCTGCCCAGCAGCTCTAAATGAACAACGGAGCTCACAGCTCAGGACTTAAGCCCCAATAAAAGATAGACTGTCTCCTCAAGTAGCTCCCTGACCCCCATAGATCCAAAGACTCACCTCATAAAGGAGAGAACAGACTGACAGTCAGCGAGCATCCTTCAGGGACAAAGATTGCGGAAGAAGAAATTGGTAGCAACCCTTACTGTTCTGCAGCTGCTGCAGGTGATCCCCAGGCAAGCAGGGCCCAGAGAGGACCTCAGCAGTCCTACAGCAAAGGGGCCAGACTGTTAGAAGGAAAGCTTAAAAAAAAAAAAGAAGTAACTTCAGCATCCACGAACTAGAAGCTCACTCAGAGACCCAATCTGAAAGACAGTAACTATAAAGACAACAGGTGGATAAACCCACAAAAATGGGAAGAAACCAGCGCAAAAAGGATGAAAACTCCCGAAACCAGAACACCTCTCTACCTAAAAGGGATCACAACTCCTCACCAGCAAGGGAACCAGACCAGATGGAGAAGGAGGGTGATGAAATGACAGAATCAGACTTCAGTAGGTGGATAGTAAGAAACTACAGTTAACTAAAAGAACATGTTTTAACCCAACACAAAGAAACCAGGAACCTTGAAAGAAGACTGGACAAAATGCTAACAAGAATGGACAGCATAGAGAGGAATATAAGTGAATTGACGGAGCTGAAAAACGCAACACGAGAACTTCGTGAAGCATGCACAGGTTTCAACAGCCGAATTGACCAAGCAGAAGAAAGGATATCAGAGGTCAAATATCAACTCAATGAAATAAAAAGAGAAGGCAAGAACAGAGAAAAAAGCACAAAAAGGAATGAACAAAATCTTCAAGAAATGTAGGACTATGTGAAAAGACCTAATCTACGTTTGATAGGTGTTCCTTAATGTGATGAAGAGAATGAATCCAAGCTGGAAAATACTCTTCAGGATATTATCCAGAAAGCTTCCCCAACCTAGCAAGGCAGGCCAATATTCAAATCTAGGAAATACAGAGAACACCACAAAGATATTCCTCAAGAAGAGCAACCCCAAGGCACATAATCGTCAGATTCACCAGGGTTGAAATGAAAGAGAAAATGCTAAGGACAACCAGAGAGAAAGGTCGGGTTACCCACAAAGGGAAGCCCATTAGACTCACAGCAGATCTCTCAGCAGAAACCCTACAAACCAGAAGAGATTGGGGGCCAATATTCAACATCCTTAAAGAAAAGAACTTTCAACCCAGAATCTCCTATCCAGCCAAACTAAGCTTCATAAGTGAAAGAAAAATAAAATCCTTTGTGAACAAGCAAGCACTCAGAGATTTCATCACCACCAAACCTGCTCTACAAGAACTCCTGAAAGACGCTCTACACATATAAAGAAACAACCAGTACCAGCCACTCCAAAAACATACCAAATGGTAAAAGAGCATCAACACAATCAAGAATCTGCATCAACTAACCAACAAAACAGCCAGGTAGCATCAAAATGACGGTATCAAATTCACACATAACAATACTATCCCTAAATGTCAATGGACTAAATGCCCCAATCAAAAGACACAGACTGGCAAATTGGATACAAAGCCAAAACCCATCAGTGTGCTGTATCCAGGAAACCCATCTTACATGCAAGGATACACAAAGGTTCAAAATAAAGGGATGGAGGAAGATCTACCAAGCAAATGGAGAGCAAAAAAAAGCAGGAGTTGCAATTCTCATCTCTGATAAAATAGACTTTAAAGCAACAAAGGTCAAAAGAAACAAAGAAGGGCATTACATAATTGTAAAAGGATCACTGCAACAAGAAGAGCTAACGATCCTAAATATATATGCACCTAATACAGGAGCACCCAGATACATAAGGCAAGTTCTTAATGACTTACAAAGAGACTTAGACTCCCACACAATAATAGTGGGAGACTTTAACACCCCATTGTCAATATTAGACAGATCAACCAGACAGAAAATCAACAAGGATATCCAGGACCTGAACTCAGACCTGGAACAAGCAAACCTAATAGACATTTACAGAACTCTCCACCCCAAATTCACAGAATACACATTCTTCTCAGCACCACATCACACCTACTCTAAAATCAACCACATAATTGGCAATAAATCACTCCTCAGCAAATGCAAAAGAACGGAAATCATAACAAACAGTCTCTCAGACCACAGTGCAATCGAGTTAGAACTCAGAATGCAGAAACTAACTCAGAACCGCACAGCTTCATGGAAACTAAACAACTTGCTCTTGAATGTTGACTGGATAAACAGTGAAATGAAGGCAGAAATAAAGATGTTCTTCGAAACCAACGAGAACGAAGACACAACATACCAGAATCTCTGGGACACATTTAAAGCAGTCTCTAGAGGAAAATATATAGCAATGAGTGCCCACATGAGAAGAAAGGAGAGATTTAAAATTGACACCCTATCATCAAAATTGAAAGAGCTAGAGGAGCAAGATAAAAAAAAAACTCAAAACCTAGCAGAAGACAGGAAACAACTAAGATCAGAGCAGAACTGAAGGAAATAGAGACACAAAAAAGCTCTTCAAAAAATCAGTAAATCCAGGAGCTGGTTTTTCGAAAAGATCAACAAAATAGACCACTAGCCAGATTAATAAAAAAGAAAAGTGAGAATAACCAAATTGATGCAATAAAAAACGATAAAGGGGATATCACCACAGATTCCACAGAAATCCAAACCATCATCAGAGATTATTACAAACAACTCTATGCACATAAACTAGTAAACCTGGAAGAAATGGATAAATTCCTGGACACCTGCATCCTCCCAAGCCTAAACCCGGAAGAAGCCGAAACCCTGAATAGACCAATAACAAGGTCTGAAGTCGAGGCAGCAATAAAGAGCCTACCACCCAAAAAAAGCCCAGGTCCAGAGGGGTTCACAGCCGAATTCTACCGGACATACAAAGAGGAGCTGCTACCATTCCCTCTGAAACTATTCCAGACAATCCAAAAAGAGAGGATCCTTCCCAAATCATTTTATGAGACAAACATCATCCTGATACCAAAACCCGGCAGAGACTCAACAAGAAAAGAAAACTTCAGGCCAATATCCATGATGAACATAGATGCAAAAATCTTTAATAAAATACTGGCAAGCCAATTGCAACAGCATATCAAAAAGCTCATCCACCATGATCAAGTAGGATTCATCCCAGGGATGCAAGGCTGGTTCAACATATGCAAGTCCATAAACGTAATTCACCACATAAACAGAACCAAAGACAAAAACCACATGATTGTCTCAACTGATGCAGAGAAGGCCTTTGACAAAATTCAACAGCCCTTTATGCTAAAAGCCCTCAATAAACTAGGTATTGATGGAACGTATCTCAAAACAATAAAAGCTATTTACGACAAACCAACAGCCAATATCATACTGAATGGGCGAAAACCGGAAGCATTCCCTTTGAAATCTGGCACTAGACAAGGATGCCCTCTCTCACCACTCCTATTCAATATAGTACTGGAAGTTTTAGCCAGAGCAATCAGGCAAGAAAAGGAAATAAAGGGTATTCAAATCGGAAAGGAGGAAATCAAATTGTCTCTATTAGCAGATGACATGATTGTATATCTGGAAGACCCCATCGTCTCAGCCCAAAATCTCCTGAAACTGATAAACAACTTCAGCAAAGTCTCAGGATAAAAAATCAACGTGCAAAAATCACAAGCATTCCTGTACACCAGTAACAGACTTAAAGAGAGCCAAATCAAGAACGAACTGCCATTCACAATTGCCACAAAGAGAATGAAATACCTAGGAATACAACTAACAAGGAACGTAAAGGACCTCTTCAAGGAGAACTACAAGCCATTGCTCAACGAAATAAGAGAGGACACAAACAGATGGAGAAACATTCCATGTTCATGGTTAGGAAGGATCAACATCATGAAAATGGCCATACTGCCCAAAGTAATTTACAGATTCAACGCTATCCCCATCAAGCTACCAATGACCCTCTTCACAGAACTGGAAAAAACCACCTTAAACTTCATATGGAACCAAAAGAGAGCCCGCATAGCCAAGTCAATTCTAAGCAAAAAGAACAAAGCAGGAGGCATCACACTACCGGACTTCAAACTATACTACAAGGCTACAGTAATCAAAACAGCATGGTACTGGTACTAAAACAGAGATGCAGACCAATGGAACAGAACAGAGGCCTCAGAGGAAATACAACATACCCACAACCATCTGATCTTCGACAAACCTGACAAAAACAAGCAATGGGGAAAGGATTCCCTGTTTAATAAATGGTGTTGGGAAAACTGGCTAGCCATGTGCAGAAAGCAGAAACAGGACCCCTTCCTGACACCTTACACCAAAATTAACTCCAGATGGATTAAAGACTTAAACATCAGACCTAACACCATAAAAACCCTAGAAGAAAATCTAGGCAAAACCATTCAGGACATAGGCGTAGGCAAGGACTTCATGACCGAAACGCCAAAAGCAATGGCAACAAAAGCCAAAATAGACAAATGGGACCTAATCAAACTCCACAGCTTCTGCACGGCAAAAGAAACAGTCAGTAGAGTGAATCAGCAACCAACAGAATGGGATAAAATTTTTGCAGTCTACCCATCTGACAAGGGGCTGATATCCAGAATTTACAAAGAACTAAAACAGATCTACAAGAAAAAAATGAACAAGCCCATTCTAAAATGGGCGAAGGATATGAACAGATACTTTACAAAAGAAGACATACAGGAGGCCAACAAACATATGAAAAAATGCTCATCATCACTGGTCATTAGATAAATGCAAATCAAAACCACATTGAGATACCATTTCACACCAGTTAGAATGTTGGTCATTAAAAAATCTGGAGACAACAGATGCTGGAGAGGATGTGGAGAAATAGGAACACTTTTACACTGTTGGTGGGAGTGTAAATTAGTTCAACCATTGTGGAAGACAGTGTGGTGATTCCTCAATGACCTAAAAATAGAAATCCCATTTGACCCAGCAATCCCATTACTGGGTATATATCCAAAGGATTATAAATCATTCTACTATAAGGACACATGCACACAAATGTTCATTGCAGCACTGTTTACAATAGCAAAGACCTGGAACCAACCCAAATGCCCAACGATGATAGACTGGATAGGGAGAATGTGGTACATATACACCATGGAATATTACGCAGCCATCAAAAACGATGAGTTTGCGTCCTTTGTAGGGACATGGATGAACCTGGAAACCATCATTCTCAGCAAACTGACACAAGAGCAGAAAATCAAACACCGCATGTTCTCACTCATAGGCGGGTGTTGAACAACGAGAACACATGGACACAGGGCGTGGAGCACTACATGCTGGGGTCCATTGGGGGGAAATGGGGGAGGGACGGGGAGGTGGAGAGGTGGGAAGAGGTAGTATGGGGAGAAATGACAGATACAGGTGAGGGGAAGGAAGGCAGCAAACCACACTACCATGTGTGTACCTATGCAACAATCTTGCATGTTCTTCACATGTACCCCCAAACCTAAAATGCAATAAAAAAAAAAAGAATGTATTTTCTGCAGGAGTTAGATAAAATCATCTGTAAATGTTTGTTAGATCCTTTGGTTTAAAGTCCTATTTAAATCCAATATTTCTTTGTTGAGTTTTTGGTCTAGATGATCTGTCTAATGAGGAGATGAGGGTGTTGAAATTCCCCTTATTATATAGGAGTCTATCTCTTCCTTTAGGTCTAATAATATTTTCTTTATATATCTGGGTGCTCTGGTGTTATGTATATATGTATTCAGAATTATATCCTCTTGCAGAATTGATGCCTTTATCATTATATAATGACATTCTTTGTTTCTTTTTATTGTTTATGACTTAAAATCTGTTTTATTTGATGTAAATGCAGCTATGCTTGCTCACTTTTGGTTTCTGCGTGCATGGAATACCTTTTCTATCCTTTTGCTTTGTCTGTGTCTTTATATGTGAAGTGAGTTTCTTGTAGGCAGCATGTAGTTGAGTCATGTACTTTTTTAAACCTATTCAACCAGTCTTTATCTTTTAAGTGGAAAAAATGATTTGTTTATAACCAAGGTTATTACTGATATGTGAGTATTCCTGTTATTTTATAGTTTTCTGGTTATTTTGTATATGTCTTGGTCTTTTCTTTCTCTCTTATTGTTTATCATTGTTGTTTGTTGGTTTTCTGTAGTGCCAGCAGTGGCAGCCGTGGGGCAGACAAATAGCCAAGATCTTGGACTCCTGGCCAGCATGTGTGGCATCAGCAATAATAGCATGATGGGATAACACTTGGGCTCCCAGGCAGCACTCGCTATTGTTAGTGAGGATGAAGGACAGTCTACAGCCCCCAGCTGGGTGAATGCAGAGTGTTGCAAGTGGTGGGGGTAGTGGCAGCCTGGATGGGTTCATCCACGGGTCTCTGGTAAGAGTGCACAGATGCCAGCAAGGGTGGACTGGGCATGGTGGTCCCTAGGTGCCTGCATGGCATCCTCAGGCACTGGGGCGAGTGGAGGATGGTGTTTCAGACTGGGTGGGCCTATCTCTAGGCCCCCCAGTGGTGCACATGGCAACAGACTGTGACAGGCAAGGCAGGATGACCCACTGTAGTAGGTGCAGAGAGCCTAATGTTAGAGTCCATGCAAGTGCACAGTGCTTCTGTTGCTGTAGGATGGGTGATGAAAGGGTTGTGGTTGGTGTTAGTGGGAGCAACTCCAAGTCAGTGGGCAGCTTTCAGGCTTTGGACAATATGTGTTGTGGCTTCTGGTGGCGGCAGCAGCAGCAGCAGCAGCAGCAGCGACAGCAGCAGTTGTATGCAGGGAAAGCCTGTCCTCATGGTGTGTTCGTGCACAGCAGCTGTGCTAGTTTGACAGTGGGGGTTGCTGTCAATGGCAGCATCCCCAGGCAGGTGAGTGAGTGGCTTTCAGGCTCTGGGGAGTACATGTTGAAACCTCCATTCATGGCAGGAATGACAGGTGTGGCAGCAGTAGTGTGTGGGGAGAACTTGTTATCAAGTCACATGCTAGTGTGCAGTGGCCCTGCTGCTGATGTGGGCAGGGTTTCTTTCAACAGCTTCAAATACACAGCTCTCAGGTTTTAGGGAGGATGTGCTTTGGCTCTCTTTGTCCCAGGGGCAGTCTTCCTGGAGTGTTGCTCTGCTCCATTTTCTGGAGTATAGGAATCTGTAGGGGCTAGAATGTTGGGGACCCTGTGCCACACTGCTGGGCCCAGCTGGCCTTGCACCACTGAAGCTACTCAGGTGAATGCAGCAGGATGTAAGTGGGGCTCCAGGAGTATGGAGATGCAGGGGCTATTGAACTCCAGCACAGAATCCAGTGTCTTAAGGGCCAGGCTCTCAACATTGCACCATGGTTTAGTTTCTTAGGTCTCAGGGGATGTCTGGGATGCAGTATTAGCTCTCTCTGTGGATCAAGCTGCCACGTGGTCTCCAGGGAGCTCCTTACATTAGCACCAGGTTCCACAAAGGTTGAGGGACTCTCCTATGGCTAGGGTTGCAAGAGTTCATAGTGGGAATGTGGACTGCTGGGGTCACTCACTCACCCTTCCCCAACCTTAGAGTCTCTCCAGGCTTCCAGCCTATCCTAGCCAAGCAAGCTGCCTCACTTTCCTTTCCTTCCTTGTCTTAGGGTTTTCCTATCAGTTCTCTGTTGAAATTCAGCATTCTCTCTTAAGGGATCTATTTGAAGTGTAATTATGTACTATTGTGGTTCTTCTTTGTGAAGGAGGTGTTTGATGCCTCTAGTAAGCCATCTTGAATCCTTCCTGATTATTCGACCTTTTTAACTTAAAAAAATTTCACAGAATTAAACTATTACAGTTGACATATAAATGTAATTATGTATATTTAGTTATAGCAATATGTATTATATACATTATATAACAAAATATTTGAAGAGCACATAATATTAATATGTACACATTTATAAACTATATACAATTGAATACATTTAAATAATATAATTCATAAAATATGAATATTTTGTACAATCTGTAATATTGGAATATGTTATATAGTATATACAAAGTATATATATATAATGTTATATAGCATTATTACTCTGTATTATACATGTATTATTTTTTACTATTATATAAAATGAATATATTTGAAAATATATGTTAGAATATTTCATAATGCCCCTTTACTGTTGTGAAGTGAAATTTATAGGTAAAATGACTCACATGTCCTAAATTTGAAAAAAAAACAATTTAATGAATTTAATATAAAGTTGAAATATAAGTAATTTAGTTTGAATTAATATGTGTTATATGTAAAGGCTTGAGAGGTACAGTAGAAGAATTAATAAAATAATTAGATAATTAATATAAGTAGTAGTAGTGGTAGCAGTGGTAATAGGATACCCTTACTGAACATTATCTGTGTGTCAGACCCTGTTCTAAGTACTTTCAGGTGTGTGAAGACTGTTAAATACATTCTATTAGATTTCAGTTGACTGGAACACATCTCAGAAGAACCTTCAGTTAACTGACATTTATTCCCACCTACCCTCTCCCTAGTAAGACAAGCTTTTAGACACTAATATATTGTTTGCAGGATACATATCTATGTATATAAGAGCCTAAACTTGAAAGAAATAGTGGTTACCTCAAGGCAGGGGTTTGATATGAGGAAGGAGGATAGGACTGTGTGTGCTAAATAAAGGAGACATTAGCTGTATCTGCAATGTTTTATTTCTTTAATAAAACAAAGCTATTGAAAGTGAATTGGAAAAAAGTTAACATTAATTTTAGATGATGAAATCATGGGAGTTTTTAATATTATTCATTTTAGTTCTCTGTTAACATTGAAATTAAAATAATAATAATAATAATAATAAAGAAGATTGCCAAGAGATTTTCCAAGCGATCACATAGGCAGCTTATCTTCCCAGCCATGAACCTCAACTACTCAGATAATCCATTTTACTGGTACTGGGTTACAACTTGTCTGGTTTAGTACCGTCGTGTCTTTGAGGAGTAGAAACTGGCTTTTCCTAAAATTGGGTATCTTGTTAATGAGGCAGAAGTGGAATGATAACTCAGATTTTCTGATCTCCAGCAAGCTCTCTACTATTTTCAGTAGCTTGGCACTGGGGTCCAGGATGATGACCTCAAAAGTCAGACATATCTTCAGTCAAGCCAGAAGGATTTCATTCTCTTCGCACTTCTCTACTTACTGGGACAGAAAAGTGGATTCAGATGTTTTATAAAAGATTTCTGAAAATCCAAAGGTTAATTTCCAGCTAATGTGAAAATTAGTTAACCAAAACAGTTCACTAGCTCTTAATTGTGTGAGTTATCACAGGATGAAAATTTATGGAGTCAGCCCTCTGTATCCACAGGTTCCACATCTATGGATTCAGCTAAGCATGGATCAAAAATATTTTTTTTAAATAAAAATAACAATATAGCAATAAAAAAATAACACAAAAGGCTGGGAGCAGTGGCTCACACCTGTAATCCCAGTACTTTGGGAGGCTGAGACAGGCAGATTACCTGAGCTCAGGAGTTCGAGACCAGCCTGGGCAACACGGTGAAACCCTGTCTCTACTGAAATACAAAAAAACTAGCAGAGTGTAGCATTGTGCGCCTGTAGTCTCAGCTACTCTGGAGGCAGAGGCAGGAAAATCACTTGAACCCCTGAGGTGGAGGTTGCAGTGAGCTGAGACTGTGCCACTGCATTCCAGCCCAGGTGACAGAGCGAGACTCCATCTCCAAAAATAAAAAAATAAAAACAGAAATAGAATAGAACAACTATTTACATTGTATTAGGTATTATAAATACTCTAGAGATAATTTAGAGTATGCGGAAAGATGTGTGTAGGTCATATTTCAAATACTACACCATTATATATGAAGGTCTTGAGCATTCAAAGATATCATCCTAATGTAAAGGAGAGGGTCCTGAAACCAATCTCCTGTAGATACTGAGGGCTGACTATAAACCTATATTCAGTAAAACCTCCTAAATTTCTGATCTGGGAGGTACTGAGGGGAGATGGAGAGTAAAAAGAAAGAAAGAAAAACATGAGTCTCTGACCTTGAGTAAAGTGCAAATCAATAAGGTAGGAAAACCAAGATGCCATTTGTTACCTACTTAAGCTCAGAGCATGACTAGCGGTTGGTTGGGATATGCATGGAAGGTGGGAAAAATGGTATGAGGATGAAGACAGGAAAGAGCTGACTGAGCAAAGGCCCACAGCATAACTGCTCTCTGACAAAGTTGGGTAAGGTGAGACAGGGAGGGAAGTCAGCCTACCTAGAGCAGGAAGTTTCTCTTGGAGAGTGGTAGGCAGACATTTTGATAGGGTAGGGATAATTGGAAAGGGTATGGGTGGTGGACCTGGTGATTTTGACTTATTCAGCATGGAATCATGAGTTCTGGAGTATAGCTGTAGCAGAGAGATTATTTTGTTATTCCTGTTTGTTAGATGTTAGCTAACCCAATTAAAAAATGAGCAATAACTGAACAGAAATTTCTGAAAAGGCATACAAATGGGCAACAGATATATAAAATAATGTCACCATAACTAATTACCAGATAAATACAAATTAAAACCATAATGAGACATCACCTTACACCTGTTAAAATGGCTGTTATCAAAAAGATAAAAGATTGTGTTGACCGTAGGACGTAATTTTAATGTAGCAAACCCCCATGGTGGGACCATATCTCCCTATTCAGGTTTCTCTCTGATGACTCTCTGCCATCATGCTGCACTTCACCAACCCTTAACTGCTTACAGTTTTGAGTACATACTGTATTCCTCACCTTCGTACCTCTGCGACCACTGTCCTCTTCATCTAGCTGAACTCTGTCTAGTTCTTTAGACTCAGCTTATTCAGTATCTTTCCAGGAGCATATCCTTACCTTAAAATGACTGTTAAGAAATACACATAGAAAACTTGTAAAATAGTGATCCATAGAAAAAAAGAAAAATTAGCATAAACTTTTAACCAAAATGTGAGCATTATAACTGTTTAATGATTTTCTTTCCAGCTTTTTAAGGCCTATTTTATTTAAACAATAGAGATTTTATTGTATGAAATATTGCATTCTGTTTTTTATTTGATTTGATATTATCCTTTGACCATTATCCCATCATTAAAAAAATTGTAATGGCTTCATAATATATCCCTCCATGTTGGCTTATTTCAATAAATCTAATCATATATATATATATATATATATATATATATATATATATATGTGTGTGTGTGTGTGTGTGTGTGTGTAAAGATTGTGTTGGCAAGGTTGTGGAGGAAAGGGAAGCCTTGTACACTATTGGTGGGAATCCAAATTAGCATATATGCATGATGGAATACAATTCAGCCTTTGAAAAAGTCGAAAAGCTTGTCATTTGCTACAACATGGATGAAGCTGGAGGATATTATGTAAAGAGAAATAAGCCAAGCACAGAAAGATAAATACCACATGATCTTACTTATATGTGGGATCTAAAAAAGTTGAACTTACAGAAGCACAGACTAGAATGGTGGTTACCAGGGGTAGAAAGTGAGGAATAGGAAAATATTAGGTAAAGCGTACAAAGTTTCAGTAAAACAGAAGGAATAATTGCAAGAGATCTATTGTACAGCATACCAGCTATAGTTAATATATTGTATATCTGAAAATTGTGAAGAAAGTAGATGTTAAATGTTATCGCTATAAAAAAATTCATGTGAGGTGAAAGGTATGTTAATTAGCTTGATTTAATCATTTTACAGTGTATATACATGTAGGAACATTATGTCTTATATATCTATACAATTTTGTTAATTAAAACTTCATAAAGCCAAAAAAGAATATTGAAATAATCCAAGCAAGACATTAGAAGCACCTAGACATCACTGTCTTTAAGGATAGAAAGAAAGGGGACAGATTTGAGTAATTTTTCAGAAATGGCAAGACTTAATGTCTTATGGAAGGGGTTGGGGGTTGTTATTGGGAAGAGAAAGTCGAGATTCAGGGATGACTCCACACTTTTTGGCTTGGGTGACTGTGAACATGAGAGGTGGAACAGATTTGGCAGGAGAGAGAGGCTTACTGCCAAGCATTCTGGATTTGAGGGGGCATTAGAAACGCTATTACAGGGTTTGGTGGGCACTGCTACTACCCTGTGTCCCACAGACACATTAGCATTAACATCAGTGCATCTGAGGAATTGTCTTGCCTAGTGTCTGATTCGCAAGGAGACTCATCAGGCCTCAGGTAATCAGAAGTTGAGGAGTTGGTTGTAATGCCTCACCATGGCTTCACCTTCAGAATGTATTTGAGACTCATTCATTGGATAAAGATCAAAAGAGTGATCTTGACAAAGCATTGCACAGATCCTATAATGAGAAGGAAATGAAAATGGTTGTCAGCCCATTATTAAGCATAATAACTAGGTTGCAATGAGATGAAGGACTCATTTAGGCAGAAATTTCCCATTGATGAATAGTAGGGGGTAAAAGTGTGAAAGGGAAGCATACAATCCAATTCATAAAATATATAAAAACTAAACAGAAATTTCTGAAAAGAATTTTTTTAAAAACCTGAAGCAATAATCATTCATTGTGTATATAGAGCTGGAGTGGGAAATCTTTCTATTGATGGACAGTGATGCACAGATGAAATGTAAAAAAATCAATTTTTTTCCACTGACAACTTTATTTTAAAAAAATGACAAAAGCTCTGTCTGTATTTCTAGGCTAGGAGAAAAGAGGCGCTGGCGTGGCAACAGGGGCACAGGCCATTCACATTTTGGAGAGTTTTACTTGCTTGTGCCACTCACATTTTAGAGAGTTTTACTTGCTTGTGCCTGTGGAGTGCCCACTTGAGGTAGATGGAGTCCACTGTGCTAGGTATAAACAGGAAGAAACTTTTCTTAGACGTGGGCATATCTGAGACAGAAATAGAAGACATTCGACTCTTACATTAAAATATTAGGAAAAAATAGCGTAACATTGTATTCAATAAGTAAAATATATATAAATGTTAAAATAAACACACAATTATATATATATATATATTTTTAAGAGGGATTGACTGAATTTTACTTTTATTTATTTATTTATTTTTGACACAGAGTCTCTGTCGTCCAGGCTGGAGTACAGTGGTGCCATCTTTACTCATTGCAACCTCTGCCTCCTGGTCCCAAGCAACTCTCATGCCTTGGCCTCCAGAGTAGCTAGAATTACAAGGATGTCCGGCTAAATTTTGTATTCTTAGTAGAGACGAGGTTTCACCATGTTGGCCAGACTGGTCTTGAACTCCTTGCCTCAAGTGATTCGCCCGCTTTGGCCTCCCAAAGTACTGGGATCACAGGCCTGAGTCACTGTGCAGGCCTGCACGCCACTATATGTCTTAAATATAATGGTAGGAGTGGGATAATCATTCCTACATCCTTAATTTTAAATAAATTTGTATGGGTCAGTTAAATTTTTCCATGATTTAGATCTGACCTTTGGAGGTTACGTCGTTACATGAATTATTAATAATTACCCTGTAAACATGGCACATAATTCACAGATAAATAATTGGCATACATTATCTTATGGCTATTCTTCCCACAATGATTATTATTTGGGAGTATGATGTCCCTCAGTTGAAAATGTCTACTCCTGGACAGGCAGAACTCTGTGGAATACATATAACAATTTGGATATAATCAAGCAAATTTTAATCTTTCACTAGCTCACGGGCTGGGATGAAGAGAAGTATAGGAGGCAGGATATAGAATACATAATAATTAAGATTATAAATTCTGTGTCCAACTTATTTGAGTTGGAGTCTGAACTCTGCCACTACAACTTGAGTGACCTTGAGCAAGTCACTTAAACTCTTTGAGCTTTCTTTTTTTCTCATCAGTAAAGTGGAAATAACAAGAGTCCCTCCATCCCAAAGTTGACATTGAAAGGATAAAAATTAGTGCAAAACACCTAGCACAGTTCCCGGATGTTCTCTTCTAAGGGCTTAATAAAACTCACAGCTGCTGTTGCTGTTAACACCTTTTTGTGCTGGGTCATTCACTTGGGGTGGGGGGAGGGGGCGGGATGGGGGTGTTGTCTGGTGCCCCAGTTTGAGCAAGATCTCAGCTGTATTCTCAACTTTTAGCTTCTGTCACCTACAATGGTGCATCCCCATAGTTGCTGTCATTTCCTCTCCAGCCACCAGCAGTTGGTCAGTAATAAATCCGTAGTTTTAAAGCTTATCTGGGGAAAACAAGTAAAACAAAAACTTGGACAGCTCGCCCTCTAGTGTTAATTCTATGAATTGCCCCCAACAATTGCCCTGTTAGCTCACAGAAAAGCTGATAGCAAAAATCAATGGGGTTAAGTCTACATAGTTAGAACACCTGGTTTAACAAATGAATTTGTTAATCAAAAACACATAACCTAGTATAGGTTACATGCTTGCATATTTTCTCACGTGCTGTTTAGCCACGTTACCTAACAAGGATTTCCAATTTGGGGAAAAAAAATCCAGAATTAACAATTCTATATGTAGTTATATATCCTGTCTTCCAATAAAAAATTTTATATCGTCATTAGAGTCTAATTTTATTTCATTTAATTTTTTTTTTATTTTCTAAAATAATGTTATAATTGTTGATAATGACATCTTATCCTCTTATGGGGATTCATAAACTTTTCACAGGGTTTTGTTTTTACAACAGATAAATGTGGCAAGATTTGTTTTCCTGGTTGTACTGAGGAGGAAGTAGGAGACTTATCTATAAAGAGGCTAAATGAGTTTGCTTGGGACACCCAGGACACTTTTCAGGGGACTGCACTGATTTTTACTCCTAGGAATCTCCTCCTAGCAAAATAAATCGCATAGATACTGGCATGTTCCTTTATAGTCTTTATATACTCCTTCTTTGGAATTTTTATGTCAAACTTCCTAAACATACACTGGTTCTGCAGCTTGGAATGAAAATAATTAAAATAGAGATATGAGCTTTATAGAAGTGGCTTTCTTCACTGCATTATAATTGTTTTGGAGAACTCAGATATTAAACCACTTTGTTTCTTTGTTTTGAGATGGAGTCTCTCTGTGATGCCCAGACTGGAGTGCAGTGGCACAATCTCTGCTCGCTGCAAACTTCACCTCCCGGGTTCAAGTGATTCTCCTGCCTTGGCCTCCCAATTAGCTGAGACTGCAGGTGTATGCTACCATGACTGGCTAATTCTTGTAATTTTAGTAGAGGCAGGGTTTCGCCATATTGGCCAGGATGGTTTTGAATTCCTGACCTCAGCTGATCTACCTGCCTCGGCCTCCTATAGTACTGGGATTATAGGCGTGAGCCGCTGCAACCGGCCAATATTAAAGCATTTCTACTAACAAGAATAAATCAAGAGCAATAATTTTTTTGAGCCTTATTGAAATCTAAATCAAGGGAGTAGTGATGAGAATCTTAAAAAGCCACAATTGTTCTTTTAAATACTGAAATTGTTATCATAAATCTTGAATGAACAGAGAAAGGATAATATAGAAATAGGGAGTGTTTTCAAACGCAGGGATAAGAATATTTATAATCACACTCACTGATTGTGAAGCATGGGGCAGACACACATTCACTTATGCTTGGGTTTGTTCTGTAGCAAGCTTCAGTCCAACTGCTGAATTTCACTATTCAGGGGAAAAAGTGTCTCCCTTTTTTCAATGACTCCATTCACATTTGTGGATGGGCAGTGAGAGCCACTTAGCAAACCACCTGTGGGAGAAGCCAAACTATGCAGTCAATACTCTTCTCAGGAGTCATGCAAAAAGCGTGCTTAAATAGGTGCCACTGGAGTTGTGAACAATATAGGGCTGGATAGCTCTGTGGATTGAAGGCTTGTGCTGATAAGATCAAGTGCATCAGCTCCCTCTATTGGCTACTCAGTTCCACTGTGGCCCCAATTGAGCCATAGCCTGCACCTTTGTCAGCTGCATCACAGATGTATTCAGTATTTGCCCATATGTATGGAGAGTCTACATATCAGGGGTTCTGGAACTATGGCATGTGATTGCAGACTCCTCACGACAGAAATCTGAGTTGCGTTCATTACTTTTAATGGCACTTGGCAAATTGAGTTTTATGTGACATTTCATCTCTTCTTGCCCTTTTGTGACTTTGTGACACCTCTCAGTTCTTCCATGTTAACCTCAGTGTTCAATCCCCGGGTGTTGACTTGTCGCTTGACATTTCAGGCCTTTTACGTCAGTCTATGCTTCTTGGTTGCTTCCCTAGTCCCAAATGTAAAAATAAACATACTACATCATTTTCTAGCTCCTTTTGTCCCACTCGTGGATTAAGAATAGCAATCCATTAAAAATAAATCATGCCACCTTGTTGGAATCTAGTAGGGGTCTAATACTCTAATTTAAGTATAAGGCTACAATGTCTTAGCTCATGGAAACAGATTTCTACTGCTGAAAGTGTAGTGTGGGAAAATATTTGCTGGCACGTAGGCGTTCATAGATCCATGTTATCATACCTCTGGTCTATTTTATGGGGAAATTCCCTGAGATCTCTTGAAATATCTTATGTTGTAACCTTACGCTGCAAATACTAAGGGAAGAGAATAAAGGGGATAACATTTAGAAATTATTTTCCCCATTATTGTATTTCTGTTCTGTGGATATTGATTACCTTATAACTAAATACTCCCTCTCTGATAACTAAGGCAGGGGAACAGAAGAAAAGAGACCATAAATATATTAACTCAAATACATATTGCTCAAATGGCCCTTAAAGTGAAATGAATTATCAGCGTACTCTCAAGGTCTGCATGACAAAACTAATTGTAATGGCAATTAAGTGTCTTAAACTGTCATCGAGCATGCTTGCTGTGACTCTGTAGCAGATACATTGATTACCTTCAGTGCTTACCATGTCCCATCATTAATGGGCCAAACCAGACTGTTAACATTGTAAAGGTGTAGGATTATGCAACAGATCACTTAGAAGAGGTAACTAAAGAGATCTGGGGGCCAGGCGTGGTGGCTCACTCCTGTAATTCCAGTACTTTAGGAGGCTGAGGTGGGCAGATCACCTGAGGTCGGGAGCTGGAGATCAGCCTGACCAACATGGAGAAACCCCATCTCTACTAAAAATACAAAATTTGCCAGGCGTGGTGGCGCATGCCTGTAATCCCAGCTACTGGGGAGGATGAGTCAGGAGAATCGCTTAAACCCAGGAGGCGGAAGTTGCAGTGAGCCAAGATAGCACCATTGCACTCCAGCCTGGGCAACAAGAGCAAAATTCTGTCTCAAAAAAATAAATAAATAAATAAAATAAATAAAAGAGATTTGGGAAGCAAATTGAAATAGCATTTCAAATTTTTCTATCAAGTAGGTGATGATAGAGCTTGATGCTATTTTGCCAGGCTAAATTTGTTAATTCAAAAGTATTTGCTGTGCATCTTAGGATTAGGGAAAAAAACTGAAATATTAAGCATTTTTAAGAAATTATTCTCATGGGGTTTATTTCTATTAACCCGCTTTTGAAAAACAAGCTATGAGACAACATATATTTTCTAACAAATATTTTTATCATTCCATCTCAGTTGTATTAATGCACGTGAACAGTATCACAGATAATTTATAACAAGAGTAATATAAAATGCATTTTAAAATGATAAAACAATAAATATTCAAGTTGTATTTGATCCAGAGGTGTATCTCTAGTAATTTATCATGATCCAGAAAGTTCAGCTAATTGAAGTTTCCTTTTTCCCTTTTGAAAGCTTTGTAATGACAAATGACAGCTAAACAACCCAATAGCAAGAAGTGAATAAAAAGGATCCCCATGAGACAGCCACTGATCAGTGCATAATTTAGTCCAAACCACTATACATCCTTGGCTTTAACGGTGTGCAATGATCATCAGAATCCATAGTCATGAATCTGTTATCTCTGAATCCTCAAAAGAGTTTAGATGCCCCTCAGTATCAGTTTAAAGGGAGTTATTTATTTGTTCATAATGAATGCCTCACATACTATAAGAAGAGTTAAGGCAGTGTGTAATAACAGCCCACGTGCAGCAGGGCAGTGAAAACCAAAGTCAGAAAGAGAGATCAGAAACCAGAGTTCAAAATATTTCCTTGAGTCACAGACCCCTTTGAAAATCTGAAAAAAAGAGCTGTGGAAAATTTCCCCAGGGAAGTATGCCTATGTAAATAGGCACATTGTTTTGCCAACAACTTTGAAGCTTATAATACAAGAACCCTCCCCCTGGGTGTCCTTGAACCCTAGTTCAAGAACCCCTCATAAAGAGAAAGTGAAATCCTGAGGTAAGATAGTTATTACACTTGAACATCACATTTAGCTCTGAGCTTTCTGTCAACTGAGGTTAAAAGATTAAACATGCTGGGTTAGAGTTCTCAACGTCTAGAAAAGGAAGCAGATTCATTCACAAAATCATAAGTGAAACATATAATTTTAAAATGGCAATGTTTATACATTTTCTGAGATGATTGTTTTTAAACGGTAATCAAGAAATACGAAGGGACATAGCAAACATAATTTGATGAAATTATTTGAAAATAAGTGATTGGAAATAAAATAGCTATGCTAATTATATTGACCAGCATATGAGATTGACCACAGCCTTTTATTTTTAACTCTTCTGCAAAAGAAGGAATATACTGTACATGTCTTTCTTTAATGGTAGATTTACCTACCTAATATTATTTGATTAAAGCTGACAGTAATATAATATATTCCCATGAGCACTTAGCAGCCAAGCAGCAAGGGAGACCTAAGGGTATAAAGAGAAATCGACCTATGATTAAATATCTGCTATTAATAGGTCATATCATGGAAAACTGGCATGTATATAACAGCAAATAATCACTTTAGGTGCCTACTGCTTCCAACCAGAGCACTTATTTTCTCAAAGGCAAATAATAGCACAATTGTTATTGTCACAGTTATAGGCATAAGCAGTATAGGGTACAAGTTAAGAACACAATCTGTGGAATCAGAGATGGTTTTTCTACCACTTATTAGCTGTGAGACCTTGGGCAAAATCATTTAACTTCTTTTGTCTCAGTGTCTTCATTTGTAAAATAAGAAAAGCATTAATCTCAGGACCTCTTCTAGGCTGTGTAGAGGTCTCTTGGAAATATTTGTTTTGTGGGGCTCCTTCTATATAAACAATTTGAGTCTCCTAAAACCAATATGTCAGTGTCATTCTAGTAGTCCAATTTCATAGGCTCATGTGATGAAAATACTGCAAGGCAAGCAGAAGCTAACAACTTACCTGACCACTCTGCTGAAATTAGGACCTGGCCATGGTGCTGAGGGCAACCCTATAGGCATGAGTTCGGAGCTCCTTGAAGAATCTGGTTTACCCCGAGTGGAAAGTGGCTGCAGAAGATTGGAAGACACCCCAAAGGCAAAAGGCTGGAGCAGGGGCTGTGATTACTAAAGTCTAAGCATGATACAAGTCTAACTCATAGGGTCACTGGGAAGACTGAATGAAGTAAACTATGTAGAGCACTTGACTCAGGACATGTTGGTGATGATTACTGCTCATACTTTTATTGTCAATAATGCCCACTGTATCTTATACCTCTTCTGATTTTCTTTCAGTGGACGGCTGTATTGATTGGTCAGTGGATCTCAAGACATACATGGCTTTAGCAGGTGAACCAGTCCGAGTGAAATGTGCCCTTTTCTACAGTTATATTCGTACCAACTATAGCATGGCCCAGAGCACTGGGCTCAGGCTTATGTGGTACAAAAACAAAGGTGATTTGGAAGAGCCCATCATCTTTTCAGAGGTCAGGATGAGCAAAGAGGAAGATTCAATATGGTTTCACTCAGCTGAGGCACAAGACAGTGGATTCTACACTTGTGTTTTAAGGTAAGTGTTGTGTGAAAACATTGCCCAGTCACATGGCTGACAGTCTTTTGAATGGGGCTGGAATACATGTAGGTATGCCTCATGTTATATAATGGATGTTATTGAAAGGTTGCAGTACATGTGGAGCTTCAGTAAATTCCAGTTCTAATTTTCTATCAGAACTACATAGCAATTCTTACTAGATTTTCATAAAATAGGATTCCCATTTGCTGTCTGTGCTTATTTAATTTAAAATATTTGGTGACTCATTTCTTCCCTAACCCCACCCCTGCCCCAGGGTCTTCTATTAACAATTATTTTTGCATACAGCTAGTTGACTCAATTATCTTGCTATCTGGCCATGAAAATGATCTAAAATACCATTTTGGCCATGTTCTTGCCTTTCTTTTTGATGAAAATTAGTTTCAAATGCTTCTGGGATATTTCTTAGCAAATGTATTCCAGATGAAATCCTTTGTAGAATTTGCAATGTGAGTTTGGGTCCACTGTGTCTAAATATTCAACATGGAGCTCCGTAAATACACAGTCACCCTGAGTTTCTGGGGTACTATAATGGGAAAATATCACGGACACAATTCTTGCTTGCAAGAAGTTTACAGTAAAAAGCAATATGTTTTTTTTTTTTTTTTCCTTATGGATTCTACAATGTGTTCTCCCTTCCCCTTCCACCCCAGTGATAGAATCTAGGATCTAGTGTCTAGCATCTCAAATAGAGACTGGATTAGGTATTGAAGTAGGTAGCTGTGATGACCTTTAAATCACCTTTCAATTCTGCCATTTTGGGAGTCTCAGATCTTGCTCACCAGGGACCTGCACTCTACTATTTGATTTTAACTCCTTGGAAATTCAGACCTTTCCTATTTTTGTATCTTGTGACCTTTGATGCCAAAGCTATGTCACTTCCTCATCAAAAGCACTTGGAAGCCGCTGGCGAGGCCTCGTTATTCAAAAGGCTGGGAGAACAAGGTAGTATATAAATAGAGACCATTCTGGATGCTCTAAGAACCACTTTTGTGTATAGAGGTAGAAAACAGAGTGCCAGGGGAGCAAATGATGATTTTAGTCTCTGTTTGTGGTAGGCAAAATCTCTGGGATCTTGGCAGAACAGCAATCATTCTGATCATACCCTTAGTGATAAGCAATATTTTCTACTTGGACAGCTCTTGGCAAAATTGAAAAGCAGATGTAATTCAGCTTTAGTGACTGACACTATATTCCCTAGGGTGCCGCTGCTCTTTCCTTCCTTGTCTCCTCTCTGCTTGTCTCCTCTCCATCACCTACCCTTATTAAAAACCCACCAACCAAAAATATCTATCTTCTCCTCCCTCTACACCTATTGCTTTTTGCTTGTTGTTTTTACAAATTTAAAGTTTTATTTGAAGCATCAGTCCACTATGTACAGGTGCTAAGCTTACAATGAATTATTAAACAAATTATTGCTACTTCCCCAGGTCTGCTAATGTTCTCAGTCTTGTTTCCCTTCTCTGCTCTAACTCCATTCCCTTACTCCTAGCGATGTTAACAACTTAGTGTGTATCCCTACATGCATTTCCCCTACTGTTTTAATTATACAAATATATTGACATTAGTATTTTCTCCTCATTGTTTTGCAAAATGAAAGGAGAGTTATGGATTTCTCTGCATTTTCTTTGCTTAGTAAAAATATACAATATAAATCTCTCCAAGTCAATTGATAGGGAGCTTTTTTTCAACTTTTGTTTTAGGTTCAAGGTTATATGTGCAGGTTTGTTATATAGGTAAACTGCATGTCATGGGGGTTTGGTGTACAGATTATTTTGTCACCCAGGTAATAAGCATAGTACTGGATGGGTAGTTTTTTTATTCCCTCCCTCCTCCCACTCCCACCATCAAGAAGGCCACAGTGTCTGTTTTTTCCTTCTTTGTACCTATGTGTTCTCATTATTTAGCTCCCATTTATAAGTGAGAACATGCAATATTTGATTTTCTCTTCCTGCATTAGTTTGGTAAGGATAATGGCCATCCGTGTTGCTACAAAGGACATTCTTATTTACAGCTGCATAGTATTCCATGGGGTATATATAAGTACTGCATTTTCTTTATCCAGCCTACTGTCGATGGGCATTTAGGCTGATTCCATGTTTTTGCTATTGTGAATAGTGTTGCAATAAATATATATGTGCATGTGTATTTATGGTAGAATGATTTATATTCCTTTGGGTATATACCAAATAATGAGATTCCTGGGTCAAATGGTTAGTATATAATATTGTATGTTGCTTAATATTCTCTGACACAATCATTCAGTCAATCATTTTCCTATTGATGAGTATATACTTTGTCTTCAGTATTTTGTCCCTACAAAAGGTACTGTAATAAGAATCCACTATTGGGTTTTAAATAAACTTTAAGAAGTCTTCAATTTACATAATTACTGCAAATATAATACACAGTTTCTTTGCACTTTATATCCAACTTTCCCATTTTATTAACATCTCACATGACTATAGTACATTTGTTAACAATTAATGAACCAATAGTAGTATATTATTGTTAGCTAAAGTCCATGCATTCTTCACATTTCTTCAGTTTTTCCTTAATGCCCCTTTTTCTGTTTCAGTATCCCATCTCTGGTACCACATTGTATTTGGTTGTCATGTCTCCTTAAGCTCTTCTTGGCTATGTCAGTTTCTCAGACTTTCTTCATTTTTTATGACCTTGACAGTGTGAGGTGTACTGGTCAGATAATTTGTAGAATGGCCCTCAACTGGGATTTACCTGATATTTTTCTCATGGTTAGACAGGGATAATATGTTTTGAGGAGGAAGATTACAAAGGTAAAATACCATCCTCATCACATTGTATTAAGGGTATAAAGTATCAATATGACTGTTAACAATTGATGTTGACTTTGATCACTTGGCTTGAGGTGGTGTTTCTAACTTTTCACTGTAAAGTTATTTGTTATTCTTTTTTTCTTCCTTTCTATACTGTAGTTTTTGGAAGAAAGTTGTTATTCACAGTCCACACTTAAAAGGGAATATCTACATAAATTATTTCAAATTCTTCTGCATGGAAATTTATCTCTCCCTTTCCCCAATTATTTATATGTTGCATCATTTATTTCTATCAGTATGAATTCATGAATATTTATTTTAGACACTGGGTTCTAATGCAATTTTACTTAATTTTCTTGCTCAAATTCTTCTACCTTTGCCCACGGGAAGCTCTTTCAGTTGGCTCATTTGTCCTTTCGATATAACCCTTTCATCATGGAGTGGTGGTTGTATTTTTTTTTTTTTATTTTCATTTACTTACATTGTAGAAGGATGCTCCAGGTTTATCTTATATATTTTGTGCCCCAGTTCTAGAATTAGCCATTTTTCCAAGAAGTCCTATTTTTAATAGGTAATTACATCAGAAATCTAGGTTTGATTGCTGGGTATGCTCATTGCTACTGGGGTGTTGTTGCTTCTAAGTCCTCTCAGCTGACAGTCGATTTGCTTTTAAATAAAGCCACAGATTGTAAAGGAGCACTTTAGGGATAGTGGAACTGCCCAAGGTCCCTGAAGTCCTTTCCTGTGGGTGGCGCTCTCTTTCAAGTACATTTCAGATTGGCCTTGTTGATGTCTATTGTGGATACCATCTGAGTCAGAGGTTCTCAACTCACATCTATACCAATAGAAGAGAAAGGGATGGAATTCTACTAAGATTCAAACATAACTAGTGACTTTTAAATTTGTATGCAGCAGGCCTTAGGGAGCTATTGAGACTGATAGAAGTAGGTAGAACTGTTGGATATTATCCCTCACGTGTGCCTTAGTAAGGAAAAAATGTTTGGAAACCACTATTCTAACAGAATCAACCAGTTTTTTGTCAACTGGGTGCGGTGGCTCACCCCTGTAATCTCAGCACTTTGGGAGACTGAGGCAGGTGGATCACATGAGGCCAGGAGGTCAAGCCCAGCCTGTCCAACATGGCAAAACCCTGTCTCTACTAAAATTACAAAATTTATCCGGGGTGGTGGTGCACATCTGTAATCCCAGCTACTTGAGAGACAGAGACGTGAGAATTGCTTGAACCATGTGTTGGAGGTTGCAGTGAGCTGACATTACACTACCGTACTCCAGCCTGAATGACAGAGTGAGACTCCATCTCACACACAAAAAAAAATTAAATATAATTGAACATCTGTAGGAACCTAATATTTAGGGATAATCATGGCTGAGTGCAGAAAATCAGTTATAGGTTCAAAATTATTATGACCATTTACCTCTGCAATGAGGTAAACAGAACAAGGAGCTCCCTTATTAAATTGGAGCATAATCCAAATATTTTTGGTCTTTAGTAGTCAATGAAAGAAGAAGTGAGGTCCTCAAAATCTGAATGCCTCACCACATCTTTCTGAACAGTTCCTTAGTATGTATCTAACCAGGAGGCACAATTGCTTCAATTTCAAATGTGAATAATCAGGTCACATTTGAATGATTATTACTACAGCAAAACACCATCAGAAGAAAAGTTGAGGGTGTAGATACATTTGAAATGAGAAGTGTAGCATGTTGCTAATTTTTGAATCTGTATGGTGGGTACATGAAGATTCATCATATTGCCCTTTGTATTTTTTACTATGATTGAAATAGTCCATAGCAAAAAAAAATTAAAAAGAAATAAATGTAAGTATACAATAATTTTACCTGATTTTATTGTCACTTAAATAATTCGGTGGTCTATTCAAACCTTGGTACCATATATAAGCAAGTATTTTTATTTCAGTCAACAAACATTCATTGAATATATATTATGGGATTCCCTTTATGGTATATTGCAAGGAGATCTGTGTCTTTAGAAAGGAAAGTGATGCTCTAGTCTACATTAGACATTAACAAATGGTTTTTAGCATCTTCCACTCTCCTACCCTACTCCCCACCATGGTTACCAAGAGGTTTTCAAGGGCAGTGAACATATCTCCTAACTCAATTCCAACTTAACTATTGATCCTTGAAAAGTTTAGTATAATCAACTTGGTTACCTAGGTAGCAGTTTCCAGGAGAACAGGTAATTTCTTGTCAGAAAAATGAAAGCCTGGATTTTATAGAATTAACTGACCCCAGAAAAGATCAAGATAGTACAGCAGAGTCTTGGGAGAGCAGAAATTTCATTCTCAAAATGAAATGTAATTAGTTATTTTTCTACCTGTTTTTGGTTATAAGCAGGGATCTCTGGTTCCATTATTTTTCATGGCAATTTGATAATCTACTTGTTAATTAAATTATGTAGGTAACCTTTAAAATAGCAAATAAGTAACCATTTTACTTTATTTTCATTTCATAGGCATTAAATTAGATGTATTGTAATGTTTAGAAATATGTCCATACTGTTGTGCATTAGCTATGTAATTTCAACTTCATTCAGTTTGTTTACTGGAAGAAAGTTGTTTACAGTTTAGTGAGCAGGATTACCTGCTTTGTAAGAATTAATAGAATTATATTTGATAATCATAAAACAAGAATTGATCTCAAATAGTCACTGATGAGTTGGCTAATACTGGTGTTTATACATACTTTTAGTTTCATCCCTTGTATCATTACACAAACTTCAGTGACTTTGTTTTATGGCTATTTTGCTCAGAATCAAGGTTATAATCTAACACAGGGTTGCAAACTCAAAATCTTCAGAGGTCAAGAAGGTAATATAATGAATGTGGCAGGCCACCTGAAACATTTTGGAGTGTTGGAACTTGTAGAAATCCCCTCCATAATCTCATTTCACGCACTCTACTCTGTTGTCACTACCTCCTATTTTTCTAGCTCATTCTTTCTATGCCTTATCTCTAATAATCTATTGATTCCACCCAGACCTCCTTCTCATTGATCTCACATTTTTTCACTGTACCTTGTTCCCTTTCCATCTAGCATACTTTCAATTCAGTGGATCAGTCATTATAATCACTCCCATACATACCCTCTTGATTCTCTTGACCCTTTCTACCTTTATCGTACTCACTTGTAAAAACCACAACGTTTAAACCTAACTGTCCATCTATACTGTGCCTGCATCCTTGCAGCTAAACTTGGCTGACGAAAAATATATAATAATGTTGACTCATTTCACTTTAAATTCATTGTCATGGACCTCAATTAATACTACCTGGTAGTTTTATTTTATATTTTTAGACCATTCAGTCTCTCATCTGCCTAAATGATTATTTTACATCATCTCCACTCCTCAGATCTCCAATATCTTCCCCTCCCTTGATTCCTGTTTTGCAGAAAAAAAAAAGATTCAGTCAGGAGAGAACTGCCACTGTATCTGCCCACCTACTGGCATCTGTACCTACATATTCTGCCTTCCAGCCTATTACCACAGATGAACTGGCCTTGTTTCTATGTAAGGCCAATCACTATCCCTACAGTGACTTTTTTGGGGCAGGAGGGTCCCATAAATTTAAAAATTGAGGATCCCATAAATTTAAAAATTGAGAAATTTCACACAATTATTCAGATTTCAAAACATCAGAAAAATCTAGCAATGTCGGGCTTTGCTAGATTTGCTATCCCTATTTGCTTACCTAATAACATCACCTGAGCAATTCTCCTCTCTCTCTCCCAGATCATGGAATTTTCTATTTCTACTGGATCATTTCCATCAGCATACACACAGATCAATATTTATGGCCTCTAAAAAAATCCTCTCAACTCCACTTCCCTGACAGCCACTATCTCATTTCTTGCTCCCATTTGAAAAAAAAAAAAAAAAAACTACTTTAAATAAAGAATTATCTGGTGATGGTATCATGGCTGTTTACGTATGTCCAAGCCCTTCAAATTGTACCCATTAAATATGTGCAGTTCTTTGTATATCAATTATATCTCAATAAAACTATAAAAAGAAGTTGTCTATATTCAATTTTGAGTTCCTCTCTACTCATTCTCTAATAAACCCATTCAAATCAAAATTTTACCTTCACCACACTTCCAAACCTGCTCTTATCAAAGTCTCCAATGGCCACAACAATGCTAAATCCAATGGGCAGTCCAATTTTCAGTTCTCCTATTACCTGACCTATAATGTCATGTGGCACAGTTGATCACTCCCTTCTCTTTGATAATACCTTATTTCCAGAGAATAGTACTTTCTTGGCTTTCCTCATACTCTATCAGATATTCTTTCTCAAGTTCTCTTCCTGGCTCCTCATATTCTTTCTGACCTCTTAATGTTAGAGGACCCTAGGGATATAGGCCTGACATTGCTAGATTTTCTGATGTTTTGAAATCTGAATAATTGTGTGAAGTTTCTCAATCTTTAAATTATTGGGACCCTCCTTCCCAAAAAAGCCCATGCTCAGATTCAACCACTGAAATCAGTTCTCATACTCTAAGCTAATAGGTTCTGATTCTAACATTAACCTAGAGAGTGATGGTATAGTCATCTTAAAGTAGAGCTGTGCCAGGTTTTATCTGTATCAAAATGAAGCAGGAAAATCAACGCTCCAATGGCAAGACAGATGAAAGGAAACCCACTACTCTCCGTAGAGTACATTTGAACATTCAGTAGTAGGGTCATATGGTGCCCGTTTATGTTGCAACTGGCTCAATTCCAGCTTAATCCCTGTGTGGCTACTGGAGTCTCCAAAAAAATTCATTGATCAGTATAGGGGTCCTTATTGCTAGCTACAGTGTACTGAAATGGGTATTGTATCAAGAGGATTCTATTGTTATAAAGTGATGCTTCTCCTCCACCTTCCTTTCTGTCAAAGATGAAACAACGACTGTATAAAAGAACAGAGGACTGAAGATGTGCAGTAACTCTAGTCCCAGGTATGAAAAGTAACTTCTGTGAAAATATCCGTTCAATACTTATTGGGACTAATATTGTGCCTATCCCTATGGTGGACCCAAGAGAAAATTAAGACACAGCATCTGCCTTTAAGACGTTACTAAAGGAGGAATTACTAAGAGTTACTGAACTAGCTAAGACTCTTCTACAGCTAACACTGTGGTGCAATCTTCTACATTACTATTAACACTGCTACTGTGTCCTATTAAGAGTATGGTCTCTGGAGCTGGACTGTTTGGAGTCAAATCCCAGTTTTATTACTTACTTACTAATTGTGTGACCTTGAGCAATTTATATGACTACTCAGGTTCAACTTGAGGACTCACAGTTTGCAAACTCTGAACTACTGGTTCTGACTCCAGCATTAACCTAGAAAGTGATAGTATATTATGACTGTGTGACCTGGGCCTCGCTTTTCCTCGTATGGAAAATAAAGACTCATCTGTTTATTCAATGTAAAATATTTTGAACACTTGCTTTAGGTGTTGAATAAATGCATTGAATGAGAGATTAAAGTCATGGAGCTTCTATTCTAGAGTTGGAAAAACACAAATAACAAATGCAATCACAAGACTACACTGTGTAATCATAATTCTGCACTGGTGAGAATGAAGAAGGGTCATGTTAGAGGAGTAAATGAGAGGCCACTTTCAGTTAGGTGATCAAGAAGGGCTCCACAGAGAAAGTGACATATAAACTGAGACCTGAATGATAAGAAGGAGCCAGCCTTGTGAAAATCTTGGGGCAGAGTATGCCAGTCAAAGTGAATAGCAAGTGCAAAGGTCATGAAATGGGGATAGGCTTGTTATATTCAAGAAAGCTAAAGAAAGGGCCAGGTGTGGTGGATTATGCTTGTAATCCCAGCACTTTGGGAGGCTGAGATGGGCAGATCACCTGAGGTCAGGAAGTTCAAGATCAACCTGGCCAATGTGGTGAAACCCCCTTCTCTACTGAAAGTACAAAAATTAGCCAGGTGTGGTGGCACACACCTATAATCCCAGCTACTTGGGAGGCTGAGGCAAGAGAATTGCTGGAACCCAGGAGGCCGAGGTTGCAGTGAGCCAAGATCATGCCACTGCACTCCAGCCCAGGTGACAGAATGAGACAGGAAGGAAGGGAGGGAGGGAGGGAAGGAAGGAGGGAAAGGAAGGGAGAGAGGGAGAGGAAGGAAGGAAAGAAAGAGTAGTTTGCTTGGAGCCTGGTGAGCTGGGGAATAATGCTATTAGATAAGGCTGGAAAAGCAGGCAGAGGACGGATGCTGTTGCATATTGTGGACCAGAATAAAAAGTTGATTTTTTTTTTATTAGTAATCAGATATAAAATGAGTTTCTTTTTCTTTTTTTTTTTTTTTTTTTTGTAAACTGGAGAGTAACATGATCTGATTTCCATTTAAAAAATGATTACTTTGGTTGAGAATGGACTACAGGGGAACAAGTAAGAAGACTAAGTTGAGAAGCAATTGTATCAGTTGAGGAAAGATGTGATGGTAGCTTGGATTGGGGTGGTAGCTATGAAAATAGGGAGATGTGAATGAATCCCAGATATGTATTGAAGGATGAGCTGACAGGACATACTGATGTCCTGGATGTGAGACAGCTGAATAAAGAATGAGTCCTGTTGCTTTTGACTTAAGCAACTAGGTGAATCATGGTGCTGTTAACTGAAAGAGAAGGCTAGAAGATGAACAAAGATCCCAGTACCTACCTCAGAGAATGGTGATGAGCACTTAGCCCCAATACTGACATAGAGTAAGCACTCTATGCATTATCTCTTATTTCTAATTTTGCTACCACCACCACTGCTACTACTAGCTATGATTTTTTAGCTTTTATTAAATGAAAGCATTGTGCTAATCCTTAGATAACTCACAAGGTAGGCCATATCATTGAAGATGATAAAACTGATACAGTAAAGAACTTGCACAAGGATACATGGCTAATAAATGATGGAGCTGGAATTTGGACAGGTCTGACTCCAGAGCTGATACACATAATCAGTTTTCTCTACTGTCTTCTCAATTATTATCTATTTTCACTATTCCTTTTGGTAATTTGCATTTATATATCACAACATATGAAATATGGTTATTTATATTAATTATTGCCTATAAAAAGTTCTGTGCTTCTGTTTTTAGTTTCATCAGTGAATATTATTGTCTGGTGGTGAGGATAGAATTTTATTGATTAAATATGGATAACAGAAGGCAGTGAAATAGAGATTCTAAGTTCATGAAAAGTGAAGATCAAGTTAAAGCAAGAATTTTCAGAGAAGCAGACTACTTGTCTTACCAAGTTTAAAATCCTTTGGGATCACTTTTCAGTTTGCAAACATTATAAAAAAAGTGCTTAAAAATTGTTTTCTACCAAAGAATAGAGATGAATTTTGAAGCATATATATCCTTAACCAGCTCTTTCGTCTTTTTACTCTTTCAAAACCTCTAATATATGACTCATGATTAATCAATTAGAGAAACATATACATCAGTATATGACAAAGTGCTAGAATGAATATAATCAGGTGTCATAAATGTATGGTTATCCTTTTCAAAAACTCATTGCATGACACTATTTCCCACCATTCACCTTAAAGTTGAAAATGTTCACAGTGGAACACAAATGAGATCTCATTCCTTCCTAAATACAGTTTTGTTTTGTTTTTGTATGTTTTTAATACAAGTGATGTTTTCCAGCCAATACTGTTTTAGCTCTCAGGTATTTATTATTCATTAAACAAATATTTATTGTGTTCCTCCTGTATACAGGGTACTAAAAAAAGCAAAAGTGAATGATAGGCCTCCTTACTTTTAACAAATTAAAAGGGGAATTAGGACATGTATACAAATCATAATCAAACAAGCATAACTCTCATGTGGTTCATCATTAAATTGTATCCTAGGCAACATAGTCTAGTAACTAAACACATTTTTTTTAATGTCTGAGGAGAGATTTACTGTAGTCCCTTGAAAAATATCAAAGATAAGCCCATTTGTAACCTGCAGCAACAAAACTCATCATTTCACATTACTATCACTCTTAGTATCTCTTGTATGTTTCAGATGCCCAGAAACTTCTCTCATTGCTCCTCTCATTACCTGCTAAAAAACTCTTCCTGGAATGCATCCCCTACAAGTTTCTTCTCTTTTTTCTCTTTCTCATCCTCTAACACTTTTTTCTATGCAAGCAGCTCTTTTTGCCCTCTCCAGTGTAATTTAATTAAACTAGCAGTGCTTCTTGCAATTCTTCAGCTCTTTCTGCCTGTTACTCCTATTCTGCCACAGTGAAATCCCAGGAACTAATCTGCCATACGAAGTATCTCTGTAAAAGTTGTTGCATTTTAAAAAGACCAATGCAGTAAAAAAGAGAATTATGTTTAGAAGGTAAGAAGAAGGGAAAAGCTGCAAACACTAAGTTGATGGCTTTTATTCCGTCATAAATGAGGGAAAGTGATAAGTGCTATAGGAAAGATAAAGTAATAGTACAATAAAAAGTAGGTAAAATGGCTTTTGTCTTATAGAATCAGGCTTGAGACAGCTCTTGAGGATCTAAACAGGTGATGATAGTAGAGGTCTTCCTAGGCAGATAAAACACAAAGTTCCAGGGCAAGGAGGTAGTAAAACATGGGCCATGCAGAGGGAAAAACAGGGAAGTCAATTTGTTTGGAACCTGGATTTATCAAGGCATTTCTTCTGAGTATGAGCCTAACAATAACCCTCACCTTATGAAGGTTTCAGATGTTTTTGAAACATGAGATTTTAGACATTGACCAGTTCTTAGAAAAGAAGCTGAAAGACTCAACTAATGAACATCTTAACTTACAGTCAAGTAATAAGGCATGTTTTTAGCAGGTGATGTTTCCACAGAGAAAATGTGTATTTAAAGGAGGGAAATTCCCTTCTATGACCCTACCCGCATTAAAGGAAGGCAGTGCTGCTGACTAAAGCATTGTTAATCTTAGCATGTACTCCAACCAGTTTTCTCACAAGTGGTGATGAATTCACATGGAATCATCCTCACTCTCACTACAGTGAAAAGTGATATATCTTGGAAAGATGGCTCATTAATATTTGTTGGGTACAGTCTGTATCTACTGCTATGAGGCAGAGAACAACTAAGTCAGAGGGGTAATGTATATTTCCACCTTGGGTCCTTGATCACATTCATGCAAGACCCAGGACAATATTAATCTACTCACTCATTTCCAGACCAGATCTCACTCTTTAACAGTAAGGCAATATACACTTACCTGAGTATAGAGATACAGTATATACATTTTTAGTTTTTCAGTCCTGTTACCCTGACCCCTGCCAGTGCTTCCCCTTAACTTCCTACAATAGCCGGGCTTGGTGGCTCAAGCCTGTAATCCCAGCACTTTGGGAGGCTGAGGCGGGTGGATCACGAGGTCAAGAGATCAAGACCATCCTGGTCAACATGGTGAAACCCCGTCTCTACTAAAAATATAAAAAAAATTAGCTGGGCATGGTGGCACATACCTGTAATCCCAGCTACTCAGGAGGCTGAGGCAGGAGAATTGCCTGAACCCAGGGGGCAGAGGTTGCAGTGAGCCGAGATCGCGCCATTGCACTCCAGCCTGGGTAACAAGAGCGAAACTCAGTCTCAAAAAAAAAAAAAAAAAAAAAAAAATTCCTACAATAAGAGGTTTTACCATGATTCATATTATTATTCTCTTTTACTGTTGAGCAAGAGATCAAGAGATCTCTCTCTCTCTCTCTCTTCCTTGTTTGCCCCTTAAGCACCATGCACACTATCCACACACAGAGCAGGCTTTCCATACATGTTGGTTGTTGACTTATTGGCTGAAACCCTCAGATCAGTAAGGTTTGGAAATTTTAAATTTGCTCACATGAATCATTTTTAAATATATTGTTTTACTAATAGAAATAGATGACAGGAAGGCAATTTTATGGGGTGACGGTGCAAATACTATTGAGAATGCCAGTATTTTACAGCAGGGTACAAAGTCACAGAAAATTCTGATTCTTAAGGCATTTAGGGAAGCTTCTATATTAGGTAATGTCACCATACACACACACTCTGCTCAACTTTTGACTTTGATCCCACATGACATGAAACAAAGTTAAAAAAAAAAAAAAAAAACACTGCTGTTTCAAAATAAAATAAAGTTTAATTTTACTTTCCATTATTTTAGAGACAGATGTAGCCAAGTTTGACTTCCTGGCATGTGGATGGGTGATCAGAAAAAAATAGGTCAATGAAGGCTTCCCTGGTTTTTACCTTTCACCACTTTGCTTATTGTTATCTCAAATGGCAAGCCTAGAAAGGACCATTACAGCTTTTCTAAAGGTAAAACTCACTGTTTTGACCAAGGCATTGTTCCCCATGAAATGTTCATCCCATTCTCTCACCCATCAGAGCAGGGCCTTTCTCCCAATAGCATTGTTTTTAAAGCTGTCTTCCTTTGTAACTGCCGGTTTCACTAAGCATGCTTGCCCAAGGGCTCAAAGGTCAGGTCAGATTGCTTCTGCTGGGTTTGTAGAGGATATTCAATAATGGAAGTAGAATTAATTTTACTGTATTAAAACCTTTCCTCTGGACTTACAGAGAAAAAAACTTTTAACAGGTATAACACAGGAAATCACGAAAATGTTAATATCGTTCTATAATCCTACCAAATATAAAACCCAAATCCAAGCAAACTGACTCAATGTTTTAGTGGAAAAAAAATTATAAAAACAAGTCTGTAGGACCAGAGAGATATGTGTCTCTTCCTCTTACTGGAATTATTCACCTTCCTTTCTAGTGCCCCCTCCTAGGGTCCTACTGCTCTCCCCTTTGATTTTCTGTTGGTCCCTATCCCAAATGTGTTTTTTTATGCAGCTTGATGATCCTTTCTGCCCCCTCCTCCAGTTTCCACCCCATCACTGAAGTTATTCCTAAAGGCACCACCATTTCACCTCCACCCCAACCTTCTGTCCTTACTAAACCTCAGGTGCTTTGTCTACACAGAGGCACGAAACCCCTTGGGTTCCCACCCCTTCACCACATAGTGTTGGCTCTCCTTCTACCTTCTGTTCCAGAGTAACAAGTGACCTTTCCAAACCAATCCACTCAGTAAATTAACTTCTTTTTATTACTTTGTATTTCTGTGAACATTTAATTATTTTACTTTCACAAAACACAAGTACATAAAGAAGTAAAGGCCCTCTGTCTCGTGCCTCACTCTATCTCACTCCACCCTATATCCTAACACCCCGCTGCCTACCATCATTTGACCCCTGAGCCCACGCTACCTATGTAACATATAACAGTTTTGCCCTCTAGTGGACATCTGGCGATATCTGGAGAGATTTTTCATTGTCACAATTTGGGTGGGGTGGGAAGATAGGCACTACCGGCATCTAGTGAGTTGAGGCTAGGGATTTTGCTAAACATCCTACAATGCACAGGATGGCCCCAAGAAATAAAAACGTATATGGCCCCAAATGTCAAGAGTGACGATGGTGGGCAACCCTGCCTTAGAAGGATATAAACAAGCCCAAAAACATTTGACAAGTACAATCTCTTTAATAACTAGTTAGGGAACTGGCCCTAAATCCTGAATGATTATCATAGACTCAACAGGAAACAACCTAATGTCACATCTTGCTGCTGCAGAAATGTCCCAGGGCCATGACAGCTTCTTAAGTCACTAGGTCCACAGGCCCCAGTTGGTGTCCAAGGCTCCTCCATATGTGTCTCAGTCTGGTCCAGGTCTAGATCCTCTCCATCCTTCCACCTGTGAGCTAAAACATACATGTACCCTCCATCAACACAAATCAAAGGGATAGAAGGAGACCAACCTGTCACCCCCTTTTGACCCACCCATTCCTATCCTCCTCTACCTCACCTCCTCCTTCTAGAAGTTGATTTCCCGTTGGGATATGTTTCTGTTCTGTTTCACATTTCTAAATTCACTAAGAGCTTTGTAGCCAGATTTCCCTCCTACATTTATCATGGTGGTGGGTTGAGAGAGAGACTCCCTCAGGATGATGGTGCCATGCTTTGGCCCATGGTCTAAACCATAAAACCCTGTAAGCACTATCAGTTGCTAACTCACCTCCTTGGCAGTGGCAGGAGTTCCCTGTTCAAATCTGACTGTCCCTCGTTCTGCTCACTGGGGACTGGAGAGGATTCTCCTGTCATGAGGGATATAGAGTCACAGTAGTCCTCGTCTGGAGCTGGTGCTGGCATCCTCCATATGTAGCCCTGAGGGATTCCCTCAGGAGTGCCAAAGTGTTCCCATGTTGATTTGAGTCAAGCATAAACCTGGGGTTAGCCCAAGGCCTGTTTTGATTGTCATGATGTAACTCACTCAGAACATGAATGAACTTTCTATCCAGTTTATTTCTAGAGACTCCTGGAATGTAGGAATCTCCACTACTCACCATTCCCTGATGCAACTCCCCAGCCAGTGCCAACATATTATTTGGTGGTCTCTTATTTGAATCTGCTCTCCTGGCACCAATTTCTGATATAAAAATAAACTGAAGGGGAGGGGCCAAGATGACCTAACAGGAACAGCTCTGATCTGCAGCTCCCAGGGAGACTAATGCAGAAAGTGGGTGATTTCTGCTTTTCAAACTGAGGTACCCAGTTCATCTCGTTGGAACTGGTTAGGCAGTGGGTCCAGCCCATGGCAGGTGAGCAGAAGCAGGGTGGGGCATCACTTCACCCAGGAAGTGCAAGAAGCCAGGGATCTCCCTCCCAGAGCCAAGGGAAGCCATGAGGGACAGTGCCACCTAGCCAGGTTACTATGCTTTTCCAACAGTTTTTGTAATCTGCAGATCAGGATATTCTCTTGTGTATATTTACCACCAGGGCCCTGGGTTTCAAGTATAAAATTGGGCAGCTGTTTGGGCAGACACTGAACTAGCTGCAGGAATTTTTCATACCCCAGTGGTGCCCAGAGCCCCAGCAAGACAAAACCACTCACTCCCCTGGAAAGGTGGCTGAAGCCAAGGAGCCAAGTGGTCTTGCTCAGTGGTTCTCACTCCCACGGAGTTGAGCAAGCTAAGAAGCACTGGCTTGAAATTCTTGCTGCCAACATAGCAGTCTGAAGTTGACCTGGGATGATCAAGCTGGTGCAGGGAAGGGGATCCACCATTACTGAAGCTTTAGCAGGCAGTTTTCCCCTGACAGTGCTAAGGAAGCTGGGAGGTGTGGACTAAGCAAATTCACCACAGCGTGGCAAAGCAGCTTTTGCCAGGCTGCTTCTCTAGATTCCTCCTCACTGGGCAGGGCATCTCTGAAGAAAAGGTAACAACCTCAGTCAGGGACTTGCAGACAAAACCCCCATCTCTCTGGGATACAACACCTGAGGGAAGGGGTGGCAGTGGGTGCAGGTGCAGCTTCAGCAGACTTAATCACTACTGCCTGCCGGCTCTGAAGGGAGCAGCTGATCCTGACAAAAGGAACTCTCCCAGCACAGTGCAGCAGCTCTACTAAGAGACAGACAGACTCCTCAAGTGGGTCCCCGACTCCCATGCCTCCTGACTGGGAGAAACCTCCCAACAGGGATTGACAGACACCTCATACAGCAGAGCTCCAGCTGACATCAGGCTGGTGCCCCTCTGGGACAAAGCTTCGAGAGGAAGAAGCAGGCAACACTTTTTGCTGTTGTACTCCCTCCACTGGGGATACCCAGGTGAAAAGGGTCTGGAGTGGACCTCCAGCAAACTGCAGCAGACCTGCAGAGGAGGGACCTGACTGTTTGAGGAAAAACTAACAAAGAGAAAGCAATGAGATCACCATCAACATAAAGGACCCCCACACAAAAACCCCATCCAAAGGTCATCAATCTCAAATATCAAAGGTAGATAAATCCATGAAGATGAGGAAAAATCAGCACAAAAACTCTGAAAATTCCAAAAATTAGAATGCCTTTTCTCATCCAAACGATCACAACTCCTCTCTAGCAAGGGCACAAAACTGGACAGAGAATGAGACTGACAAATTGGCAGAAGTAGGCTTCTGACTTCAAACACTACCTGACTTCAAACTGTACTTCAAGGCTACAGTAATCAAAGCAGCACGGTACTCATACCAAAACAGATATATAGACCAATAGAACAGAACAGAGACCTCAGAAATAACACCACACATCTACAACCATCTGATCTTCAACAAACCTGACAAAAACAAGCAATGGAGAAAGGATTTTCTATGTAATAAATGGTGCTGGGAAAACTGGCTAGCCATATGCAGAAAATTGAAACTGGACCTCTTCCTTACATTTTATACAAAAATTAACTCAAGATGGATTAAAGACTTAAATGTAAAACCCCAAAATATAAAAACCTGAGAAGAAAACCTAGCCAATACCATTCAGGACAAAGACTTCATGACTAAAACACCAAAAGCAATTATAACAAAAGCCAAAACTGACAAATAGGATCTAATCAAACTAAAGAGCTTCTGCACAGCAAAACAAAGTATGATAAGAGTGAACATCCAACTTACAGTATGTGAAAAAATTTTTGCAGCCTATCCACCTGACAAAAGTCTAATATCCAGAATCTATAAGGAGCTTAAACAAATTTGCAAGAAAAAAACAACTGCATCAGAAAGTGGGCAAAGGACATGAACAGATACTTCTTAAAAGAAGACATTCATGTGGCCAACAAACCTATGAAAAAAAGCTCATCATCACTGGTCATTAGAGAAATGCAAATCAAAACTACAGTGAGATAGCATCTCATGACAGTTAGAATGGCTACTATGAAAAAGTCAGGAAACAACAGATGCTGGAGAGGATGTGGAGAAATGGGACTGCTTTCACACTGTTGGTGGGAGTGTAAATTAGTTCAACCATTGTGGAAGACAGTATGGCAATTCCTCAGGGATCTAGAACCAGAAATACCATTTGACGCAGCAATCCCATTACTGGGTATATTCCAAAAGGATTATAAATCATTCTACTATAAAGACACATGCACACGTATGTTTACTGCAGCACTATTTACAATAGCAAAGACTTGGAACCATCCCAAATGCCTATCAATGATAGACTGGATAAAGAAAATGCAGCACATAGACACCATGGAATACTATGCAGCCATAAAAATGGATGAATTCATGTCCTTTGCAAGGACATGGATGAAGCTGGAAACCATCATTCTCAGCAGACTAACATAGGAACAGAAAACCAAACACCACATGTTCTCACTCATAAGTGGGAGTTGAACAATGAGAACACATGGACACAGGGAGGAGAATATCACGTACCAGGGCCTGTCTGCTGGTGGCGGGGGAGGAGAGGTAGAGCATTAGGACAAATACCTAGTGCATGGAGAGCTTAAAAGCTAGAAGATGGGTTGATGGGTGCAGCAAACCACCATGGCACATGTATACTTATGTAACAAACCTGCACGTTTTGCAAATGTATCCCAGAACTTAAAGTAAAAAAAAAAAAAAAGAAAAAAATGTTTACCACTCAAGTTAGCTGAAGAAAGGATCTGTGTAAAGGGGATTTTCATGTAGCACAACTGTGGGAAGTGAAAAGTGGTTTGCTGCTGCTTTCTCCATCTCTCTGGAGCCACAGGACGACTTTTCTGTGCCTGTCTGCTCCCTGGAATCACATACCAGTGATTCCCATAGACACTTGCCTCTGGAAAGCACCCAGTTCTATTCTCCCACAGCCAGGGCCAGGCCTCAGCAGTGGCCTCAGCATCCATGGCTCTGATCCTGGCCCCAACTCCAAGTGACTGACTGCTACATTGTCCAACACCATGGAATCAGCCTCTCTGTTCAGTGTCTAGTATGAAAATTCATGTGGCTCTGAATGGGTCAAATATCCACTCCTGCTCCAATAATCTAAAGCCTAGATTCAAGTGGAGGGTGGGGTGTTATACACATGGTTGCCTCTTCTACCAGACACCAGAGTAGGGAGAGAGAGAGTCACATACACAAATAAAAGCTGCAGCAGTTCTGGGGTATTATTGAGTGCTAATACTCTGGAATACAAAGTGGGGTATTATTGAGTCCTAATACTCCGGAATACAAAGTGGGGTATTGAGTGCTAATACTCTGGAATACAAAGGGGGTCACCAAAACATGTCTCTCTGTCTCTTTCCTCCTACTCCACCCCAGTCTATACCTCCCCCGGCCACCATCCCACTTCTACACCTCTTTCACAAACCCCCACCCCTTTCTTCCCCCTCCTCCAGTCTCCACTCCTATCCCCAAAGTAATTCCTAAAGGTACACTGTCCCACCTCCTTCCCCCCACTCTTCCCAGTCTTCTTCCCCCACCACCCCACCCCCATTCTTCCTCCACTCTTCCCAGCCTTCTTCCCCCACCACCCAGGCCCCCATTCTTCCTCCACTTTTTCCCAGCCTTCTTCCCCCACCACCCTGGCCCCCGCCGCTGCAAGCCCTCCCTCTGAAAATTAATTTCCTATCCAGATATGCATGCTTCGGTTCTATTTTGCATTTCTGCACTCACTGGGGTTTTTGTAGCCAGATTCCCCTCCCACAGTGGAAGCAAGTATCCCTCCGTGAAAAATTCACAGCTTTACACCAAGGGCAGTCCCAATCACCAGGCCTGCGATATACTGGAAGTCTTCTTTGCTGATGGGGTTCGGAGTCTTTCTTGTCTCTTGGATGCTCTTGAGGGTCTATTCTGTGGCCCCCCACATCAGACCACAGGCTAGAACCAAAGGCCCCCCAGTCGGAAGGCATCTGAGGTGGAACTGATGCTGTTGCTGGTGGAGGGGATATAGTGGGTATGGCTGAGAAGGTGGACAAAGGGCTTGAGTATGAGTATGTGAATGAGGCAGGGAGCTGGACAGCAAGAGGTTCTGGTGAGGCTGTGGATCTGGGCTTCATGGTTTCAGAGAAGAAAGGCATGGCTGTTTCGCTGGACCTAAGATCTCCCTCACTCTTCCCCCAGTAGGTGTAACTTTCCTGCTCAGCATCTCCGAGGAACTGCAGGATAATTCTCTCCAGCTCCTGTGTGGTCTCCATGGAGGCAACCCCAGCCTCCAGAGGGGGGGACTCAGCCTCCATGGGGGAAGCCCCAGCCTCTACAGGGGAAGCCCCAGCCTCTACGGGGGAAGCCCCAGCCTCCATGGGGGAAGCCCCAGCCTCTACAGGGGAAGCCCCAGCATCCACGGGGGAAGCCCCAGCCTCTACGGGGGAAGCCCCAGCCTCCACGGGGGAAGCCCCAACCTCTACAGGGGAAGCCCCAACCTCCAAAGGAGAAGCCTCAACCTCCACAGGGGGAGCCCCAGCCTCCATGGGAGCAGCCATAGCCTCCATGAGGGGAGACCTAGCCTCCACAGGGGGAGCTATGGCCTCCACAGAGGCAGTCACAGTCTCCACATCCCTCTGCTTTTCTTCTCCTCCTTTTCCTCCAGCGGCACCAGCAGCAGCCACCGCCACCTCTTCTTCCTCCTCACCTGCTCCTTCTGTGCAAACTGCTCTGGCAGTGGCCAGGCCTGGCCCCCCGGCCGCCTGCTCCCACTCATGGGGAGACGCCAGCCCCTGGAGAGAAATGGGTAGGGCTGAGACGTGTTCTGGGGGCAAGGCAGGAGCACTGAGCAGGGTAGGGTGGAGCTACCAGGTAGGGAAGGGTGGGCGGGGCAGGGCAAAGCCATGGAGCAGCGTAGAGAGGGGCAGGAATGGGGCGGGGCAGGGCAGTGGTACTGGGCAGGGACCAGTTGAGGGATCTTACTGCATGGAGGAGCTTCCAACTCAGCATGTCTCGCTCTTTCTGCACCTCCGCGAGCCTGGACTGGGCCATTCTTAGTTGGGAGGCCGCCTCCTCGCGTTCTGTCTCCTGCTGCGCCCTGAGCTTCGTCAGGTCTGACACCAAGGCCTGTGCGGCTGATTTGTGCAGTTTGGCGAAACTGTGTAGCCACTGCACCCTGCGGTTTTGTAACTCTGCCTGCCTATGGGCGAAGTGCACCGCCAAGGCCAGGCTGCCCCAGGTGCAGGCCTCTTTGACCTCGCTGGGCACCTCGCGGTTCTCCAGGATGGCCCTGAGCTTGTCTTCCACCTCCTCCCAGGATAAGGATATATTCTCGAGATAGAACTCGGGGCCTTTCGGGTGTCTGGCCATCTTCTCGTTGATGAATGCCACCACGTTGCCGTGCCGGAACCCACTACTGGGGTCCTCAGGTCTCAAGGCCATGGTCGTCTAGGGGCTTAACGGTTTCACTACCCCTGTGTAGATGGAGCAACCGATAGATACCTCACCCACCCCTCAGCTCCTCCCCCACCCCTCAGCTCCTCCCCTCATCGGTCTTCGCTCACCCTCTTGCCCCCGCCCTCTCTCCTCTGAAAAGACCCTCCTAATGACCCCCTGACCAGCTTGTCCTACCCTAGGACTCCTCCCACCAGGACTTACCTCTTTGGCCAGCGCCAGATGAAGTACAGGCCAACCCCGCTGTTTTAACAAGCCGGAAGAGGGAAGGGGGCCTCTCTCCCTCCTGAGGCTTCGGGGAAAGGAAGCCTCAGGGCCAACGCGGAGGCTTTCGCTCTGGGACTGTTCCAATTTCCAGAAATTCCAGGGGTGGAAGGGAGTGAGTACAGAAGGCTCCCGCCACTACATTGGGATGTAACGGAACTACCACACGGGTGTGAGCCCTTATAGGCCAGAAGAAACAGGAGTGGTCAGAAAATACTTAGAACCAAGAAAATTAAGCCCTTATAATCAAGTCAGAAAAGTCCCACTTATCCCTCCCTCTTGTCATAATGGTTTGTCCCACACCAACGGCTAGTAGGGCTCCCCCTAGAGGTTGAAGGGGAATAATGGGAATGTTCTAGAACATGAAAAAGCCTCCCCCAACCCTTGAAAATTCTGTAGCTTCTTTTCCAGACTCCTGAATCCTAGTATACAGATTAGTGACCTTTTACTGAAAAGGGCAAGATAGCAGGCATTTGATGCTTTGTGGGCAAAAGATCCCAACTACCTGTAGCACAAAAGCAGGCATAAATAATACCTGAAGAAATGTCCATGGCCATGTTCTAATAAAAGTTTATTTATAAAACCAGGTGGTTGGCATGATTTGGCTGTAGGTGTCAAACTCCCAATCTGGATTCACATTTCATACATGTCCTACAGGTACACACAATCAAAATGTTCATGATATAACTCGCTCTTTTCCCTGTTAAAACCAAAATGTTAGACAAGGTAACAGCTTGTCAATACAAAAAAGAAAAAAAAATGAGTTGCGAATTTGTCAGTACTCAGAACCAGAAGAGTTTCAGAGACCTATTCCCTACAGCATGAGAAGTAAGTTTTTTATAGGCTGAATTTCAGCACAAAGGAGAAAAATCACCTTATTGGCTACAGCAAGGCATTTGCCTAATTTGGACATGGTGTCTTCACTGGACTGCCTGTGATTAGCTGAAGCCTGGCTAGTTGGGTATGCCTGAAATTAGGCTGTCTTTTTATACAGCTTATGTTAAGTTTCAGTCTATTTACATACTAAGTTACGTTGCAGTTTGTTAGATGGGAACTCAAAGTATGGAAACAGCTTCAAACTAATGGCCTCTTGCTTATTACTATATACAGGAGATGATTTCCCTCCTAAATTCCTATGTTGCTCAATACAGAAACCTCAAAATCAAGTTAAGTCACCTACCCTTCATACCCACCATTAAAAACAAGTGAAGTAAGAGACCAGATCTTGTTGCTGTGACCTCAGAAACTTCTAAGATATCCATGCCCACTTAGGGAATGTCCATGTTGCACCCCAAATTATCTTCCTGTCTTTAATTTCTTCATAATTTCTAATCACTTCCTAATCTTTCTTATCATCATGCTTCTCTTAAGCTTAAAAACATTTGATGGCTTCTTGTGACACACTCCTTGTCCTGACATTAGACTCTCACCCTAGGATACCATTCTAATTTAACTCTCTCCACTCTCTTAACTACCATCATTTATGTACCCAAGGGATTAAGCCATAGAGGAATACACTTATTTGGGCTTTTAAGTTATTTTCCCTTCTGACAAATCAGAGCATTCATTTTTTATTATATGGGCATTATGTTCTGTTCTATAAACTACATTTAAAAAGATAATATTTCTTCTCTAAGGGCCTTAAATCAGATAATTAGAGAGGAGAAAGATAATAAATCAGGCATTAAAATATTACCTAAGAAGATGGTTAAACCCCACAGGCATAAAGTCCCAGCATTTAAATTCTGTTTTTAGATGCTGTCTTGTGATTTTTTTTTCCTTCTCAGCCTGCATATTTTATTTACCACCCATCAGTGGTACGAGTTCATGTTTTGGCTTGTTCTAGAGTGACTTATATAGTAAAAGCACCGAGGAGATGATATAGAAAAGACAATGGTGAGGAAAGGAGGAGAGACTGGAGTCAGGAAGACCCATTAGGGAGATGCCAAAGCAATTCAGTAAGTAAACCAAAGCAGAGGAAATAGGGTTGGAGAGAAGAGTGTAGAGTCATTTGGTAGATGTATAGGGATGTCAGGGACAAGGATGAGGGAATGCTGAGGATAATGGCCAGGTTTCTGATATACGGGACTAAGTAGATGGCCATGCTATTGACTTAGGTAGAAAATGAAGAATTGTTTGGGATGAGTTTACCTTTAGCCATATTGATATTAAAATACCTGTTGGGGCCGGGCACGGTGGCTCATGCGTGTAATCCTAGCACTTTGGGAGGCCAAGGCGAGTGGATCACCTGAGGTCAGGAGTTCAAGACCAGCTTGGCAAACATGGTGAAACCCTGTCTCTACTAAAAATGCAAAAATTAGCCAAGTGTGGTGGCATGCACCTGTAGTCCCAGCTACTTAGGAGACTGAGGCAGGAGAATTGCTTGTACCTGCGAGGCAGAGGTTGCAATGAACCAAGATTGTACCACTGCACTCCAGCCTGTGCAACAGAGCAATACTCAGGCTCCAAAAAAAAAAAAAAAAAAAAAAAAAAAGAATATCTGTTGGACATGTTGGTGGAGATACTCAGTAGGCAGTTTGATATGTGAGTCTAGAACTTAGGAGAGACGTCAGAGTTGGGGATGTAGTACTGAGAGGTGAAAGCTGAATTTACAGCAACAGTTGAAATAACTCAAGGATAGAATATGGAGCAAGAAGAGGAAAGGGCTGGGGACAGAACCCTGGCCTGCCTTCATGGATCTCTTCCTTTCTACAGCTGTGTGCTGCCATTGGTGATTTTATAATTGCCCTCTTTCTCCTTTATGTTCTTGCCTACTAACTTCAGAACATTTTTAACCTTATCTCTTTTATTCCCTCTACAATACTTTAAACATGAAATTTGGTTTCTGATTAGTTGTCTCTTTATGCTGCCATTTTTCCACTTCTGCTTATGAACACATTTAGAAAATTAAATTATTTCTGTTTAGCAGACTAGAGAAGGGAGAAACTGAAGACAGAAAAACCTGTTAGGAAGTTCCTTCACTAGTGCAGGCAAAACATTACTAGGCCTTGAACTGTGGTAGGACCTCAGTGAGATGTCAGGTGAGGAGAGATTTTTGAAATACAGTTAGCATGACTTGTTAACCAATTGTATTAATATATGAGAAATAAATATGGGTGTTGGAGTAGAAAATGGTTTTGAGGCATTTGACTTGAGAAACTAGGCTTTGTGACTAGTGATGCCTCAAACCGTAATAGATATAGAAACAGACTATAGAGAAGAGATAATAAATTCAGTTTTGGATTGACAGATGCCTTCATGGTAGTTACATTGAATCATAGTTAAATGGCTGTACTGGGCTGGAAATTAGGTGAGAGGACAAAACTAGAGATAATTTCTATAAATTTTGATGCTTTCTATGCTCGGTTTTTGGCTAAGACCTCATGCTTCGATAAAATTGCTGGAGATGAAGGTTGAAAGAGAGAATAAGCAGGAAAAAAAAAAAAAAAAAAAAAAAAAGAAGAAGAAGGAATCCTGAGGTCTTGGAAAGGATAGTAAATACCTTTAGAGATAAGACAAGGGAGAACAAGCAGTAGGAGTAGTCAGAGAAGTAGAGAATTAAAAAAGGAGGTGTTCTAGACCTAAAGAGAGATTTGGAAGGTGAAAAGAGTTGTTACTAGTTTTAAGTAATGCACAGAGGTTACCTAGGATGAGGGTGAACAAGAAGTCATTAGGTTTAGCTAATAAGATATCCTTAGTGATTTGAGTGATAGAGAGGCAATAGAATGATGAGGCAGATGCCAAATGATAGGGGATTATAGATTGAAATTGGAGGTAAAAGTAGAAATTTTGAATACTATTATTTCAAGATGTCTCATGGTGAGAGAACTCTACCACCAGGAGTCAGAAAATAGATCATTAAAGCATAGGATATGCCAGTTTAGTTGGTGAGACAACTAAGTTATACAATTTTCAACTCAAAGAGAAAATAATCTGGTATTTACTGTAGGAAGAAAGGGGTAATCATATGTAAAGAAAACTCTGTTTTGAAGAATTTGTATTGTGACCCAAGAAATAAGGACAAACCTTTGTGAATTCTATGAGAACTATGAAATAAAAATATATCAGTGTAATCTGATATTTATAGAGAAGGAGTGAGCAAGTGAGAAATAGTTATTAAAGTCAGTGAAATTGGGGAAGAATTTCTGGAGGACAGTTATGTTGTTATTTTAATAGAAACATTGGGGTTCTCCAGAGATTTGTGAAGACCTTTCTGGTTGTAGTATGATGTGTCTCAGATTGCCATTCTTAAAAGTGTCTTCATCCAAACAAGAAAGCAGGACTCACTCATACTATGATGTGGTTAATGGCGGTGTCAGGGAACCTTTCAAATTTACCTTCATTGTTACCTTACCTTTATCCACATTCTCATTCATTGGCAGCCATATTTCGAACAAGCTGCCTATACCCTTAGGTGGCATTTTGCAATTGCCTTTCCTTTAGGAATGGTGACAAGAGCTCACCACTAGACTGATCCACAAGTCTTAGTTACATATAAATGGATTGCTACATATATATGTACTATATTCTTTTTTTTTTAGTAGACATCTAACTTTAATGCACAACCTCCAAATAAATTATAGTTTGCTTTGAATTCAAAGTGAAGAATATTTTGATGACAAAAATTTTGAGTGACTAGTTTTTAAAATATACATAATGTTTACTATAACCTTGTCCATTGGCTACTTAAAAAAAAATGAAGAAAACAAAAAATCTTGATTCACTTTATGGATTGGGTTGAGAATCAGTAGAGCGTGTGATAATAGTGGTGGCGATGTTAAAGGAAATTACTTTTTATTAAGTACTTAGTATATGCCAGGCACTGTGCTATGAGCTTTAAATGAACAATTCCATTGTTAGGAGAGAATTCTCCACGGGGCTCTTGCATTTTTGCAAGTCTATGAGCAGACTATCCTTTGCCCTGGATTATCTTTTCAAAGTGTATGTATAGAGAACAGTTTTTTTTTTTTTTTTTTCTTTTTTTCTTTTTTTTTGTGAGACAGAGTCCCCTTGGTCAACCAGGCTGGAGTGCAATGACGGGATCTCAGCTTACCGTAACCTCTGCCTCTAGGGTTCAAGAGATTCTCCCATCTCAGCCTACCAAGTAGCTGGGATTAAAGGTACCCACCATCATGCCCAGCTAATTTGTATATTTTTGTAGAGACAGGGTTTCACCATGTTGGCCAGGCTGGTCTTGAACTCCTGACCTCAGGTGATCTGCCTGCCTTGGCCTCCCAAAGTGCTGGGATTACAGGTGTAAGCCACCATGCCTGGCAGGAGAACAGCCCTAGAAGACAAAAATAGTGTCTATCTCTAGCACAAAGGCCAGGTTTGCTTTTAGCCTTGGAAAATAGAGTTAGTATCTCCCTCCGGAAGAAAGGGCAGACATGCCTATGGCCCATACACAAGTATATGTAGCAATCCATTTATAGATAACTAAGAATTGTGGATCATTCTAGTGATGAGCTAATTTCACCATTCCTAAGGGAAAGGCAATTGCAATATGCCACCTAAGGGTAAAGGCAGCTTATTCAAAATCTGACTGCCAATGATTGAGGGTGTGGATAAAGGTAAGGTAATAACAAAGGTAAATTTGAAAGGTTTATGTGTTTTTTTAAGCTTAGGTTTCTTCTGTAATACCACCCATTACTTCTACAAGTGTCACCTGATCCTCTTTGTATTATCCTATGGGAATTGAGTTTGCATAAGCAACCCAAATACTGATACTTTGGCTGCTGTCATTGCTGCAATTAGCTGTTTTTTATTTCTGACCTAGGATTCTGGTGTCTTCTACCAGCTTCCATGAAACTGGCAGGCTAAGTTGTTAGTGCATGAATAAGGTAAAGTCTCAGTCCCTTTACCATTCATTCATTCATTCATTTATGACAGAGTCTCACTCTGTTGCTCAGGCTGAGTACAATGGTGTGATCTCAGCTCACTGCAACCTCCGCCTCCCAGGTTCAAGAATTCTTGTGCCTCCGCCTCCCAAGTAGCTGGGGTTACAGGAGTGTACCATCGTGCCAGCTATTATTATTACTTTTTTGTATTTTTAGTAGAGAGAGGGTTTTGCTATGTTGGCCTGTTTGGTCTCAAATTCCTGTCCACAAGTGATCCACCAGCTTGGTCTCCCAAAGTGCTGAGATTACAGGAGTGAGCCACAGGCCTGGCCCCCTTTATTATTCTTAACACTTGTGTAATAAAACCCTATAAACATAGCTGCTTTTATTATTCTTATTCCACGTATATCGAAAACTTAGATTTAGTCACCTATGCAAAGATCCATAGTGAAGACATTATAGAGCTGGGATTTGAACTCAAGTCTCAAAATTCTAAAAGCTGCTTTATAAAGCAGTAAGCTACTCAAGTCCTTGGATTGATCTTTTTTTTTTTTGAGACGGAGTTTCACTCTTGTTACCCAGGCTGGAGTGCAATGGCGCAATCTCGGCTCACCGCAACCTCCGTCTCCTGGGTTCAAGCAATTCTCCTGTCTCAGCCTCCTGAGTAGCTGGGATTACAGGCACGCGCCACCATGCCCTGCTAATTTTTAGTATTTTTTAGTAGAGACGGGGTTTTACCATGTTGACCAGGATGGTCTCGATCTCTTGACCTCGTGATCCACCCGCCTCGGCCTCCCAAAGAGCTGGGATTACAGGCTTGAGCCACCGTGCCCAGCTGGATTGATCTTTTCTTTGACTGCCTCATGACCTGTAAGAAAGTTATGCTTAAATAATTCTGGGTTGGAGATTAGCAGTATCATGTCAAAGGCTGAATGTTCATGTCAGCAGGAGATAAGAACAGTTAAACAATTGTGATCTGTTTATGTCCCCACAAATCTTTGTTTATTTAATAACCAGGTTTATACATTATGGAAAAAATGTACATAAAACCTATTCTATTGACATTTTTACAGGTTAGAGATATCATCTATGAACGATGGCATTCTTTATTTTAAAAAAGACTAACTTAAAAAAACAAAAATCCCTGTATTTTTTACAACTCTACAAACATAGAAGCAAGATGATTTACATAAAGACTAAAAATGACCAAAGTGAGTCTATTCAAAAGATATTGTTCCCCCAACTTCTTATTATTAGCATATTTTTATCCTTATATTAGGTTTATATCTGCTTTTTAATGTATATAAGCAGCATGGCACAAAGCAGGTGCTCAGTAAATGACATTTGTATGATTCTAAAGGGTTGTGGCTATTCATAGAATTATAATAATACATTGTTTAGGGCTTTGGCCACCTTGGTCTTTTAATACATTAACATTGCAAGTTTGCAGTTTTATGTAATTATTTCTGCATTCAGCTGAAAGTCCTCTTTCCAAACAAGGTTAAAATATTTTTTCAATAAAACTTTCCTTTTTTTCTAATTTTTGCAATTGAAAATTTTTTAATTGAAGTAAAATATACATATGTGATTTATGATCTTTACCATTTTAAATGTACAGTTCAGTTGTAATAAATACATGTATATTCTTTTTCCTCTTCATCCCCTTTTACTAGAAAACTTTCTTATTTTTCTAATTATTTTTGAGAAGTAGAACATATCAAAGGGCTTGAGATCTTATTTGTTTATTGATTTGTTTTCCTTCCTTGAATTTGCTGCTATAGCAGTTACTAACTCTTATGTTTTGAGGACAGTCTTATTCAATGACTGTAGATTGATTAACTGATGTTGTATATAGCAAATCAATTCACATTATAAAATGTCAGACAGTAAAGCTTGTTTTAGTTTGCTGATCATTAGATGGTTTCTGAAATTTACAAGGAAAGTATTTTGAAGTAAGTATAAGACAATCAAATAAATCACTTAGGAAAGTTTCAACTATATCCTGAGGCATTTTATCTAGGCTCTTGATTTTAGTTACAGTAAAGGTCCCTAATTTGTTTAGATTATTTTCACTGGCTTGGTCCTGATGATACAACAAAGTCACATATGCTCAAATTCTAAAACAGAACTTTAAATTTTATAGTATGGGCATGTTTTATAAATGGAAATTAGAAAAGGAATTTGGATGTTTCATGTGTATTTTAAATTCTGAGTTTTACTTTTCTCCTCAGAGAACCCAAGATTGGTCAACATTTTCCTTAGAAATACTTTTGGGAAAAAAGTTCTAATTATGATCTAAACCAGCTAACATTACACCTTTGGAATATGAAGCAAGGTTTATTTATAAATTTTCCGGTTCTTCTGTGCTATGCAAATTAGCATTATTCCTTAGATGTTATCTTTACACATCTGCTTTCCTTTCTATCAGCTTCCTCAAGTTGGTATGGATAACCACAAGTTAGTTTGGCTGTTAAGCAATGTTAGCATCAAGTTCTGAGAGTAGCCAAGAGCTGAACTACTGACCAGCTATGTCAGCTTGACTAAGTTCTTTGTCCTCTCTGTGTCTATTTTACTCCTGTAGGGATACTTACCCTGCCCATTTTCCTGGATTATTGGCAGAATTAAGAAAGGTAATAGATATGGAAGTACTTGGAAAGATTACTAATGCATGTAATTGTAAATTGTTGCTGCAGTATCATTGTAAAAGCCTTTCACCTACATTGAGCCTGAATATGTTCCTTGTCTTCCTCAGGATGTGAAGTAGGAAGAGAAAAAAAAATACAATCTCCGTTTTTGCACACTCATCAGTCTGCCTCCTCAACCTCACATAGCTCTAATTGTACCTAATGAAAGAAATGTAACATTTTTAGGTCCCAGTTGTAGGAAATATTTTAAATAGAACTGGCCTAGGGCATTTTTCAAAATAAAATCTAAATAATGCAAGATTGTTAGCACAAACTGTGTCAGGGCTGGATTACACAACTAATAAAAATCAACCTGAGTTTCAGACTGTCAGGTAGCCTTGATCATACCTCCCCCAGGTCACCTGTGGTAATACCAGGACTCACATCATACCTTGTCTTTGAGTTCCAGGGACCTTGGTCATCCTCAGTGACTTCATAGGAGGACTTGTTGATGGGTTAACAAAGCAATTTGTCGGCGTCTATTCACATGTCAGAGACCAGAGTGAGAGTGTGCACATACTGGGCCCTGAATTATGGTTGTTTGTGGCTAAGGGTTAGGAAGCACTGAAGCACTTCCGCCTTCAACTCAACTGCCATCCCCAGGGTACGTTTCTTGCCTTAACAGCACCCCAAATCAATACAAATGCTGCTGACTCCATCTACATTGTTTATACTTTGGAGAGGTTGGGGAATGAACACAGGAACGCCTCTTGTCTTGTGCCTGGATACCTGGCTTAGAGGTCTCTGGGCTTTATTATAGAAGGTGTTTGTCTAAGAATCTCCCAGAAGTACACCTTTTTAAGTGGAACCCTTAGTAACCTTTTGACCTCCAAGTTTCTGGCCTCTGCCTAGTAGCTAGTACTTAGGTACCTGGAAGTTCCTTCCTGCCTTAGCTGCTTTCTCTTGATACACTTTTTTTTTGTGCCTAAGTCAGTATATGTTTTTTATTCTCTCAGACATATATGGCTCTCTGGTATTAGAATTTTGCTCAACTGACCTCTTCCAGACTATTTCCTGTCAAGTAGTACTTGTAACCCAGTGGACTATTTTAACCCACTGCTGCCAGTATGTTGTTTTTATATTGTTCATGACTATTACATATAAATTATAAGTATTATATATTTGATATGTATGTATTATGCATGTATACATATTTTATGTATACATACATATTAGATATACATATGTATATGTAATTATTATATATATATCTTTTAATATATTTAACAATGGTGACAATACCTACAATTCTAATTAGAGCTACAATTTTTTGAATACCTACTTTTTGATAGATCCTGTATTAGGTATTTTACATACCATACATTATTTATTTTTTATTTTTTTGTGCCTGGATCTTTTAATTTAGCATATTTTTGACATTCAACCATGTTAGATATGTATCAGTAATTCATCTCTTTTTATAACTAAGCAGTACTTCATTTTATAGATGTGCAATAATGTGTTTATCCATTCATCAGTTGCGGTCATTTGGGTTGTTTTCAGTTTTGGGGCATAATGTAGCAATCTGCTGTAAACATTTATGTACAAGTCTTTCTCTGGGCATATATTTTCATTTCTCTTAGGTAAACACCAGTGAAACTGTTGGGTCATATGGTAGCAATAGTTTATTAAAAACTGCCAAATAGTTTTCCAGGTGTTTGCGCTGTTTTACACTCCTATCAGCAGTGTATAGAATTCCAATTGCTTCACATTCTCAACCAACACTTGGTATTGTCACTATTTTTAGCCATTCTAATGAATATATAATGACATCTCATTGTAGTTGCATTTCCTTGATGACTAATGTTGAGCCATCTTTTCATGTGCTTATTGGCCATTCATCTTATCTTCTGAGTTCTCTCTTTAGTCCATTTTTTTAGTTGTGCTGTCTTATTTAATTAGAGGGTTTTTTTTTTGGGGGGGGGTGCAGTCTTGCTCTGTCATGCAGGCTGGAATGCAGTGGTGCCATCTTGGCTTACTGCAACCTCCATCTCCCAGGTTCAAGTGCCTCAGCCTCCTAAGTAGCTGTGATTACAGACACATGCCACCACACCTGGCTAATTTTTTTTTTTTCATATTTTTAGTAGAGACAGAATTTCACCATATTGGCCATGCTGATCTCAAACTGACGACATCAAGTGATCCACCTGCCTTGGCCTCCTAAAGTGGTGGGATTTCAGGTGTGAGCCATCGTGCCTGGCCAAGAGTTCTTTATATATTCCGTAAACAAGTACTTGTCAGATACACATATTGCTAATATTTTCCTATAGTCTGTGGCTTTCTTCTTGATTTTAACTGAGTCTTTCAAAGAGTAAGTTTTACATTCTGAAAATATATAATTTATCAACTATTTGCTCTGTGGTTCATTATTTTAATGTCCTCATCAAAGAAATCTTTGTCTAATCTATGGTAGCAAACATTTTCTATCTGGTTGGCATTAGATTTTAAACAATATAACAATAGTTCATCAAAGATTTTGAAATTTTTCCCCCCCACTTTGCTGCTGTTTTTTTTTTTTTTCCAAGACAGAGTCTTGCTCTGTTGCCTGGTGCCAGGCTGGAGTGCAGCAGTGGCATGATCTTGGCTCACTACAACCTCTGCCTCATGGGTTCAAGCAATTCTCCTGCCTCAGACAACAGGTGCAGGCCAATATGCCCAGCTACTTTTTCTATTTTTTTAATAGAGACAAGGTTTCACCATGTTGACCAGGATAGTCTCAATCTCTTGACCTTGTGATCCACCCACCTCGGCCTCCCAAAGTGCTGGGATTACAGGCATGAGTGCTCCCGGCCTCCTGCTCCCCCTCTCCCTCCCCCTCTCTCCCTCCTCCTGTTTTTTTTTTTTTTTGTTTTTTTGTTTTTTTTTTTTCTTAAACAGAAATAGAGTCTTGCTCTATTGCCCAGGCTGAAGTGCAGACAGGGTCTTGCTCTATTGTCCAGGCTGGAGTGCAGTGGCACAATGATAGCTCACTGCAGCCTCAAACTCCTGGGCTCCAGTGACCCTCCCGTTCACTTCAAAATTTCTTTTTCTGATTAAAAATAAAAACAGAAACCAAAAAAATGCTCGCTATAGAAATTCAAATATTAAAAAAAATAATTGAGTGAATATTTATCATCCAAGTTCATCCACAAGTCATCCAAAGAGACTTCTGCAATGACTTGACAACCTCTACCTTTCCCATCATTGGTACCTTCAGTGATACCTGGGAGATCCATAAGCTGGATCATGGCATCTTTGTATCTGATGACACCAAGCATAGTGGTCAGAGTAGTGAATTCATAGGCTGCTACCTCAGAATATACCGCTGCCAGATTACTAAGCAGTATTGACTTCCCCACAGATGGAAAACCAACAAATCCAATTTGAGCATCACATGTCTTGGCCACATCAAATCCTTCTCCTGGACCTCCACCACCACCACTACCACCCTTTAGAGTAATGGGTTCTTGATGAAGCTTAGCAAGATGAGCCTTAAGCAGCCATAGGTGGTGTGCTGTGGGCTTATTCTTTTGAGTCCAGGCCATCTCGGCTTCTATCTCCGTGATCTTCGCTAAGATGCTACTCATCTTGCAAGTCCCCTGTGGCCTCCACACTGTCTGTCTCTCTTCACACACCTATGAGCAAACTGTCCATACATTAATTTTATCTAATACTTACAGTGATCTCAACAGGTCAGGCATAAAAATGTAAACTATTTTTACTCATAGTTGTATAATGAAAGGAACTCCTTCCTCCTATCTCCAATGGAGCCACCATAAAAAGCTTCTTATCCTCCTGTTTCACGTGAAGAAATTGAGACTCAGAGAGGTTAAACAATTTTATCCCAGGTCACAGAACTAGTTGAGCCTAGTGAGTCTTAGTTTAAAGATGTTGCTTTTTTTTTTTTTTTTTTTTTTTTTTCGAGGCGGAGTTTCGCTCTTGTTACCCAGGCTGGAGTGCAATGGCGCGATCTCGGCTCACCGCAACCTCCGCCTCCTGGGTTCAGGCAATTCTCCTGCCTCAGCCTCCTGAGTAGCTGGGATGACAGGCACGTGCCACCATGCCCAGCTAGTTTTTTGTGTTTTTAGTAGAGACGGGGTTTCACCATGTTGACCAGGATGGTTTCGATCTCTCGACCTCATGATCCACCCGCCTTGGCCTCCCAAAGTGCTGGGATTACAGGCTTGAGCCACCGCGCCCGGCCCTGTTGCTTTGTTAAGAAACCACTATATCAGGTTGGTCCTCTACTATAGTCCACCCTATTTTCTACTCAGGAATAAATACATTTGGGATAGTGAGCTGCTTTCAAAGCACTGGACATTTCATCTACTTCTATTATTGAGATCTCTGGTCAACAACTTCTTCTGTGGAAGTATAACATAATAACTGAAAATATTTTAGCAAGTATATCTCTTTCATCTGGATGGATGAACACCATGGAACAGATATGATCAAAGTCAGTAACATCAAGAACTGTTCAGAATACTTTGGACATCAAGCAGAGGGGATTATCTTTCTTCTGTTTTAAATACTTTTTAATAACTGTGACCATTTAGCTTCCCTCTATCCCCTGCCCCTGCCTGTCCTTCTTGTTTCTCAGATGTAGCCAATATATTTAATTGTTTACCAATACGTTGCTGCACAAAACTTGGCTAATCTTTTTCCTAGTGGCTATCCACAAATACCTGCAAATTACCTGGGTCATACTTATACAAGGAAAGTGATATTTGACAAGCCATATACCTACATCTGAAGAAAGGGGGATATATACCACATGGGACTGATAAAAAAAGTGGAGAAAAAAAATAACATGTCTCTTGAACAGATACCTTTTGATGCCCACTCATTTAATCAGCTAACATTTATTAAGCATCTACTATCTATTGATTTAGATCCTGGGGATGGTGTAATGAACAAGAGCAAGAAATTCCTTGCCCTTATTAGTGCATACTTTAACAAATAAATATTAGAATATCAGAGAAGAGCAAGTACAAATGCCTATTGTTTGAATAGGCTTAGTGTGTTCAATGAACAAAGAAAATGTCAGTGCACCCTAATGAGTAAAGGGGAGTGTGTTATGATGAGCTAGATCACATATGGCCTTGTATGAAGCAAGGAGACTTGGAAATATTTAGCACTGAAGTGTTAAAAAGTGGTGAAAAAGAGCTAAGTTGATTGAGCTAAACTGATTTACCCTTCTTCCCTGAGATGTATTATGACTACCATTGTGGCTTTAGCTTCTTGACATTTAAAGAGACTGTCCAATGTCTGACAAAAATATAAATGTTTCTTTTATTTGATCCCCAATGGGCATATTTTACGCCCTTTGTGTTCCAGGAACCCATATAGAAGAAGAAAGAAAACCAAATCCTATAGTCTATGTAGTGTGAATGGGTTACATCTAAACATCAGAATTGTAGTGTTTTGATAGTTTTCTTCTCAAATGACACAAGCCCGGGCATAGTCAGGGATGGTTGCCAGAAATTAACTTTACCAGAAGCCTAAGGAGGAGTCATTTTTATTAACTCAGTTTGTAATCCCAAGAGGCACAGACATCTGCATTCCTGTGTTTTGCATGATGTCTGGGATGTAAAATTTCAGTGAGTGAGTACTAAGCAGTGTGAATAGTGATGATCATTTGGTACTGTTTTAAAATTATTGGTTGGCATGCTAATCCCATCTGTTAGGATTGTTATTACTTGCTATAAAGCACTTGGTTTGAATTGCTGCCTTGGCACTTTTATTTTTGACAGCACGTATCCTTTGATGTTTAAAACAGATATGCTCCTAAAAGTTTTCCATAAAGTAAAATTAAATACTCCCAACAAGATTTATAGCTGATCTTCTTCATAGTGTTATCAGGATGATTCTGATTTCTTCCTAACATCTTTCCTTTTTGTTTTGTGTTTGACTTCTTCTGGAATCCAGGTAAGTTAGGGTAAGAAAAGGTCCTGGATTATACATAGAAAAATAAAGGCAGAATTTTTATTTATTTATATTTATTTATTGTAGTTAATAAGATTTATTAAACATATTATTGAACTCACATTATTGAGAAAGTGCTAACCAAGGTACAAGAAAACATAATTTTTGTTCAATAAATACCCTTATGTAATGTGTTAGCCATTTAATGCTCAATTTCTAAAGTGGCCTTATGATAGCATTCAGTGTTGAAATTTCTTTATAGTGCTAGTGCTTGTTGATACAATTAATTCCAACTGACCAAAATCTAGTAGGATTTCTTCTTTATAAAAGCCCCAAATTAAACATCTGGCACATCTCAGTGAGCACCTTAAAAAGCTGAGTAACTACTCAGTTAACAGGTCAATTAACCTATAAGCTAAGAGAACCTCTGTATGCTTATCTGGGTTTTAGTATGTATTCTGTATCAGGAAATGTTGGTTTAGAAACCAGCAGTAAAATTCAACAACCTCTGGAGTAACTGTTAAAGGACTGGCAACAGGGTCAGAGCAAAAATGGCTACAGTTCCAGTTATAGAGAGACTTTCTCATAGGTTTTTATTATCAGATTTTCAACATAGCAATATTTATTGCTGGGAAAGAAGTCAGACTATCTTACAGTTTGGAAGATGAGTATAGCTTCCCTGTGTAGCTCTGTAGCTACTTCATGGCCACAAATATCCATATTAGCAGTTAGTTTCATATCTTCTTGTCAGTTGCAGCAGAAAACTGCTCTGTGTTGCTTTGATGTTGTTTCTGATTTCTAGGCAAGGTCCTAAATGGAAAAGTCAATACTCTTGAAATACATAGAGTACAAACAAAGTTGTAAACACTCAATAAAGCCATTTTGTTATTTCTCTGTTCCTACAGAAACTCAACATATTGCATGAAGGTGTCAATGTCCTTGACTGTTGCAGAGAATGAATCAGGCCTCTGCTACAACAGCAGGATCCGATATTTAGAAAAATCCGAAGTCACTAAAAGAAAGGAGATCTCCTGTCCAGACATGGATGACTTTAAAAAATCAGACCAGGAGCCTGATGTTGTGTGGTATAAGGTAACTCAGCATGGTGTCAAATGTATATTTTACCTCAGTCAGTAGCAGTCTTGGAGACGGGGAAAAGGAGATATTTTATTACTAGTTTTTGGTATTAGATATTTCACTGAGAAGAATCATCAGATCCACAATGAAATAATTCAGAGCCGTGAATCCTATGTACCACTGGTTTTTTAATGCATGTGTTAGAAGCAATACCCCTCTTCTCCAAATGCTAAAAGTAGAATCTCCCTGCAGCCTAATAACATACAAGAATAAATGGGAAGAACAGTAAATATTTTAATACACTTGAAAGAAATTATTTGGGGGGGGCATAGAAATGTTATTTTTACTAGTGAGAACAAAGGCTTGCCATTACAAGTAATAGTACTTATAAAGAAAACCGCCATGGCATATGTATAGCTATGTAACAATCCTGTGCCATCTGCACATGTACCTCAGAATTTAAGATATAATTTTTAAAAAGTGAAAAAAAAAAAAAAAAAAGCTAACCACTTTCATAATGGTCTACTCTGTGAAAGCCACAACAGTGAATGCAGAGGAGAGAAAGAGGTCGAGTACAGGATGTGAAACACTACTAAGGTAGAATTTAACTGGAAATAAACCACACTTAAAGGTTGAAAAGAAGAGAACTGAAGCAAGGCACGGTGGCTCACGCCTGTAATCCCAGCACTTTGGGAGGCAGAGGTGGGCAGATCACCTGAGGTCAGGAGTTCCCGACCAGCCTGGTCAACATGATGAAACCCCATCTCTACTAAAATACAAAAATTAACTGGGCATGGTAGTGCACAGTTGTAACCCCAGCTACTCGTGAGACTGAGACAGGAGAATCACTTGAACCCAGAAGGCCGAGGTTGCTTTGAGCCGAGATTGCGTCACTGCATTCCAGCGTGGGTGACAGAGTGAGACTCCATCTCAAAAAAAAAAAAAAAAAAAAAAAAAAGATAATTGAATGAAAGGATTATTTACAGAGGTTTGGAAAGGGTTGAAGAAACCAGTAAGGGAAGAAGCTGTTGATTATCACCCCTAGACCTGAAGTGGCAAGGGGAAGGAGCAGGGTCACTGAAACCTGGCAGGAATGGAGGAGGCTGCCAAGAGATATAGCATTAAAGGAACATGTGAGGATGGCAGATAGGAAAGGAGTGAGTAGGTTAAATACCCTAACCCTTTATAACTCCTGCTTTCTGTTTTTTTGCTAGTTGCCTCCATCTACTGCCATCTTCATTCAAACTGAAACAGAAGCCAGAGGGCAGAGCCAGGAGATAGAATTAATAGTGTTCGGCTTCCCTGAGCATAGAGTAGAGCAGACAAGGGCAGAGAATTGGATTTAGGGGAAGAATCAGAGAATAACCACACAAGCTTCCAGCTGTGATATTCTGGCAGCTAACCTGGGAACTCATGGTCTTGTAACAGAACTAAGCCAACTGTGTTCTGTCAGCTCTGAACCACAGCAATTGACACACTGTACAGTTTTATAATGTGATGGTAGGTGACCCAGAAGGTTTTCTGCACAGGTGCTGTGTGTTCTGTTGGAACCAAACACACATAAAAGGTGGAGCAGGTTGTTTCTATGGGATCTGAAAGGCCCTCAGTTCCTAGGGAAGCCTAATCCCTAACTCCCACTGCTGTCATATGCTTTTACATTTGGAAGCCTCTCCATTTTCATGCCTAGGGAAACTTACCGATATACACCAAGAATATGCTCTGTACTAGAACATCCAGGTCTCAATGTGAATTATCTTAATCAAGACAATATTGTGACAGATAAAAAGCAACATGTTTATTATGCATAAACATAGACTACAGATAATTTTTATGCCATCATCAACCTCGTTTGTATTTATTAAGCACTTATTGTGAGCCATTCACTGTAGCCAAGCTTGATTTCCACATTATCTTGTTTAAATCTCAGTGAAACTCTGTGTGGTAGGGGATATTACCCTAATTTAATGGACAACAGAACCACTGAGGCTGAGAGAGATGTGACTTGTCCAAAGTTACACAGTGAACAAAGCCTGATATTCTATTCAAGGCAGTATAACTCCAGAGTTCATTTTCTTAATCACTACCCTCTCCCGCAATGGAACTGGGACTAAACCCATCCTTGATTATATCATGGAACTATTGTAAGATGCCATGCTGGTGCAGAGGAGCCTGATAAAAGAAAGAATAAGAAAGTTTTATTTTAATTTTTTGGTTGAGGATGGGAAGGTGACCTGCCCAAAGAGTTAGCAGCTGGGAGTGAAATCCAGATATTCAACTTTCCCTAATAAGAGTCATTCTACTATCTCATCTTACTTTCTGCTATCTTCTTTCCTCTCCTTTTCTCGTATCTCTAGGCATCACTATCGTCCTTACATACTCGAGCAATTTACTGCTTGGCAAATGCCACCCCTCACTCTTCCTTAGAAATGGACCAACAATGGTGAAGCAAAAGGTCTTTCCAGCTCTACCTGGACAATGTTGAAGATTTCTATAATATTTTACAATTGATAAATAATCATCATGGTGTTAGCTAACATTTCTTAAGTACTTATTGTATGACAACCTGTGTTTTAAGTGAATGAGATACATTAAATCAATTCTTAGAACTACCATATAAGGTAATATTATCCCTATTTTATGGAAGAAGTGACTTGACTCGAAACTCAGAGAAACTAAGTGGGTTAGCAAAAGTCAATAGTAGTTTGTGACTTGCAGTTTGGCTGCTTGCCCCACTCTTAGCCCCTTCAGTATACTAATGGATTAGGATAAAAAACTAGAATCAAAAATTAAAGACTATTTGAAGTTTAGGAATGTATTGCTAACTCTTGCTTCTCATACAAGGTTTTAAGTAAATACCTGAAGAAAATGTACTAATATATTAGGAAAATATTTCCTTTTCAGTCAGTATTTGGATAGTCTGCCTTGCCTACTTTATAACCTGTGTATTTTCTACAGTCTGAGCAACTTTTGCTCTGACTATAGCAATATAAAGAAGAAGATACATTTTTCCAGAGTTTATTATGGTGCTTATTCAAAGTTAGAAATGTCCAATGTGTTAAAGCAAAAACTACAGCGAAATTAAATTTAAAAGATTAATTGAGCAAAGACCGATTCATGAATTGTGCAGCCTCCTGAGCCAGAATAGGCTCAGAGACTCCAGTGCAGCCATGTGGTAGAAGAAGATTTATGGAAAGAAAAAAGAAAGTGATGTACAGAAAATGGAAGTGAGGAACACAAACAGCTGGATTGGTTATAGCTCTGTGCCTTTTTGAACCTGGTTCAAACAGTTGGCCATATTTGATTGGTCAAAACTCAGTAACTGGCACAAGAGTAGGCTATGGTCTATTTATACCTCCACTTGTTATTGTTGACAGTGTACAGAGAAAAACCTTTAGGTCAAACTTAAAAATATGTTAGGAAGCAGCTTTAGGCTAGACATGATTTAACAATTTCCCCCTTTTAGTCATCCTCTCATTTTGAGAGATTGACCGAAACTTTAGTCATTGACATCACTATCGCCATCATAAATGTACTTATTTGGTCTTGAAACCCACTGGAAAATAGCAGAACAGTGAGTTGTGTAAGGTGCGAACAAAGACTTCAAGTTATTATTATTTTTGTAAGGGTTAGAATAGAGGATACCTTCTTATTTGGGAACGTCCTGTTTACAGGAGGAAAAACCAAACCTGTTCTAGAATCTGTGTGCTTCCTTAATGTGTTAGTTTGATTATGTCACATTTAGCACAAGTGAGACCCTTTTTGTTTGGTCTGGTCTGTTCGGGCCTAGTGCATGAGCTCAGTCCAAGACAATGGCCTTCCATAATTTTGTTTAAAAATTTCCCCCTTTTGGTCAGCTTCTCACTTAGGTGAGAGTGTGCCACTCTCAATTACCATCATTTTGGGGTTCCAGGTCTTGGCAATTCATTCACAGGTTATGATGCCTCCATGGTCACACATTTCCTTCAGCTATTGGCATTCCAATTGAAGAGAGACCATTTGCTATTCCTAGATGGCTGCATGCAAACATTTAAAGCTTTTGCGAGATACATATGATTACCAGGAGGATAATACCAAGAGTTTAAGAGTATGTTCAATACCTAGGGTTCCCATGAACCAAACCAATTAAATAGATCAAAAAGAATGGACTAGATAAAGTCTACTCACTTTAACTAAGCAGTCTCTTCATTAATCTCCTACACTGACTCTCTGTAATACCTGATGTGATGTATTTCTCCACAGACCATAAGTGCCAGCATTTGCACAGGTGTTTCTCTGTTTAGCCAGTAAGTAATCTAGAGCCATTCTATTATTTAGCATAATTTTCAAAAGAGAATTGAAAGTCTGTTGTATAACCACAGCCTTTACAGTAGAATCTGCTATAGAGCCTATCATAAGGGATACATTTTAATCATTGCCTCTTTTACTCCACACCATGGGAAATAAAGGACTTAACAAATAATGCCCTTCCGTAAGACTGAAGGCCTCCTGGCAATGTTCTCTTTATCCCATGATGTAGGTTAAGAGGAGTGAACTAACATTCTGTTTCTGACTGATTATGAGGCAACGTATATACCATTAAAATTATTCACCTACATTGGGCCTTCAGTTTTCATCTATTAAGGCATAAGGTTATCCATGTATAAGACTGGCTGCAAAATCCTTCTTAAATAAAAGTATACCCTGTGAGTATACACAACAGACCTCCTTTTGACCTCTATTGTTCGTAGAGACATAAATGAGGAAAAAATTAAAACTAAGAGTCTCATGATAATAGAAAGGTCTTGATCCATGAGCTTGGGAAAAAGCTGCTTACATCAAGGATATCATCTTTTTCTGGGGAGAAACTTCCCTGGTTAGCTTTATCTTAAGGGTTCCAATGGGTATACAGTTCCATTAGTGTGGAGCAACCCTTTCTCAGTTGTGAGATTATAAACCCAAGGTTCAAGGTCCCAAAGCTTTGCTGCATTGTGGATGGCAAGGGAAGTCCTTCTCAGATATTTTCAGAAGAGCCAGTCTTTGGGTTCCAGATTGTGAAGGGGTTGATGGTCCTCAGTCAGTGAACCATAAAAATCTTTTATTCCTGGTGAAAATACATTGTGACATAATAGTCTACTGTTACAACATCACTCCTCTTGTAAGGAAAAGCTTTTACACAACCAGCAAATATGCTTTGAAAATGACAATTGAATGAACTATCTCTAGAAATGTTTAAATGGCCCATCAGGTAGCTGAATATACCTGGAGATTTCAGTGTCTTCCCAGGCATATGACTTTGACAAATTAAACATTGGACGTAAACTGTTTTAGCAATTTACAAGTTCCCATACCAATATATACTTAATTTGGATTATTTTATCTTTTTCATGAGTAATGGAATGCAGAACTTTTAATAACAAAAGCTTTACGGACTCAGGAAGGACAATGTAGCCATCCTGGTTCTCCATGAGTCCATGCTTAACATTGCACTTATGTCCTCTTGAATACCAGTTGTTTCTCCAATTTATGTGCATAGCACTGATAACTGATGTGTTTTCATAGGCCATTTGACTTAGACCATGGAGTTCATTCAAACTGTATATCGAAACAATTTCAGTGTTGGCTGATTTAGCATGATAATCTGGCAACGTATCTTCTAGGTATTCAATTAATTTTTGTTCTACTTGGGTTAGTAGTTATATAAACCAGTCTTTCCGTTTAAGTTGCAGGAATTCTTACCTTCTCCAAATAATATAATTCTAAAGTTATGAGAAACCTGTATTCAAGAGTACTTTTCAGGGTCCTTTCCTACCTTCTAAATGATACCATATTTCTAGCATTTTACATGCTTGTGAATTTTTCAGAAACTGCATCAGAATTAAGCAATTAACTAGAAATGACTTCAAATAGTCATAAAGACACAGTTGACAAGGAAATTTGGTTATTTCTTTGGTCTACAATAACTTAACATAATCATAATTGATATACTCAGAAATTAGAATTTTAGAAATCCCATAAAATTTTGGAGCATATATTAATGACATTCATTAAAATATAACCTAAAGAAGATTAAACATTATTTCTGGCCAGGCATGGTGGCTTACACCTGTCATCTTAACACTTCGGGTGGCTGAGGCAGGCGGACCTTTTGAAGTCAGGAGTTTGAGACCAGAGGCTGAGGCATGAGAATTGCTTGAACATGGGGGCGGCAGAGGCGAGAAGGTCACAGTGAGTTAGCTGAGATTGCACCACTGCACTGCACTCCTGCCTGGGTGACAGAGTGAGACTCTGTCTCAAAAAAAAAAAAAAAAAACCAAAAACATTATTTCTTATTTTGATGGTGCTTCCCTTAACATGTCATGCAACTTAACATGACAAATAATCCTGTTTACCTCTCTTTTGAATGCTTCAGGGGCCCTCTGCAGCATTCCAAAGTTAGCAGTCAAAAAAGACTTAATTTTGAAACTGAAATTAGACTTTGGAAAGCCTATCAAATACGTTAAATGTTTAAAACACTTGATATTATAAAATAGATTTCCAGGTCACCGTAAGTCATTCATTTAGCCAAAATGACTCAAAAATTTTAAAGATGCAAAAACCTGTACTCGTTGATAGAGGGAATACTTAGCTTTCCAAACAATGTGTCTCTTGTCTTTCCTTTTTTTTTCCTATAGTTTATTCAAAAGGCAAACAAAAATATTTCATTATCCTTTAACATTACATGAAAATCTCATTCAAGAAAGAAAGCCAAATTTATCATTGCATTAGTATACTATTAACATCCACCCCAATTTTTAATAAAAATTGTAGACAAATCTATATAATCTTAATCACATTTACCATAAGGCGAGATTCACGTAAACCTTTTATAACCCTTTACAAATTTTTGTTAAATAGCAGATCAGTTTTACCATAAGGTGAGATTAACGTAAACCTTTTATAACACTTTACAAATTTTTATTAAACAGTAGATCAGTGCTCAAAGTTTCTTTGATAGACATACATATTTTTTTACGCAAGAGTTTTTAGATAGTCAATTAAATTCCAGAAAGATGCATTTTATTGTGTGCTCTTATTTCAGTGTTCAATTTATGAAAAAACTGAATAATACCCATTTAAATTTAGCCAATATGTTCACATGTAGAATTTCTTTTACAAGTTTAATTTTTCACAACCTTCTACAATTTGCTCAAACTTTCCACTTTATCTTATCTAACTTAAATCATTTAACCCTTTAATCTAGACAAAAAAAAAAATCACATTCCCATGCCTTCTTATAATCTTTTACCAAAAGCATATTTCACTTTCCTCACACATAGTCCATGTAAAACTGTTTCTTCAGTAGTATCAATCTCAATGGTTAGAAATTTTTATTTTTGCTGAAAAATCTGGTAAGTGAGTTTAATTATGTACTAGGTGTGGGGCTTAGGACACCAGACAGAAGGGCAGGTAAAGTCCAACTCTTTCTAGCATACATAGTGGGCATGGCTAACTACACGTGTCCCCGGGCCTTATCTAGAATCTAATGACTCTAAAGCAGGTAAGTCTAACAATTTTCAAAAGTCAAAGGAGTAATTTATGACCTTAAAACATTTAGTGAAACTAATATCTGACCTGACTAATTTAGACCTACTATCTTTATTTTACCAATAATCTTATAAAACTGTCTATATTTTCCATATATTACTGAAGTCATGTGAGCTAAAAGACATTACAGTTTTTATTTTTCTGACAAAATATTTGATTTAAGCACTTATTCTTTTTAAACCAATTAAGAGCTTTTTTATATAAATTTCACACATGCAATACATATAAATATAGAGATAGAAGAAAATCTACCACATGTAACAAGTTTCTCAGTTTCAAAATAGTTTTTTTTTCACCCATTCAGCCTATCAGTCTTCCAATTACTGGTTTCATTGCCCGAAGCAATTGTTGACTAGGCAACAAATTTGTATTTCTAAAGGGACAAATCTTGGGTGGAACCACAAAAAATAAAAATTTATATCTCATAAGCAGAGAGCTAAGATTTTAGGCCTAAATATTATATTATCACTTGCTCAAACCAGCAGAAAAAAAAAAAACAGTGCTCTCATGAAAGTTCCATCAAGACAAGATGGCCAGAAAAGCACCTCAACAAACGTGTGACTTATTGTATAAATTTAAAGGAATGGGCTTGGCTGTGCCTCATGCTTGTAATCCTAGCACTTTGGGAGGACAAGGCAGGCAGATCACAGGCAGGAGTTCGAGACCAGCCTGGCCAACATGGTGAAATCCTGTTTCTACTAAAAATACAAAAATTAGCTGAGTGTACTGGTACATGCCTATAATCTCAGCTACTCAGGAGGCTGAGGCAGGAGAATGACTTGAACCCGGGAGATGGAGGTTTCAGTGAGCCAAGATGTCACTGCACTCCAGCCTGGGTGACAGAGTGAGACTCTGTCTCAAAAAAAAAAAAAAAAAAAAAAAAAAAAGGAATCATGATATGGTTTGGCTCTGTATCCCCACCAAATCCTATTGCAAATTGTAATCTTCACATGTCAAGGGAAGGACCTGGCGGAAGGTGACTGAATCATGGGGATGGTTTCCCTCATGCTATTCTCTTGATAGTGAGTTAGTTCTCACAAGAGCTGATGGTTTTAAAGTGTGGCACTTTGGGCCGGGCACGGTGGCTCAAGCCTGTAATCCCAGCACTTTGGGAGGCCGAGGCGGGTGGATCACGAGGTCGAGAGTTCAAGACCATCCTGGTCGACATGGTGAAACCCCGTCTCTACTAAAAATACAAAAAATCAGCTGGGCATGGTGGCGCGTGCCTGTAATCCCAGCTACTCAGGAGGCTGAGGCAGGAGAATTGCCTGAACCCAGGAGGCGGAGGTTGCGGTGAGCCGAGATCGTGCCATTGCACTCCAGCCTGGGTAACAACAGCGAAACTCCGTCTAAAAAAATAAATTAAAACAAACAAACAAACAAACAAATAAAGTGTGGCACTTCCTGCTCTCTCTCTCTTTCCTGTTGCCTCATGAAGAGGTGCCTTGCTTCCCCTTCTTCTGCTATAATTATAAGATTCCTGGGGCTTCCCCAGCCATTCAGAACTGTAAGTCAATTAAACCTCTTTTCTTTATAAATTACCCAGTCTCAGGTATTTATGACAGTGTGAAAACAGACTAATACAAATACAAATGGTAAGTTTCTTTGATAGATATACATTTTTTTTTACAAAAGAATTTTTAGTCAATTAAATTCCAGAAAGATGTATTTTAGTTCAATAGGGTTTTCTTTTTACCATACCTACAGTTTCTTAGCTAAAATAGCTGAGTTCAGGGTAATGGGTAGAGCCCACTAAAGAACAGGGCCAACAAAGCATTGGATACCTGGACTCATCATGGATAGATCTGAAAAAAATAGCAAGCCTATTTTACCTGAGGGCCTATCTTTTATAAACACCTTACTTAGTATAGCTTTCTTTCCACCTTTGGTGTGGGAAAATAACTAAGCCAAAAGGTTAGCAGACTTAATTTTTAAATATCAATTAGTTGCTTCAGCTTTTTATTTGCCTTTATAAAGTCTTTAAATCAAAATATTGAAATCTTTTTAGAAACTTCTACATGTCAATAGGCATCCCTAGATGAGACTAATTTGGGAGTACTCAATCAAATGCACTTCAGTGCAGCACCATTAATTTGGAACATTCACTGTAATTTATCATTAGTGAGATTTTGCCATTTCAATAAGACTTTGCTTCTTCCAGGGCCTAATAGTTGTGCACGTATAAGCCAGAAGGAACTCAGTTACTCAGAAATTAAGGATCCCATTTTTACCTCAGATATTTTCTTTGCTCTCAGCTTCCTTTGATCAACTTAGCCAGTGCTTTTTTTCCTACCTGAGCATACAAGAAAAATGAAACAAAGGGGTAGAACACAAAAATCTCTGTGAATTTCCAAAAGCCAAATTTTGCACTTCCCATGATACTGCCATTTACTACTAGATTTTTCTGACCCAGTCAGATGTAAGAGGCCTCTGACTGGATGCAAGCCACTTAATTACCAGAACCAATCTGAACCTGGACCCAATCCAGTTTCTCTCATGACTTCCAAACCCAGTTTGGATCAGAAATTTGCTCAAAGAAACTCAGAGAGCTCAAAACAGAAAACCATAAGGCTTTGGAATCCAGAGAGAACTTAACCACAATCCCCAGTTACTCCGAGAGAGTAATGGACACAGTGAGTCTGGTGGGTACCTCATTTGGTCTATTTTGGATCCCATTTCTAATGCCATCTGTTAAAAACTTCAGCTGAATTAAATTTAAAAGAGTTTAACTGGGCAAAGAATGATTCCCAAATTAGGCAGCCTCTTGAGTCAGAGGAGGTTTAGAGACTCCAGTGCAGCCATGTGGTAGAAGATTTATGAACAGAAAAAGGAAAGTGATGTACAGAAACAGCTGGATTGGTTACAGCTCAGCATTTGTCTTATATGAACACGTTTCAAAGTAGGCCACTTTTGATTGGTCAAAACCCAGTGATTGGCACAAGAGTAGGCTATGGCCTGTTTATACTTCCACTTGTTATATTTGACAATGTACAGAGAAACCTTTAGGCCATACTTAAAATATGTAAGGAGACAGCTAGAGGCTAAACTTGATTTAAGAAATGTCTTAACTCTCCTGCGTAAACAGTGAAAACTATTTGCTTTGCATGATCCCTTTTTAAGATGTCTTTTCAAATATGCATAATCTTTAAATTCCATTCTTTCTCATCAGTCTCTCTCTTTTTTTTTTTTTAACTTAATTAACTAATTATATTGTATCACTCTCATAGTCTGTTTTGAGTTTCCTGGGCTGTTTGAAATATGCTATGGTAGGCCTTTAAGGACTATCATTCTGTGCCTTCATGTAATCACAGCTGGATAGGAAAGTAGAGGTGAATCAGGTGGTACTGGAAGCATGTTCATAAAGATGCCTGAGTAAGCCAATCCTGCCTGTCTGAGGAATACAAAGGATATGTGTAAGAGGATTGCATATTCTGTATCCGAACTGCATCAGTTATCAAAATAGCATGAGGAGAGGGGCTACACTTTTAGGAGTTTCTTCTGACACTATACAAATAGGGTTTAGACATTAGAGCAGAATATTCAATAATGTTAGTGTTTTTAAAACATTTTACAAATGAGATAAAGATTCTTTTAAAATTGAACCAAGAAGAAAACTAGACCTACTTCATTATTCACTGAACACACTGTTGTTACACAAATATGGAGTCCTTTTATCCCACTTCTAAACTGAAGAATCTCCTAATTTAATAGGACATTGGCAACAAAAATACAAATACACACATTGGAATAAAACACTCATCTATGTGATTAGTTACCTCTGTTGGTAAAAGTCTGCTGTTAATAAGGTCAAGGCTGTCACTTTGAATTATTCTTGTCACAACTCTCTCAATTTTAGATGTTTGCCATTGGTTATATGTGAAATTGATTGGGAATGACGGATGGTTGAGTACAAACTTATTTGTACGATTGATCGTTCATTCAGCGCATATTTATTGGGTGCCTACCTGTGCAAGTCACTATGCTAGGAACAGGAAATAGTGAACTGACCAAAATAAACACATTTCTCTTTTCTCATGAAGGGAGTTAGATGAGTAAGCAGCTCCTTTTCAACACTCCAGGAAGAAACTACATCAATGGAAACTTCTAAAAGAACAGCTCCTACTTGTAATCAACAGTGTCTGTCTTGAGTAAAGGGCAACAGACATACTTGTTTTTCATCACAGACATTAATGTGTGCAAAGGAAAATTTGAAAACTAAGCTCAGTTAATATTGTCATGGTACATAATATGAGCAATCTTTTGTTACCTAAACACCAGGGGTTTACTTTCAGTCCTACTGCTTGCTACATGGAAAGCCAATCACTGAGACTATGAGTATTCCCAGGGAAGAAGGTTTTAATTGGGTGTTGCAGCTGAGGAAATGGTAAATCAATCTCAAATACATCTCCCTGATGGACTAAAATCAGGGGTTTATATATCAGAGAACAAAGGTAACTAAATGCAAGTAAACAGGAATTAGGGAGGGGTAAGGAATAGGAGTTGGTTAACAGGAAGCAAATAGTTGCTTAGACAATTATAATAGGTGAGGGGTTGAATTTCCCATTGTCCTGATGTAGTTATCTGTTTTTTTTTTTTCCGTATATGAGTGTTTATACATCTAGATATTTTTCTATACATATACTTACATGTAGATTTACAAAATTGTGATCACACTGTTCATGCTGTTTTGTAACATGCTTCTCCCTTATTCATGAAATATGACGTTAAAACATGATTTTTAAATAATCATGTATTATTTTTTATTCACATCTTTTAAAACTATTATTAAGTCCCTACTGTGAGTAATGCAAGTAATGGCAATCTATCAACGAGCAATAGAGTATGGTTCTTACTATATGAAATGTTTAGTCTGTATGTAGGTTGTATTGGCCAATTATTTGTTGTTGGCTGTTTAGATAGATTATAGTTCTCCACTATTATAAATAATTGTTGGCTATTTAGATTGATAGCAGTTTTCCTCTATTATAAATATTTCATCTAGAACTTTTTATATAGATATTTGCATTAATTTTTGTTTACTTACGGTAGATTCTTAAAAGTTTATTTTCTAGGTTCTAACAAAAATTTTACTACTTAAGTTGTGAGAGAATAATCCAATTAATTTATGTCCTTGAAATGCTGTCTTCTCAACTGTAAAATAGAAATAATAATAATTGGGTATTTTGAGGATTCTCAAAAATAATTAGCAAAATCTCATGGAATGCTACTGATTATTTTTGACATTTTGCTCTTGAGGAATATGGTATCCATTTAAGAGCAATATAAGAGAGTAGAGTTTTCTATGTCAATACCGAGTGTCATCGTCAAACAGAACAAATGACAACAAATCTAACAACTTGGATAATTGTATATGAAAATGATATCTTTTTAAAATTTACATTTCTTTCTTAAACAAAAAATCACAGTGAAAGAGGCAAGTCACAAATATAGACATATAAGTGGCCACTATGAAAATGGTTCAATTTTGTTTAAGAATGGTTTCAATTTTGTTAAGAAAGAAGAACCTAAACTGTTAAGTTTAGGTTCCTTAATGCTTTTGGGAGGCCCAATGGTGGGTTTCCTGAGAAACAAACTTGAATAAGAAAAATGTGACTTTCTGAAGTTTTAAGACTGAGAGGCAATTTCTACATTTATTCGAAAGAAACTATGAATATCAGTTACATGGGACAACTGGGTCAATTTTTACTTTTACGAATCTTTTTATGTAATAGCACACATAGAAAGTGATAATATGGCACACCGAAGTGAATGAATGACTGGCCCTGAGAGTTTTAGCTGCTCTCAGCCCCTCCTGACTGATTTGGGACTAAGTAACACAAAATCAATGTCCCCATTTATGAGTAACCCTCACTTAGCACCCCAGAGTGCTGTGGCCCACTGGTTTGGAAGCTCTGATTTACCTTTTCATAAAATGTGACATATATATTTTTTGCCTAAAGATGGCTGAATAATTTAGTCTTGGTTGTCCTGGGAATGCAAGGGATGTGTGAGAAAGAGTTGTGTCTCCTCTATCTGAACTCTGTTAGCAAAAGGAGGTGAGCCTACTTATTGGTGGCTCTTATCTTCTTTTTACAGATGAGGAAACTGAAATAACTCACAGAGGGTCACTTACCCAACATTCAGCCAATTAGATTCAAACACTGAAATTCTGACATCTAATGTTCTTATAATCCTGCTATGATTGCTCTACTTAATGTATATATTATGAACTTAATCACTCACATCACTAATATAAACAGAATTCTCTATCAAAATTGTTACTCCAGAAACAAATCTGAAATGCTTTCTAAGGATTCTTTAATGACTCTGAGTGTTGAAAGGGACTCAAATGACCCAGAAAGAGATTTTTTTTCAAGATCAAAGTAGAACTAAGAGGAATTATAATATCATAGAGATCTTAAAGCCCATCTAACATAACTAATTTATTTTCTATATGAGGAAACTGAAGCCCAAAGAGATTAAGTGACTTGCTTAAGTCTAATGAAACTCATGTCTCTCTTTTTTTCATATTCATTAAATTTGACAAAAAGAGACCACTGAATATAAGTTAATGTATATATCTATGTATGTATATATAAGTGTGCATATTTAAAAGCTGATTGTTTTGACAAACTGAACAGTGTAGAGGTATATTAATATAAAGTTAGTTTTATCCTCTCTTCCATTCCATTTTAATCATCTAAAATAACTAACATTAAGTATTATACATTACCTCACTTTCCTCTGTTAACATTTTTTCTCTCTCCCATTTCTCTGTTTGTGTATATGTATGTATATGCATGTATACATATATAAAATACATTATTTACTTAGTTTTGTACATACATGTATGTTCAAGTATTTCCCCATCACTATTTTTTTAAATAAAAAACAGAACATACTATACATATCATGTTTCAGCTTTCTCCAACACACACAAATGTATCAGAAACATCCTTCCATGTCTCCTACAAGTCTAATTCATTTTGCTGCATAATAATTTATAGGACAGAACTGCCTTATTTTATTAAATCAGTCTTCTAATTGATTTTTATTTTTGTTTTTGATAACTACATTGTTGCAATAAACATCCTTGTAAATACACATGCATCCTTACATCCATGATATACAAGATGAAAAGTCCTCTCTGTCAATATTACATAGTTTTGGAGATTCTAGCTGATGCAATAAGAAAATGAAATGAAATATGCTATATAAGCATTGGAAAAGAAGAGACAAAATAATCTTAATTTTCAGATTATATGATTGCATACCCAGAAAACCCAAGGGACTCAGCTACAACAACAAAAAATAGAACTAATGAGAAACTTCAGTACTGTAGCTTACTAAAAATATACAAAAATTCAATAATTTACAAACAATAACCAGTTAGACATGTAAAGGTGAAAAAATGAAGTGATCTTGTTTAAACAATGACACTATAAACACTTTAGAATACATTTAACAAGGATGCAAAGGGGCTTATATAAAAATAAGATTAATATTTGCAAACCATCCATCTGGCAAGGGATTAGTCACCAGAATATATAAAGAACTGAAACAACTCTGTAGGAAAAAAATCTAATATTCTGACTTTTAAAATGGGCAATAGATTTAAATAAAGATTTCTCAAAAGGAGATATACAAATGGGAAACAGACATATGAAAAGGGGCTCAACATCGTCGATAATCAGAGAAATGCAACTCAAACTACAATGAGATACCATTTTTCTCCAGTTAAAATGACTTATATCCAAAATGCAGGCAATAACAAATGATAGTGAGGATTCAGAGAAAAGGGAACCCTCATACACTCTTAGTAGCAATGTAAACTGGTACAACCCCTATGAAAAACAGTTTGGAGTTTCCTCAAAAAATTAAAACTTGAGCTACCATATGATCCAGCAATCCCACAGCTGGGTATATACCCAAAAGAAAGGAAATCAGTATATCAAAGATATATCTGAACTTCCACGTTTATTGTGGCACTATACACAATAGCCAAGATTTGGAAGTAATCTAAGTGTCATCACCAGATGAATGGATAAAGAAAATGTGGTACATATAAACAATGGAATACAATTCAGCCATAAAAAATGAATTTCTGTCATTTGCAACAACCTGGATAGAATCAGAGGTCATTTTGTTAAGTGAAGTAGGCTAGAAACTGAAAGACAAACACCACATTTTCTCACTTATTTGTGATATCTAAAAATCAAAACAATTGAACTTATAGATATAGATAGTAGAAAGATGGTTACCAGAGGCTGGGAAAGATATTGGGGGATTGCAGGGAGATGGGTATGGTTAATGGGTATAAAAAGTATTTAGAAAAAATGTATAAGACCTAGCATTTGTTAGCACAACAGGAAGACGATAGTAAAAAAATAATTTAATTGTACATTTTAAAATAAAATACAATTGGATCATTTGTAACACAAATAATAAATGTTTGAGGGAATGGATACCCCATTTTCTGTGATGTGATTATTACACATTGCATGTCTGTATCAAAATAACTCATGTCATCATAAATATATAATCTATGTACCCATGAAAATAAAATAACATTGAGGTACTATTACATACATATTAGAAAAGCTAAAATCTAAAACACGGACAATAGCCAATGCTAGCTAAGATGTGTAGCAACAGGAACAATTATTCATTGCAAATGGTAATGCAAAAGGATACAGCCACTTTTTAAAAACAGTTTGGCAGTTCCTTACAAAGTTGAAAGTAAGCTTACCATAACATCCAGCAAGTGCACTTGTAGGCAGTTACCAAAATTAGTGGAAAAGTTTCATCCATGTAAAGACCTACACAAATGTTTATAGCATCTTTATTTACAATTGCCAAAATGAAACCAGGATGTCCTTCATCCTTTGTGAATGGCTAAACAAACTGTGGCACATTCACATAATAAAACATTATTCAGATAGAAGAAAAAATGATAGATCATGAAAAGACATGGAGAAACCTTAAATGTGAAACTGTAAGTGAAATAAGCCAATCTGAAAAGGGTACATACTGTATGCTTAGAACTACTTGACATTCTGGAAAAGGCAGTACTATGGAGAGAATAAAAAGGTCAGTGGTTGCCAAGGTGTCATGGAGGAAAGATGAAGGAAGGAATTAATATATGGATCACAGAATATTTTTAGTGTGGGAAACAATTTTTAGGATGACAAACAATTCTTTATGATGCTGTAATGATTCATTTGTCAAAACCAACTGGACTGTACAAAACACAGAGTGCGCCCTCATGTTAACTGTGGATCTTCTTTAATAATAACCTATAAATATTGGTTACTTAGACCACATTTATCACAATAATCTAAAATGTTAATAATATTTAGAAAACTTGATGTGAGAGGTTGAGGGTATATGGAAACTGTGAATTTTCTGCACAATTTTTTTCTATAAATCTAAAACTAAAAATAAAGTCAGTTAAAAAAATTAAAATTTATCATAGGACATAAAATATGATCTAAATTAAAGGAGAGACAGAACATGTTTCCATGTGGGAAGATATCATAAAATAAAAGATACGTTTTACCAAAATATGTAGAAGCAACGGAATTTGATAGAATATAAATTATTTGAAACTGGACAACATAATTACACAGTTAATATGAATGAATATACCAGAATTGCCAAGAAAATACTGAAAAATGGCATTTGTGAGAGGGGATATTTCTATGAGTTGCTATCAGTTATTGGAAAACAGCATCAATTGAAACAGTAATCTAAGGAAAAGATAATTGACCTGTAAAATAGAGAATCTAGAAACATAAAAATACATACATATGAGAAAGTAGTATATAATAAAGGTAACATTTCTTTTTAATGTAGGTGGAGGGAGAATTATGGTTTATTTAAAAATGGTGTAGACATAATTGAATATATACTTAGAAAAAAAATAGATCTGTGCTCTGTCTACAAAACTTTGCTATGAAGTACTTAAAAATACTTGGTGAATAATTTGAAGTCAGCTAGCAATAAAGCTTTGTGTGAAATGTCATTAAAAAAACCTATTAACCATGGTACTGGTATATTCATGTCAAGCTGTTAAAATACATTCATATAAACATAGAAAAGATTATGCATACACTCTGTAGAGTTCTGTGGTTTGACTCTTGAAATCCAAATAAAATTTATATTGCCTTTTGAGCAAAAACAAACAAACAAAAACAAACAAACAAACAAAAAAACAAAAAAAAAAGAAAAAGAAAAAATAGATCTCTGACCCTTGTACCCTGTTTAAGAAAAATTCCAAATGAATTGTAAAGAGATAATTTTATCTATAAAAACAGTGGTTTAGGAATGACCATTTCTAAATGCCGTCACTTATTTCAATGAGTTAAGTTTTTAAGTAAAAGAGCTTTGCACTGATTTATCTTGTTATATGTTCTGACTGCTTTTCTAAAGGTAGAAAAAATGTCATTAGAAACCTCATAATACTACAGCCCGAATGATCAAAACTTGCTTGCTTAAAAAAAAAAAAAAGTTCCCTAAAATGCTTGGAGATTTTGAATCCCTTTTGGAAGTGTAATAAAATTAAACTATGCCTTCTTTTGTAACCATAAAATTGTATGCCACCTTGAATTTTTAATCTTGTAACAAGAATTTTCAGACATATTTATTCAGAAGAAGTGAGTTGCAAAGCTCATGAAAGCATCAGTTAAGTGTGCTCTGAAACCATAAGACAGTGACACAAGATTTAAGACCCATTTGTACTTCTTTTTGTTCCTAGATAATGGTATTAGCAGTTGGGAGGTTTTTTGTTTTGTTTTGTTTTGGTTTTGGTTAACTGTTTGTAAATTATAGAAAAGGTGGGTTATACAATATGAATAGGTATTTGGCATGTACAAGTAGCACTCGGCTTCAAGTCTGAGGACTTGGATTCTGATCACCATACTACCACTAACTTGGATAAATAATTAAATATCGCTGGACCTCAATTTCCCCACATATAGAATAGATGTAAGTAATAGCTGTTCTATACACTAGACATGTTATAACAGTTTATTGATTAAAGTCTTTACTTCAGATTTGCTACAACTATAGAAATGGAAAAGTTACATTGAAGCCAGAAATAGAGTTACCTAAGACATCTCAGACTCTAATTTAAGGCTGAGAATTTTGTAAAGGTCATATTATTAGGTATAATTTACAAATAGCAAAATTCATCCTTTTTACATGTATAATTTGATTTGATGTGTTTTGACAAATGGATACACCATAGTCAAGATATAGAACAGTTCTATCACTCCAAGTTCTTCTGTGTTCCTTGTAGTCAATCCTTTCCTCCCAGCCTTAGTCTTTGGTAAAATTCCTTTGTTTCTATTCCTATAATTTTGCATTTTCCAGAATGTCATATAAATGGAATGATATGTAGCTTTGTTGTCTGCTTTCCTTCACTTAGCATAATGCATTTAACATCCATCTATGTTGTGACATAGTGATATATGCTATATATGATATATTTCATTTCTTTTTATGCTTAGTAGTATTCCACTGTATACTCTATTTAACCATTCAGTAATTGATATACCTCTATTTAACTGTTCAGTAATTGATGACCGTTTAGATTGCTGCCATTTTTCGATTAGGGATAAACCTGTTACAAGCACTGCATTTTGACATTGTATTTTCTTGCTTTATCAACATGATTTGTTTGTGTCAAATTTGTACTCTTTTAAAAGCATTCCTTTTTAAAATTTAACAAGAGTTTGCTTTTGATCTTTCCCAAATTGTTCTAAGAATCTCAGCTTAGAAGTGACTTGAGTATATCTTTAATGGCATCCCAGGTATACAAACAGCTCAAAGCAAATTAAAGCTTCTTAAGCAATGTCTTTCCTATAGTCTGTCTTCAATGTATCCACCAGAATGATCTTTTAGAAATACACATCTAGTCATAGCATGCCACTTCTTAATGTACTCCAATGATTCTATAAAATCATTTAGATGATAGCTCCTTTTTATTGAGTGTTTGCAGAGCCTAACATTGTGCCGAGTGTGTTTGTGCATTGCATGACTCAATCTTTATTGCAGCCTTATGAGAGGCTACACGGTGGCAGAACTGAGATTTGAACCCTGACAGTGTGGAAATATCTTAGAATGGAATTTAAGGTTCTTTACTTTTGAACCCAGCCACTGTCAACAAAGCAAAATTATTTGTAATTTTTTTCTCTATTTCAAGTTTTCATATTTGTGTCCTTCTACACATGTCCCTTCTGTCTTCTATGTCCTGCCTGCCTTTTGTATATTGTTCAAAACTCAGCTCAGATGCTCATAGTAGCCCGGCTGCATACCATCCCTTGCTCAGATCCAGTCTGCTGCAATACATGAATGACTCAGCATTTCTTCTTTTTCTTTCTCTATTTCTTCTTCTTCTAGTATTCCCATTATGCCTATGTTATACCTTTTGTAGTTCCACAATTCTTGGATATTCTGTTTCACTTTTTTTCCATTCTGTTCTCTCCTTGCTTTTCTGGTTGGGAAGTTTCTATTGACATTATATTCAAACTTATTGGTTGTTTCCTCAGCTATGTACAGTCTACTAATAAGACCATCAGAGGCTTTTTTTTTTTGTTTGTTTTGTTTTTTTTTAATTGCATTTTAGGTTTTGGGGTACATGTGATGAACATGCAAGATTGTTGCATAGGTACACACATGGCAGTGTGGTTTGATGCCTTCCGTCCCCTCACCTGTATCTGTCATTTCTCCCCATGCTATCTCTTCCCACCTCCCCACCCCCCCGCCCCTCCCCCATTTCCCCCCAACGGACCCCGGTGTGTAGTGCTCCCCTCCCTGTGTCCATGTGTTCTCATTGTTCAACACCCACCTATGAGTGAGAATATACGGTGTTTGATTTTCTGCTCTTGTGTCAGTTTGCTGAGAATGATGGTTTCCAGGAAAATTTCTGTTACAGTGTTTTGATTCTTTGCATTTCCTTGAGATTATCTTTAAGAGCTTCTATCTCTCTGCTTACAGTACCCATCTATTCTTAGATGTTGTCCACTTTTTCCATTATAGTTATTAACATTTTAATCATGCTTAAAGGTCTAAATCCAAGAAATACAAAATTTCTGCCATATCTGAGTCTGTTTCTTTTTTAACTTTTATTTTAGGTTCGGGGTACATGTAAAGGTTTGTTACATAGGTAAACACATGTCACAAGGGTTTGCTTTACAGATTATTTCATCACCTAGGTATTAAACCCAGTATCCTATAATTATCTTTTCTGCTCCTCTCCATCCACCCTCAAGTAGACCCCAGTGTCTCTTGTTTTCTTTTTTGTGTTTATAAGTTCTTATCAGTTAGCTGCCACTTATAAATGAGAACATGTGGTATGTGTTTTTCATTCCCTGCATTAGTTTGCTAAGGACAATAAGTCTCCAGCTCCACCCATGTTCCCACAAAAGACATGATGTCATTCTTTTTTATGGCTGCATAGTGTTCCATGGTGTATATATACCACATTTTCTTTATCCAATCTGTCACTGATGGGCATTTAGGTTGATTTCATGTCTTTGTTATTGTGAATAGTGTTTCAATGAACATTTGTGTACACGTTTCTTTATAGTAGAATGATTTATATTCCTCTGGGTTTAAACCCAGTAATGGGATTGCTAGGTCAAATGGTATTTCTGTTTTGCCCTTTGAGGAATCACCATACTGCTTTCCACAAAGGCTATACTCATTTATATTCTGACCAACAGTGTATAAGTGTTTCTTTTTCTTCACAACCTCACCAGCATCTGTTATTTTATGACTTTTTAATAATAGTTATCTGACTGGTATGAGATAGTATTTCATAGTGGCTTTGATTTACATTTCTCTAATGATCAATGATATTGAGCTTTTTTCATATGCTTGTTGGCTGCATGTATGTCTTCTTTTGAAGTGTCTGTTCATGTCCTTTGCCCACCTTTTAATGGGGTTGTTTATTTTTCTCTTGGAGATTTGTTTAAGTTCCTTATAGATGCTGGATATTAGACCTTTGTCATATGCATAGTTTGCAAAATTTTTCTCCCATTCTGTAGATTGTTTACACTGTTGAAAGTTTCTTTTGTGGTGCAGAAGTTCTTATGTTTTATTAGACCCCACTTGTCAATTTTTGCTTTTGTTGCAATTGCTTCTGGTATCTTTGTCATGAAAGTTTTGCCTGTGCCTGTGTCCTAAATGGTGTTGCTTAGATTATCTTCCATGTTTTTTATAGTTTTGGGTTTTACATTTAGTTCATTAGTCCATCTTGAGTTGATTTTTCTATATGGTGTAAGGAAGGGGACCAGCTTCAGTCTTCTGCATATGAATAGTCAGTTGTCCCAGCATCATTTATTGAAAAGGGAGTCTTTTCCTCATTGCTTGTTTTTGGCAGCTTTGTCAAAGGTCAGATGGTTATAGATGTGTGGAGTTATTTCTGGCTCTCTACTCTGTTCCATTAGTCTATGTGCCTGCTTTTGTACTGGTACCCTGCTATTTTAGTTGCTATAACCCTGTAATACAGTTTGAAGTTAGTTAATGTGATGCTTCCAGCTTTGCTCTATTTGCTTAGATTGTCGTGGCTATTTGGGCTCTCTTTTGGTTTCTTATGAATTTCAAGGTAGTTTTTTCTAGTTCTGTGAAGAATGTCATTGGTAATTCGATAGGGATAGCATTGAATCTCTAAATTGCTTTGGGTAATATGGCCGTTTTAAAGATATTGATTCTTCCTATCCATAAGCATGGGATGTTTTTCCATTTATTTGCATCTTCTCTCATTTCTTTGAGGGATGTTTTGTAATTCTCATTGTAAAGATCTTTCACCTCTCTGGTTAGCTATACTCCTAGGTATTTTATTATTTCTGTGGCAATTGTGAATGAGACTGCTTTTACAATTTGGCTCTCAGTTTGGCTATTGTTGGTGTATGTGAATGCTAGTGATTTTATACATTGATTTGTTGTTCTCATATTTTCAACTTTTTGATTTCTGCCTTAATTTCATACCATTTGACCCAGCAATCCCCATTACTGTGTATATGCCAGAGGAATATAAAATGTATAAATCAAACTTCGCTGAAGTTGTTTATCACCTGAAGGAGCTTTTGGGCTGAGATAATAGGGTTTTCTAGATATAGAATCGTATTGTCTGCAAACAGAGATAGTTTGACTTCTTTTCTTCTGATTTGCATGCCCTTTATTTCTTTATCTTGCCTGATTGCCCTGGTCAGAACGTCTAATACTGTGTTGAATAGGAGAGGTGAAAGAGAGCATCCTTGTCTTGTGCCAGTTTTCAAGGGGAATGCTTCAAGCTTTTTCCCATTCAGCATGATGTTGGCTGTGGGTTTGCCATAGATAGTTCTTATTCTTTTCAGATAAGTTCTTCAATACTTATTTTTTTTTCAGATAAGTTATTCAATACCTGGTTTATTGAGATTTTTAACATGAAAGGGTGTTGAATTTTATCAAAAGCCTTTTCTGTGTCTATTTAGATAATCGTGTAGTTTTTGTCTTTAGTTCTGTTTATGTGATGAATCTCAATTATTGATTTGTGTATGTTGAACCAACCTTGCATCTCAGGGATGAAGCCCACTTTTTTATGGTAGATTAACTTTAGGTGTGCTGCTGGATTTTGTTTGCAAGTATTTTGATGAATATTTTTTCATTGAAATACAGCAAGAATATCAGTCTGAAGTTTGTTGTTTATCTGTCAGGTTTTGGAATTAGGACAATGCTGTTTTCATGGAATGAGTTGGGGAGGAATCTCTCCTCTTAAATTTTTTGTAATAGTTTCTGTAGGAATGATATCAGCTCTTATTGGTACATCTGGTAGAATTGGGCTATGAATCCATCGAGTACTGAGCTTTTTTTCTTTTCTTCTTTTTTCGTTGATGGGCTATTTATTATTGATTTAATTTCAAAGCTCACTATTAGTTTGTTCAGGGATTCAGTTTCTTCCTGGCTCAGTCTCGGGAGGGTATATGTGTCCAGGAAGTTATCCATCACTTCTAGGTTTTCTAGTTTGTGTACATATAGGTGTTTGTAGTTTCTGGTGGTGGTTTTTATTTCTGTGGGGTCAGCCTTCATCATTTCCAATAGTGTTTATTTGGATCTTCTTTCTTTTCTTCTTTGTTAGTCTAGCTAGTGGACTATCTATCTTATTAATGTTTTCAGAAACTTTTGAATGGCTTTTCATGTCTCAATTTTCTTCAGTTCAGCTTTAGTTTTTGTTAATTCTTGTCTTCTGCTAGCATTGGAGTTGATTTCTTCTTGCTTCTCACTTTCAGTTTTGATGTTAGGTTGTTAATTTGAAACCTTTCTAACTATTTGATATAGGCATTTGGTGCTATGAATCTCCCCTTAACACTGCCTTAGCTGTGTCCCAGAGACTATGGTATATTGTATCTTTGTTCTCATCTTTTTCAAGGAACCTCTTAATTTCTGCCTTAATTTCATTATTTACCCAAGAGTCATTCAGGAGCATGTTGTTTAATTTCCATGTAACTACATGATTTTAAGTGATTTTCATATCTTGACTTCATTTTTTTATTATTATACTGTGGTCTGACAGTGTGTTTGGTATAATTTTGGTTATTTTGCATTTGTTGAGGTTTTTTTTATGTCCAATTGTGTGGTTGATTTTGAGTATGTGCTATGTGCCAATGAGAAGAATATATATTCTGTTGTTTTCATGTGGTGAGGTCTGTAAAGATATATGAGATCCATTTGGTCCAAAGTTAAATTTGGGTCTTGAATATCTTTGTTAATTTTCTGCCTTGATGATTTATCTAACACTCAATGGGGTGTTGAAGTCTACTACTATTATTGTGTTGGAGTCTATAAAAACTTGCTTTATGTACCTGAGTTCCCTTATGGTGGGTGCATATATATTTAGGATAGTTAGGTCTTCTTGCTAAATTAAACCCTTTACCATTATGTGATACCCTCCTTTTTATCTTTGTTGGTTTGAAATCTGTTTGTCTAAAATTAGAATTACAGTCCCTGCTTTTCTTCTGTTTTCCATTTGCTTAGTAGATTTTCTTTCATCCCTTTATTTTGAGCTGTTGAGTATCATTACATGTGAGATGGGTCTTTTGAAGATAGCATACAATTGGGTCTTGCTTTTTTATCCAGCTTGCCACTCTGCGCCTTTTAAGTAAGGCATTTGACTTTTACATTCAAGGTTAGTATTAATACATGTGGATTTGATTCCGTCATTGTGCTGTTAGCTGGTTATAATGTTGGCTCGTTTGTCTGGTTGCTTTTCAGTGACACTGGTCTGTGTGTTTAAGTGTGTTTTTGTGTTAGCTAGCAGTGGTCTTTTCTTTATATATTTATTGTTATTTTCAAGATCTCTTGTAAGATAGGTCTGGTGGTAATGAATTCCCTAAACATTTGCTTATCTGAAAAGGATCTTATTTCTCCTTCATTTAATAAGCTTAGTTTGGTTGGATATGAAATTCTTGATTGAAGTTTTTTTTTTTTTTCTTTAAGAATGTTGAATATAGGCCCCCAATCTCTTCTGGCTGGTAGAGTTGCAGCTGGGAGATCTGTTGTTAGTCTGATGGGGTTCCCTTTGTAGGTGAACAGCCCTTTTTCTCTAGCTATCTCTAACATTCTTTCTTTCACTTTGACTTTGGAAAATCTGATGATTATGTATCTTGGGGATGATCATCTTTTGTAGAATCTTGCAGAGGTTTTCTATATTTCCTGATTTTGATTGTTGGCCTCTCTAGCAAAGTTGGGGTAGTTTTCTTTCTTTCTTTCTTTCCTTTTTTTTTTATTATAGGCACAGACTGAGTAGTGTATGGTTAAAATGAGGCACGAGTTTCTGGGTTTAAAGGGCTATTCTATGTTAATAACTTTATAACCTTTGACCTATTCAGTAATGCTTTGGGAAATTACAATTATATACAGGTGCAAGCAATACATGAAGGAAAACAATGCAGAGGTTGATTTGCTTTTTACAATTTCACATTCTTTCATGGGGGCTATAGACTTTAAGTCAAGTGAGTGTGAAATTTAATAACCCTTTCTTGCTGCTTTTTTTTTTTATAGCCAAAACATGACTATAAAAAGATTTCATGAACGATATCCCGAAATATGTTTTCCAGGTTGTTTGCTTTCTCCTGTCTTCTTTCAGGGATGTTAATGATTCACAGATTTGGCCTCTTTACATAATCCTATATTTCTTGAAGGTTTTGTTCCTTCCTTTTTATCATATTTTCTTTATTTTTGTCTGTCTTAATTCAGAGAATAAGTCTTCAAATTCTGAGATTGTTTCCTCAGCTTGGTTTATTCTGCTATTAATAATTGTGATTGCATTGTGAAATTCTTGTATTGTGTTATTTAGCTCTGTCATACCTGTTAGGTTTATTCTTATACCAGCTATTTTGTCCTTCAGCTTCTGTATCATTTTGTTGTGATTCTTTTCCTTGGACTGGGTTTTTTCATCCTCCTCAATCTGAATGATCTTTGTTCCTATCCATATTCTGAATTCTATTTCTGTCATTCCTGCCAGTTCAGCCTGGTTAAGAACTCTTGTTGGAGAACTCATACATTTGTTTGTAGGACATACAACACTCTGGCCATTTGAGGTACCTGAGTTCTTGTGCTGGTTTTTTTCTCATCTCTCCCTGTGGGTGTTCCTTTAACTGCAGTGTAGATTGAGTAAAGTCAATAAACTTTTTCTGGATATTTTCACTGGGCTGAGGCTTTGTAAAGGGTCTTTATTTGAGGCTGACTTCCTGTCTCCAGTTTCAGAGGAGGGTATGTAAATGAAGTATTTTTAGTGTAGAAGCTTTGGGGTGTGATCAGCAGATGGCACATAGGCTTATTGTTCAGTTGGTAGACTCTTGCTCAGTTGTGCGGCTTTCCTATGTTTTCTCATATTTGCAACCATGTTCCCTCTCAATGCTCTGAAAGTATGGGTTCCTGTCTCCAGTACTGGCTGTAGACTGCAACTTGGCACTAATGGGCTGCTCACTGTAGCTCTGTGGTGATCTCAGTGTTTTATGTTTTTTCCCCAACTTGGAAGCAGCAAAGGAAGTGGCTTTAGTAGTGGTTGTGGCCTACTATCATTTGCTTGTCTCCTGGGGGCTCCACTTAAGAGAGGTGCAGGTCAGAAATTGCTTGGTGCAATCAGCCTAGTATGTTGGGCCTGTGCTGTGGGTCCAAGCCAGGGCATTCCTGTCTGGTGACAAGTAGAGTGGGGGATGTGTGGGACCTGTGGACAATTGACTGTTTTCCTCTCCTTGGGTCAACTGCAGCTTGCTGGTGGTGTGGATAAGGTTCTTAGGATATTTGCTCCTTTGCTAGTCTGAGGTTAGCAAGGGCTATTCCACTATAGAGGTAGTGGCACAGAGGCTTTTGCTTGTCCCTAGAGGCTCTGTCCAGGAAGTTACCAAGTTGCTACTGGCTCAATAGCTTTGGTTGGGGGCTGCTAGAGGCCCAAGCCTGGAGGACCTACATGGTAAGGAGATATGGGTATAGGCACCCCTGTAACAGTCTGGTCATTTTTCCATAGGGCTTCTGCAGTATGCTGGGAGCCTGCTTTAGACCCTAGTCACCTTGGATTTTCTAGTACCTGGAGATATCACTAGTGGAGGCTATGAAACAGCAAAAATGGCAGCCTGCCTCTCCCTCTGGGAGTTTCATCCCAGGGAGGTATGGACCTGTTGCTGGCTCAAAAGCATCTGCAGGAGGTGGGTGGAGACCCTGGGTGGAAGGTCCTACTCAGTTACGAGGAATGGGATTGAGGACCTGCTTAAAAAAGCAGCCTGCCACATTTTGATACAACAGCTGTGCTGTGCTGGGGGTCTGTTCTAACCCCTGATTGCCTTGGACACTCCAAAGCCCCAAAGTTAGAACAGCTAAGTTTTACAAACAGCAAAGATGATGGCTAACCCCTCCCTCTGAGAGTTTCATCCCAGGGAGGTTACAAATCTTTGTTAGCCAGCGAACACCGGCAGGGGTGGCTGTAGGCCCAGTTTTGGGAAGTCCCACTCCGTGAGTAGGAATGGGATTGGAGACTCACTTAAAGAAGCAGTCTGACCACATTTTGGTAGAGAAGCTGTTTTGTGCTGGGGAATCCCTTTTGCCCCTGGTCAGCTTGGACTCTCCAAAGCCTGAAGGTTGAAATGGCTGTCACACAAACAGCAACCATGGTGACTCGCCCCTCTCTCTTGGATCTCCATCCGATAGAGGTTACAAATTCTTTTGGCTGAAGAATACCAGCAGGGGTGGCTACAGGCCCAGTTTGGGAAGTCCCGTCCAGTGATGAGGAGAAGGATCGAAGCAGTCTGGCCATGTTTTGGTAGAGCAGCTGTGCTATGCCAGGGGGTCCATTCCAACCTTCATCAGCTTAGACCCTCCAAAGCCTGCAGGCTGGAATGGATAAGTCACCCAAACAGCAAAGATTCCCCCATCCCTGGCCCCAGGAGCTCCTTTTTAGGAAGGTGCAGTGCTGCTACCAGTGGCTAGCTGGAATTCCAAGCCTTATTCTGTTAGGTGCTGTGGACGTGGGGCCTGCAGGCTGTTGCTGCTCAGCCCCCCTGGATTCAGCCTCTTTACTAGGGATAAGGATGGGTGTCTAACCTCCCACCTTGCTAGAGCTGAAGCTACTTTTTCTGGAAAGCCTGAATATATAAAGAATCCTCACATGCTTGAGTGGCTACTCTGCCAAGAATCCACACAGCTCTGTCCATCAGACTGAAGACCCTGGTGGAATGGGTTCATATGGAGATCCACTAACCTGAGGGTTGCAAAGATCTGTGGGAGAAGCGTGGTTTCCTGTGATCACACTTTCACTCACCATTTCTCTGCACAGGGGAGGTTCTCCTGGCTCCGTGTTGCTCCCAGGTGGGCCATCGTCCTGTCTTGCTTTTCTTCACTCTCTACAGGTCAAGTCGTTTTCTTGATTAGTCTCAATGTGAGTACCTGGATGTTTCAGCTGAAGGTATTGTATTTACTCACCCCTTCTGTTCCTCTCTGTGAGAGCCACGCATGCTAGCTGATTCTAGTCACCCATCCAGGCCACTTCATATCTTAGTCTGTTTCTGATGGTTACTCTCTCTTGAAGCTGTTTTGTACTTGTTTGTTTTGTTTGATATACCTTGTAATTTTTCATTGAAAGTCAGACATGATGTATTGACTGGGTAAAAAGGAACTTAGGTAAATAGGCCTTTAGTATGAGGTTTTTACATTTTTCTGGCTAACAGTAAGGCTATATTTACTGTTTTCTATAATTGTTGGTGTTAGAGGCTACAATTCTTCCTGGTGTCCCTGTTTTTCAGTCTTCTATTGTCTTTGGGTTTCCCAGGAGACTTCTTAAATAAGGTGTGAGTTGTGCAGTTCTTTTAATTGTGACACCTTATTATTAGACAGAAATCCTAATTGATGTGTTGGTAAGATACAGGGTGAGGGTAAGTGCTATATAATATCATGACTCAGCTTTTTAGTGAACCTTTTTGCTGAACTGTGGCCACAAGTGCTTCTCTGCTTCTCTTCCACCCACTAGTTGAGACAGGAAGGCTAGGACTGCTGGAGCTAGCTTTTTTTTCTTCCTCCACTTCAAAGACTAAAAGGACCTATAGTTGGATAGTTTCCTTCTCCATGTCAAAGGTTAGAAAAGGGTAAAGATTTCATACCAGTTGCTGGCTCATGCAGCTGCTTCAGTTCCCAGTGAACTGTGATTCTCTGCATTCTCCTGTTTCTCCAGTTTTGGGGGAAGTGGTTTTCTTTGTGATCTCAGTTATCTAATGCATCTGAAAAAGATTATTGATGTTGTTTGTTTGGCTTTTTTTTTTTTTTTTTTTTTTTTGAGATGGAGTCTCACTCTGTCACCCAGGCTAGAGTGCAATGGTGTGCTCTTGGCTCACTGCAACCTCCACCTCCCGGGTTCAAGCGATTCTCCTGCCTCAGCCTCCTGAGTAGCTGGGATTACAGGCATGTGCCACCGTGCCCAGCTAATTTTTGTATTTTTTTTAGTAGAGATGGGGTTTCAACGTCTTGGCCAGGCTAGTCTCAAACTTCTGGCCTTGTGATCCACCTGCCTTGGCCTCCCAAAGTGCTGGGATTAGAGGCGTGAGCCACCGCACATGGCCTGTTTGGCTTTTTTCTTGTTGTGAGGATAGTAGTGATGACTCCTAAGCCTTTTACATGTCAGACTGGAAAGCAGAAGTTAGCCTTAGAATGATAACTTTGGATTAAAGTATTGTCTCTAGACTGCTATACAAATTTGAGTCACATTAACTCCTGATGATCATTAATATATAATAATACATGGTATGTATAACCTGAAAGCAAAGTACTGAAGGTAACAAAATTAATAGAATAATAGTTAATATTATTGAGTAGTTTTAGCAAGTGATGCCCTATAATACAGAGCATTTACATTTATCACCTCATTTAATCTTTATAATCACCCCAATTGGTAAATATTATCACCACTTGTTATTTTTAATAAGTGAAGCAACTGAGGCTTAGATTGATTTAGTAACATGCTAAAAAACATACTACTTGGGATTCTGACCCAAATGTTTTAGTCTAGAACTTATATTCTTAACCACTGTGGGCTACCAATATCAACCTTAAGACGGTAAAGATAAAAAGTTGGAGAAATAGAGCTTGGAAGGGAAGGACTCCTTGTAGTTGGTTATCCTAAGGATTTGGAGTAGAGATAGGCAGTAAAGGACAAGGCTCATACCTCATTTCCAATCATACTCCTAATTGACTCTTCCATCTTAAACTGTAGAAAGTTCAGTTTCCCTAAATATTTATCTTCACCAACCCAAATGCTCAACGATGATAGACTGGATAGGGAAAATGTGGTACATATACACCATGGAATATTACGCAGCCATCAAAAACAATGAGTTCACGTCCTTTGTAGGGACATGGATGAACCTGGAAACCATCATTCTCAGCAATCTGACACAAGAGCAGAAAATCAAACACCGTATATTCTCACTCATAGGCGGGTGTTGAACAATGAGAACACATGGACACAGGGAGGGGAGCACTACACACTGGGGTCCGTTGGGGGGAAATGGGGGAAGGACGGGGGGGTGGGGAGGTGGGAAGAGAGCATGGGGAGAAATGACAGATACAGGTGAGGGGACGGAAGACAGCAAACCACACTGCCTTGTGTGTACCTATGCAACAATCTTGCATGTTCTTCACATGTACCCCAAAACCTAAAATGCAATAAAAAAATAATAATAAAAGATTAAATTGCTTTGAGAAAATAAAAAAATATATATATTATCTTCAGATAGAGTTTTGCTCTTGTTGCTCAGGCTGGAGTGCAATGGTGTGATCTTGGCTTACCACAACCTCAGCTTCCCGGGTTCAAGTGATTCTCCTGCCTTAGCCTCCCGAGTAGCTGGGTTTATAGGCATGTGCCTTCACACCTGGGTCATTTTGTATTTTTAGTAGAGATGGGGTTTCTCCATGTTGGTCAGGCTGGTCTCAAACTCCTGAACTCACATGATCCATCCACCCACCTTGGCGTCCCAAAGTGCTGGGATTACGGGCGTGACCCACTGTGCCCAGCCCCCTAAAAATTTTTAAACAGATGTCTAGATGCCCTGTGGAAGAATATAGTCTCCAGAGGAAAGGAGAAAAGTTGGTCTAAGGGGGTGAATATTGGGTATTCAAACAAAGGTGTTTGAGGACTACAGATTACATGATTGGTTTCTGGTCGCAAAGCTGCTTTGTGGTTAAATTTCCAAATCAGAAGAAATATTGAAATCAATCTTGCTGTTGTTCTTGCCATGGGGAATGAGTCATGTGCTCTGAACGCCACTAAAATAACCACAATCACCAAATCAAATGGATTTTAAAAAACACCTGTAGGTATGATGATAATATATCAGAAGTAGACTGTGAGTACATTGGTGGTAAATATTTAAGGGTGGAAACTCTAAGATCCAAATTTGGCTGGCAACAGATTACTTTAGGGTTCTTGGTAAACAGATGTCTTCATTGTGCATTCTGAGCTTTCAACCCAGCAACTACTGGCAAGGGACATTTGCCACTCAGGAAGGCAGGGAGGGAAAGGAAAGAAGGTGGGCTTTAAGTGTTCACATTATGTTGACCGAGTAAGGATGTCTTACAACAAAGTGTTCTATGAGGTGATAGCCAGGTCACAAAACAAAGCTGATTGTTGAACTTAAGCAACTCTAGCAAGACAGGTTCTCCGCAACATTTTCAAGTTGATGAAGCTCAATAGTCCCAGAGACAATAAATAGTAGAGGAGTTACTCAGTGAGTTCAGTATTAGGGGACTGTTCACATTTAAGCCTTTGGTAGTTTGTCCTGCCCTCAGATAGACAAATATCTTGAGGCTTAACCTATGCACTTCAAATTATTTGTCTAGTATGTTCCTAGAATTAAGCAGTCCTGGAGAAATAAGGCATGGTGATATGCTTTGTCTGTGTCTGTACTCAAATCTCATCTTGAATTGTAGTTCCCATAATCCCCATGTATCATGGGAGGGACCAGATGGAAATTACTGAATCATGGGGGTGGTTTCCCCCATCCTGTTCTTGTGATAGTGAGTGAGTTCTCATGAGATCTGATAGTTTTATAAGGCACTTCTTCCTTTGCTGGGCACTCATTCTGTCTCCTGCCACCCTGTGAAGAGGTGCCTTCCTCCATGATTGTAAGTTTCCTGAAGTATCCCTAGCCATACAGAATTGTGAGTGAATTAAACCTCTTTTCTTTATAAATTCCCCAGTCTTGGGTATTTCTTCATAGTAGTATGAGAACAGACTAATACATATGTCAATATTTTCTGTTCATTAGGAAGGCAGTGAGCAGGAGAGAAGCAATGACAGCAGTAAGCCTAGCAGCCAGCAGCTTAGGGGAGAAAGAGTTCAGATAATGGAACCAAGAGCCTGGAAGACTTCTGAGAGTCTAGATAGGAATCCGGACTGAGGTAGAATAGCCAACAAAGTAACTTTGCAAAAGGTGGATTAGTGGAGGCAGGATGATCATCTATATAGTGTGATGGGAAAGGCAGTATTAAAGCTCTTCTGACCAAAATATACTTCCTCTTCCCACCTACTAAAATTAGGATTTGAGTGGCCTCTTAAGAGCCATACATTTTCTGTGGGTTAAAGTATTGCTTTGTTGGGGATAGTTAGCCAATTAGTGAAGATTTCTTTGTATCTGATTAGTTCATTAGTACCAATTTTCATCAAGCAGAGCTGGAGGTTGTAAAGAGATATAATCGAGTATTAGAAAGGTTTAGGAACCTTTAGGAATTCTCTGTGCTATATGACCACTCCGTATAGTGCTGCCTAACAAGAATGTAATGAATAAACCTGCAAGCTTCTGGATTCTGGCTGCTCGCATGGTAGTGAATATTATTCCCATAAGCAAATTTGCTGAAGATCACAGAACTCGGGAAAACCCCAGATTTTAACCTAGAGATTTCTTGCCCTAAAGCCAGTTTGCCTTTTCGTCTATACTGCATTGTCTCCAGAGGGATGTTGGTGACCTGAAGACAACATATTCTTATGCCACAGTTTTTTAAAAAGCCCCCCATTGGATACAAATAACACTTTATAAGGCTAGATAGCAACTTGGAAAGCACATGGGATTGTCTTGATCTATTTCGCAAAGAACATATAAAGATTCTAGGCTGTTCTTCATCAGGAGTTATTTTCTAATTCCTATGCACTCTTTAGTTTTTACTTCCTGGGGGGGAAAAAAAAAGCAAAACAGCAGAGAAAATGAAAGTTGTTAGAATTAATTGCATATGGACTTTCCCCAAAATGACATTAGCAAATGACACCATTTGTCTTTGAATGAGTGTATAGGCTTATTTTCCCACCCCCACCACTGTTGTTTGAAAGTGCAGCAGCTCAGTTTTCATTTTCCTTCCCTCTCAAAATCCCCAGAGGGACCATATTTTTGTTTAATGACCTTCAGAATGATTCTTTAGAAATCTGAGGCTATCAGAGTTGGAAGCAATGCGAAAATAATTGTGGATTATTATTGTATGATGACAGTGGCAGCTGGGCTGTTTCTTTTTCTCTGTGTTCAGATTTTCTTCTACATTTTCCCAGAAATCTTATATCCCAAGGTTTAACTCAGAAGCAAATCTCATATAGGTGATAAACCTTGCCAGACAGGGTATATAATATAATTTCAGACAGGCCCTTAACTGTTCTTCAGAAAGACCCTAGGGAGTGAAGCATTCTTATATCTGCATGCCCTCAGTAGTATTACATTTATTTACTCTCTGGCAATGTGTGTGGGTAGTTGTATTGAACATAGAGCAAGCATATCTCTTAAATATTATACCTGTGAATTTAAGTACCAGTTTGTGTGTTTTGTTGTCAAAACTCCTGCTGACATGAGAGAAAAAAATGCTGTTATGAAAAAAAATGAGTACTTGCTGTCTCAGATCACTTACGTACAGATGTACACACACATACACATGCACACAAATACATAAGCACTCACAGCTGGGGATTGAGAGTCAGCACAGATTCTAACTTTACATGAACTTTTAAGATATGTGTATGGAAGGCAGGGGTGAAGAGTGCTAGATGCAGATGTTGTATACACCATAGTGGGGAAAGTAAAAGCGCTCTCGATTATTGTTCACATCATCTGCTTCAAAATCAATTTATTTATTGCCTCAACTGACAGACTCTGAATTTACAATTTTCATGATAAAATACTGTGGGTTTGTTTGTTTGTTTGTTTGTTTGTTTGTTTGTTTGTTTTGAGACAGAGTCTCATTCTTGTTGCCCAGGATGGAGTGCAGTGGCATGATCCCAGCTCACTGCAACCTCTGCTTCCTTGATTCAAGCAATTCTCCTGCCTCAGCCTCCCAATTAGATGGAATTACAGGTGCATGCCATCACACCCACTAATTTTTGTGTTTTTAGTAGAGATGGGGTTTCATCATGTTGGCCAGGCTAGTCTCGAACTCTTGACCTCAGGTGATCTGCCCACCTCAGCCTCCCAAAGTGCTGGGACTTCAGGTGTGAGCCACCATGCCTGACGATGAAATAATTTTTGCCTTGAATATTGGGCACTCCCTAACAGCTATCCCCTACACTTCGACTGATGTTGGTACAGCATTTGGTTATTACTTTGGTTGAACATTTGAGGTGAATGCTAGACAGAACGGGACAATATCTAACAAGTACTCTGAGAAAATTCCTAAAAGACAAAGATACTTGCCTGAATATTCTTACATACTTGGCCATTGTTATATTCTTGTCACTTTCTGGAAAAGTATTAAACATTCCTTTCTAAGGAAGTCCAATCTTGGTAGCAAGATTCCCTCACATTCCTATCAGGAGAGTAACAGAATTGGCTTCAAAACCTTAATCTTATTCTGTGGTTATATATCACTGAACTCAGAATGTAAGTGGATGATTTCTCCAGGCTGTTACTGTAACAAAGTGTGTCCTCATTTTACCTAGCTATGTTTCTAGCTTAATTTAATTTTTTAACTTAAACTTAATATTTTATATTCCTACTCTCTCCACCCCCACATGGATTTCTTGACTATAAGGAAAGAGATTCTGGAGTACTAGTATTAGTTTTTATAATAAAGAGTAATTAATGAAACAATTGTAAACTTCATTGCCAATATAAAATCCTATTATGAATATTTAATAATACCTAAGACTCCCCTGGAGTATACTAAGTGGCTAAATAAACCATATCCTCTTAGGACTCTTAGGAAATAACCCTGTCAAATAGAAAGAACCAAGACATTATACTAATATTTAGTGCCTGTTAAGGTTCTGCTATATCTCTCTTGTATTTGGGGAGCTTCTATGCTATTCTATTTATTTTTTCAGAATGCCTCTAAAGACTTCTTGCTCTCAGGGTCAGGCGTTTAAAGTGGCTTGTAGTGCAATAGTTGTGATATTTGAATTGGATACAATAGGACACATTTGTGATTTTTCTTGGTAATTGACTTAACTCCTTAGTTACATATTTTGAAAACTAAAGAATACAAAAAAAGTAAAAGTACTAATTTGCCAGTACTGAGATGTAGTCTGTGAACCTTTATGTTTTGCTTACTTGCAAATATTTTATCTGCAGGAATGCAAGCCAAAATTGTGGAGAAGCATAATAATACAGAAAGGAAATGCTCTTCTAATCCAAGAAGTTCAAGAAGAAGATGGAGGAAATTATACGTGTGAACTTAAATATGAAGGAAAACTTGTAAGACGAACAACTGAATTGAAAGTTACAGGTAGGAATCAGTTCTACAAATTTACGGCAAATGAGATTTTAAGTATAATTTGTTTTGGGAAGCAAGAGTTTTGTTCAAAGAGCCAACTTTCCATGAATTTAGAATTGCCTGCAAATCAAACAGTTGAGAAACTTGCTATTAATAAGTTATACTAAGTAAAAGCAATACATAGAATATGAAAAAATACCAAGTTTCCCAGGCTGGTTTCGAAATTGTGAGCTCAAGTGATCCACCCGCTTAGGCTCCCAAAGTACTGGAATTAACAGGTGTGAGCCCCACATCTGGCCCTCTATTTTTATTTAAATAAAATTGTATTACTTAATATTATTTTTATTTTAATAAAATTAAACACTCTTTAATAAATTTCCTGCATACTAAACTTCTCAGACTATGCTTTCTGAGGAGTCCAACTGCAACAATTGGTGTCAGGAGTGGTTCAAGAAAGCAGTCACAATAATGGGAATTTGGTGTGGGATCAGTTGCTTCCAGGTTAGCGATGAGAATATCAACACTTGTGGTAGAAAGATAGTCTTTGGGACAATTAAAGTGCAATTGTTAAAACTTTCACTGCTGATGCCAGCATAATATTCTGTACACTGCAGAAGGTCTTTTCTTTTGCCTTTTGGTAACTGGCTTAGTAGATTTTATGTTTAATAAAAAAATTCCTGTGCAAAAAAAAAAAAAAAAAGAAAGAAAAAATAATTTAGAGAACAAAAGCCTAATTGCTACGTATCTGTTCTCTGTCTTTATGAAAGGTTCTGAACTCTTCAATTGATCGTTATTACTTAACATCTCAGAAAATATATAGTGGAACTACTCTAGAATTTTGACTTAACTCATTTGTGGAATCTCCTTGTAGGCAAAAGCTGATTTTAGAATGAGGGTCTGTTGGATTTTTGAAATGAAATCTTCTTAGACTACATTCAAAATATCATTTATGCAAAATTCTCCATAAGTGAATGATGTTATCGTTTCTAGTGATTCTTAGAGCAACTCTAAATGAAGAACACGTGTTTTTTAAATCTGAAGTACAAACAAAATGTAAGCTAATAGAAGAGATATACTCAGAATATTCTCACCTGTTAGAGAATTTTAGGAAGTAATTTTCGGAGACATAAGACAAAATCTAGTACCAGAAAGATATCCCTTCCAACGAATATGATGGGACCTAACAAATTGTATGACAAAAAATCTACTTACTATGGCTCACTAACAAACCTTGACTAATTTTCCTATTATATACGTCACGTGTATTATAATCTCATACATGGAACCTAAAAAAAGTTGAATGTGTTGCAAAGCAGAGTAGAAAAGTGGTTACAGGGCAGAGAATGGGGAATAAGGAAATGTAGGTAGGTCAAAAGGTACATACAAAGTTACAGTTATATAGGATGAATAAGTCTAGTGATTTAATGTATGGCATGATGACTATAGTTAATAATATTAAACGCTGAGGCTGGCACAGTAGCTTACGCCTATAATCCCAGCACTTTGGGAGGCCAAGACAGTTGGATCACCTGAGGTCAGGAGTTCGAGACCAGCCTGGCCAACATGGTGAAACTCTCTCTTTACTAAAAATTAAAAAAAAAAAAAAAATAGCCAGGTATGGTGGTGTGTGCCTGTAATTCCAGCTACTTCGGAGGCTGAGACAGGAGAGTTGCTTGGAGTCCTGGGAGGCTGAGGTTGCAGTGAGCCAAGATCATGCCAGTGCACTACAGCATGGGCAACAGAGTCAAAAATAAAAAATAAAAGTAATATTGTATGTTGAAAATTTGCTAAAAATTTTAGGTGCTGTTACCACAAAAATAAACATATGAGAAGATTGATATGCTAATTTGTTTGACTGTGGTAATCACTTTACTATGTATGTATAAAACATATTATTGTATATTTTAAATATAAAAAAGTGTGTGTATGTTTGTATGTACAAACATACATATTTCTATTGTGGATAATATTCAAGCCATGATAAACTTTGAAATTATTAGGACAATTGCAATATTGATTGCATTACCTGACTTAGATTAATGCACTTGGGTAGTACCTGTTTAATCATCTAATGCCAACATCAGCCAGTTGATTAATTATAACATACTCTTGCTAATGTTTGCAATACATTTTTTCTTCTATTTTATTTTTGTAAAAAAAGGTTCAAAAAGGTCTGGCTGACCTTCTTGAGGTAGTGTTAAAATCAGTCAACTAATTAATACTTGCTGAGTTAAGTCCATTGCTATAATCCATATATTTAATTAAGTTTTTGATCCTTGAGAGTCATTGTTTTTGTCTTTTTCAAAATTCTAAATGTTAACACAGGGAGTATATATATATATATATATATATATATATATATATATATATAAAATAAACTAATATGTAATATACCTATATATTACTTCACTCTCTATACCAACAAAGGACAGTTTTACTTCTTAGTTTGATTTTTGTAGAGTACCTTCTATGCAAGTTTAAATAATTCTTTTGATTAGAATTGCATGTTCTTTTCCCCATGAGCTTTCAAAATAACTACAATTTTGGGCGAATTCCAAATAGCAAAGATCTGCTTTTGATTAGTTTCTGGTTTCTTCAACATGAACTAGACTTCCCTGCCTCATTCATGGCAGAAAATTCAATCATGGGCAGTTGTACGTAATTAATAAGTGACCGGACCATGCACAAAGCCTTGAAGCATCACTTTGACCACAATCACCATTCCTTATGAGATGCTTGCAGAGCACTTTCATTTTGGATCATTTGCTGAATGTTGTAACATTATAGTATTTGGCTTGAGTTTTAAGTTGAACTAGAGTAAAGTAAACACCAAACCTCCTTTTCACTCACATCAAATGGGTTCTGTGGACAACACATTTGCTTCTTTTATTCCATTTTAGATTCTGGAAAGAGAGCTAGAGCTACTTATTTTGTGTATTTTATAAGATGTTAATTTACTTGCTTTAAACATTTGGTATAGTTGAACTACAGATCTAAAATTTCATTTGAATAGCTTGCAGAGGACTTCAAAATTTAATGTGCATCAGTATCATAGAAGGGACTCGGATGGGATGAAGATGAAGATCTTTAAATGAAGATCCTCATTTCTCCCTTAGATTCTAATTAAGTACATCAGTAAGACTGGGAATTTACCATTTACCTTTTTGTCCAGGTGATTCTGTTTTATGCTTTCCAAGGATTATGTTTTTGAGAGACACTAGAGGAGAGAATGGTGTTAACAAGTTAAAGTCATAGGTTTGATTATTTTGTGAGTATGATAGTGTATACACACACACAGACACACACACACTGATTTTTATGGGCCCCAACTTGTTTCCTTTAAATTCGTAAGACCTGCCATGAAAGTAGAAATCATGGTAACTGAGGAAAATGTGTCAAGGTAGTGTGTGGGTAAAACACTTCAACTAGGGAAAGCAGTCATTTATTCACTTATCACTTAAATAAATATTTTTCACTGAGTACATGTTACATGCCAGGCAACAAGCTAGGAGCTGGAAAAGGTAATTCAAAATTTGTTTATGATTATACTTAGGCCAGTGGTCATCATTCATATGAGAAAGTATCAGGTGGGTGCGGTGGCTCACACCTGTAATCCCAGCACTTTGGATGACTGAGGCAGGCGGATCACAAGGTCAGGAGTTTGACACCAGCCTAGCCAACATAGTGAAACCCTGTCTCTACTAAAAATACAGAAATTAGCCAGGCATGGTGACACATTCCTGTAGTCCCAGCTACTTGGGAGACTGAGGCAGGAGAATCACTTGAACTCGGGAGGCAGAGGTTGTGGTGAGCTGAGATCACCCCACTGCACTCCAGCCTAGTCAACAGAGAGAGACTGTCTCAAAAAAAAAAAAAAAAAAAGTATCATATTTGTGTATTTATTCACACAGTTTAAATGCTATGCTTGATGCAGAAACAAAATGGCTCCTTGGTATGGGAGTTCAAGAGGTTACTCTGTGAAAGTTTATTCTTTTTTGGAACATTATATAACTTACACGCTGCTTTGTATGCTCAATAATATGAAAACATTAACAAAAAATTGTCTTCTCATAATTCAAAATATAAGGCTAGGATTAAAGAGCAACCACTCATACGTGTTTTGAATTTCGCATGGGATAAGAATTTCAATATGACATTAATAGAGTTGGTTAATTATAAAATTATGTAGATAAAGTTTCTTTAAGATGGTGTATTTCCCTTATGCAAATTTTGAAAGATTGTCAAATTTCTAAAGCTTATTTTCTGACTATTCTTTTTAAATTTATAATTTTGAGAAATATAACTTCAGTAAAACAAATGTTTCCTAAAGGTACATAGGTACTATTTGCCTTAATAAGGTCAAGTATAAAAAGATCCAGATAGTCAATACTGATAAACTAGAAGATTATAATTTGCTTTAATGAAATTATTTCTCCATATATGCCATAGTATTTCTTTAGTTAGCTTTCTTTCTGCGCTGAAGGATTTCATTTAAATGCAACTTTTCTGAAACACTTTGATTATATAAATCATAGCAGACTTGTGTGATGTTTTGGGGGAAATTTCTTTTTATACCTTTGAAGGCTGCAGATGCATAGGGAAGGGTTTAACAACAAATAGACATGCACAGTAGCATGTTTAGGTCATTTGCTAATGATGCCTATGGCAGACAGTTTTATTTCCCACAGCATATTTTAGGTGGCTGCATGCTATTTTAAGGGTTTTTTTTTTTCCTTTATTCTCATGTTGAATTTGTGCAGAGGGCTAATTTAAATGAAAAAGTAAGACAGGAGAGTTGGTTGTAAGATGGTGAGAATTGTAGTACAGGTGATAATGGAAAAAGGAGAAGAGTAGGAAAGAGTTAGCAACATAATGGGATAGAGTCTCTAGGGATAAAAAGAGAAAGTCTGCCTTGAGAAGGTCAAAGGCAGACATTACTTACTTATAGGAATTCTTGACAATGGACACAAGAAGGAAGCTGGAGCTAGTTATCTTTATTTGGAAGGGAATTCACCATCCACCTGGCAAATCATTCACAAATACACACTTCTATGCAGCTTTTAAATGTGAGCATTGGCTACTTAGAAGAAACCACTAACCTGTTTCCTGGTGAATATGCAAGTGACACCTCTCCTGCTGATTATTGCAGACAGCTTTAGAGTCCCTGATTGGAGACTTTTCACACATTAGGGGTAATCTCATAACCCATTGGCGTTTGAATACCATAGGAAGAGGGTTTTATTCGTTGAATATGATTGAAAAATTTGCTGCTAGATTACTATTAAGCAATACGTAATAGCAAAGCAATCTGGATATAAAGCTTGGGGTAAAACTGCGAGTGGGATCTGGGATCAGTCTTTGGTGAGTATCTTCAAATGCATGGTTTTAGCAAGTGCCTTTAATTCCACTTTGCAAAGTTTAATCGTAGTGCCTTGTTGCAAGTGTCATTTAGATGACATAGCCTGTTAGAAAAACCTTCCTCTGCTGTGGAAAATGGCAGCTATTTACACACAGAGGAAGCAATTTCATATTCAGGTTTGAAAAAAGGCTTTTTGTGGTCCTGGCTCTTAGTTTATTTATCCTTCTACTGTTAATGTTGAGATGCTGTGGAGGAGGGTGAGTTTACAAAAAAAAAAAAAAAAAAAAAACAGTGGAACATAGTAATATGGTGGAGTGTTGGTGAAATAAATAGAAGTGGGGATTTTGACTGAATAAAGATAATACAACAGAAGTAATCTCTAAGCTGGCAACTCCATAATAATCATAAAAGGGGCTCCCAGAGAACTATTATCTATTGAGAGCTCACTGTGCAGCATACATTACATTCAGAGGTTTTTGTTCATTTTCTTATTTGGTCCTCACAACCAACATATGAGGGTTGCATTGGGGCTCAGAAAACAATACCTCAAAATGAAGGACTCAGAAGCAAGTTTGTCTCTGACCTTTTCCTGCCTTCCTGTCTCTCAGTCCCATTCTCCCCGCCCTCTTCTGAGGCTAGCCATAGAAACTAGAATCCCTCTTCCCCAAAGCAGGTCATCAAAACCAGAACCCTTTTCCCCCAAAGCTAGCCATAAAACCTAAAAATATTACTCTTTCTCTCCACTTCTCTGTGTGAAAAGTGGCCATAAAGAAATTATTTGACCTACCTTGTTTAACTGCAGGTCATAAGGTCCCCATTCCAGAGAGGGTCCTGCCCTATGCCCAGAATGAAAGAATATGTGCTCGAGAAGCCTACAAAAATCCAGACAGACAGGCCTTGCTGGTTTTCCCCACTCAGCTTATTAGCATTAGATCATAGTCCTTTCGTCAAATCATATGCCTACATGACTGTCCATTCTTTGTTGAATCTAAGCATAAAAATTGGCAATTTTCCCAGTATCTTTGGGTCTTCATTCTGAAGGCTCCTATTTGTACAGTGTATGCATGTTAGATAAAGGTATATGCTTTTCTCTAATTTTCTGCCTTTTGTGAGTTGATTTTTCAGCAAATCTTCAGAGGGCCAAGGGGAATTTTCTGCCTGCCCCACTACAGTGGTTACTATTATTGTCCCCATTTATAGAGAAATAAACTAAAACTTAGAGAGGTGAAATGATATGCCCAAATTCACATACTTAGTAATTGGCAGAACACAGGTATAAACCTAGGTCTTTTCATTTCTCAAATGTAGCTTTTCAATCACCACCAGGTAAAAAAAAACTACATGATTTCACTCGCCAAATATATGTTGCATGACTTGAGAACAGAAATAAAAATATTGGACACAATGTCCATCATTCTACTATATCCTTTTTGAACATTCACAATTTGGTCTTAAATAATTCTGTATTAGAATTTAGATATCCCCAAAAAATATACTTGGCATTTTTGAGCCTAGTCCTTAGCTCTTAGCACTTTAGTTAAGATCATTAGGAGTAGGACACAGAATTAAATCTGCATGTGGGGTGGTGCCATGAAAGAAGCAAGGAAAAGTGAGGCTCCAGAAAAATTAAGAATGCATGAGAGATAGAAATTACCAAGTTTTGTGTTTTGATGCCATATGCTCCTACTAGTATGATAATTTATATTTAGTAAAAATATTCCAATGATGTTCATTGCAGTTATGACTATGATTTCAAGCTAGTGGAAGTGAAGCAATAGATGAATGTCTAGTTAAATAATGTTGGTTCAGTTGGTAAAGATCAATCAACATATAAATCAGTGCCACTATATACAACACGTTCAGGATCCAAGTTTGTAATGTTCTGAAAGCAGACAGGTAGAGACAGAAGTATGTTCCCCTTTGGAACCTGTGGGGGGGGGGGAAAGTTATTCACTAGAATAGTGCTTCTCAAGTTATGTTTTGTGGAACTCTGATTCTAAGACATGTTAAGAGAGTTATTTCCAAGAGCTTTCCAAGAGAGATGAGGGAAGGAGAGGAGAGGAGGAAAGGAAAGAAAGAGAGAAGAGTAGGGAAGGGAGAAGAGAGGTTCTGTAGCTATTTGTTTATCTGCCAGGTCAAAATTAAATAGTCATCTTTTTGGTAGGGTATCTCAGGGCACCTTAGTGCCTATAATATGTAATGTGTACTTTAATTTTTTAAAAGGGGGTTGGGGCCTGGGCATGGTGGCTCACGCCTGTAATCCCAGAACTTTGGGAGGCTGAGATGAGTGGATTGCTTAAAGTCAGGAGTTCAAGACCAACCTGACCAACATGATGAAACCCCATCTCTATTAATAATAATAATTTTAAAAAGCTGGCTCTAGTGGCACACACCTGTAAACACAGCTACTCAGGAGGCTTCAAGCAGGAGAATCACTTGAACCTGGTAGGTGGAGGTTGCAGTGAGCTGAGAGCAGGCCACTGTACTCCAGCCTGGGTGACAGAGTGAGACTCCATCTCAAAAACAAAAAGGATGGTGGGTGGGTGGGATATATTTTTAAAACATTTCCTAAACTTGTATGAATACATAATACTCTCAGCCCCCAGAGCATCGAGAATACTAAGCTTCACAGAACAAACTTTAGGAAAGCTGAGTAGTCAAGTGAGTACCTGGCTCTATTGTGCTACTAATACCTATAACATCAACAGTTTAAATAAAATACTTATTTGGCATTTATGTTATGATTATTATCACATATTTTTCCCATTGTTTATCTTTTCAACCATCCCGTAAGCTCCTTAAGGGAATGGATTTGTTGACATTTTATTTTTAAGTCTTTAAGTGCTGAGCATATGGCAAGTATTAAAAAATTATTTGTAACTTGGTTTGGTTGAGTGCTTGATTGGTAAGTATTTTAAGTGGGTACAAATAAAATAACTTTGTAGAGCACTTTATAATTTCAAAGCACTTTCACTTCTGGGATCTCATTCTAAGAACTTTATGGAATTGTCAACAAAGATATTATTAGTATTATTATTATTAATCTTGGCTCAGAGAGTTCAAAACAATGACCGTAGGATATCAGTTAGTGAATGGCACAGCTAGGACTAGAATCCCCATCTCTATCCCACTCTTACTCTGTCTGCTGTCCCTGAATCTTGAGTATTAGGCCGGAAGAAGAGATACAACTTAAGGAGGATTCCGAAGTTGGTTACTCCAGAGCTCCAGCATAAGAATCTCTGAAATAACCTTTTATTTAAAATGTTCATATGCCAATCCATTGTTTTGTTTTTTGGAAGAACGATTTCTGATTCTAAAAGGAAAACCATTTACTACTGATATTTGAAACCAAATCAGCAGAGATGACTGCTAACAATACTGAAATGCAGCCTGGTGTAGTGGTTCATGCCTGCAATCCCAGCACTTTGGAAGACCAAGGCGGATGGAACACCTGAGGTTGGGAGTTTAAGACAAGCCTGACCAACATAGAGAAACCCCATCTCTACAAAAAAAAAAAAAAAAAAAAAAAAAAAAATACAAAATCAGCCAGGTGTGGTGGCACATGCCTGTAATCCCAGCTACTCGGGAGGCTGAGGCAGGAGAATTGCTTGAACCCAGGAGGTGGAGGTTGCAGTGAGCCAAGATGGCACTATTGCACTCCAGCCTGGGCAACAAGAGTGAAACTCCATCTCGAAAAATAAAAAACAATACTCCAATGCTTCCAGCAGCCAAGCAGGTCGTGTCCATAATGCGAGGTGGACCACGTGTGTGAAGCAACAACTGAAGAAAACATTGGCGGATACTAGCTGTACTGACTCAACCCTAGCTGATTGCTGCCATGAGAATCCAATATTGCTAGGCCCTCTGATCTATAAGAGATGCCAGAAGTCTGGATTTCGATGTGGAAATCCCTAAATTGTAAAGCACTCTGTAGACCAGATAAAACAGCCTGTATGCTAAATCCACCTTGGGGACTACATGTTTGTGGCTTTTGCCTTTAAAGATTTGGTTCAATGGGACTTTTAAACAAGCGACTGACTGTGTGACTGACTCAGACTCTGTTCCATTATTTCCATCTCTAGCAGTGAGTGGAAAAAAATTTAAGGAAAAAAAACTAAAGTGGCCTGGAGAATAGTTAATAGACAAACTGGGAACAGCATTCAGAAGCCATCCTAATCATACTATCCAACAGACTGGCTAATTCAAGAAGAGTGAAGGGGGCCCAATTTATGGATGTAATACTATGGGAAGGATATTGACAAATTGATCACCTTTGAAAAGTGAATGATTCAGATGATGAAGCAAGTTGGTTTCCAGTGTTACAGATAAAGGAAGAGCCCTGGGGATAAAGCACCCGTCTTAAAGCTGCCCTGAAGTGGTGTGATGTGAAGCACTGAAGGGAACAAATCACAGGCATATGTTCTATTTCATGTTTACTCTGAGCAAGCACTTAACATGATCTGAATGCACGTGTCCTGATTATCACATTAAAATGTACCTCATTTGTACCCGTTGTGTGACCTAATAAGGAACAACCACAGCAGTCAATAGTTCTTGGCTGAATTAAGGAAACATTCACATGACTGACTGTGCATTTCATAATCGACTGTTCTTTTGCACAGTGCAGAAATCTCATGACCCAAACCGGCTTGCAGCAGTTTCTTTGCCTTTCCTCCAAGGCTTTCTTCTCCCTTTCTGGGTGACCTTGCCTTTTCCTAGTCTACCCAGCCCACCCTGGATGATATCTTTGTCTCTTATTTGCCTCTTTTAAATGTTTCAGTGGCCTGTCTTCTCTATAGCTCATCTCCTCAGATTCCTGTTTTCTCCTGGGGCTAATCTAATATGTCAATGAGCTAAAAAATTCTCGACTGATAAACACCAAAAATATTTTCCTTCTCAGCTAACATATTTGCAATTTAATAGATATTTCAATTATGTAACTCATAGGCATGACGAATGCTGGGAATTTCTGGGGACTTTGCAGGGTCTGTGGGGGCCCTTTCCCAGAGCTTCACACTCTATCCTGCAGGTGGCTGCTTGTTCCTTCTAGAAACAAAGTCAACACTAGTCATGACCTTGGGGAACTAGAACAAAAAAATCCTACTGAGGATCACTGGAAAAAAACGGCTTTGGATGTCAGTCTATAGAGAGACTTGTTTCCTTCTTCTGCTTTCGTATTTTGTCTCTCCTTTCTCTCCCTGATTTCCTTCATTCTGCCCCAACCTATGACACAAGGATATCTATTAACCCTGTTGATAACACCCATCAAGAGTTTGCCAGTTTTTGTCCCAGGAAAGATTTTGTGTCATGTCTCTATGCCCTATAGGGAAATGAACAAACACTATTAACTGTTCCATAAGAAAAAAAAAAATATTTCTGTAGACTCAGGGACTGTGAGAGCATTCATTCCTGTGGGCTCATTTCGCAAGCAACTGTGGAGACCAGTTTGGAGAGGTGGGGGTGAACAAGTTAGAGCACATGACAGCAGTATATGGCAAATGTGTCCAATTCAGGCCAGTTCCGCTCCAATGGCTCTCATCCAGCACCTGAGGTGATCATTGACTCCTTGGCTGCCTTCTCTGACACCAAGTTAGTGCTGGGGGAAGGGATTCTTGGGAAGGGGTTAGACTGTGATTCCTAGGTATGTAGTACCCTGAGATCCATGGGAACAGATTTTCTTAGGTCCATTATGCATATTTGTGAGAGTCTCAGCTACCCTGCTCTCTCCCAACCCGAAAGCAGTGGTTTGAGCAAAATGAGAAAATTCCATCAAGGCACCGTTCCATAGGAATGAAAACTAGGAGCTTCATACAGAGGGAGTTGAGCCATGAACTAGATCCAATAGAGTGGAGCAGATGCTCAGAGAACTGTCATTTATTAGGTCAAGGATTGTACTTTCTAATCAGTCAAAGCTTCTGACAACCTCAAAAGGCTGGTGATTATTTCCTATATTTTATAAGGGAAGAAATGAAGAGTCAGAGAAGATAAGTTACTTGTGATCACACACCATAGTAAGTGATGGAGCTAGGATTTGAACCCATGTTTATTTCAAAACGTTACTCTTAAAGCACCCTGTTGCAAATTATCTGAATGGCTCCTGCACACAACAGTGCTCAATACATGTCACAAGTTCTATTCCTTCCTGCTTGCCTGCCTGCTTCATACTCTTTCTACTCCTTGCTACTACATATTTTACACTTCTGTAATTTCCTCATGAAGACATCAGAGACTAATTTCATCCTATAATCACCTGTTTTTTTCTCCTGAATTCCCTCGATAATTTTGCAAAATTTTTCACCACATTGTCGGATCTTAATTTATAGTAGTAATTTATAAGAGAGCTTCTTTGTATAGATCTTGTAACACAAATTATGTTAGGGCTCCTCAAGATCTGCTGCTCCCCATACAAAGGTTTGCCTTAATATTTAGATAAAACAGAAAATTTTGGAACTAGGAGCTAGGCTCTGTGTTTCATATGTATCATCTCATGTCATCAGCTTGGAATCCTGTATTGTTTGTCATTTTAGCCCTGCTTCATAGATGTCGAAATTGAAATTTTGGAATTTAAGTAATTTTTCTCAATGTCCTACAACAACTAAATGATGCTGGTGGAATAAAGCCTCAGGTGGTTGTTGTTTTTCCAAAGCCTGAGCCCCTCCCACTGGTAAATGCTTATAGAATTATCGACTGCACATACTACTATGATATGATTTGAGTGGAACAATCATTTTTTTTTTTTTTTTTTTTGAGACAGAGTCTTGCTCTATCTCCAGGCTGGGGTGCAGTGGCATGATCTCGGCTCACTGCAACCTCTGCCTCCTGGGTTCAAGTGATTCTCCTGCCTCAGCCTCCTGCGTATCTGGGACTACAGGCATGCACCACCATGCCCAGCTAATTTTTACATTTTTAGTAAAGACAGGGTTTCACCATGTTGGCCAGGATGGTCTCGATCTCAACTTTGTGATCTGCTCACCTCAGCCTCCCAGAATACTGGGATTATAGGCATGAGCCACCATACCTGGTCACAAATGTTCTTCAACTTAGGTTAAGACCTTATGCTGAACAAAATATCTAGAGGAAAGTGTTTCCAAAAATATAGATTAAAATATAAAGTGATTTTAGCCAAACAAAGAATTGTTTTTGAGACAGAGTTTCGCTTTGTTCCCCAGGCTTGAGTGCAGTGCTGCGATCTTGGCTCACTGCAACCTCGGCCTCCCAGGTTCAAGTGATTCTCCTGTCTCAGCCTCCCGAGTGGCTGAGATTACAGGCATGTGCCTCCATACCCGGCTAATTTTTGTATGTTTAGTAGAGACAGGGTTTTACCATATAGCCAGGCTGGTGTTGAACTCCTGACCTCAAATGATCCACTTACCTTGGCCTCCTAAGTGCTGGGTCTATAGGCTTGAGCCATTGTGCCTTGCCCAAACAAATAATTTGTTTCTAAGAGATTATTGGAAAACTATGAAATCCAATTTGTTCCTGCCACCCATGTTTCAGAGCCAGAAAATTATAATTTAAATCCTGATTCGGATACTAGCTGTGTGACTTTGAGCAAATTAATTTACTCCTGGGAACTTCAGGTTATTCCCTTTGAAGAATAGGACTGGTGGTGTTGCTGTGTTAAGTTAAAAAAACAAACAAACAAACAAACAAAAAAACACTTAGTATGGTGATTGGAAATAGTAGGTACTGTAGGTACGCAACAAATCGTATTAATTCCGGTAATGCATGCATAATGATATTTTGGTCAATGATAGACTGTATATAAAATGGTGGTCCTATAAGATTATAATACTTATATGTTTTCTATGTTTAATTATATTTAGATACACAAATCCTTACCATTGTATTACAGTTGTCTATAGTATTCAGTACACTAACATGCTGTATAGGTTTTTAGCCTAAGAGCAATAGGTTATATCATATAGCCTAAGTGTGTAGTAGGCTATACCATCAAAGTTTGAATAAGGACAATCTATATTCACACCATGATGAAATCACCTAATGACACATTTTTCACAATGTATTCCCATTGTTAAGCAATTCGTGACTATATTATAATTAGTATTATTAACATCATTATTATTACTGGAAAGCTTGCCAAGGTGAGTTCATGGTCATTTCATGACAAGAAAGCAGTCTGAAAAATGGTCTAAGACAAATTGCTATTGTTAATAGAGTGCTTCATTTACAGAGCTTGAATGGAAAAGAAAAAGAAAGTTAACCAGGGGCTATTAAAAACTCAAGCAAAGAGCCATATAAATAGGTATTAATATTTCAGGCAGAACTATTTTATTCAAGGAGATACAATCATGTGGAATAATTTGTCAATTAAGGTGGTCAGAGCAAATATTGTTGTCTGCGTAAATGAGTTTTTCCAGCCAGCAAGACAATTAAGTGATGTCTGAGCCAAGAGCAAAAGCTGCTAAGAGAAAGCTGAGGTGGAAATGCATCTCGAGGACAAGCATGTTGAGGAAACTGCCCTTTTCCAGTGTAGCGTTTCCTTACGCATTATGATTCATCCCTGGTGGTTTATAAAGGCAGTTGAATGGCCTCCTTTGGCTGTCAAATAGGAAAATAATTTATCAGTTCAAGTCCATAAATCATTTCTTGGTACCAGGAGCACTTTACATAGTTAGAAATGTCTCCATGATTTGGCACTGGGCTCCAGTGGGGATCCTGAAAAGCAACTGGCAACCACCAGATGCAGAAGCCTAAGCGATGAGCCTCATGGAAACAGGTATGCAGGAAAAGAAGGTTAGTTCCTTTCTGGGGCACATTGCCTTGATCCTCTCTGACTGGCCTGGAGGAATAACTACTTGTGTGTCTGTCATAGAGTAGTCAGTATGTTTGTTGAATGGATTAATTTAAATATTTTGTGTGTTTTGAGTCATTTGCATTGGGGCTCACCTTATAGTGTCTGATAACTCTCTCTAGCTATATTCTGGGAAAATGAGATAGAAAGGCAGTAATAATGATGTTTTGAAGCTATTGGGTCAATACTCTAGTTGTTTGCTTAATGCTGATGATGAAAACATCATAATTTCACCATAAACTGTAGCATAATAGTTGAATGAGAAATATGATAAAAGGCATTTTGAATCAATTTAATCACCCAATCCTTCTTACTACTAAAATCAACATTTTTTAAATATTGTTACCCTTACATTTTGTGCTAGTAAAATTGTCTTCATGATGCTATTTAATTTACCTCTCAAATTGCATGTGAGGTGAAAGGTGAAAAGGATATTTTGGAACAAGTGAACAAATATCTAATGAAGTGGTTATTCATCCTCGCTCTACATGTAATACATTTGATATTCTTTTAACATTCATCAAATACTCACTGTTCTGGGTAATTAGATACATTTAAAAAGGCATGATTTCTGTCCTGAGAGAGCTTGAAGTATAATGAGAGGGAGGAGAATAGACAGAGATTAAGTGAATAAACATATGGATACATGTATAATTACATATTGGCCTCCTTTGGCTGTCAAATAGGAAAATACATCATTATAAGGAAAATAACAAAGACTAATTGAGATTGGGGATGGTCTACTTGAAGCAAATAAAATTGAGGCTGCACCATGAGGGTTAATAAAAAGCCATCTAGATAAAGAGCAGGTGAAAAATATTTTAGAGGGAACAGTATGTGTCAGCTGAAAAAGAAAGATGATGGTGGCTTGGGTCAGAAGGGTGGTAATATAGATAGAAAAAAAGTAGGCAGATTTAAATGATAATATAGAGATAGAAATGACTATACTTTCTCATTATGATTCCTGGGTTTTTGGTTTTAGAAATAGGGTAGAGAGTAGTGCTGTTTCCTGAAATGAGGAAGACTGAGGGAGATCAGATTTTGTGAGGGGTTACAAGAGTTCTGTTTTGGTCGTGTTTTATTTGAGATATTAATTAGATACTCTAGAGGGGAAGTAGAGTAAACAGTTAAATATGAGTCTAGCATTCAGGGAAAAGTCTGGACTAGATATATAAATTTTGGAGCTGTCTCTATGGTATATAGGATGAGCTACAATAAAGTACTAAATTGTGTGGAGCAATTGATGATTACAATGGGAGATCAATGCAAACTGCAGCTCCTAGGCCCTATGTTACATCTTTTCTCCAGAATCATGACAGTATAAGAAAGCTACTTGTCATGATTTTTTCAAACCTCATCAAATTGTTAAATATTAAGCATGATAATTGTACCTGTATTTTTTCTGCTATATGGAGATAATATCTTGCATTTAGCTGACATTTGAATCCTTCAGAGCTAGAAGAATATAACTCATGGCACACTAAATACAGTCACTATTTACGACATGTGCTGGGTGCCATGTTATTCATTTTACACACATTATTTCTAATCTTTACCACAGTACTGAATAGTACAGGCCCCAATTTACAGATAAAGGAACTCAAACTTGAGGAGTTTGAGTTGCCCAAGACACAAATTGCCCAAGACAACAAAGCAAGTGATTGGTGGTCTTTTCCCCATTCCAGTTCCTCACATTAGGAAAAGTGACTAAATTTCCTTTTGGATTCTTCCAGTTTCCCAAGTCTCTTAGATAGCAAGGAAAAGAAAGAAAATATTGGGATGTGCACATTTGCTGCTAGATCTCCTTGCTATTGAGTAAAAGCCTGTCCATAAATGTCTGGTGTACATGCACAGCCTGCTGCTGGGATACCCATCACTTGTTGACTGCCTGCCTGGAGTAGCAACTGTCTTAATACCCTCTGGATACCATTCTGAATTCTTAGTTGGGAGTCTACCACCAACAGGAGGGCAACTCCCTATGTGTGGTACAATGAAAGGAGCATAAAGCCTAGTACATAGTTGGCTCTCAATAAATGGTGGCTGCTATTATTATAATTTTCTTTATCTTATGCAATGACAACTTCTCAAAATCCCTATGAAGAATATGTTATTATTTTTCTGCTGAGGAAATCAAGTCACAGCAAGGTTAAGTAACATGCCCAGGTCACACAGCTAATGAGGAACTGAGTTGGGATTTGAAGGCCAATCTCTGATTCTGAAACTTAAGATTCATGCATTTCTCAAGTTTAATGACTGGGTGAAGACAGGGGTAGCATTGGAGAATATCAAGAGATAATACTAGATAGAGAAAGTAGACCTAATTACTGGAGAGCCTTGAATGTCAGGAAGAATAATTCATATTCTTAGCTTATTTGAGTATATGTGACACAAAAGAGCTATGATTTTTCCTCACTGGTAAAGAAGTTTGAGTTTTTGGACATCAGGTACCTGTTTCCGAGCTGAAAGCCCTAACAGCTGTGAGTAACACCTGCTCCTTGCACCTATGTAAACTCAGAGACTTACCTTCTCTGGTGCTGATTTGCATAACTTTCTTTCTCTGATTTTCTCATTTTAATTCAACTCAAGGAAGACCTTCTGGGTATCTTTTCTCTTCCAAAGCACTATGCTAGTTGCTGCTGAACTGGTTGTTGGGAGCATGCAGTTAAATGTAATCACACCAACTGGCCTGTATATGTTTGTGGGGTGGAAAAGGCTAGGAAGAAAGATACTTGAGAAATAGCCAGTATAGTTTTTTGGAGCCTGTGCAAGAAAAAGCATAAGGTTATTCTGTCCTATTAACCAAATAATTTCTAATTATTGGAGAAATCTTTTTAAATTAATTAATATTTCTATTTTCTGGGAATTCTAGCTACACAGACTTTTGATTTAGCCAGTAATATTTTCAAACTATAAGTAGCTTAAAAAGTGGATACAGACTAGATGGGACTTTGAACAGCATACAGTCTGATTCGCCTCATTCTGTAGATGAGGCAGCAAAAGCCTGGAGAGATTAATTTATATGCCCTAAAGACACAGCTTGGCAGTACCTAAGTTGATACTTTTACCAATACAATGGTGCTTTCTACCACTTTCTAACACTACACAGTGTCTTTATAACTTAGTCCTGAGCCTTGCCTAGGAGGCTTTTTTATGCCAAATTTAATCAATTTCCCATTTTAATTGAAATATTTAAGTCAAATTAATGTAAAGCCTTCAGAGAGTTCTGTCAATTGGGTTTATAAAAGTCACTCAAGCAAAACTGTAAAAGTTTATAGGATTTTTGACATTTTCCAGAAGTTATTAGCTTATGTTCTTCAATAATTCTTAGAATTTATGTCATAGGAGGACAATTTTCCAACCAGTGTTGGCACACTTCATATGTATTCCTTTCTGGTTGGTTCATAAATCAGTTTTCTAATTTAAAGATGTTTTGACCCTCAAAATATGCACCCTTTCTTAATGCTTGTGTGCATTACAATATCACCCCACAAACTACTTTGTGAACATTAAAGTTTATTAGCAGGGAGATACCAGGAAGCAGAACTGAGAAAGTCACTCTAACGGTCTCCCTTGCTTGAAATGAAATACTATGTAATGGAAAGGGCACAGGATTTAAAGTCAGAAAGATATGGTTTCAAATTCTTTTCTTACCATTTACTCCCTGGGTGACCTTAGTGAGACTACTGAACTCCTTTGAGCCTCTACTTCCACATCTGTTTGTATATCGTTGCCTTAGTGTTGTTCAGAGAATTTGAGATAACAGAGTAGATGATAGCTGTTTCTACTATTGCTGTTGTCATTATGACTATTATTTATTGTTCCTACTATTAGTACTATTCGTACTACTGCTACTACTACCACCATTAATCTACTTTATAGCCTGCAAAAATGAGAATGCACAAATATATATACATATATATGTATATATATATGTGTGTATATATATATATACATATATACATATATATGTGCATAGATAGAATCAGCTGAAAAGCAGAAAAAAATTATGACAGAGGAAGACAATGATAGGACAAAACAGCTTTTTTTTTTTTCAAAACAACTTCTAATAACACATTACCAGCCAGAAAGTTCAAGCAACATACTGAATAAAGATAGTACCTTAGTCAAGTTATAGAAAATATATTTTTATAAATGAAATTGTTAAGATCAGAACCCTTTCATTAAACCAATCTGCATATTCCTTCAGGACAGGAATCATATCTATTTTGCCATTTTGTATTCCTATCACTTTAGTAAGGTCTTGACAGAATACGAGATGAAAGAATACTTGTTGAATGAACAAATAAAATCCTTAAAGGTAAAAATAAATATTATTTAGCTGCTATTGTTTCTTCATTAGTGTATTCATTAACCTATTGAAAAAATATCTGGACTCCTATTATATGATAGGCATTGTGTTAAGCCCTAGAAACGTGGTGGTAAGCAAAATCACACATAGTTCTTGTGTTTAGCAGATTAAAATCTAGCAAGGAAAACAGCCCTTAAAAGGTCATACAAATAAATATTAACTTTTAATTCTGAAATTGCTATGGAGAAAGAGGTGCATGGACTAAAATAACATGTGTTAGGGGAATTTGACCTAATCAGGGAGACCAGGAAAGGCTTCTTAGAGGAAGTAAAACTTAAGCAGAGATACGAAGAGTAAGTGAACATTAACTAGGAAAGAAGGGGAAGGAGGGACTTTTGGGACAAAAAGATCAGCATGTGCAAGCATGCTCCGAAGAGGGATCATGGTGAACACCAGGAGCTAAAAAATAAGGCTAACTACAGGTGGCTGGAGTGAAGTGGTGGAAGAGGAAACTAGAGTAAGCTTAGTCTGGAGGGATAGGTAGGGAACAGACAGTACAGAGCCACGATGCCATATTCAAGGCTTTATTTTAACAGCAAGAGGAAGCCATAAAAGTGGTTTTAAGGAAGGGTGTGGGTGTGATATCATCAAATAGTTTCAGTGTGGAGAATGAATTGGAGAGAAGCCTGAATAGATGTGCTTACACTAGTCCAGGCTAGAGGTGATAATAACTTGGGCTAGAGTGAGAGTTGTGGCTGTAGAGAAGAGTAGATGTATTTTAGGGATAGTTAGAGGGTAAAATCAACAGGACTTGGTGATGGCTTAGAGATGGAGTATCAGATAAATAGATGGGTGACCCTTAAGTGATACTTAGGTTGCTTGCTTTTCTAATTGGATGGATTTTGGTACCTTTAAGTGACAGGTCCAGGTATAATAAGGTTCATTCAATCATGAATCTTTATATGTGCTACTATGTATCAGGTACCATGTTAGGTGTTGGAAATTCGGCAGTTTCTGAATTATGGTTCTCATCCACAAGAAGCACACAATCCAGTAGGGAAGAGAGTACAGAAAATCACCAAGTAGTTACAGTGCAACAATGGGCTAGCTTGATAGAGGAATGCGAAGAGTGCTATGGAAGCCCAGAGGAGGAGAATCACCTAGCAAATGGGCAGAGTTGTAGAACTGTTAGGCGAAGCCAAGAAAATGAGGAATCACTGTGGAGTTCAGTTATTTTGAACTTGGTATGCACTAATTTGTCAGAACTGTTCACTAGACATTGAACTTTGAAAGAGAAAGAAACCGTTTTTTCCTTCCTCAACTTCTGCTTAGCATAATAAGCAACCTGGTTGCATATTCCGTACCTGAGAGTCAAGTGAAAATTCCTGATGTCAGTGGCTTATTTCAAAGCCTTTGCAGAACTATTCACATATTCCCATCCCTTTACAAAATATAATAGGTTTCAGAAAAGTGGTGTGTAAATCAAATTGGGGTAAATTAAATCCTACTTTAAATAAACTGAGTAGTTTGCTCTCTACTTCTATAGAAAAGCAAAACAAAATAAAACAAAACAGCATTCTCTAATCTTTTCCCATGTATTCCCAGTGAATTCTTAAAGTTTCTTTAAGGCAGTGCCCATTTTTTATTGTTTTATTTAAATAATTTCTAAATATATTTTATACTTACTTTATTTTAAATCAACTTTATTGAAGTATAATTTACATTCAATAAAAATGTACCCATTAATGAGTTTTGACACATAATACGTACCCTAAAAATACATATAACTAAAAAGTGCAGTAAATCTCCTTCACTCCAGTCCCAGCAGCCACCTATTTGCTTTTTGACACTGAATGCATTTTGGTGGGGCTCACGTTTAGTGGCCTCCAGTGAATATTGTTGTGAGCACGTACTAGGGGAAAACCACTTGCTTTTATTTTAATTAGAATTCTTGTATCCCAACCTTAATGCTATATATGAGTGACTACATAGACTAGAAGAAAATACTGATCTATCATGCTTGTTTTAGTATGCTTTTAGAGGTTGGTTTGGTGGTGGTTTCACAGAGAGAATTCTTGAAAAGATTATCTGTGGAGGCTACAAAGTTATAGGCATTGATTTACAGGCAGGCAGTCATTTCCTCACTAAGTTACCATTATGTATTGATACCTTCTTTTTTGTTGTTAAAACTGTCATTTTTTTTTAACTTTCATAGGTCAGTCATAGTTTATTGGAATAGGTGCAGGATTTGCCATGTAGACCAGAGTTTAAATCATTGTCCTACCCTCTTGCAAGCACTATGAACTTAGACAGTGCACTTAGCTTCTCTGAGCCTCACTTTCCTCCATCTGCAAAATGGGAACGATAATATATTTCTTATATGATTGTTGTGAGAATTCAAAGAGATATTGTTTATAAATTCTGCCTAGTATACAAGAGCCATTACCTAAGGCAGATTCTTATAATTTTGAATCATAGTCCATCAACAAGTATTTAGTAAATATAGGCCGTTCCTGACTATATGCTAAGGAGATTCTGAGAGGATTCAGAAGAAGAGTGAGTTATAAGTTCACAGAATGATGAAATAAAATGAGGCATTAGTCTAAATCTCTCATTTTTCTGGAGATCAAAAAGATCTACCAAGGGCTAAAGTGACTTGCTTGAGATAAACAGCCAGTGTGTTCATTCATCCATTTATTAATTCAGTCAGCAAATATTTATTGAGTACCTACTACACTATGGATATTGTTTTATGGGATGAAGGTTTAGCAGTGGCTAAAAAAACAAGAGCAAAACCACCTTCATTGAGGGTACATTCTAGTGAGAGAAGATAAATAAGCATGTGTGTGTGTGTGAGTGTGTGTTATGGAGTTTTGACTAAATTATACAGGATGGTCAGAAAAAAAGCCTCAATCAATATAGGATTTGTCTAGAAACCTGACAAGTGAAGAAATTAGTCATCCTAGCCATACTGATACCCTAATGATGATTATGCTAGGCAGAGGGATAGCAAATACAGGGCCCTGGGTGGAAGCCTTCAGACTTGCAGGAATAACCAGGAGGCTGGAGTGGTTGGGGCGGAGAGTAGTGGAGGGAAAATAAGGAGATGAGGTCAAAAAGATGGTGATAGTGGAGGATCAGATCATGTAGGGCTATGTAGGCCATTGTAAGAAGTTTGGCTTTCACTCTTAGATGAAAAGCCATGGAAGGGTTTTGAGCAGAGGCTTGGTATGGGCAAGTATATTTTACAAGGAGATCTCTGGATATTGGATAGAACATAGACTGAAGTGGGCAAGCACTGGAGCAGGGAGAACAGATAGGAAGCTATTGCTGTAGTCCAGAGGGAAGATGATTATGGCTTAAACCAGAGTGTTAGTGATAAAAATTAAAAGTTGTAAATTTCTATTTATATTTTGAAGGTAGAACCAATAAGTTTTTGGATATATTAAACATGGGATACTAGAATAAGTAATGAGTCACGGGAAAATCTACCTTTTTTGGCCTGCATAACTTGAAGGGTAGAGCTGTTGATTAATGAGATGGGGAAGACAGAATCAGGAGTTTGGTTTTGGACATTTGAGATGTCTCTTAGACATCTAAGTGGAAATGTTGATGGGCAGTTGGATATGTGAGTTCAAGGGAGAAGTCCACCATGGAGAAATAAACTTAGGAGTGAACAGCATGTACTTTGTAAGCAAATCTATGAGATCACTGAAGAATATAGATAGAAGACAGAATAGGTTCAAGTTCTGAACTGTGGGTACATGCCAGCATTAGAGGTTGGGGAGATAAGAGAGAAACAGTAAGGAAGACTGAGGAGGGTTGTTCAATTAGGCAAGGGAAAACTAATAGGAACTAAGTAAGGATAGTGTTATCAAGAGGATGGGAGTTAAGGACTGTGTTGAAGCTGTTGATTAGTCATGTAAGATAGGAATCAGAATTGACCTTGTTATTTAGATGCATGGTAATTGCTAGTTGTCAGTATCTTGATCTGGCAGGATCAAATCTGGGTTCCTTTCATTATACCACATTGGCTGTTCAGGTTCTTGTCCTTAAGAGTATCTCTTCTTCATTTCTTTACATAGAATTTACTAGCAGCCTGTTGTATTCCAGGCATTGTCCTAGATACAAAAACCTGAAGATAAATAAAATATTATCTCTGCCTTTAGGGGATCCACAGTCTAGTAGAGAAATTAAATGCATTAACAATGATAATACAGCATGTATAGTGCTATAGTAAGGGCACGTACAAAATATTATGGGAACCCCGAACTCATCTTGGGTGTCGATAGGAGGTGGTAGGAGAAGAAGGCTTTTCTTTCTTTCGTTTTTTTTTTTTTTTTTTTAACTTTTTCTTTTTTTTATTGCATTTTAGGTGGGAGAAGGCTCTTCAAAGGTGGTGACTTTAGACAGAGATTTCAGTGATGAGTAAAGGTCCACTAAACAAAAGTGCAACTTATCGAGAAATGACTCACAGAGCTGAAAAATCTGAGCATTATCTTGAAAGATGGGTCATAATTTATCAAGTGGACAAGTTGAAGAAGGACTAGAAAGAAAGTCAAGGGCAAGATAATAATTCAGGGGCTTCTGTATTGGAGGAGTTGATTGTGACAAATTGGGAAGGGGGAAGAGAAAAGAAGGAGTGAAGCAAATAACTTCTTTGTTTTCTGCTTGGGTGATTGTGTTAGTGGTTATGCCAAAGTCTCCTAGGTTATCAAAGTTCCAGTACTGAGTCTGTCAGAAGGAGTATAGGTCTCTTCCTTAAATTTGATTTGAGTTGAGTGTCCTGACACTAGACAGATGATTACTGAATAACTGGATGCCTCAATTACACTTGATGGAGTTAGATTTTTCTTTAACTGAACCAAGTTCATGGAATTTCACTTTTCTAATAAGAACATTTCTCTTTTGCTAAGGCAAAAATGGGTCAAGTGCAGAGACACATGGCTCTGAAGGGCCATCGGATGAGATCCGCAGCTGGGCCCTTAGCCCTCATAAAGGCCATTTCTGCCTATTTAAAGCCTCCTCTAGACTTGATCAAAATCAAAACCATTTCAAAATATAATAAAGTATTACATTTTGTGCTGAATTGCTACTTGTCAAAATCTCTTACATAGAACAGATTTGAGAATTGAGTTCACTGGAACTTTTGTAAAACATTTTCTGCTTTTTAAAGCAGAAATGAAAATATTACAGAACAGATATATATTTTTAATGACAAAAATCCTTTGTATTATCTTTAAATACTTGTTTACTGTTAATGAACTCTTTGACAAAAGGCAGGAGAAGCAAAAAGTGAAATTTCAGTGTGAAATTTGAGTTTCACAATTTGCTTCACAAACTGAATTGTAATTTTTTTAAGGAAATTGTAGTGGATTTGTGGCATTTATGAAATGATCACAAAAGTCATCAGAAATTTAAGAACCAGTTCTCAAAGTTTTTTTTATTTTGTTCAGAATTAAGTTTTTTGTTAAGAATTATTGATGGAGTAACTTAGCGTTATTAAGGAAGTTAAAAGAAAATGTATCTCAGTTTCTCAGTTTTTCTTTTTGAATACGTAATAACTATACCCAGTAGAAGATCCAATCTCCTATCTGCCTTTAACCTCTTACCTAGATATAATCATTTTTTCCAGTTTCACGGATATCCTTCTATAAATATTCTGTTGTATGTCATAGTGATTCTAAAAGTGTAGAACCCCAAAGACCTTTTGTGTTCTACAAGTTCAAAGCTATTTTCCTAATAATATAGTTGAACCTAAAAAAACATAAGTTTAAACTGCACAGGTCCCAGTACATATGGATTTTTTTCAACCAAACATGAATAGAAAATACAGTATTAATGGGCTATGAAACCCACTTATAACACTGATTTTTCTTTTTTCTTTTTCTTGTTTTTTTGGGACAGGGTCTTGCTCTGTTGCCAGAAGCCAGGCTGGAGTGCAGTGGCACAGTCTTGGCTCACTGCAACCTCCACCTGCCAGGTTCAAGCAATTCTCCTGCCTCAGCCTCCTGAGTAACTGCAGGCATGCCCAGCTAATTTTTTTTTTTTTTTTTTAGTAGAGACAGGGTTTCACCATGTTGGCCAGGATGGTCTCGATCTCTTGACCATGTGATCTGCCTGCCTTGGCCTCCCAAAGTCCTGGGATTGCAGGTGTGAGCCACTGCGCCTGGCTAGAGCTCTGATTTTTCTAATAAACAGATTTCTCAGGGCTGACTGTCATGCTCGAATATGGATTTTGGCATATGCAAAGCAAGATGGGGGGCAGTCCTAGAATGAATTCCCTGTATGTACTGAGGGACAACTGTACTAATCAACATTCAGGAGATTTATGTAACTCAGTGAAACAGTATTTTCTAGATACCCAATGTATGTTGTTACAAAATTATGCACGTATGAAAGATCCATTCAAAGAGCAATATAGGCCAAAGGATTTTAATGTAGCAAGGTATACAATGTTAACTGATATGATTTCAAATTTAATCTTAGCCAGAAGGCCAAGATGCAATCATTGATATGTTTTCAGATTCAACACTTCAGCTAATCCTTAAGAAACTGTCATTTGTTATGTTTGGCATAGTATTGAAGAAGATCATCCACACTTTTTGAAAAGGCTGTAAAAAAATCATTTATTTTCTGACTACACATCTTTGTGGGTGGGACTGGATTTTCTTCATATATTTCAAATAAACCAATATACCATAACAGGTTGAATGTAGAATCAGATATGAGAATTTAGTTGTCTTCTGATAAGCTAGGCATTAAACATATTTTTAAAAACATAAAAACAATAATACTCTTCTCATGACCTTTTTGCTTTTGCAAAATAGAGTTTCTCTGATAAATATGTTATATAATAAAATTATATAATTATTCATTATTTTAAGTAAATTTTTTTTAAATTTCTCAGTTTTAATTACTAATATAGCAAATAGATAACCTATATAAACAAAAGCTTCTTAGTATTCTCTTTAATTTTTGAGAGTGAAAGCAGTCCTGAGACCAAAATGTTGGCAAACTGTTGATATATTTTAAAAAGTATACATTTGGTTATTTTATCTGTCATTCTCTTTGTGTTTAAGTGTCTATGTTTATTTTTATACACATAGGCACAGTGTGTGTGCAACTGTCATGTGACTTGACTTTTGGCATTTAATATTCTTTGACCAACATTTCATATCAGTAATGATAGATATTTCACTTTTAAGTGACTGCTTAGTATCTCATGGTATACACTTACACAATTCCTAAAAGTCAAATTGCTTGATCAAAGGTTATATTCATTTTAAATTTGATTGAACTGCCAATTTGTCCTGCAATTTATGCTCCCACCAACAGTGACTGAGAATACCTGCTTCCCCAAATCTTTGTCAGCACAGTGTTCCCTCAAATATTTTGCTGTTTCCTGAGCATATAGGGAAAAATTATATCTAATTGCAGGTTGATTTGATTTATCTTATTATGATTGGTGTTAAGCATATTTTCATATATTTCAATGCAGTTTGCTTTACTTTTTTGTAAACCATGTGTTTTCATTTCTTTAGAGAACCCTGGCACCTTGGTACTAGGGTTCTCTTTAAAGATAATCTTTCCATTTCTAAATATAATTCTGAAAAAAAAAGTAATGTGAACCTTCAACTTTGGATGGATTGCCCTTTAAAAATGAGCTAAGTCCCTCAAGCTCTAAGGACCTTTTAAGATGGGTCATTAAGTCTCAAAACAATAGCAGATACCTTTGATCTACACAAGAAGTTAGCTTAGCATGTTTACCACATAGTGATTGAACTGTTTGTAATATGATTCAATTCATTTATTAATGAATTGAATATGGCAGAGGTGAAGGAAAAGCAGGAATTTGAGATGATGCTTAGGTTTGTCACCTAATCAACTGAATGGGATGGTGATACCATATACTAAAATGGGGAGAATGAGGAGGAATAAGTTGAACAAAAGCAATTTGCAACAATAGATGATAATGTAATGAAAAACATTTATTTCTATATATAAATGATGTATGTGCTGTTTCCTTTACCTGTCCTTTATGAAAAACAAAGGGAAATATTATTTCTGTATCTGTCACCATTTCCCATAGCTCGGTGGACAAGTTAATCAAGATCTTCCAGTTCCTGTTTTCTAGAGCTCTGCTTTTTTGGAGCTGAGGCAAGGGGAAATTTCTGTATGCTTTTATGAAAAACTTTGAGCTTAATAATTGGAATAATTTCAGAAATAAACCAGTAAGAGAATGGAGGTATAGTAGAGTTACTATTATGCTTAATATAATGGGACTTCTCATTCAACCTAGATGCGAAGATTTCACAAAAATAACAGCCACATAATTGGCATGTGTGTTCTGAGTCCCTTGGTGTAATTTAGTCAGCAGAGAAGAATACAACAAATGACATTTTAAGGATAGAGGAATAGCCATAGCAACACATAAGATGGTCAGGGAAAAGCACTGCCGTTTCAGAGTCTGTTTGCTGTAGAACTTCCCATTATTAATTTCTGAAAAGTAAGCCAGATGAAAAAGTGGTTGACCTGTTTAGCTGACTGTCTGTGATGACAGGGAAAATTTTATTTACTTGAATACAATAGTGGAGAAGAGTGAATTGATTGATCAGTAAATCAATCAGATTTTACTAAGTGTGTACTATGTTCTCAACCCTGTGTTAGATGTTTATGATGTAACATCTGCTTTCAGGGAAAGAACATGCAGGGGTGATTAGTTGTTGAGCACATATTAGGCACTATTCTAAATCCTTTGACATGTTATTGCATGTAATGTTCACAGTAACCCTGTGAAGGAGGTGTGGAGTAGATACTGTTATTCACATTTAAGGTCAAACACCCTATATACTTCTGTGTGTGAGTGTTGACATGATTCAGAGTGATTATCAGCAGATACCTCATGGGGTGGTGGACTAGAATAGGTATTTTTTGATTGGTGAAGAAAAAGGGTAGAGCATTCAAGACAGAGGCAACAATATGAGCCCATTATAGAGGAAAGGATAAGCAGTATATGTTTGTAAAATTAATCTAGCAAAAACAGGTGTGTTAAGGAGTTGTGGAAAATAAGATTGGATAGGAAGGAAGAAGCTAAATTATGGAGGACCTTGAAAGCTAGGACATATAATTTGGGCTTTTTGGACTAGATGCCAGGGAACCATGAAAGGTTTTTGAACAGAAAAAAAGTGACATATGGAAAGTGTTTGTAGGCAGATTACTCTGGAAGTGGTGAATTTGGTGGCAGGGTGACTAGACCTGAGATTATTGAAATAGTCTGATGTGAGGCAGGTGAGTATCTTTTTAAATAAAAGTATTTAAAAGAAACAGGCTACTAAAAGCATAAGTTCTCTAAGCTTTGAATTATTTGCTTTGGGTCAAATTAATTAGCTCTTGGTAGATGATTAGACAGGTTAAAGTGAATCTTGTGACCTAGACATCCAAATCACTTAGACTAAATTTATGGCTGTATTTTTCAAACCATGAGTTATATGACCCATTAGTAGGTTAAAAAGCTGTGTTGAAATTTGAAAATGGTGTTTTCAAGTGAAATATAAAATTGAATGGAATAGAAACTATCAATGTGCCTATAGAGTTATAAGAGAAAGTGTGTTTGTGAAATTTTATTTCAATTGTTTGTGTTACATGTGTGCATACAGGCACAGTGGGTCATGATATAAAATATATTTATTACTATGGCTTGTGGTAAAAAAAGAAATTAAGTCTCTGATCTAGAGGATCACACTGAATTATTTAATCCCTTTTACTGCCATGTAAATTGTCAAAGCTTGCATGATTTATTTGAACCTTAATATAAAAACCCCACCACCTAGTTCAGGATGTCTTTACCTTTTTCCTGGCCCATTTCTAACCACCCAAAGTGAAATGTTTACCTTCAGTCTTTCCATACAAATTGGTCTTATACCCTGCTGCCAGATCACTTTTTCTAAGAGTGTTTCTCATATGATGCCATTCCCTTTGTCCAAAAGATATACTGGTTCTCAATCCATTTATTTAATGTTCATTTAGCAAATCTTGGTGAAGCACTTAACAGATGAAGCCCATGCTGTTTGTTTACTCACATATGCAAAGTCCTTTTAATTCTCACCTCAAACTGTATTTCCAACTATGCTAGCCCAGAGGAACCCCATGGATCAGTTTAACTGTACTATTTATTCTTTCCAGAATATATGTATTTTTTGCTCTCCTATACCTTTGTTCATGCTAGTCCCCATTTATTGCCCTTGTCATCCTTTAAGGCCACGACTTTTATAATCATCTCAGCTGAACATAATTAGTGCCTCCTCTAGACCCAGATAATACTTTCTGACATTCATGTGAGACTCATTGCATTCTATCTTGTATTATATTAGTTGGGTTTATTCCCTTTTCTAGATTATAAACTCTTGAGAATAAGGGTCACTTTTTTTTTATGTCTGCAATGTTAACAGTGCTTTGCAAAAAGTAGATGGTCAATATGCAGCTGCCAAATAAATGAAAATACTGAATTCATGACACAGTTCAGTATTTTTATTTCATTTAAGCAGAATGGCATTATATAGTTCAGCAAACAATTTTCCCAATATTGTTCTCAGTATGACTGACAGCATTATACGGAATGGAAGAGCAAAGAGCACTGGGCTAGGAATCAGAAGATCGTGACGCTAGTCTTGGCTCTGTCACCAAACAATTCTGTCACCTTTAGTATGCCATTTGATCTCCCTATTTTAGCATAAGGCACTGCTCCTATAAAAATATGGGACTGATCTGTTTAACAAGTGTTTTCTAACTCTAAAAACATTTATCTTAGATTATTTACTGTGCCAGTTTCATTTACTCAGCAGATACTTACTGAGTCCTTACTAGGAAAATGGCAATGAACAAAACTAACTATATGCTTTCATGGATCTGACATTAAGGTGGTAGAGACAAATAATAAAATATAATATATAATGTAAAATAGTAGTGAGTGCTAAATAAAAGTAAAAAGGGAAAATAGGATGGAGATTGGCAAGGAAGTTCTCTCTGAAGGGGTGACATTTGGGCAGAGATCTGTATGAGGTGAAAGATTTGGGGGGAAAAGCAGACCAGACAGAGGGAGCTGCTATGCAGAAGCCCTGAGGTAAGAATGTGCTTTGCACTTTGAAGGAACAAAATAAAAGCCAGTGTGGTTGGGTCAAAGAGAGCAAGAGGTTGAGTAATAAAAGATGAGGGCAAAGAAGTAGTAAGGGACTAGATCACAGGAAACTTTTCAGTGGAATAAAGAGAATGCTATTCTAAGCACAGTGAAAAGCCAGTGGAAGATTTTAAGTGGGTGTACTAGTCCATTTTCTAATGGACACACTGATATAAAGATATTACCCAGGACTGGGTAATTCATAAAGAAAAGAGGTTTAATTGACTCAGACTTCTGCATGGCTGGGTGGTAGTGGGGAGGCTCAGGAAAGTTACAGTCATGGCGGGAGGTGAAGGGGAGGCAGGCACCTTTTTCACAAAGCAGCAAGAGAGCAAGTGAGGGAGGGAAGCACCAGACACTTATCAAACAACCAGATATCATGAGAACTCCTTCACTTTCACAAGAATAGGGTAGAAGAAACCACCTCCATGACTCAATCAACTTCCATCTGGTTCCTCCCTCCATACCTGAGGATTATAATTTGGATGAGATATGGGTAATTACAATTCCAGATGAAATTTCAGTGGGGACACAGAGCCAAACCATATCATTGGGTAATGATACGATCTGCCTTGCATTCAAAAATGATTGTTTTGGCTGTTGTATAGAGAATAGATGGCAAGAGTGGAGGCCAGGAGACTAATTAGGAAGCTACTAAAATAGTCCCTTTAAGAGATTTTTATTTTCTGTATGTGTATGTGCTTCTAAATATATTTTTGTCTTTTATTTTAAAATTATTTTTATTTTTAATTGACAAAAATTGTGTGTATGTATAAACATGTTTATATATATATATATATATGTATGTATGTATGTTTGTGTCTATACACATGCATACACATTGTGGAATGATAAAATTAAGCCAATTGACATATCCATCACCTCATATCCTTATCATTTTTTGTGATGAGAACATTTAAAATCTAATCTTTCAGCAATTTTCAAGTATATAATACATTATTACTAACTGCAATCACTATGCTGTACAATAGATCTCTGGAACTTATTTTTCTTGTCTAACTGAAACTTTGTACCCTTTAACGAGCAAGGAGATGCTGAATGATTAGACTGAACTGGTGACAGTGAAGATGAAGTGAAGTGAATCGATTTGGAATATAATGTGGAGGGAGAATGGACAGGATTTGTTAATGAATTGAATATAGCAGAGGTGAAGGAAAAGCAGGAATTAGAGATGACTCTCAGGTTTGTCATCTAATCAACTGAGTGAGATGGTGATGCCATATATTAAGACAGGGAGAATGAGGATGCATAAGCTGAGGGTTGAGGCCGGAGGTTGAGACAAGAGTTCAGTTTATGATATAAGATTAAAATATCTATTTTAGATTCAAATGAAGAAATAAAAGATATGCATGAATATGGAGTTTGGAGAGAAGCCAAGACTGGATATGCAATCTTGAGGGATGTCACTATTTAAATGACACTTAAAGCCATGCTACAGATGAGATCACATAGGAAATTATGCAACATTTTCTGAGTGAGTAGGAAAAGAGTCAACAAAAGCGAATGAGAAAGGGTGGCCAATTTGGTGAAAGGAATACCAGGGATATGGGTGTCACTGAAGCCAAAAGAAGATACTGTTTTGAGTTGAAAAGAGTGATGAACTCTAGCAAATGCTGCTGAATTTGAATAAGTTGAAGACTAGGAATAGATAATTGCATTTGGCAACATGTAGGTCATTGGGCACCTTGACAGAAGTTAATTTTGATGTGGTAGGAAAAATAGCGTAACAGAAGCAGTTTGTAATGAGATGGAAGAATGAAGAAAAGGGGACAATGAATCTATATTGAGAAATTTTTCTGTGATGGAGAAATCAGGAAGTAGCTGAATGCAGATATAAGGCATCAAATAAGCTTTTTTGTTGTTATAATACATACAAGATCTCTAAAAATATGTTAGATATGTTTTTAAGTTCTACTGAGTTTTAACTGACATAGAAAAAGTTGTATGTATTTAATGTAGACATTTTGATAAGTTTGGACATATGCATACTTCTACTGTGATACTATTACTATAACCATAATAGTTTTATTGCCTAATGCACACAGAAAGTCAGTACACTGAGACATCAGATTGAAGCAGAGAAAGGGGTTTTATTGTAGGGTCACTAAATGGGAAAATGGAAAGGAATCTCAAATTAATTTCCCCAGGGAGTTCGGAACTAGGATTTTTAAGTGTCTTGGAATGGGCTGAAGTGTGGAAATCATTGATTGGTCAAAGAGTACAGGGTGAAGCCATGGGACAGGGAGATGAAGAAGCTGTATAATCATGCTAATCTTGTTTGTGGGGGTTTTCAAACTGGTTGCTGGAATTTGAGGTTTGAAAAACGTGTTAAGCCATTCTCAAACAAAAGTCCTAAAATTCTAGTGTCAGAGATCCTGTCTATAGGAACAATGGGGATACAAATCAATTTTTAATCTCCTATGACCCTAATGCCAGAAATCCTCCTTATAGAAACAATGGGATGCAAATGGTCAGTATTTGATGTCACATGACTTTTAACAACAAGGAAATGGGCCGGAGGGCAGCCTGAGAAATGCTTTACTGTAATTATATTTCTATTCAGAACACGGCGTGCCATTCTTGTCCACCCTATGTGGATGATTTCAGTTCTGCCTTGTCTTGTTAATCCTCTATCCTGAGGTGTGATCAATAAAGAGGGAATTGGGTGATGACTTCTCTGGCTGATTCTTGCTGGCAAGGAGCACAGATAGGTACCATAATCAGGATTTGAGGAATAAAACTGCTTTGCAGTGGCCTGTAAATGTTCTTGAGTGCAAAGTCTAGAGTTTTGACTCTATATGGCAAAAATATCAGTTCTTGTTACTAGTCTTTGTTATCTGGTGAAAATAGAAGAGAAAGACAATAATTATAATAAAAAGAATTTGTAAGGAGACCTGTATTAGGCCATTCTCACATTGCTATAAAGAAATACCTAGGGAAAAATATGGGAGAATAGGTAGTTTATAAAGAAAAGAGTTTGGATTGGTTCATGATTTTGTGGGCTATACAGGAAGCATAGTGGGTTTCAATTTTGGGAAGGCCTCAGGAAGCTTCTAATAATGGCAGAAGACAAAGTGGGAGCAGGTGTCTTACATGACAAGAGCAGGAGCAAGAGAGAGAGGGAGGAGGTGCCACATACTTCTAAATAACCAGATTTTACAGGAACTCACTAACACGAGAACAGCATGAAGAGGGCGATGCTAAACCATTAATGAGAAATTCACCCCTGTGATCCAATCACCTCCCACCAGGCCCCAACTCCAACACTGGGGATTACATTTCAATATGATATTTGGCTAAGAACACAGATCCAAACCATAAAAGGGACCAAAACCAGTTTCCCATTCCCATAAGAAGCCAGTTAAAGAGATTGTTAAGGGGGTCTATGGCATACACCTCTTACCAACATGCCATATTTTGGGGTATAGGTTTCTGAGCCCTGACATCCCCTGTCTGAAAATTTCCCAGAAGTTTCACACATTAAAAGCTGAATTGTTGGAAAAATTTAGTAAATAGTTAAGTGGCAAGGAATCCCTGTAAACCAGTCTTGCATTTCTGGAATATTCCAGTCTCATTAAACAGCTGTATCTCATTTCAGAAGATGGCATTGCAGGCAAGCTGTAGTTTGTATATCACTAAGCATGCTTGCAGGTACTCAGGAAAATAGTAGTAACAATTTCATTGAGTCTAAGTCAGAGAAATGGAATACAAATTTGGAAATGTAAGTTTGGAGACTTATAGTTAGAAAAGAATTCAGGATTCAAACTAAATTACAGACAAATAAGAAAAACTCAAAATAATGGACACAGCATACTAATAGCAAGTGTAGTGTAGTTTCTTTTGAAACAATTGTTCTCTCTTCAGTGCCTCATTTCTACCAAATAAAAAACAATAGGACCAATGTATTTGCAAAATGAGTTTTAGGTATGATTATTTGCATAAAGTACAGAAAGAGTAATTATTAGTGATGTAGACTTTTTAAATTTTTTAATTTTTTTCATTTTTGTAGGTACATAGTAGGTATATGCATTTCTTTGGTATATGAGATATTTTGACATGGGTATGCAATTCATAATAATCACATCATAGAAAATTGGATATCCATCCCTTCAAGCATTTATCCTTTGTGTTACAAACAATTCAATTATAATATTTTTGTTATTTTAAAATGTTAAATTATTATTGACTACAGTTCCCCTGTTGTGCTATCAAATACTAGGTCTTATTCTTTCTTTCTAAATGTTTTTTTGGTACCCAATAGCCATCCCTATCTTCCCCCTGCCCTCCTACTACCTTTCCAAAACTCTGGTAACCATCCTTCTATTCTCTATTTCCATGAGTTCAGTTGTTTTGATGTTTAGATCCCAACAATAATTGAGAAAGTGTCACATTTGTCTTTCTGTGCCTGGCTTATTTCACTTAACATAATGACTCATTTCATTCATGTTGTTGCAAATGACCGGATCTCATTCTTTTTATGGCTGAATAGTACTTGACTTTGTATATGTACCACATTTTTAAAAATCTGTTAATATTTTGATGGATATTTGGTTGCTTCCAAGTCTTGACTATTGTGAATAGTGTTGCAATAAACATCAGAGTGCAGATCTCTCTTTAATAAACAGATATCCTTTATATTTGGTAATGAGATTGCTGGATCATATAGTACCTCTATTTTTGTTTTTTCAAGGAACCTCTAAACTGTTCTCCATAGTGCCTGTACTACTTTACATTTCTACCAACAGTGGATGAGGGTTCTCTTTTCTCCACATCCTTGCGAGCATTTGTTATTGCCTATCTTTTGAATATAAGCATTTTATCTGGGGTGAGATGATCTCTCCTTATAGTTTTGATTTGCATTTGTCTGATGTTCAGTGATGTTGAGTACCTCTTCATATGCATCTGCCATTTGTATGTCTTCTTTTGAGTAATGTCTGTTCAGATCTTTTGCCCATTTTAAAATGAGATTATTAGGTTTTTTCCTATAGAGTTATTTGAGTTCCTTATGTTTTCTGATTATCAATCCCTTGTCAGATGGATGGTTTGCAAATATCTCCCATTCTGTGAGTTGTCTCTTCAGTTTGTTGATTATTTCCTTTGTTTTGCAGAAACTTTTTAACTTAATGTAATCCCATTTGTCCAAGGCCTGCAGTGAGTCTTGCCTGGGTACCACTGCTGATTATTCAGAGCCCAAGTCTTTAGTCAGCAAGTGATGAATCCTGCCAGGACTGGGTTCTTCCCTTCAAGGTAGCTCATTGGTGCATAATGTGTTTAGCAATGTCATCTGTGTGCTAGGGCATAGAATGGGGGCCTCAGGGTTCTGCCTGGTACCTATTCTACTGTGACTGAGCTGATATTCAAGTTATGACAATGTTCTCTTAATGTCCCCTCTCTTCTGAAGCAGAGGGAAGCAGTCTCTCCCAGAGCTGCGAGCTGCGCTGCCTGGGTTTGGCAGAGGGGTGACACAAGCACTCCCTTGGGTGTGCTGGCTGGTGTCTCACTAGATTGAGTGCACCCTAAGTCCACTGGCTGTAAGCTCAGCACAGAACCAGGACTTGCCCAGGAACTGCAGTCCTTATGACCCAAATTTGTTTTAAAGTTTATTTTGCACCCACAGCACTTTAGCCCATGGTGACAGAGCTTGTAGGAATTTAGGTCTGACTGCTGGGTTGGATGATTTGCCCCTGGCTAGGAATTGTCTAAATACCCCTTCCATAGGTGCTGTCTGACTTCTGCCCCATGTTGCTTTCTGCTGTGACAAGGCATCACTGAATTTCAATGCAAAGTCCCACAATCATTGTACTCTCCCTCCCCAAACCACATGATTCTCTCTCCATTTGACATGGTTGCTGCCAGGGCATGGAGGAGGGTTGGTGTTGGTGATTCAAGACTGTCTTTCCTACCCTTTTAATGACCTTTTCCTTAATATAATCTTAAAACCAGGTGCTATAATTGCTCACCTAATTTTTGGTTTGTATGAAGGTACATTTTTAAGTGGATAGTTGTTCAATTTCATGTTCCTGCATGGGAGTCAATCACTGAAAGTTTCTATTTGGCCATCTTGCTCTGCCTCCTCCCATTCTCTTTCTTTCCAAACTTTCTACATCCATTTAGTTTCATCTATCATTCTTTTATTCTTTTAAATTAAAACAGCTTTTAAAACCCTCTATACTAGATAAAATTACTTTCCTTTTTAACAAAACCCACATTCACATGCCTTCTTATAACCTTTTTATCAAAAACGCATCCTACTTTACTCATGCACTTTGCACATAGACTTGTTTGTACTATATCTAGTAGTTTAATTACATGTATTAATTACGATGTAAATTGTTAGTAATTCTCAATTTAGTGAAAAACCTAGGTTAAGCAAGTATAAAAAATATCACAGGAACATGATTTATGACCTTAAAACATCTAGCAGAAATAGTATCTGAACACCAGAGCCAGGTAAAAATTTCTAAATGAAATTCTGAAGACTCTATTTTTTTTTTTTTTTTTTGCATTTTAGGTTTTGGGGTACATATGAAGAACATGCAAGATTGTTGCATAGGTACACACGTGGCAGTGTGACTTGCTGTTCTGTTTTGTTTTACCAATCAGTTTTAAACTATCTTTGTTTATATAATAGTAATAATATAATGTGAACTTGAAAACCACTTGAGCTTATTTATTTATTTGATACTCATATAGATAGTACACAGACATACACCCATGTACACATAAAGATATAAAGTGATACAAACATTGTGTAGTTTTGATTTTGAAATTTTAGTTATGAGACAGACAAAACTCACCAGTCTGAAAGAACACTAGGATTTTATTGTGAAAAGTTTAAAGTTTATGTGTCTCCCATGACCATAGCCAACACCCTCACTGAGTTTCCTAGAAAACAGTGTGACAGATTTACATTTCAAAGCACACACACACACATAAGAGATTGGATATGTTAGAGGAAGATTAAAATGGAGACATACAGATGAGCCTAGAGGGAATTCAGAAATCTTTACAAAATATCCAGCTCATATCAGAGCTCATATCCAGCTCATATCAGAGTCCTATTTTGGATATCTATTTCGTTAGATAGGTGGCTTTTTAATTCAGTCTCTCTTCCAACTAGACCACTGAGCTTAAGGAGGAGCCCACAATGAATCCTAAGTTCCCAAAAGAGGGAAGTGCTATGGGACCAGTCCACATAATGCTTTTAAAGTGCACTTTGTTACAAAGACATTTGTCTCGGTGTTTAGAAGATGACCTTTCTTTTCTTAAACACACAAAGAGTAGACCCTTTAGTAATAACTACTTACTATAAACAACTGCCCCCAGCCAGTGACTTGTCAGCTATCGCATACACATTTCTTTTTCTTTTTCATAGTACAGCTTAGATATTGGTGTTAATTAAGCTGACTTCTGACCATAGAGCTCTTTTTTAAAAATCCTTTGATTTTAACAGGGACAAACAGAGTCTAATTTAAATTATCTAAATTTTGACAATTGTCTAAATTGACAATTAGAATTTCCAGTAGTATACTTAATTCTATTAGTGACCTAGTCCAAAAGACTTTTTGTAAAATAAGCCATCCCAAAGATACCCCCACACTCCCAGAAACATGATGAGATAACAAAAGACCTGTTGCCGCAACATTAACTGGGCAACAAGGGTTGAAGCAACAAAAGCCCCTTCTAAATGGAACTTCTTATAATAAACATTTCTGAACTTGGTATATTCAGAACAACAAAAAAGTCTTGAGTTCTCAGCCATTTTCAGGCTGGCCACTTGACATGACCCAAAAATCATTGCTCCCGACCCCTCCTGCCCTGGATGGTGGGAACCAAGAGAGAGTTCCCACTTGGTCACAGGTCAAGTTCTCAAGGACATAAAACAAGATGAGAGAAAATCTCAACTGGTGCCCCGCTTTATGGCAGAACACAGGAATACAAAGACAAACAAGATACTACTCCTTGGATGAAAGGGATCAAACAATATGAATATTCATAAGCCAAAAAGCACACGAGAGTTGCTATACCCCAGGACTAGTCACACAAATATTTTTCTCCCACAAATCAAAACCTTTCAGAGGAGACAATGATTTTTACTGTCCATTCAATTGGATTCCACACAGAAAGCGAGGCCAGGAGCCCAACTGGGAAAGAATCTTATCCTTTTAATGGCTTTTTGGGTTCCTGAGTTCCTACAACTGCAGTTCCCAGAAGAGCAGAGTTTTGACCACCCTGATTGCTAATTACAAAGGAAAAACATTTTCATTCTTTTCATGGGTTCATAGGTGAAGGCCACTCAATTTTATAAGACACAAGGGATCCAATTAGCATTCTCCATATCAGCTGAGACAAAATTTCAAGATACGCATAACAGAGACATAAACATCAGTTATTCCACGCAGTTTCCAAATTTTAACAAGGCAAAACAGACAAAATGGATACTCTTAGTCAGGCCTGCTGAGATTCTGCTGGTGATTCCTTCTAGGTTGCCCACGCACAAATGGGGCAAGACAAGAACAAACACAAGGCCTTACAAGTCAAAATTCTGAAACCAAATTTCAGAACCGAGACCAGAAGGGTCCTGGAGTACTTCCATCTAACAGTGTGCTATTTATTCTCCTTCTCATTGGGGAAAATCCTCTTTCTCCTTCCAATTGGGAAAAATCCCCTTAAACAGGGACCTTCCTATAGATTAGGGAAGGTCAACAGGATCTCTGAAGAGGTTATAAGACCTCTGAAGAAGCCAACAGATCAGAAGAATGGAAAGGAGATGTTGGTTGCACTTGAAAGTACTCACCAGATTCAGAAGATGTCTTTTAGATTCAGAAACCATTTCTCTGCTGCAAGCAAATATACACAATGCCCTGCCAGTAAGGGAGGCTCTAGAGACAGCCCTTGGTTTTAAAAAGCCAGACAGCTACTTGGGTTTTCCTCTGGGCCACAGAAATGGGTGAAAGAGAACCAAGTCACATAGCCATAAGGGGTGTCCCTTTGTGGGGTTGCTACTTAATAGCAGCCAGAATATGTTTTCATTGCCCAATGCACACAGCAAGTCAATATACTGAGACATCCAATTGCAGCAGAGAAAGAGCTTTAAGGTAGGGTCACTGAATGAGAAGATGGGAGGGAATTTCAAATTCATCTCTCCAAAGAGTTTTAGAGCTACAATTTTTAAGTGTACTTGGAGTATGCCAAAGTGTGGAGATCCTTGATTAGTTGAAGAGTGAAGAGCAATGTCATGGGACAGGGAGATGAGGAAATTGCATTCTCATGTTAGTCCTATTACTCTGTGGAGATCTTCAAACTGCTGGGATTTGAGGTCTGAAAAACATCTTATGTAATCCTGAAACAAAAATCTTAAAATTCTTATGTCAGAGATTCTGTCTACAGGAACAATAGATGCAAATCAGTTCTTAAGCAGTCTTACGACCGTAATGTCAGAAATCCTACCTATAGAAAAAATGGGAATGCAAATTATCAGTGTCTAGTGCTACATGACTTTTAGCAGCATGGAAGTGGGCCAGAAGGCAGCCTGATAAATGCTTAATTATAACTGCATTTCTGTCCAGAACCTGACATGCAATTCTTGTCAACCTTGTGGGGATGGCTTCATTACCACACCAAGGTACTAAATATACCCATTAATTACAAAAATGTACTTGTTTTGCTCAATGGGTATTGTGTTAGTCTGTTGTTACATTGCTATAAAGAAATACCTGATAGCAAGTAATCTATAAAGTAAAGCAGTTTAACTGGCTCACGGTTCCGCAGGCTATATAGGAAGCATCATGGCTTCTAGGGAAGCCTCAGGAAATCTTCAACCAAGACAGAAGGGGAAGCAGGTATGTCTTACATGGCAAGAGCAGGAGGAAGAGTGGGAGAGGAGGTGCTATATACTTTTAAATGACCAGATCTCGTGAGACCTCTTTCAGGAGAACAGTGGTATAAAGACAGTGCTAAACAATTAGAAGCCATCCTATGTTTCAATCACCCAGGCCCACCTCCAGCATTGGGTATTATATCTCAACATGAGATATGAGTGGGGACACAAATTCAAACCATATCAGGTATAAAGTCTGAGTCTGTAAGATGAATAAGTTCTAGAGATCTGAGTACAACACAGTACTTACAGTTAACAATACAGTATTGTGCACTTTGAAATATGTTAAGAGGATAGATCTCATCTTAGGTGTTCTTGACAAACACACACACACACACACACACACACACACACACACACACACACACACACACACACCAGATCTACTTTTCAATGTATTTTTATGCCTTAAGCATTGTCAATGGCAGCTTTCATCTTCAAAATATCTTTTTTCATTTTTCTTTTCCTTTTTTCTATGTCCCTTCATTCATCTTCCACCTCACCCCTTTCTCTGTCTCCCCATCTCTCTCCTCCTTCCCTCTCCCCACTTTCTCAGTACTGTAGAAAAGCCAAAATTCCCATTTGAAAAATTTTTGCTGTTTCTTCAAATGCTTAGTATTTCCTCCTAAACAGAAAATTTTCCCAAATATTTTATGAAGGTACCAGATTTATGAGAAAACACAAACTGTAAACTACTCTTGCTGGATAATAACATTGAACCCTTAATATGGCTAATATTCCACACTGGAGGATAAATAACTAATAAAATTTAGAAATAACATATAAGGGTTTAGTATACAAAATTAAATGGTAGACCTGTAAGGGATGTCTGCTGAGGGCAGAAAACTATTCTTTATTTCCTTCCCCCCACCTCCCCATCATCATTATTGTATTTACCAAGAATGATGGGAAAATAATTTTTCAAAATCCAGGTTTTTTGAAAAAAAATTTAAATATTTTTTCTTTATGTCTAAGGAATTGGATGGCATTTCTTATTATTATGCAGGTTCAATTCATATACTTCATTATATAACTACTCAGGTAGAGTTGAAAGGTTTAAAGCATGATACAAGAAACACCTAAATACCATTTATGCAGATTCACAAATTTTATTGCAGAGGTTCACACTTAAAAAAAATATTTTGCCCTATTTGTTTTTGTTAATTTCTTTTAGATATATAGGTATAGATAGGCATCTAATTTGTAACATATATATTATATAACATATATTACATAATTATAATGTGGTTTTTTTTTCAGAAAGATCTTAAAGTTGGAGATATCATCCCCATGTCATCATACAGACTTCAGTGTGTATTTCCTAAGAAAAGGAGAATATTCTTATACAAAGACTACAGTATAGTTTACAAAATCTAAAGATTTAACAGTGATATGTTGCTTTCAGCTAATCTGCAGTCTTTTAAAGTTTGCATAATTTTCTTAATCATGTCTTTTATAAATAGTTTTTTTCTCAGTAAAGGATAAAATTCAGTATCACACATTTCTTAGGTACCTTTCTCTTTAGTTTTCTTTAATCTGGAATGATTTTTGAGACTGTGTTCCTTGATATTGAAATTTTTAGAAAGTCAAACACCACATGTTCTCGCTCATAGGCAGGGGTTGAACAATGAGAACACATGGACACAGGGAGCAGTGCACTATACACTGGGGTCTGTTGGGGGGAAATAGGAGAGGGATAGTGGGGGGTGGGGAGTTGGGGAGAGATAGCATGGGGAGAAATGTCAGATATAAGTACAGGGGAGGAAGGCAGCAAATCACACTGCCACATGTGTATCTATGCAACAATCTTACATGTTCTTCACATGTACCCCAAAACCTAAAATGCAATTAAAAAAAGAAGGTATAGACCAACTATTTTATAGAATGCCCTTCAATTTCATTGCCTTGTGTTTCCTCCTGGTTAGAATAAGGTTATACATCTTTGAGAGTAACACCAGTTAAATGAAGATTGTGATCTCAAAAATGCATCTCATTAAGAGGCATATATAAAGTGGGTTTGTCTGAACGTTGGGGAGGTTAAGTTGAATGCACTGGCTCACACCTGTAATCCTAGTGCTTTAGGAGGCTGAGGTGGGAGAGTTATTTGAGGCTAGACACTGTAGACCAAGCAGGACAACTGTATTAGTTAGTTTTCACACTGCTATAAAGAACTTCCTGAGACTGGTTAACTTATAAAGGAAAATGGATTAATTGACTCACAAATTATCCATTTCAATGATCTTTTTAGATAGTCAACTGCTGGACTGTGTTAATTTTCCCTAGTGTTTGCCTACCTTCAATTTTATTTATGTACGTTCTCTTTATTACTTCCTTCTTTCTGCTTACTTTGGGTTTAATGTACATGTCTTTTAAAATCTGAAGATTAGAAATTTGTATAATCTATTTTAAACATTTTTAGCATAAAGATTTGTATTATACAATTTTTTCCAACTTCCATAGCCACATCCCACAAATTTTTATGTGCTGTATTTTCATCATTATTTAGTTGAAATTATTTTCCAGTTACAACTGTGATTTCTTATTTGGTTTATGATAGATTTAGAAATGTGTTCATTCTCATATATTAGAACTTTTTAAAGATAACTTATTGTTGTTCATTTCTAACTTAATTCCACTATAATCAAAGAACATACATACGTTGTAAGTGCTCACATTTTGCAATTGGTTGGGACATAAAATGTATCTTATTTTTAATCTAGTCATTCTACCAATGCAGAAAAAGGAATGTAAATGTTCTGACTTCTCACTTTTATTATGGATTAGTCTATGTCTTTGTTCTGTCAGGGTTTGCTTATGTATTTTGAACACTTCTTATTAGGCATAGAGACATTTGTAGTTGTTATGTCTCTGATGAATTAACCCTTTTGTCATTATGAAATGTCCTTCTTTATCTTTGGGAATGCTCTATTCTGTCAGTAGAGCAATTCTACCTTTCTTTTATAGCTTTTTCCATTCTTTTATTTTCAACCTATCTTTGTTTTGTATTTAAAATGTATCACTTACAGATAACACATAGATGTTCCTTGCTTTTTTCCTGTTTGACAATTGTAGTCTTTTAATTGAACTATTTCTTCCCTTTACACATAATAGATGTATTGATATATTTAAGTGTATGCCTTCTATTTGCTATGTATTTTCAATTTGTACCCTCTGTTGTTTTTTGTTTGTTTATTTGTTTTGTTTTTGCTCTTCTGTTTTTCCCTTCCTGCTTTCTTTTGGGTTAATCAAATTTTAGTCCTTCATTTTAATTTCTTTATGGTCATTTAACTACTGTACATTCTTTTAAGGGGTTTCCTTAGGGACTATAATATGTATCTTTATTCCAATCTACTTAGAGTTAATTTTTCTACTTATAAAATATGGAAACTTTGCTTTGCAACAGTTTATTTTCATTTACCCTCCATCACCATTTGCAGATGATTATATACATTGTATTTATACTTATTAATATTTATATTTTATTTATATACATGCTAATCCCAAAACAATGTGATAATGTTTAAACTTTAAAAAGGTAAGACCAAGGAGGCAGGTCCAAGTGAATATACAGGCATCATTAAAAAATAATGACTGATAAACTGATAGCTAAAGGGAGATAGGAACTCTGAAAAACAGAACTAAAAATTGATAGCCTACTGAGACCATGTAGTATTGAGCAAAACTCTAAGATTACAGCAACATAGTACAGTGATTGCTGTTCTTAATTACATTGCACATTAAAAAGTATTAAATATGATTAAATTTTAATCAGCAAATACAGTTTTCAAAGGCAAATAAGTATATAGTATTATTTTAGAATGCTTTCAGTTCCAAAGCTTTGTTGAGAAACTTCACTTATGTGAAAACATGTGTTCCTTGCTAATTTAATAATTCATGAGTTGCTGTCAATGTATACATGTATGTACATGCACATTTATATAGAGACAGTATTTGTGTTCAAATTCATTTGTGTGACATTGTTTAAAAGAAAATTGGGCAAAGGAGTTTCCAATTCAGGTGTTTCTTCCACTTGTGGTGATGGTTAAAGGGTAAGGGACCTCTTTTTTGAACACATCATTTAAATGACTTTCTCATAAAATGACTATCTGAATCTTAGTTATTCCCTTAATACCTGGGCAGAGTGTGAAACAAAAGCGGTATTTCAGGTTAGGATAAGAAAATTTGACCCAACGTTTAAAGGATGGATTATGGAATGGATGGAAAGAAAGTATTATGATACTTCCTCTAAGAAAACTTGGAAAAAAAAACCACAATTAGCTGAAGCTGCAAGATACAGCCTATTCTCTTTTATTGGAGGTATACATCATCTAAGAGACTTTAGAGTCAGTTAAAGATACCTGTGAATTATTTGCTGTTAGGCAGCAGTATCAATAGTTCAAAATAGTTCCATTATGGAAAAAGGCCTTTAATTTTCAATCCCAAGTAAGACAGTCAGATAACTTATATCCTAACATTGTTCCTGGAGATAACTTATTCTTTGTTCTTTTTGTTGGGAAATCTGTTTAGATACAGAAATAGTTGGTATGACATTTTTCCTGAAGTTATGTAGCAATATACATGAGGAAAGCTCAGGGATAATATGGAATCTTTGCATTTTAAAAAGCATATTTTGAACTTTAAGACTTGTACTTATACTGTTATACTTTTATATGTATGGTAAATAGTTAAAAGGCAACTTTGCATAACCTTATATAGTTATTTTTTTGTGGTGAGAACACTTAAAATCTACTCTTTAGGGTAATGTACATGTTAATTAGCTTGAGTTATGAATGTGTATGTAATGTGTATGTAATGTGTATATATTTTTTATTTCAAAACATCATGTTGTACATGATAGATACATACAACTTTATTCATCAACATGAAAAATGAAACATTTTTTAAAAGGCAACTTTGGACATTTGTTCTTTCTCTGTATGCCCAGGATATTTTTCATAGATTAAAACCACAGTTAATTCCCAGCTGAAAGAACAAGAGGTGTAAAATAATGGGAAGGTAAAATGCTGAGAGACCACCACATCCAACAAACTACTTAACTTTGGAATTTATGTTCATTCAAATACACTAACATTGTCAGAATTTATGCGGCAGGCATTCCAAAAGTTCAGCGTGCAATGCCAGGCACAGTGGCTCATACCTGTAATCCCAGCACTTTGGGAGGCCGAGGTGGGCGGATCACCTGAGGTCAGGAGTTTGAGACTAGCTTGAACAACACAGAGAAATCCTCTCTACTAAAAGTACAAAATTAGCCAGGCGTAGTGGTGCATGCCCGTAATCCCAGCTACTGGGGAGGCTGAGGCAGGAGAATTACTTGAACCCAGGAGGCAGAGGCTGTTGTGAGCCGAGATCACTCCATTGCACTTTAGCCTGGGCAACGAGAGTTAAACTCTGTCTCAAAAAAAAAAAAAATTCAACATACAGTAATACAGTTCCCCATTCCCACCCATTCCGGTCCAGTACCCAATGACTCCAGGGAATGGCATAGCTCGCTCTTTCTTTCTCTTTCTTGCTATCTCCCTAAACAAGCCTATAGCGAGGTGCCTGAACCCAAACCTTCCCTAAAAGAAGATTTCAAAGACCTTGCTTAGAATTTGTAAAAGTTAGGGTTATTACTAATGTGAAATTTTAACAGAGTAATTAAACAGAGTACAGTAAGTATTCTCTATCAATAATCATGAAACCTAGGGATCAGAAATGATTTTAGGGCCCAGAATAACTTCAACAGTAACAGGGACAGACATCAAGACTTGATCCTTACCATCTTTTAGACACATTTCTTCTCCTAGTAGAAAGCAGAGAAAAATTAGAGTTGTAAGGTCTATTGATGCATTTTTGTAATAAGATTTGCAGTTGAACTACTGAGCTTCTAAAGAGATGCATCTCACTCTTATACTTTTAGCCCCTCTCAGTTTATTTATTCTTCCATGTCATGCACAGGACAACTAAAGTTATCTACCAGTAATATTACATTTTGCTTAACTATTCTTTACACACATAAAAATCTTTCTCTAAAGTCTCAATAACCTCCTTTTGCAGTGATTCTTTCACAGATTTTGTTTAGGATATGTGAATGTAGATGATGTACTATACAGTTTAATAGCATAAATGCTTTGTTACTCATCAAGGTTTAGGTAAATAAATTTATTGCATCAGGGAGTCGGGGAATGGAGGGGTGGGGAAACAGAGCTCACCATACATTCACATTTTTAATGCCATACTTCTCACCAAAGAGAGATTTCTTTAGAAAACTCTATGGCAGTGGACTTTTGTTCTTATGGCATCTGCAAGGATTATGCAGCAATTCATTTGCAGATGGAGATTTTAGCCCAAGTAAATTATAATCAAAATCTATCTGAGGTATTGTGCTTCCTTTATCTAAAATGCCCTGTTAATGAGTTTTCTGAATACACTAATTCATAATGTTTTATGAATCATATCTGTTTCAAAGCCTTAAGAATCTCAATTAGATAGTCTTACATGAAGAGAAAAGTAAATGCTACAATGAATATCTCTAACTGTGGCAAAGTAGAATGTTATCTCTTAAATCACTGTCTCCTTTAGTGGCTTATTCCAAGACCAGGGCCTACACAATTTGTTCCCATTTGCTTCAAAAAAATCACTAATACTGGTGGTATTTGGGAGTGAACTTACCCTCTAGTGGGTCTTGCTGTTTCCAAGGATGATGTTTAGCATGACATATTATGGGCTTTGAAAAGAGCTCTTCTTTGTATGTATCCACAGGATAGTTTCTGTTGCTGTGGAGAATTGAGCAGACCAAACAGACTAAGCCAGACTATTTCAAATCACATCACAAAGTACAAGCAGATGCACTTTTTTTCAATCTAGTGTTCTCTTTGACTTATTCTGTCATTCTCCATTTTTTACATCCTATTGTGTTAAGCCCCCACCTAATTTCCCAAAAGGCTTAAGTCATCTTATGAAAATACATAAAATACGTGGAAATGGGTGAAAAGAAAACTAAGGGTGAGTAAGCTAAGGTAGAGCCATAATAAGATCAGGAAGGAAATGCAAACCATACTGTTATATGATTCAACTGCAGGTACAGAAGAACCTATTTAAACATACCCTGTAGTAACGGGTCAGAATGGGGTGAGATGGGAGGGCATAAAAGTGTCTAATGTTTATAACATTTCAGTGGCCATATTATTCTAGTTCTCTAGGGAAGAATATCATCAGTCCCTCTGGAAAATGGAGGGAAAGAATGAGAAGCTAAAAGACTGTAATCATTTTTTAAATTATCAAATGAGTTCATTTGTTGGACAGAAATAATTTCATGGAAAATAGGCAATCAAATTGACGTTTTCTTCTCTTCCCTATGTAATCATGATGTACCTATTGAGAGGCTCTTGACGTATTAAAAATGGACAATGACCAAAATGAGAATTGGAATTTCAGCCAAAAGTATATGTGCTTTCATCCACTCGATTTGTGGAAATAGAAGTTCTGAATGATAATGAATGTCGTTATCCAGAATAACATCCTTAGTCTATGTAGCTTGGACTGTGCCAACCAGCCTAGTCCATCAACAGGGAACAACTTGACCTCTGATGAAGAGCACTTTCACCGTGACAGAAAGTAGTAATGTTTTCTTAGCTCCTGTAGTCTGACTTAATGTCAGGCAAAGGCAACTTTAAAGAGACAGTCCTTCAAATAATATTATATATAACATTATTGGCACATAATATTTATTACCTTTTTTAAAACAACTTACGTGAAAGTCACATAATTTAGAATTAATCATTTTAAAGTGTATGATTCAGTGGCCTTTAGTACATTCACAATATTGTGCAAACATAACCTGTATCTAATTATAAAACATTTCCATCATCACAAAAGAAAACCCCATACCTGTTGTATTAGGGTTCCCTAGAGGGACAGAACTAATACGATATATATAGGAGTTTATTAAGTATTAACTTACAAGATCACAAGGTCCCACAATAGGCTGTCTGCAAGCTTGAGGAGCAAGTAGAGCCAGTCTGATTTTCAAAACTGAAGAACCTGGAGTCTGATGTTTGAGGGCAGGAAGCATCCAGCATGAGAAAAAGATCTAGGCTGGGAGGCTATGTCAGTTTCTCCTTTTCACTAATCTGTGAATGAAGGATACAAAGTTAAACAGTTATTCTCTATTTCCCTCTCTTCCTGGCCCCTGGCAACCACTAATTTGTTTTGTGTTGTGCATTCCTTGTTGACTATATGCTTTTTGATGAGGCTGGTGAAAAACAGATTGAACTCACACTGGGCAAATTAGTCTGGTGGAATAAGAAGGTTATTAAAAAATAAATATAGGTCCTGTTGATGCCTGTAATCCCAGCACTTTGGGAGGCCAAGATGGGCAGATCACCTGAGTTCAGGAGTTCAAGACCAGCCTGACCAACATAGTGAAACCCAATCTCTACTAAAAATACAAAAATTAGCCAGGTGTGGTGGTGCATGCCGGTAATCACAGCTACTCAGGAGGCTAAGGCAGGAGAATCACTTGAACCTGGGATGCCGAGGTTGCAGTGAGCCGAGATTGTTCTATTGCACTCCAACCTGGGTGACAGAGCAAGGCTTGTCTCAAAAATAATAAATAAATAAATAAATAAAGCTGGTGATGGACCATTATAAAAAATATCTGCTTGCTAATCAATGAAAAAAGGCATGAAATGAGCGATGGCCAAGACTGTGTACTAATTAGTTATCTGGATTGAACTAGAAAAATGAAGCAAAGATATGTGAACAATTTATTTATTTATAATAAAGACACTGCAAAAACAGTTCTTGATAAAACCAGGCAGGGAAAAAGCCGGGTCAGGAAATTTGAGTAAATGTGTAGGCTTTCCATCTTAAGGAGGGAAGAATTGGATACTATATGGTACGAGCACTACTCTTCTCTGTAACATGAACGCTTGATGAAAACAAAATCTAAGAAGCCTTGAATGAAGAAACTTACTCATAAGAAAGTTCAGCTTAATCCATGTGCAAATATTTGGGCATGTTGGGAGGCAGAGGTTAACGGGAGTGACAGTGGATATAAACTGGAGCTGTGTAATGGCAGATTAAACCCAATTTTGCCTTCACTGCCTAATGACACAATTCACCTTCTACCATTCAGTGCCTTCCGCACCCCTTGAGCCTTCTGAAACCAGCTGAACTCGAAACACTGACGGGGAAGGAGAGAACATTGATTTAAACATTCAATTTTAACCCATGACTCAAGGTTGAAGGTCTCCAGTAGTTTTCTTTTTTCAAGGTAAAAAGCCCAGTATCTGTAAAGCCAAACTTGAGATAGCTGAATTAAGAATCACTAAAAACTCTAATCCAGTGTTCACTAATAGTCAGTGTGGTGACTTTAGGCTAGTAATTCACCCATTCGAATCCTATTTTCTCATCTCACTCTGCCTATGTCATAATAATTTTTTAAAAGTAGAACTAGGCCATATGTTGAAAAACACTTTGAAATAGAATTCAGGAACTTTTTAGTTTGAATGTTTATAAATATCTGTTTGTTGGACCTGTAAAACTAAGAGAAAAATTCCTTTCTGTGGGACACAAATATTTATTAAGGGCTTAGTCACTAGCTTGAATTCCTCTATAAAGTATAGTTACTAATACTTCACACTAGTTTTTGATGAGGTTTGCAAATGTGAAACGGTGTTGATTGTGATGATCCATTTGCACGGGGTTTCCACTTTTTCTCCTTTCAGCTTCTGACTTACTTTCTCTTAAAGCCCTCAGAAACATCTTGTATTTCGTCAACCTAAACCGTAATATTTTCTCTGTGTGTCTTGAGATTTTAGAGGAACCAAGGCATTTTTGAGAAAGTGTAAGTCATATTTTGTTGTTGAAATTCACACTTGGGAGAAGAGTATTCTCATAAAAGATTAGTCTGGAGAGTTAAACATAATCCAGATCATGAAGGATGTTTTATGAAATGAACCAGGTTAAGAAACTCCTTTTTTCGACCCTTATTTAAGGTCAGCAATCCTGTTTGGTGGCCAGTGCAGTAATTTGTGTCTGTCTTCAACAGCCTTCTTTACTGAATAGAGAAAGACTCTCTGAAGTGGCATATTTCTTTTTCCCCCCCAAGAACAAAAAGCATTAATATAACTTAGATAGAAAAAGTGAAATATGAGAACAGGACAGAACTACTTCTGTGAGGTAGCTACATTATTTCCACTTCACAAATAAGGAAACTGAGGTTTAGTACAGTTAAATAATTTGCCTATGTTAGTATAGGTAGCATTAGAATTGAGATTCAAAGTTTATACATTTTACCACTAAGAAATAAGTATTTTTTAAATTACTGTGTGCTGAGAGCTCTTAGGCACTATAAGGAAGATAAGTCTCTGACCTCTAGGAGTTTTATGTTAGAGAAATATACAAGATCATGTAGAAGCAGGGTCCAGGTTATGTGGTACATGTAATTAGTGCTATAGAAATAAATAAAAGGAAGATATTACTGGGATTTGTTCAGTCAGAGAAGATTTCTTTTGGAGGAGATGGAACCTGAGTTAGCTCTCAAAGAAAAATGTAAGAAAAGTAGATCAGTTAAAGTTGGAGGCAGGAGCATTGGTTATTCCAAGTAGAGACAAAAATAAAGTAAAAGCACAAAGAGAGAAATGAATGGAGTGTGTATTGAAAGGATTCAGACTTGGTACAATACTAGAGTCAAGGTGGAAAGTAGTGGAGTGAAGCCTGATGTGGCAGGGTAAGCTATGTAGAAGGCCTTGGATGGCAACCACAGGGGTTTCTCTCTGCCTTAGAGCTGTTTATTGAATAAGCAAATTTCTGCTTGTCTCTGGTAATCTCACTATTGTTATCCATCAAGCAGAACATGAATTGCATTTGCTTTCCAAAGTGCTGTTATATTTTATGTTTATAAGGGGAAATGTGACAAGACAAGTCCAGGTGTCCAAAGGGAATTATAGCTATCGCCTTCAATGCAATACAAAACTCCAAGGCTGCTGGGATTTTCATGCCCACTGGCAGCCCATACATTATTTATTTCAAATTATAGCTTTTCCCCTCCTTTCTCTAATGGGCCTGTGTTTCTTTCAACGTTCTGCTAGTTCTAGCAGCTCCAGCTGTTGCTGTCATACTTAATAAGGACTTTCTGGAGCTTAGATACTGTGTGGCTGCACCAACTTTCCCACAGCCCAGTAAAGGAGCTTTGAGATTAGCTTTTTTCTTTCTGTGTTGGCTGATGTTTAGATTTCAACCTGCCAAATATTCCAGGTTGATCGACAACTTATTCTACTATCAGTGAGAGGGTATGAATCAGTAAGGTTAGCTCCCTCTAATGCCACAGCAAGGTCACCCACAAAGCTGGTAGCTTGTCGCATTGCATGAAATGATCCAAGCTAGTTCAAAACTCCCAATGTATTGAATGTCAGTGCCCACATTTTCAAAGTCAGACATCCAAATTGTGCCTGGTATGAAGCATTAAGCAGTGGTTCTAGGAAATTGAGCTCAAGGGCAGGAACACCATAACTTTGGAATTATTGGCATTGACATGGCTATTTTCATCCATTGTGATAGGAATGTGTTCATGAAAGAAGCAAGATGATTCTAAAAAGTACCGTGCAATTATAAAATAGTGGGATGTTAAAGAAGGGTGCTTTCATGCTTGCTTTCTTGCCACTGATTTTGCCTTCCCTATTTTACTTTATGGTGGTCTGTATGTCACTTGAATCAAATATAATTGGTGCTGCTTAGTATTTGGTAATTTTACTGCTGCTTTTCAACATATGCAAATATTCTAAAATGTATCAATGATAGCAGGACATCACAAATAAAATGCACATGAAATGGAAATAACAATGTGCACACTCATACATCCACAAGTGCATAGGAGTCTGATCTTGTTAGATTCAGAAGAAACCTTAGCTGGCAGTTTTAATAGGCTATCATAGAAAAGAATGCCAGCAAAAATGACAGAGCTCATATTTCTACTGACAAAATACCAAAATGACTTATGACTTATATTCTCAAAAATGGAAGGGGGAAGAATCAGACAGAGAGGGGGGTGTGGTGAGAGAAAGAGAGATACACACACACACACACACAGAGAGAGAGAGAGAGAGAGAGAGAGAGAGAGAGAGAGGTATAGACTTGCATAAGGTCAGTGGTAGATTGGAGAGAGTAGACTAATATGTGAGTAAAGTTACAGAGTTTAATAACATAATCATGGTTTACTAACAGGATCTTAAACTAAAAATATAGAGGAGCATCAGTATTGGGTGAGGAAGATTGGGGGTACCGTGTTGGGCAGCTATGATAGAACTGGGAACAGAATTCTTACACTGAACTGATATTTAGCTTTTGACTTTATGAATTTGTGTTGAGGTTGCAACTACAAAGTTACTACATTTCTTAAGGGTCAGAACAGTGAATTCTAACCACTTAGCAACCATGTTGCAGGTGGAGGATTGCAGTTATTTCACTAAGTGGATCTAGGGGCAATAAGGAAATGAAACGGCTGCCTACTAGGCAACTGCACACATTCAGCAAGGTGGGAGAAGAAGACTATTGATAATACTCACAGAAAAGTGGCACCTGCCTGCCCATAGACAGAGAATTACAGCTGAGAAAGACCTGTCTGCCTGGACGTGTGTGTGTGTTTATTGTGTGAGTATATTTGTATGTATATATGTGCTGGTGTGTGTATGTGTGTTTGAGAATATGTGAATGTGTATGTGAGTGTTTATATGTGTGCATGCAAATGTGTGTATGTGTATGAATATGTGTGAGCATATTGTATAAGAGTGTGTGTGTTTATGTGTGAGTGTGTATATTTGAGTGTCTTATGCATGTGAGTATGTATTGTGAATGTGTACATTTATGAGTGTATAAGTCTGTGAGTGGAGTTTCCACTGATGCAGAAGAGGGCTGGAGCCCATAGGGAGAGGTGGTCAGTTTAAACCAGGCCTGATTTGATCCCCACCCCATGCCTGGTGAGTCCGTGCTCTGCACCAGTGTTTCTTCACTAGCTTTGTAATTAAACACCATCTCTCTCTGGAAAATCTTTCCAGTCTCTGCCTGGGTAATCTAATGTAGGTCCATCCCTCAAGGACCAGCTCAGGTGCAGCCTCCTCCATGAAGCCTCCCATGATTTCATATTCCTTATCTCCAACAGATGTGACCTTTCCTATGGCTATGGATTTTAGGTGGGGCATTTGTGCTGCAGTGTAGAGGAGTGTTGGGAACACTGATATGAGAGCAAGCTGACAGGAAGAATCAGAGGTATACATTTAGACTTTGTACTTTGTATTCATAGCAAGCACCTTTGGTGATTCTCATTATCAGGTAAGTTTGGGCAACACTGGCCCAGTCTTATCCCCTCAATTTTTACAAGAGGCAATTGAAGCTCAGAGAGGGGCAATTTACTTGCCTAGGATCACACATTCCTTTAGTGACAGAACAAAGACTAGCATGCAGATATCCTACTATCTTCAGTCAAGTTATATTTCCCTTTATATTATATTACTATAACAAGAGTGGCTACATAATTTGAATGGCCCAGTGTAAAATTAAAATGCAAGGCTCTTCGTTCAAAAATTATTGGAAGTGTCAAGACAGCAAAAGCAGAGCATTAAACCAAGCACAAGGCCCTTTTACATGCAGAGCCCTGTGCAACTGCACAGATCATACACCTGTGATGCTGATGCTGTTCCACAAAGAGTGTTTACTATATCTTGCATGTGGTATGTAATTCTATAAATACTTGTTGGATGAATTAATGGATTAAATTAACACCTCTCATTTGCCTGGAATCTATGAAAGTGGGACTCTAGGTAAGTATGTTTTGATGGAAGTATAGGAAATAAGAGAAGAAAAATAGGTCTGGAACATGATACATAGGGTTACTGACATTTGTGTTTGTATTTTTTTATGTGAGTTTTTGCACATGAATTGGGATTACTGCCGAGGCTATCCAGTATAAGCAATTGCTGAATAACTAACAAAGGGTCTCTGACTGGTAATAACAATGAATTTAAAACACTTAGCAACCATCACTGGGGAGGAGGCTTTGTGGCCCTAGCAAGCCCAGGGGCTGGGAGGAAAAGAAAAAAAAAATGGCTGCCTACTGGACAACTGTGCATCTTTAATAAGGAATAGTTTGGGGTGCAAATAAATAATCTGAGTTTATTAAATCCAGTCTGTCTGCGGAATTCGTATATAGTTTGCTCCCTTGGTGAAGCTAAGACCTAAAGAATAATCAGAGCTTTTCTTAAATGACTGTTATCACTATTTGGAATCCTTATGTTGCCATAAGACTTCTAAAAGCCACACCTGTTTTAGAATATTGTCTGGTGATCCATATTAACTCTTTAGGCCACAGGTTTTGTTTGTATTAGTTTTATATTGCTACATAACACATTACCACAAACTTAATGGCTATTAAGCCATTTATTTATTTTTCCAGTTTCTTTAGGTCAGAAGTGCAGGTACAGTGTAGATGGTTTCTCTGATCAGGGTGTCACATAGTTGAAATCAAGTTGTTGGTTAGGTTGCGTTCTCATCTGGAGCTTGGCGTCCTTTTCCAAACTCATTTGGATTTTTGGTAGAATTGAGTCCTTTGTGGTTATAAAGTCTCCATTTTTTTGTTTTCACCTGGAAGTCATTCTCAACTCCCAGAGAATGCTCTCATGTCCCAGTTACACCTCTTTCTCCATCAGCAGTTCTTAACATAATCATTTACTTTCCTCAAAGTCAAAAGAATAGCATGTCTACTACTTAGAATCTTTTTGACTTCTCCAGTTTTTAAAGGTTTCACATAATTAGATTAGGCTAAACTTGGGTAGTCTCTTTTTTGTTAACTTAAAGTTAACTGATTAGGAACCTTAATTTCATCTGCAAAATTTTTTCACCTTTACAGTATAATATAACCCAATCACAGGAGTGAGAACCTATTAGATTCACCGAAGGTATTGTACAAGGTATGTACAAAAATGGCAAAGATTATTGGAGGCCATCTTAAAATTCTGCCTACGATAATATTCATAAATAATCTTTGGGGATGTATTGAGAAATTTAAAACTTTATGCAAACATTTCTGTGACTCTTCATTTTTTTCTGGGAGCCAGTTGGCAGCATTCATCAAGGGAGGTCTGTGATCTAAATTCTATTAAGAACCACTGGGCCAGATAATACGCACTGGCAAGAAGTGATCTAGAACCAAATACTTATTTCTGAAAGAATTTAACCAGTGTCTTTTCAAGGCACTAAATAATTCTAGTGTGGTGTTTATTGAAATGAGGTGGCTCAAGTTTTATTCAAAATATATCTTTTATTATGTGATATTATTGCAAATCAATGACTAACTGGTATTTACAACAGCTATAAAAGTGTTTGTTTCTTTTTAAATTTACCATAGCTACTTTATTTTTCACATTTTGTAACTGTGCTTCCACTGTCCTTTCCCATCTGGCTGCCTATAACATTTTCACCAATGGCAAGGAATGGTTAAGTGAGATAAAATTTGGATATTATCTGGGGACCGACAATCATCAGTGTTGTGTGCATTATATTCTATACAGAAATATAATTAAATTTGGGACCTCTGGCTAGGTTGTAAGCAACTTGAGGGGCAGGAAGCAGATCTTATGGTACATTCTATATATCACTTTATTGGGTTAAAAATAAGCCCTCGGCCAGACGCCATGGCTCATGCCTATAATTCCAGCACTTTGGGAGACTGAGACGGGTGGATCATCTGAGGTCAGGAGTTTGAGATCAGCCTGGCCAACATTGTGAAACACTGTCTCTACTAAAAATACAAAAATTAGCTGGGCATGGTGGTGGGCGCCTGTAATCCCAGCTGCTTGAGAGGCTGAGGTAGCAGAATTGCTTGAGCCCAGGAGGTGAAGGTTGTGGTGAGCCCAGCTCATGCCACTGCACTCCAGCCTGGGCAACGGAGCAAGACTCTGTCTTAGACACACACACACACCCCTTAATAAATATTGAGTGAATTTACTTTGATTCAGCAAATAATTTTTAGAAGGTATTGTGTGTAGAAACTGTAACAAAAAATAGGACAAAATTCTGTGCCTCATGTTTACAATCTAAGGAGTATCAGATAATCACAACCCAAAGATTGTAATGTGATAAAAAGCTAGGAAAATGCTGAATGAGAGGTATGAGCAGTATGGTCAGATCAGATTACATGTAGCATGTAATGGGAGTGTGGTTGGGGCTGGGCAAGGTAATGAGTCAGAGAAGAGCACATCAGAGCAGTTGAAATTTGCAGTGTGCAAATAGAAATGGAGTACAGAGGGAGGAAAGCTTTAAGATGTATGAAGTGATAAGGAAGCAAGAAAGCCATACTTCAGGTAAATAGATGTACTGTGCATTCCCCATGTGTGGTCCAGTCTTCTCCTGCGTTTTCTGATTGGAATTCCTTAACCTATTGACTCAAATGCAAATATCCGTCATGGCCCAGTTCAAATGTCAGCATCTCCATGAAACCTTTCTGTTCACTCAGACAAAAAAGAATCTCTCTTTCCTCTGAAATCCCATAGCATGCTATCTATATCCCTTGCAAGTCACTTTCTGTTGTTTAGCATAGTTATATATATGCATGTTTTATCTTCTCTATCACCACTAATTTAAAAATTCCCTTACTTTACGTTATAATTTCTCTTTAAAACACAATTTCACATACATTGTTCTAGTGTTCTCTTGGTTGCAGTTGAAAAGACCAAGGCCCAAAAAACCCAAAGCTTTACTGCTAGTAAGTAATAAAGGTAGGGTCTGAGTCTAGGTTTTCAGAATTCACACCTAGTATGTCTTTTATTATGTCATTTTCACCAGATTCTTCTTTGTGTGCATAGGTACATAAAATGTCTATGAAGATGACGGAAATAAAATTTGCCAATATTTAAAATGTTGCTAGTCTTGACCACTTCACTTCAGATGTCCAGTGAAAATGCTATTTAGCTTATCTGACGACAGATACACCAGTGTAAATCATCTTTCTCATAAGTAAATTATGGGAAGTATGAGTCTAATTGAGTTTCATATCCCTATATTTCTTTTAACATGAATTTTTAATGCATGTTTTAACAGCTTTATTGATGTATGATTCAAATATCATAACATTTGCCTGTTTTAAGTGTACAATTCAGTAGGTTTTTATAAATTTTGTAAGTTTGCAATTATAGAACTGTTATTACCACAGTTCAATTTTAGCATATTTCCTTCATCCCAAAAAGATCTCTCATATCCATTTGCAGTGACTCTCGTTTTTCAGCCCCAGGCTACCACTAATCTCTTTTCTGTCTCCATAGATTTGCCTTTTCTGGAAATTTTATATAAAAGGAATCATGCAATATGAGGTCTTCTGTGTCTGGCTTCTTTTATTTTGCACAATGTTTTCAAGGATCATCTGTGTTGCAACATGTATTGGTATTGCATTTTTATTGCAAAATATAAATATACTGTATTTTATTTTCCCATTCACCAATTGATGGATATCTGCATTATTTACACTTTGGGGCTCTTATAAATAATGTTGCTATGAACACTGTAAGTTCTTGTATAAACAGGTTTTCATTTTATTTCTTTTGGTTTTATATATATATATATATATATATATATATATATATATATAGGAGTAGAAATGCTAGGTAATATGACAGCTCTATGTTCAACTTTTTGAGGAACTGTTAGACTGTTTCCAAAATGACTGCACCATTTTACATTTGCACTAATAATGTATGAGGGTTCCTGTTTCTCTGCATCATCACCAACATTTGTCATTATGTGTTTTATTATAACTATTCTAGTAATTGTGGAGTGGTATCTCATTGTGGTTTTGATTTGCATTTCCCTGATGACTAAATGATGCCAAGCATCTTTTTATATGTTTATTGGCCATTTGAATATCTTCTCTGTAAAAAAATGCCTGTTCAGGTCCTTTGATCATTTTTTAATCAGGTTGTCTTTTTATTATTTGAGTTATGAGTGTTTTTCTTAATTTAAAATAAATGTCCTTTACCAGATATACGATTTGCAAATATTTTCTCCCAATCTGTGATTTGTCTTAATTTTCCTTATGTTTTATTTTATTATTCTTTTAGATACAGGATCTTACTCTGTTACCCAGGCTGGAATACAGTGGTGCAGTCATAGCTCACTGCAGCCTCCAAGTCTTGGGCTCAAACAGTCCTCCCACCTCAGCCTGCAGATAGCTGGGACTACAGGTGTGTGCCACCACACTTGGCTAATTTTAATTTTTTTTTTTTATAGAGACAGAGTCTCACTATGTTACCCAGGCTAGTCTGAACTTCTGGCCTCAAGCAATCCTCCTGCCTCTGACTCCCAAAATGGTGAGATTGCAGGCGTGAACCACTGTACCTGCCCTGTCTTCATTTTTTTAATGGTAACTTTCAAAGCACAACAATTTTTAAAAATTTCTGATGTAGTCCAATTGATCTAATTTTTATTTGGTTGCCTACACGTTGGTACCTTACCTACACAATATTTGTTTAACCCAGTATTACAAAAATTTGCTCCAATGTTTTCTACTAAGAGTTTTACAGTTTTAGCTCTCACGTGTAGGTCTGTGGTCCATTTAGCGTAAAGGTTTGTGTATGGTATCAGATAGAGGTCAAAATTAACCTTTTTGCAATGTTCTAGCACCATCTGTTGAAAAAACTATTCTTTTCCCATTGAAATACCTTTGTACCCTTGTAAAAAAACATTAACAATAAATGTAGGGAATTATTTTTGTTCCATTGATCTACATATCTATCCTTATGCTAGTATAGCACTATGTTAATTACTGTTGCTTTATAGTAATTTTTGAACGTGGCAAGTATAAATTCTTTGTTCTTTTCCATGATTGTTCTGGCTGTTCTTTATTATTTGCATTTTCATACAGATTTTAGGATTAGCTTGTCAATTTCTCTTAAAAAAAAAACTACTGGAATATTGATAGGGAAATGTCTGTGAGAGAAAAAAAATGGAGAGGGATCTAGAAAAGACTGAGAGTAATCATAACATAAAGCCAATCTGATCCCAAGTGAGAGGGATGGAAGGGTAGTTGGATATAATTGTTCTAGACTTCCATCAGTCTGAAGAAGGTTTAACAAGAGAGTGTGACAGATAATCTTTAAGCCAATGTCAACCAACAAATTGTTTTGTTTCCCAAGAATGGACCTGCATTTGTGTCTCTGCCATGCTCAGTCATTGGATGGGAGAGGCCTGTGGGATACACGGGCTCAGTATCAGTGTGGTGATGGATTTCAGTGTGCAGTAGCTAGATCCCTTTGTCAGTTACATTTTTTGTAGTTTGGAGGTCTGTGGGTTGGATTCTCATAGTTGCTGCAATGCATGACCAAGCAACACTCTTCTCTTTTTCCAGAACTTCAGAAGGATCTGACCATTCTGGCCCAGAGTCAGTTCGGGAAGTTCAGTCTTACAACATCTGTAATATTGTACAATACAGATTCTCCTACATTCATGCTGTCACTGTATTCATGTGCTTGGCTGAGTCATGGTTGTTTCTAGAGGAAGTAGCCAAGAGAATGTGACTGGACCTCAACAATACTGATTATTTAAGTTCTAGCAGTAAGTTATGCTATGGAAGTATCCATGTAAATTTTGTATAAGATTCCTTATAGATATCTGTGTGCATCTTCTTTTCATATCATGGGAGTTTACTGAGTTGGAAGTCCGCAGGGACTGGTGGGAAGGCTTCATTTAAGATATGGACTTTGTACCCATTGAGATGAATGTCATAGAAAGGGTTAGTTTAAAGAAGTAGATGAGAAACATTACCTTGGAAACAGCATGTAGGTAGAGTAGGGAGACTATTGAAAAGATACATTCCCTATCGTGGGCATTTCAGTGGCATTTTACCCTTTTTATGTAAGTGGTACTTATGCGTTTAAATCAGCAAACCTTGGGAAAGCATACTTTTTCTGCTATGTTTTTTTTAATATTTTCATCTCTCTAAAAATTAATCTTCTGTTGCAAGTGACTTACCAATGATCCCCACACTATCATGTGATTTCGCATTCTTTCCGTTATGATGTCTTTTTAGCCTCCAGCAGAGGTAGGAGATAAGTTGCGAAGTATAAAGTTCTTAAATCAAGAAAATGAAAAAAGGAAATCAATATTACAACTATGAAATAAGCAAGCGTATTGTCTGGGGCAAAGAATTTGGTGTAATCTAGATAGTATATCCGATCCCTTTGTAAAATTCTTTTCTGAACCTAGGAGGAAGTTGTAACAGTTCTCACATTGCCTTGTACCCTTCAAAAAACTCATTAAAATTTCAAAAATATTATCAATTTTCTTTGAAAGCCATGGGGGAACCTTACAATTTTAAGTAAAATTATGCTTTACTTGGTATGATTTCAAGCGCTTTGATTCCATTTTAGTTAAGGATAGCTTAATTCTCACGGCTCTAACCCATCCCAGTATTTTGCCTGAGGCTCGATTAAGTCGGTTGTATTAAGTAAAATTTTACCAACTTGAAATGGAGAAGAGGTTTTAACCTGTTAATGTGTTGCCATGAGAATAGATGCAATCAGAGTAGTCATATCTCCTATTCCTTCTTGGTTTGTATCTGTTTGCTTCATTTTGGCCTTGGCATTGCGTTTACATGCAGCAAAACCTGACAGAATTTACCTGAGGATTTAGATCCTAATTATAATAGATTTATAGTCATGTGCTGCATAACAACATTTTGGTCAAAGATATACTATGCATATGATGGTGGTCCCATAAGATTATAATACCATATTTTTACTGGACTTCTATGTTTATATACACAAATATTTACCACTGTGTTTCAGTTTCCCACAGTATTCAACATAGTACATGCTGTATAGGTTTGTGGCCTAGGAGTAATAGGCTATCCCATATAGCCTAATTGTGTAGTAGACTATGCAATCTAGGTTTGCGTAAGTATGCTATATGTTGTTTACACAATGACAAAATTTCCTAATGACACATTTCTCAGAATGTATCCTCATTGTTAAGCAATGCATGGCTGTGCTGACTAGTGTTTATCACAAGCTCTGTATCTGGCAAGTCACTGTTGCCATAGCAAAGGCTATTTGTTTTTCTTTGGTGATTTAATATAGTTTCAGTCATTAGTATATATTTTTCTATGGATCCTTATTCAAAGCTCATTAATCAACAGAACTGATATATTGTTGAGATGATCCAGCCTGGACGTGTAGGTGTGTGCCCATTTGCTACATGAAGTGTTGATTTGTAATTAGAATATACTCACAATGCATAGTGTTAAATACAAATGAGTAGAATATGAGAATTGGGAGAAATCTTAGAGATTATCTGGTCCAACCCACTAAATTTTACTATGGAGGAAACTTTGTATGGCCCAAGTCACATAGCAAGTAAATAGAGGCAGAACTCTCTTGGGCCTGAATTTATGTCTCCAGACTCCTATTCCAGTGATTATTCTATTTCCTCTTCTGTTTCTTAAGTGGCATAGTCTAAAGTGAATTTATCACATATTGGGTAGCTTACGTGGAAATTAAAAGTAAATATTGAGCTAAGCAACTGTTTAATTCCATTGAAAACTAAGAGAACAATTGGCTATCAACAGGTAGGATAAAAACTTTCAAATGCATTGTGGAACATTTAGATATATTTTTGTGGGGATGACAGTGATCATCAATTCAAGACATCTGATATGGAACTATCTGGGCTTGCATTGTACTGCATATGTGGCTTTTAAGCACTTGAAATGTGCCTAGTCCAAATTGAGATAGATTTTTTAAAGTGTAAACTACACACTGTATTTCACAGAGTTAGTGCAAAAAAGAATGTAAAATATTTCGCTAATATTATAAATATTATACATAATGAAATTATATAATTTGGATATGTTTGGTTAATTATATATATATATATTAAAATTAATTTTACCAATTCATTTTTAAATTTTTAATGTGGCTCCTAGAACATTTAAAATTACATGTGTGGCTCACATTATATTTCCATTAAACAGCACCTGTCTAGATTGTTGCTATCAGATGTATGGTCCATGAACTAGCAGCATTGGCGTCTCCTGAGTGCTTGAAATTATTGTAGAATTTTATGTCTCAGGCCAAACTGACTGAATTTGAATCTGCATTTTACCAAGATTCCCAGGGTAATTTACATGTACTTTAAAGTTTAATAAATACTGAGCAAGCATGTGCACTCCTTGTTCAGATACTTCCTAGTTCTCCACATAAAACTTGTTGGATCCCTTCTGACTTGATATGTGACATTTAAGCTTTGGTAGATATTTAAACTGCTTTTATGTGCAGTGGTTTTCTGATCTCAAAAAGCTCCACCCTCCTTTTATAACAATATGTTTCTTACTAATAAATCAGACAGCAGTGACGAAGGTGGGAACTCCAGTAGGCCAAATATGAACATTACAAATGCTGATAATACTCAAGTCTACCTTATGGTCAGATCTCTCTTCTGGTTCTACATTAGTATAGCTAACTGTCTGTTTTATATTTACCTCTGGTATTCTAATAGAATTTCAGTATAACATATCCAAAACAAAATTTACCATGTTACCTATAAAATATGAATATGTTTATATTTCACATCCTGATGGGTATCAGTACCATCTACCTATACATCTTCCAAGTATGACTTGACAGTAATAATTAATAATACTTCTGTCATTTCTTCCTAGAAACCTGAAATCCAATTAGCCCCTTAAGTAGTCAATTGTACCTCACATCTCTCTCTGGAATATATTCTTACTTTCCATTTATACTGCTCTAATTCTGAGTTTTCATTAAATCTTGCCTGAATTATTATACTAGCCTATTTCCTGGTCTTCTATCCTTGTACTATCTCCCCTTTCTAAACCTTCTTCCACATTGCAACCAGAATTACCTTTCTCAAATACAAATCTGATCATACCTGAAATCCTTTGGTGACTTCTGAGTAGCTCGGTCTCCTTGTTAAATGAGGGTAATAATAGCACCTATGTCAAAGGCTTTTTGTAATAAACAAATTAATGTATATGAAGTGTTTAGAATAATGCCTGGTACAATGTAACTGTTATGTAGGTATTAGCTTATATTATGTTTATTATTCAAGGCTCTTTACAGCATGTGGCCTCAATGTGTTTTGTTAGTGAAACCAGTGTCCTATCCATTTCTTACAACACACAAAACAGTTTATGGCTTATGCGTGGTCTGCCACACTGTTTGTGCTGCCTAAAATATTCTTCATTTTTGTGCCAAGAAAAACCCTACTTCACAATTTTTTTCCTTTGTTGGTTCCTGGCCTTCATGGCTCCTTTTTGATGGCAAAAATTTACTTATATCACATGCTTGCTTATTAAAAATATTTTCCTAAACTATGATTATCTAACACTGGAAGCTTATATATTCCATTTGATAAATGGATGATGCTGCCCAAGTGGAATATATGGCAATATTTCAGATTTCATTACGAAGAACATTTAAACCAAAGTAACCAAAGCTCTCCCAGACGGTGAAATGAACAGCTAATTTTTGTAAACAGACCAGCAGGTGGTCTCCTAATTTATCCAAACTCAAAGGAAAAACCTGTTTTTCAGACAGATAATGACTACTGGGGAAAAATGATAAACAAAATCAGTTAAGTTGAAGGATACAAAATCAACATACAAAAATCAGTAGCATTTCTATATGTCAACAGGTTACAAACTGGAAAAGAAATAAGGAGTAGTCAAATTTACAAAGCCATTGATAAAATTAAATACCTAGGAGTTAACCAAAGAAGTAAAAGTTCTCAATAATGAAAACTACAAAACACTGATGAAATAAATTGAAGAGGACACCAAAAATTGGACAAATATTCCATGTTAATGGATTGGAAGAACCAATATTGTTAGATTGTCTGTGCTACCCAAAGGAATCTACAGATTCTATGTAATCCTGTCAAAATACCAATGACATTCTTCACAGAAATAGAAAAAAACTACCCTAAAATGTATATAGAACCACAAAAGACCAAGAATATCCAAAGCTATCCTAAGCAAAAAGAACAAAGCTGGAGGACTCACACTACCCAACTTCAAATTATGCTGCAGAGCTATAGTAGCCAAAATGGCATGGTACTGACATAAAAACAGATACATAGGCTAATGGAACTGAATAAAGAACCGAGAAACAATTCCACACACCTACAGTGAACTCATTTTCAACAAAACTGTCAAGAACATACCAGGGAAAGACCATCTCTTCAATAAATGGTGCTGGGAAAACTGGATATTTATATGCAGAAGAGTGAAACAAGACCTTTATCTCTTGCCATATACAAAATGAAATAAAAATAGATTAAGGGATTAAATCTAAGACCTCAAAATATGAAACTACTACAAGAAAACTTTGGGAAAACTCTCTGGGACATTAGCCTGGGCAAAGATTTTCTGAGTAATACTCCACAAGTTCAGGCAACCAAAGCAAAAATGGAATCACATCAAGCTAAAAAGCCTCAGCATGGCAAAGGAAATAACCAAAAAAGTGAAGAGACAACCCACAAAATGGGAGAAAATATTTGCGAACAACCCATCTGACAAGGGGTTAATAACCAGGATATATAAGAAGTTCAAACAACTCTAAAGAAAAAAACCTAATAATCTGATTTAAAAATGGGCAAAAAGGTTGGAAAAGACATTTCTCAAAAGAAGACATTCAAATGTGAAACAAACATATGAAAACGTGCTTAACATAATTGATTATCAGAGAAATGCAAATAAATCTATAATGAGATATCCTCTCACCCAGTTAAAAGGGCATTCATTTCAAAAGACAGGCAATAACTAATGCTGGAAAGAATGTAGAGCAAAGGGAACCCTCGTTGATTGTTGATATGAATGTAAATTTTAGTATAACCACTGTGGAGGTCAGTTTGGAGGCTTCTAAAAAAAACTAAAAATTGAGATACCATATGATCCAGCAATCCCATTGCTGGTATATACCCAAAAGAAAGGAAATCAGTATATCAAAGATATATCTACACTCCAATGTCTGTTGCAGCACTGTTCTCAATAGCTAAGATTTAGAAACAGTATCCATCAACAGATGAATGGATAAAGAAAATGCAGTGCATATACAAAGTGGATTACAATTCAGCCATAAACAAGAATGAAATCCTGTTATTTACAGCAACATAGATGGAACAGGATGACATTCAGTGAAATAAGCCGGGCACAAAAAGATAGCATTGCATGTTCTCACTTATCTGTGGGATCTAAAAATCAAAATGATTTAACTCATGGGCATAGAGAGTAGGATGGTTACTGGAGGCTGGGAAGGGTAGTGTGGGGTAGAGGCAGGGGTGGTTAATGCATACAAAAATATAGTTATAAGGAATGAATAAACCTAGTATTTGATAACACAAGAGGGGGACTATAGTCAATAATAATTTAATTGTACATTTTAAAATAATTAAGAGTATAAGTGGATGGTTTGTAACACAAAATAAAAATGTTTGAGAGGATGGATATCCCATGTTCATGATGTGATTGTTATGCATTGTAACCCTGTGTCAAAATATCTCATCTCATGTACCCCTCAAGTTTATATACCTACTATGCACCCACAAAAATTAAAATAATTTTTTTAAATTTATTTTTTATTGCATTTTAGGTTTTGGGGTACATGTGAAGAACATGCAAGATTGTTGCATAGGTACACACATGGCAGTGTGGTTTTCTGCCTTCCGTCCCCTCGCCTTTATCTGTCATTTCTCCCCATGCTATCTCTTCCCACCTCCCCACCCCCATCCCTCCCCCATTTCCCCCCAACAGACCCCAGTGTGTAGTGCTCCCCTCCCTGTGTCCATGTGTTCTCATTGTTCAACGCCCACCTATGAGTGAGAACATGCGGTGTTTGATTTTCTGCTCTTGTGTCAGTTTGCTGAGAATGATGGTTTCCAGGTTCATCCATGTCCCTACAAAGGACGTGAACTCATCGTTTCTGATGGCTGCGTAATATTCCATGGTGTATTTGTACCACATTTTCCCTATCCAGTCTATCATCGTTGGGCATTTGGGTTGGTTCCAGGTCTTTGCTATTGTGAACAGTGCTGCAATGAACTGTGCATGTGTCCTTATAGTAGAATGATTTATAATCCTTTGGATATATACCCAGTAATGAGATTGCTGGGTCAAATGGAATTTCTATTTCTAGGTCCTTGAGGAATCACCACACTGTCGTCCACAATGGTTGAACTAATTTACACTCCCACCAACAGTGTAAAAGTGTTCCTATTTCTCCACATCCTCTCCAGCATCTGTTGTTTCCAGATTTTTTCATGATCGCCATTCTAACTGGTATGAGATGGTATCTCAATGTAGTTTTGATTTGCGTTTCTCTAATGACCAGTGATGATGAGCATTTTTTCATATGTTTGTTGGCCTCCTGTATGTCTTCTTTTGTAAAGTATCTCTTCATATCCTTCGCCCATCTTAGACGCCATCTTCCCTGCACTGATGTTGGCGTGCAGCCAATAGGTGCTCCGGAGCCGGTCTTCGCTTTTTATTTTATGAAAAATAAAAAAAAATTATTTTTGAAACAAGCCCATTCAAAAATAATTTTTTAATTTTTAATAAAATAAAAAGCAAAGACCGGCTCCGGAGCACCTATTGGCTGCACGCCAACATCAGTGTAGGGAAGATGGCATCTAAGCGCATAGCCCAGGAGACCTTTGTCGCAGCTGTGCGTGAGAACATCAAGGAGTTTGCGATGGGGCCAGAGGAGGCGGTGAAAGAGGCTGTGGAGCAGTTTGAATCACAAAGGCTTGATCTGAGCAACATTGTAAAGACGGTGCCTAAAGTCTCTGCAGACGGACCCCAGGAGCCCACACATGACGTCCTGCAGACGCTGAGTGACCTACAGGAGTCTGTGGCCAGCTCTCGCCCACAGGAAGTGTCAGCACACGTCACCCGCTTCTGCGACCAGTGCAAGCAGGACAAGGCCTGCTGCTTCCTCGCAGCCCAGAAAGGGGCCTACCCCATCATCTTTGCTGTCTGGAAGCTGGCCACTGCAAGTGACCGGGGCCTCCCTCAATGCCCTGTTGGTGCTGACTGATGGCCAGCCAGACCTCCTGGACACCCAGGGCCTGCAGCTGCTGGTGGCCACGCTGGCCTAGAATGCTGAGGAGACCGACCTGACCTGATCTGGGATCTTCTGTGTACGTCATGCTTGCCTGAAACTTGAACAGAATTGACAAGACCTGGTGAAAGCCGGCGTGCTGCCCCTGCTGACTGGCACCATTGTCCATCATGGCCACCACGCCAACATGGTCAGAGAGGCCTGCTGGGCCCTGTGTGTCATGACCTTCGATAACAACATGTGTATGTCCATTAGCCACGCCCACAACCATGCCAAGATGATTGTGCAGGAGAATCGAGGCTTAAAGGTGCTGATCGAAGCCACCAAAGCATTCCTGGATAACCCTGGCATCCTGAGCGAGCTCTGTGGAACCCTGTCCCGCCTGGCTGTCCGCAATGAGTTGTGCCAGGAAGTCGTCGACCTTGGGGGCCTGAGCATCCTGGTGTCCCTGCTGTCTGACTGCAGTGACCACCAGAAGCTCCTGAAGCAGTTGCTGAGTGTCCTGCGCCATCGCAGGCAACGACGATGTAAAGGACACCATCGTCCATGCTGGCGGGATGGGGTCCATCGTGGCTGCCATGACCTGGCACCAGGACAGCCCCCAGGTGTGTGAGCAGAGCTGCACGGCTCAGAGCATCCTAGCCCTGCGTAAGCCCAACAACAGCCGCATCATCGTGGAGGGTGGCGGGGTTGTGGCAGCGCTTCAGGCCATGAAGGCGCACCCGCAGGAGGCTGGCATGCAGAAACAGGTTTGTATGCTGATCTGAAACCTGGTGTCCCGCAGCCGGGCCTTCTCGAAGCCCTTCCTGGACCTGGGGGCTGAGGCACTCGTTACAAAGGCCCAGTCGAACCACCGCAACTGTGAGGATATGGCCAAGGCCGCTCTGCGGGACCTGGGTTGCCATGTTGAGTTCTAAGAACTGTGGACTGGCCAGAGGGGCCACCTGGCGCCATGACCCCAGGCTCAGTTTGGGCTGCGACTCAGGGATGGGGGTAGATCCATGTCCTCCATTGTCCCCCATTAGTTCCGTCTCCTTCACAGTGAGAAGTGTTTTCCGACAGGCCCTAGGTAAAGTGTCAGCAGATGGGGGAGCCTTCTGGGGGCTTCTACACAAAAGAAAGCAGCCCCCACATCCCAGCCACTCCTGGGTCCCGGCCTCACCTCTTAGCTAGCAGCACAGACATCACTGTCCTGCTCCTTCCCCGTAGCCCCTTGCCCTACCAGAAGGGGCAAAGGGTACATCCCAGCGCTCACTTCCCTGTCTGAAATGTGGCAACCACTGTGGGCCAGGCTCAGCGCAGGGCAGATGATTCCAGCAGGGTTGGGCTCCCCGGCGCAGGCTGCCTACTGCAGGTTCCTGCAGGCCTCTGCTCCTCGTTTTCTCACCTGTAAAACGGGTCTCAGATGCCGTGCCCTGCTTGATCTCAGCTTGTCTCTCTGAGTCCCAGGCCAGCCAGGGTACCTGATAATAAAAGATCATTGAATGAAAAAAAAAAAATTAAAAATAAAAAGTGAAAATAAGATGCTTTTCTGGACCCTGTTTTTGGGAGAAATCTCCCTTGCTAAAATGTGTTTTCTCACATATTGAATTGGGATCTTTGTATGCAAATTATCATCTTAGTCTTTTCTCTTCTAGGATGAATTTCTGTGTTTTACTCACTGCTTAAATCCTGTACGTACTTGTGGGTACACCATATACCATCCTTTACACAGCAAAAACATAAAACAAACTTGAAAACTGGTTCTTTGGAAAAAATAAATATATATACTTTATATAGAGGTGTTTTTTTTTAAAGGAAAATATTGGCATATTTCAGCAAGGTAACTTGATGTGCTAAGATGAATTCTTGAAACAGAGATACAGCTTGGTAGAACAAATCCTAAAGGTACAATCTTCTAAACCTGTGTCTGCTCAGACCCTTTTTTCTCTGCCTCCCACATTCCAAGGACTTCTGTGTAGCTGCCCTCAGTTTGCTGACTTCGCATTGATGTCTTTACCATGAATTTGACCCTTGATGCTCTTGTCCTTTATGTTGGCTTTTAACTCTTACCCAGATTAGGTATACCATAGCTGTTCAGTGGGCAGGGCCAGATACCTTCCCTTAACACATATACATTTGTATGTAAGAAGGTACTTTCTGCCAAATGATAATTAAGTTAACTCAGTGCCAACTGGTTCCATAATATGGCACAGAGCCGGGTCGCATAGATAACTCTCAGTCGGTCTCTCTGATGGAAAGGAAAAGGTGAGTCCTCGGTTCAGATGACTTTTTTCTTCTTCTAGCAGCCACAACATAGCTTTAGCTCCTAGCTCTTGGCCTACTCATTTCAAACTTTGAAAAAAAGCTATGGTATTGCACTGGGACATAGGTCAGGCCCAGGACAGAGATTTAAATTAATGTTTGGGGTATCCAAGCATGTGAAGGCATAGACACTCACATATAAAACCCATTTATACTGGATACAAAAACTTAGCTGAAAATTTTTCCAGTCGACCATCTCAAATAATTGGTTCCATTTTTAATAAAAGTTGTGCTGATTTGGTGCAACCACCTTTGAGTTAGGATCAGAAGGAGTAGACTATGATGAAAGGGCTGAAAACAGAATTCCACCTAGAAAGCACAAACTGAGCTTTAATGTTGTCTTTCTTGAGTTGATTTTACGTTGTGAATTCTGGTCTCACTACACAACAAAAACATGGGTGTGAGAAATTAACATCCTTAGTTTTCCTCTGGAGACCTCTTTTTGCTCTAACACAGAGAAATGTTTGCCAATAAAAATTTATACCCAAATGAGTACAGTTATTTGTTAAGATGAAATGTTTCTCATTTGAAACATTCATTGTTGTTATAAAGAAAATTTCTGCAGCCCTTCACAAACCTTGAGACTGAAACCGACTGAGTTATAGTACCAGTAAATAGCCACACATTTTCTACTTTAAAAATACAAGTGGGCTGGGCACAGTGGCTCATGTCTGTAGTCTCAGCACTTTGGGTAGCCAAGGTGGGTGGAGAGTGAAGTCAGACGATTGAGGCTATCCTGGCCAACATGGTGAAACCTGTCTCTACGAAAAATACAAAAATTAGCTTGGTGTGATGGTGCATACCTGAAGTCCCAGCTACTTGGGAGACTGTGGCAGGAAAATCACTTGAACCTGGGAGACAGAGGTTGGGAGGTTGCAGTGAGCTGAGATCACATCACTGCACTCCAGCCTGGCAACAGAGCATGATTCTGTCTCAAAATATATTCAGCTCAAGAGAAGGTGATTGTCATCCAGTCAGAAGGTTTGTTGAGCCTTACTGAAAAGATAATTAAGTTATAAAATCATAGCATCACTTCCACACTGCAGAGTTGTAATTGGGATGTCCAGTTGCTGATGGTAGCTGTTTGTGTTTTTCTGAAAAGGAACTCAGATTGGCCTGATGTTCTTGCCTTCTATGCTATGAATCCTTCAAAGCATCACTCATGCATTCAGTAAAACTTAATTGTATTCCTACTATGTGCCAAGCACTTTGATAGTCTCTCAAGGCTGTGCTATTCCTTAAAACTTTCTCCTGCTTTGGATCTTAAGACGTTTCATTCCCCTGATTCTGCTCCTTAATTATAGATGTAGCCTTCACTATCTCTTACTTACCTCTAAAATTTAGGTGTTTCCCAGGATGTTGTCCATATTTTCTTCTCTTATTCTGTACTATCTCTGGGTAGCATCTTACATTCAGCACCATCTCTACATTTATGTCTCCTAATCTCTACCTCTGGCTTCTCTCCTGAATTCCAAATGCAAACACCTAGATGCTTTACTGGCAAAGTCACCATGGCTATTCTGCTGATACCTGCTTCATGATCCAAGTGACATACTAACTTCTGTCTAATTGCCAACTCCACCTTCAAACCTTCTCCTACTTTCTTATGTCATTTATTGGTAAATGTCACTACTATATTGCCTGTCCACCAGGTTAGAAACCTAGGTGTCTCTGATGCTTTCTTTTCTTCCTACCACATATTGAGTCAGCTTTCATAGCATCCTAATTCTATCTTTCCTGTGAGTTCTCTTTTTTCCATTTCACCTCCAATACCTTATTTTAGACCAATAATTACTGACAACCTACAGGCCAGATGTATTTATTTCAACAGCAGTGTTTATTTTTAAAAATGTAACTGTAGCCTCCAAAATTAACATATACTTTCAAGTTCACCATGTGTCTGCTTTATCTTCAATGCTGCTAAGCTAGTACCTTGTATAGAATAGATAGTTGGGCAGTATCTTGAACTGAGTGGCTTGTCCTCACAAAGCTTATAACCTGGCTGGAAGACATGAAATATGTGTATATGAAACGATTTAGTAACAACTTAAAGTAGATGATCAGAAGAATGTAAAAAAAAAAGTGGAGTAGACAATTAGTTTTTCATGTGAAGAGAGAAGGGAGAGATCATTTTGAGAGTAACCAGAGAATAATTCACAGAGCAAAAAGCATTTGATCAGAGCTTTAAAGGGTGGATAGAGAATATGAAATATTAAATAAACTTGCTTTGTTTTGATGTTTACATCCTAAGTAAGGACTTTGTTGCAAATACTGTGGGTTAAAGAGGGAGAATGGGTACTTATTTTACTAAAACTACAAACCATGGGACAAGTGAAGAGGGAATTTCCTTGATGATTGAAAAGAGTAAATATAAAACTGATAAATGGAAGTGTTACTCTAAATGATAAGTACATTTCCAAAAGTATCAATAGCTTCAGTTATAGTTGGAACTTTCAATTAACTCATTTGATAAATTTATGAATGACAAGACATGGATTTTAAGAGAAACCACAATGTTTTGGGAAAAGATGCGGGGAAAGTAATCATGCCTTCCCACTTTTACTTCTTTGTTATCTATTCAAAGATTAAATATTGGGCTGGGCTGTCCATGCTGCAGATAGGCTCAGAAGCCCTGTTTTGATGTTTTCATTAACTACGTTCTCTCCTACAATAGAGTGAGATATATTAGAAGACTTAGCCTTAGTTGATATTACTGTCAGGATTGTGGCTAGAATTACTCATATACTCTTTGCTGATGAAGAGGTAATCCTGTAAACAGCTTAGCAGGAAAGACCATGCCTTACTTTTTTATTAGACACAACACCTAGAATGGTGCAGCAAGCATAGAGACTGTTCCTAAACTCTTATTAATGGATTTATTCTAGAGGAATCTAAAGGTAGTGCTTGTTTCTTGGAGCCTGAATCTTCATCCAGCCTCAGACACAGATTATACCTGCCTTCTGCCTATATTTCTTCTACTATGCCCTCCTCCTTAGAGCCTATTGTACTCTGTTATTTTTTAAACTGCTTGCAATTCCATTATCATAGCCCTGCGTATAGGGTAGTTCCATGGTGAGGCCAAGGGGAATCAAATTGCAATTACCTTACTCCAGGTGGGTCCAGCAGTACTGCATTTGAAGAGCCAGGCTTTTGAAGGATGACCTTTTATCATCCTTGTTTTGTTTTTGTTTTTTTCTTCTCCCTTAGCATCTTTTGCTGTCCTCACCTCCTCCTCCAACTATCCGAAGTAGTTTCAATATCTGTTCATTTAAAATAGCAGCACAGGCTGGGCGTGGTAGCTCACGACTATAATCACAGCACATCGGGAGTCTGAGGCGGTGGATCACCTGAGGTCAGTAGTTTTAGACCAACCTGGCCAACATGGTGAAACCCTGTCTCTACTAAAAATACAAAAAAAAAAAAAAAATTAGCAAGACATGGTGGTGGGCACCTGTCAGCTACTTGGGAGGCTGAGGCAAGAGAATCACTTGAACTCAGGAGGCAGAGATTGCAGTGAGCCATGACCATGCCACTGCACTCCAGCCTGGGTGACAGAGCAAGACTCTGTCTCAAAAATAAAATTACATACATAAATAAATAAGCAGTACAGCAGACTGTTTGACATGTGGCCCCAAACTGGGATGTTGTACTAGTATCTAGCCCACCACTGTCAGACCCAGGAACCTAGTGTTGTTAGTGGTGGTTTTTCTTAGATACTCTACTTTGTCATATGCCATGTTGGTTCCTTTTTGGAAAGTCTAGGATTTCCCAAAAACATATAGAGAATCGTTTATCAATAAAGCCTCCAGATTAATAGCTCATCTCAGATTTTAGTTGTTGAAACTCTCTTAGCAGATATATTTTCAGAATCTTATAGCTAATCATATATGGCACACTTGGAAAGAAACTAAAGATAAGGAGATGATGGAGAACGTTGGGAAGATATATGTTACATATGTGTATGAGGATAAGGGGAGATACATTTTAAACTAAAGCATCAAAATGAAGGATCAATTAAAAAATCAAAACCCCTGATTTTTCTCATCATAATCCAATGTTATCCATAAGAGGCCTTTATGCTTATACCAGGCTAAGCACAGGACTGATATGTCATCTCAGAAACTACCTGTCTGCTCAAAAGCTCAAAGGAAATTTAGGGAGGCATCTAATTAGAATTAAGAGAAACTGAGGCAGATTACAATCAGATGCAATAGGGGGAGACAATACACATAGAACAAAAGCCAGGTTGCTTGATTATTTTATATTTTAAACCAGATTGTGCAACATATACTCAGTGGCATACTAAGGCTGGAGCCATGGAAGTAGTCCACTCTGGGTGTAGGAAATAAAGCAGTGCATTGTCTGTACAGATATAAAAGCAGTAATAAATGTGATTAATATTCAGTTTGACTTGGTGTGTATTTTATTATCACTTTGGAGTGCCCAGGCCTAATCCTTGAATTTGCCTTTCTTTTCTGTCTATATTTGCTCTTTAAGTAACTTTTATATGTTGATGACTCTCAGGTTAAAATCTCTGTATCTATACAACTACTGACTCCACATCTACGTAGTGGAAGTCTAATAAACACCTCAAATGCAACATTTTCAAAACTGAATTCCTAGTATCTCCATAAAACCCACAGTCTTCCCCATCTCAGGTGATGAGATCTTCATCCTTCTTATTGGTCAGACTGAAATGTTGGAGTCATCCTTGACTCATTCTTCTTTTCTCCCACAGCACAACCAATCTATCAGGAAATCGTCTTAGATCTAACTTTGAAATATTTCCAGAATCTGAGGACTCCTCACCACTCTCTCTGATACCATCCTTGTCTGAGCCATCATCACTGTCATGTATTGCCTGATTGACTACAAAAGCCTCCAGGCTGGTCTCCCTGCTAAACAGAATAAAAGCTTAGGCTCCTGTAGTGGCCCACAAGGCCATACGTATCTGGTACTCAGATACTTCTGTGACTTCATCTCCTTTTCCTCTCTCCTTCACTTCCTTCTCTTCAGCCACACGGGCCACCTTGATGTTCCTTAAACACACCTCAGCATTAGGCTAGGGAAGTTTCTTCTACCTGCGACACTCTTCCACCCTGATAACTGCATGCTTTTTACTCCCTCATCTCCAGCTCTTTGATCCAGTATCACCTCTCAGTGAGGCTTATCCTGTCCTGCCTGTTTAATATGCAACTTTCCCCCACTCCACTCCCACCTCCCCATACTCTCAATCCACCTTACTCTGGTCTAGACTTTTATCCACATCATTTGTTACTTTCTAATTTTTCAGGAAATTTACTTACTAATTTTGCTTACTGTTTATTGTCTGTCTTCCCTCACTGGAATCTAAGTATATGTTTTTGCACCTTTTGCTCACACATTCCCAGTGTCTCAATAGCTCCTGCCTGGCATATAGTATGTATTCAATAAATTATTGTTTAATGAATACACGGATTTTATTTAACTATATATATATATATATATATATATATATATATATATAGAGTTATATAGTTATATATATATAGAGAGAGTTATATATATATATATATATATAGTTATATATATAGAGAGAGAGTTATATATACATCTTATTAATTATGGAAGTAATTTAACTGACTGAAATTAGAGAAACCAGGCATGGGACACATCTACATATCACAACCAGGCACTTTAACACAGACTTTTTGTGCTCCAAAGAATTTGTGGATGTTTGTGTATTGTCTCCTTTAGATTACAACCTAATCATTGACAGAAATTCTAAGTGCTTACTCATACATACTTGCAATTGCTTACTTTCTGCCAGCCTAAATGAAGAATATATTGTAAGAATTTCCCTGGTTTGACAGATGTCACTTACTGCCATTCTCTCTTACATACTTGCACACTTACTTTTTGTTGTTTGTATTCTCTTTTTTACTGAAGACTGTTTTGAAAGTCCTATATGAGACTTTAAAAAATAAGCATGATTGTTTACCTACCCTCTCATTCATCTAGATATTTCCAGTGAGAAAAAAGGAAGACAAAAAAGAGAAATCACCTGGAAAGTTACCTGAATTAACTCTTAACTGGCATTTAAAACCTTTAATCTCTAACTGCCCTGTAAATAAGACAGTACTTTCATATTTTCTGTATAAATCATAGTTTCTGTATAAATCAAGCACCTTTTTTGTATAACCTTATGGGATCTGCTAGCCATGTGACAAATGTTAAGAATTGTTATTTACATCTTACAGTCAGGGAATATAATTCAGTAATTTTATAGAAAAACCTATACTGAACTATTTCATTACAAATATTTCTAATTACCTGATTTTTCCTCATTACTAGCTGTGATTTTCTCTTTAAATTTCTTTCACAACTTTCAACAAGAATATCCTGCTGATGTTTGTGGCCACATCTAGTACAATTGTCCTCAAAGGCTTGTGTTGGGAAGAAGGGAAGATGGCTGGGTAGCTTCATAGGAAAGAGTAGAATTGAAGGAACAATAGAACCTCAGAGCAAACTTAGTTCATTCTGATTCAACCATTAATGAACCAGACAACAAGCTATATTAATGAAACTGGAAGTCAATACAGACAGGATGTAACTTTCTGGGACAAAGTGTTGTAAATATCAATTCTGTAGTAAGATTAAATCTGTTTATTATTTATTTAATCTCAATTAAGACACAGCAGACCATTTATTGGTTAATGAGAAATAAGAAGCATGTTGTAATTAAATTTAGCTTTTAAGTCAGATGGCCCTGGCAATTTTGTCTGATGCTATATGACTTTTGGAGATAAATTCTGAAAATTCCTACTCCAGGATAAGAAAGACCTCATTTATTTCTTTCCAAGTTCTCATATATCATGTTTTATCTTAAAAGAAAAACAAGGAAGTACAGCAACTGGCTGCATTCTGAAACCCAGGCAATAGATCTGACATAGATATTCTGTTGAAAAAAATGAGGAATCCTCGAAAACAGAAAACATTCTACACAAGGTTGGTCAGGTAGCTATGTTGAAGAGGCAAAGTCCTTGGAAGGCCCATTTAGCCTCAGAAAATCATTAAACATAGCTAGTGAAATTCTGACTCTCCATCAAGCAAGGCAAGGCTAGCCTTATATGTAAGTTATATGTTCTTTGTAGTATTTTTTTATTTTATGTCTTTTAAATGAAAAACAATTAGGAAAGCTATATTGCAAATATTTGTAAAAATAGAAGGAGTTTAAAAGATTTACCCTACTACTACTATTCTTATAAAACTTTTATTAACATTTTGATGTATTTCATTTCAGTCTTTTTTTCTATCCATAGAAGTTACATAGTTGTAATCATACTGTCCTTACAATTTGTATGATGCTTTCTAAAACTTAACATTATATCATAAGCTTTTCCAAACTGTTGTAGAATTCTCTTAATCATGATTTCAAGAGCTGTAAACTGATCCATTGAATAAATGTACCATGATGGACATTTAAATTATTTCCAACCTGAACCATAGTAAATAACTATTTGGTGGGGATAGACTCCCATAGTTATTTCTCCGTAACTAGATTTTTTAAAATGCAGAGACCCACAAATAAAATCATTGAGTCAAAGAACATAGCTCTTTTAAAGAATTATATTATAGCTTGATTTTGTTTTTACAAAAAGTATAGTGTGTGCCTGATACATAGGTACTTAAATTTTAATGGTGATTATTTCTGCTGCTGGGTCTACAAATAAATATTAATGAATAGTTGCTTTTCTTTCTTTTTTACTTTTCATTATTGTCAAAATTTTCTTTTTTTCTTTCATTTTTTTTAATGAGATGGAGTCTCACTCACTCTGTTGCCCAGGCTGGGGTGCAGTGGCATGATCTTTGCTCACTGCAGTCTCCCTCTCACAGGTTCAAGTGATTCCCCTGCATCAGCTTCCTGAATAACTGAGATTACAGGTGCATACCACCATGCCCAGCTAATTTTTCTATTTTCAGTAGAGACAGGGTTCTGCCATGTTGGCCAGGCTGGTCTTGAATTCTTGACCTCAAGTGATCTACCCACCTCAGCCTCCCAAAATGCTAGGATTACAGGTGTGAGTTACTGCGCCTGGCCTTTATTGTCAAAATTTTCTATAGTGAATATGTATTCCTTTTTATATTAAGAAATTATAATAGGACAAAGACAGAGTAAAGTGTAGTGACTAATAGTTCGGGCTCTAGAGGCAGACTGCCTGGGTTTGAATATCTGCTTAGCTAGTTACTAGCTCTGTGATCTTAGGCAAGTAACCTCTTTGGGACTCAGTTTTCTTGTCTGTAAATTGGTATAATAGTAGTACATAACTCAAAAGCTGTTGACCTCATGTCTGTGTTGATGATTAATAAATTAATCCACATAAAGTGCTGAAAACAATGTCTGGTATATAATAAACACCCCACAAATGTTCGATATCATTATTATTTGGGACTGGACAGCAATTCAAAATTCCTACCCTTCATACAGTTCACACTACCTGCTCTGAAATTCTAATGTTGGCCATTCAGTCCAGCATAGTTCATTCATAGGACAAGTATACTTTGACTTACTTAAGACTTGAAGTGATTTTAAGAGGGAGCATCTGAAGCTCAGATCCTTCTGCCATCTCATATGTATACACTATTCTCTATGCTATCCAGAATAGTCTAATTGAAGAAAAAACCATAATATGCTGAGAGTCCTGGTTATGTGTCATAACTAGTTCTGGTTTGAATGAGAGGAAAGTATGAGGTAGACTTTTAAAGGCAGTACCTTACAATTTTACCTATGACAGGCAGTGAACTTAAATATTATGCTATGAAATATGAATATAAACATATATAAAAGTAGATGTGTCTTGGTGCAAATTTCTGTTATTCAAAATTTCTATAATTCAAAGATGGCTTTGCCCTCGAAGCAAAATTGATTGTTTTGCTTCATTGAACATTGCAAAATTGGATATCCTGTTTACTCTTCCATATACAAAAGAATTTTAAGGTACAATCTATTAGTAAATATAAAAATGATAACTGAGTTTCATTTTAAAAATACTTTGAGATGATGAATCTACCTAGAGACCTAAATTTAATTCTGGAGAATAATCTATAAATTATTGAATAGATATGTTGATGCCTTTTATCATAATCACTTTCATTTAAAAATTATTTACCAGATTCCTACTCAATTATCTACTTCGTATCTCTTTGTTTCCCAATATAAACAAATAAGCATACTAGGGAAGCTTACTGTGTGGAATCACCAGATAAATTAGTTCATGCAGTGAATAATTATTATTTTATCCATCTGACAGTTAAGCTCAGGATTTTCATCTATGTAAGTTAGTAATGTATTTCTACTATATAGCATAGATGAGGTCTTCTTAATATGAGGCCATCCTTCCCTTCTGAGACCCATGGCAGTGTTTTTCAGCCTTCTGATGCTTTAGTACTTTGAAGAAAAAAGTAAATATTCATCTAATTATCTAGAAAGCTTTTTTTTATATTTCAGAGACTCTATAGCATATGTAAAATATACACCAAATCATTATTTCCCAATTAAACTTTTCTTGCTCTGAGCATGATAATGGCGTTTTATTAGGCCATTCACCAAACAATGTGTTGTTCCTCATTCCTCCAGATGTTACCATCTTCTTTTCATGCCCAGGGACATACTACGGAATGTGTCCTTAGGAGGTAGAAATTACTTGCTTACTCAAATTGAAACACATCAACTACTGGTATATGCCAGTCATTGCATAAGCACAGGAATAGAATTAAGCTATTTGTCTAAATTTCCATTCCAGGGAGCAAAAAGAAAATTATACCAAGAGTATAGGAAGAAGGCATTTGAAGCTCAGGGCATATCTACTGTCTCCTTTGTGGCAGGCTTGAGACAGGAAGATATCACATGGACCATTAAGGCCAGGAGTTTACTTAATATATGCAACATCACTCAAGCCTACTGTAAGCTTTTCTTAAACCGTCCTTTACTTATGTAGTGCTGTAAAGTAAAAATAATTTTTTAAAAAAGCAAGCTTTGTCTTAAGTGGAGACCACTGAGTGTAAAGCCTACAAGGCATTTGAATGGGCTGTCTTTGACTTAAGTCTAATAAACTTTGATTGTATTGGGACGTATAGTTTAATAATTTCCATAAACCAGGAGTCAACAATTCTGTGTCCCAGGAAAATAAAATGAAATAAAAGAGTTGAAAATTATTGAGAGCTTTGAACACACAATGTAGTAGATGAACATAGGTATGTGACTTTTGATTTCTATGAGCAGTAAATTTTTTTATTATAAAAATAAGAAAAAGCTACTGGAATTCTCAGATATTTACTTCCCTGTACTAGCATAACTTGTCAGGAAGCAAAAGCTCTGCCTATGTGTAAACTCTAAAATCTATCAAAAAAGCACCTTCATTTTCATTGTTACTGGAAAGCCTTCTGTCAGATGGGGAAGTAAATATTGTACTGACTGAAGCTTCATTTAGTGACAGCAACAAAATAGGATCTGACTAGTAAGACCCTGCAAAAGGCTGTAAGGCCTTTGTAATGCAGGTTTTGGGGGACCGGACTAGCATCAGTATACAAGCTCCCTGAGGTAGAGCTGGCTTTGACTGAATGGGGCTGTTATAATTCCAAGATGCAGCCTGGCCTCTGAGTATCACAAGCAGCTTAAGTATTATGGGGGTGGTGGTGCTACTCTAGTTTAAAAGCAGGTTTTTTAAAGATAATATTGTGTAATAATTTAGCATTGAGAAGAATAGTAAATGCAGCTATTTTGTTTTTCTCCAGATAGAATTGCTGAAAGGGACCATTTTAAACAGTTTTCTTCACTTTTGGCAGATATAATGCATGGGTTGTCCTTGGTGAAAAAGAAGGCTAGCTGCCAAGTCCAGACGAAATGTGAATGTGGAATTGAGTTTGAAATAAACTGATTCCCAATGCTCCCATTGATAATGAGGCATACAGACCTGTTTGGTGAATGATGTAGAATCTTTTTGAAAATTCACTTATTTATGTTAGTCATTTTATTCCTCAAGCTCTCCTTAATAGCACCTTCCCCATGGACCCATACCTCCAGATACCTGGAAAGGGTTTGTCTTTGTGTCCATTTCTTGCTTCTGACTCTTGAACTAATTGTAAACCCTAAGCCAGTTGCACACATAGTATAGAGTATTGTGGTCTCTGGAGTCAGGCAGAATTGGGTGTGACTCCTGATTGGATCACTTACAGTGATATGATCCTGAACAATGTAATTAACTTTTCTGAACCTAATTTTCCACATGTGTAAAGTGGAGCTAATAATACCACCTACCTTTGAGGATTGTTTTTTGCTTTGAGGATTAAGCAAGGTAATGTAATAAAGAGCTTTGCACAGTGCATAGTAAACACTAAAAAATAGTGGATTCTGCTTTTATTTTTGGTTGGGGCATTGTAATTTATTCCTCTTCCTGTCTTCCTTCTCTTCATCCATCATCATCATCATCATCATCGTCAGCCAATATCACCTATAGAGGATACCTGGTTATAGTTGATCACAGAATGATACCTCTAGGCCACAGTTTCTCAAATAGCAGCACTCTTGACATTTTGAGCCAGATAGTTCTTGGTTGGAATGGGAAGAGGCTATCCTGTGCATTGTAGGATGTTTAGCAGCATCCCTGGCGGCTCCTACACACTGGATGCCAGTAGCACGCATACCCCACACCTTTGTCATCAAGCTATGTAACCAAAAGTGTATGTCCTTTGGGGGACAAAATTACCCCCAGTTGAGGACCACTACTCTACATATTCTTTGGTTTAAAAACATCCATGAAAAGTATCTACCATTCATATATCTTTTGCTCTTCATTTGTTTGACTCATTGCATCCAGTAACCTTGGTCTTTATCTTAAATTCTCCTTTTGATTTTCAGGGTTCTCTGGTTTTTGTTTTAATTTTTGAAACAAAATCTTATTTCTCTATTTGCCTTATTACAAACCAGCAACTCTTTGATAGCCAGTTCTGGGCCTTAATATACCTCTGAACTAACAACTTACTATTCCCTACTTTGGGCTACCAGCACTTATCTTTAAACCCCTAGTGCTAGGTCACTGGTATCTATCCAGAGCCTTTCCTTTAAATGTCTGTATAAAAGGCAATTGAAATGAGGACTCTAGAGCCAGATATCCTCGGTTGGAATCCTAACTCTTCTAATTACTAGCTTAGTGACTTTAACCTCTCAATTTTCCTCTATGTAAGAAATGAGAACATTAATAGTCACTACTTCATAGACTTGTTGTGGGACTAGGTGAATTAAATAAATAAAATTTACTTAGAACACCATCTGGCATATGGTAAATACCAGGTAAGTGTAAACTATTATTATTACTATTCTCATAAGACTCCCATGTGTCTTTGTTAGCATAACATAAACTAAACTGCAAGTCTCATCTCAGTATGTTATGAAACACTAGGGGTTCAATGTAGCTCCCATTGCTCACTTCACAGAAAGCCAATCACTGAGACAATGTGTAATGCCAAGGAGGAAAGGCTTTATTCAGGTGCTGCAGCCAAGGTGACAAAATAAATCTCAAATCTGTGTCTCCAATGAACTAAAAGTGGGGGTTTATATAGCAGGGAAGTAATGCAGCTATATGCAAGAGAAAAAGAATTAGGGAAGAATAAGGAAGCAATCATGATGAGTGAGGGATCTACTGTCTTATTGTCTGGATGTGGTAATCTGGTGAGTTTCAGTTTTTTGATGGTATCAGGGAGGCCTGAAGATTGGTTTTCTAAGGAAGGAACTCAGAAAAATATGAGTTTCAAGATTTAAGACTGTGAGGGCCAATTTCTATATTTATTCAAAAAGATTATAAACATCAATTCTATTGGACAGTTGGACCAGTTTCAAGTGCTCTGAAAGACTACCAATTTTTTCACCGCATGGCACATATTGAAAATTTTAAATATTTGTTCAGCAAACTGGAGTAGATGGAGGTGGGTCTGACCACTGACCACTTGAGGACTGAGGTGATCAATACCTTAGCCACGTGTAACCTATTTGTGACATGCAGTTGTCCACAGCACTCTGGTTTGAAAACCTTGCACCAGGCTCATCAAAATTAAAGGAGAAAGGTTTTAAATTGTAACTGAGATAGAAATTGTGATTCCGTATTTTGATGTGTAAGATCCCAGCATCTTCTAGGTCCATGAACCTTGTAAGGTCTATAGCTATCCTTTAGTTTTCTTCCCGGAACAAGCTAAAATAAAACAAAGACAACTTCTGGGGCATATCATGAAGTTTTAAACATGTGTGCATCTTTTTCTCTAATACTTCAGAATCTAGTAATTCACACAAGTATAGTGGTATGAGAATTTAATGTTAGAGAACAGTAGGTCTTCATTCAAATTTCACAGAATTACCCACTCATTCTATTTTGTAGTTTTTTTTTGAAAGGTTTGGGGCAAAAATAGCTCCAGATACAAAAAAGGCTATTTTCTCTGATTTTCTATTTGTGTGCTGTGACCTTCCTTTTATGGCATGATAGGACTGTTTTTCATTTGTAATCTATCCAAGTGCTGATTTTAAGTAACTCATTAACACATACTTCTGCTTCATAATTCATCCCATTTAAGTATTTGATTGGTCTCTTTAGCACAATATGAATAATAAACTATCTTCCTCCCAGAGACATTCAAAATTGTGGTTTAGATAGGATGAACCAGAAAAAAAAAATGTTTTTTGAGTCCACTTTTTGAAAAGTCTCTAAGATAAAAGGATAGTAGTACAAATGAACTTTTTTTTTTTTTTTCCATGTAGAATCAAGTACAAATGAACTTTCTAAGGTAAATCAGGGCTTTGGGTAAAAAAGTCAAACATTCCAGTCCAAGGTCTGACTTACACAGCACACTGTCAGCCCTACCAGAAACTGTTGAACTGAACACAATATATTTCAGTTTTTCATTTCTCTTGTCAATGCCTTAGTTTATGCCTCAACTTTGGTGATAGCTACATATTGGACTGCTTTTTCTCTTCCGAGACCTTCCACATGAGTTCTTCAAACATAGCTTGGATACTGTCATTTCACTCTCCCAAAACCTTCATTGGCTCCCTACTGATTGGTAAATAAATTCCTAGGAATCATAGAAATGGTAGAATGTCAATGTTGGAATGAATCCTGAAGTGTAATTCAGCAGTTGTGAAACTGTGGTCTCTGGACCAGTGCCAGAAGTTTGCAGTAGTCCTCAGTGGAAATAGAAAAATAAGGATAATGAAGTAAGTGTTCCATAAAATAAAATTTATTTTAAAAATTATTTAGAAGTATATTGAAATTTGTTTTGAAGTATCTTTTATAAAGTGACAGCATTGATAGATAGTCATTTATTTGTTTATTGGTTTTAATATCCATACTTTGTAAAATGATGTTGGCAACCATTTGTTGCTTCATGTCCCCAACCCCCAACTTTTTATTTTGATTTTTATTTTTTGGAGATATTGTCTGGCTCTTTCACTCAGGCTGAAGTGCAGTGGCATGATCTCAGCTCACTGCAACCTTCTACCTCAGTTTCCCAAGTAACTAGGACTACAGGTGCACTCCACCACATACAGCTAATTTAAGAAAAAAATTCTTTTTCTAGAGATGGGGTTTTGCCAGGTTGCCCAGGCTTGTCTCAAACTCCTGAGCTCAAGTTATCTGCCCACCTCAGCCTTCTAAAGTGCTGGGCTTATAGGCATGAGCGACACCACCTGGCTGCCACCCCCTACTTTTCCAATTTTACAAATCCATGAAATCCAAAAGTCTGGGAGCTACTCATTTCATACATGAGAAAATTTAGAAAAGAAGAATTAAATGACTTACCTACGGCCATATTGATAGTGGCAGAGCTGCATTGCAAATCTTGATATTAGCTTCAAGTGTTTACCATGATATTCCATGTCCTCTGTATTTAAATTCCAGTATGCCCTTGGGTCTTTATTATCAGCATGCCTTAAAAGAAAACCTACATTCTAAACAGGCATAATCATTTGCCATTCCTTACATATGCCTTGCAGTTGTTCATTACCATACGTTCTCTTAAAATCCCACCCAGCTCAAGTGCTGCCTCTATTACCATACCTCAATGTCAGAAAAGATCTTTGCTTTTCTGTTTCCATATGTGGATGCTCCTTATCAGCATATAATGCAGGCATCCCCAAACTACGGCCAGCGGGCCGCATGCAGCCCCCTGAGGCCATTTATCCGCCCCCCCCCTCCCCCGCACTTCAGGAAGGGGCACCTCTTTCATTGGTGGTCAGTGAGAGGAGCACAGTATGTGGTGGCCCTCCAACGGTCTGAGGGACAGTGAACTGGCCTCGTGTATATAAAGTTTGGGGACGCCTGATATAATGTCTTGCTCAAGCTATCATCATCTGTGGACTATTCCCCTCCTATGCTCTCCATCTCAGTAAATGGCTTCACCACCTACCCAATTGCTCAAGCTGGAGGCCTTGAAGTTATTCCGTACTGTTTACTACACCAGTATTGAATTAATCACAAAGCCTTGTCATCTTTAATTCTTAAACTTATCCTGTGTATGTCCACTTTAATTCTTCCACTGAACTGCTACACATATCACCCTGTGTCTCCTTGTTTCACCATGCAATCCATTTTTTACATACCAGCTGCTTTTAGAGCTGGCACTGCTCCTTGTAAAATCCTTTGGTGGTTTTCCACGGCCTTCAGATTAAAGCTTAAAATCACCAACATGTTTATAAGGTAGGTAGCACCCATGCCCACTTCTCCAGCCTCATCTCTTGCTACTTTTTTTCTTTGTATCCTTTGCTTAAGCTGTACTGGATTTTCAGTTCCTTGAATGCATCTTTCTCACTGTTACATGCTTTTGCTTGTGGACTTTAATTGCCTCTCACCACTCCGGATCTTCACACATGCTATTGGAGTAGAGCATGCACTGCCCAAAACACTCTTCCTTCTAGGAAACATACCCTAAGGCTCTAAGTTTCAGTTTGGGTGCCCCCTAGCAGAGTACCTTTCCTTTACCATAGCGCTCACCACATTATATTGCAATTTCTTGTTTGGTTGATTTCCTTTCTAACTAGACTATATGAACCATGAGGCCATGGATCATATTTATTATGCTCACCATTGCATTCTAACTCTCAGCTCTGTCATATAGTAGGTACTCAATAAATGTAATCTGTATGAATGAAAATCTCATACTATGTTTTCTCTTATACTATTGAGACTTTCCTACTTGTGGTATTTCCTTGACTCTATTACAAATTCCTATTAGTGGATGGCAGTCTTTTATAATTACTACCATTTTATAGCACCACACATAATATAGGCTGCTGGTAAATATTTGGTAAATACATGAATAATCTATTTTTTTCTTACAGGGTCAGAGGTAAGAATTATAGTGAATATTTATAATAGACATAGAATGCAGCACAACCAAATAAGCTATACAATCAAAGAATTTTGGACTAATACTAGTATTGATTGTTCATAACCTAAAAGATTCCCCCCACCACCATAATATACCTGGTTTAAATTGGAAAATACTCTATGGTTTCATCAAGGTCAAATATGATTTTTCAAATAGGGATTCTGATGCATTTTAAGATAAAAAATGTAGAAATCTTAAAGTGACTTATGTGTCAGCTGCTGTGGTGTGTGGTTGGGTGGGGGGGGGGGTTGTTTGTTTCTTGGGGGCTGAACTCAGGCTGGAGTTTCCATGAAGCTATGACTAGGGCGATAGATTTACATTGAAATAATTTACTTTATCCAAAAGTTAGTTCAGTTTTTTTTATGGGGGGTTTTATGTATTGAGAATATATTTTTTCACTTCATGTTTATTGATTCTCTTTTCAACATCCAGAATACACAGTGATATCATCAGTTATAGTTTATATTACACATGAGCTCTAATATCAGTCTCTGTATATATCATAACACCTGAATTGTTCAACAAAATAGCCCATAAGACAGGAAGCTTCTTTTTTGTTTTCTGTTTTTGATAGACTCCACATAAATGGCTAATGTTCTTTGTAAAAGGTGAGCTAAACATCAGCACTGGTGATATTTATTTTATGGTATGTGCCTCAAGCCTGGCTCACTCCTTTTACGTACAAGGGCAGTACCTGCTGAGACCATTTGGATTTGTTGAGTCCAGTGCAAACTGAAGCAGTGACCTATCTGAATGACAGCCAGGTAAATTACAGAGGACAATGCCAAAAAGACATATTAGGTTCAGGAGTTGGAATCGTGGTAACATTAGTGCCCATCCTCAAAGAAGTCTTCTCTGACCTTCCTGTGCAAGTCAGTATTCCTCTCTCCCCAGTTTATGATGCTATATCAAACTCAACCAGCTTTGGCAATGTATTGAATGAGGTGGGTGAAGGAAATGAAGGCAGAATCAAGAATGTATAGGTCCTAGGATTATTATCTGGCTCATGATAAGCGCTAAATAAATATCTGTTGCAAGAAATAGTTGGAAATAATATACATTTTGTCACCCTCAGCCATAATATGCAGACTATAAAATTGATGCTTTTTTGCATAATTAGGTGGCCATATGTATGTTAAAATTTTAAGAGCCAAAAAACCTGGGCTCAAATCCCGACTTCACCATTTGAGCTATGAGATGTTAGGAGAGCTATTTAACCTCTCTGAGTCTTTCTTTCTCTTTTTATAAAAATGAAATCATCTCATACCATCCTCACAAGACGATGGTGAAGATTAGATGAGATAACATATTTATCGTATTTAGAACAATACCTGGCAGAGAGTATTCCGTAGAGGGTAGTTATCATTGTTGTCAGACTGTAATGTACTTAAGTGTCTTGAAAATAGTAAATATTCAATAATTGTTATCTATAAGTATTATAATTATCATTATAAAAGTTTTACTTTAGTTAAATTATTTTCAATAGAATGCTTATGGTGACAAAAAATACGCTTTTTGATATTATTGCACACAAATTTTTAGCCTTAATTTCAGTAATTGTTATTTCTTAAAATATTTGGAGTAGACATGGGATATCTTTGTATTTAAATCAATAAAGGCAATGGTTGCTGCTCTTATAATTTATACAAATTGTTTAGAAATGAATAAGTTAAAGCATTTATTTGTACTAACTCTGGTAGTTTGCCAAGGAAAAAATCAGGTCAGGCTAAAGGAGGATATGGACATAATGGCTGCATTGTTTTTTGCTTTTTTTGATGAACAATATTTCAAATTCATTCATGGACAGTTTTTCTTTCATGAATCCAAGATATATTCTCTAGTTTCTAAAAGTGTATACACACACACACACACACACACACACACGTATACATAGTATATATTGTATACATGCGTGTGCACATATACTCACGCACTCACAATATTAAAATGTTTGTGCTAGGTGTGATGGCTCATGCCTGTAATTCCAGCAATTTGGAAGGGCAAGGCAGTAGGACCATTTGGAGCCATTAGTTCAAGACCAGCTTGTGCAACATAAGCGAGATCGTGTCTCTACCAAAAAAAAAAAAAAAAGCCAAACCTAGTAGTGTGTGCCTGTGGTCCTAGCTACTCAGGAGACTGAGGTGGTAAGATTGCTTGAGCCAAAAAGTTTGAGGGTGCAGTGAGCTATGATTTCACCACTACACTCCAGCACCAGGGTGATACAGCAATACTGTATATCTTAAAAAAAAAAAAGAAGAAAAAAAAAAAAAAAAAAAAAAAACAAAGAAAGTTTGCTGCCTAATACCACAATGGAGAATGGAGATAGCTGAAGAAAATGCAGTTCAGAAGTTTAGGCAAGTGATAATTGTTGTTGGTACCCATAGATTGAACCAATGCAAATTTGCAGGCTTTAGAAAGATATCTCTACTGTTCTCCAGATTTATTTTCTAATTTCACCTTATATGCTTTTTTCTACATAGTCATTTTTCTTTTACTATCTCAAAAATTTTATGTCAGTATGCTATGACTGGATATCTAGGAGAAAACAAAATTGCATTGTTAAAAAGCATAGTCTTTTTTTTTTTTTAATCAAGAAAATGAGCTGCTAGCTGGGCACAGTGGCTCATACCTGTAATCCCAGCACTCTGGGAGGCCGAGGCAGGCAGATCACTTGAGCTCAGGAGTTCAAGGTCAGCATGGTCAACATGGCAAAACCTTCTCTCTACAAAAAATACAAAAATTAGCTGGGCATTTTGGCACATGCCTGTAGTGTCAGCTACTCAGGACGCTGGGGTGAGAGGACTGCTTGAGTAGGGAGGTTGAGGCTGCAGTGAGCTGCATTCATACCACTGCACTCCAGCCTGCATCACAGAGTGAAACCTTGTCAGAAGGATGGAGGGAAGAGATGGAGAGAAGAGAAAAATAAAATGGATTATTTTTAAATACTGTTGTTACTGACTAGCAAACCAATAAAATCAATCCAGAATCTTCATCAAATATCTATAGTGTGTCTCATTCTAAGGGAATAAATGGAGTTAAGTACGAGACTCTGTCTCTGCCATCAAGGAATATAAAATTTAGCTAGGAGATGTGATATACACATATGGTCTAAACTGATTTCTAGGGGTATCTTGGTTTGGGTTCCTGGGAACAGATTTTTATTTTCTATATTTTCATTTTATGTTATTGTATTTTTTTTTTTTTTTGAGGTGAAATGTCACTCTTGTAGCTCAGGCTGGAGTGCAATGGCAAAGTCTCGGCTTACTGCAACCTCCGCCTTTCAGCTTCAAGTGATTCTCCTGCCTCAACTTCCTGAATAGCTGGGATTACAGGCACCTGCCACCACACCTGGCTAATTTTTGTATTTTTAATAAAGGCAGACTTTCACCATGTTGACCAGGCAGATCTCGAACTCCTGACCTCAGGTGGTCCACCCGCCTCAGTCTCTGAAATTGATAGGATGACAGGTGTGAGCCAGTACACCCAGCCGAGAACAGATTTTTTAATGAGGATTTGCAAGCATAAGGTTTATTGGTAAGTGCTTTTGGAAGATATGCCTGTAAGGAAGTAAGAAAAGTGAAAGGCAAAATTGAACAGAAGTAGAAGCTGACCAATAATGTAGTTGCCTTTGTCCTCGGGAGAACTTACAGGGAGATCTGGGTGGGCCTCCAGATGATTATTCCAAATTGAAGGAAGATGCATGGGCTCTAAAGAACCTACCCTGGACCAAGCAGCAGAGAATTTACTATAAGGCATTGCAATTTGAACTGGCCTTTAAAGGTTGGATAGAATGTAAGTAGATGTAGAGGAGAATTGACATATATGCATTCCTGGGTGGGGAATGGTACGGGAAAGGACAAGTTATACTGGAGACAACAAATAAATCAAATTTTAATTCAACTTATATTTATTGAATTTCTACTTTGTAAAGATGCTATGCTGTGCTGGGAGTTTTCATAATGTGGTACCTCATTTAATCATTATCATAACCCTGTGATATAAATATTATTTCCATTTTATATATGAGGAAAATGTATCCCAGCATGGTTATGAATTGCCCAAAGTCACCCATGAGAAAAGTATGAGAGCTGGCTCTCAAATTCAAGTTTCCTAGCTCTAAAGACTCTGCTTTTTCTGCTACACCATATTTATATGACTAAAAATGGAGAAGTACACTTGCAAATGGTGGGAGTAGATTACAGTGAGTCTAGAGGATACATTCTGGTTTTTGGTTGCATACTGTATTGTGTTGATTGTGTTTATTGTGTTGATCTCTATTTGTCTCAGACATCAAGTGTAATTTTATAGTAATAATACATTTAGTAATAGTAGTAGTTTTAACTTGGCATTGGTTATCATTCGTCAATACTGTGTTAAATTTTCTCTTTCTCTGTGGATTATTGCATTGATGTGTTACTATAAATCTGAAAAAGGTAGTAAAGGTAGTATTTTTATTTTATGTATGAGATAACTGAAACTTAGAAATTGTCCACGGTCACATAGCAAGAATGTAACAGAGCTGACATTAGAACTCATGTCTCTCTGATTCCTAAAGTCCATGATTTTAAGCACTACATTTTAAGCCTACTTCTTTGTAGGTTTTGTAGTCATTTGTACATCATCAAGCACATGGTTAGTACTTAGCTATTACTTATCACCTTAGCAAGTTGGAATAAGTAGTTTTGCCTATTTGCTTTGGTGTCCAAAATTTTTACTCAAGTGAAGCAATACTACTCATGGCTAATGGGAATATTATGTGAGACCAGAGAGTGAAGCAGTAAACCCAAAAAAATGAACTTATACCTGATTTTTTCAAGCTCTAGGCCTATGTTCATTTAATTGAGGTTATTCATTGTTTCATGCCTACTCTTCATCCATCCTTTATTACAATAAATACTCATTTAGTCTTACTGTGTGCCCATCACTGTTCCAGATGGTGAAAAAAAAGGCAAAGTCCTGTCCTTATAGAGGGTATGTCCTGGAAAGTAAGATGGTTGATCTGCTGCTAAATATATAAATATATAATAACTTAAGATAGAAATAGGTTCTCTGGAGAAAAATTAAAGCCTGGAAGAGAATGGGAAGTGGAATAGGGTGGGGAAGGGGGCTGATAATTTAGATAGGGTTGTCAGGAGAGGCTTTTTGATAAGATGATATAAAAGTAGAGACCTGAGGGAAGAGAAGTAAGCCATACAGTTATTTTGAGGAAAAGTGTTATAGGCAGAGAAAGGGAATAGCAAGTGTGAATACCCAGGGGCAGGAGCTTGCCTGGCATGTTTCAGGGCCACCAAGATCCAATTAATGATATGTTGTTATAATATTTGCCAAATGACTTACCAGTGATATAAAAGATTTTAAAGCCCTTTCCAAAGTATTTCCCTCTAGAGCAGATTTGGAATGTGGTGAAATAGAGAACAGGACCAATGGGAAAAGATTAAAATGTTTGAGGCCAACTCATCAAGATGAAATAAATGAGACAGGCTATTTAATGATTATCTATAGCAGTTCCATGTAAAGATTTTATAAAGAAGCAGTGAAATAGCCTTCTAAAGACTAAGTTCTTCCCTTTCTCTTAGGAGGTAGGTATAAATTGGAAAATTAATCAAAAGACCATTTGACCTCTGATGACATGAGAATTGTTTGAAGGTGGCAGGAGGAAGGAGGGTGGTTGAGTTCAGTCAACAGGTAAGAAATTTACAAAAATAAATATGATTGAGCAATTTCAGAACAGATTTAATCTTTATTTTATTTTCAAGCTAAACAAAAGATGCTAATATAAGGGGGAAATTACTCCAAAAACCCAGCTGTACTGACATATTTTGAGTCATTTGCATGAATAAGATGGTCCTAGAGACAAGTGTAAACTTGACTTTAAAGTGAGTAGGCCCCAAAGTGTTTTCTGAGGGAGGATTAGATTGGTGCAGTCATTCAATGTTTATTGATATAATATTTATATTCATCTTATTTCAAAAAGAAGTTGAAGCAGATTGCAGAACTATGTATACAATCCACAATCCAAAAACTAAGAGATGAAATCAGGAGGAAGTAATAAGAGTAGGAGAAATAAGACAGGTGTGGTGGCTTACACGTGTAATCCCAGCATTTTGGGAGGCTGAGGTGGGTGGCTCACAAGGTCAGGAGTTCAAGACCAGCCTCGTCAATATGGTGAAACCCCCATTTCTACTAAAAGTACAAAAATTAGCCAGGCGTGGTGGTGGACACCTGTAGTCCCAGCTACTCAGGAGGCTGAAGCAGGAGAATTGCTTGAACCTGGGAGGTGGAGGTTCCAGTGAGGCAAGATCACACCACTGTACTCTAGTCTGGGCTACAGAGCAAGACTCTGTCTTAAAAAAAAAAAAAAGTAGGAGAAATAAGATAATAAGATAAGGTCAAGTTTGGGTAAAATACATGTCTAAACTATATGCCATTGTTAGAGATGGGCAACACACATTTAGCTCTGAGCTTTCTAGAAACAACTGAAAGAGCCCAGTAAACTGAGATAATAGAGTTGTATTGTGTTAAGCCACTAAGCTCTGTTTCAAACTATTCCTTGGGTCTCAAGGGAAGACATGAGGATGGGATAAACCTCTAGGTGAAGTTGAGGTACTAACTCTCATAAAGATTGTTACTTCTCACAGAGGGCTTAATTATAAGTCTATGTAGAAGCAGAATAAATAGGTGATTATTTAATGTTGCTGAACAGTCTTTCCTTATATGTAGAAACCTGTATTGGTTTTTGAGCTACTTGAATGCAGCAAACTAAATCTTCTGGAATACGATCTGTCATCTTCCACATGTGACTCTCTTTTATAGGATATCTATCCACTCTTTTGCACTTTGAACATTTAAGGCCTTTATTGAGTATGTAATTACTCTACTGACCGCTAAACAATGTCATTTCCGAATTCCTTTATCACCAGACACATAATCATCAGTTCAAAAACGATTATGCAAGATTCTCATTGATCTTCAGAATTTCCTTAAAGCTTTTCAACTTATAATTAACACATATTCTTGTCATCTTTACTTTAGCACAGGTGAAACGGAATAGTGTTCCTGCTGTAGTATTTTCATCATTTGCCAATCTTCACTGTAATCCTTGAAAATGTGAAGGTAGATGGGTGCATTTTACTTTACAATTCAGTGTGATAAAACCCACAGCTACTGTTCAAAGTTCCATTTAATTTAAAAGATAAAGGACCACTTTTATTCCAAATTAATACTTTTTATCATGCAGGAGACTGATTGAATTATATGATTTTCTCTAATAAGGTAGATAATAAAATTTTAAGATGTATTTTACAATTTCACTATGACATACCACATAGAAGGCTAGCTATTTTTATTCCTTCACAGCCTGAGGGAGTCGGAACTTTTATATACTCCACCTCCCGAGTGACTACAGGTTCTGTCCTCAACAATAAAGGACCCTACAGTGTTATCAGTGAGAGAAAATATTCTGACTAAGCAGGTCTGTAATTTTACTGAACTATCACTTATGCCTTCTAATCTCAACATTCCAGAAAAGATATTTTAAAAACAGACAGGTTATCAATAAAAAAGAAAGACAAAAATAAAGCTAAATATTCTGTTCAGTTAATGATCAGTATGATTTATTTATTTTTATTGTGTATATTTGTATGGTATAATGTGATATTTTGATCTACCTGTACATTGTAGAGTCAATCAAGCTAACATGTCCATTTTATGTTTTTGTGGTGAGAATGTTAGCAATCTATTGTTTTAGTAACTTTGAAATATACAATACATTATTATTAACTGTGGTTATGTAGTACAATAGATCAATAAAACTTATTTATTCATTCTATCAGAAACATTGTACCCTTTGAGCAAAATCTCCCTTTGCCTTATTCCTTTTCCTCCCCTCTCCTTTACCCTCTGGTAACCACCTTTCTATTCTCTGTTTCTAAGAGATTAGCTTTTTTAAGATTTCACATATGAATGAAGACATGCAGTATTTGTCTTTATGTGTCTGGCTTATTTCACTTATAATAGTATCCTCCAGATTCATCTATGTTGTCACAAATGACAGCATATCCTTATTTTTAAGGCTGTATAGTATTCCATTATGTATATGTGTATGTGTAAATATTATACAATGTGTGTTTATATAAATTTGTGTGTGTGTGTGTGTGTGTGTGTGTGTGTGTGTGTGCTTTATTCATTAATTCATCAATGAACACTTAGGTTGCTTCCATGCCATGGCTATTATAAATAATGCTTCGATGAACAAGGGAATCCAGATATCACTTTGACCTACTGATTTCAATTTTTTTGGATATATTCCCAGAATTGAGATTGTTGTATCATATGGCAATTCTATTTTACAATTTTAGTCTTGTGAGGAACCTCCATGCTACTTTCCAAAATGGGCGTACCAACTTACATTCCCACCAACAATACAGGAGGTTTCCCTTTTCTCCATATCCTTGCCAACACTTGTTACCATTCATCTTTTTGATAATAGCCATTTGAACAGTTGGGAAATGATACCTCATTGTGTATTTAATTTTTATTTCTCTGATAATTAGAGATTTGGAGCATTTTTTAATAAATCTGTTGGCCATACATATATCTTCTTTTAAGAAATATATATTTAGATCATTTGCCTATTTCTTTAAATCTGTTACTTTTCTTGCTATTATTTGAGTTCCTTACATGTTTTTGATATTAGCCCCTTATCAGATGTATTGTTTGCAAATATTTTCTTAATCGATGGGTTAGCTCCTCACTCTGTATTTTTTGCTGTGCAAATTCTTTTTAGTTTGATGCAATCCAATATATTTTTGCTTTAGTTGCCTAGGCTTTTGCAGTCTTGTCCAAGAAATCATTGGAACTTTTCCCTGTGTTTTCTTATAGCGGCTTTACAGTTTCAGGTCTTATGTTTAAGTCTTTCATCCATTTTATTTGATTTTTGTTTGTGGTGTAAGAGAAGGGCCCAATTTTGTTATTCTACATGTGGCTATTCAATTTTCCCAATATAATTTATTGAAGAGACTATTATTCCCCATTGTATGTTCTTGGCACCTTTATCCAAAATTAATTCACTATAAACACTGGGTTTTATTTCTGTGCTTTCTATCCTATTCCATTAGTCAACATATTTGTTTTTATGCCAGTACAATGCTCTTTTGATTACAATAGCTTTATAATATATTTTGAAATCAGGTAGCATGATGCCTCCAGATTTTTTCTTTATGCTAACGATTGCTTTGGCTCTTTGGTCTTCTTTCTGGTTTCATATCATTTTTAAGATTATTTTTTCTATTTTTGTGAAACATTAGAATTTTGATATGGATTACACTGAATCTTTATATCACTTTGGGTATTATGGGTGTTTTAACAATATTCATGTAAGCCATACAGGGAATATCTTTCCATTTATTTAATGTCTCCTTCAATTTTTAATCAATATTTTACAATTTTCAGTGTACTGATATTTCACCTCTTTGGTTAAATTTACTCCTATGTATTTTTTTGATGACATTGTAAACATTTAAAAAAAATCAGATATCTCATTGTTAATGTACAGAAATGCTACTTATTTCTGTATGTTGATATTGTGATGTGCAACTTTACTGAATTTCTTTATTGGTTCTAATGGTTTTTTTTGTGTGTGTGTGGAATCTTTAGGCTTTTTCTACATACAACATCATGTCATCAGCAAACAGAGACAGTTTCACTTTTTCCTTACCTATATGGATGCACTTTATTTCTTTTTCATGCCCAATTGTTTTGGCTAGGACTGCCAGTACTATGTAGAATATAAAAGGTGAGAGTGTACATACTTGTCTTGTTCCTGCTCATCGAGGAAAAGATTTTAACTTTTCTTGTTGACTATTATGTTAGCTATAGTCTTATCATATATGTCCTTTATTGTGTTGAGGCACATTCCTTCTATACTGATTTTTCTGAGAGTTTTTATTATGAACAGATGTTGAGTTTTATTGCATGGTTTTCTGCATCTATTGAGATGATCATGTGGTTTTTGTCCTTCATTTTGTTAATATAGTATATCACATTTATTGAGTTACATAGGTTGACCTATTCTTGCATTCTTAGGATAGATCCTGCTTGATCATGGTGAATGGTTTTTTTTTTTTTTTTTTGAGACGGAGTTTCACTCTTATTACCCAGGCTGGAGTGCAATGGCGTGATCTCGGCTCACCGCGACCTCCGCCTCCTGGGCTCAGGCGATTCTCCTGCCTCAGCCTCCTGAGTAGCTGGGATTACAGGCACGTGCCACCATGCCCACCTAATTTTTTTGTATTTTTAGTAGAGACGGGGTTTCACCATGTTGACCAGGATGGTCTCGATCTCTTGACCTCGTGATCCACCCGCCTCGGCCTCCCAAAGTGCTGGGATTACAGGCTTGAGCCACCGTGCCCGGCCGGTGAATGGTCTTTTTAATGTACTTGTTCAATTCAATTTGCTACTACATTGTTGAGGCTTTTTGCTTCTATGTTCGTGAGGGATATTGGCCTGTAGTTTTGTTTTCTTTTGTCCTTTTCTGGCTTTGAAATCAGGGTGATCATATTCTTATAAAATAACTTTGGGAGTATTCCCTCCTCTTAAATTTTTTTGGGGGACAGTTTGAGAAAGAGTGGTGTTAGTTCTCTAAATATTTGGTAGAATTCTGCAGTGAAACCAACAGATTCTTGGCTTTTCTTTAATGGGAGACTTTTTATTACTGATTCAATATCTGTACTCAGTAATGATCTTTTTAGATATTCTGATTCTTCCTGATATAGTCTTAGTAGGGTACATGATTCTAGGAAATCATCCATTCTTTTTAGGTTATCTAATTTGTTGATGTATAGTTTGTCATAGTAGTTTGTTATCATCCTTTGTATTTTGTGGTATAAATTGTAATGTCTCCTCTTTCATTTAGGATTTTGTTTGTATCTTCTCTCTCTCTCTCTCTCTCTCTCTCTCTCTCTGTCTCTGTCTCTCTCTTTCTCTCTTTCTTGAGACAGTGTCTTGTTCTGTCACCTAGACTGGAGTACAGTGACGTGATCTTGGCTCATTGCAATCTCCGCCTCCTGGGTACAAGCAATTCTTGTGCCTCAGCCTCCTGAGTAGCTGGGATTACAGGGACACACCACCACACCCAGCTAATTTTTTTTTTTGTTTTTTTGAGATGGAGTTTCTCTGTTGTTGCCCAGGCTGGAGTGCAGTGGCATGGTCTTGGTTCACTGCAACCTCCACCTCCTGGATTCAAGCCATCCTCCTGCCTCAGCCTCCCAGGTAGCCCACTACTAGATTACAGGTGCCCACTATCACACCTGGCTAATTTTTGATTTTTTAGTAGAGATGAGGTTCTGTAACCTTGGCTAGGGTGATCTCGAACTCCTAACCTCAAGTGATCTGCCCTCCTCAGGCTCCCGAAATGTAGGGATTATAGGCATGAACCACTGTGCCTGGCCTGCATCCCTTCTCTTTTTTCTTTGTTAATCTAGCTAAAGGTATGTCAGTGTTGTTTATCTTAAAAAAATTTTTTTTAGTATTGTGGGTCGTTTTTTCTAGTTTATTATTTTTATTTCTTCTCTGATCTTTGTTATTTTGTTTTTTCTGCTAAGTTTGGGCTTAGTGGTTTTTTTTTTTTTTCCTAGTTCCTTAGGTTGTTTATTTGCAATTTTTATTTTTTTAAGTCAAGTTTTTGTCACTTTGAAGAATTTAATTCATTTGCACTTAAGTCCTTACCTATCAATAATTATCTATTACCATTCACTTACCTATTGCCATTTTGTTAATTATTTTCCTGTTAATTTGTAGATCCTTTGTTCTTTTTTCCTCTTTTGATATCTCCTTTTGTGGTTTAATGATTTTCTGTAGTGGTTTGCCTTGAATAATTTCTTTTTGCATTTTGTTTATTTCCTAAGAATTTTTGCATTATGTCTAACGTGGGGCTTACATAAATCCTCTTAAAACATATTGTACTAACAGAATGTTTTAAGCTGATAGCAACTTAACTTGCACACACTCTACATTTTATGTATTGTCACACTTTGTTTTTCGTGACTCATTTTGTATCTTTTATAGTTTGCATCCCTTAACAAATGATTGTATTATATCTATGGTTGTTTATAATAGTCTTATCTTTTAGCTTTCATACTAGATGTAATTGATTTTCACACCATCATTTCAATATAAGAATGTTCTTAGTTTGACTATGTACTTACTTTTACTGTTGAGATTTATGTTTTCATATATTTTCATGTTGCTACTTAGCAACATTTTCCATTGGCTTGAAGGGCTCCTTTTAGTATTTCTTATAAGGTGGTCTAGTGGTGATAAATTATCTTAGCTTTTGAGTGTCTGAGAATTTTTTTTTTTTTACCGCCCCTTCATTTTTGAAGGACAAGATTGTAGGGTACTATGGCTTGAGTTTGTCTTCTTTGAAACTTGTGTTGAAATTTGATCCCTAATGTGTTGGTGTTGAGAAATAAGGCCCAGTGGGAGGTGTTTGGTTCATGGGGACACATCCCTCTTAAATAAATTAATGTCCTTCTCTGGCAGGAAGCTCTCACTCTCTTAGGAGTGGATTAGTTCCTAACAGAGCAGGTTGTTAAAAAAAAAAAAAAAAATCTGGCTTCCTTGGTTTCTCTCTCTTGCATCGTATCTTGCCATGTGATCTCTTTGCAGGTGTCCATTTTATTTCTGCTTTTTGTCATAAGTTGAAGCATCCTGAGGCCCTTACCAAATTCAGCAACCCAATTCTGGACTTTCTAAGCCCCAAAGTCATGAGCCAAACTTTCTTTATAAATTTCCCAGACTGACTCAGGTATAGCAACACTAAATGGATTAGGACACTGGGTATAGTATTGCTAGTTGGCATATTTTTTCTTTCAGCTTTATGAATGTATCATTTTATTCCCTATAGCCTGCAGGGGTTCTGTTGAAAAAATCTGCTAGTAATCTTTTAGAAGTTTCTCTGTATGTAAAGATTCACTTTTTCTTTGTAGCTTTCAATATTCTATCTTTGTCTTTAACCTTTGACAATTTGATTATTAAGTGTTTTGATGTTAGTTTCTTTGAATTCATCTAATATGGGTGACTGTTAAGCTTACTGAATCTCAATTTGTTTTCTTCCTCATATTTGAGTTTTCTGCCATTGTTTTTTTGAATATGTTTTTCTGTCCCTTTCTCTGTCTCCTCCTTCTGGTATGCTGAAAATGTATATAATATTCTCTTTGATGGTGTCCCATAAATCTCTTAGGCTGTCTTTGATCTTTTTTATTCTTTTCTGATTTTGCTTCTTGGATTGGATGACTACCAGTGACCTTTCTTCCTCTTTTCTTCTGCTTGATCTAGTCTGATATTAAATAAACCTTTCATTGGATTGTTTTATTTATTACATTCTTTAGCACAATTATGCCTCTTTGATACTTTTTAATATTTTCTATCTCTTTGTTGAAGTTCCCAATTTGTTTATACATTGCTCTCCTTAATTCAGTGAGCATCTTTAGGATGATACTTTTGATTTTTCTGTCAGGTAAATCACATATCTCCATTTCATTAAGGTCTACTTCTGGAGATTTATCTTGTTCTTTAATTTCAGACATATTTCTCTGTTTATTCATTTTACTTGACTCTCTGTGGTAATTTCTGTGAATTAGATAAAAATACTCCTCTCTTAGTCTTATAAGACTGATCTCACAGAGGAGTTATTTCTCACCAACCAGCCCACCCAGAGATTCGTAATGCCTCTAAATTCCTTGTGCTTGTCCAACCTGCTGTTATTGTTCTTATTGGATTCCCCCAAATTAGACAATCTCATGTCATTCTATTGCCTTGAGTAAGGTGAGATTGAAGCCAACCCCTTGGGATACAGATAGAGAGGTTGGGGTGTTAGATGTATGTTCCAGCTTTTCCTTTCCTTGCAGAGAAGCTGGGGGCTCGATATTGTCACATATTTATTCTGCCCTACCCAAAGTAGAGGATCTAAGACATATGGCTGCATTATTTATCAGACTGCTCATTTTGAACCTGGGGAGATAGCTGCTGAATGTTATAATTTGAAAAGTCATCTTTTTGTTTTCTGTAGTTTAAGAGACTCAGGACTGCACAGACGCATCAACTTCTAGAGCTAGGTGACTTAGGAGTGAGTTGCTGGTAAAGGCTATAAAAGTTGAAATGCTCAGTGCCTGCCAAGTCTACTTCCATGGAGATTCTGAAAACCTGGATTTATTGCTGGGAAAAGCCAGGGAAGAATGTGTGGGGCACAACTACTCTTCTGTTTGAGCAAGCAGAAATCTCATATCCTCCTAGGATGGGGAAACATCTGGTCTAAAGATGTTGCTGCAACATGCCAAGGACGAAGGTACAGAAAGTATCTGATTTCCCTATCAGGCACATAGAGGTCTCCTACCTCTCTCTAATGAGAAATTGGCAAAATTAATTTCAGGAATGGGCCAGGAGAGAAGGTGCAGGGAGTGTCATCCCTCTTGTTCTTGCTGCAGAGGCCTTCAACTTCTTTTTATGGAGTGATTTTAGGGCTGGCATTATCACTGAAACAAGTTGGTTAAGAAGGCATGGGGAGTGTTGTTCATCCCATTTAGGTTCTGAGAGATATTCTTTATTTACTGCATAGGCTCCAAGATACTGGCTTGGCAGAGGTTAGAACCACAGGGAGCTGCTAAAAAAGCATGTCTCCAAACCCTTTCCAGGAGGAAGTTCGAAGCTAGACTGATCCCAGGGTCTTCAGCTGCTGGGAGTTCTCATGCAGTTAAAAAACTGCTGTTTGTTCTTTGTGCTTTAGGGAAATCCTCCCATGCACTGTCCCTGCCATTTCTCAAGCATATGATTAGAAAGCCAAGACATCTGGCAGGAACTGTAAAAGTAGAGCACTATATCTTAATTTGTTTTGTGTTGCTGTAAAGGAATGTTGAAGGCTGGGTAATCTATAAAGAAAAGAACTTTATTTGGCCCATGGTTCTGTAGGCTGTATGAGAAGCATAATGCCGGCATTTGCTCAGCTTCTAGTGAGGGCCTCCAGCAGCTTCCACTCATGGTGGAAGACAAAGGGGATCACATGTGAACAGAGATTAAATGGCAGGAAGAAGCAAGGTAGGGTGGTGCCAGGTTTTTTTTTTTTAACAACCAGCTCTTGCAAGAACTAATAGAGCAAGAAATCACTATTTCCCAGGGAGGGAATTAGTTTATTCATGAGGGATCCAGCCCCATGACCAAACATCTTCCATGAGGTCCTACTTCCAACATTGATGATCAAATTTCAACAAGAGGTTTGGAGGGGATAAACATCCAAGCTATAGCATGTATTATAAGCCTCCCACCTCTTGGGGGCAAGTTGGGAGTTTGCTTTCCTTCCCAAGTGTAAGGCATTGTGTTCCACTTTTCCTACCCATTTTGATGTGGATATTTTTCATCTGGTGTGTAGAGTTTTTCAACTGGATTCTGGCTTTCTGTAGTAGAGAATTGATCCTTGTATCATTGTCTTGGTGTGTATGTGGGTGGAGAGATAGTCAGGAGCCTCCCATTCTTCGAAGTTGCTGATATCACTCTCAGTGTGACTTATAGGTGTGAAATGATCCGTTATTTTCTTTAGAATTAGTTATTGCCGGCCGGGCGCGGTGGCTCAAGCCTGTAATCCCAGCACTTTGGGAGGCCGAGGCGGGTGGATCACGAGATGAACAGATCGAGACCATCCTGGTCAACATGGTGAAACCCCGTCTCTACTAAAAATACAAAAAAATCAACTGGGCATGGTGGTGCGTGCCTGTAATCCCAGCTACTCAGGAGGCTGAGGCAGGAGAATTGCCTGAGCCCAGGAGGCGGAGGTTGTGGTGAGCCGAGATCGCGCCATTGCACTCCAGCCTGGGTAACAAGAGCGAAACTCCGTCTCAAAAAAAAAAAAAAAAAAAAAAAAAGAATTAGTTATTGCCTTAAAATTTAAAGTCAGAGCCAAATCAGCATGAAGATTTGTAGGGTTTTATTTCTCACCAGGCTAAGCTAATGGATTTGCATTCAAATGCCCCCAAATTAGTGTAGGGGAAGAAAAAGTTTTCCTCTGTCCTCTTAGATTCTGTAGTTGAGACCTGCAAATTAAAGTGACAAAAGATAGATTAACAGGAGAAAAGGTTTATTTCACATACCGATAAGGGTTTCACAGAAAATAAGTAAAAACTCAAAGTAGTGTTTAGACTTGAGAGCATATATATCTTTTTAACAAAGTATGACAAATTGTGGAGAAGTAGCAAGACAAAGGAAAAGATATTTAGCTTCCAGGAGTAGTATATTATGGGAAGATAAACATATGAGAAAACTAATGGAAGGCGGGGTGCGGTGGCTCAAGCCTGTAATTCCAGCACTTTGGGAGGCCAAGGTGGGTGGTTCATGAGGTCAAGAGATCGAGACCATCCGGGCCAACATGGTGAACCCTGTCTCTACTATAAATACCAAAAAAGTAGCTGGGCATGGTGGCATGCGCCTGTAGTCCCAGCTACCTGGGAAGTTAGGCAGGAGAATTGCTTGAATCCAGGAGGCAGAGGTTGCAGTGAGCCGAGATAGCACCACTGCACTCCAGCCTGGCGCCTGGTGACAGATCGAGACTCTGTCTCAAAAAAAAAAAAAAAAAAAAAGAAAAAAGAAAAAGACAACTAATGGAAAATAGGAATTATTTTAGTAAGTCTTATTTATGCTAACTCATTTCAGTGTCAATTTTCCATCTTCAGTGATAAGGGCTGTTCTCCTTTTCCTAATATGGAAAGGAAATAGGGGTTATGATCATGAAGAAATATGTATGACCTGCTTTTAGGCAGAGAGGGAGAAGACATATAGTTCCCTCACTGTCTGTCTTTAAATTGTCCCTAATTCAAAATAACTTTTATGCAATAGTGGCGTATTTGGGGGTGGCATAATTTGATCCCCTTCATTAGTGAAGCCTTGGTTGAACAATTCTATGGTCTGAATATTTGTATTCCCCTCATATTCACATGTTAAAATCCTACTTTCCAAAATGATGACATTAGGAGGTGAGGCCTATTGAGGGGAGATTAAGTCGGGAGGGTGGAGCCCTCATGAATGGGATTAGTGCCCTTATAAAACAGGTCCTGGAGAACTGCCTTTCCTCTTTCACCATGTGAGGACACAGTGAGAAGGGATCATCTATGAATCAGGGAATAGTCCCTCACCAGACACCAAATTCATGATGCCTCAATCTTGAACTTCCCAGGCTCCAGAATTGTGAGAAATACAATTCTATTGTTTAAAAGTTACCCAGTCTATGGTATTTTTATAGAAGCATGAATGGACTAAGACAAACAATATCCAAAGTTATGAATATCATTTAATCAGAACATTTTTATCACTAAACTATTAAACTGATTTTAGAGGTCTTGTCAAGAAAGTCCACAACTTGTAGCATAGTTTAGACCCAATACATATTTAGATTGGTCTGAATTTTTTTGTCTCCATCTGTAGGCTTTCCTAATGAGTAATGATCCTCCTGCTCATGATCCTGAAACCCCATGTCATCCTTAATCAGAAAAGAAGATATTACATACAATAATGATAATAATAACAGTTGGCATTTTTGAGTTCTTCCTCGCATCAAGCATTTAGTTCTCATAGTCCTATAATGTAAGCACTATTGTTATTTCCAATTTTATCATTAGGGAAAATGAGGCTCAGAGAAGTTAAGTAACATGCCCAGGGTCACATGGGTAGTTAGTAAGGCAAAAATGGGATCAAAGGCAAGGCTTCCTGGCTCCCGGTCTATTGTATGTTCCAGTAAGTTTTCTTATCTACAAAATGAGACTAATAAGATCATAAGCTTTAAAGACAGAATAATCTTATATAGAATTCAATTCTGTGATACTAGATATAGGGCTTTGATGATGTTACTTAAGTTTGCTGTGGTTCAGTTTTTTTAATCTGAAGTCCTTAGCTATATAAACCTCATAAGGTTAATTATTTTGAGTGTTAAATTCAGAATTTAGTATTTGCATTTATTGATCACACTATATCATTGTATTTTCTCAATGTAAAGTTAAATATTTTGTTGAGGGTCTTTGGGTATTTTCTATGAGACTGCCTACAAAACCATACTCTTATAATTTGTTTTAGATTTGCAATGCATCCATTCATTTCAAAAGTGGTATACTGACCATATACAGGCCCATATACCTATTCTATTTTAAAATTTTTCATGAGTTGGCCATCATTTAAGCAGCTAAAAATAATGTAAAATCTGTTTAGCTTCACTTTAATTCTTTTATACCAATAACACCTAGAACTGAGTAGCAGCCATGTCTTTTCAAAAGGGAATATCTTTTCCAGTTTATACAAGTCACTACTCTTCCCTATTATCTTACACCTTGACCCATTCATTTAATTATATTGCCAGCCTTACTTCAATAACACATAAGTTTGGGAACTCTGGTTATTTTACAAGAGATAAATCTTTATCTCATTTTTTAGATTTTTATTTTAGGCTCAGGTGTGCACATGCAAATTTGTTGCATAGGCAAATTGCATATCATGGAGGTTTGGTGCACAGATTATTTTGTCATTCAGGTCATGAGAATAGTACTCAATAGGTACTTTTTCTATCCTAACCCTCCTGCCACCCTCCACCATCAATTAGGCCTTTGGGTCTATTTTTGCCTTCTTTTTTTTTTTTTTTTTTTTAATTGCATTTTTTGTGTCCATGCGTACTCAATGTTTAGCTCCAACTTATAAGTGAAAATGTGGTATTTGGTTTTTTTTTCTTTTATTAGTTTACTTAGGATAATGGCCTCCAGCTCTATCCATGTTCCTGTAAAGGACATGATCTTGTTCTTTTTCATGGGTGCATAGTGTTCCATGGTGTATATGTACCACATTTTCTTTACCTAGCCTACCACTGATAGACATTTAAGTTGATTCCATGTCTTTGCTATTGTGAACAATGCTGCAGTGAACATATATCTGCATGTATCTTTATGGTAGAATGGTTTATATTTCTTTAGATATATACCCAATAATAGGATTGCTGGGTAAAATGGTAGTTATCTTAAGTTACTTGAGAAATCACCAAACTGCTTTCCACATGGCTGAACATGGCTTTCCACATGAGATTTAGATTCCTATCAGCAGAGTGTAAGTGTTTACTTTTCACCGCAGCTGTGCCAGCATCTGTTGTTTTTCGACTTTTTAAAAATAGTAATTCTGACTGGTTTGAGATGGTATCTTAATGTGGTTTTGATGTATGTTTAATGATTAAAGGTATTGAGTATCTTTTATGTTTGTTGGCTGCATGTATGTCTTCTTTTGAAAAGTGTTTATATCTTTTGCCCACTTTTTAATGAGGTTGTTTGTTGTTAATTTATTCAAGTTATTTATAGATTCTGGACATTAGAACTTTGTCAGATGCCTAGTTTGTAATCCCATTATGTAGGTTGTCTCTTTATTGTATCGATAGTTTCTTTTGCTGTGCAGAAACTCTTTAAGTCCCATTTGTCAGTTTTTATCTTCATTGCAGTTACTTTTGATGTCTTCATCATGAAATCTTTGCAAGAGCCGATGTCCAGAATGGTATTCCCTAGGTTTTCTTCTACATTTTTTATAGTTTTATATTTTCATATTTAAGTCTTTAATCCATCTTGAGTTGATTTTTGTATACAGTAAAAGGAATGGGTCTAGTTTCAATCCTCGGTATAAGGCTAGCCTGTTATCCCTATTTTACAAAAATTAGAAGACAAAAGTAAGCAACAAAAATAACCATCTATAGATCTACCACTCAGTGTCAGCCAAACCTCATGTTTAGTGCCTATTCTTCAGTTCATTCTTTCAGATAGATTGGTAGGTAGATAGGCAGGTCAACAGTCAGCCGCCAGATATGTTGAGAATATTTTTATACTAATGATGATAGATAAATATTATTTGTTACTTTTCTTTAAAGATAGTTTTTTTCAGAGAATGAGGTTTTAAGTTAGTTTTCTAGTAAACTGAGAGATGAACAAAAATGTCATGCATTTTAATGCTTTGTATGGAAAGATCCTCTAAATATGCTATTATAATTTTTAGTGCAATAAACTATTGATGAGGATTCAAGTAGACTAGTCTAGACTAGGATATTTAAAAGCTTTGTGGTCCTTGATAGCCGAGATTGAGGGAATGTGTTCTCTTTCTGGATCCACAAGGGGGCGCAATTTTAAAGGCAAGAACTTCCCAGTGCCATGCCTCAACTCCCATCTCTCTCCACCCGGGAGATTTAACGGTCTCTGTTTTATTTTTTGCTGGCAGGGGACGAATCAAAAGTCAGTCACTCCAGCAGAAGTTCTAAGGAACTCCTTTCATTGGCCAGGGGTCTTGGAGAAGGTGGAGGTTCTTCCTGGGTTAAAAGGCCCCTTCCACACCCCTTTGGACTCCGTGTTTGGACCCCCTTCCACATACACACTCTCTCTCTCTCTCATGGAAGCTGTTTTTCTTCCTCTTCTTTTTCTCTTTATCTAAATAAATCACTTTCGGCAAACTCTGTTTGGAGTCCAGTATTTACTTTAGGAGTGCACTGCATTGTGGTCTTCTCTCCCATTCTTGAGAGAGTGATAGACCAAGAACCTGGAGAAACATCCTCTCAGAGGAACTGAAGGCTCCTGATCCCCGACATTATGGCTGTTAAGGGAATAGAAACAGTTGAGGAAGGTATAGTAGATTGATACTGAATTTAGGATGGTCCTTAAATCTTGAAGCTTCACATAAATTCATTTCTCTTCATGATTCCTGTGCTGGAATTCTCTCCATAGCATCATTTTCACTGGTTTCTAAGTTCCTACTTGAATGCCTCTAACAACAGAAGACTTATTACCTCTTGAGCCACAACCTGTCTTTTTTAACCAACTATTAAAAAGGTCTTTTAGGCTGGTCACGGTGGCTCACACCTGTAATCTCAGCATTTTGGGAGGCCAAGGTGGGCAGATCACTTAAGGCCAAGAGTTCAAAACCAGCCTGGCCAACTTGGTGAAACCCCATCTCTACTAAAAACACAAATATTTCCTGGGCATGGTTGTGTGTGCCTGTAATACCAGCTACTTGGGAGGTTGAGGCGGTACAAATGCTTGAACTCACGAGGCAGAGGTTGTAGTGAGCCAAGATCACGCCACTGCACTCCAGCCTAGGTGACAGAGTGAGACTCTGTCTCAAAAAAAAAAAAAAAAAGGTTCTTTTAATTAGCTTAAATGTAGGTTCTTATAATTTTTTTTTTAATATTTAAGTTCAGGGGTACATATTGCAGTTTTGTTATATAGGTAAACTTGTGTCATGGGGTTTTTTGTACAGATTATTTCTTCACCCAGATATTAAGCCTAGTACCCATTAGTCACTTTTCCTGATTCTTTCTATCCTCCCACCCTCCACCCTCCAGTAGGCCCCAGTATCTTTTGTTCCCCTCCACATGTAGGTGTGTTCTCATTATTTAGCTTCCACTTATAAGTGAGAACATGCGGTATTTGGTTTTCAGTTCCTGCCCTAGCTTGCTAAGAATAATGGCCTCCAGCTCCATCCATGTTTCTGTAAAGCATATGATTTCATTCTTTTTTATGACTGTGTAGTATTCCTTGGTATATATGTACCACATGTGCTTTATCCTGTCTATCATTGATGGGCATTTAGTTTGATTCCATTTCTGTGCTATTGCAAATAGTGCTGCAATAAACATATGTGTGCATGTGTCTTTATCATAGAACAATTTATATTCCTTTGGATATATACCCAGCAATAGGATTGCTGCAGTGAATGGTAGTTTTATTTTTAGGTCTTTGAGTAAGTGTCACACAGTTTTCCACAATGAATAAACTAATTTATATTCCCACTAGCAGTATATAATAAGCATTCCTTTTATTCGCAATCTTGGCAGCATCTGTTGCTTTTTGACTTTTTAATAGTAGACATTCTGACTGATATGAGATGGTATCTCATTGTAGTTTTGACCTGCATTTCTCTAATAATCAGTGATATTGAGCTTTTTTTTCATACACTTGTTGGCTGCATGTATGTCTTTGGAGAAATGTCTGCCCATGTCCTTTGCTCACTTTTTAATGGGGTTGTTTTTTTCTTGCAAATTTGTTTAAGTTCCTTATAGAGTGGATGTTAGCCCTTTGTTGATACACAGTTTACAAAAATTTTCTCCCATTCCTTAGGTTGTCTGTTTACTCTGTTGGTTGTTTCTTTCACTGTGCAGAAGCTCTTCAGTTTAGTTAGATCTCGTTTGTCAATTTTTGCTTTTGGTGCAATTGCTTTTGACATCTTTGTCTTGAAATCTTTGCTTGTTCCTGTGTCCAGAAAGGTATTGCCTAGGTTGTCTTCCACAGTTTTTATAGTTTTATGTTTTACATTTAAGTCTTTAACCCACCTTTAGTTGATATTTGTATATGGTATAAGGAAAGGGTCCAGTTTTAATATTATGTATATGGTTAGCTGGTTATCCCAGTACCATTTATCAACAATAAATGAATAGGAAATCCTTTCCCCATTGCTTCCTTTTGTCAGCTTTGTTAAAGAACAGATGGCTGGATTTGGGACACTGGCTCACTCCTGTAATCCCAGCACATTGGGAGGCTGAGGCGCGCAGATCACTTGATGCCAGGAGTTCAAGACCAGCCTGGCCTTCATGGTGAAACCCCGTCCCTGCTAAAAATACAAAAATTGGCTGGGTGTGGTAGTACACACCTGTAATCCCAGCTACTTGTGAGGCTGGGATTGAAACCGGGAGGCAGAGGTCGCAGTTAGCCAAGATTGCACCACTGCAGTCTAGCCTGGGCAACAAGAACAAGACTATTTCAAAACGAAACAAAACAATACAGATGGCTATAGGTATGTGGCCTGTATTCTTTGTCATTGGTCTATGTGTTCGTTTTTGTACCAATACCATGCTGTTTTGGTTACTGTAGTCCTGTAGTATAGTTTGAAGTCAAGTATCGTAATGTCTTCAGCTTCGTTATTTTTGCTTAGGATTGCCTTGGCTATTTGGGCTCTTTTTCAGTTTCATATGAATTTTAAAATAGTTATTTTTCTAATTCTGTGAAGAATATCATTGGTAGTTTGATAGAAATAGCATTGACTCTATAGATTCCTTTGGGCAGTATGCCATTTTAATGATATTCATTCTTCCTATCCACGAACATGGAATGTTTTCCACTTTTTTTGTGTCATCATTTGATTTGCTTGAGCAGTTTTTTTTGTAGTTCTCATTATGGAGATCTTATACCTCCCTGGATAGCTGTATCTCTAGGTATTTTATTCTTTTGTGGCAATTGTAAATGGAATTGCATTCCTGATTTGGCTTTTGTCTTGGTTGTTGGTGGTGTATAAGAATGCTAGTAATTTTGTACCTGAGACTTTGCTGAAGTTGTTTATCAGCCTAAGGAGCTTTTGAGCTAAGAGTTTAGGATTTTCTAGATATAGAATCATGTCATCTGCAAACAGGGAGAGTTTGACTTCCTATTTGGATGCTCTTTCTTTCTTTTGCCTAATTGCTCTGCCCTGTAAAAGTACTCCATCTTGACAGAGTCAGAGTCCCTAGGACAGTCAGGCTTTTGCCAAATGTCCTAAAGAACAACAACCTGTACCTGCTATATTTGTTAGAATGTATCAGAAAAAGGCAAAAGTAATCATTCATTACTTGAAACTAGATTTGACATTCTGTGAATTGGTTAACTTGTTTGAAGAAAATGTATTAAATATTTATTGCTTCATTGCTTGCTTTCAAGATATTTTTACTTGCCTTCATTTATGAGAAGCTAGCTCAGTTTGTTTAAATTCATCTGTGGTTTGAATTGTAACATTCATAATGTTCTTTATAACTCAGAACTTGATTACATACTTATATTTGTTGTTCTCTAGTTGTTTCATGTGCACAAGTCTTGTTATGCCAACCGTTTCATAAGCTTTTCGAAACCAAAGCTTATGTCTTCTACTTTTTTAATGGTTTTTGTTTCCTCAATATCTAGTACAGTAAGCACTTAATAATTATTTCTTGACAAGTTCTGCATGTAGACTGTGTAGCTTGGCTCAATTCTTACATTCTAGTTTGCACCGTTAACCCCACCTAGCTTTCTAGGAAGACTTGTCACATGGGGCCTGGGAAAGGAAGATTAGATGATTAAGAAAAGTCAGGCTTCATTGCTAGACAGAAAAAGTAAAGGTGCTATGCTACTGCTCAAATGTGAGTGCCTACAGGTAATATATTTATTGAGGCTAGTTGGTCTCAGTAAGTTTAGTGTTCTGCATGTATCCTTAATATGCTCTTTGTGAACCATTGACAAAGCATTCACAAATTAGGCCAAGTGCTCCTCCAAGTCATGATTTACATGTTTAAGAGATTTACTCTGCCTTCTGGCAAGTATTCTTCCCTCTTCCTCCTTTACGAAATATGGAATTTGTCTCTGGTCATGAAGGTTTTATATTAACCTATTTTTTAATCTTTACTGAGGAAAATCCTTTTTTCTGCTGCTCCCACTTCAATTGGCTGAAAAATGGCAGCTACCTTACTCTAGAGCTGCTAAGTCTGCTACTCAGCATTTCTCAAATTATCTGAGACTTTGTTGTTCTTCATGGTAAAAGATAAACCCTTAGACTCCTTTTTTCCCGAAATTATCACTATTCTAAAAGAGCCGCTGAGTTCTTAGTCTGGATATTTTAAATAACTATGTATTTATATTATTATTTTCCAAGTCATATCAGCATAATAGTGGTAGGTGCATGCAAGGAAAACTAGTTATTAATTAAATAATGTTATAGAGTGGTCTAATTGTCCTTTTTAATGATATCAACTTATAGAAAATTCTTAAAGTGAAATTTGAAGTAATTTTGTCTAATTGAACAATCTTTGTGTTGATTGTTAATCAGTGGACAAAATTACCAAATCAGCTATTCCATTCATCATTTGACACATTATTAATTTTTTCAGTTAATCAGCTGTATAAATTGAAAAACAAATGCGTTGATACAGTGAATAAAATGTTCAAGCAGTATAACACTGCAGGTAACAAAAGCAATTCCATCGTCTGCCTCACACTATCAGTCATGTTTTGAGAGGCAACTACTCTTCAAAGATGTTTTGTATAAACTTTCTCTAAATTTCTATAGTTATGCAAGCTTCGAGAATGTATCTGTGTTGTCTATATATTTTTACTTTTACAAAAATGGAGGGAAACTTGATATTAAGTTCTACACTCTGTGTTTTCTCCTTCTCTTCATATGTTTTAGAGATTCCATTTTAGTATCGATTGATCTAATCATCTCTTCAAAGTGCCATCTGTAATTTCATTACATGGATATTCCATAATTTCCTTTTGCCAGCCCCTTCCCCAAACTGATGAACATTTAGGGATGTGTGTGTGTGCATGTGTGTGTGAGAGAGGGAGAGAAAGGAAGAGAGAGAGAAAAAAGAAATACTGAGATGATCTTTAGTATTTAATTGCTCTATGCCTAAATTTGCCAAACATATTGGATGTTCTATTTTTTAATCTGATCTTTTTCTTAGCATTTGACAGTCATGGTAGTTAGAAAAAAAATCAATCATTTTAATTCTGTACATATTTATGAAGGCTTATGTTGCATCCAGCACTGTGCTAGATACTGTTGGATATAAGAAAGTTATAAGACAAATTTCTGCCCATACATATTTTACTTTGTAGTACAGAGGACCAGGTTTACTCATGTAAAATAATTAAAGAATTGTATGAGCTTGAGTACCATGAGAAAGAAACTCCAATTTCAACCTTATGTACTCAGTATAAATAGGCAGCCTCCAATCATAGCAGTAGACTGTGTGTGTAGGCCAATTGAAGAATACCACATTGGGAAATGGACCGCTTTTAGGAGATGTTTGAGGTTTTATCTAAACTCAAACTTGAAGACCATTTGAAAACTATGAAGATGCTTTCCACCCAGAGAAATGACTATAAAAAGCAGGCAAATCTGTAATTAAAACCTTACAAAGTGAAATAATATTTATTTATAATAAGGCTATTTTGCCATCAGAAAAATGGAATAATGTTCTTTCCAAAGTGTACATATATGAGATTATCTATACTGTATAGATGCAGTAGCATAATTAGTCTTATTAGTTTTCAAAAGGATATTCTACTTGTTTCATGGAAAGTATTAGATGAGAAAAAAATAGTCTCTACTTCAGAGAAGCAAAAGAGAAAAGAAATAAGAGCAGAATCGGCTGATATCAGTTAATTGTTAATATCTGAGGTTTGAGGTAGAAGGTAGATTTTTGAAGTTTGAAATATTATACATGAAAACTGAAAGGGTAAAAGTTTGGGAGATAACATAGATCATCATATTCATTTTATGAAGAATGCTGTCTTTTACTTATGCCCTTCAGCTTATATTTCTAAACTAGGAATTTAAGGACTTATGAAAGATGGAAGAGGCATAGATTAGAATCCAATATTTTGATGGGTCATAGACTTGTATGAGTCTTACTTGTGCTAATACAATCATTTAAGCAGAATGATATGGTGATAAAAGGTAATAAAATACATTTAGAGGAAAGCATGCTGTGTTGGGTATTCAGAATTTGAGGAAATGTGTTGCGATAACAGAATGATTGAGCAGCTTTCATAGAGTACATTTAGTTAAGATGAAAGCAAGAATTGAAAAAAAAATGCTTTTTCTGTGACAGATTTTGTATCTAAACTGCAAAACATTTAGTGAAGTATACTTTTTCTTCCAAATAAATATTTCAGTCAGTCATTTACCTTCTATTCTCTGTAACAAGTTCACTAACTAGGAGTATGTTCTCTAACATTTAATAAAGTACAAAATACATCAGCTTCTCAATAATGTTTTCCCAAATGTTCTATTTAACAAATATTTCCTGAATAGCTACTATGTGCAAAGCATCACAATAGATATTGTGTGGGATGCAAACTCAAGAGTGAGGCCACTGGTCTTAGAATCAGGAAACTTGCCTCTTAATCCCACTTCCGCTACTTACTTGTATGACCTAGAGATTCACTTCTCATTTCAGAGCCAAAGTCCTGGATTTAGTGATGTCTGAGGCCTTTTTCAGCTATAGGGTAGTCCAACCTACTGAGTAAAACCATTTGTTTCCCCTAAAACTTTTACAGTATTCTATGCGGTTGGGGGGGGGGTGCGGCTTGAAACTGTTGCAGAAATAACTCTAAAAGAAAGCAGAATGCTATTGGTAGTTCCAAGAGAGAGTTACAAAGTGATATAGGGTTTCAAAGGAAGGGTCTATTATACCAATGGAGGAAGCCATTAATAGGTTCATGGAGGGAGTGACCTTGAAGGATTAGGCTTTTGATAGGCAGAAATAGGGGTCATAGGAGCAACTCTGCTTCTATTGTGATTTTTTTCCATCCTGGATATGATTCAGAATTTGTCAGTGGTGAAACAAAAGTGGCAGAAATTCAGCCTTTGAAGGATTTTTATCTGTGTGTTTCTGAACTAGCCAAAGAGTGTAGATTGGAGCTGTAAACAATGAAGTAAAAGGGAGATGATGAACAGGAAACATAGGGAGGGGTCATAGAAATGGAATTTCTTCACAAGTGCTAATAGTAACTATCCCTTACATTTGTATAAATGCTTAAAAATCCAGGATATGAGGGTATGACAAAACTGTAAAGAGCCATGGCCGAATATGCTGTTAACATGGACTCAACCAGACCTGGGTTTCTGTCCCCGCTCTGCGATTTACCAGTAATAGAGCCTTGGACAGTCACTTGTCCTGTTATGCCTCAGTTTCAACGTTTGTAAAATGGAGATAGCAACTACTTCATGAGATGTCTGTAAGATTAAAGTAAGATCATGTATTTAAAGCACTTATCAAAAGGACTGACACATGGAATTTACTCAAAAATGGTAGCTAGGAGGTAGTATGTCAGGTATTTTTCTTCCCTTTCAACAGAAAGTCAAAACTGAGGCTCTGAGATTCTGAGTCACTTATTAGAATCCAGCATTCTTTCTGTTACACCAGTGATTCCCAACCTGAGTTTTCTGCCCACACTCTATACCTGGGGAGCATCTGTGAAGGTGGTAATGAGAATCTATGAGTCATTTTCAATGTTTGAAAGAAGCCTAACAGAGAGCATTCATTTACTTGTGATAAATTATACAACCTGACCAAAATGTCAAGTTTCTTTGCTTTTGTCTGAAATTATATCGACTCATTTTGGTAATACTGGCTATCTCATGCTGATGGGAAACTGATTGGCAGCTATATATGTCTTTGATGAATAGAAATGAAGAAAATGAATTTTATATCATAAATGTAGTTGATCTGGGAGATATTCTTTTCAGCTTGGGAGAAAATGGAGAAAAATAAAATGTTCCTTTGTTGCTGAAACCATTGAGAAGCACTGTATTTTACACCATGCTTTCTCTCTGATTCAAGGGGAATGGGGTTTAAGGGGCTTAGAAAGATAGGAAGTTGTGGTCATAGAGAATTCCAGAGTTTGAGAGCTTAAGGGCAAATTGTTTTCATATAACATGCATGCTTGAAATGAGGATATGACTTGTGTTTTTCTCCTGTGAGAAGGAGATGAGGAAAGTGAGGTCTAAAGAGGGATAATGAATCAGCCAAGTTGAAAGAAGCAGCTTGTAACAGAACCAATATTTCAACCCAGTCTTGTGACTGTTCCACAGCTCTCTCTACTATGAATCAAAGAAATACAGCCATCTTATCTTGATTTTGCCACAATGTCCATGAAAACATTTCCTGAGACCTGATTTTAATATTGACTTTTTCTAGTGAAAGAGGGAAAACACTGTTAGAAGATGAATGAAAATTAAATAAGGGACTTACAGACAGCTAACATACAAAGGTCTCCTTTGTATTGATTGACTTATTTATTGACTTGACAATAAGATCAGCATCTCATGTTCTGAGGCTGTAGTGTGAATTCTCTGGGTTCCACTTCACTCTGCAGAATTAATACAAATACAACAGATGCAGAGTTAATAGGGGATGAATTATCATAGCAGCTATCATTTACTATGTGCTCACTATGGCCTGTAATGTTATTCAGGCATCTCTATTTATTGAGTACCTACTGTGGGCCAAATACTAGTCTAGGAAGTGACAGAGCAATGAATGAGACAGAGAAAACTCACTACCCCCATAGATCTCATATTTTAATCATTTTAAGTAATTTTTTTTTTTTTTTTTTTTTTGAGACGGAGTTTCGCTCTTGTTACCCAGGCTGGAGTGCAATGGCGCGATCTCGGCTCACCGCAACCTCCGCCTCCTGGGTTCAGGCAATTCTCCTGCCTCAGCCTCCTGAGTAGCTGGGATTACAGGCACGCGCCACCATGCCCAGCTAATTTTTTGTATTTTTAGTAGAGACGGGGTTTCACCATGTTGACGAGGATGGGCTCGATCTCCTGACCTTGTGATCCACCCACCTCGGCCTCCCAAAGTGCTGGGATTACAGGCTTGAGCCACCGCACCTGGCCCATTTTGAGTATTTTTATATGGATTACCTCACAACAACCCTGTAAGGTTCATACTGTTAGTATTCTATTTACAAATAAGAAAGTGGACACAGAATTAGTAAGTAACTTGCACAAGGTCACACAGCTAGGAATATTAAATTTGGAAGTTGAACTAAGATCTGTCTGACTCCTAAATGTATATTTTTCTATTATTCTTTTCAAGTTTTATTCCCACTGTGCTACTTCATCAGACAGCTTGTTTATGCCATTCCCCTCAACGCTCTCTTCCCCTTTTATCTATCTTTCCGTTAGGTTATAATGCTGAAAACATACAGTTATTAAACCAACCACAGAGAGGCAAAATACATTCATGTTGATAAAGTAAGATGTATATAGGCTTGCTTGCACACTAAACAGAGAGGGCACTATGCAGAAGCTGATTGCTTTGGAGAGATTAGATAGGAGATGTTATATGATAATAGACAACATTTATTGAGTATTTATTAAGTGTTAGCCAGTATACTTTTTACATTTAATTTGTGTGTATACATAATAGCTGCACATATGTATGGGGTATAAGTAATATATTGATACAAGTGTGTAATGATCAAATCAGGACAATTGAGATATTCATCACCTCAAACATTTATCATTTCTTTTTGTTGGAACATTCTAAATCTACTCTTCTGATTATTTTGAAATAGACAACAATATATTGTTAACTATAGTTATTCTATTTTGGTACCAAACACTAGACCTTATTCCTACTATCTAACAATATTTTTGTACCCATTAACCAACTCCTCTTTATCTTCTCCTACCACTACCCTTCTGAGCCTCTGATAACCATCATTCTATTCTCCACCTACATGAAATCATTTTTTAGCTTCTATATATGAGTAAGAACATACAATATTTGTCATCTCTACCTGGTTTATTTCACTGAACATAATGTCCTCCAGTTCCATCCATGTTGTTGCAAATGACAGGATCTCATTCTTTTTTTATAGTTGAATAATATTCCATTTTGAATATATACAACATTATCTATTCATCTGTTGATAGATTGATTCCATAGCTTGGCTATTGAGAAAAGTACTGCAATAAACATGGGAATATACAGGTATCTCTTTGATATACTGATGTCCTTTCTTTTGGATATCTGCCCAGTAATGAGATTGCTAGATAATATGTTAACTCTATTTTTAGTTTTTTCAGGAACTGCCATACCGTTTTGCATAATGGCTGTACTAATTTACATTCCTACCAGCAGTATATAAGCATTCCCCCTTCTCCACATTCTCACCAGCATCTGTTATTGTCTTTTTTTATAAAACTCATTTTAACTGTGGTGAGATTATATCTTATTGTGGTTTTGATATGCATTTGTGTAATAATTTGTGATGTGGATTCTTTTCATGTACCCATTGGCCATTTATATGTCATCTTTTGAGATATGTCTATTCAGATTTTTTTGTCCATTTGTAGATTGGATTTTTTTGTGGTTTTTGTCCACTGAGTTGCTTGAGTTCTTTATATCATCTGATTATTAATTCCTATTCAGTTGAATAGTTTACAATTGTTTTTCCATTTAGTAGGTTGCCTCTTTACATTGATGGTTGTTTCTTTTGCTGTGCATAAGTTTTGTAGTGTAATATGATCTCATTCATCAATTTTTGCTTTGATTGCCTGTGCTTTTGAGGTCTTACTCAAGAAATCCTTTCCCAGACCAATGTCCTGAAGCATTTCCTCAATGTTTTCTTCTAGCAGTTGTGTAGTTTCAGGTCCCACATTTGTCTTTAATCTGTTCTGATTTGGATTTTGTATTTGGCAAGAGATAAGGACCTAGTTTTTTCTTTTGCATTTGGATATTCAGTTTTGCCAGCCCCATTTGTTGAATAGACTATCCTTTCCCCAATGTCTATTCTTGGTGCCTTTGTGGGAAATAAGTTCCCTGTAGCTGTGCTGATTTATTTCTGGGTTCCTTTAGTCTACATGTCTGTTTTTATGTCAGTACCATGCTGTTTTCTTTACTATAGTTTTGTAGTATAATTTGAAGTCAAGGACTATGATATCTCTAGCTTTGCTCATTTTGCTCAGGACTGTTTTACTATTCTGGGTCTTTTGTGGTTCCATATAAATTTTAGGGTATTTTTTCTATTTCTGTGAAGGATGTCACTGGTAATTTGATAGGGATTGCATTGAATCTGTAGATGCTTTGGGTAGTACGGACATTGTAACACATTCATTCTTTCAATCCATAAACATGGGGTATCTGTCCATTTTTCCGTGTTCTTTAAAATTTTTTTTTTCTTAGTGTTTTATAGCTTTCACTGTAAAGATCTTTTACTTCTTCAGTTAAATTTATTCTTAGGTAATTATTTTGTAGTTATTGTAAATAGGATTGCTTCCTTGGTTTCTTTTTCATATTTTTAACTGTAGGCATACAGAAATGCTACTGAATGTGTATGTTGGTTTTGTGTCCTACATTTTTCGGTAGAGTCTTTAGGTATTTTTAAATATAAGGTCATATAATTTACAAACAAGGATAATTTGGCTTCTTCTTTTCAAATGGGAGTGTCCTTTATTTCTTTCTCTTTTCAAATTGCTCAGGCTTGGACTTCTAGAACTATGTTGAATAAAAGTGATGAAAGCGGGCATCCTTGTCTTATTCCAAATCTTAAAAAAAAGACCTTCAGTTTTCCACCATTTAGTATGATTTAGTTAGCTGTGAGTTTGTTGTATATGGCCTGTATCATGTAGTCAGTATATTTTTAACACATTCAATTCTTACAACAACTTTATAAGATAGGCATTGTTATTATTATAGTCTTCATTATCTATATGGGGGGAAACTAAGATATGGAGTGGTTAATTAACTTGTCAAGAATCTTCTGTTTATAAGGGGCAGAACTGAGATTAAAGTTCAGGCAGACAGTATCCAGAGTTTGTGGTAATAATCACCAGGACAATGCTTACAACATAGTACATAGTACCATAAGTAATTGATTATTTTTAAAATCCAGGTATGAGAAAATAAATATATAAACTATAGTAGTAACAATGAAAACAGAAAAGAAGTTATGAATGCAATAGGCATTTTAGAGAAAGAAGCAACAGGATTTACTAAATCTTAGATTTGAGTGACAAGGAAATATACAAGTGATATTTAAAAAAAAAATTCTGAAGAGATCAAAGACTTGTGAGGGAAAATAGTTTGGTTTCTGACATTCTGATATTAAGTTGCTGGTAAGATGTCCAAGTAGAGGAATTACTAAGTAAAATATGGGACTAAAGCTCAGATTTGTAGACAAATCCCTTCTGACTCTTTGGCCAGAGTCTGTAGGCCAAAGAGAGGTATGAAAAGAGATGATAGAACCTAGAAGGAACAAAGGCTTTCACCAGGTAGACATTTTCTCCTTTCTTTTTCCCATAATATTAGTATTGCAATACAATTCAACCTTAGTTTTAACTTTTTCCAGGCTAAGATGTTTCCTTGCTTCCTGAGATTTTTCTCCACCAACATCAAATCGTAATATCATACAGTCCATTCAGGAAAGAAACCAGTTAACAAATTAGGCCTTAAAAGGAAGAAAATTTCCTGTGATCCCCTATTGTGGTCTAAGTTATGTGTATTATACATTTTATAAAATTCTGAATAGGTATTGAACTATTTTTAATGTCTCAGATTTATAGCTTTCATAGAAAAACAAACTTACAAATGAAATATAAATAAAATCACAAAACTTATAAATTAAAAATTAGCTTGAATTATTTTTGTTAAAAAATTTTAATAATTTTTTTTTTCTGAAAAAAAAATCACTGGAATATGACTGTGTACTTACTGATAACTTCAGGTTTGTTTGAGTCGTACGTGGCTGAATTTCTGTGTTCTATGAGGTGCTTTTATGTCTCCACATCTTAGATTACAGTGTTCCATGATATATTTTTGTTCTCATTTGACATGAAGGCATCATTTATATACCCTTATATGTATACATTTATGTACAGTACTACTTTGTGACAATACAATCATAAATATGTAAAAGCTGCCACTTAAATAATGCAATAGTATTGTCATGGAGTGATCACTTAGAATATCCAAAATCTATTTTGTTAATTTATTTTAATTCAGATGTGAAGTTTCAAACACATACACACAAATATTATAGAAAAATCCTACCCTCCCAAAACTTCAGTTTGAATAATACTAATCTGAAGGCAGGAGATACATATATTGTCTTGCTGTGGCTTTGTAAATTTGGACATTTTCCTAGCATGACTAAATTTAATCCTGCCTTTGTGTTCATAAAATGAAAGTGGGATTTAGGAGACATGAGATCTCAACCTGGCTCTGCCATTATTTTGTTACAGAGTCTCAAGGAAAATGTTTTACCTACCTAGACCTCATTTTTCTTGTGTATAAAATGGGAATTGGAGAGGGAAAAACAGGATGAACCGCATGATTTCTAAGATTCCTTGTGATTTTAAAGTCAACCATACTTTTAAATTTCAGAATGGATGATATACATTTCACTATATGTGTGTGTGTGTGTGTGTGTGTGTATATATATATATATATATATATATATATATATATATATATTTTTTTTTTTTTGCTGCTGTTTTGGACCATAAGAAGATATCGTTAACCTACATATCTTTCAAAAAAAATGTCCCCATGTGTATTTTATAAAAAATGTATCTAACTTAATGATTATGAGTAGTTTTGTTGAATTTTATTTATGCAATCACAAGGCTATTTCTTTACCATGAAACATATAAAATTGTACTGTAAGTGAAACATGTACTTCCAGTGTGTAATTATTTCATTATTACATATAACTTAATAAATGTTTCGTTTCAAATTAGGGAATAACGACTTGGCTTTTGTATGCTTTAAACACTTAAGACATCTTCAGCTTTTAAAAAATTTAGGTTAGTTTACAAAACAGGAAGTGATTGGCTTATATTATGCTTTGTGTCTGTAGAAAATGTAGGTAATTGAATAAAATATTCTATGAAAATGTGAATTAGTAACTCTGACCATGTCGGCAGTCACAATTTTGCCTCCCTAAACAAAGCATTTAGAATATATATAATCATATTAGGAAATACAGCAAGAAGTTTTCTGTCATACCAAATATCTTACCAAAACAGATATTTTTTTACTAATGATGATTCAACATTAATACCATTAACAAGACAAAATGAATTGTTGTGAGCACAAAATTTCTGCAAACATTATTTTGAAAATTGGTATATTTATGCCTATTAGTGAATATGTCTTTATCATTTACATCTTAACCTCTTTAAGTTTATAAGAACAAGCCATTTTGAGCATTGGAAAAGGAAAAGGAGAGACAGAGCAATAACCACAGTCTGTGAGGAGGTCTACTCAGTAGTGGTCTAATTTATCATTAAAAATATAGCTGGGCATGGTGGCGCACGCCTGTAGTCCCAGCTACTAGGGAGGCTGAGGCAGGAGAATTGCCTGAACCCAGGAGGCGGAGGTTGCCGGTGAGCCGAGATCGCGCCATTGCACTCCAGCCTGGGTAACGAGAGCGAAACTCCGTCTCAAAAAAAAAAAAAAAAAAAAAAAAAAATAGCAGGAAGCTTGTATCTCTCAATCTCTCAATGACTTTAGTTCTTTGAAATCACCCCTGAATTAAGACAAAGGCTTCATTTTCTCATGTCTAGATTTATCAGAGTTTTGTTATATCTCTCTCTTATCCACAGTTTAGTTTTATTTAATACAACCTGATAGTGTCTTCTTATCATTTTCTCTTGATTTGCTTTCTGTCTTATTACATAAAAAGGGTACTAATCTTTGGGAATTCATTCCTTATTAGAGTCAATTGAGATTTGTAACTTGAGATGCAAGCTTGTATATTTGTTATAAGTAATTGGCTACAAAGGAATTCCTAGAAGGATATGTTTTCAGCATAAATTACTACGTTTTAATTGTAATGTATTTTTAAAATATGCTCACAGGAATGGCTTTTCTCCTACTTAGTTTTGTATATTATTTTGTGTCTTCCCACTTTATTCCCAGTATGGATTCAAAATATTGTCACTTGCTTGATGGTAGTATAATTTTATAATTATATTGCTATTGGCAATTTAGAAAATGATTTCTATAGTTTCTTTGATATAAAGGGGATAACCAGATTGAGTTGACTTTCATTTATCTTTGAAACCAATTATAATTTTAGTACAAACCAATAGTTGGCACTTAACTTGCCTAGTTTACAGATAACCCAGAAAAGATATTGCCATTCATTGGTCTCCTCACTCTTTTCTATAACCAAAATCTAGACTATTGCCATTTTCTGTAAAAGTTGGTCCATTTGAATACCTCTCTTAATTATCAGACACTACTGTTGTGATGGTTTTAACTTGATTATGTACAGTTGTTAGGCAGTACCAGTTAGGAGCTGTGAATGTTTTAGAGACATTTCCTCAGAATAATTGTGCTCAGTTTTTAAGAATAGAAACTGGAGACTAGTTAGATATACATTTGACACACAACCAATTACTCATCTCATTTTGTTTCTTGTTTGGGGGATTTCTGTTTTTCTAGGGTAGAACAAATACAGAGGATGCTTCATTTTTCTCTGTCTTGACGAGAAGCTGAGATCTCCAGGATTGTTCTTTTTTTAATGAGATGAATGAATTTTCACCTTTAATTAGGGTGCTTATATAATTTATTATTCAAACTAGAAAACTTTTGAGAATAAAAGAGGTTATTACTAACGATTATGCTGGGACAATTGGCATGAATCGGGGATTTATGCCAGGCAGACTATATTACATGGTATGTCACCTTAGAATAACATGGAGACTTGCCTCCCCACCAAATTCCCCAACCCTGCCGCTTTCCATCCACTCACACTCCAGCCTAAGAAAATGGTCTGCGAGACATATATAGCTCAGGGGATCATTGATCATACTGATTTGTGTTTCTCAGCAGGGATTACTAAAAAATAAGTATCTCCCACTCATCTGTTTTCAAATCAATAAAAACAAGGTTTTTCATTATGGTTCCATGACTTCCTCCTCTGCTGTTGTGTACCTTTGACTCTCAGACTCTCAGACAAAAAAAGAAAATACCATACTCTTTCTAAAATGTAAATCTAATCATATCACTCTGCTATATAACACACTTCAATGGGTTTCCATTCCTACGGTGTTTGTGATATGGCCCCTGCCTCAAATCCCACCACTCTCTACCTCCCTCCTTTTGCCAATCAATAATCTCTTTCTGTTCACAAACTAGCATTCCGAAGACATAGAAATATTCATATTGTTATATCCTAGATAGTAAGAAATGTGCCTACACATCAAAATTACCGCATCATCTAGCACAGTGCCTAACATATAATTGACATTTAATAAATGTTGAAAAAAGGAAAGGAATGAATGAAGAGATAAATGCCCTGAGAGAAATTTTATTTAAGGCAATCTATTTAAAATGAGAATGAGTATATAGCATCCATTATCCCATTATCCTCTTGATCTGCTTAGTTCAGAGTTTACTATAGATTTTTTGTTTGGTTTGGGTGTTTTTTTTTTTTTTTTGTAAAGTGTAGAAATATTGCTTTATAACATAACATTCCCCCACTGTCTTAAGGGCCTTTAATGCAGATAAGGGAAGTTAATCTATTAATGATAGGAAGCCATATCCTAGGGCCTAATTAGCTCTATTTCCATCTTTGTAATTCTGTATGAGAAAAATATCCTCACAGAGTTCAAGTCTGTGGCATAAGAAGTTTTTGCCTCTTGTATATCCAGGGTAAAAGCTAACCTTGTAAATATGCATTCCAGATGGCTTTCATCAGATAAATCTAGTAAATAAGAGACCCACAGATAAAAACAGAAGTTATAAAAAGTTAATAAGAAAATGGATGTTGAAATAAAGACCTGGAATAACCATCATGGATCTCACAATGGTGTTTTACATTATAATATACAAAACACTTTTGCAGACATTTTCTTCATTTAATTTTTGGAATTGTGGGGAGAGAGACTCTGTAAAGTAGGAAAGTAGGCAAGGCAAGTTAGTTGTTGTTATCCCACATTTTACAGATGATGAAACTAGCTTATGATATTTTGTTCATTTATTTCAGCCAGTGTTACTAGGCTTCACTTATTTATGGGACTTCAGACTGAATAATAATCATGTCATAGGGTGGCCCAAGAAATTAATGATATCTATGGAATCTCAGTCCTTAGCATAATTTTGGTTTATTTAAAATGTGCTGATCTGTAAAAACAAACCAGAAGTGTTTGAAGAAGACTGACTGTATCTAAAGATTAGCAAGATAAAGATTAGCCATGTCATGTAGGTTACTTATGGTGTATACTTAATAGGCTCAGTCGGAAGCTAGTGAGGTTTTATTCAGTTGTCCTAAATTTAGGAACTCTTATCAGCATCAGTTCATAAGTCCCGTCTGAAATATTCTTAGGAAGCAGAGGTTGTACAGAAAGATCTTTGTGTTACTCTTCCCTCAAAAGCACAAAACACCAAAATGAATAAATGAATAAATCAATGAATTATGCACTCTAATCTTGACCTTAGTAACTGAATAGAGCTCCAGACTAGGTACAATCACCTGGCACTTCAACAGTATTTGAATTACTGAATCATCACCAAAATATACATCAAGTATTTTTTCACATTTAAGACATTGTACTACATGCCATAGAGCTTAAAAGAAGATGAGGACCTTTGGCAGTGATATATTTTTTAAGGTGCAAGTGGCATGTTTGTGAGTTATGAGCCTTATTCTCTGTAGTCCTAATAATATATTTATCTCTCTTAGAAAAAGGATTTCATAAATCAGCCATGGCAATGTACAATATTCTCAAATTCAGGTATCGAGATATATGTATAACTTCAGTATTCCCACTGGCTGTGTTGACGGGTTGTTGAATGTGTGAGTGTATTTGTATGTTTACTCCAGATTTTGACTTTGATACAAACATTCAAAATCTTTCAAAGACCCCATTTTCAGGTTAGCAAATTTTAGTGCATGTCTATTGGCTCTACTCTTTAGGTCTATGATTTTCTTTTTGGCATCCATTTTAAAATTGGGATAACTGCTAGAAAATAATTAGAACTAACATACTAGGGTAATCACCCGATCGGTTATTCCTGCCTGCTGCACAGACAAAATCAATTCACTAGGACTAAAACATTGCAGTAAAGAAAGAGTTTAATTGGCACAAGGTTGGCCACACAGGAGAGGAGGTCATTGCTCAAATCAGTCCCCCTGAAGCTTAGAGGTTAAGGTTTTTCAAGGATAATTTTGTGGGCAGAAGACTAGGGAATGGTTGCTGCTGATTGGTTGGGAATGTAGTCATAGGGGTGTGGAAAATTGTCCTCATGTACTGAGTCTGCTTTTGGGTGGGAAGCCACAAAAATGGTTAAGTCCTCAGTCATGATTCTACCTCTGGGTGGGGTCAGTCAGTTGACAGAATGCAAAAGTCTGAAAAATATTTCAGAAGACCTATGTTAGGTTCTACAAAAGTGATATTATCTACGGAGTAATTGGGAAAGTTACAAATCTTGTGACCTTCAGAACAATGGCTCCTTGTTGTTTAACCACATCTACATCTTAGCAGAATTCAGGTCCTTCTCGTAATCTTAACCCGTGGCCTTTCATCAGTTTTACAAAGGTGGTTTAGTCTTGGGAAGGGCTACTATCATCCTTGCCTTAAGGTTAATCTATAAACTAAGTTCCTTTCAATGTTAGTTTCATCTACACCCAGGAATAAGCAAAACCAGCTGGGACATTAGAAGCAAGATTGGGTAAACTATGTCAGATTTCTCTTCTTGTCATAATTTTGCAAACGTGGTGTCACTAGTTAAGAGAAATTTTCCAGGATCCTGGTGATTCCATGAAGATCTCAAATCAATAAATATTTCTGAGTCTAAAAATATATATATATATATATATATATATATATATATATATATTACTATACTAGGCACTTTGACGTATCTCATCTCATTTAATTTACACAACTACACTCTGAGGGCATTATCAACCTCCCTATTTCATAAATGAGGAAACTGAGGCACCGATAATTAAAATGACCTATATTGATCAAAGGTCTTTGATTGGTCATTTAATAATTCTGTTCTTTCCTGTAAAGTGAGTATAACCAGCTTCATAGCTGAACATTTTAGCAATTGAGATGATGTTTGTGAAATGGCTTTGTATACTCTGAACTGTCATGAGAAGTTTGTTGTTGGCTAGCTTTATCAGTAGTGCTGGATTGCCTAATAAGCAGGCTAATCATGCATTTATGGCATTAGCAATGCAGCATATCTTTAAATCTTGATGAACCTTTTGAAAGCATAAAAGTAGCCATTAGAAAAAAATCTTTTTGGATTTGCTAAAACTTACTGAATTTTGGAGGTTTGAGAACTCATTAATTCATTTAGTCATTCAACATTTCAAAAATCTTTGAAGAGCTGACTTTACCTTTTGTCTCACATTTTTAGAGAATCATTCACCCTTCTTTGAGAGTCAATTGACATTACATTAGTTTAGGCCCTCATTATCTCTTACTTGGGCCATTGTAGCACCCTAGTAACTACTCTCCTGTCTTCTTTCTCTTCTTCTAAGCTATTTAATTGCTACTTATAAATTTACCTTACCAAAACTCTCCTTTCATTTAGGAACCTGTAAAGAATCTCTATTTTTTACCATGTCAAGACCAAACCCCTCTGCATTGTTTTCAGTGTCTTCAAATACTGACTCCCATCCACATATCTACTCTCTTTCTCACTGTGTCCCTAGCCTTCTATTCTGCTTAACCTGGTTTTCTCATTGTCTTCTACCGAAGCTTTGCTCATTCCTACACCCAGGATTTTGCTCTTGATATTGCTCTGACATGTGATGTTTTTTCTCCTTTCCTCCTTGTATCCAAATTCTCACCAACTACCAACATTCAGTTCAAGCTCTGAATCCTTCATGAAGTCCTCTCTACTACTTCAGGTGATGCTTAACTCTCCTTCCTCTGATTACCCTGTTATAATTATGGCATATATTTTAGTAACTAATTGTCTTCTAATTATTTTGTATGTGTTGGTTTTACCTCTACAACCAAACTGTAACTCTCCAGAAAGTTTAGCAGAATACTACATAGTAAATACCAAATAAATCAATGTTTTTATTGGTTTATTAACTAAGTAGTATAGAGACTCTATGAATTTTCAATTATCTAATGTGATTAGATGGAATTAGGAATAGTGATTAGGGTGGTTTGTGTCTTTTTAAAATTCCCATAAATATATATAGGCTTTCTTTAAACACTCTTAAGTTTGAAACTAAAAGCCACTTCTCAAATCAGTCTGGCTCCTCTGAGGTTGAAAGAGTGTTCACACATATCCTCATGGAGTCATAATAAAGAAACAGAGATATTCTTAAATGTTTTAATTAAATAAAAATAAAAAGAGATTTTTAAAAACTCATTTTAGAGATGAGAGAGCAGAGGCTGAGAAGAGTAAAATGAAGAAGAGATGCTTTATTTCATAAGAAAGAAAGGTGAGAAGCAAAGACATTCCAGTAATATGGAGCCCTGGAAAAGAGACATTGTATATCTTCAGTACATTCAGTGATGTGTAAATAGTACAATATATCTGGAACCTCAAGTTGATTCAAGGCAAGTGATTAGGAAATAAAAGACGTAGTTTGAAAAAAACATCTCAGTATGTCCAAAATTGGCCTCATCACATATGACATCCTCTTCCCAAATCTTTATGTCTTCCTTCTCAATGATTGTTCTACCACCCACCCAGTTTCTTAAGTCAAAAATTCAGATGTCATCCTTGACTCTCTCTTTTTTCTTCTCCTCTCTATAAAGCCAAATACTAAGTTCTGCTACGTATGCACCTAGATTAACCTGGGAAATTGTTACAAATGCAAAATCTGTAGTTCAACACCAGCTACTAAATCAGAAGCCACGGTGATGGTGCCCAGCTCTCTGTTTTAACAAGCCGTCCAGGGGATTTTTGTGCATGAGAAAGTTTGAAAGCCATTGCTGCAGGCAATGAGGAGTCATTGAGAGGTTTGAGGCAGGAAAATGACCTTAGTAGAATATGCATTTTAGAAAGGTCATTCTGGTATTTATAGGGAAGATAGATTGTAAGGGAGCAAAATTAAAGGTAACAGAACTGGTTAGTAGAATACAAAAAATAAGATAATAAAAGACCTAGAGGAAAAGATAAATTTATAAGCTATTAAGCAGCTAAAACTGATTAATTTATGTTACCATTCGGCTACACAGGGTAAGAAGAGGGAGTGATAGTCAGGTGTCTGGTCTTGCACACTAAGTAGATATAATGATCAGGGTTTGGGGAAAAACCATCAATGCTCCTTCCTTTTTTTTTCCTTCATTCCTTCCCTCCATCCTTCCCTCCCTCCCTCCTTCCCTTTCTCCTTCTCTCCTTCCTTCCTTTCTTCCTTTCTTCCTTCCAAGTTGAGACGACTTTAGGGTAATCAGGTATAAATATATTTTTTTTAATCAGCTGTCTCCATGAGTCTGGATGTTGGGAGAGAGGTCAGGCCTATAGGTAAAGATTTTGGAGTCAACAGTATCCTAGCTGGTAATAGTTACTGACTGAATTGATTAAATAATGAGCAAGCATTTCAGGATGAGGAGAGAACCAAGGATGAAATCCTTGATGACACTAATATTTAATGGAGGTGTCCAGGGAATCCTGAGTAATGGTTAAAGAATAAGGGAGAGAAACAGAAAATTGATATAATGGGGTTAGAGCAGGATAGAATGTCAATGAGACTAATAATGTTGAATGCTATAGATAGGTCAAGTAAGATAACTAAGTAGTTATGTTAGTTAGTACATGAGTTCCAAATCCCTGGGCCATGGACCAATATCAGAACCAGGCCACACAACAGGAGGTGAGTGACAGGCAAGTGAGCAAAGCTTCATCTTTGCTCACTTATCCCCATCACTCACATTACTGCCTGAACTCTGCCTCCTGTCAGATCCATAGCAGCATTAGATTTTCATAGGAGCACGAACCCTATTGTGAACTGCACATGCGAGGGATCTAGGTTGCACGCTCCTAATGGGAACCTAATGTCTGATGATCTGTCACTGTCTCTAATCACCCCCAGATGGGACCATCTAGTTGCAGGAAAATAAGCTCAGGGCTCCCACTGATTCTACATTGTGGTGGGTTGTATAATTATTTCGTTACATATGATAATGTAATAATAATAGAAATAAAGTATGTAATAAATGTCATACACTTGAATCATTATGAAACCTGCCGCCTCCCCAGTCTGTAGAAAAGTTGGCTTCCAGGAAACCAGTTCCTGGTGACAAAAAGGTTGGGGTTGCTGAGTTAGGGGATCACTGTCTTTAGCAATCACAGCTTCAGGGAAGTTCTGAAAGCAGAAGGTAGCAGTACATTAAGTAGTAAATTGGAATGAATGAATGGAATTTTTAGCTATTGCTAGTTTATGAAAGGAAGGAGAGAAAGAGGGAGTGGCAACTAGATTGAGGCAAAACATCAATGAGATTTTCTTTCATTGACTCAGAGAATTGTGTATGTTTACAATCTGAAAGGAAAAGTGAATTGGGAAGAAAAATTCGCAGATACATAAAGAAAGGGAGAACTTGATGGAATAAGGTCTCAAAGAATAAGTGACAAGATAAGATCCACAGCAGAGTAGGAGGTATTAGCTTTAAATATTATACTTTTATTGTCTCTTAATGCATTGGCCTCTCCCAAATAAATGGAGAACTCCTAAAATTAATAGACACAGTCTTCTTTAGTCCCTAGTTTAGGGCTCAATAAACATTTTTTGAATGAATGACGATCATTTCTTGATTTACTTTGATGCTTCTTTCTCCCTCACTTATTCTTTGTTTTTCCCTAAATTCTCCATCCTCAGCTCTCTTATCACTGTATTCAATTGCTCCAGGAGATCTCATAAATGCCTGAAGTTTCTTTTTCTGACAGGAGAGGTTGAGATGTGACTAGACCTTTTATACTCAGAGTAATGTTGAATCGTTAATTATATCGTCCCTGGCTTCCTGTTTGCCGTCATATAGAGCTACAGTAAGCAGGATTGGATTGGATTTGAGGGTTGTGTTCCAATATGCTACAGACACTTGATATATACTCTTTGATTCTATCTTCTTTCAGCCCCCTTCTTAAACTTACAACCTCAGAAACTTTCCATTTTTGTACCTGCTCAGTTCTTCCAGTAGAAAGTAACTGTTGATGCTTCGTGGACTGGGAAGGGCATTTGAGTTTCTTGATGATGATTCCAAATGCAACAGAGTAGCTTGCCTGTTTCAATAGGTTTTTCTTTGTTTTGACTTTGTTGACCTGTCATTTGCTGAATGATATAAGCAGCTTCACAATAAAAGAGGGAATATTATACACAGGTTGAAGCAGGGCAAGTATTTTTGTCTTAAGAGAAAAATCTGATCTAAAGGATATATTTGATTTGTGTGTGTGTGTGTGTGTGTGTATGTAATTAGGAATGACCATTTGAAATAGAAGCAGAGATGTCCAAGAGCCCAATTTTCAAAGTAATAATTTGCTAAATTTATTTCAAAGTAAGAGTCTATGGCTAATTTTAGGAAAGGCCTTGGAAATGAACCAACATGCTTTAGGAAGATTCAGATGTTTAGCTTTAAACTTTTCCAAACATGCTTTAAAACATTCTAATAGTTATCTGTGAAAGAAATGCATTTTAAATATAAGAAAAAAAGGCGATTTCCTTTTCAGTGCCTTTCTGCAGCAACTGAAAGTTAAATTAGAATGCCAGCTGTTATAAGAAGCACATTAATCTTTCTCTAGGGCAAGACTGGTCTTCTAATCTTCTCCTATCTTCTCTACAGTGTCCAGCACAGTGCAGGGAAACTAGTAGAAACTCAGTCCATACTTCTTGTCTTGAAAGTTTACAGAAACATTTTGTCCTCTACAACCTCCTTCAGACTATCCCTGTCAACCCTGTATTTAGAAAATGGGTTCTTGTCTAAGTCTGGAGACAAGGTTATATCTGTGGAACAGATGCTCATTATAGTTCACATGCATATTGAACAAAAATTCAGAAAAGCAGTGAGGTGAATTTTACAATCTTCAGAAATCCTCTTGAAAGGGCCACAAGAATTGGAAGCAAGTGCACATTATCCTCATAACTTGTCTGCTTTCTTGTTGGCACCGCAATGTTTTGGATTCCAATTCACTGAGCTATTTTTTCATTCCTCTGCTTTTAAAAAATAATAATAATAATATAAACTTTAAAAGATACTCTGTTACTCTTTACTAATGCAACTTGATTGGTTACTTTTTGTACTTGTCCTTATAAGTGGTGTACAGGTAAAAATCAATGTAAATATTTCTTATACCTCTCAGGCAGTCTCTTTCCTTACCATCCCTATTCTTCTTAGCGGTAGCTTCCTTAATATTCCAAATGTATACATTTCTCTATCATAGAATAGTGTAATTTCCTATTATTTTTGTCTGTGTCCTGTATGAATGAATGTCTTATGCTCCAATATAGCCAAATTTGCCAGTCTACTTTTAAGGTCTTCATTAATCTGATGCTATTTTAATTTTCCAACTTTATTTATTTATGAGCACCTATTATGTTCCAAGCACTATAGATATAACGGTAAATAAAAATAGAAATTATTCCTACTTTTATAGAACTAATAGTTCAGTGGAGGAGGCAGACATATTATCACACAAATAAGTATAATATTACAGCTGTGGTAAGCGTCTTGAAGGGGAGGTACATAGTGCTATAAAGGCTAATAATGGGGAACGGTGGGAAATTTGCCTAATCTAGAAGGAAGTGATACTTAATCTGGGATCTGAAAGCCAGTTAGCATTAGTTAAGTAGAAAGCAAAAGAAAATATTCTAGGAAGTGAGAACACTGTCCTGTGAGGTGGGATGAGAGGCAGCAGAAGGGAGTGATGAGGCTGGAGAATAAGCAGGCTAACTCATATATTAACTTATAGACCATGTTAACGAGATTTTGTCTTTATTCTGAAAGCAACAGCAAATATATACAACACTCTTGGTGTTTCTGTTCTTCTCCAAACCACAAATCTTAGTCTTTGTACTTCTAATAATACTATTCTCTACTTGTATTATAGTCACCACCCTTTTCCATTGATTTCAAATCTTGTTTTTTGTTCAGGTATAGTTCAACTCTTTTGTCCTTCAAGATTACTTCCTTATTAGTTCAGTCTAGATAGAAAAACCTTTCATACTGTATACACAAATCTATACTATTCATATACTTATTGTAAGGACTCTTACATCAGCCTACCTTATACTTTTATGATGGTTTCATACATGACTTTTAACTCAAGAGTCTGTGTAATATTTGTTTGCTGAATCCCTCTTAAATAGTCATAGCCCAGTACTTGACTCATACTAGATCCCCAAGATTTACTGAGCCATGAAACTTGATATAAACCAAATCTTGGAATAGATGAAGGGAAGTACTTTGATCCTAATTCTCTTGGTGATGACACAAGAATGTCCATTTGAGAATGAAACATACAGTTACATTACCTGTTTTTATTGGATACATCATAGCAATTACTTCATCAAATTAGCTGTCTTTTCACTGCATTTATCAATCAGTATTCAACAAAAAATATACTGAATGTAGATTATGAAGCAGCCACTGTGTGGGTAGGTACTAGGAATTCAAAATTGAAAACAATATGGTCTTGACTATTGTCTTAGTCTGTTTTGTGCTGCTATAACAGAATGTCTGATACCGGTCAATTTCTAATGAACAGAAGTGTATTGGCTCACAGTTCTGGAGGTTGGAAACTCTGATATTGAGGAACCGCCAGGTTTGGTAATTCTGATTCCAAAATGGTGCCTTGAGCACTGTGTCTTCCAGAGGGGAGGAATAATTCATATTCACATGGCAGAAGGCAGAAAAGCAAAGAGATAAAAAGAGAACAAACTCATCCCTTTATAATGACATTAATCTCACTCATGAGGGTGAAACCTTCATGGTCTAATCATACCTTGAGGGTCCAACATCTTCATATTGTTACAATGATAATTACATTCCAGTATGAGTTTTGGAGGAGCTAAACATTCAAACTATATCAATCATCACAGAGCTAAAAATATGGTGCCCATAGCTATTAAATATCACATTTCTATTGCCAAAAAGGTTATATGAGATTGGTTGACATTCAGGATCCTTAAGCAGAGTGTAAATGATCTATTTCATTTTCACAGGAAATGTAGCCTCACTGTAAGATTATGGATACAAAGTCTGGATATTATAGAATGTGTTCAGCATTAAGGTGATGCGACAAAAATAATTTCATCTGTGACTGCTATAGTCTTTGATATTGAACCTGTAGGCACTGTGTAGGTAATGCTCTGTGAAAAGCAGAGTTTTATAGTGATAACAATTCATCTATACTTTTCAGTAAGACTAGGTAAAATTTCTTCTAATTGTGTGGCAGTCCAGAGCTAGGACTCCCTTAGATTGGTAATTTTCTTTACGAAGCCATTAAGAAGTTATGAAGGTATCTAGAGAAGGAGATAATCAATTAGTGATTGATTATTAGCTTTTTTAAAAGAAAGACTTTGGCCAAGTATATGAAATTCTGATTATTTACCCTAATTCCTGTGAAATCTTTGGATAACTAGTAATATAAACTAATTAAATATTAAAACATTAATTATAAATTTGTAATAGTTTAGTTAACTTTTGAGTTAACCAAAATCTGACTAAAATCTTTGTCCTATTCGAGGGGACACAGAAAACTACTTATTCTATTAACTATCCTGAAGGTAACTAGCAAAATTTAGGTGCTTTGAAAAAAATTATCCCTTTCCTAATCTGCCATTTGAAGAAAAATTCTCTAAAATTAAACTATTACTATGTTTTGTTCATGGGACATGTTACATCAGGGGATGTTTCCTAAAGGTCTCATAGAGAAGCAGTCAATGCAACTTTCAAAAATGAAAATAAAATTTAAAAATAAATAACATTAGACTCCTTTTTAAAAATCTTCAGTTATTTAATCTAAAGCTATACAGAGTTACAAGGTATTGTCACTGAATCATAAGGATCTTTCAAAAAGTTATGCTACTCTGCTATGATAGACTCAATTTCAAAATATTAATGATTACAAGCCAGAGCTTCTGTAAATATACATCTCAACTTTAAATACTGGCAACACTTTCAGCAGGATGAGGATGACAAGAAAATGTAATTTTCTAGCCTGTTTTCAAAGCACATATACATTTTTAACAGGTTGAGGGGAGAGACATTGCAAGAATGTATTATTCTAGCTATTTCCTGAATTAATTTATTTTAGTTATCTTTTTGTTCATATCTTTTATGTCTGTATCATAGCACTTGTATTCTTATATGATGAAAATGAGATGAAACAAAACCACTGAGAATATACACATCATCTTTGTTACTGAAGGACAGATGGTAACCCAAGTCATGGGCTGCTTTGGCTTTGATTAAAATTAACATCTTGTACAGATTCCAGTTCTGAATATATGTTCCATACTCTATGTGCTCACCACGTTAGCGTGCATTAAAAATATTTTATGCTAACCGATTACAGTAGGTAACAATATGCCATTGTTTACTACAAAGGAATGAGTCAGTAAATTGGTCTACTTAGTGGTTAAAAGACTAGCTCAAGATGCAAATATATCCCAATAGCTCTAAATCCCACTGTAATTCTTCCTAATTTAAGGCATTTATGAACTCACAACAGAGGCTCAAGCTGTTCATATTTCTAGCTTATTTTATTTATATCTTTCTTATTACCTGTTCTACTCTAAAATTTACAAATCTTGAAAGTCCTAAAAATGTTAAAGGAGAGAAATCATCAATTAAAGTATACTGCAATTAAAGTGTGGTTCATATCAAACTGAATGATTTATATGAGTTTTCTTTCCTTTCCATGATTTGTTGTAGCAGCCAACTTTACATAGTTCTGTAAAAATTAGAGGATTCTAAGTTCTTCCAATTGGCTCTGTATTTCAAAGTACCCATTGAACTAGGTGAACAGAAGAGCATCTTATTTAAATATATATATAATCAGGGATTTGGTGAAATAGTTGGAAGATACAGTTTTCTTTCCAAATGCTTTGTAGGAATGACTACAAATGCACAGTTTATTAAAGAGATTCAACAATGTCATTTTCCTGGTGCTTCTCTACCAAGTAAATGACATTTCGAAATATTATTATTTTCTAACATATGAAAGACCCACCCAGCCATTTTATAAAATGAGGAAACTCTTCTTGTTGTGTTAACGTCTTGAATCTAGTCTCAGGGAAGCTGTTTTATGAGATTTACTGGTGCAATTTGGTTGCACATGCTCATGATTTATGGAAAACTCATGGAAACAGACAGAATCTGTATAAAGAACCAAAATAAAAACAAAAGTGTTAGGTAACTCACATGGGGTAGATGTCATGTTCATGATGTTTTTGTCATTTTGGTTTAATGTTAGTGTGTTGGGGAGTATTTGAGCGTCATGCTATGTGACATTCAGATGCCTGTGGAGTGTTTCAGGTTCAAACCCCTGGCAGGCTTCCATGTGATAAGATTTCTCAGCCTGTGAAATTTGAGACTTTCCTCACATTTTGCCCTAACCAACTTATTCAAACCTCCACACCTTCAAACGCCATAAAATTTTGAACTCCTACTGCTGTCATTCTCTTTCTTCTCTTTTGTTAACATAATAATTTACCAACTAATTTTTCTTTAGGAAACAAAAATGTATTGTTGCCTACTTTGATGTTTGCACATGTTTTAAAAGGCAAACTTCTTAGAGATTGTATACAGTCCAGTGCTTCTCCCTCCCAAAGTGCCTTATACAATGCTAGTTATAAAATTGATGTTCATCATTGGCTTACTAATTGATTGATCCTTGTGTCCTGTCCCTCCACTAGTCTTAGAGATTATGTGTAGAAGATAAATAGAACAGGGAATTTTTTATCCTGCCTCATCGTTCCTCCGACCACAGAGATGTGAGCCACCTAGTGATGAAGCACTAGAAAAAAGAGTAAACTGTCAGCTTTTTCCTTGTCTGTCAGAGCATGAGACTGGTTTAGATGACTTTGCCTAGTTGATGTTAAGCATGTTTTCATTTCCCAGTTAAGCCTTACAGATCAACTAGACCTAGAGTAGTAGCTTGATATGTTCCCACCTCTTTTCCCAGCTGCTAGGTTACCTCATCGCATCATCATGGATTAGAATGTTAGTATTTGTTGCTTTTATTACAGATTATTTCTAATATGTAATTTATTATCATTAAAGTGCAATGCTTTCTTCTTCCTTGAAATTTCCTGTCCTCCCTCCCCATTTTTTTTCCTCTTCTGTTAAGGGATAGGAGGGAGGAGACACATTTACTCCCAACAAAGAGACCGGATATAGTGGTTGGTAGGGATGGCAGGATCTCCTCAGACTACAATTCTATATTTTGCATATATATATTCAAATGGTTCAACAAATATATAGGGCCAGATCCTACAGGATCCTACAGTTTCCAGAACTGATTATTTGTCATCCAAATAGAGTATTTTTCTTCATATCTTGAGAAGTTAAAGCAAGGCTCTCAATATACATTCAGTCTGAACTTCAAACAAAAAATTCTTCTAGTTTGCAGAATGAAATAAACACATATTAATATATTTCACCGTTTCATAAAATTTTCTTTGCTACTACATAAACATCTAGGTTATATGCTACCCTAACCAATAAAAGTTCTATGACCAATTTTTGTAATTTCTACCCAAGCAGATTTTTTTGTGTTTTGAAACATTCCAAGACAGTAGTATTTACTCTCACATATGGTTATATACATATATATGGAAAGAGATATTTGTTTTTGATAAGTGATGTGTGGTTCATGTAGGTGTCTTTACAATGTATTATGTTTAGGACTTGATTTTGTAGACATGTTTAGTTTGATTTTTGGAGTTTCAAAGTTTGTGAAAATCATTTTGGTTCAGAATAATAAAAAGTTATATAATGAAATTTATATTCATTTTTATATATCTGTACAGAACTTGCACTGAACATATAAATACTGAAACATTCTTTCCTTATTTACCTTTAGGTTTAACTTTGATTTGATTTAGCAACATAAGATTAGCAGTGATATAAATTTTTGTTCCTCTAGAGAAAGAAATACTTGAGATCATTAAGACTAAAAGTCTTGCATTAAAATCCAGTAATTGTATGAGAATTTAAGAAGCTTCAGGAAGTATATTAGGAGAATTTTATAACATAGTGTGGCATTTACTTGGAACATGGAATGAAAGTTAAGAGTGAAACTTAGGTTTTAGATATACCCCTACCATTTACTTGCTTATGATTTTGGGAAAATTATATTTTTGTCTCTGAGCTTTAATGCCATTATCTGTGAAATGCAGTGCTACAATAGATCATTGTAAGTTATAGCCAATACCAAAATTTTTCTTATGGCTGATAGGATGTTTATTTCCCAAATCTCTCTGCTTAGAAATGCTTAGGTATATCCACAGCATATAGCTTAAGATTTCAAACAAAACACTCATGTTTACCTTTATTAAATTTTTATAGTTTTAACTTTTGAGTACCTATGCCTCGAAACTAGTCAAATCAATTTCTCCAAACTCATGCCTCTAAACCAGTCAAAATAACTTCTGTATATTGAAGTTGTTGAAAGCACATGTAAAATTCAGGATAAATTACCATTGCCATGAAAAATAATATAGATTAGATATTCTTTAAAAAATTCTACACATCTAACAATTATTGATTGGAGACACTACTATGTTCTAGGCATTTTCCTTGAAGCAAGTGATACAAAAGTGACAGAGAACATCTCTGCTCTTAAAGAGATTATACTCTTTGGGAGAGAGAAAGTGAAGAAGAAAACAAAACATTAAAAATTATCAGATAGTGGTAAGTGCCACCCAGATGAACAATATATGTGATGTGGTAGAAGTTGATGAGATGGAATGCATCAGGTAATAAGGGAAAGCAGAGATCTGAATTCCATGAAGGAGCCAACCACATGCAGATGAGTGGGGAAAAAAATTCCAGGCTGATGTTATGTGAAAGCCCAAAGCCAAAATGAACTCAGAATGTTTAAATAATTGAAAGATTAGTGAGGCTGAAGCTTAGTGGGAGAAGTAGAGAATGGTAGGAAATGAGGTCAGAAAGGTAGATAGGGACCAAATTGGCTTTGGTTTATAGATAGATAGATAGAGTGTGAGTGTGAGTGAGTGTGTGTGTGTGTGTGTGTGTGTGTGTGTGTGTGGTGTGTGTGTGTGGTGTGTAGAAAATATATATTAAGCCAAAAATATAGATTTGGGGTAGTTTATGATTTCGAGTCAACAGGACCTGTTAATGAGGCTGATATGAACAATAAAGGAAAGAGAAATTGGAAAAACCCCTAGAAGTTTGGTTTGAGGATCTGGATAAATGGAGGTGCCATTAAATTAAGGTTGTGGAAGACTTGAGGGAAAATCAAGTGTAGGGAACAAAGAAGCAAACATCAACAGCTCTATTTTGCCTTATTAAGTTTGATATATTAATTAGCCATCCATATAAAAATGTTAGGTGGATAGTTACATAGAGAAGCCTGAGTTTCTGGGTAGAAGTCAAGGCAGTAGATGCATATATGGGAGTCATCAGTATCTATATGTTACATAAAGTCATGAAGCAGAGGGGGAGAAATTAGCAAATAGAAGAATTGGTTGGTGACGTAGGCAAAAATGAAGAGAGACTATAGGAGGAGGCGACACCAAGAGAAAGAGAGCATTTAAAGTGGAGGGATTAGTAAGCTATGCCAAATGTTACTGAGAATATAATGAGGATGAGAACTAAGAAATGGTTATCAGACTTGGCAAAGTGGAGACTATTGAGTGCTGGTAAAGGAAGCCTAATTAATGTTTATTGAGGAGAGGATATAGAGTAGGGAAATGAACTCAGCAGTTCCACACAACTCTTTCAAAGAAATTTTGCTCTAAAGCAGGGAAAAAATATGAGCCTGTAGCTGAAGGGGCATATGAAGTCAAGGGAGGGTGTTTGTTTTGTTTCAAGACTGGAGATAATAAAAGTTGATGTTGTGATAAATCAGTAGAGAAGGAAAATTTATGTTAGAGAAAAGATAGGGGATAATTGTAGTTGCAAAGTTCACGAAGAGGTGAAAGTAACAGTATCCATTACACAAAGGAGATGTTGGCCTTTAAGGTAGGAGAATAAACTTTTTAATCTACATATAGCCATAGGAATTAAGTAAGATTATGAACATTCACATTTGGATAGGTTTCTAGTAAAGGAATTACTGTCTGATCACTCCCATTTTTTTCAATGAAGTATGACAAGGTCATCAACCAAGTATATCCAGGCTTGCAAATGAGCAGATGTAGAAGATATGAGAAGAAAAAAGAAGCAGACCATGGAAAATAGAACCTACAAAGCAAAACAGAAGAATAACATACCTCAATTTTGGGCAAGCCATTTTAGTGGAGCATTTAAAGTGGGAGGGAGCTTAGTTTTAGATTCTTTTCTCTCTAAAATATAAGTATCAGGGCATTATTTATAGCTGAAAACATGAAATTTAAATGTGTAATGTTTCAAACTTCAATTTGTATAACCTTCTTTAAAAAAAAATCAGAGATACTTTTGGACTTTATATCTATCCTGGAGGTGATGTCAGCAACACGGTCAACTAGAGTTGTCTGATGCTCGTACCTCCCACTCAAAAAAGTGGCCAAAACAACAAATAAACAACTGTATTTCAACTGGAATGACTTAGGAAGTATATTGGAGGGCAGCAGGAAATTGGAGAGCACAGAAGCCCAGGATAGCACCGTAAAGATGGGAGCAAGGCATCCTGCTTCTACCACACTATTTCCCCTGCTGGGATAGGCTTGGTATCAGGGAGGGCTTCTTGTAGGGAAAAGGTGAGCTGGAGATTCTCAGAAGCACACATTACTGCCACAAACACCAGAAGTCATTGCTACAAGAGGGTTTATCAGTCCTCATAGGTCCTACTGAATCTACTGTGGACAGTTGCCAAGAGAGACCATGGCTGCATTGCCTCAGAGCAGGAACACCCCCGACTCCACTGCTGCTACAACTGGACACAGTTGCTTGAAACTGGACCCAAAGCTGGAGTGCGTCCTACCTTAAAGGTCAGTCACCACTGGCCCCTTCCACCCCTTAAGTCTTGTTTTCATTTTACCATGTTCATCAAGGTGCCTGCAGCACCAATACCCCTGCTGCCTGGAACCTAGGTCCAAAGGAATGACTGAGATGCCTATATTCAAACCCACAAGGTACTCTAGTCTCTAGGAAACTCCTGTGTAGCTGCCTGGTCAGTGTGTGCACACCCCTGGTCTGATAACTGTTCTAGACGAGACCCTGCCCCCTGAGAGGGCCCCATACAGTCACTTGGCCCATGCACACCCATGTCTAGCCCTACAGCTGGCCCATCAGTGGTACCACCATCAGAGAGAGCCTTCCATACATACTGGCCTGTAGCACCCACACATGTCTGACCCAGCAAGCAACCCAATATCCCTGCACCTAGCAAAGCCTTCCCACTGCTGTCACAGATTTGCACAGTCTAGGCCACTGAGGTGCTTGTACACATTGCAGGTGCAGATTAGAGTTGAAGAATCTGTACAGAGAACTCACCACTGAGTCCATTAGGAACCAAAGCCAATGAATCATTCCCAACCAATACCCTAGGACCCATCTACAGATAAAAGCCTTCTCCTATGAAAACTCATACATAAAACTGGAAAAAGTGAGTGTTCCACTAGATGTGCAGATGTCAGTGTAGGGACAAAAGAAACATAAAGAAAGCAAGGTGACTTGAGAACTCTCAAAGGAATATAATATCTCCAGTAATGGATCCCAAAGAAAAGGATATTTATGGAATGTCTGAAAAGAAATTAAAAATAATGATCTTAAGAAAACTCAGTGAGATACAATAGAATACAGACACACAATTACACAATTAAATGAAATAAGGAAAACAAGTCATGATCTGAATGAGAAATTCAACAAAGAGATAAATACCACAGAAAGGAACCAAATGGAAATTTTGGAGCTAAAGAAGTCAAAGAATGAAATAATAAATACAATTGAGAGCTTCAATAACAGTCGAGGTCAAGCAGAAGAAAGAATGTCTGAATATAAAACAGACCTTTCAAAATAACCCAGTCAGAGAAAAAAATAATAATAGAAAACAACAAAGAAGGCCTAAGGGAATTTATAAAACAACCAGACAACAATTAACAAACTGGCAGAAGTAAGTTCATACCTATCAATAACCTTGAATGTAAATGGATTACATTCTTTAGGGAAAGATATAGAGTGGATGAATGCATTAAAGAAAACCACAGGCTGGGCACTATGGCTCACGCCTATAATCCCAGTACTTTGGGAGGCTGAGGCGGGTGGATCATGAGGTCAAGAGATCGAGACCATCCTGGTCAACATACTGAAACCCTGTCTCTACTAAAAAAATACAAAAATTAGCTGGGCAAGGTGGCGTGTGCCTGTAGTCCCAGCTACTTGGGAGGCTGAGGCAGGAGAATTGCTTGAATCCAGGAGGTGGAGGTTTTAGTGAGCTGAGATCACGCCATTGCACTCCAGCCTGGGTGACAAGAGCGAAACTCCATCTCAAAAAAAAAAAAAAAGAAAAAGAAAAAAAGAAAAGAACAAAAAGAAAACCACAATGCCCAACTATGTTCTGCCTACAAAAGGCTCAGCTCAATATGTAAGACAAACATAGACTGAAAGTGAAGGAATGGAAAATAATATTCCATGCAAATGGAGACCAACAGTAAGCAGGAATAGCTATACTTAGATAAAATAGACTGTAAGTCAAAAACAGTAAACATCGACCAAAAGATTATATTAGAGCACCCGAATATGTAAAGAAAATATTATTAGATGTAAAGGGAAAGATAAAGTGCAATGTAATAACAGTAGAGAACTTCAATACCGGACTTTCAACAATGGAAAGAGAGTCAACAAAGAAACACTGAACTTAAACTGCATCATAGACTAAATGTATCTAACAAACATTTACAGAACATTCCAACCAGTAACTGCAGAATACACATTCTTCTCAACTGTACATCAAACATTCTCCAGGATAGATCACATGTTAGGCCACGAAAGAAATATTAACACACTTATGAAGAAAAAGAGCGTATCAGGTATCTTTTCTTATCAAAATGCTATAAAACTAGAAATCAATAACAAGAAAAACTTTGATAATGTTGCAAATACATGGAAATTAAACAACATAGTCCTAAGTAACCAGTGGATCAATGAAGAAATTAAAAGGGAAACTTAAAAATTCATTGGGGCAAATGAGAATAGAAAAACACATCAGATAAAAACCTGCGGGACGCAACAAAGGCAGTTCTAAGAGGGAAGTTCATAGTAAAAAATGCCTACATCATAAAAGAAGAAATATCTGACTCTAATATTTATTGTAGCATTATTTACAATAGCCAAGATATAGAATCAACCCACATGTCCAATGCAGATGAATGGATAAGAAAAATGTTATATATATATGTGTGTGTGTATATATATATATATATATATATATATATATATATATATAAAACATTGTATACACACAATGGAATATACATATGTGCACACACGCAATGGAATACTATTCAGCCAATTTATCTTTTTGTGCTTTTCTATATTTTATGAATTTTGGTCATAGGAACAGATTTTTTAAATAAAATATCAAATTCATTATTATTTCAAAACATTGTGTTAATGTCAGTAACATAGATTTTTGTTTTTGCTATGGAAAACATGATAATGCTCCCTCTAAAATATTCACATTCTAATCACTGGAGCGTATGAGTATGTTATGTTATGTTATATAGAAATGGGAGGAATTAAGATTGTTAATTAGCTGACCTTGAGATAAAGTGATTATCCTGTACTATCCAGGTGATCCAGGTGGGCCCAGTGTAATCAGAAAGATCTTTTTTCTTTTTTTTTTTTTTTTTTTTGAGACAGAGTTTCGCTCTTGTTGCCCAGGCTGGAGTGCAATGGCGTGATCTCTGCTCCCCGCAACCTCTGCTTCTGGAGTACCTGGATTACGGGCATCTGCCACCATGCCCGGCTATTTTTGTATTTTTAGCAGAGACGGGATTTCTTCATGTTGGTCAGTCTGGTCTCGAACTCCTTATCTCAGGTGATCCGCTTGCCTCAGCCTCCCAAAGTGCTGGGATTACAGGCATGGGTCACCACGCCCAGCCAGAAAGGTCCTTTTAAGAGGAAGAGGGAAGCAGAAATGAGAAAACCAGAGAGATGACAGCATGAGAGGGAGTCAGTACAGGTCTACTGGCTTTGAAGATGGAGCCATGGGACTATTAGCCAAGGAATGTGGGTAGCTTCTAGAGGCTGGAAAAGGCAAAAGAATGGATTTTTTTCCTAGATCCTTCAGAAGGGATAAAACTTTGCTTACACTTTGATTTTTTAGCTCGTCAGGACTCATGTTGGAATTCTGACCTACAGAACTGTAAGAATAAATTTCTGTCATTTTAAGTAATTAAGTTTGTGGTAATTGTTAAGTAGCCATAGGAAACGAATAAATGTACTTCCACTGACTATTATCTAATTGATTCTCTACTCAGCAGCCACAGCAAACTTTACAGGTCTGCATTATCCAGCATAGCAGCCATTAGACATATGTGCCAAATAAGTACGTAAAATGTGGCTTGTTTAAAATGGGTTGTGTTATATATGTAAAATACACACTGGATTTTGAAGACTTAGTATGATAAATGTAAAATAACCACTAATAATTTATAATATTGACTTCATGCTGAAATGATAATATTTGGGGTATAGTGAGTTAAATAAAACACAATATTAAAATTTGTTTTCTCTGTTTTATAATATTTATTAAATATTTGGCTACAGGAAAGTTTAAAACTACTTGTATGGCTTACATTGTATTTCTATTACACAGTGCCGATATAAAAGGTAAATAAAACACTATCATTTGCTTATTAAAAGCCTTCAATGCCTTCCCACTGTACATGGAACATACTTCCAATTCCTTAACTTGAATTTATAAGGTCTTGCATCATCTGGCTTCTGATACCGGTTTAGTTTTATCTTTTGCCTCTTCTACTCCATTCTAATGGGCCAAGCTTGTTTCTGCACAGGGCCTTTCCATGTGTTGTTCACTAGGCCCAGAAAACTGTTTATCTCACCCTTCATTTGATTGAAAACTTATCATCCTTCCCTCTCAGCTCAAGTGTCACTCAGGTATACCTTCTTTGGCATCCCATTGTAGGTACATCGTGTTCCCTCATTCATAGTATGCTGTTATTTTTGTTAATGGCACTTTCACAACATGTAATGATAAAGTTGTTTGTTTATTTTTTAAATACTCTTTGAAAATGATAAGCTCAGTGCACGCTTTATTTATTAGGCAAAACACAGAGGCTCAGTAAATATTAATGTAGAAAAATCAAATGATATAATGTTTATATAAGCACATTATATGCTATGATTTACTGTATGGATGTAATAACAGTAATAGTAATAGAGAAGGAGGAAGATGAGAAGGAAGAGGAAGAATATAAGAAATTAGTTTTAAAGCCTTTGCTTTCATCAATTTTTTTAGTAGATTTTTTTTTTTTTTTTTTTTTTTGTAGAAAATGATTTATTTAGTGAGAGACAGAGAAACCTGAGAAGGAAAGAGAAAGAAACAGCTAACTCTCATAATGACTGAGAGAATACAGAAAGATGGACTACAGGAGAGGAAAGCAGCTTCCACACTGAGTGGAAGGGAATAGAGAGAGAGAGATCGAGTTTAGGAGGGAAAGACAGGCTTCCATGAGAGAGTATGGAAGGGGACTCCAGAGTGGAAATCCAGGAGAGAGAAAGATGGCTTGCATGAAGGAAATGTTCGTTGAAGAGGACCCAAACATGGAGTCCCTAGATTTTTTCCAATATCTTGAGTTATGTCTTTAAACCTTTGGGAATAAGTAATACAATAAGTAACTACATTCCATTGTTTTAAAATAAAACATCTATTTTCAAAGACATAGTCCACTTTCTTCTTAAAGGAAGTTTTCTAAGCTGCTGGTGATTCAGGTTCCCACTTGCCTTCTCTGAGGCATAATCTCTATATCCACAGTAATGAACACAATAGGAATGGAGTGTGGGGGAGTGAGTGCTGGAGAATGAAAAGCAAAACCAGCATTGGGATAGTTACAGTAATGATGGTCATATAGTAGGAAGTCAGACTGTGCAAATATTTGTTACAGTTACACCTACTCTCTTAAATATGGGAGTAGCACTATTTGTGTTCTTGGTGAAGCTATCCAGAGATATGTGTCTGCTTGAGATTGTTAGTTTTTGCAATAGGCACATGAAATTATGTGTCCCTTAATGTAATGCTCTGCAGTCTTGCTACAAACAAGTATAATTGCATGGTGCATTTTTTATATATTTTTTCTAATTATAAATTTATTTTTCCCTGTCAAAGTCAGAGCTTAAGCACAGCCTGTCTTAAATGACCCTGAAGTAAATTTTCCTACTTATGTGCCTTTTCTACAATCATTTCTGATTTAAAGTTAACCTTACCATTAGCATCTTAATACTCAAAAAGTCTACCTTGTATTTAGTAGCACATTACAATCTGCATTTAAATAGGAATGTTGTAAAAGAACAAAATAAAAAATTACTTATGTTAGAAAAGTTGTTTTTCTAGGTTTTGTTTTTGTGTTTTCCTTATGGCATAACTTCTCTATATATTAGACAAAGATTAAAACCACTCTTCTCAAAGTTACTGGATTAATTCTTGGGGAAAAGTTACCAAAACTAGTCCTCTAAAAATGTGATGTTTAAAAAATAATACCCAAGAAATGATGCTTTCAAGATTAAGATCGTTATACACATTTCCAATTAGGATAACCAAAGGCAAACTAAAACCTTTTCACTTATACTTGTTAGTTATAGATAGTTATGGATATAGATATAGATATTATCAGATGAGACAACATTGAAAATTTGAAGAATGCCATTATTATAAGATACCATTTAATAAGTCACAATCAAAAAAATCTTATTACATGATTCCTGAATACGTGACACGGTTTGCCTTAGACACATCTTTCTTTTGCTGCTATTTCCCCATCCACTCATACATACATAATTATTTTATCAATGTCTCAACACCTAAAGTACTCCCACATCTGCCTCTGCACCTTCTCTAATCATCACATCTCCAATCAGATTGCCTGAGTTCAAATGTTCTTTTCATCACATTACTAGCTGTGTAGCCTTGGTAAGTTATCTAACCTCTCTGTTCTTCAGTATTCGTATCTGTAAAGTAGGAAAAATGGTGGTACTTCATAGAATTGTTGTGAAAATGAAAAGTAATGCATGGAAAGTACTTTGGCATAATGTTGGCAATAAATGTAAACTATTATTTTTACTCATTTAAATTACACCATTAATACTACTGCTACTATTTTTCTACTGCCAACCCTCTATATATCCTTTATTTATTAAACCAGTTCTTAAAGCATCCTTCTCTCTGAAGCCTTCCTGTATTAAAGAGGCAGGATAAGAGCTCTTCCTTCGCCCTACCTTTGCTTCAGTTTCACTTGCTTCTCAATGTCTTAAGAAAGAGACTGGCAGGGTTAACAGCGGCATATCTCTGGCTAATGTAATCCAAACCCCAAAAGCAATATATTAAAAATAAAGCAGAACATCAAAGCTAGTTATTTAATAAGTCCCTGTTTCCTTCAGGTCCCACACTTAGGCCACAGTGTTTTTTCATACTTTGTTGTCGTTCCCTATTCCATGTCTTGCAGATCTAGCTCAGTTTTTCAAATAGCAAATTTTTCTCCTTTCTTCCGTAGTTAATTTCATTTGAAATCAAGTTTTTAATGATCACCTAGCCCTGTGCTAGGAAGTCAGAAGTCAGGATATATGGGAGCGTTCTTAAAGAAACAGAATCATGAGGCACTGCCTCTTTTTTTTTTTTTTTTTTTTTTTTTTTTTACCAAACAGGAAATTAGATTTGGATAAGATTTATATGAAATAGGCTGGGCGTGGTGGCTCACACCTGTAATCCCAGCACTTCGGGAGGCCGAGGTGGGTGGATTACCTGAAGTCAGGCGTTCAAGACAAGCCAGCCTGGCCAACATGGTGAAACCCTGTCTCTACCAAAAATACAAAAGTTAGCCAGCCATGGTGGTATGTGCTTGTAATCCCAGCGATTCAGGAGGCTGAGGCAGGCCAGGAAATGGAGGTTGCACTGCAGCCTGGGTGACAAAGCGAGCCTCTGTTTCCACAAAATACATATATAACTTATATGACATATATAGCTTGAGTTCCTGTCTTGTAGGAGAAACTCAAGGTATGTTTTGAATGAGTAAATGGCAGGATGAAAGAATGAGACCTAGATCTTTTCCTCGAGAAGCTTCTAGTCTGGTGGAAAGGACCACATGTGTACATAAGTAGCAGTAATCCTTATTCCAGCCTACTTTATAGGCACTTCACTCCTCTACTCCCGAATGTACCCAGTCTGTAGAGAATATGACATATATACTTACACCTCTCTTTCATAGTTTCTTCTACTGAGAATACTATTTCCTTTTTTTCACTTATGAACTTGTGTACATATGTCAAGATACAGCTCTTAATAGAATCTTCTCAGTAGTCTTCTCTGAGTCTTCTTCCGAAGTAGAATGAATCCCTCCCTCCTTTGCCCACTTACAGCATTTTTCATACACCTCTCTTAGCTCTTAGTATATTAAATCATAATTAGTTTTCATTTTTTCAGCTTTAATGTGAACACCAAAAAGAGTGAGACCTTATCTAATTTATCTTTGTAATTCGAGGCCCTACAACAGTGTCTGGCATATAGTTAGTGCTCAAAACATAGTTGAGGCCGGGTGCGGTGGCTCAAGCCTGTAATCCCAGCACTTTGGGAGGCCGAGGCGGGTGGATCACGAGGTTGAGAGATCGAGACCATCCTGGTCAATATGGTGAAACCCCGTCTCTACTAAAAGTGCAAAAAATTAGCTGGGCATGGTGGCGCGTGCCTGTAATCCCAGCTACTCAGGAGGCTGAGGCAGGAGAATTGCTTGAACCCAGGAGGCGGAGGTTGCGGTGAGCCGAGATCGCGCCATTGCACTCCAGCCTTGGTAACAAGGGCGAAACTCAGTCTCAAAAAAACAAAAAAACAAAACAAAACAAAAAAAAAAAACAAAAAAAAAAACATAGTTGAATGAAAAAATGAATGAATGATCAATGACTCAATGAAAAATTGTGGCAAATACTCTAAAAGAAGCGAAAAAAGATATATGATTGTGATTTTGTATACCATGGTCTCAAGTGCCAAATTCAAATTCCCCTTTTGTGGTTCAAGGACTTCCTGCCTCAGTCCCACTCCTTTTTGTTCAGTTCCTATACCGTCTGTCTGTTCTTGACTTTGCCATAACTGTTCCCTGTTATGATGATAGATTCCTTGAGCATCCATGAGAGATGTGTGTATAAAAACAAATAAGATTAACCACAGGCAAAATTGTTACCTGAAATATAATAATAGCATGTATAACTAATCATTGCATGTTCTAGTTAATTGCGTATTTTGATGAATTATTTGGCAGGGAATATCATGGACTAATTTTCATAGAGATCTGATAAAAGGAAGTATTTTGAAAATGGCACAACAACAACTGACAAAAGTCCCTAATGTATCATATGCTTTGTCATCCTCAGTAGCACCACTGGTTCACTCTGCAAACATTAGCAGATTCCTTAATCTCCAGGCATTGGCTCGAGAGCAAAAACACTGCATCTCTAGAAGTACATCATCTAGTTACCACCACAAAATCTAGATTGGTTTTATATTTGAGTGCTTTAAAATTTAGAATAACACATGGTAAATTATAACAATTGTCCAGGGAACATTTATAATGTACAATTGCAGGGAGTGCTTTGGTAAAATTTATCCTGAAACAAGCTGGCCAGCAGTCACATTTTGAAAAATCCATGTTATAAAGAAAAATGTCATCATACTGGTACTTCTTCCATGGAGTCTGGTGTGTGTTATCAATCCACTATTACATTAGAAGTATAATCATAGCACTGTGGTTCATGTCTGTAATTCCAGCACTTTGAGAAGCTGAGGTGGGTGAATCATGAGGTCAGGAGTTTGAGAACAGCCTGGCCAACATGGTAAAACCCCATCTCTACTAAAAATGCAAAAAATTAGCCTGGAGTAGTGGTGGGTACCTGTAACCCCAGCTACTCAGGCGTCTGAGGCAGGAGAATCACTTGAACTCGGGAGGCAGAGGTTGCAGTGAGCCAAGATCATGCCGCTGCACTCCAGCCTGGGCAACCAAGTTGAGACTCCATCTTAAAAAAAAAAAAAAAGAGAAGTATGATCATCATAATCTTTCTTGAAACCACAAGGTTTACATTTACATTTTCCTGAACTTTTAGAAAAATTAGATGAACCTGTGATAGAAGTGGCATTCATATAACAAGTATATTTTACAGTTCCTACATAGGCGGTTACTTTGAATAACTGTCTTAATTCTGTATCTACCAAGGATTCCATGTCTCACTATTTCCAGAAGGCTTTTTCAAAGCAAGAATTCTACTGAATTGAGAATGGGTATGTTGTTTGTTGTTTTCCAGTAATAGACTTGCATGCTACTATATTTTGAGCAGATGATCACAAACACATCCACATGAGAAGGCAACAGATGTAAAGAAAAAAACTATATTTATTTCAAACCAAGGGAGCAATGCAAGTATCACAGCAAATTTGTGCCAACAATTATATATATTCTTCTGCTGACAGCTTGGTCTGAAAAGCTGCTAGAGTGCAGAATCAGCAAGTCTAACCCAGTGGCAACTCCAAACTGATGGATAATATTTGATTCAATAAATGAAATAAAGCAGGAGTTTAAAAACCGGCTACATCTTCTTTCATCATACATTTATTTCATCTTGTCAGTCCTTTTTTGTAGGCTATAAATTGAGTAATACAAAATGTTATCTGCAAAAATTTTTTAGCTTGTTATAAAGTGAGACCACTTGTGAAAGCATGAAATAGTTACAAATACGTGTTTGTTGGTGATAAATGATAGTATGTATGATCCAGTGTTTTGGAGTTTCCTTGACATTAAAAAAATGTTAGAGATAAGAAAACTAACCCAGGTTTATTTTCTTTTGAGTACAATAGATAAAAGGAAACATTAGCCTGGGAGGGATCTTTGAAGTTCTTTGGCTCACTGATTTCCAAACCTGTCTTCACATTATAAAGCATCTAAAGTACTTTTTGAAAATATAGTCTTAGGCTCCACTCTGAAATTTTGATTAAGGAAATCTGAAAGTACCTACTAAGTACTGTCAGCGTAAGTGGTCTATGCACTTATTCAGAACTACTGATCTAATTAAACTCCTTACCCAGTGCAGAATCCTCTTTACAAAATCCTTAAGATGTGGCCATTTGCTGACTCAAGGCAGTATAGTCTATTGTTGGGTAACTCTAATTGAGAGAAAGTTTTTCTGTATTAACCCCAAATCCTAGAAACTTCTCCCCAATAATGTGTGTCCCATAATCTCACATGACCCTTCTATGGTCAGGCATGTGGTTGGTTCATCAGGGACCTCTTATTTTGCTTAACCAATTCTGTCTCAGGGCCTAAGGAGTGTCAGTATCAAAAACCCAAATGGCATTAGAAGTTACATTTATATTGATGAAACAAAATATCCACAGGTTTATGTCCCTTAATTAGTAGCTATGCCGAATGAATCTGTTCTCTCAGAAATCGCTTCTAATAACTTAAATGTTGGTTGAGTATTTAAGATTAAAATTTGCCACTTAAATTACAGAAACAATTCATTAAATATTGGGAAATGCGAGAAGTTTGACGGACAAGCGCCACTAGCCTATTTATAGGTATCAGGGTTACAAATGAATTTAACCTTACACTTAGTCTGCTCTAGACCAAAAGAATCCCATCTTCTGAACTTCCTCAAAAAAACGAAAGACAGATCCGAGAAACCTGTGCCAAGACAATCATATCACTGGGAATAAGAACAGTATTGTGAACGCCAAATATCTGAGACTGCTCTCAGTTAATTTAGAAAGTTTATTTTGCCAAGGTTGAGGATGCATCCCCGTGGCACAGCCTCAGGGTGTCCTGATGACATGTACCCATGGTGGTCAGAGCATAGTTTGGTTTTATACATTTTAAAGAGATATGATACTTCAATCAACATATGCAAGATGAACATTGGTTTGGTCCGGAAAGGTGGAACAACTTGAAGCAAAGACAGGACAACTCAAAGGATGGAGGAGCCTTCCAGGTCAAAGGTAGATAAGAGACAAATGATTGAGTTTCTGATTTGCCTCTTAAGGGAAGCAATCCGATATGCATTTATTTCAGTGAGCAGAGGGGTAACTGAATCAAATAGGATTTTATTTGTTTTCCCTAAGCAGTTCCCAGCTTGACTTTTCTCTTTAGCTTAGTGATTTGGGGGCTCCAGTATTTATTTTCGTGTCACATATTCCCCCTTTTCTTTTTAAAAATCTTTTGGAGAAAGCATTTTAGAAGAAAATAAGTCTCTGATCTCAGGTTTCATCTGATATCTCATGGCCAGAATGGTTTATTCCTAGATGGGTAGGTCCCGAGTTATGAGGAAAGTTCATTTTTAGCAGGTTTTGAAGTCTTATGTCCTATGAAGAGAAAATAGGGGGAGGAAGGGAGAAAAACAACAACAAACAAAAGACCAATCCTGTAAAATCAATATAAGCCACATTACTATGAAGTCCGTACATCAGTAGGCAGGTATGAAAGAATATGTAAATAGGTTGCTGTTATTTTCTTCTGAAGTTTAAGTTGTCTAGCTTCAGTATGCAGGGCTTTACAAAAGCACAGCTTAGTTGTCAGTGACTCCAAGTTAGTAAAAATGCGGAGGGCGGGTAGGGGAGAAGGAAAAATAATTGAAAACATTATTTAGAAGACTTATTGCCAAGAAAAATTAGATTTCAGCCCAAAATGTAGAAAATAATAAAAACTGAAAAACATTAAGCAAAACGAGAATCTAACAACACATGTACTACAGTTTTTGAAACAATTTTTTTCTCTCCTTTCCATTTTTACTAAAGACAAATCATGGTAGCACTGATTTGCTTTATTATACTTGGCCTGATAATTTGCATACCGTGCAACAAGAATAACTTTTTTTACAGAGGCTTTTAAATGGACTTTGATGGAATTTTGTTTCATAGGAGGAGTCTCAAATAAAACTTTTTAAAGCTGAGCCCAGCCATGGATTTGTACCATCAAATACCTATGATATGGGTAAATTCCTCTTTTCTTGAGGTTCCAAGATAAACTTGGGGCTCCTAGTCCTATCGGAAAGTGATATTCGTTACTTACCCCAGGTCAGGACTCCTGTACAGGTACTGTATAGACACAGTATGAGCACAGTTTTCAAGGGGCTTTCATCGGCTCTATAATTCAAGTTTGATTCCTTAAAGGGAAGCACAGCATTCTAGTCAAAGCCTTGGTAAAATAACCAGTTTCTCAGATTGTGTCCTGTTATAAAGAAAAACAGATTGTTACTGCACCTGTGCAAATAAATGTATTGCCATAAGTTAAGAATACTCATAAATAGGCCTAGAGCTCAAGTGTGAGAGCTGGGGTAGAGGAAGAGATTTGGAAATCACTGGTTAAATTCAAAGAAGTTGATTATATATATATATATATATATATATATATATATATATATATATATTTTTTTTTTTTTTTGAGACGGAGTTTTCACTCTTGTTACCCAGGCTGGAGTGCAATGGCGCGATCTCGGCTCACCGCAACCTCCGCCTCCTGGGTTCGGGCAATTCTCCTGCCTCAGCCTCCTGAGTAGCTGGGATTACAGGCACGCACCACCACGCCCAGCTAGTTTTTTTGTATTTTTAGTAGAGACGGGGTTTCACCATGTTGACCAGGATGGTCTCGATCTCTCGACCTCGTGATCCACCCGCCTCGGCCTCGCAAAGTGCTGGGATTACAGGCGTGAGCCACCGCGCCCGGTGAAGTTGATTATATTTTTAAGAAAAGTATTTATAAGTAGAAAGAGACAAAGACCTAAGAATGGTGTTAACAGCACCATTTACTGAATTCTTTTCCCATTGATTTATCTGTTATGCATGTTATATTTCACATATATAGGTCTGGTACTGAGCCATAGGCCTATCTATTCAATTGCTTGTTAGAGATAGCCTCATGGATTTTAAAACATGCAAACTAAACCTATTGTCTTATTCTGCAGATATCTTACTAGCGTATTTGCTAACTCGGTGAAACCATCCTTTCTTTACTCATTTAAACAAGGCAAAGTTCCCTGGAAACCATCCTAGACCAATATTTCCCAACTGAGTTCTAGGCAAACCTAGAACTACAAATTATACCTAGTTCACACATTATATATTATGTCCAAGGATAATGGATTCCATTTGCTGGACTGGATTTCAAAATCTAATTGAGAAACCAATAGTAGGTTTGAAATAATTAGGAAATAAAATATGAGTATTAGCCTCATGGGTAGGCTTATTTCCAGTTCTTGGTCCTTGTAACTGAGCCCTGTGCATCTGTGTAATGAGTTCTGATAAGGGCTCATCATCAGAAACTTGGGTTATTCTCTGTTTGATTTAAAAACATGTCAATATCATGTGTGCTCTATTTTTCTGTAACTGGCTAGAAATATGATTCATCTAGTCTCTGGCAGGATATTAATATATATTATGCAAAAATAAAAGTTAATTGATAAAATAAAATTTTTAACTACTGGATTAAACAAAAATAAACAGATTTCTCCTGTCAAAAAAAAAAAAAAAAAGAATACTCATAAATAGCTTCCAAATACTGGAGAAGTTAGGTAAAGACAAATATGTTCCAAATTTTGTTCATAGGAGTACACTAAATTGTTAAAAGTTGCCAATAGCTCAAAAGAAAAGTTTCCTTGACTCTGAAAAAACAACAAAGGATCAGGAACATTTTAAGCAAAAAGTCAAAAAGATTACTTCAGTCTGCTTCTAGTTCAGTCCATGTAGTTAATTCCTGTTCTGCTTGACGTTCATGAACATTTCAATTTTGCATGAATCCTAAAAGGTTTTCTTCTATTCTGATGTCACAGTTTCCAAAGTTATCCGAAACTTGTATTCAGGCGCACCTGTGAGAGTTCTATAGCTGATTATAAAACTACTTTCTGAAGAAATGCAAAACAAGACAACACTTGTCTGTGGATGTCAAAAAGTTTTAGGGCAGCCAGAAGCAAGGACACAATTGACAAGGCAATCGGTTACCTCCGTGGCACCCACAAAATTATGTTAATAATTTAACATAACACTTATTACTGATAATGTCCACTAAGTCATATTAAAATTGTATGAGTTTCCCGTAATTTTGGAACACATAGCAGTGACATATTTATACAAACACAGTGCAAAGAAAACCAAAAGCCATTTCATATTTGACAATGTTTCCTGTATAATTTTCATACCAAAAAAATTATCATTTTTGGACTTCAGGAAACTCGATATCTTAAAGGATGAGTTATGTCAGAAAAAGACATAATTTATAATTTGATTTTGGAAAGTTTGCCAAATATCACAATTTAGAACACTTGGTATCACAGGTCATTGTAAAATAAGTCATTCATTTGACCAAAGTGATAACTCAGGGATTTCAAAAAAACAAAAAAAAGGTGAGAACCTTCACTCGTTGAGTTTTTTTTTTTTTTTTTTCTCTCTCTCTCTCTCTTTTGCAGCTACAAGGAGTTTTGGCCATATTAGAGAGGCTTTGTTAGCCATAATTTGGTATTCTCACTCAGATTTGACCAAGTCAGGTAGAGTTGGTCAAATCTGATAGCAGAAAGACTGAAACAACAACAACAAAAAACCCCCAGCAATATGATCACTGAGTGCTCTAATGGGAAGGAGAAATTAAGATGAGCTAGTTGTTAAACTTTACCCAAGACAAAATCTCAGTTCAGCTACTTACCTAGGGATGGGTCTCAGGCTGAAGACTGCTTTCTACCATTCTAGAAGCAGGAGAAACAACACCTTGAACTTGGCTTGGGAGTGAACTCAAACTCCATAAAGGACTGACCTACCTTCCATTATCATGGAAACAGGAAATCTTGCCTTCCTTGTTGGAAGCACGTAAAAATTTTTTTGAAATGTTGTACTATAAAATAAACTTTAGATCTTGACCAAATTTTGAGAGATCAGGGATTATCTGGAGGGGGTGTTCCTGGTCCCCAACAAATTGTCCTATTGATTTGAGCCATAAAGTTAGCTCATGTGTCGTGGACCGTCCGGGACGGGTAGGCACGTCTGCCCGGGGTCTCTCGACCTGCAAGAGGGTCCCAATACCTAGAAGAGGGAGTGCGCCTGGAAAATTAATAAAGACAGAGAGAGAGAAAGCGAGGCGTCTGGAGGGCTGGTAGGCTGTGCCTAAACAGCAAATTTTATTTTTCAAAGGCCAGGAATAAATACACTTTCTTGGCTCTGGTATACCTCATAGCAAGAGGAAATGCAAATGTACACCTTACATGGACTATACAAGAGAGAAGTCAGATATGCAATCAGTGGTTGTAAAAAGTAACAGAATTTCCTGTAATCACAAAGCTTGTTTACATCCAAACATCACTCCTCCTGGCTGCAGGTATCTCTGGTTTGATCTTGTTTTAGAACTGAGATGTGAAAAGGTTTTCTGGTTTTGCTCATCAGAATATCTTTTAACCAGATTCCCCTTTGTCTACCCCTGACTCAACTTATCTCAACTTCCCCATTCAGGAGTCTCTGAGTCAGAAATCAAAGCCATCCCTTATGGTGGCATTTGCTTTGCAAATATAGACAGTTAAACCATTATCTAGGGTACAAGGCAGTCAGGTAAGGTTTAAGGCTTATTCTTAAAGAGTCATAAAAAGGTTAAAAGCAGGAACCGGTTGCTGGTAGGGGGTCACTGGGTCTAGCAGCAACGCATAGTTTTAGGCCCAAACGATATTGTGGTTGATGTTAGAAACTGATCATTCATCTTTAAGTTCCTATATTTCCGGATAGCTCGACTGCCTCCAGTAGGAAACTGTGTTTGGGATCAAACTCACCGTATAGTGAGACTCATGCCTTTTGGGGGTCTCACACGGGAATGTTCCCCACAATTCCCTCTTTTTTTTTTTTTGTTTTTAAATTCAGCTCAAAAAGTTTGAGCTGAAGGTGGTGGAGGGAGGAGAACACAAGGCGGAAGAGGAACGGCAAGAGAATGATGAGTACAAGGAGAAAACCTCCAATACCAATTAAGGTGGAAAGGGAAGGTAAATGAAAACCACGAGTCCAAGAGGACAACGTGTCCACAATGTCGCGGGCAATAGTGGCATCCTGCGGCAGCTGTCTGTGAGAAAAGTCAATAGCATGAATTTGACGCTGTAAGCGAAAAATGTCTAAAGACAGATTGTTGTGACTCCAAATGACTTGTAGATGGGCATGGACCAGAGGCCAGTCCCATTCTGAGTCATTATAAGGGGCACTAGTAACACAAATGGAATTATAATCAGCATGACAACAGAAACAGAGACGAGACTGAAGATTATGAACCTTGTCACCCAAAACAGTAACAGTTTGTTCTAAAGCATTAAGCTTAGCCTCCAATTTAGAATCAATATCAATTTGAGTACCCAAAGAAACAGAAACATTGTGGGCTAGATGGTTAACGTATGTGGCAGCTTGAATACTGTGAGCTAAACTTACAGCTGCTGTGGCAGCTATGGCCACAACACTAACAATAGTCAAAATACTAGCAATAAGAATACCCAGAAAAGGTTTGGGGTGGACAATTAAATCGCAGATGTCATGTAAAATTTGCAGGCTATATTCATCATACCAGGGGCCAGAAACATTAACAGGAAGCATAACATAAGGGGGTTGATGAACGACGAGAATAGTATGGGCAGGAAAAATAGAGGAATCAATACAGTTGGTCAGAGTGCAAGAAGGGCAAGAAATATGGTAGTGACCAGAAGAGACGGAAATGTTAACATGACCATAGAGTAAGGCGTAAGGAGAAGCAACACAGGCTTGGATATAATGTTGGGAGCGAGAGGGGTAAGAAACACTGCGGGTACCGGCCTGCTAATAACTAGAGGTAAGAGCAGTAAAAAGACGCCAGAGAGACGTGTAGGTGCGGCCAGAGGAGGTAGAAAAAATAGGAGTGGCCCAGCCGCCAGGGGACTGGTACCGATCAAAGGAGGTGGAGAGCGGCACAGGGAGAGACCAATCATAAAGAGTGAAACCACTAGAAAGGGTATAGGTAAGGGCAGTGCAGTGTTCAGGGTAGCAGAGTTTCCAGGGGGGAGAGGGGTCAAGAGAGGAGTTAACAGCATGACAGCGAGAGCGGGGAATAGACGGGAAATCAGGAGAGGAAGAATTCCATGACTCTTTGATACCAAGATAGGTGAGAAGCCAGTCCCTAGCATAGAAATAGGTTTCGCCCTTAAGGAGGGCAGAAGGGCCTTCAAATGTGAGATGCTTCATTCCTAATTCAAAGCAAAAGGGACCATTGGTAGAGGGGAGAATAGGTAAGAAGGGAATGCGATTACTGAGAGCGAGTTGGTCCCATATTTTCGACGCATAAAAACACATAGGGGGAGAAGCAGCTTGGGCAAAATAAGAGTAATTGGCAGTTTGAGGGGTAATATGAGTGGAGGAGGGGAAGCCAAAAAGAGAAGTATCATTCAAATAAACAGGAAAAGCAGGGTCAGTCCAGGTAACAGGACGCAGGATAGGAGGGTCTGGGACATCAGCCCAAAGGATTTGAGAAGAATCAGCAGAGTGAGCATGGGAGGGGGAAACCTGGCAGGACAATATGGCCATCATGGCAATAAACATGACTGCAGGGGAACGGGAGTGTCCTTGTTCAAGAACAAGCTGGGTCGCTTCGGCGGTCAGACGGCGACGTTGAGACCAGGTCGGCAGGGCATTGCCGTGGAGCGGTGTGCAGATTCGTTGTGTCCGTCGCAGGCGGCGGCGTCTCCGCTGGGGTGGCGGTGTCAGTGTCAGGCGACGAAATCGAGCAATTAGGGCGTTTGCTCTGCCGTCGAACCGGTCCATGCTTGACAAGACGTTCAGGTACCCAAATTGGCGAGGCAGCAGACTTGGGAAAAACACAAACATGTCCTCGTCCCCAGATGAGGACTGGATCTGGTCCATGCCATTGGTTGGCTAAAGGATCTTTCCACAAGACCTCAGCCGTAGCCTTATCCTGAGGGTGCCAGAAATGGTCGGCGGTGGAGAAGCCATTGGCATCCAGAGTTAAGAAATTTAGGACATATAAGGCATGACACAACCAGTTGTGGGGCGTCTTATGAATAAGGTGAAGGGTACTACCCTGTTTGAGTTTGTGTAGTAAAGTTTTGAGGACAGCGTGGGAGCGTTCCACAACGCCCTGACCCTGAGGATTAAAGGGAATGCCAGTGCGATGACAAACTTGAAACTGAGAACAAAAGTTAGCAAAACCTTCGCTGGTATAGGCGGGGCCCTTATCAGTCTTTAAAATCTTGAGGGGTCCTATAATACAGAAAACTTGTAAACAGTGAGAAATAACATCCTTCACAGCTTCACCTGTATGAGCAGAGGCCACAACAAAATGAGAATAGGTGTCAATGGTAACATGCACATATTGTAATTTACCAAAGGGTGCAAAATGAGTGACATCCATTTGATAAATATGGTCTGCCTGCAAGCCCCGAGGATTAACTCCATGATGTTGGGTAACAGGCAGGTGAGGCAAACAGGCCGTACAGGTTTTAACAACCTGCTCTCTGGTTATCATAAATTGCAAACGTAGGCTGCGAGCACTTTGGTGATGCAGCGCATGAGAGGCCTCGGCCTGTTGGATAGGAGATAAAACAGGGAAAACATGTTGAGTAAGTTGATCAGCAAACGAATTACCCTCAGTCAGGGGGCCAGGCAGGGTAGAGTGAACTCTGATATGTTCTATAAAGAAAGGATGAAAACGTTTTTGCACCGCTTGCTGCAAGGGAAGGAGGAGATGAATTATTGGAGAGGAGTCTGAAAAGGAAAGAGGAGCAGTTTCTAAATTTTGTATCAAATTAACCACATACTGACTGTCAGAATAGATATTTAAGGGCGTATCCCAATTTTCTAAAACATGCTGGACTGCCAGTAACTCCACACGCTGTGCTGAATGTTCATTTGTCTAGAAGGAAAACGGCTGTTTGCTGACCGTTCCAGCTGCAATCCCAGAAGAGGAACCATCAGTAAAGGCTAAAGAAGCAGAAGGCAAGGGCGATTTAACACAGGTTTGTGGAAAGATAAGAGAGCACTGTGAATAAAATTGTAGTAATTTATCAGCAGGATAATGACACAAAATTTGTCCTGAAAAACCTGCAAAAGCAATTTGTCAAGAGTCAGAAAACTGCCACAGCCACTGCTGTTGGACATTAGTATATGGAACGACAATTTCCAAAGGGTCAGTGCCAAACAGAGTTAAAGCACGTTGCCTGCCCTTAGCAACCAAGGTAGCAACCAGGTCAAAGTAAGGGGAAAGAACTTTACCACGACTGGCTGGAAGATGGATCCATTCCAAAATCCCTTTTTGCCAAAAAACTCCAGTAGGGGTGTAAGCAGTGCGAAGAATGCAGTAACACCATGGCATATTGTCTTTAATTCTGCTCAATTTTTGTTGACGGAGGGCGTCATGCACAAGTTGCAGAGCCTGTTTAGCAGGATCCGATAACGATCTAGGAGAGGTTGGTTTGGAAGGACCCTTTAACATATCAAAGAGGGGCTTAAGTTGACCCGTGGTAAGTTTTAAACTAGGGCGAATCCAGTTAATAACACCCAAAAACTTTTGGAAATCATGTAAAGTCTTAAGATTACCTGTGGACAAAGTGGAGTTTTAAAGGAGACCTGGTTAGACTCAATGAGTCTTCCAAGATAATGGTAAGGAGTAACAGTTTGAACCTTGTCTGGAGCAATGATAAGATTAGCTCTATTAAGACATAATTTCCATGGTTTCATTAACTTTCCTTAAGTCCTGTAATAGTCTCCATTTACCAGAACGTTTTTTAATGACAAAAATAGGAGAATTCCAAGGGCTGTTGGTAGGCCGAATATGACCCGCATCAAGCTGTTCCCGAACCAACTTGCGGGTGGCAGAAATCTTTTTTTGAGACAAGGACCATTGCTCTACCCAAACTGGGGAATCAGATTTCCAGCAAATAGGATCAGCATGGGCATCGAGAGAATTAGTGGCCCTTAGGAAAAATACCCTAAACCTCGTTTGTCATGTTTTGGAGAAGGAGAAATAGGCTCCGGTACTCCCTGTAAATTTTTACCTAAGCCTTTTCCTTCTTGGTAATCTTGTCTTTTCATAATCTGCCAAGCAAAATTTCCAGTAGTAAGTTTTGCTTCCATCGCTTCTAAAACATCTCAACCCCGCAAATTAAACAGGAGTCCTGGAAGGATATAAGGACGAAAATATCCCTCATGTCCCTAAGCATCAGTCCACTTTAACAAATTAGTAGATTGTTCAGGATTATTACTCATTCCAATTCCTTGTAAAGAAGTTATAGAAGGAGAGGAAGGCCACTGTAAAGGCCAGTGATTAGATAAAATAACAGAAATATCAACTCTAGCATCTAGCAGACCCTTATAGTCAATTCAGGGCGAGAGTCAGTAATAGACTGCACCCAATAAGCGTGATTTGAGGATCCCAAAGCGAAGCAACCTCGAGCCTCAGTGGAAAGGGGTTTGCCTATAGAGGTATTCACAGGTACAAGAAGCTGCGCTATAGGCTTATCAGGAGTAAATATTCCACGAGGTGCCCAAACCATAACTTTAATTTTTCTAAAGAACCAGATTTACTGAGGACTTGAACCAACAACCTTGCAGTTGCAGGCCTCACACTTTAATGACTGAGCTAACAAGTCACTTGTTTTACAAAAAGTTAGAAAGCTTTTCTTAAATTGTATTTTGGATGCAAATGTGGCCACCTGAGGTGGTGTAGGTTGCCTGAGAGCTGAGCGGGCGGGGCTTGCAGTCAGCAGAGAAAGGAAAAAAAAATGTCAGTTTACAACTGAGCTAGCAGTTTCTGGGCCTTTGGCCCCGCTGCGAGTACCCCCGCCCCAATCATGCGGAGCCAAAGCTTCTGTGGTCAAATTTTCTGAGAAACAGAAGGACAAACACATTCACAAAGCTTTCTCCAAACAGCAGTCAATACGACAGTTTGAGGCAGATTATTACCTGGAAAGCGAAATTGATTAAGCTTTTCTCCATTAAGTCCTCAAGCTTTGTCATCCAAACTTTCACCTTCAGGGACCCAGGAACACAATTCACGAACAACTTGCAAAAATTTCTGTACATAACTAAACTTTACATCACAACCTCTAGTCTTAATCATAAAACGTATAAACAACTTATATTCCTTAGACTCTAAATGCCCCATGTTTTACTCCAGACTGAAAACTTGAAAATCAACACTTGTATATATACGATTAAGAAAACAACTCAAAAACTTACTGCTGCAGCCTCACTCCTTAATTGATGTGCGTCACTGTAATCCCTCGTGTCCAGGCCCCGTGTCGTGGTCGACAGATGTCGTGGACCGTCCGGGATGGGTAGGCACGTCTGCCCGGGGTCTCCTGCAAGAGGGTCCCAATACCTGGAAGAGGGAGTGCGCCTGGAAAATTAATAAAGACAGAGAGAAAGCGAGGCGTCTGGAGGGCTGATAGGCTGTGCCTAAACAGCAAATTTTATTGTATTGTATTGTATTTTTTGAGACGGAATTTTGATCTTGTTACCCAGGCTGGAGTGCAATGGCGCGATCTTGGCTCACCACAACCTCTGCCTCCTGGGTTCAGGCAATTCTCCTGCCTCAGCCTCCTGAGTAGCTGGGATTACAGGCACGTGCCACCATGCCCAGCTAATTTTTTGTATTTTTAGTAGAGATGGGGTTTCACCATGTTGACCAGGATAGTCTTGATCTCTTGACCTCGTGATCCACCCATCTTGGCCTCCCAAAGTGCTGGGATTACAGGCTTGAGCCACAGCGCCCGGCCAGCAAATTTTATTTTTCAAAGGCCAGAAATAAATACACTTTCTTGGCTCTGGTTTATGTCATAGCAAGAGGAAATGCAAATGTATACCTTACATGGCCTATACAAGAGAGAAGTCAGATATGCAATGGCCTATACAAGAGAGAAGTCAGATATGCAATCAGTGGTTGTAAAAAGTAACAGAATTTCCTGTAATCACAAAGCTTGTTTACATCCAAACATCACTCCTCCTGGCTGCAGGTATCTCTGGTTTGATCTTGTTTTAGAACTGAGATGTGAAAAGTTTTTCTGGTTTTGCTCATCAGAATATCTTTTAACCAGATTCCCCTTTGTCTACCCCTGACTCAACTTATCTCAACTTCCCCATTCAGGAGTTTCTGAGTCAGAAAACAAAGCCATCCCTTATGGTGGCATTTGCTTTGCAAATATCGACAGTTAAACCATTATCTAGGGTACAAGGCAGTCAGGTAAGGTTTAAGGCTTATTCTTTTTTTTTTTTTTTTTGAGACGGAGTTTCGCCCTTGTTACCCAGGCTGGAGTGCAATGGCGCGATCTCGGCTCACCGCAACCTCCGCCTCCTGGGGTCAGGCAATTCTCCTGCCTCAGCCTCCTGAGTAGCTTAAGGCTTATTCTTAAAGAGTCATAAAAAGGTTAAAAGCAGGAACCGGAGGCTGGGCGAGGTGGCTCAAGCCTGTAATCCCAGCACTTTGGGAGGCCGAGGCGGGTGGATCACGAGGTCAAGAGATCGAGACCATCCTGGTCAACATGGTGAAACCCCGTCTCTACTAAAAATACAAAAAAATAGCTGGGTATGGTGGTGCGTGCCTGTAATCCCAGCTACTCAGGAGGCTGAGGCAGGAGAATTACCTGAACCCAGAAGGCGGAGGTTGCGGTGAGCCGAGATCACGCCACTGCACTCCAGCCTGGGTAACGAGAGCGAAACTCCATCTCAAAAAAAAAAAAAAAACAGGAACCGGTTGCTGGTAGGGGGTCACTGGGTCTAGCAGCAACGCATAGTTTTAGGCCCAAACGATATTGTGGTTGATATTAGAAACTGATCATTCATCTTTAAGTTCCTATATTTCTGGATAGCTCGACTGCCTCCAGTAGGAAACTGTGTTTGGGATCAAACTCACCGTATAGTGAGACTCACGCCTTTTGGGGGTCTCACATGGGAATGTTCCCCACACTCATGCTTGTACCAAGCAGCAATAGGAGATTTTTCAAAGGGCAGGGGCATCTTTATTTAGAATCCCTTCATGGTTACCAAAATGTGAACCTCAAAAATCTGAGACAGGTCTCAGTTAAGTTAGAAAGTTTATTTTGGCAAGATTGAGGATGCACACCCATGACACAACTTCAGGAGGTCCTGATGACATGTGCCCGAGGTGATCTGGACACAATTTGGTTTTATAAATTTTAGGGAGACGTGAGACATGAATCAACGTATGTAAGATGAACACTGGTTTTGTCTGGAAAGGTGGGACAACTCAAATCCAAGGCCAGACAACTCAAAGCAAGGAGAAGTCTTCCAGGTCATAGGTAGATAAGAAACAAATGATGCCATTCTTTTGAGTTTCTGATTAGACTCTCCAAAGGAGGTAATCAGATATTCATTTATCTCAATGAGAAGAGGGGTAACTTTGAATAGAATGGGAGGCAGATTTCCCTTAAGCACTTCCCAGCTTGTCTTTCCTCTTTAGCTTAGTAATTTTTAGGTCCCAAGATTTATTTTCCTTCCACAGTACACAAACAGAGCAGGAAGTGGAAAGATGCAGAGTATTTACATTGAATCTGAGAATGGGGGTACTGTAGAGAAGCTAGTTAAATAGTGAACAGTCCCAGCTACTGGGGAGGCTGAGGCAGGATAATCATTTGAACCCAGAGGCGGAGGTTGCAGTGAGCCGAGATCACACCATTGCACTCCTGCCTGGGCCACAAGAGTGAAACTCCATCTCAAAAAATAAAATAAAAAATAAAACAGTAGACAAAGGGGTTCAGTGTGTACTGATGAGCCTTTTCTTTCCACCTTGTCTTCCTTCTTCGTGGTAAGCTTAGCTCTTGCTTAGCTCAGTTCACAGCTCAGCCATGCCTTGTGATTCTGTGGGATGCCATCCAGAGAAGTCCTATTTTGGTTGCCAGCTGGGCTGGGAGGGACAGGCTGTTTACTCTGGGTCTCCATCCAACTGAATTACCTGAGCAGGGTCAGACTTGAAAAAAGTCCAGGGAAGCTACTGCCCTGACAGATAACCCGGCATCTTTAGTTACAGAGAACAGACAAATTAGAAGAGAGAAATTTAAATCTTACCTTGCTGAGGAGAGGCTATCACAACCCAGACCCCTCACTAAACCTTGGAAGAGTATGGGCAGAGTAAAGGAGATTATCTGAATGGAACCGGGGTGCCAAATGCCATCTTCTAAATAAGGACCTGGCCAACCTATGCAAAGACAGGCAGGGGAAAAAAGAGAGAGAGAGAGAAAAATATGGAGGAGGAAACAATGATGAGAATAAAGTCAGGAAAAGGGAAATACTTGAGGATATAGAAAAAAAGAAAGGGATTTAATTAAGGGGAATGGGAGCATCTCCTCCCTCAACCCCACCTCAGGAATTATTAGGATAGCAGCTGCTCTTTTAGCTTTTATTTATTTATTTATTTTTTCCTGAAGCCAATTTTTATGGATAGGATTCAGAAAGTTTAAAATTAAATAACACTAACCAGTTTTTTGACTCAATGTAACTTCCCTCTCATGCTCTGCTCTTCTTTTCCTTTGCTGATTTGTGTAAGCAAACCCATTACCTGAAGAAAGGGGAGCTGGCAGAGTGACCCGAGTTTGCCTCTTCCGACCCCTGATTAGTTTCACAAGGGACTGGAAATAAGTTTTTGATTTCTTTTTTAAGTTGGAGAACTAGAAAATAAAGAAGTGAATTTGTGCTATTTCTGATGACACCAATAATTTTCCAGATTTAATTTAGTGTATTTTAAAAAAACGCTACAATAAACTGCACCTTAACAGCAACAAAACTAATACCAACAAGCCTAAGCCCAGACCCCTGTCAGGAAATGAAATTGATTATAGTTGCCCCCTCTTCCTGTTATTCTCTATGACACTTATCTATTTCTGCCAAAACATGTATCAAAATCTGTGATTTTCTTGTTATTTTTCTTGTTTTCTTGCCTGTCTCCCTTCCAGTAGACTGTCATATCCATTAGGGCAGGAATTGCTTATTAATTGTTTTGCTCCCTACCATATATATTTCTGAACTAGGAAAGTACCCAGACATAGCATGCACTCAATAAACATTTATTGATCGAATGAATGAATGAATAGTGAGGCTCATTTGAACAGAGAACAAACATTTAGGAGAGATCCAAACCGCTAGTCTGTAAAATACTATGTCATCTGACCCCTGCCTACCATACCAACTTCATAGTTTACTCTCCCCCTGGCCTTTGAACTCCTCTCACACACTATATTCTACTTACCTCAGGGTGTGAAACATGAGATTTCATTTACCTTGGATTTTGAGATGCTCTTACTGGCTTGGCAACTTCCCATCCTTCTAATCTCATTATAAAGGCACCTACATGAAATCTACTTGGCCATCCTAAGTAGCCGATTAGCTTGTCTCCAACCCCTACCTCCACTCTCATTGTACCTTGTTCCTTTCCTTCAAGCCACTTTTTTTGTATAATGTATAATTCTATATTTATTTACTTCTTTATTGCCTGCCCCCTCCCATCGTTATATTCATAAGGACTGGAATTATGTTTTTCTTTCTTAAATATGTATCCCCAACATCTAATACAGTCACTGGCACAGAGTGGACAATTAAATATTTGCTGATTAAATGACTAGGCAAATGAATAAATAAATTGCTAATGTTTCTTCTCCCATTCCTCATTGTGCAGACATGGTATACTGAAGTCTGGTGTTTTTATACTTCTGGCATGGCCATCTACTCTCAGCCCCCACCAGAGAAAACCCTGGGCTAGGAAAGCTTGGATAGTCCCAATTACACTTCAGTGATTTGAAATTAAGGTTATATAAATAATGTGTTTTGAAAGGAAAACATACAATGAAGGGAAACATTTTTGTTTTTATTTATTTTTATTTTTATTTTTTTGAGACGGAGTTTCGCTCTTGTTACCCAGGCTGGAGTGCAATGGCGCGATCTCGGCTCACCGCAACCTCTGCCTCCTGGGTTCAGGCGATTCTCCTGCCTCAGCCTCCTGAGTAGCTGGGATCACAGGCACGCGCCACCACGCCCAGCTAATTTTTTGTATTTTTAGTAGAGACGCGTTTCACCATGTTGACCAGGTTGGTCTCGATCTCTTGACCTTGTGATCCACCCGCCTCAGCCTCCCAAAGTGCTGGGATTACAGGCTTGAGCCTATGCTCAAAGAGGCTTGGGATCAAAGCTGGATTTTCGCTGTAAATACACCACACTTAGAGCAACACAATATACCGTGTTATTTTTGTCACAAACAGCAGATTTCCTGATGGGTGCTACAGAGTCCTTTGGGAACTTGGCCAACCAGCCCTAATAAGCCATTTTAATCATGTCACCTTAGATTAATTGCTATTTGGGGTCCATACTTTCTTTGGCTGGATTAGGGGACAGGGCTTGTGCAAGCTCTTGATCAGGCCTCCTGCTGCCAGCACAAGACTGTCTCCCACTCTTCTCAAATTCTTCATCTTCACCTGTCCTGGAACTCTCTAACACCCCATGACTTTCAGCAGCTGTTGTCTCTGCTGCTGAATCAGACATGTGTTCGATAGAGGGGTTTATATAACTAGGCCCTGAGAAGGATTTTTCCCAAATAGAACCACCTCATATATTTTATTTACTTAAGGATATATCACTTCTGTCTCTGTATCCTTCCTAGTAAATATCATGTCTCTTAACTTTCTGGAGTCATGTTTATTAAGTGAAGCAGATTTGTCTGCTGTGTAACATACCTTGCTGATTTGCAGCTCCTAGCACCAATCCTTGTGTTTAGTAGACATTCAGTAAGTATTGTTTAATCAAATTGGATCAAATCTGAAAGCTTATGCATGCCAGTAGAGGAAGAAGAATCCAAAAGGACTGTCTTCCTAAGAAGGAAACTTCTTCATCTCTGACATTTTGAGAACTCCTGTGTGTGGGCAACATGTGCAGATGAGATTTAGATTATGGTTTAAGACTAACTACTAACTGCTGGCCTTTATCTGTAACAGGAAGGGACAGTCAGCAAAATGGTGATTGAGTTTCTGATTCAGTTTGTATTGAAAGCATCTAAAATAATATGTGTCCAATTCATTGTAACTAGATGTTGGAGGATTGAAATATTCCAAAAAGGATTCTAGTTTAAAATTTTGAAAAATATGCTTTCAATATATACAAATTGAAAACACTATATGGGAAAAATGAAAAGAAAATAGAAATTATGAATAAAATATATTAATGTTACAAAACAAGAGCAGAAAATCAAACACCATATATTCTCACTCATAGGCAGGTGTTGAACAATGAGAACACATAGACACAGGGAGGGGAGCACTACACACTGGGGTCCGTTGGGGGGAAATGGGGGAGGGGCGGGGGGGTGGGGAGGTGGGAAGAGATAGCATGGGGAGAAATGACAGATACAGGTGAGGGGACAGAAGGCAGCAAACCACACTGCCATGTGTGTACCTATGCAACAATCTTGCATGTTCATCACATGTACCCCAAAACCTAAAATGCAATTAAAAAAAATGGAAAAAAAAAAAAGAAAGTAAAATTGAATCATAGAGTGACATCTAGCTTTCTATATTTTCAGAAAGTATTTTCAAATGAAGAAAACAATCATATCTAAAAGAAAAAACTACAAAATATTTGATGCATCAAATAAATTGAACTATCAAGTATTTCCAAAGACCTAAGGTTTCTTACATACAGACAGCACTAATATAAAATTTTTATGAGTTGTAAAAATTGCCCAGTTCCAGACTCCAAGGGATAGAAACAAATATGGTAACTTTCTTTTTCTTGTTAAAACTAAATTTGACTAACTCCTGGGTTTTTTCTCATTTCCAGGTCAAGATTTTGTTAACTCAGACTTTATACTTTGTCCAACTGACATTTGCTTTGACAATCTCAGAAGCCATTTTTGTCAGAGTTTTTGACAACATCCAACACTGTCTGAGATTTCCCCTAAATCTTTAGGGGTCATCTGAACCCACCTTCACACTACATCTCCTATTCCTTTTATTCACTTCTACAAAAAGAGGGCGTTGCATTTAGCAAATGAAAGCAATCAGTGGTATTTGCAATTTCCAACATACATAATTAAGAGACAAGGCAGAAAGGATTTAAAGCGGACTGTCAAGATTTAGTCAGTAGTAAATCTGTAGTACATTTGTGTAGGTTTCTGATCTGGATGCTTTGAGGATATAGTGTCCCTCCAATAGAACTAATCATTCATGCTGCTTAGTCCTCAATTATTTTCTGACTCCTAAGATCACCATGCTTTATGTAAAATGAGTGCAAAAAGGTCAGGTGCCTTGAGAATTTATATTTAGTTTAGAGACTTGAAAATTAGGTAGGCTATGCTTATGCTTATGTTTGTTTCCCTAAAGCTGAAAAACTTGTGATTTTCCTTTCCCTAGAGGCAGTCTGCTGGATTAGATGGAGACATGTTCTGCCCCAAAGACAGAAACTAAAAAATATCCAGGAATATCTTTATCTGAAGCAAAAGTCATGCCAAACTTTACTGAAGAAAGCTTTGAAATATAAAAATAAGATTAGAATAAGAATCGCAGAGTCCTACTCTAAATATTTTGTTTTAACATAGAAATCATTCAGCACTTGGTACTTTGTGTAATACTGTGCAGATTCTAAATAAAAATGGGATTACATAAATTAGTATATTGATCAAAAATTGTGAAAATTAGCTTCAAATTATTAATAAATCATTGCTGAACCTCAGCATGGCAGAATGCTGAATGTTCAAGTGAGGTAAAATAAAATTTCTGTTATGTAGCTCTAGGAGCATCATGAAAATATTTAATCAATTTGGGAGATTAAAGATACTGTAGGCATCCATCATTGTCAGAGATTTGATTCAGAATCTATACTTATCAAATTTGGTGGCATAAAACAGTGATTTTCAAAATTTAATATGCTTCAGAATCAACTGTCATGTTTGACTGAATGCAGATTCTTTGGCTAATACCAAAGACAGTCTCACTGAATGGATTGGTATTGGCCCAAGAATCTGGATTTTAACACAAAAGGCAGGTAGTTATAAAACTAGTTGACCACAGTGTATGTTTGGCAAGCAGTGTTCTTGTAAGCCAAGGGTCAGCTGACATTTTCTATAAAGGGCCAGATAGTAAAATATTTTCTGCTTTGTGAACAAATAGCCTGTCACAGCTACTCAACTCTGCCCTTGCAGCATGAAAGCAACAACAGACAATATGTAAACAAATGAGAGTGACTGTGTTCCAATCACATTTTATATGCAAAAGAAGCCTTAGCCTGAATTTAACCCATGAGCTATAGATAACATACTTTTCAGAACCTTGGTATAAAGAATTAACTCTTTACGTAACTAAAACCTTCAGTCTCAGGTTTTTCTTTTTGTATTTAGTGTAAGGTTTATAGTAGAGAGGAGCATCTATTGGTCAACTGTGATTTTAGAGTCCGACTCCATTTGCTATTGTAAATAAAATAGAGAACAAAATTCCTTGAGCGGTGTACACAAAATAAAGGGAAATTCTCATAACCTACTTTCTCCAGAAAATCTTCTTGGATTAACCAAGCCCTGTCTGCAGTTAACCAACACATTCTACTCATATTTTCTCTACAGTTCACATTAATAATTTTAACCCCTGTATGACAATAATATGGGACAGTAAGACTGAACATGCTCATTTAGATAGAGCAAGGACAAAACATAGCTGGCATTTGTGCCACCATTTCAGTTTCCTGCACCCATGGTAGACATTGCCAATCACTGGTAGTACTCTTTCCTTCTGAGTGCCTATATGGCCACAAAATATTTCTCAAGAATTTCAGGTATTCATTACCTTCAGACTAGAGTTGTCATGTGAGATAAAAATTATGTGTCATCCCTTAATAAGCTAGCCTCACTTTATGGAATTTTTATTATCTGGGGCTATTCTATTTGGAGGCACATAGTATTATTTCTACTAGATCTTAATCCATGTAATTATGAGCTTTGCTTAATAGAGTTCCATAATATATATTTTAATTGGTTGTCATGTTTGTTAGCATATTAGTATTTAAATTTGAGAACTATGACTAGTTTATTATGTTACACCCTGAGATCATTCTAGAAACACTTGTTGCCAAGTTTGTATATTATCTTTTCTCATTAAAATGTCTACATTCATCATGACTATGATAGTATACTGAAAACTTCTGCTAATAGTTACCTAACTAAAAGATATTTGAAACCATATAAACTGAAATTATTGGCGATCTGTGAATTAAATAGACCTATAGTATATTTTCTGGTCAGATATCTCTGTAACTATAGCATATCTTTGAAGTAGCATTTTAGATCTATTTGGGTTAATATTTACTGTTAAAGAATCGTTTGGCTGCATAATCAAAATGTTCACTTACTAAGTACAATGTAGTTTCTAGCATTAAATGGACTCTCTTGCACAGCGTACTACTGACTCTGCAAACTCATGAAGTCATATGCCAGCTATTTCAGTAAAACTTATTTAGTAAAACTTGAAGAAAAATTACCATTTAATGAAGCAAAGCAATTTCAAAGCATTTACAATTTCATCATGGCACATAAAGTTCATGTGTAATATGACTATATCTAAATATTTACTGAGCTGGTAGCAAATGCTTTACTATTGACAGGATTGGGTATGAAGAAGGATTTGACCTGAAACTCAAATTGAATAGGATGAAAAGTTAAGTACAGAGAAATAATACAGTCCAACCAGGTGACTTGACCCAATGTTTCTAGCATAGGACAGCTGGCATGTGATCTGAGAGGCAATCTTTTTTAGATGCCCAGCATTTTCACCCAGCAAATTTGACAGCTGCTCAAACACCAGAAAAGCAGATGGACAGTGGCAACCTTCTGTATCTAGTACTGGTGTTCCTGCACCATAACCTCCCTTATAGATGTTCTCCAGACTTTTACTGTAGACCCCTGTTAATCCTTGGGGAACATGATCTGTCCTCTGATATTTCCAAATCTTTGTTGATCGGACTTCGTTTATTTTTAACCAAGCAGGTTCCCTTAAAACATTAAAAATCTCTTCTGGCTGCCCAACAAAACTTTTGACTGCTTTAGGCAAAGAGAGAGCATTTGTCAGAGGCTCTAGGAAGAACCAACTGCAGAAATAACATGTTCCCCATCCTTATAGTTCCAATGTCTGTATTTCAGACAGAGAAGAAAACTGTCTACTCTTGATAGTCTCTATTCTTGACCTTTACCAAGAAGATATGGGAAATAAAGAGGGGTTATAAATGAATTTATGAGAATGAAGGGTATGCAACTTCAGCAAATTTCAGAGAGAGAAGTGACAGTGGAAAATAAATGTTGGTGCAAAGGGGGCCTTGCAAAAGAAAGTGGGATTGAGAAATCTGTGATGGGTGCTTTGAATACTGCAGAAAATGAGATCCAGGTGGTTTTGGACACGTTCTGGCCAAAATTTTGACCAGGTTTATAAACTCTTTATTGACAAGCTCAGTTTACCAAACCAAGAACTTTTTGTTCTAAGATTTGACTAGACAGAACTAACCTTCCAGCAAATTAATTTGGGTAGTAGATTCAGGGTCTTCATTTGCCTTTTTTTTTTTTTTTTTAAACTTTACTCACTCTGGAATGTTGCCACCACGACAATCACATCTGGTGCTCAATATCCTCCCTAGGTATTCAACCACTCTCTCTGGAATATCACAACATCTGGAAAATGTTTGGGGAGCTCATTTGCTCTAAGGTGTTCATGATGGGTGAAGAGCTCAATATATTGCCTTTCCCAGGGGAGATGTGTCTTGCGTCTAAAAAATGACTAATGAGAGCAATTCTGGACATCCTTCAGTATGGGAGAGGCATTGGTGATATAGAAGGCCTTCTTACTGGCACTGAAATAACAGTCCTATAGGCCACTGATCACTCATAAAGTCTTCCCTGTCATTGGCTGTGGAAATACACATAGGACAAATGGGGCTGGCCCTCTCAGTGTTTGATGTAGAACTGTCATTAAGCTCCTTTTTTGCTTTTGTTTGGTTTGATTTGCTTTTAGTTTTTTGAAATCAGGCTCTGATAAGAATGCTAGAAAATTCTGAAAGACTTATCTCAAGACTTTCTAGACAAACACTATATATTTTATTTTTTGTACAAGGTTATTTGGGAAGTGGGATGAGGGAAAATTCAAAGAATTCAGGGCGCCGGGCGCGGTGGCTCAAGCCTGTAATCCCAGCACTTTGGGAGGCCGAGGTGGGTGGATCACGAGGTCGAGAGATCGAGACCATCCTGGTCAACATGGTGAAACCCCGTCTCTACTAAAAATACAAAAAATTAGCTGGGCATGGTGGCACGTGCCTGTAATCCCAGCTACTCAGGAGGCTGAGGCAGGAGAATTGCCTGAACCCGGGAGGCGGCGGTTGCGGTGAGCCGAGATCGCGCCATTGCACTCCAGCCTGGGTAACAAGAGCGAAACTCCGTCTCAAAAAAAAAAAAAAAAAAAAAGAATTCAGGGCAAACCCTAGAATACAGATATCAATTTTAGAGTGCTAGCCAGGCCTTAGAAAAGCTGCTTATAATACTCAGGGAACCCATTGCTAAATTGAATGACCAATTTGTTGTTTTTAACCCAAAGTTGTCTCTCATCAAGTCATTTTCTCTATTTAAACAATTGTCTGGCAGTGGGTATAATAACTGATTTTTGTGTGTGTGTGTGTGTGTGTGTGTGTCTTGGTGGCAGATGGGAAACTAACACTTGTAATGTTATAGGCCATACCTGAGCATGAATCTTTAGATCAACTTGAATTTTAATAGGCAAGTTTATTTTTGTCTTTAACAAATGGCTTGCTCATTGGTATGAAAGATACATTTTTATTATCCTTTTATTACTTTCCACATAGTTCAAAGTTTAGTGTGCTAGTTCAGCTATGATTGGTTAAGAAATTGACACACATGCCTATCATTGAGCACAATTTAGTGACTGTCAATATGTGTTTTTTCCCAGAGTGGAAAAAAAATACCACATTTCTATACTGAGTTGGAAATCGTCAAATATTTGGCTACTTCTATTTATCTTAGCTTATTAACACTGCTTCTCAAATGGTAGGAATTCCTAGTTCATTTTACTGAAGCAAAATAAACAAACCTAAATGAATTAAATGGTTCTGTTAGTTGCTGCATGTATAAAATTAGGAAACTGGGTGAGATGAATATAAGGAACCATAGATATGTCCTCTAATATTCCTTCAAGCAAACATCTATGAATTCATATTTAGATTTGGCTCCATAACAATAATGCCTAATATGTGATAGCACACTCTAATTTACTTATGTGAGCTTAATTGACTCGCAACTACCCTATTCCTTTACATATTTGCTAAGTTTCTAATTGTCTACAGTGTCATTAGGCTGTGAAAATATAAAGCTGAGGTAGACAGTCCCATGTTTATTGTCCCCATTTTAGAAAGAGGGGATCACAGACTCAAAGGGATTACAGTTGTGGAGCTGGGACAGAATTCCAAGTAATCTGACTTAACCTGTTCATACTCACCTCTTGTGTGTAAGTACATGGACCAGACTGAAATGCTAAAGTTAATGACATGGATATGTCATAAAAAGCATGATCCATAAAATAAAAAAATATTGATAAATTATACTTCATCAAAATTTAAAACTTCCCTCTGTGAAAGACACGGATCTTTCATAGAATAATGAAAAGTCACAGGCTAGGAGAAAACATGTGCAAATTGCATATCTAACAAACTTGAATCTATAATATTTAAAGAACTCTTAAAATCAATAAGAAAACCAACAACACACTTAAAAATAGATTGAACAGACAATTGACAAAAGAAGATATACAGATGCCAAATATGTGCATGAAAAGATGCTAAGCATTACTAGTTATTAGGGAAATGCAAGTTAAGACCACAAGGTGCTACCATTAACATTCATTAAAATAGCTAATATTTAAAAAATACTGATAATACCAAGTGTTGACAAGAATGTGAAGCAACTAGAACCCTCATACATTCCTGGTAGAAATGCAAGATGATACAGTGCTCCGGAAAATGATTTGGCAGGTTCTTATAAAGTTAAACACATACTTATCATATGAACCAGCAATCTCAGAATAAAAACTCACATTTGCATAAAGATATGTACATTACTATTTATGGCAGCTGTATTCATAATTGCCAAAAACTGGGAACAGACTAAATGTTGTTCAACATATGAATGAATTTTTTTTAAAATGTGGTGCAACCACACAATGAAATGCTACTTGGGTTGGGTGCAGTGGCTCATGCCTGTAAGCCCAGCACTTTGGGAGGCCAAGGTGGGCAGATAACTTGAGGTTAGGAGTTTGAGACCAGCCTGGCCATCATAGTGAAACCCTGTCTCTGTTAAAAATACAAAATTAGCCAGATGTGGTGGTGTGTACCTAGAGTCCCACCTGCTCAGGAGGCTGAAGCAGGAGGATCACCTGGACATGGGAGGCAGAGGACGCAGTGAGCTGAGTTCATGCCACTGTGCTCTAGTCTGGGCTAGCAGAGCGAAACTCTGTTTCAAACCAACCAAAAGAAAGAAATGCTACTACTTAACAATGAAAAGGAACAAAATTTGTTTATTTTTGATGGGGTTGTTTCTTTCTTGTAAATTTGTTTATGTTCCTTCTAAATTCTGGATATTAGACCTTTGTCAAATGGGTAGATTGCAAAAATTATCTCCCATTCTGTAAATTGCCTGTTCACTCTGATGATAGCTTTCTTTGTGGTGCAGAAGCTCTTTAGTTTGATTAGATCCCATTTGTCAATTTAGCTTTTGTTGCAATTGCTTTTGGTGATTTTATAATAAAATGTTTGCCCGGGCCTTTGTCCTGAATGGTATTGCATAGGTTTTTGTCTAGAGTTTTTATAGTTTTGGGTTTTTCTTTTAAGTCTTTAATCAATCTTGAGTTAGTTTTTGTATGAGATATAAGGAAGGGATCCAGTTTCAGTTTTCTTTACATGGCTAGCCAGTTTTCCCAGCTCCATTTATTAAATAGGGAATCCTTTCCCCATTGCTTATTTTTGTCAGGTGTGTTGAAGATCAGACGGCTGTAGATGTGTGGTCTTATTTCTGAGGTCTCTATTCTGTTCCCTTGATCTATATGTCTGTTTTGGTATCAGTACCATGCTGTTTTCGTTACTATAGTCTTGTAGTATAGTTTGAAGTCAGGTAGCATGATGCCTCCAGCTTTGTTCTTTTTGCTTAGTATTGTTGTGGCTATGTGGTCCCTTTTTTGTCTCCATATGAAATTTAAAGTAGTTTTTTTTTTTTTTTTTAATTCTGTATTGAATGTCAGTGGTAATTTGGTAGAAACAACAAACATATGAAAAAAAGCTCAGTATCGCTGATCAATAGAGACATGCAATCAAAACCACAATAAAATACCATCTCATGCCAGTCAGAATGGCAATTATTAAAAGGTGAAGAAATAACATATGCTGGCGAGGCTGTGGAGAAATAGGAATGCTTTTACATGGTTGGTGGGAATATAAATTAGTTCAACCATTATGGAATACAATGTGACGATTCCTCAAGGATGTAGAACCAGCAATATCATTTGATCCAGCAATCACATTACTGGGTATATGTCCAAAGAAATATAAATTATTCTATTATAAAGATATATGCACACATATGTTTACTGCAACACTATTCACAATAGCAAAGACAGAACCAACCCAAATTTCCATCATTAATAGACTAGATAAAGAAAATGTGGTACATATACATCATGGAATACTATGCAGCCATGAAAATGAATGAGATCATGTTCTTTGCAGGTATATGGATAAAGCTGGAAGCCATCATCCTCACAAACTAAGGCAGGAACAGAAAACCAGACACCCCTGTTCTTACTCATAAGGGGCAGTTGAACAATGAGAACACAGGGACACAGGGAGGGGAACAACACATACCAGGACCTGTTGGGGTGGGAGCTAGGAGAGAGAACATCAGGACAAATAGCTAATGTATGCAGTGCTCAATACTTGAATGATGGGTTGATAGGTGCAGCAAACCACTATGGCACATGTATACCTGTGTAAGAAATCTGCATATTCTGTACATGTATTCCAGACTATAAAGTAAAAATAAATAAATAATAAAAGGAACAAACCATTAATACATGCAACAGTATGGGTGAATCTCCAATGTACAATGCTGAATTTAAAAAGCCAGACACAAAAAGTTATATACTGTATTTTTTCCACTTAGAAGACATTCTAGAAACAGCAAAACTGTATGGAGAGAGAAGAGATAGGTGGTTACCAAAAGGTTAAAGGTGGGGAGAGACTCAATTCAGAGGCCAGCATGAGGGCAATCTCAGGTGTGTTAGAACGGTCCTGTATCCAGTTTGTGGTGATGGTTGCAATCATATTTGTATGTGTTAAATCTCAGAAATGCATATCCAAAAATTGTAATAAGATAATTATTACACATTAATCCTGGCAGTTAAAATTGGTTCTAGCCAAAATTTAAAAATAAATGAGGTTTGAATTTAGCAATAAATACTTCCTTTACTTTTATGTTATTAGAGACACTTTTCTAGGCATTGTCTTTCCTCAGTTCTTTCTTTCAGTTTTCAGGATATGATTTAATAACCAATTCACACGAAAAATTAATGACTACTAATAGCTACATGTGTTTCCTCTAGTAGGCCCATATTCATTTGATCAGGTCACCAAAATATTAGGGTAAAATAAGACATCTCCAACAGTGAGTGGGACTCTAAGCAACAGCCAATGGATAAAGGAGTTGTAAGGAGGAAGAATCAGGACAGCCTCCTTTGCGCTACTGAAACTAAGACATATTTGCTATGAAATTTCAATTTTGGAGATTGTATAAGAATATTGCTTCGTCTATGTGGTACTATAGGTAAATATATAGAAATGTAGATAACACTCCCAAATACTACTGAATGTCCTCAGATCAGGAAGAAAAATCTTACATGGAACAATGAAAGTAAGTGTCTAAATCTTAATATTTTTTTTTTTTTTTTTTTTTTTTTTTTTTTTTTTTTTTTTGGAGACGGAGTTTTGCTCTTGTTACCCAGGCTGGAGTGCAATGGCGCGATCTCGGTTCACCGCAACCTCTGCCTCCTGGGTTCAGGCAATTCTCCTGCCTCAGCCTCCTGAGTAGCTGGGATTACAGGCACGTGCCACCATGCCCAGCTAATTTTTTTGTATTTTAGTAGAGACGGGGTTTCACCATGTTGACCAGGATGGTCTCGATCCCTTGACCTCGTGATCCACCCGCCTCGGCCTCCCAAAGTGCTGGGATTACAGGCTTGAGCCACTGCGCCCGGCCTAAATCTTAATTTTTTAATAAAATAAATCATTTAATTGATTTTTACATCAGAATTATGAAACTATGCAAACTCATTGTAAAAATATAAATGTGTATAGACTATTGTCACTGTCTGAGAGCTGAGTAACTATAGTTGCATATAAATCACTCTAAAACTTATGTAATAGTGAGAGTTCATTTGTAAATTATAGTATTTTTAAAGCAAAATGTCACCCAGTACTTTATTTTTATCTGCATTTACATGTCAGGTTTCCAGAAAGTGAGGTATGCCTACACAAGAATGGGGAAGTTTTGAACACTGTAGAATTTGCTTACTTCTTTTTTACGCTTTCTGATATAAAGTACAGGCAAACTAGGCTTTACAAGCAAAGCTACAAATAGTGTAGAAAGTGTCTGCACATCTATCATATAAATTCATGTTTATTACATCTCAGTAAGAGTAACAAAGGGTTTCAAAATAAATTAGAGCTGTGGTTCTTTTCAAAGTGACCCCGGTAACAATGTGTCTGAATTGGAATACTTTGCCTATATTGATTTTTATTTTCATGTCAAGTTTGAAAAATATTTCAGGTGTATTTTGAGGATGCATAAAGCATGTATTCCTAATTGTATTTACTTTTTGCTACTGTCTATGTCAGATGTACTGGAGACATAGGGATTACTAAAATTAATTAAAACATGGCATTATTACCTATCTAGAAACAGGTGTTAGGAACTCTGAATTTTGGGTTCTATGTATCCAGTTTCAGTCTTACTGATCAATTCTGTTAAAAAGCAATCCAAACCAGAATTTTCTCTGAGAAGAACAACGGTAAAATATAAAGTGTTAGCATGGGTTAAAAAAATAGTTGAGTGGATGAATATTTAGTCACCGCCATTAACCTTTAATTTTAATGGTTTTATGGCCAGGCGCGGTGGCTCAAGCCTGTAATCCCAGCACTTTGGGAGGCCGAGGCGTGTGGATCACGAGGTCAAGAGATCGAGACCATCCTGGTCAACATGGTGAAACCCCGTCTCTACTAAAAATAGAAAAAATTAGCTGGGCATGGTGGCGCATGCCTGTAATCCCAGCTACTCAGGAGGCTGAGGCAGGAGAATTGCCTGAACCCAGGAGGAGGAGGTTGCGGTGAGCCGAGAGCACGCCATTGCACTCCAACCTGGGTAACAAGAGCGAAACTCCATCTCAAAAAAAAAAAAAAAAAAATTTAATGGTTTTGATTAAGGAAGAAGCTTTTGATTTTAGCGTGACACTTAAGTCAATGAATGGTTTGATCAAAATTTACTATTATAGGTTAAAAGTATGAGATGAATAACAGAATACCAAAGAGGCCAGTAAAGCTACTGAAGAAATGGTTTCAACCTAATAAAGAGCATAACTCATCAGACTTAACCATGACAAGCCTAAATATTCCCATTTCATCAAAATAAAATGGCTGTAATTAAGTGTTTTAAAATTAATGTTATCAGCTCTTCATTCATCCAGGCATTCTGGGCCCTGCTCCCCAACTTCAAACAACTTCCACCACTGCCTAGTCCCTCTAACTAGGGAAACGTACCAGAGTAAAGGAAGATTTGAGCAATGGCACAGAGGTTGACGACTTGAGAAATAATGACCTAAGTACCAGATAATGGGTATGTGCCAAAGATTAAGCAGAGGCTTTGAGTAGAAAAAAGGAGATGTTTGAATTAGCATAAGATATAATATCCTGAAGCAGCCAGCTCCAGATAAAAGAATCAGGGATATTAAATCAGGAGGGAATTAGTAGAAAGAGGTCAAAGACCAAACTTGATGACCCAGAGGAGTAACCATTTAAAATTCTGTTTTGGGGTTACATTAGAAGATTATGTAGGAATGTTGTATATGAGTACATCAGGGAGTAGTGGAGTGTTGGACAAAAACAACCATGAATATATAGAATGCCTTTTTGTGCCCATAATTTAGGCTAAGCCGACATCGTTGTGGCTTTTGCTTCTGTTAGATGGGCTGGTATGTGGTGAGTTCCAAGAGATTTGGCTTTTCTTAAAATTGAGTTCTTCAAGACTCAGAGTGACCATACTACAGGATATTTATGTAGCATCCATCCTCTCCCATTAGTCTTCACAACCTCAAGGAGAAGACAAATAACTGAGAATAAGGAATTTATGCAGACCTCAGGTTCATATAGAGGTCCCTCTTTCCTGTCAGTTAGTAACCTGCTTGTATGTCTGATATTGTTTGGCTGTGTGTCCCCACCCGAATCTCATGTGGAATTGGAATCCCCAGGTGTCAAGAGAGGGACCTGGTGGAAGGTTATTTGATCATGGAGGCGGTTTTTCCCATGCTCTTTTAGTGGTAGTGAGGGAGTTCTCACAAGATCTGATGGCTTAAAAGTGGCAGTTTCCCTGGCACTCCCTCTCTCTCCTGCCTCCAGGTAAGACATGCCTTGCTTCTCCTTCACCTTCTGCCATGATTGTAAGCTTCCTGAGGCCTTTCCAGCCATGAGGAACTATGAGTCAATTAAACCTTTATAGCAGTGTGAAAACAGACTAATACCATTTTCCTACCCTGTTGCCATTTGTGCGCTTGAACTTTATCTCTTCTGACAATGATCTTGGCTTGGCTATTGGCTCAGCTCTGGTGTGTTTATGACCTAACTTCCTTTTCACTGCATCTGCTTTACTTCAGATCCTGATTGATCCTGTATGTTTGAGCCTAAAAGCCAGACCACAAGTCCCAATTGCATTGTGCAAATGTTTGGCATTTTTTGTAAGACTCTACTATGATTCCTGTTAATCCTACAATGGCTCAATCAGAAGTGCCCTTCCCTTTGCAATATAACTTGCTGTACAAAAAATGGGGTAAGAAAAAGGATGAAAGAAAAAATAATACTAAGGAGACATTAAGGTAGCCCAGAGAACTTCCTTAACATTTTGTCTATTATTCTATAAGAACCATCTACTCTTATAAAATATTTTTTGGTACAGGTCAGAGAAAAACACATTGCACTACATGGGATGGATAATTTTTCTGGCTCAGAGTGATGATATGTATGTGTATGTCTGGAAAGGAGCCAGGCTCAATGAGGACAGCAAATATCAATGAGAATAGGATAGGAAGTTGAATTTGAATATTATTTTGGATAATGAAAAACATCTGGTGACCTTTGCAGATGACTAAATTAAATCTGAGTTAAAAGATGGTTTGGGGCTTTAGGAGCCAGAGTCCACAGGTATATTTTTCTGTTGATAACTATTTGTGATAGAAGAAACGAGGTAAGGAATGCCTACTTGAATGTCTTTCACAGCTACATTTAAACATACAGACTCAGAAAGAAAGTCATGGAGGTTTACTTTTAAAAATAAATTCATATACTACCTCAGCAAACATCCCCCAAAATGACAGTATGTGAAGGGTTGTCCCCTTGGAAAAGGAATTCAATTTTGAATTACCTATACTATAGTCCTTGAAAGTCTTTAGTCACTTTCATCCAATGAAAAATTGAGATGTTTGACTTAGTGACAGATGATCTGCCCAACAATGTTTTCTTTCTTCTATTGCTGCTTCAATTGTGTATTTCCTGACTTAGTTGTGATGGATGATGGCATTTTAAGCACTTGATAGTTTTTTTCTGGTGAAAAGATGACATAATTTAACTATTTAATAGTTTTAGGTTTAAGTGTAGCACAATATATTTTTATAATCCTTCAATAGTGAAGACACAATTTATACAAATGGATTCATTCTGTCTTTAGACCAAGCAACTCTGACAAAAGAATGTCATTTAAAGTAATGTTGCTCATCCTTCAGAGATGCAAAAACTGAAGGCTACATTGTTCTGATATGAAATAACTTTGGAATTTTGAATGCCTGGCAAAATTTGTATATGCCACTAGCAACTTAAGTGGTTTGTATTGCTGGAGCCAAATGTGCTCTGGAGGGAAAAATATCACCAACTGCTGTAATTTTCACATAAGTAACAGGAATAAAGAAACAGTTTTGTTCAGAAACAATACCTTCCCTAATAACTGGTCATGGAATATTCAATCGGTGATATGGTTTGGCTGTGTCCCCACCAAAATCTCACCTTGAATTGTAATAATTCCCACATGTCAAGGGTGGGTCAGGAGGAGATAATTGAATCATGGGGGCAGTTTCACCATACGATTCCTATGTTAGTGAATAAGTCTCAGGAGATCTGATGGTTTTATAAATGGGAGTTCCCCTGCACAAGCTTTCTTGTCTGCCGTCATGTAACATGTGTCTTGCTTCCCCTTTGCCTTCTACCATGATTGTGAGGCCTCCCCAGCCATGTGGAACTGTGAGTCCATTAAACCTCTTTTTCTTTATGAATTACCTGGTCTAGGGTATTTTTTATTGTACTTTAAGTTCTGGGGTGCATGTACAGATCTTGTGGGGTTGTTGCATAGGTACACACATGCCATGATGGTTTGCTGTCTCCATCCCCCCATAACCTACATCAGGCAAATTAGTTCAACCACTGTGGAAGACAGTGTGGCAATTCCTCAAGGATCTAGAAATAGAAATTCCATTTGACCCAGCCATCCTAGTACTGGGTATATGCCCAAAGGATTATAAATCATTCTATTATAAAGACAAATGCACAGGTATGTTCATTAGGGTATTCCTTATTAGCAGCATGGGAACAGACTAATACAATCAGTGTCAACGTTTATTATTAGTAACATAATCATGTACAATGTAAAGTGTTAGTACTTACAACACACTAGAGAGCTGCTATTTTACCTCAGGACGTATTATTTGGAGTCTGGCACATATCAGATTTAGGGTGACTATCCTAAAACCTTAGAAGAAATAGTACTAACTAAGTGTTATTTTCTACTTAGTGTATTCCTTCCTGCAGAATATTAGTTTATGCTCTTACATAGTAAATGTCACAATAGGGGAGAAAATATAAGAGCATACCCATATAGTCTCCTTTGGTGTAACTACCACATCACAATATCTCAGTGTTATCTGAAAGTCAATAGCTAAGTTTTGTAAATGGAGTTGAAAGAGAACTAGGGAAAGTAATTGATGTGATTATCTTTCAGTAGTGCTGTATGGTGAAGTCTTTGCTTAAGCTTGTAGGCCTTGAAGGCCTTGAAGTGAACTCTTAACATTTCTAATATTGAATGAGCTCAGACCTCTCTTAAAGCATGCCAATTCATGCATATTATACTTATAAGATTCAAATATTCTCTCATACTGATAGTCTTAAACTGAGATGTAGTTAGCTTATCAATATCGAATTAAGACATGACAAGTTCTCAGACATATAAACATGACCCTGACAAATAAATGTGCTGGAAGCTGGATCTTATGTATAAGAAATAGTTTATACATAATATTTAAGTGATGTTGATTGTATAACTGTATGAATTGATCCAAATCTTTGGTATGAGTTTCTGTGGAGCCTTTGGATGGTACCTCATCAAGTTCAGGGACATAACAGGACTTCTAAAGTGATAGCTTTGGAAGAACAATTCTTTGACAGGGATAGTAGTAGGGATCCATTCTGACATAGGTTTGAAGACTAGTCTTAATACTAAAACATTTCCACACAAATAATTTTATTTATATTATTCATAAGTAAACAACAAAAAGGCTCATTATTATGAATTGGGTTCTTATTATATATCAGGGGTATAAAAAAGTGCATTCTTCTGATCCGAGGTCTAAGCAAACAAATTCATAAGGTGCAAACACTGTATAATCCCTTTAATACTGCCTTCTATCACTATTCACAAATGTTAGCTTCCTATTATCCCAAACTTGGTGGCATGTTTTAAAATCTGTCCCTGACCCATAAAGGCCCCAAATAATACCAGCCTCCCATCTCTTGAACACTTATATAAGACATGTAAAGGTCTGCCTACATTTCCATTATTCACACCCAAACATTTGTAGCATTTCACACCCCAGTCCACCTAGTAATGTGAAGCAGAAGCTCTAGACCCAAACTGTATTGACATATGCCATATGCTGGATCCCTTCTACTTTTAGTGAGGACAAAGAGTCTTCATACAGGCTGGGCATGGTGGCTCACACCTGTAATCTCAGCACTTCGGGAAACTGAGGCAGGCAGATCACGTGAGGATGGGAGTCCCAGACCAGCCTAGGCAGCATGGTGAAACCCTATCTCTACTAAAAATACAAAAATTAGCCAGGTGTGGTGGTGGGTGCCTGTAATCCCAGCTACTCAGGAGGGTGAGGCAGGAGAATTGCTTGAATCCAGGAGGCAGAGGTTGCAGTGAGGTGAGTTCATACCACTGCACTCCACCCTGGGCAACAGAGCAAGACTCCATCTCAATCAGTCAATCAATCAATCGATAAAATAAAAATAAAGAGTCTTCATACAAAGGGTAGATTATAACCTATGGTACTTTGTAGATACTGTCTTCATTGGATTGACAATGTAAATGTTTCTGATTAATTTCTTTAAACTTTTTTTTTAATTGAGGATACATAGTAGGTGTATATATTTATGGGTAAATGAGATATTTTGGTATAGACAAGCAATTTGTAATAATCACAACATGGAAAATTAGGTATACACCCCTCCAGCATTTATTCTTTGTGTTACAAATAATCCAATTATACTTTTTTAGTTACTTTAAAATGTGCAATTAAATTATTATTGACTATAGTTTCTGTGTTGTGCTATCAATTACTAGGTCTTATTTATCCTTTTTGTTTTTTTTTTGTACCCATTAAGCTTTTCCACTTTCCCTACAATCTGAATTTGAAAGTATTTCCTCATCCTCTATTATTTGGAATAGTTTCAGAAGAATGGGTATTAGTTCTTTAAATGTTTGGTAGAATACAGTAATGAAGCATCAGTTCCCAGGTTTTGCTTTTCTGGGAAACTTTTTATTACAGCTTCTATCTTGTTACTTATTCTTGGTCTGTTCGGGTTTTGGATTTCTTCATGGTTCAATCTTGATAGGTTGTATGTGTTTAGGAATTTATCAACTTATTCTAGATTTTCCAATTTATTGGCATAACTTACTTATAGTAGCCAGTAATGATCATTTAAATTTCTACAGTATCACATGTAGTATCTCCTTTTTCAACTCTGATTTTACTTGAGTCTTTTCTCTTTTCTTCTAAGTTGGGCTAAAGATTTGTCAACTTTGTTTATCTTTACAAAAAAATAAATTTTTGTTTCCTTGATTGTTTTTATTATTTTCTTTATTGCAAACTCATTTATTTCTGCTTTGGTCTTTATTATTTCTTTTCCTCTACTAATATTGTGTTCGGTTTGCTCTCACTTTTGTAGTTTTTTTTCTTTTCTTTTTTCTTTTTCTTTTTTTTTTTTTTTTATTTGAGATAGTTTCTTGCTCTGTCACCAGGCTGGAGTGCAGTAGCACAATCTCGGCTCACTACAACCTCTCCCTCCTGGGGTTCAAGCTATTCTCCTGCCTCAACCTCCTGAGTAGTTGGGACTACAAGTTCATGCCACCACAACCAGCTAATTTTTGTATTTTAGTAGAGATGGGGTTTTACCATGTTGGCCAGGATAGTCTCCATCTCTTGATCTCATGATCTGCCTGTCTTGGCCTCCTAAAGTGATGGGATTACAGGTGAGCGCCACCGTGCCTGGCCACTTTTGTAATTCTTTTAGATGCATCATTAGGTTATTTATTTGAAGTTTCTGTTTTGTTAATCTAGGTATTATAAATTTTTCTCATAGTACTGCTTTTGCTATATCCAATAGGTTTTTGTATGTTGTGTTTTCATTATCATGTTATCATGTGTTTTAAGAAAGTTTCCAATTTTCTTCTTAATTTCTTAATTGACCTGCTTTTTTTTTTTTTTTTTTTTTTTTGAGACGGAGTTTCACTCTTGTTACCCAGGCTGGAGTGCAATGGCGCGATCTCGGCTCACCGCAACCTCCGCCTCCTGGGCTCAGGCAATTCTCCTGCCTCAGCCTCCTAAGTAGCTGGGATTACAGGCACGCGCCACCACGCCCAGCTAGTTTTTTTTTTTTTTTTTTTTTTTTTTTTTTTTTTTGTATTTTTAGTAGAGACGGGGTTTCACTATGTTGACCAGGATGGTCTCGATCTCTCGACCTCGTGATCCACCTGCCTCAGCCTCCCAAAGTGCTGGGATTACACGCTTGAGCCACAGCGCCCGGCCGCTTGACCTGCTTACTCTGAAGAATATTCTTTAATTTCCATGTGTTTTTACAGTTTCCAAGATTCTTCTTGTTATTGACTTCTAGTTTTATTGCATTGTAGTCCGAGAAAATGCTTGATATTATTTCAGAATTTTTGAATGTTTTAAGACTTATTTTGTGACCCAGTATATGGTCTATCCTTGGTTTATCCATGTGCTTAGGAAAATAATGTGTATTTTTCAGGTGTTAGATGAAATGCTCTACAAATCTTTATTAGATCAATTTCGTCTCTAGTGCAGATTAAGTCTGATGTTTCTTTTTTTCTGTTTGGAAGCTATGTCCAATGCTGAAAGTGAGGTGTTGAATTCCCCTGCTATTATTATATTGGGGCTTATCTCTCTCATTAGCTCTAATAATATTTGCTTTATATATCTGTGTGCCCCAGTGTCGAGTGCATATATATTTAAAATTGTTATATCCTCTTGCAGAATTGCCCCCTTAACCATTATATAATGACCTTCTCTGTCTCTTCTTACACTTTCTGTGTTAAAGTCTATTTTGTCTGACATTAGTATGGCTTTTCTTACTCTTTTCTGGTTTCCATTGCCATGGGATATCTTTTTCCATCCCTTTATATTCAGCTTACATGTATCTTTCTAGGCAAAGTGTGTTTTTGTAGGCAACAGATCTTAGAGTCCTATTTTTCCATTTTTCAGTCACTCTACATCTTTTGATAGGAGAGTTTAGTCCATCTACCATACAATGTTATCATTGACACATAAGGACTTACTCCTCCCATTTTGTTATTGTCTTGTTGTTTTCTGGTCTCCTCCTCTTTTTTCTTTCTTTTATGTCTTCCTTTTCGTATACATGATTGTCTCTGCTGGTATATTTTAATTACTTGATTTTTATTTTTGTGTGTATCTGCTGTATTTTTATAAATTTGAGGTTACCATGAGATTTGCAAATACTGTCTTATAACACATTATTTTGAACTAATGACAACTTAACACTGATTGCATAAACAAACAAACCAGCATGCAGAAGAAAATTAATAACAGCTCTGCACTTTAACTTAGTTCCTCCACCTTTTAACTTTTTTTGTTTCTCTTTATGTCTTATTGTACATGTTGAAAAGTTGTTGTCGCTATTATTTTTGATTGGTTCGTCACTTAGTCTTTCTACTTAAATGAAGAGTAGTTTACACACCACAATTAGAGTGTTGTACTGTTCTGTGTTTTTCTGTGCATTTACTGTCACCAGTGAGTTTTGTACATTCAGGTGATTGCTTCTTGCTCATTAATGTCCTTTTCCCTCAGACTGAGGAGCTCCCTTGAGCATTTCTTATAGGATAGGGCTGGTGTTGATAAAATACTTTACCTTTTATTTGTCTGGGAAGGTCTTTATTTCTTCTTCATGCTAAAAGGTTTTTTTTTTTTCCATATACTATTCTAGGGTAAAATATTTTTTTCTTCAACACTTTAAATATGTCATTTCAAATGTCTCCTGGCTTCTAAGGTTTCCACTTGAAAGTCTGCTGCCAGATATATTGAAGTTCCATTATATGTTATTTGCTTATTTTCTCTTATTGTTTTTAGGATCCTTTTATGTTTTACCTTTGGGAGTTTGATTATCAAATGCCTGAGGTAGACATCTTTGAGTTAAGTGTGCTGGGTGTTCTATAACCTTCTTGTACTTCAATGCCGACATTTTTCTCTAGGTTTTAGAAGTTCTCTGACATTCTTGCTTTGAATAAACTTTATCCCACTATCTCTTTGTCTACCTCCTCTTTAAGTCCAATAACTCTTAGATTTGTACTTTGCAGACTTTTTTTCTCTAGATCTTGTAGGTGTGCTTGATTTTTCCTTCTGTCTCATCTGCCTGTGTATTTTCAAATAGCCTGTCTTCAAGCTCACCAATTCTTTCTTCTGCTGGATCAGTCTTGCTATTAAAAGATTCTGATGCATTCTTAAGCATGCCAATTGTATTTGCATCTCTAGAAATTCTGCTTCATTTAAATTTATCTGATAGAATTCTGAATTCCTTCTATGTGTTATATTTAATTTCTTTGAGTTTCCTCAAAACAGCTATTTTGAATTGTCTGTCTGAAAGGTCACATATTTCTGTTTCTTCCAGATTGGTCCCTGTTGTCCTATTTATTTCATCTGGTGAGGTCATATTTTCCTGGATCGTGTTAATGCTTATAAATGTTTGTCAGTGTCTGGGCAATGAAGATTGAGTTTTTATTATATTTCTTATAATCGTCACAATCTGGGCTTTTCTCATGTCTTTCTTGGGAAGGCTTTCTAGGTATTCAGTGGGTCCTGGGCCCCAAGATCAATAGCACTGTGGTTTTTGCAGACTCATAGGGGTACCGCTTTGGTGGTCTTGAATAAGATCCAAAAGTATTCTCTGGATTAGTGGGCAGAGGCTTGTTCTTTTTCCTTACTTTATCTCAAACAAATGGTGTTTCTCTCCCTGTGCTGAGCCACCTAGAATTGAACATATAGTGATGCAAGCACCCCCATGGCCACCACCACTGGGATTGCCATGGGTCAGAGCTGAAGCCAGCAGGGCACTGGACCTCACCCAAAGCCTTTCCCTTTAGTGTGGTGAGTTCGCCAAGGCCCTAGGCGTCTCCAGATATGCTGTTTGGAAGCCAGACATGGGAGTAAAAAATATTAGTAGGTCACCTGATGTTCTATTCTACTGTTTCAGCCGTTGACATGGGTAATTCTCCTCCGGATAGAGGTAATCCAAATGTTCCCTCCATGCATGGGTCCTGGCTAAGCCCAACATGGCTTTATTCTTCATTGTGATAGGGCAGCACGGAGTTCAGTGTAAAGTCCCCAAGTCGCTGCTCTGTCCCTCTGGGAGATGGGGGAGTGGTGGCATAGGCAAATCAAGACTGCCTCTTCTGCCCTCCTAAATACCACTTTTGGTGATAGTAAGTTAACACCAGGTACTCTGATTGTCCACCTGATATTTAATTCTTGTAATAGTGCTTCTCTGTGTTAAAATTTGATGTTTCAGCAGTGGGGAGGAATGGCATAGGCTTTGATTCTGTCATCTTGCTTTGCCATCCTTGATTGTTTTCTAATTCAGTCTAACAGCCAATCAGCAACCATTTGAATCCATTAGGCCAGTAATAAATTTACACTTTGCTTGTCTGAGGCTAGCCATAGTCTCTCTGTTGTCCTCATTGAGCATTTAATAAATAGTTTCAGTGAAGAACTCTGGAAGGAAGGAGTACAAGTATTTGTATTGAAGTTTTCAGTATGTATTTCTGGGGAATTTCCAAGAGTTCATGTTTGCGAGAAAATAAACTTTGAGTAATATAGAATAATAATCTCTTCCATTTTAGTAAATTTTTTACAGAGAACATTCACACATATTAAAAGACTTTATTTCCACAACACCATTGTGAGGATAGTAGATAGATATTGTTTCTATTTCACAAATGAAGAAACTTAACGAACTTTGTCAAACCAGATGTAAATGATGAAGACCACAACTCAGTCCTAGGGGTGTGTGTGTGTGTGTGTGTGTGTGTGTGTATGTGTGTGGTGGGGGGAGTTTACGGCTCTGTTAGAATTATGATTGTTAGTGTTGGTATAAGGCTTTTCCCCCAGTGAGATGGATCAATTAATGGCATTACTAACTTATATCTTCTTATACTTTCACAGTGTACTCTCATGTCCAGAACGTTCTCTCGCTTTTCTCCTAGGCTTATCTCCTCCATGAAAACTCTGATATTTTCTATGGATATCTTCTCTCTCAGAAGTTGTAGAGAACTTCCAGTTTATTCTCTAAAATCAGCCCTTAACTTGTTACTCGTATGTTTTGTTCGTAGTGAACTGTTGGAATGAAACAGAAACTGCTCTCATTGTACAAGTGGCTTTAAACCTCTCTCTTGACCTCTCCTTTTGTTTCCATGGACTTTTCTAATGGCCTGCTTAGATTTATCCTTCCTCCAAGAAAGTGTCAGATTTATATTTTTTTTAGTTTTCTTTTCTGCCAGTTGGAGATAATAATTACTATTTTAAAGGACTATGAGGATTGAATGATAATTACTTCAAAACTTCTTGGCATTGTTTCTGGCACACAATAAATGATAGCTTTTGTGTATAAGGCAGATATTAAAGTGTTAAAGAGGATGGGAGAAAGGAAAGATAGAGTCATAAGTATCTCTTAGCCTTCTTAGTAATCCCCCTTGGCTTCAGGCATGCCTGCATTTTCACCATTTCTTCCATGAACATCTGTGCTTTGATTACATAAACATTCTTGTTTCCCAGATTAGGCTATCCATAATAACATCTGTGAAAGGATGAGGTATGTGTGCAAGCATAATATTTATAAAGAGAGGTTAAAATCACTTTTGCATGCATATTGTTTGCAGGTACCCATGTCATTAAGTTCTATTTAATGCTGCCTTTGCATGTGTGCAGAATGGAAGATGCAAAGAAATTTGGTGAATTACCCACTAACCACGCTCAGTAGAGAGATTTGTAGCATTTTTCCCTACTTATAATTATGAACTTATAGACATTATCTCCTGATTGTCCTTGAAAAGTCCTCCAATATATAATTACTAATGCAAATAAAGTCGCATGGCCTAAATAACCCTCTATAACACTTTTAAATGCTTCCTACATTTTCAATTGTACCTTTTTCTATAAGAGATACTTGAAAACTATGCTTTATCTCTGGCAAAATCTCCAGTGTTGAATCCTCTCTTTTATTATAAATATCACCTTTGAAAAAGTTTTGCATCATTTAGTGATGATCTGAACTTATGTGTATATTAAAGTGAAGGGTAGAAAAATCAGTTCATATACAAAAGAAGAAACCCCTGCAATTTTGAGCAATTTAGGACCAAATAAAACTTTCTTTTATTTTTGATACCATTGATCTTTTTTAACTTCTCTTTTTTCCTAATGATGGGGTAAAAAAACAGAATACAGTTATCAGAAATAATAAACTTCAGATTTAAGAAAGTTTCAGAAGTGATCCTATCTGTTTTCCTGTCCAAACTAGTAAATAAAATTGCACAACTAATAATTTGGAACAGAGCCTATGGAAGCCATAGTGAAGTCATAGTAGAAACATGAATTTTTAGCAATTGATATTTCATTTAACAAATCGCATTTTGACCCTTTGTATGCTAGTCATAAAAGGATACTCGTGGGGGTAACCTGGTATTGTTGATGTATCCATAATATTTTTTTCTGCTTTTATTGGGCTCTGTCTTTATTGCTCCTGGGAGAGTGAGAACTCTGTTTCTTTTTCCTTTATATCCAATAGATAAAAGGTGGGGGGCATTGATTGTCTTAAAGGTTATCAGTATTATGAATAATAATCTTAAGCTCTCAAAGGACCAAAATTCTCAATTGAAGATTTTTCTATATTCAACTCTACCTGTCATGCATAGCTTGCACGTACCAGTTGCCCATCCCACAAAAGAATGAAAAACGAGAATCCTGACAGATTTGGTGTTGGATTTTAGACTTTAATACCTTTAGCCTTGCAATGGGCATTTTACTGGCATTTTGAAGATCTTTCTCTTTAATCTGTAAAACAGAGATTTGAAGTGACTTGACAAGGATAGGAGGATGATTCATGGTGCACATTCACTATAAAAATACAATTTGATCATTGTAGAAAGTCTTTAAATTGTTGATAATTGCCTTTCAGGAGTAACACTAAGATATTCAATGTACCCTACCTCCATTGGGAAGTGAAACTGGAAAATAGCTTAAGTATGTGTTTAGAATCTCTCCACTCCACTTCCCCTATGTATTTTTCGTGAACACCCATCAATCAAGGGTCTTATACCTTCACATTGGCACAATAGCACACACAGAATCTTCCATATTCTGGTCACAGGGCAAAATCTTGGTAAATATTGGCTAATGGTAAGGATAAAGATTTCTTTGGCCTAATTTTAGCCATATTCTCCAATATGCAAGGCTACATTTGTCTGGAGTTCTACATTCAGGATTCTAAAATAAGTTATATTGTGTATATTTCATGTCAAATGACTCATCTGAGATTCATTTATTCTTTCTGACCATTGACACAGTATATAATGCAAACTACTTATTCACTCCTATGTAACTATTAGGGCAAATTACATGGTCTGCCCATAATTTTCATCCCAGAGATTTTATATTTCCAAAAAAAATCAAATCTGATTGACGTTTTTTTGCAATGAAATCTATTGCTTAACAATTGACTGGTAAATATTCAATCCAGCCAGGAGTCAAAATACAGGCTTATGCAAATTAATAATAAGCTCATTTTCATCTAACATTCTCCCAATTCCCTTTATTTAGGGCAAAGAAAAAACACTCATTCCTGGATATTTTCTTTCATATTGCTGTTTACCTTCATGGTGTATACATATGACATTCCTCCAGTAATTGCTCTGAAATGGGTTTATAGTGCAAAATTAGCATGGAAAGAAACAAGTGCTAAAAACAGTACAAGTTGTTTAGGGTTGCATATCATAAAAATATAAAGACTACATCCAGGAGTGATGTCATCAGGATGCCTGACTAGAGGTGCGAAACACTCCATCTTCTTCACAGAGGAGGACCAAAACAACAAATAAATAAATGCACTTCAAATAGAGTGTCTATGGAAGAACACTGGAGTTCAACAAGGAAGCGACAAAATCTTCTGAAGCACAGAAACTTGGGATATCGGCATAGGAAGCAAAGCACCCAACTGGGATCAACTCAGAACCATGACAGACTCCCCATTAGGAGAAAAAAGTAAGCAGGAGATCTCTAGCAGCCCTCATTACTAATGCAGATGCCTGAAACCACATCTACAATAGAGCCTCACAGTCCTTGCCGGCCCTGAGCCCAGTATAGGGAGCTGTCTGGAGTTCATGCAGCTGTATTGCTCCAGAGACAAAACTAATGCCGGGTGCCCCGCTCCTCAGGACATAACTTGCAACAATATGGTGAAACTTTGAGAACAAAGTCATACTGGAGTACATCCTCCTTGAGGCCCAAGAGCCCGTGTATCTCCATAATCCTTGGGCCTACCTGTCATTCCACCATGCCGACACAAAAGGCTATAATGTCACAACCCCAGATAGGCCCAAGAGTACAGTTGTAAGATTAACACTTGAGCCTGCATAGTACTCTATATCTCAAAAAACAGGCAGTACAGCACAGAGTGTAGGCTTCTCTTCAAACCAAAGGAGCCAACATATTTGTGCTCCATGGCATGAGAAGCACCTACTCAATGCCTTCTACCACTGGCAACCTTGTCTCCTTAACCAGCAGAGCTGCTGTACACCGTGTATGTAGCCAGAGGCCAGGGTCCAACTCACCCAGTACAAGCTGCCCCTGGCAAGGGTATCTGTCTCTGTAACTAGCACAGCTTCCATAATTCATCGCCTGCACCCCAGTGCTTCAGAATTGGCCTGCCCAGCAACCCCTATCCCTAGCAAAGCCATGCTACAGTCTTAAAAATTACCCACAGCCCAGACTACTGAAGCACTAGCGGATACCACTGACATTAATTATAGACGAATAAACCACATAACGATTCCACTCCTGGGACCCACCCAGAATTAAAACCAAAGCACCCTACCCTACTTACATTTTAAGATACATATATAGGAAAAAGTACAATAATTCTCTTGTAAGTTACCTCAAAGCAAAGTAAATATATAAAATGCCTGAAAATAAATTTAAAATAATAATTCTAAGAAAATATCAGTCAGATACAAGAAAATACAGGTATATTAATACAATTAAACTAATTTAGGAAAATAATTTATGGTCTGAATGAGATGCATAGTTTACAAAAATTTTCTCCCATTCTATAGGTTGTCTGTTCACTCCGTTGGTAGTTTCCTTTGTTGTGCAGAAGCTTTCTAGTTTAATTAGATCCTGTTTGTTAATTTTTGCTTTTGTTGCAGTTGCTTTTGACATTTTCATCATGAAATCTTTGCCTATTCCTTTGTCCAGGATGGTATTGCCTATGTTGTCTTCCAGGGTTTTTATAGTTTTAGGTTTTATATTTAAGTCTTCAATCCATCTTGAGTCTATTTTTACATATGGCAAAATGTAGAGGTTCAGTTTCATCTTCTGTATATGGCTAGCTAGTTATCCCAGCATCATTTATGGAATAGATAATCTTTTCCCCATTGCTTGTTTCTGTCAGGTTTGTCAAATATCAGATAGTTGTAGGTGTGTGGCCTTACTTCTTCGTTCTCTATTCTGTTCCATTGGACTATGTGTCTGTTCTTGTACCAGTACCATCTTGCTTTGGTTGCTGTAGCTCTGTAGTATAGTTTGAAGTTAGTTAACATGATGCCTCCAGCTTTGTTCTTGCTGCTTAGGATTGCTTTGGCTATGCAGGCTCTTTTTTGGTTCCATATGAATTTTTAAATACTTTCATCTAGTTCTGTGAAAAATATCAATGGTGATTTGATAGAAATAACATTAAATCTAAATTGCTTTGGGCAGTGTGATCATTTTAGTGATACTGATTCTTCCTATCTATGAGCATAGGATATTTTCCATTTGTTTGTATCATCTCTGATTTCCTTGAGCAGTGTTTTGTAGTTATCATTATAGAGATATCTTACTTTTCTGTTTACATGTATTCCTAGATGTTTTATTCTTTTGTGGCAATCGTGAATGGGATTACCTTCCTGATTTGGATCTCAGCCTGAGTGTTGTTGCTGTATAGTAATGTTAGTGATGATTTTTGTACATTGATTTTGTATCCTGAGACTTGATAGTGGAAGTGGTTTTTTAGGTTAAGAAGCTTTTGGGCTGAGGCTATGAGGTTTTCTACCTATTAGATCATATCATCGGCAAACAGGGATAGTTTGACTTCCTGTCTTCTATTTGGATGTTCTTTATTTCTTTCTCTTGCCAAATTACCCTGGCCAGGACTTCCAATATTATGTTGAATATAGTAGTGGTGAGAGAGGGCATCCTTGACTAGTGCCATTTTTAAGGGGAATGCCTCCAGCCTTTGCCCATCAAGAATGATGTTAGCTGTTGTTTTGCCATAGATGGCTCTTAATATTTTTAGGTGTGTTCCTTTAATACCTAGTTTATAGGGAATTTTTAACATGAAGAGGTGTCAAATTTTATCAAAAGCCTTTTCTGCATCTATTGAGATAATCATGTGGTTTTTGTCTTTAGTCCTGTTTATGCTGCTGTTTTCTTTCTAGTTTCTTGAAGTAAGACCTTGGATTATTGATTTCAGCTTTTTTCTTAATTCTAATTAAGCATTTAGTGCTATAATTTTCCTTCCCAGTACTTCTTTAGCCACATTCCATATGTTGATATGTTGTATATTTATTTATATTCAGTTATTTGTATTTAATTTTTTTTATTTCTAGTTTGAGTCTACTATGAACAGATAACATAATATTTATGATTTCAATTACCTTTAATTTTAGTCATTTGTGTTATGGTGAAAGATATGATCTGTCTCATTTTAAAGTATTCTTTACTTACTTAAAAATTGTGTATTCTAAGGTTGGTGGAGTATTCTGTAGATTTTACTTAAAATCTATTGATAGATAGTATTTTCAATTTTCCTGTATAATTGCTGGTTATTTGTCTAAAGTTACACACACATACACACACACACACACACAAACACACACACACACATACACAGCTGCATATATATATGTATTATATATATATATAATAATATACATATATGTGTGTGTTTGTGTGTGTGTGTGTGTATATATATATATATATATATATATATATATATATGATTTTGGCTTTCCATTAATCTATTAATAGATTTGTAAATTGTTCCATATTTGGCTATTGTAAATAATGCTACTGTAAACATTGGTGCAGAAATATCTCCTTGAGTTTCTTTCTGATTCCTTTGGGTATACATTTAGGAGAGGAATTACTGGGTCATATAATAATTCTATGTTTAACTTTTTGAGAAACCATCAAATGGTTTTTCACAGTGGCTGTACGATTTACATTCCCACCAACAATGCACACAATTTTCAGTTGCTTCATATCCTCACCAATACTTAATTTCTGGAGTTTTTCTTTAAATTATAAGCACTGTAATGTGTTTGAAGTAGTATCTCATTGTGGTTTTGATTTACGTTTCCCTAATGACTAATGATGAACATCTTGTCATGTGTTTATTGGCCATTTTTATATTTTCTTTCAATAAATGTTTATTGAATTTCTTTGCTCATCTTTTGAATTGGATTGTATTTTTTGTTTTTGTTAAGCTGTAGGAATATTTTTTAATATATTCTGCATATTACCATTACCAGGTTTGCAAGTATTCTCTCCCATTCCCTAATGGTCTTTTTGATTTCTTAATAGTGTTTTTTTTTTTTTTTTTTTTTTTTTTTTGATGCACAGAAGTTCTTAATTTGTAGTTTTTCTTTTGTTGCCTATGCTATTGGTGCTATATCAGTGAAATTGCAGCAAATCTAATACTACTAAAACGGCATATTATTCAGCAATAAAAGAAGAATGAAGCAAAATACATAGATAAACCTTAAAATATTATGCTAATGAATTATGATCACAGAGTTATGTAACCATCACCACAATCAATTTTAAAATACTTTC